>NC_053154.1:290227326-292664048 GCF_016835505.1 Polypterus senegalus
ATTGTTACATAAAATTTTTGACTGCAGTGATATTTTCTGTAATTATATAATGTAATATAGAATGTACCTGTGCGAGTGTACTGCAAGGGTCTGTCATGCCATCCAGGGCTAGTTGGTTCCCTGTGATCCTGAACTGGATAACTAGACTAGAAGATGGATGCAATGGAAAATGGATGAATAGATACATCTATACTAATAAAAGGCAAAGCCCTCACTCACTCACTCACTCACTCACTCACTCACTCACTCACTCACTGACTAACTGACTGACTCACTCACTCACTCATCACTAATTCTCCAATTTCCCGTGTAGGTGGAAGGCTGAAATTTGGCAGACTCATTCCTTACAGCTTACTTACAAAAGTTGGGCAGGTTTCATTTCGAAATTCTACTCGTAATGGTCATAACTGGAAGCTATTTTTCTCCATATACTGTAATGGAGTTGAGCTTGATGGCCGTGGGGGGGTGGAGTTTCGTGTGACATCATCACGCCTCCCACGTAATCACGTGAACTGACTGTCAACGCAGTACATAGAAAACAAGGAAAAGCTCCAAAAAGCGCTGAAGAAAACATGCATTATACAATTGAGAAGGCAGCGAAAAAATAAGAAGCGAGCGACTGACACATACAACCATATTCATGAGTGCAACTACTTCGGAAACAAAGCACGGTGTAAACCTAAAGTTTAAATTAAGTTCATAGACAGGCTGCCACTGGCGTTTGTCATGCCCACGGCTAATGCGGGATACAAGTTTAATGAGAGGACGCAGGATATAAACGAGAGTTTTGATCACTTTGTAACTAAGTTAAAATTGCTGTTGAAGGGCTGTGCTTATGCAAATTCCGGGAGACTGACAGTTAAGGCGGGTGGGGGAGTCACGTCATCATCTCCCCTCCCATTCACCTCATTTCGCTCTGAGCTGAGCTCCGCAGCTAACACAGTCTTGCAGAACCAACTTTGTGACGCTGCCACCAAATACTCACAGAAAAATCCACAAGTTAATACACACGCTGTCTCTAGAGTTTCTCCACACTTTAACCTTTTGTAAGTAGTGCCTGGAGGATTCACATTGACAATCGTGTTACGTTATTTTTAAAATGTTTCCTTTTCTTAGCACAAGCACAGCTGAGAAGCTTCGATGCATGTGCTCCATAACGCGTTAAAAAATCACGCATTTAATCACACTTTGCATTCCAAGCAAAGGGGAACTTCTCTCAATGCATGATTTCCTGGTACACCGATTACATTGATCAGCGCTTCCCGATTCATTTTACCCTCTAGAGTTTCTCCACACTCTGAATCCTCCAGGCACTACTTACAAAAGGTTACATTGACAATCATGTTACGTTATTTTTAAAATGTTTCCTTTTCTTAGCACAAGCACAGCTGAGAAGCTTCGATGCATGTGCTACATAACACATTAAAAAATACCACATTTAATCACACTTTGCATTCCAAGCAAAGGGGAACTTCTCTCAATGCATGATTTCCTGGTACACCGATTACATTGATCAGTGCTTCCCGATTCATTTTACCCTCCCACCCCCTTTGTTTAAGAAGAAGTAAGAAAAAATATGAGGTTAACGCAGAAAAGCAGATCACCAATTGAAGCTTTATGAATAATGGATACTTTATTCGCCATCAATAATTCTTTTGGTAAAGCCATACTCAGTATAATCCTCTTCCATTTTATCATTTTTCCTCGACTAGCCATGATTAAATGAATGGTAAAAAAGTAAGAGTGAAGCGAGGGTGATTTATTCAGGCAGGCAGGCGACAGCTCAATAGCTCAAATTTGGATATAAGTAGGTTCTATTTAGTCGCCAGAAATATCTTTGTTAGGAATGGAAGTTGAATTTAGTCTTTAAATTTCTATGGTGAAGAAAAATTTATGCAATGATGACTAACTTTAATTTACATTCCTACTAAACATATTTCTGTCGACTAAATAAAAATTACTTATATTTAAAATTTAAATAGAACTTGAACAGAAACGATAGTTTATAATACCCATGCAGCACTAAGTGCACGTAAGAGCAGGAGTCATCCGTTTTAACAAGCAGCGTATTGCACTGATACGAAATAGCTTGCCCATTTAATTATTTAGGAATGGATAGATAAATTAACATTTTGTACAAATAATGTTTTTCATTTTTCTTCCTCGATGGATTCTGGCACCCCCAGCAACAGCTGCTCGCACCCCAAAGTAGATATAGATATATACACATATATATATATATATATATATATATATATATATATTTTGTCACGCACGCGAGTAGGAGACCGTGGATGGATTCGAACGCACCTGGGAACACATTCGCCGGCAGGGAATAGCGGGGTACTAACTTTCTCCCTCTGCTTCCTCATAGGAAAAAGGACCTTCCTCCTCCATAAGCCGGGTTTTGACCGCAGTACGGTACTTCCCATCCTCCCTCACGGTCCTTCCCAGCATTCCTCCACTTCCGGTTCCTCCCTAATAAAATGGCCGCCGATGCCATGATACGGCGTCGCGCCTATGAACATTTTGTTTGTAATTTTGACCCTGTTTGTTTACAATTTATTGTGGATCCTGCACAATATACGGGGCCGGAAAACCCCAAACCTTTGTGCTGTCTCCTCCTCAGTTTGTTACAGTGGCGTAGCCGGCAGGATTATAAATCCCCAGAGATGACCGAGGGACAGGACCTCAACACCGTGCTGCAGAACATGAATGCCCAACTCCAGGCCCTGCAGCAAGCGCAAGCCACCACCACACGGGAGTTGGAGGCTACGAAGGCCAGGCTGGCCGAGGCCCAAAGAGCAAGACCAGGCCCGCCCAAATTAACGCCTCCCCCGCTGGTGCCTATGACCGAGGCAGATGATATTGAGTCATACCTCAGCATATTCGAACGGACGGCCACCCGGAACAAGTGGCAGCGGTCCGAGTGGGCGTCCATTTTGGCGCCTTACCTAAAGGGACCCGCGCAGCGGGCCTATAATGACCTCCCTGAGGAAGAGGCCGCGGACTACGACCTCCTCAAACCGGAGATCCTGGCCCGCTACGGCATCACGCCGGGCCAGCAGGCGGCAGAGTGGCGGAACTGGCAGTTCAACCCAGAAAAGCCTGCCCGTGCCCAGGTGTTCGAGTTCTGGGGCAAAATGGGGCGCTGGCTACGGCCAGAAGGGCCCCAGGCTCGGAGAGTCGTGGAGCAGGTGGCCTGCGAGGGCCTGGTGAACGCCATGCCCAGTTCCCTCGCCCAGCAGGTCCGGCGGCACCCTTATAGGGACATGCCGGGTCTCCTGGAGGTTCTGAAGCGACAGCTCGCGGTCCTCCGAGTCGGGGAGGCAGAGAGGTCAGCTCGTGGGAACCGACAGGGACGGGCGGCCAACCCCGAACCCACTCAACGCGCTGCGGAAGCGCTGCCAAGGCCTAAAGACAAACCGGCCTCTCCGCACTGTTACAAGTGGGGCGAGACCGGTCATCTGCTGCCAGCCTGTCCTCTGAACGTCGCGGCGGAGCCGATGGACTGCACCTGGGCATCCACCGAAAGGTACTGTACCCCGCCGCATCCCTTGGTGAGTCCAAACACGGGAGTGGTTTTATTGAATGGGCACGCGGTGGTAGCTTTGTTTGACTCCGGCAGCAACATAACCATTGTAGCTCGCTGTTATGTGTTACCGCGACAGTGGCTGAACCAGCACTTGCAGGTCACTTGTGTGCATGGAGGGACCAAGTCGTATCGTCCGCACAATGTTATATTACCTGGAAGGGGGACTTAACCAAACTGACGGTCGCTGTGTTGCCCGAACCCCCCTATCCGGTGATATTGGGACATGACTGGTCAAAAAGAACATGCGGTAAGACACTTACCACTCCTGGGGCCTCGTTGGATCTAGTAATGAGGGGACAAGGTTCCCCTCCCGTGGTCTTCACGCCGTGCTCTGGGGCAGGCCCTAGTGGCGCTGGTACTTCAGGGGATGTTTCTTCAGCGACGGACCCTGACCCGGAAGACTCCGCCGGGGAAGGGACAAGCCAGGGAACTCTTCCGGTGTCCAGGTCACAAGACCCTCTCGGTAGCCTGGATCACCAGTTTCGATCCACGCCGGCCTCATTTAAGAGGGAGCAGTGGAACGATGATTCCCTGTGGGGTGCCCGGAATGCGGTGGTCTTGCCAAACAGCCCACAGGCTGACCGTTCTTCACCACACGAACCCTTCTTTGTCCTCGAAAATGATCTGTTGTATCGGGTCGCAACCCACGAGGGCGAGGTGCGGAAGTTGTTGCTAGTGCCGCGTACCTTCCGGCGGGAGATATGCGAGCTAGCTCACGCCCACCTCCTAGACGCCCACCTCTGCGCCGAGAAAACTCTGGACAGGATTAAATTCCGGTTTTTCTGGCCTGGGATTAATGAGGAGGTCCGGCGTTTCTGCCAATCCTGTCCGGACTGTCAGATCCGCCAGATTCCTAGGAGGGACCGCGCTCCTCTCGTCCCTATTCCCCTGATTGACGTCCCTTTTGATAGAATAGGGGTCGACTTAGTAGGACCCTTGAAGCCGTCGACCCGTGGCCATAAATACATACTAGTCATGGTGGATTACGCCACCCGGTACCCAGAGGCAGTTCCCCTGCGCTCCGCTAATACTAAAAGCATTGCACGGGAATTAGTCAATTTATTTTCCAGAGTGGGTATACCCAAGGAAGTCCTCACGGACCAGGGTACACCCTTTACCTCGGATACGTTCAGGGAAGTGGCCAGATTACTGAGAATAAAGCACCTGAAAGCGTCTGTCTATCACCCGCAGACTGACGGGCTGGTGGAACGGTTTAACTAGTCACTTAAGCAGATGCTCCGCAAAGTAGTCAGCGCGGACGACAGGAACTGGGATCAGCTCCTCCCACTCGTGCTTTTTGCTTACCGGGAGGTACCTCAAGCCTTTACGGGCTTCTCCCCGTTTGAATTGTTGTATGGGCGACAACCCCGTGGCATTTTGGACATACTAAAAGAGGGATGGGAGGCCGAGGCCCTCCCCTCCTCCAACATATTGGAGTACGTAGCGCAACTGCGCGACCAATTCACAAAAATCAGACCCCTCCTAAAAGAACACGTGACTCGTGCGCAAGCAGCGCAGGCCCGGTGTTACAACCGTAACTCCGTCCTCCGGGAGTTCCGCCCGGGAGACCGAGTTATGGTGCTCGTTCCTACCTCCCACTCCAAGTTGCTCGCTCACTGGCAAGGGCCTTACGAGGTTAAGGAAAGAAAAGGACTCGTCGACTATTTGGTGAAACAGCCCAATCATCGACTGAGCGAGAGGATCTATCATGTCAACTTATTAAAACCTTGGAAGGATAGGGAGGAGCTTCCCGGCTCCCATAGATCACTCTCCCTCTTCACATGCACGACTGCCCTTAACCTCGGCGAAGAGCTAAACCCCAAGCAGCGGCAGGAGTTAACCCAAACACTCCAAGCCGTCCCCGAAGTAGTGAGCGAGTCGCCCGACTGGACCTTGCTGATTGCCCATGACATAGTCACGGACCCCGGTGTAATCGTCCGGGAGAAGCCCTATAGACTCCCGGAGGCAAAACGCACGGAGGTGGAGTTAGAGGTACAACGAATGTTGGACACGGACATAATTAAGGAAAGCCATAGTCCCTGGTCCAGCCCTATCGTCCTCGTGTCCAAGCCAGACGGCTCCTGGAGATTTTGTAACGACTTTAGACGTCTGAATCAAGTCTCCAAATTCGATGCCTACCCGATGCCCCGCATCGACGACCTCCTTGAGCGGCTGGGTACGGCTCGATACCTGACTACTCTTGACATGACAAAAGGTATTGGCAAATTTTAACGGCATCCGCGAAGAAAAACGGCCTTTAGCACCTAGCGGCACTGGCAATACAAGGTTCTCCCATTTGGGCTGCACGGGGCCCCGGCGACTTTTCAACGTCTGGTAGATAGAGTGCTGAAGCCCCACCAGTCCTATAGTGCCGCCTACCTGGATGACGTCGTCATCTATTCCGGCACCTGGGAGGAGCATCTATTGCAGGTCACGGCTGTCCTCAAAACACTAGCTAAAGCCGGCCTCTGCATCAATCCGCGGAAATGTTTTTTTGGCTTAAAGGAGGCCAAGTATTTAGGCTACCTCGTGGGACGGGGACAGGTGAGACCACAGTTTTCAAAAGTTAAAGACATCTTGGAATGGCCCCGTCCGAATACTAAGAGACAGGTGCAGGCTTTCTTGGGGCTAGCGGGGTACTACCGCTGGTTCGTTCCCCGTTTCTCCGAAAGAGCAGCACCCTTGACCAATTTGACAAAGAAGGGTGCTCCCTTATACGTGGTGTAGACCGACAAGGCGGAGCACGCATTCAGTGACCTAAAGAAGGCCCTAACGTCGGCACCTGTATTGAGGACGCCCGATTTTGGGCTCCCTTTTGTTCTCCAGACCGACGCTTCGGACACAGGCCTGGGTGCCGTGTTGAGCCAAAGCGTCGATGGTGTCGAACACCCTGTAATGTATCTAAGCCGGAAACTGATGGACTGGGAGACCCGGTATGCGGCAGTGGAGAGTGAGGCCTTGGCCATTAAGTGGACAGTGACCCATCTCCGTTATTACCTGCTGGGTCGCGAATTCACTCTGGTGACTGATCACGCTGCGCTTCAGTGGATGTCCCTACATAAAGAGTTGAATCCGCGGGTCACCAGGTGGTTTCTGGACTTACAGCCTTATAAGTTCACTGTCACTTATCGGCGAGGCACCCTTCAGGCCAATGCCGATGCCCTCTCTCGTATTCACGACCTCTCGGTTAGGTCCGCCCGACCTGACGGTCTTGGGCTAAGGGGGGGATCATGTCACGCACGCACGAGTAGGAGACCGTGGATGGATTCGAACACACCTGGGAACACATTCGCCGGCAGGGAATAGCGGGGTACTAACTTTCTCCCTCTGCTTCCTCATAGGAAAAAGGACCTTCCTCCTCCATAAGCCGGGTTTTGACCGCAGTACGGTACTTCCGCCCTTCCTCCGCCATCTTGTCCTGACATCATCAATCCCATCCTCCCTCACAGTCCTTCCCAGCATTCCTCCACTTCCAGTTCCTCCCTAATAAAATGGCCGCCGACGCCATGATACGGCGTAGCGCTTATGAACATTTTTGTTTGTAATTTTGACCCTGTTTGTTTACAGTTTATTGTGGATCCTGCACAATATACGGGGCCGGAAAACCCCAAACCTTTGTGCTGTCTCCTCCTCAGTTTGTTACAATATATATAGATATATATATATGTATGTATATGTGTTGTCTATATATGTATATATATATATATATATATATATATGCCAGCAACACTTATGAAAATGACAAAACAATTGCAGTACATTGTCAATCATGTTATGTTATTATTAAAATGTTTCCTTTTCTTTTTCATTACTTCTTTAACACACTACTTCTCCGCTGCGAAGTGCGGGTATTTTGCTAGTTATTCATATAAAGTAATGCTCAGAGAATCTTGAAATCATGTGATCAGTCCTAGTGTAATCCCCATAAAAACTTGACTGACTTTTACCTAAGAATATGTGGCACATATCCCAAAAGTAAACATTACCCTAATTCTCTTAGTCTCATTTTTATCCTCTGGCTGTCCTTCTCTAATTTATCTATTTAGACGCTACTGAAAAATATGTTTTATCAATGTCAGTTTTGCACTTTTTCTATTAGAGGTTAAGTGTGGAGACTTGCTCACATGCTTATTGTTCCCACAAATGCCTCCAGCAGTAAAGTTAAGCACTTAATTAGGTGGGTGGATTGAATGACTGAAGCTTAGATTTTAAGAATGTTATTTACAGCTTAGGAAATATTAATGTAAACACGCAAGTGAAGGCCGTGCAAAATTAGATGGGTGTTTGGGGAAAACAGATATTAAAAAATACTGTGTCAGAGTACTGTTTAAGGATGACAGACAAGCAAACATTTTATTAAAAAGACACCCATTGTCATGCCGTCTCTCTTTGCTGAATCATATATTAACTTAAAAGCAAGGCGCATATCATCAGACAGAAATCTAAGCCAATGTGAGAGTGAAGTTTAACCTGAGGAGGATCACAGAAGGTGAATATGTGCCCAGAAATGCAATTTATCTATACCATTTCTATCCCACTTACCCAGTTCAGGGCCACAAATGGTGGAGCCTGTACTGCCACGCCTGGATGAATGTTTAACCAATTTTAATTGAGAGGTACAGCATCAATACAAGAGAAGGGCTATGGATGGAAAACTGTCTCCTGTGCCCTTCACACTGCCCTGTCACACCTGGAGCAGAGGAACAGCCATGTTCAGATGCTGTTCATCAACTACAGCTCCGACTTCAACACCATCCCATCCCCCCAACAAGCTGGCTATCAAACTAAACAACTTGGATCTCAACTCATACCTGTGCAAATGGATTTTGGATTTTCTCACTAACAGACAACAAACTGTGTGCATGTGTAAGCACTGCTCTTCATCCATAATACTGAACACACCACAGGGCTGTGTGCTGAGCCCTCTAAATTATTCCCTCGTCACAAATGACTGCAAAACTACCCATGATACTAACATCATAATAAAGTATGCAGATGACACCACTGTGATAGGCCTGATGTCCAATAATGATGAAGCAGCCTATAGAGTAGAGGTTGAGAAACTGGAGAGTTGGGACCATAACAATAACCTTGTATTCAATTCCAAGAATACAAAAGAACTGATTGCAGACCTCTAAACACTGAACTACTGCAGTCACCATCCCCTTACCATTAAGGGTGAGAGGGTAGAGACAGTCCAGAGTTTCACGTTCTTGGAAGTCCACATCAGCCAGGACATTCATGGACAACAAACACAACAGAAATGGCCAAGAAAGGTCTTTAGAGGTTTCACTTTCTGAGGAGTTTGAAGAAAGCCCAACTCCCAAAACTGTTGCTGGTTAACTTCTACACGTGCACCACAGAGTCTGTCATCACGTACTCCATTACAGAGTGGTTCTCTGGCTGCACCTCTGAGAATAGGAAGGCCTTCCAGCGTTATCATCAAAATGGCTCAGAGATTGCTGGTACTCAGCTACCACCGCTAAAAGATATCTCCCCGTTGCAGCAGAAGAGAAAAGAACATTTGTAGAAGTACAACCCACCCCAGCCATAGCATTTTTACTCCTCTGCCCCCTGGCAGACTCTTCAGAGCCCTGCAAACCCGCACCCAGGCTGAAGAACAGCTTTCACCCCAAAGCAAACAAGCAACAAAAACCACCTCTGATTGAACTGAACTGAACTTCTGCATCTACCAAAAATAGCCAGACACTTATACATTACCCATGTGGAACTCATGACCATTAGATTGACTAATTCTTACTGTGACTTCATTTACTGTGTATTTATTTAAGCTTAAATATTTACCTTTACTTTTACTCTGTATATATGGAACTGTTAATAATAACTGTGCTTCACAAAGTTTAATGCTTACTGTTAAAGTTGTGCTTTTTGAAGTTTAATGTCTGCTTTTTTTTATGTTTATCTAAGACATCCATAGGCTTGCTCCAAGCAATATTTCGTTTTATTGTTGTGTTTTGATTAGCACACAATTTTGCAAAACTATCACTAAAATTAATTACACAGGTGACTTTAACATTTCTGTGGTTTGTTTAATGAGGATATTATTTTTATATTCTAATTGAATATCTCGTGGAGATTGTTTAAAATAAGTGAAACACAAAATAAAGAGAATAACCAGACTGTTGGTGCATAAGATATGTGTGATATTTATCAATTACTTACCAAATTTTACCAGTTATTTTGTGGAGCCCCTTCCTATCTACCATAGGCCCCAACAGTCCACGAACCTGACTATGAGAAACACTGTTCTAGAGAATTGACTTTGAGAACAATGAAATATCAAATGTTATATACTTCCACCTTGCTTTAATTAGAATTAGAATTAGAATTAGAACAATCTAGACGAGAACAGGCCATTCAGCCCAACAAAGCTCGCCAGTCCTATCCACTTGCTTCCTCCAAGAAAACATCAAGTCGAGTTTTGAAAGTCCCTAACGTCTTACTGTCTACCACACTACTTGGTAGCTTATTCCAAGTGTCTATCGTTCTTTGTGTAAAGAAAAACTTCCTAATGTTTGTGCGAAATTTACCCTTAACAAGTTTCCAACTGTGTCCCCGTGTTCTTGATGAGCTCATTTTAAAATACAAGTCTCGATCCACTGTACTAATTCCCTTCATAATTTTAAACACTTCAATCATGTCACCTCTTAATCTTCTTTTGCTTAAACTGTAAAGGCTCAGCTCTTTTAATCTTTCCTCATAATTCAACCCCTGTAGACCTGGAATCAGCCTAGTCGCTCTTCTCTGGACCTTTTCTAGTGCTGTTATGTCCTTTTGTAGCCTGGAGACCAAAACTGCACACAGTACTCAAGATGAGGCCTCACCAGTGCATTATAAAGGTTGAGCATAACCTCCTTGGACTTGTACTCCACAGATCGTGCTATATAACCTAACATTCTGTTAGCCTTCTTAATGGCTTCTGAACACTGTTTGGAAGTTGATAGCTTGGAGTCCACTATGACTCCTAAATCCTTCTCATAAGGTGTACTCTCGATTTTTCGACCGCCCATTGTGTATTCAAACCTAATATTTTTACTTCCTATGTGTAATACTTTACATTTACTGACATTAAATTTCATCTGCCACAAATCTGCCCAAGCCTGTATGCTATCCAAGTCCTTCTGTAATGATATAACGGATTCCAAATTATCTGCTAATCCACCTATCTTGGTATCATCTGCAAACTTAACCAGCTTGTTACTTATATTCCTATCTAAATCATTTATATATATTAAAAATAGCAGCGGCCCTAGCACTGACCCCTGTGGAACACCACTCTTAACATCGCCAGTTCTGATGAGGTTCCTCGCACCATCACCCTCTGCTTCCTGTGTCTGAGCCAATTCTGCACCCATCTAAAAACATCACCCTGAATTCCCACTTCTTTTAACTTGATGCCCAACCTCTCATGTGGCACCTTATCAAATGCTTTCTGAAAGTCCAGATAAATAATATCATAAGCTCCACTTTGATCGTATCCTTTTGTTGCCTCCTCATAGAATTCCAACATGTTAGTAAAACACGACCTCCCCCTTCTGAACCCATGCTGACTGTTCAGAATAACTCCTGTCCTTGTCATGTGTTGCTCAATCTTATCCTTAATAATTCCTTCCATTAATTTTCCTGTGATGCTTGTTAAGCTTACTGGCCTATAGTTGCTTGGATCTGCCCTGTCACCCTTTTTATATAATGGGATGATATTTGCCATTTTCCAGTCCTTTGGAATCTCTCCAGTGCACAGTGACTTCCTAAAAATATGTGTCAAGGGTTTATATATGTACTCACTAGCCTCCTTAAGAACACGAGGATAAATATTATCTGGGCCTGGTGATTTGTTTGATTTCATCTTATTTAATCTGAGCAGCACTTCTCCCTCTACAATTTCCAAATCCCTCAGTACCTCCTTAGTAGTTGTGTTTACCTCTGGCAGGTTATCCACTTGCTCACTTGTAAACACCTCAGAAAAATGTAAGTTTAGGGCATCTGCTATTTCATTGTCTGTATCTTTTAATTCCCTTTACTATTCCTGATGAACTTGACCTCCTCCTTAACTGTTCTTTTACTACTAAAATACTGAAAGAATCTCTTGGGGTCTTCTTTCGCCTTATCTGCTATATTCCTCTCCAACTGTCTTTTAGCCTCTCTGATATCCTTCTTAATGGTTGCCCTCATTTTCTCATACGCTACGGTTCTCTTTGCAGTCATTAGTCTTATATGCCTTATACAGCAGTTTTTCCTTTGCAACTTCTTTTTAAATCTTTATTAATCCATCGTGGAGATTTTTTAGTTTCCTATTACTTCCAAATTTAGGTATGTATCTGTCCTGCATTACATGTAAAACATTTTAAACCTGTTCCACTGCTCCTCGACTGTCTCCACATTTAAAAGCTTATCCCAGTCTATCCTACTTAGACTTTGTCGCATCTGCTCAAAATTAGCCCTACTAAAGTTCAACTTAACAATTTTAGTCTTTGCATCTGTACTCTTACAAAATACTGAGAATTGTATTACATTATGGTCACTTGACCCTAGTGGTTCAATCACCTCTACACCCTCAATTCTATCCTGATTATTACAGAATACTAAATCCAGATAGGCTTCACCCCTTGTTGGTGCTTTAACATGCTGTGTTAAAAAACAGTCGATTACTTCTAAAAACTCCTGCTCTTGTGCTCCTCCATCTGTAAGGTTATCCCAGTTAATATTTGGATAATTAAAGTCCCCCATGACTATAATATCCCCTGTAAACTTGCCTTTTGATATTACTAAAAGATGTGTGTTGAAATTACTGTCTGAATTGGGTGGTCTATAACACACTCCTAAAATGAGACCTTTTCCCTAATATTTTCCAGGCGAAGCCACATGTCCTCACTAAGATGGGGCTCATCATCCAACTGAAGATGACTTACATTTAATTCCTGTTTGGCATAAACAGCAACCCCACCTCCTTTTCTGTTCTGTCTATCCTTCCTAAAAATGTGTATCCCTCTATGTTACACTCATCCCAATCTTTGTTATTTAGCCAGGTTTCCGTTATTGCTATAATATCATAATTGTGCTCTGCTACATACAACTCCAACTCACTTACCTTATTTTTGATACTTCTAGCATTAAGGCAAGCTATTTTTAATGTGTTAATCCTTCTATCTTTACGTGTTTGCTTAAAATTTACATTACTATGCATTTTTATTTCTACACCATTGTTTGTTCTTCCATGTATAGATCTAAATCTGGCCTGTCCTAAACTCCCTGCCCCCCCATCCCTAGTTTAAACAATCCTCGACTAGCCTACACATACGCCTCCCCAATACATTGGTGCCCCTCCGGTTCAGATGTAACCCGTCACGGCGAACAGGTCCCATCTGTTCCAAAAGGAGTCCCAATGCCCCATAAACCTATACCCTTCTACCCTGCACCAAGATTTGAGCCACGCGTTAAGCCTTCTAATCTCCTCAATCTTACCTGGACTGGCGCGTGGCACAGGCAGAACTTGGAGAAGACTACCTTGTCAGTTCTGCTCCTCAGCTTGGTACCTAACTCTTTGAATTTGGATCGCAGAACTGACAGACTACCCTTATGTATGTCATTTGTTCCAACGTGGACAATGACAACTGGATCCACCCCCACTCTGGCCAAGAGCCTATCCACCCTTCCAGGGAGGTCTCCCACCTGTGCTCCCGGAAGGCAACACACCGTACGAGACTCTCTCTCTCTGGAGCACATCTGCGCTTCAATCCCCCTAATGATTGAGTCCCCAACTATCACTACCTCTCTCTTTTTGGGAACTGGTTTTGAGGTGGCCCGTTGGGGCTCCTCAACCCTGCCTACCACCTCAGAATTATCAGAGTCACCGTCCAGCTCCGCCAGGACATGATAACGGTTAGACACTTCAAATTCTGGGGTTGATGCCCCCGGACAGTGTGCACCCTTTACCTTACGCCTTGCGACCGTGACCCACCTATTCCTACCTGTCTGGTCTGGAATCTCCTCCCGCGCCACCTTAGGGGTGCACACTATCTCTCTAAAGGACACCTGGGCCAAGTCCGCCAATTCTCTATTACAACGCAGGTCAGCCTCTATTTTTCTATTAGTATCAGTAAAAAGTGTAAAAATGTCTCAAGCAATTGTGTTACATCCGAAGCTCATGAGACCGGCAGTAACTTCAGGTTTCTGTTCCCTCTAGTGTTTGACTAAATCATGAGAGCTGTCCCTATATGATAATACATTTTTGCTTTGCTACTGGTCCCGATAGAGTTTGATTTGAAAACAAGCCTGTGGATGCAGTGGGGCTTTTATGAAACAATGCCGTAATTTGCTATACTCCTCTGAAGATAAATTAACACTTAACCTGTGGTCTTAGCCCACTTTCACATTCAGTGATGCCCATGTTTTGTGCAGTTAACTTTCACCACCTTATCATTATAGACAGAGAATAACAGTTCTGCTAAATTATGGTCTGTTTGATATGTTACTGTATACCTTAGTTCTAATTGTTCAAACAGGCTTTAATTCTACTTTCAGCAAAAGATGATTTTTTTTTTGCCTTATACATTACATGATACAAGGCCACATTTCACATGGACAGTATTCTATATTGCGAAATTGAAAACAACGAAATGTTATCTGATGCCTAAGAATTACATAATTTACTGTCAAAAACTGGGTTAAATTTCACTTAATTATTGCCAAGGAAGTGCTGTCTAATTGTACATTGTAACATTTTTTGTATAAAAATGAGAAAATGTAAAAATTCTCATGAAGGATTTTTTATTATTAAAATAAATCATTAGTAATAATAATAATACACATAATTAATTACACAATTTAACAATCTGCAAGCTTATTGAACCACTGGAATATTTAATTGGCTCTAAAGTAATCCTAAATGCAAGGCAAAGCTATCAGTGTATCTCTTGTTTCCTGGAAGCCATGCTAAGAGCATACCAACATTATTAGTGAGGCGCAATCTAATTAAAGAACACTGCAGCACACAAGAAGGTGTCTTGAAAGGATGTGAAAAAGTTAAAAAAAACTGAATTTGTATATATGTATGGAAGAATATAAAAAACACATAAAAATCTTAATTTTGCTCATCACTAATAAGTAGCTTAGTGTAATGTTAGCTTAATTAGCACTTGAATATGTTCTAGAATCTAAAAGTATACCATAAATGAAGTACCCTTCACTTGACATGCAGTTCAGTACATCCTTATTAAGAGTTTCCACCTTCGGTAGTAATCAGTACGAATATAATTGCTCTTCAATAAAGTTTTAGTCAGTTTTTATAGTTTTAAAATATGAAGAATATTATAAAAATGAACTTACATTCTTTTAACAGTTGTATTTATCTGCTGTGGGGTAGCTGAAATGCACACTCACCATAAGAGTAGGGTGCTCCTGAACGTAATACTGCAAGAGGACTACATTCAAGAAAAGCTGCCAGGACACCAGTCAGGTCCTCCATACCACCACTGGGCCCCCTTAGTCTAACAGGAGGGACTTTGTTACCAATTGTACTGGGCAAATGTTCCACTCTTCCATCGGCACTAGACCACCCAGGTGAAGGGATGCAAAAGATTTTCAGTTGGATAATAAATAGAGAACATCCAGCGTAGAAAATTCTTGAAGGTGTCACCAAGCTGAGGAGTATGATGGTCATAGGAGTTATCAGATAGCACACTGACTTGGCAGTTTTGATGCTGTATAGAGACTCCCTGGAATTGATTCTGAGACTTTGGATGGAAGTGAACCAATCCTTTAGTTAGTATCGAGCTGAGTGTAGCAAAACACCTTGAAAGACAAAGTGTCCACTAGGTAAGAAAATAGTAAAAAAAAACACAAACCATGAAGCTAAATCATTGTAAGCAAACAGGTATTGGCTCATAAACAGTGAACATAGTGAACCAATTAAAGCAATACACACAAAGAAAGAGACAGGCTGATTTTTCATTGGCTGAGGATAAGCAGGGGTCATCTCTAAAGTCTTAGAGCAGCTAAAAGTAAATTTCAAAACAGGTTTGTATTCAAGGACAATTTCAAGTAAGGCTCAATGAAGAAAAAAAAATCACAAGGAAAACACCACTGGTCTTTCGTTTATTTGATTTAACAAAGTGTACGCTATTTGGAAACTGCAGCCTGTCCTTAAATAAGATGGCTCACCACATCCATAAACCTCCTCTTAGGCCTTTTTCTTTTCCTCTTCCCTGGCAGCTCTGTCCTTAGCATCCTTCTCCCAATATACTCAGCATCTCTCCTCTGCACATGTCCAAACCAACGCAATCTCACCTCTCTGACTTTGTCTCCCAACCGTCCAACCTGTGCCAACCCTCTAATGTACTCATTTCTAATCATGTCCATCCTCATCAAGCCTAATGCAAATCTTAGCATCTTTAACTCTGCCACCTCCAGCTCTGTCTCCTGCTTTCTGGTCAGTGTCACCGTCTCCATCCCATATAACATATCCGGTCTCACTACTGTCCTGTAGATATTCCCTTTCACTCTTGCTGATACCCGTCTGTGACAAATTACTCAAATGACAAAGCAATGGTGTTAAAAAAATTTTCATAAGAAAATAAAGAAGCATTTTGGCTTAAACACATCAACATACAGATAAATGGTGTATTCATCCACTACACCTGTATTTTAATATAATGTATTAATTGTCTAAAAATATTTACTGTATTACAAGCCTTTGATGCACACACCAACCTCTAAAGAGAAGTTGTTTATTTATGAAGTCAGAAAAATAAAACTTTTTAACTTGGATTATCATATTATTCCTTTGGTAACTTGCTCAGGTTAAGGTAGGTACAGAATATTGTAGTTATATAGGGAAATGCACACCCTCAATGCTCATAAATTCACACAGAAATAATAAAACACACAACGATATACTTTCTGCTTTTTTTCTGCTACAGTTCTTCCCTTTTTGTTCTTTAAGAACAATATATCAAATTATTTTTCTTCCTCATTAAAAGGCAACATAGAAAGACAATTTTGGTGTTCCTGCAACTGTGTCTCCATGTCCACTGCTGAAGAGAGAAATTGCCAGTCTCGGGCCACAATTGTTTAGTTGGTAGCATGTACTGTATATATCTGCCAAAAGCATAACTGAATGGTCACCTTTAGGACAAGTGAATGACACAATTTCTTAAGCCAATATTCCCCTGTAGATAACCATTTTACAAATAAATCCCACCAGCTCTGTCCTAAACTGATTCAATTTCTTCAACAATCTGTACCACCTTAGTCTTTTCATCTTTAAATCATTTAATCATTTTTTTTGTTTTGTTATTAATTGTGACACCTGTTTATGTCTCCCTCCTATAAATCCTATTAACATGCTGTTGTAAGCGTTTCCATAATTTAGGAGGTTCCAAATGTGACAGTTGAGGTACTGACCAATGCCATATTCATTCTCTAGTTAAAGTAACAGTTTTTTTCCCTCCTAACAAAGAATAGTCAAGATTCAAGATGGACCTGTTTTATTAAAATAAGCTTGAGGGAGCCAGCCATGTGCACTTACTCAGTTCACTGTGGCTGATTAAAGTGACAAATCAATGGTCTTAAATACATTTGCTTGTTTACATAATACAGTCAAGAATAGCTTTCACCAATCAACATACAGATAAATGGTATCATCTTCTAACACACCATTGTGTTAATATTAAGGTCCCAAAATAGTTAGCAAATTACAAGGCTTTGGTGTACATACATTTACATCTAAAGAAAAGCTTATTTATAAATTCTTTAAAAAAATAACTATGATTACCTCATTATTCCATTGGTAACTTAGTTAAACAGGAAAGACACACTCAGAACACTCATAAATTTGCACATAAATAATAAAGCACACATGGACATTCTTTTTGGGATGTTCTGCTACAGAGTGGTAACCATGTCCAATAATGATGTGTAGTGTCATTGGAAGCAAAAGAAAAATGATGTCATCTGATGATATTATCAACATGCACCAAAATAATGATACAAAAATACAGAAAAACTTAAAAAATAAAATAAAAAGAATAGAATTCTAAAACTTCTTTTCAGTCCACACAGTACTCTGTAAATGGAAAAAGAAGGAATCTGTCATACCAGAGAGGCAAGGCAAAAGCCTATACAGCAAGTTCAGAGGGGGAAAAATATTTATTTTTACTTTTTTGTAATCTTTTGCTGTGTCGAGTTTCCCTATTATTATAATAATATTAATATAATAAAATAAATACACAAGTTTGATAATGGTGAATTTCTTGCCAATGTCCTGGGAGTACAGAGACACCAGAGGATGCCATATGACTCTCACAAGCATGTGTTACAAACTTGACTCAGAGTCATAGAAAGGTTTGGGGTAGCCAACCCGTGTAACTGGTATCCTGCCTGCAAAGTTGCAAAAGTGTATACAGCACTGATGTGCACAAAACTGAGTCCAAAACAGAACAGGGGGGAAGAGGGAATAGGGAAAAGGTGGAGGCTTTTAAAGGGGAAGACAGGAAGTGAGATCAAAGGGGTCAGGCTCATGAAGGTCTTCAGCCATAGATTCGTGTCCGGATGAGACATCACAGGGGCCGGAGCCGGCAAGAACTCCTTCCATAGGCTCAGTCTCGGAAGTGACATCAAGAGGTCCAGGTGGAATCTCCCGTGAATGGCCTGTAGGAAAGGGAGAAAAAGAGTCAGTGCACTGTGCCACATCCTGGTATGACTCGGAACTGCCCTTACTCAGCCCTTTAGCTGCCTCCCATGTGCCGGTGTGTGACACGTGTCATTCTAGTCAGTTTTTTAAAAAATGTTTAAACATTCCATTTCAGCCAAATATTACATTAATGAATGCTAGGCCAAAATGTGCTGATACAAGCTTCACTTGTGAGTTGAGTTTAATCATTCTTTTTGGATAATTTTGTTCTTATGAAGTGTTTTGTGGTGCTGTAAAATATGTTTAGTATTCCACATTTCATTCCCAGAAGCAAATTGATTCACACAGATTTAAAATACCATCTTAATGTCACTGTTTTCCCACTTTGGAAAACAGAACCAGTTCACTGGAATTTTTAAAGTTTTATGTAACTCAAGGGAAGCTCTTTTACATTAGACCATCATAATTAAATATATAAATGCTGCAGAATTTTGATAAAACAAGTAAGGTCCCGGCAGGAATCATTATAATCTGTGCTCTTTTCACCCTTGACTTTCAGACACTGAGGCGAGTATTGTTTTCCATCTATGTGAAAGATTATAACGAGTTGTACACTCCTGTGACAGCACCCAATTCAGCCATTGTTCTGGTGAGGCTTATGGAGTAGGCCACTTCCTACATCCTGAGTAGATAGCCTGTTGATTCTTTATCAAGCAAACAAAGATGCCTTTTGTCATACAGGCACACAAAAACATACATTGTTTGGCTTTAACTTCTACAAGGGAGGTTGAAAGAATTAGGGCTTGAGAGTACAAAGTGTGGGAACAGATGCCAGCCTGAACTTGTTGTGTGGCCCCACACTAGACATTTAGCACTGTCTGTTACACTGGTGTACAGATTTGCTGTGTTTGCATGCATTCTGTTGAAAAAAATCAGGTGGACGCATATATTAGTTTATTGGATGACTCTAATCTGGCCCCACATGACGTACTGTGGTTGAGTAAATACGTGTGTCCAGTGATGAACTGGTGCTATGTCCAAGACTGGTTACTACCGGTTTGAAAATGGAAGGATGAAAGGTTCACACATCGTTCAGCTTCCTGAATGCAATTCAGGATTTCAGAAAGCAGGAACCTATCCCAGTAGCATTAAGTGCAGGGCAGGAACCATCCCTGAACAGGGCATGATCATTACTAAATAAAGTGTAGGGGCAGATAATGTAGAATTAGGTAAATTGTTAGAAGGGACCTGGACAGCATACAGGCGTGGGCAGATTTGTGGCAGATAAAATTCAATATAATTAAAAATAAGCATCACTTGTAGGAAATGTAAATGTTAGATTTAAATACACAATGAAAGGTCTGAAACTTGAAAGTGCCCCTTGTGAGAGGGCTCTAGGAGCCATAATGCAGTTATTACTCCTGATCAAGAAAGCTAATACGATATTAAGTAATATATCACAATATAAGGGGTACAAGTCAAAAGAAGTTATGCTCATGTTATAGTACACACTAGTGAGGTCTCTCCTGGAGTACTGTGTTCAATTTTAAACTCTGTATTACAAAAAAAGACACAGCAGTGCTGGAGAAAGTTTAGGGAAGAGCAACCAGGCTGATTCAGGGACTGCGAGAAATGAGCTATATGAAGAGACTGAAGGAGTTGAACCTTTTCAATTTACCATATATATTAATGGATAAGTTCTCCCGTGGATAAGTCTGGACTTGATTTTACCGTATAATTTCTGGTATTTTATAATGTCGGTCGTATAAGTCGATTGCGGAAAACTCACACTCACAAGAGATTATGATATGCTAACGCCCACCTCAGAGAGTAACCATGGAGCACATGTCTTTTTTTCTATGTATTGTTTTGCACTTATTTGTGTTTTTTGTATCTCACACCCTCATACACCTTTATCATAAGAACATCCCTTATCTACAATGGAAAATTCAATCAGAAGAAAATAAGAAGTGGCAAAAGAAATTGGTAACTGTGCTGCTGCAACAACATTCGATGCGTCTGAAAAACTGATGCAAGATCGCAGGAGGCAAGAAAATGTAAAAAAAAAAAAAAGTGTCAGATTTTTGAACGGGCGTATAAGTCAGGGTCTGATTTTATGTTTGAATTTTCGGGTTTCAAGACACGACTTATACGTGAGTATATACTGTACAGTAGTTAAACAGAGATTATGAGGAGATTTGATTGTATACTACTTCATCAGAAGGAATTTTAATTAAAGGATCAGGAGATGTAACATGTTCAAAAAGCAGTATGCAAAAAAAAAGTCAAACCGATCTTTTGCCAAGCTGGAAACGTAGACAAAAGAATTAGAACTGTAAGATAAAAATAAAGTCAGAAAATCCTGATGAAAAGGCACAGAGATGTAAAGTCTTTTGTTCATCCAAAGACGATGATGTCTAGATGGCGCATAATAAGACCATTTATAGGGTTGCTTAGAATGCATCACACAATGTACTGTATGTTTCTGGGGAATTATGGGAAGTTACATTGGTAAAGGCTGACGTGAATATCTCAGTATGGCACTGCCTGTCAACATTTAAATTGGCATCACAAAAAAATGGTAGAAAATGGCAACTTCTTCAGGAAATAAGACAGGAAACAATAAATGTCCTAATCAGATTCCTCGTCATCAGAAATCCCAGATGACCAGCCAAGAAGTCTCAGAAACCCACAAGAAAAGCCACAAAAGTCAATAAATCAATTACAACAGATTATAATGTTTAAAATTATGGAAGAAATTAGTACAGTAGATCCCAGTTGTTAGTTTAAAATAAATTCTGAAGCAAGAATACAGGGACACAATTGGAAACTTGTTAAAGGCAGATTTTGCACAAATGTTTGAAAGTTTTTTTTCATGCAGAAAACTATAGACATAGAGGATAAATTACCAAGTAGTGTGGCAGAGAGCAGGACTTTAGAAATTTTCAAATCCTCGACTTGATGCTATTTTGGACAGGCCGACTGGCCTGTTTTCGTAACAATTTTTAATGTTCTTATATACTCCATACTCACCCCATTAGTAAACTTGGCAATAGCCATTTAACCTAATCTGCAAGACTTTCAGCTAAGACAGGAAAAAGTGTAAGCGTAGAAAAATTGACATGATTAAGAGTAGAACGTGTAAAGTCCAAATTGGCTGTAACAACACAGTTTCTAGCAGCACTAATTACTGAGATGGACTATAAAAGAAGCCATATAAAACAAATAAAAAGAAGTGGGATGAGGGATTCTGGAACTGCATGCTGCATATACTGAAACAAATTTGTTCTTGGAAACGTAGATCCTGCTATTTAATAAATATGCAAATCCATGGAACTGGTCTACTTCCATGTTAGAGGATAAGTTGAATTGGCTTAACCACTTGGAAAACAAGCACTGCATTACAATCAGTTTCAGAATCTTTCATTATTTCAAGGATTGTAAAGATAAAGAGATAACACTGAATATTATCTAGGGCCATGCTTGAATGCCATTTTGCTGAAATTAGTCCAACGTCCTATTCCCTTGATTTGTTCCAAGAAGAATGTTATCTCAATAAGTTAGCCCAAAACAAATTTGCACTGGCAATGTAGCATGCTAAGCAAGATTTCACATGAATGTTCAAAGTAAGTGGGTTTGGTAGCGATACCTTGGAGAGTCATATCTCAGCACAAAGACCACTGGCCCATAGCCTGGAGGAAGAATAAATCTATAAGCTCAATAGAGTTGGGCCATTAGGGGGTTACAGTCTGTTATCATCTCAGACTTTAAAGATCTTGCTTACCATCGGCTAAGCTCTTTTCTAATTAAACAGCATATCACATCACGGAGATATGGCATCCCAAATGAACGGCTAGTCAAAGCTTTCTAGATTGCAAGTTGATATATGAACAAGTGAAGATCTCTGTTTATGTGAGCAATTAATGTGAAGGAAGAATTACTAATAAACTGAATGTCTATCTTTTGCTTTGCCAAGTGAACATTCCTGATATTTGTTCAGTTACACCAATGTTACACCTATAGGAGAGTCATTCAGGAGGATGTAAAACAAATGAATTACAGTAGAATGCTTGAAGGTAAGTCAATAGAGATATGAAGGAAAAGGAAACAAAAAAGTACTGCTCCAGCCAACAATCATATGGTGCACATGCCTCATAAGCTGCTAATGCATATGCACTAAAATGCCTGGAATAATTCATTCATTTAACACCACTGCTGACCCATACATGCTATCTTATCTTCTTTTCTTACTGCATATGCTTTTATGGTGAAACAGTATTGTTATAACATCAGTGATAAGTTATAATAGTAAACTATTTATATATTGTCACACACATGCGCATGGGAGGCAGTCTAAGGGCTTAGGTGGGAGTAAGATACAGACTAGATTTGACTACTTGCACTAATGCCTTCTCTCCATCTTCGGGGATGGTCTACAGGCAAGGGAGAAAAAGAGTCAGTGCACTCTGCCACACCCCGGCATGCCTCCGAACTGCCTTCATTCAAGCCCTTTAGCTGCCTCCCATGCGCACATGTGTGACAAGGCCCCCCCCTTAGCCCAGACCCGTCGAGTCGGGCAACCCTAACCGAGAGGTCGTGAACCCAAGAAAGAGCATCAGTGTTGGCGTGGAGAGCGCCCTGACGATGAACGAGCGAAAACTTGTACGGCTGTAGGTCAAGAAACCACGGAGTGACCCGCGGATTCGACTCCTTGTGGAGGGCCATCCACTGTAGAGGTGCATGGTCCGTGACAAGGGTGAATTCCCAGCCCAACAGGTAGTACCTAAGCTGAGTAATCGCCCATTTAATCGCCAGAGCCTCCCTTTCCACCGCAGCATACCTGGTCTCCCGGTCCAACAGTTTCCGGCTCAGGAACATGATGGGGTGCTCCACACCATCGACGCTTTGGCTCAGCACGGCGCCCAGGCCTGTGTCCGAAGCGTCCGTCTGGAGGATGAAAGGCAAAGAAAAGTTAGGTGCCATCAAAATAGGTGCGGACGTAAGGGCCTGCTTTAAGTCACCAAATGCAGCACATGTTTTTCAGTCCATACCACAATGTTCGGGCCCTCTTCTTTGTTAAATCAGTCAAGGCGCGCTCTCCGAAAACCGGGTACAAACCGGCGGTAGTACCTGGCTAACCGAGAAAGGCTTGGACCTGCCGCTTGGTTCACGGACGGGCCATTTCAGAATGGCATCAATTTTGGAGCACTGTGGCCTTACGGTACCCCGACCCACCAGGTAGCCTAAATATTTGGCCTCACTTAATCCAAAGAAACATTTCTTGGGATTAATCCGGAGCCCGGCCTCACCAAGTGTCCGTAATACCGCTTGGACATGCTGTAGGTGTTCCTTCCATGTGCTGGAATAGATGACCACGTCATCCAGGTAGGCAGCACTGTATGAGTTATGAGGCCGAAGCACTTTGTCCACCAGACGCTGAAAGGTTGCTGGAGCCCCGTGTAACCCAAATGGAAGGACACGATACTGCCAGTGTCCGCTAGGGGTACTAAACGCGTTTTTCCTCCGCGGAGTCCGTTAAAGGAACCTGCCAGTACCCTTTGTCATGTCAAGTGTGGTCAGGTATTGAGCCTGTCCAAGCCTCTCGAGGAGGTCGTCCACGCGTGGCATTGGATAGGCATCAAATTGGGAGACTTGGTTAAGCCGATGGAAGTCATTGCAGAACCTCCAACTCCCGTCAGGCTTACCGACGAGCACAATGGGGCTGGACCAGGGACTATAACTTTCCTCAATTACACCTAGTTCCAGCATGCGCTTGATCTCAAGCTCCACTTCAGCCTTTTTTGCCTTGGGAAGACGATACGGGCGTTCTCGGACAACAACCCCGGGCTCTGTCACAATGTTGTGCTCAATCAGAGAGGTCCTTCCGGGGTTCTCACTGACTACCTCCCGAATGGTCCGGATAACTGTTTCCAGCTCCTGCCGCTGTCTGGGACTTAAGTCCGTGCCGAAGTTAAGGTCGTGTGTGTGAGCGAAGAGTGAGCGGGGCTGGCCGGAGGAGGGATCGGGGTCCCTGTCCTTCCACGGTTTCAGCAGGTTCACATGATAAACCCGCTCCTTTGGCTGACGATTGGGTTGACTCACCAAATAGTCGACCAGTCCCTTCCTCTCCTTAACTTCGTAGGGGCCCTGCCAGTGGGCAAGCAACTTAGAGTGGGAGGTAGGCACTAGGACCATGACCCGATCTCCCGGGCAGAACTCCCGAAGAGACGTGCCGCGGTTGTAGTACCGGGCCTGTGCTGCTTGAGCCTCCTCCATGTGACTTTTAAGGACAGGCCGAATCTATCCAAATCTATCGTGTAACTGCGCGATATACTCCAGTATGTTAGTAGAGGGAAGAGCCTCTTCTTCCCAGCCCTCTTTCAAAATATCTAATATGCCCAGAGGTTGTCGCCCATACAGTAGTTCAAAAGGGGAGAACCCCGTGGAGGCTTGTGGGACTTCCCGATAGGCAAAAAGGACGAGGGGAGGAGCTGATCCCAGTTCCTTCCATCCTTGCTGACCACCTTAGGCAGCATTTGCTTGAGAGTTTGATTAAACCTCTCTACTAATCCGTCGGTTTGAGGATGATACACCGAGGTCTTTAAATGCTTTATTTTCAGTAACCTGGCAGTCTCCTTGAACGTCTCCGAGGTGAAGGGGGTCCCCTGGTCTGTCAAGACTTCCTTGGGGATCCCCACGCGTGCGAATACCTCTAGTAATTAGAGCTAGCTTTAGAGGTAGCTGAGTGCAACGGAACAGCTTCGGGGTATCGTGCAGCATAATCCACGAGGACTAAAATGTACTTGTGTCCTCGGGCTGAGGGCTCTAGGGGTCCCACCAGGTCGACCCCGATTCTGTGGAAGGAACGTCAATCAATGGAATAGGAACGAGAGGAGCACGGTCCCTCCTAGGAATTTGTCGCAGTTGACACTCCGGGCAGGAAGCGCAAAAGTGACGAACCTCCTCATTAATTCCTGGCCAGTAGAAACGGAGCTTGATCCGCTCCAGAGTTTTCTCAGTGCCCAAGTGGCCACCTAGGAGGTGGGCGTGTGCTAGTTCGCAGACCTGCCGGAAGGTACGCGGAATTAGCAGCAGCTCTCTCCTGCCCGTCATGCATCGCTACATGGTAAAGAAGGTCATTGTCTAACACAAAGTGAGGGCCCTGTGGCATCGACTGATCAGTGTGCTGGCCATTGACAAGGACCACTGCATTTTTTACAAACTTCAGGGAGTCGTCATTCCATTGCTCCCTTCTAAAAGAAGCCGGCGTTTCTTTAAATTGGAACCGCAACACGGAGAGAGGGTCAGTGTTGACCTCAATGGGCGTGGTTTCCTTCCGCTCCGCCGCGGCGTTGGTGGATGACGTGTCATCCCGCGACGGCCCGGGAGTTGCCACGTCAGTTAGGGCGACCGCTTCGTCTCTCTCTGCCGGCTGATTACACGGCGTGGAGGCAGCTTGAGACGGTTCATCTCCGTCCATAACGAGGCCCAAATTAACCCCGGGAGTGGTATGTGTCTCACCGCTTTTAATTTTAGACCAGTCCCGCCCTAGTATCACCGGGTGTGGCTGAGTTTGACGTGAGGATGGTTCTGCTCCCCCAGAGTGTGAGGCCGCCCTCTGCGTCTCCAGAAGCTCTATGAGCTCAGACATGTTCTTAAACTGTTTGCCCCAAACCGGCTGGGTGAAGCCACGGGGAAGCGCTTCCAGGAGCAGATAGCAAGCTACCTGCTCTATTATTTGGTAGGGCTTGTTTTCAAATGGCCGTAGCCAATGCCCTACCGTTGCCCATAAGGACCAGGCTTGTTTGTTGGCCGGCCGCTCAGGGTCCAACCTCCATTTTTTTATTTTATTCACCTGCCAGTCTGGGGCACCCCCAGGTGGTAAATGGGGCTTTGGTTTCACAGGGAGGCAGGCACTCTCCCTCAAGAGAGCATACTGAGTCCCTTTTGCCTCTCCCCTCCAGGGCAGCCCAATTCTGTGAGCCCCACCCGCACACTCCCTGGCCTCTCCAGGTGGCCTAGTTATGAGTGCTGGGAGCGGAGCCCGCACCGGGTCACGCCGAACCACGGGGCACCCTCCCCACCTGAATACTCGGCCCCGGTACGCTCCCACCTGGGTATATTGCAGGTCCTGTCCCCTTCTCTTCTAGGACCTCTCCATTCTGCCGACTACGCCACTGTCACAAGAACGAGACATGGACAGATAAAGGGTTGGGGCAGCCACCCGTATATTGTGGTATCCTGGCTGCAAAAGGTCGTTCTTATCAAATAATCAGCACTGAAGTGCATTCAACTGAGTCCAGAACAAGACTAAAGGAAACAAAGGAAAAGGGGCAGGTTTTAAAGGGGGAGACAGGAAGTGAGGTCATATGGATCCGGCATGTGGTCTTCCACCATTGGTTCATAGCCGGACGTGACATCAAAGGGACTGGAGCTGGTGTGGCTGACTTCCATTGGCTCAGTCCCGGAAGTGATGTCAGGAGAGCCAGGTGAAATCCCCCGGGGATGGTCTACAGGCAAGGGAGAAAAAGAGTCAGTGCACTCTGCCACACCCCGGCATGCCTCCGAACTGCCTTCACTCAAGCCCTTTAGCTGTCTCCCATGCGCACGTGTGTGACAAAATATATATATATATATATATATATATATATATATATATATATATATATATATATATTCCATTCTACAACTCCAGCACTTCACTCCCAGATAATCAAGGCTGGAACTGGGAGAACTTTGTGCCTGTTCTGCGGCGGTGGGGGGATGTAAAAGTATGCTGCTTGCTTCTTGTCTTGATCGGCACATTTAGAGATGGAGAGGTGCAAAGGGACTTAAGCTGGGCCAGATTTACACATTTTTTGTAGGCTTTGGTAATTCTAGTGTTAAACATGTGTCTAGTTGAACTTATATGTGTGTATATCAGAGATTGTGGGTCCTTCCTTCTGTCAACGTTTCGATGTTCTTGTATACGTGCTGTGAGTGGTTTAGATGTTTGTTACACTTATACAGATGGGAACACACTGCATGGTGTATTGTACACTGCTTTCGATGTCTCTGATTTAAAAAGAACAGTCCACAGAGCATTTGCAAGCTATTTTGATGCCTGATTTGGAGAGGATGTATTTTCCAATACACCACTATGATAGGGGAAGGGTGTGCCTAGTAGGACATGAGATCAGGTTAGAGTTGATTATTTGCTGAGGTCTGTGGCACCTGTACAGTATATATATATAGTATATATACTATTTTAAAACCTACATATATATGATATCATTCTTTTCAAAATTTATTGAACTTTAATGTGATTTTGTTAGATTTTCAGATTCTTATTAGGTTTTTAAATTATAAACTAAAAAATATTGTGGTGGGCTGGCGCCCTACCTTGCACCCTGTGTTGGCTGGGATTGGCTCCAGCAGACCCCCGTGACCCTGTGTTAGAATATAGTGGGTTGGGAAATGACTGAATGACTAAAAAATATCAAGAACTCACATCTCGTGAGACGAGACTTTGGTACAAAAGATTTAACCCCTCCCGGAGCTGGAAATTAAAGACAAAGAGTAGGACAGCTGCTGTACAGGCTTTTAAATGGTCGAAGTGCTGTGCGAGATGCAGATCACGCTGCATGGCAGCAGCAGGAATCCAGCAGCTGATTGAGCAAAGAGGAGGTAAAAAAAATTACATTTGTTTCCCATTGTATTAACATTTAAGAGGGGGTTTCGGAGGAGTGACTGCATCTCCTTGGGATGCGTTCAGCCCCCCTCTTCATAATATGCGCTGCAGAGACATAAAGTGGCTGGCGCGTAGTGCAGGTCGGGGAGGTTGGCGAGCAAAGAGAGCAGGGGGGAACCCCCTAGTATATATATAGTTTATATATATATTAATTAGAACATTAGAACAGTTGTGACAAGGACAGGCCATTCAGTCCAAAAAGCTTGTCTATTCTATTTTAACCATTGTGATTTTTCAAAATAACATTAAGTTGAAATTTAAAAGTCCTACTCCTTACTGCACTCCTTGGTGTCTGTGAATCTTTGCATAAACAATTGCAAATTGCTATGTATATACATAGGTTTTCAAGAATTTTCCCAGAGGCTCATCTGCGTTCTGACAGTCCACTCCTGATCACACAAGTAACAAGAACAACAACAACTGCAACATGTATCTATATAGAAAATTTTCATACTTAAAAGTAGTTGAAAGTGTTCGTTAAACATTTAAAAAGGAAATTTAAAACTAAAATAACAGTTGTGAATCGTAATGAATAAAGTCTACTCACTTGTAAATACTCACTTCTTTTCTACTTTTGGGCACCATGCCATGTGGCAGCCTTTACATAAGCTCTCTTTCTCTATTTGGTTTAGAATTATTGATGTTTTAATGTAATACATAATTGTGATTAATTAGTAATGTTAAGATTTGACCTCTGACTTATTACCATAAATTTTTGAATGAATTTTTCAACTAAACTGAAGAGATGCTGCTGTGAAAGCATATCTGTGCACCGGCCCACCTCTACTGCCTTTCAGACTAGCTGTCAACTTGAGAAATGTTACATGCTGAGCATTATGATCTAATCTGATAGCTGCCTACATCTAGAACATCTGATAATATAAGAGACTCCAAGGAATTTAAAGTGGGGGAGATTAAACACTCCTGTGATCTCCTAGTATGACTGCGATCACCTTCATCTAAAGAACCAAATTATGCCCTACTGGAACTGCTTTTTGGGAGTTTCTATAAAATTTTAATTTTCTTTGGTGACAAATAAAAAATAACCTTATCTATTCGTATATTTTAGAGCACAAAAAATTGCCTTAGGTTCCTCAGGTCCCTCAGAATTTCCATGAGAATGTAGATGTCTTCCTTAATGCATAACCCTCAAAAAAGTATTGCAAATGTAATTTTAATTTGTACAAGAGAAAACAGAGAATGAAGTATTTGGCTTATATGCTTGACTTAGGAGACAAAGCTACAGCATGTTGATCATGACTGAAGTTAGAATTCACCGGAAAAGCATAAATAGTCTAACACTAAGGCTCTCCAGATGTCCTGGGACAGCCACATCGTGGAACAGACTTCTCCTTAAGTAGATGGAAATGGTGATCTCACCTCCTGCTTGTGAATTACATCTTCATGGGGAACTGAAATTTGAAATTCCTTGCATATTCAGTGCTTAGAAAAACAAGGACAGCAGTCTGTATCTATGAGGTCACAGCTTCCAAATAAAAGAAAAGCACATGAAATGAATGACAAGTTCAGTTCTAGCAAGTAATTTACCCTGTTATTCACTTAACCAGTCAGCAGAAGAATATACACTGAGTGGGCAACTAATATTTCTTTTTGCATAATCCTGCTCTCTTTGTTATAACATGCTTGGGTAGCCTTGCCATCTGTTAAGTCTCTATCTATCTATCTATCTATCTATCTATCTATCTATCTATCTATCTATCTATCTATCTATCTAACCCAAAACATGGGGTAAAATTGCAAAGATGAAATTAATAAATCAACAATGAATAAAAACATAGCTACAAATAATAATATAGCTGTAGCATTTTTATATTGAGTATGGCTAAAATATGCCACCTTACTTGAAAATATAAGATATCACTTCAAAATCTTTAAAAGCTGTATACATTTACTTGATCATTACATTAACTCATTATACAATGTTGCTCAGATAGTGAGAGTTAAAGATTATTTACTTTTGTTAAAGGAAACACATTTTTGGAAAAGAGAACCTACCCAGAAACCTTAGGACCTCGTTTATGCATAAAATGGACATTACTAGGGGCAACAGCATGAGTGGAAAGCCATGGGTACTGGTATTTTACAAGCCACATTTCCCTTAGACCCCAGTCATTTTCTGGAAATCCAACTAGATTAATGTTTCCTTAAAATGTAGATCCAGCAAGAGTGATGCAGTGGGCTGAGGGGTTACAAAGAGGCACTGGTGGCTTCTGGACCTCACATAGCAGCTCTTGCTTTTAGAGCATCTGTTGGTGAAACTCAGGTACAGTGTATATAAAAGTATTTCAAATGGACAAATAGGCAAGCTAACCAACTCTTAGCAGGGACAAATCCCTGTTTAGCTAAGCTTACTGGTAAAGCTAGAGGTTTATTCTTGACTCAGTTTATTGATCCCTTTTTGTGCATTGCTAAACAGAGTTTTATGTTGTACCCCTGTGGTTTATCTGGCAACGGGCTTTAATTATATGTTGTGAGACCACTAAAAATCCATGGGAAAGCATGATCACATTCTTGAGCAGTTATTCTTGTCTCGGGACATCTCAGAGATAATCCTTTTATTTTATGACTAGTTATTGACCTTTATGCTAAATCCAAGGATTACGGCTGTCCTTTTCCTGCAGAGAGGTCAGGGAAAAAGCAGTGCAGAGGAAGTAGTCATTCACAATAAGAACAAGTGAGGCAGTTCAGTGCCTACAATTCAGACTGGAAGTTTTTGAACAAAAGCGTTATCCATTACATGATTAATTAGTGGTACAGAATTATATCAGAGAAAAGACATAGAACTGCCTGATAAAGTCCAAGCAAGAGTGATTATGTTATGCTGAACTGCAGAGTATGAGCTATGAGGACAGACTGACAGAATTAAAACTGTTGTTTTGAAGTAAACAGAGGTTAAGAGGGGACTTAATAAAAGTATTCAAAATTAAAAAGGATAGTACCTGAGCTGAATTCTTCTCTAAGCACACAGTGACAAAGATGGAAACTAGTTAAAGGTCAATTTTGCGCAAACATTAGAAAGTTTTTCTTCACAGAATGATTGGGCTTTGGGGACCATACAACTTAGCTTGATATTATTTTGGAATAATTAGATAAATAAAATTGTTGGGCTGAAGGGCCTGCTCTTGTCAAAATTTGAAAGTGCCAAGCAATAAACCGAATGGTCGGTTTGGCTGAAGGCAGTAGGATTGAACCAGAGTGAACGTGTCTGAAGAAGGCAATAGTATAACTTGGGGAAATGCATAGGGAGGACAGAAACTTGGTTTAGAATGATGTACAAGTGAAAATGACAAGTAAGAATTGCATTTTACAGACATGAAGGATATGGGCTATAGTCTTGGATAAGAACCATTGATTTTGTTTCCTCTTACTTATAAATCTTGAAATCTGACATGACCATTTCTATACATATGAAAGAAATGAAGTAACAAGAATGCATTTATGTAAATGGGACAGAAAGACTTTGCAATCGTAACAGAATTAGCTGGAACTGGTAACAACATATCAGATATATAACCAAACAAAATGAGAAATCATTGGAAATGTTAAAATGATATTTAAAATTTACAGGTATAGGAAAATTCTATGCTGTCAGCACTCATATTCTATGCAAAATTGAATTCCTCTATATCACATATCAGGAGAGTAAAGTTTCCACTATGTATACATATGCCTTATGAAAAGTGTGGTTCTACAAATTTGCCATTTTTATTCCAGTCATTGCTATATTTGTCCTGCTTTATTAGCTATCTAACAGACTTCAGGCCAGTGTTTAATTATCATTAACTTGCAATATTTCAGTATCCAATAATTCCAATAATCGGCACAGGGTATTTTTTCTGTAGATCATAATGTAAAAATAAATAATGCCATTGGGTTAAAATTTTATGATTGAGTTTTTAATGGATTTACACATTTTAAGCCACCCTAAACACAATTTCACTACTCTGAGTGATATGTCTGGTTTACACACCTACAATTCCGTGGCATACATAAATAGAACAAATTTACTAACAGTAAGCAAGTTAGGGACCTTTATTAAAGCACTAAAACATCAGAATCCTAATGATTTTAACCAATACAATTTCCATTTTTACTGGAAAGAACCCTTTAAATATTTGCTGCAAATATGATTAAATATATTGCACAAATATTTAAAATTTTCAATTTTGAAAAAAAAACTGGACCACAAATTCAATTGAAAGCATTTTTGGATATACCCAGCAATTTTCAGCCTGCCTTTAATGTTCCTAGATTAGATTAGATAAATGGATTAATTTCAAGAGGATAGATAGATAGATAGATAGATAGATAGATAGATAGATAGATAGATAGATAGATAGATAGATAGATAGATAGATTACAGTAAAACCTTGGATTGTGAGTAACTTAGTTTGCGAGCTAAATTTTTTAATAAATTTTAACTTGATAAACGAGTGAGGTCTTGCAATACGAGTAGTCCATATATGCTTTATTGGCTGAGCGTCACATGATCACAACTGAGCTGATTTCTTTTTCTCGCCGCGGGATTGTGGGTAATCATCTCCCATGCTCGGTCTTAGTTGGCGTTTCTCACTCATATAGTCAACATCTGTACGAGCGTATAATGTTTATTATAGCATTTTGACCACGTGTGTGTGCTGTAACGTGTGAGTCCCTGTCATGCACCCCAAAACATGAGGCTGAGTCTCAGTACTTTAGCAAAACAAGATCCCAAAAGAGTTTAGAAACCTTACAGTGCGTAAAGCATTTTTAAAAATTTTGTGTCCAAGTGTAGCAACTCTTCAGGCAAAAGCAACTGTCATTGGATAGGTTTTCTTGTTAAAGTCACAAAAAAAGAAAAAGATTCCAGTGAGCCAACGGATAGCAGCGATTCCGTTAGTTATAGTGAAAGTTATCCAACACAATAACCTCTCCTCTCTCTCGTCTCCCTCACAGCAGCCATGATTCTTTTCAAAGGTAAAGTGCAGGTTAATTTGTTTTACATATTTTTACTCTATATTTTGCATTAATCATTTTTGTATGAATATTTTTGGGTTGTAGAACAAATCATGAGTTTCCATTATTTCTTATGGGAAAATTTGCTTTGATATATGAGTGCTTTGGATTACAAGCACATTTCCAGAACGAATTATGCTCGCAAACCGAGGCACCACTGTATACCGACAAAAGTGTTTGGACGCCTGACCATTACACCAACAGGGACATTAATAACATTGCATTCAAATACATACACTTTAATATGGAGTTGGTCCCTCCTTTCCAGCCATAATAGCTTCCACTCTTCTTGGAAGGCTTTCCACAAGATTGTGGAGTGTTTCTGTGGGAATTTGTGCCAATTCATTCTGTAGAGCATTTATGAGGTCAGGCACTGATGTTGGATGAGAAGGCCTGCCTTGAAATTTCCATTTCAGTTCATTCCAAAGATGTTCGGTGGAGTTGAGGTCAGGGCTCTGTGTGGGCCATTCAAGTTCTTCCACACCAAACTCATCCAACCATGTCTTTTTGGACCTTGCTTTGAGCACTGGGGCACAGTCATGCTGGAATTGGAATTTAAAAGGGTCTTCGACAAACTTTTTCCGCAAAGTTGGAAGCATAGTGTTGTCCAAAATGTCTTAGAATGCTGAAGCATTAAGATTTCCCTTCATGGAAGTAAGGGGCCTAGCCCCAGGCAGGTGACGTTCTCTCTGCATCTGCAAAACCTAGACTCTCCCATCTCACAGCGAAGCGTGATTTGTCACCCCATCCAGTCCAGTGGCAGTGTTCTTTAAACCACTCCATCTAATGCTTGGCATTGGACTTGGTGATGTGAGGCTTGCATGCAGCTGCTCGTCCATGAAAACCCATTCCATGAAGTTTTTGTGCTTACATTAATCCCAGTGGAGGTTTGTAACTCTTATGGAATCAGCAGTGTTGTCCATGCACCTCAGTCGTTGTTGACCCCACTCTGTGACTTTATGTGGTCTTCCGCATCATGGCTGAGCTGTTTTTTTTCCTAAACGCTTCCACTTTCCAATAATACCACTTATCCAGCAGTCACATTTCTTGACACACTTCTGCTGAATAATTTATTGGCTGATAGTCCTTGGTGTTAGTGTGTCAGAGAGAGGATGTGCAGGATTGTTCATAAAGGCACTCAGTTTGCCCTTTTAATAGATCATTGACTTAGTGGGCTTCTCTTGAAGTGATGTTACCAACCCAGCATACCACAGTGCAGAAAATCAGAATAACCATCACAGAGTTATAGAAGATGTGAAGGAGTCACTTCTCACATTAAAGAAATGCAGTCGGCTACAGAGCCGGCTCTGGCCTTTCTCATATAGTTCCTCTGTGTTACAGGACCAGTCCAACCTGTCTTTGATGTGGACCCCCCAGGTAATTGTAGGAGTGCACCACCTCTACATCCAATCTCTGAATAGTGACCAGACATAAAACAAAGATACAGACTCACAAGACAAATAATACAATCAATCAGTATATAGATAGATAGATAAATAATTAATAAATACTGTATATCTTATGCAGAAATTGCAAAATGAATACAAGTGAATTTGAAGGATTTAAGCGTTTAGTCTGTGACATTGGAAAGAAGTACTGAATTGTCTGATAGCTGTAGTCAGAAAAGATCCCCAGTGGTGCTTCTTAGCACACCATGGTGGAATGAGTCTGTGGCTAAAAGTGCTCAAAGACAGTGCCTCCTGGAGGGGAAGGAGGATTTTTTTAGGGTGGTATCCAATTTTTTCACCATTCCATTTTCTCCAATAACTTCCAGTCTGTCTTTGATCAGGTTTTCTTGATAGACTGATGAAACTGGTGATGATGATGATGAATGATCTAGTATGTATACTATCAGTAACACTATGTCCTGCCATTGTTTGAACAGCAAAGATCTCTGTCAGACCTCTGCATGAGTTGGATTAATGGACTGCAGGATGTCTAGTCTGAGATCTATGGAGCCCCCATCACCACAGCCAATCAAATGGATAGAAAGAAAACTGTTAGCTCACTTTCAAATTTTGGCACTAGGGTGCAGTTTTAAATCCTTAAACTGTGACTTCAAGCTTACCTGGCTCTCCTGATGGTCTGTCATGTGGACTGACGTGTTTTCAGTGTAAGACTTTTAGTAAAAAAGAAAAAAACTTCAGCTGGGCAAACTCAAATACTTTGACAAGTCACAGACATGTTTGACCAAAAGCTACAGTATGTTAAAAAGGTTTACTTTCAGTATAAGTGACATCATAAAAGAGCTATTTGACATCCTAAGAGTTTTTGTCTGTAGAAATAGGGTTAATCTTAATCTTAACCATAGTCATAATCAAAAATTCCTTTGTAGAAAACACTAAGCAACTCAAAACTATGTGAATGAAAGCTTATTTATGTCTTTATAACCTGATGCAGAAGTTCATACCAGATGTGTTTATGAACAGTCATACAATATCTCCACAGATTTGTGCTTCCACCTGCTTTTGAATCCATCTTTCCATTATGAGGATGTGAGAGTATGGTGTTGAACAGATTCTGGTAGCATCAGACAGAATTCAGGACCATACCTGGATGTCATGTCAGCCAAATGGAGAGCACAAAGAGCCACAGTGTATCATCATGAATTTTCTGAGACTTACCAGATACGTTTACTGGGTTTATCTACTTGCACTCTTGAAGATTAACCACACACGCAGAATCACACATGTAAACAGAGATCCTGCTCAGACAAATTCTTGAGTGGTGCCAATTGTCATTTACTCCACAATATTTTGCATATGATTCTCTACCTAAGGACTTATTATCACCAGCACTAACCAATATGTGTGTAAGAGCCATTTTCTAGTTACATAAAATTCATAAATATTTTACTAGATGACAATGCATAATCTATGGGAGGTTCCTATAACCCCCATAAGTTGAGTAAAATTGGTATATTCTAGTTATTTCTATCTGCTTTGACTAAACATTATTCTTCAGTTAGTGACCAGCCTTGCCATGTGTAAGGTGTAGAGGGCATATGGTTTTAAACCGTGCCCGTGCCTACGGGTCTATGGACCTTTTGAGTGTGTGAAATAACTCTAAGAAAACAGAGCTTATTTAAGTGCTGTGCTGTACGTTTAAAGCGTACAGAAGAAGAAGCTAAGAATTTTAAAGTATAGAAGAAGTAAAGAACTTTTAAGTACAGAAATGACTAAAGTTTCTCAAGAAAAGCTAAGTTTAGAGAAGATACATTTTCCCTTTTTTTTGCCTTTTAAACTACGTGTGTAACTACTTATTTCTCACTGTAGGAGCAGACATGCACAGTGCTGGAGTGCAACACCAATTAGCACCACACGACAAGAAGACAAACATTATAAATTAACTGATTCCTTGCACTGTGCCAATTTTAGGAAAGTTCACCAACTATATACTGTGACCTGTAGGAGGTGCACCTGCAGCCCAAACACCCAGACACAACAAAACCACACAGTCACAGGTTCACAGAAAGACGTTTTTATTCACACAAAGCTTCTACAGGTTTTTGTCACCTGGTAAATCAGCACAATTCCATTTCATTTAATTTCTTTATTTACCACCTCCAGTCTATTGCTGGATGAGGCAGAGCGGCTGTTTTTCAACATAAACCTTAGGGAACTTCTGGTGAAGCTGGAAGCACTTCCAGAGACAGGTCAGCATCTCAATATAGGGGAGCCTGCTCCCACCAACTGCCCTGAGAACACCACCAGGGCTACCCAGCAAACCTACAACTCCCACGCACCCCTGTGGTTGTCCAAATGGGAACCATACCAGAGAGACAATGCTACACCTAATATACTGGGAAAACATAAAGCCTTGAGATTTAGTCACCATCTGTCATAATGGCTTCCCAACTGGGAAAGGTACCACTAACCAACCCAGCTGGATGCTCATCTAGCCATGTCCATTCTTTATCATGGTTTCCTGATCCACCAGTGCCAATCAACCCATATCTTCTATGACAATACATATAAAAAAATGTAAACACTTGGCTAGCCCTGAGCTTTTGATATATTAACCAATTACCAGAATGATTCGTCAGATGTCATTTGGTTTTGAGTGTGTTCCAGAATGGAAATACATGTAGTTTTTATTAATTATGAACCTCTGGATTCACTATCTTGTCCCCAAAGTCACCTGTGGTTTTGAGAGACACTGATATGAAATCTTTCAAAATTTAAAAGCCATGTCCACACAATCTTGATGATTTAGTGAATTTGGAGGCTACCTTGAATTTTCGACAATATATGTCATTTCTCTCTCTGATCTGCCATCAAATGCTTAAATATGGAATTGCTGTTTGTTTGGAGCCTCTCCCTAAATCTGTTTACTATGTTTCACCAAGCGAAGAGTAGAAGCATCTAGGCAACAATACTTTAGGGTTCATCATCTCTCTCTGAAGCGTCACCAACCCAGCATGGCTTTAACAAACCTGCACAGTATCTTCAGCCTTCTAAAGCTAATGACGTGAAGAGCTGCCAGCAGGTAACAGGAAAGAAAAATTGTGACAGAGGGTTTGAGTCAGGCAATGGCAGAAATGAAGATACAGTATATGAGAGATTGTGACTGCAATAAAGGCAGCATTAACAGGGCTAATATACGGTCAGTATGGCTAAGCTAAAAATGCTGTGGAGTAACAGAAAATGTGAAAGTACAGTAGGATGTGAGAGAGAGCAGCAGCCAAAAACAGACACATTCAAGAGTCCAGCAGCTCCCTCACCCCAGTCAGTCAGAACAGGCCTTGACTGAAGTGGAATACATTTGGGGGTGACAAAGAAAATAAAGTGATGCTTTAGACCAGAGTGACAGGTTTTGCCAAAACAGGGGAAAAAACGTGTTAACAATAATGCAATTAAGAAGAAGAGAGGGTTTAGACAAGAAATTTAGAAAAGGAGAGTGTGAAAGGCTCAGATTCAGAGATAAATTTAAGTTAAGACATGTTGAAAACATGGCAGCCTGCTTAGTCTAACCAGACATTAGGTGTTTATAATAGGAATGAGGTCCCAACTACGGTAACAATATGACAGCTAGTCCAACATATGGGTAGAGAGATAATTAACAACCTACTCGGCTGCAATAAAACTGTTGCTAAGATGTCACAGATTTTGCCCTTATCATTCTACACTTAAACAAACTGCCGCTTAAAACGATGTACTGTATTCTTCAAGACATCGGGGGCTGCCAGAGAAAGTTCCAATTGAGACTATGTTTGCAAGATTGACACAAATAAGAAGCACAAAACGCCCATCAGAGGTTAATGTGCTGCTAATGTGCAGAAGAGAAACACTGGAATTGGAAATCGTGATAGGAGTCTGCAATTAGCATTTGGGTCACCAGGGGAAAGACATGCTAACTGTACAGAGGGAAAATAACAGTTAAGCTTTTTATTGAGCCCCTGTCTCATTTTACGGGGTTCTCCATAATGCTCCAGTGAACTAGACATTGATGAATTGCTGATTTACAGATAGGAATTATAAGAAGTTGTGAAAAACTGAAACTTTCCTGCTATTTGAAAGTAGGAAATGAAAGTAGAGCAGGAAGGTTTTATATTATTTATTTTCTTTCCCTTTGTGTTCCCATGCTGTACTTTACTGAAGCAGCTGCCTTATTGAAAGATTTCATGGCTGTCAGAGGCCATCTGTTAGCAATACCTACAGTATCTGTCAAGGAGAAGGAGACCCAGGGTAAGTGACTTCCTCAAGGTAAACGCCAACATAATTAGTCTGTTTTCATCTCAGATTTGCACAAGGAGAAAGTATTTCACTGATTCATTCAGAAAGGAAAAATGATTTTCATTTAGACACTACAGATGGAGATATCAATATTATAACTTCTTTTGAAGACTTAGGCATGGCTTTATGAAGCTGGCTTACTTTAGGAATATTTATTTGAAAGTCAGAACATGTGCTTAAAATGGACACTAAGGAACAGCTGGAAAAGCGAAAGTGACGTGTTTTTTTAACACAATTAATGATAGGGTCAATATAATCTCATAAACACATGTTCTAAATGAATCATATTTAAGTTTATTAAACTGAGTATGTTAATTACAGTCCTCGACTGGTACTGGTACTTCCTTGATTCAGGTAACAAAATAACAAGGCCACGACGGCACCAAAAGTACTAGAAATCAATACAGTTATCGACTTTTATAACATTTCCAATATAATGATCTCATCCTTTAAGATTTAAAGCTGTTATTGGACTTCGATCCCTAAGGTGGGTCGTCTTCCAAATGAGCTGCCACGTTCTGGGAGTGCACTGTTTTACAGCTCCTTGACCAGAAGGAGCAGGGTTAGTTACCCCCACTGGGTGGCTTCTCCAGGCTGTTGTTGAAAAAGGAGACAAAGCAGTTAGTGATTGTGCCCCCTGGTGTCCCGGGGTGGTAGTGCTTAGTTTTGATGAGCCAAGAAGATGACCCTTATATGCACATGTGTGACAAAGGACAATAGCCACATTCTGTGAATGTGTAACAATTTAAAGTATAAGTAAAAAGTTAACTGTGTCATGAAAATAAGAGTACATGCATTATCAAAAAATAATTCTTAGCTTGCCATTTGAGTGAAAATTGATTCTTTGAAAAACATTTTAACAATAATCTTTGAGGCAAAAATAGTTCATCATACATTCAAAAATAAAAAGTGCACAATTCAAGTGAAACATCATAAAAAATTACCAAAGCCTAAAAAAAAAAACTCATAATGCCGGCCCACCTTAAATCCGTTCGCACCTCTCCATCAGCGTCTTTTGTGTTGTAAATGGGTCGATAAGCGCAAGCAGCCTGCTATCTCATCCACCCTACCAACACAGAAAGGGCAAAGAGTTCTCTCAGCTCAAGTCTGTTTACCTGCGTGTAAGTTTCCTAGAGTTGTATAGGGTAAATACTATATCGTTATTTGGAATACATGCATTTCATGTGTGTTCCATGTCTACAACAATCTATGTAAATACATTGATAAAACAGAAACGTTTTTCATGTTTTAGTAGTAATTGATAAAATGTAGACATGAAGTGTATAATGTGTGAAGCCTTAAGTCCAAATATCAAATAAGCACTTTCAAAAAAGGTACAAATATAACAAAACAAGTTATATTCCTGAATAAAAATGCACTTGTTTAAGGGGGATGGGTAGTAGTCTACTTGCTACTTGTGCTTAATGACACATTTAAAAAACAAAAGACGCTGAATGGAGGGAGAGGTGTGAACAGATTAAAGTTGGGCCGGGATTACAAGTTTTTTCATTGGCTTTGGTAATTCTAGTGTTAATAGTTAAAATGATCAAGAACGGGTAAGAGGCTAAAGTTTACTTGGCTTTCAAAATAACACAATTCAAGCATGGATGCCAGGTTCAGTGCCTCAACGATGAGTCCTTCTGCCTAAGTTCAGTCCCCACACTGTGTAGTGTCATCTCAGAGTTTTCACATTCTCTCTGCATCTGTGTGGGTGGTCTTCTGGACGTTCTGTTTTGAATTCCAAATCCCAAAAATATGCTATTTTTCTAGCGAAAATTATTTCTTCATAATTATGGTATAAAATAAATATGCCACATAAAAGTGTGTTCTAAAGTGAAACATTTTTATATACATTTATAAAAAAATCCTAGCCTGTTTTTACGTTTTAGAATGAAGGTGCTGGAAATAGAAGTCTTACAACTTTCCGAATGCATCCATTTTTCAAGCCAAGAGTGTTATCAAGTCTTCATCTGTGTCTTGAGATTTCACACATATTGCAGAACAGCATACCCATTTCATTTTTGGAAGGGAAAGAAGCAAAAAGCAAAGCATTTTTTGTGAGATTCATTTTTAAAGGAGACTCGCTGTACGATTCACCTCATTGCTCATCTTCCTTGGTGGCAACCTTTCAACCCCAGAGGTATGGTTTCATTTTAAAAAGTCATCTGTAAGCGTTGTTACAATTTATATTATTTAATGTTTATGTCCTGTTGTGATTTTCTGTCTTTTTTCTGTAGTCAGAACAAAGACAGCAAACAACTCAAAACTCCAAAATTGGCTGGTGGCACTTTAGTCTGTTTCATCATGGTTTGGCTCTGTCACATAAATTTATCTTCTTCATTTTACTCAGTGTTTGTGTTTACCATATGTGTACACAACACACAAATGAAACTAGAGAGAGTTGATTGGATCAGTGAAAGTACAGGTGGCCTTGGCTCTTTGAAAAATCTAAGTTTTTTTTTAATACAATGGACTGTAATCAGTTCAGTTCAGATTTATTGATTTGTGTATAAAATACAATGAAACTCTCATGTGCATAGTTCACCGTCATGAACTACACAACCGCTTAGCATAAGTACTACGCAGTGTGTAGGCAAAATAGAAAATAGCAACAAATGTAAAAGGCAAAATTAGTTGCCATTTAGTAAAAAAAATCATTGCATCATTTCAGGGTACATCTGTTGATAAACCACTGTACTGTGCATGCATGTGATTCAGTATAACTTTGCAACATGATGAAAAATTAGTTCACACTTTTGTTGTTAGTTGACTAGATTACTGTAACAGACTCCTCTCAGGACTACTTAAAAAAGACATCAGTTAATTGCAACTCATGCAGAATGTAACTGCCAGAATCTTAACTAGGAAAAGAAAATCCGAGCACATCTCTTCAGTCTCACCTCACTACACTGGTTACCTGTGCCATTTAGAATTGACTTTAAAATACTGCTTATGATTTACATAGCCTTAAGTAATTTCACTTCATCCTATATTTTGTAATGCCTCTCACCTTACACTCCAAATCGTAATCTTAGATCTTCAAATGAGTTTCTGCTTCTAATTAAAAGAGCAACCTTTAAAAGAAGTGGTGAGGCAGCCTTTTGCTGTTATGCACTGAAAATCTGGAATAGCTTAATGATAGAAATTTGCCAGGCTAATATGGTGGAGTACTTTTAAAAAACTGCTAAAAACACATTACTTTAACATGGCTTTTTCATAGCTTCATTTTAGTGTAACCCTGATATTCTGTATATGCATTGAATTTTTTTTTTTTTGTCATGGCTCCACAACCCGTACTAACCCCTACTTTCTCTGCTTTTCTTTTTCCAGTTTTCTGTGGTGGCGCGCTGCACCACCTCCACGTGATCAAGGCACCATGCAGTCCTTACATTGATAGATTGAAGGCCAGAGGTCCACATGACCATCATCATCTAATTCTTCCACGTGAAGCCTGAAAACCATGAGTACTGATTGAGATCATTTATGTTAGATAGAATGCCTAGAGGGGGCTGGGTGGTCTCGTGTCCTTGGACCCCCTGCAGATATTGTTTTTTTCTCCATCCTTCTGGAGTTTTTTTTTTTGTTTTGTTTTTTTATGTTTTTATGGCCATCAGACCTTACTTTATTCTTTTAATTAGTATTGCCTAATTTTCTTTTTATCTTTCTTCATCTAGTAAAGTACTTTGAGTTACATAATTTGTATGAAAATGTGCCATATAAATAAATGCTGTTGTTGTTGGAGACCGTCATCCCAAAAGTAACCCGCCACTATTAAGGAGAAAGTATAAATGGTTGTTGGCACATTAGGAAAGAGCCTAGGCTTAGTTGGGAAAGCCACTAGTAAATGGACAGGAAGAAGCTAGAGAGCTTGAACAAATAAATAATATATTGTTTTCTTACTGTTATGAACACCGGGTGGTCTCGTGGCCTCAGAACCCCTGCAGATTATTTTTTTTTTTTTTTTTGCCCTCTGGATTTTTTTTTTTGTTCTTTCTGTTCCCCCTGGCCATCGGACCTTACTTTTATTTTTTATTAATTAGTATTGCCTACTCTTATTTTTATATCTTTCTTTCTTTTTTCATCTTATAAAGCACTTTGAGCTGCATCATTTGTATGAAAATGTGCTATACAAATAAATGCTGTTGTTGTTGTTGTTGTTGCTAGCATTATGATTTGAGTCAAATCAGCAATATGATTTGAATACACATGTCATGTCATTTTATTAACCTACTGTTATTGATCCAGGCAAGGATTGTGGGGGTGTTGGAGTCTATCCCATTTAGCATAGGGTGCTAGGCACGAACAAACCTTGGAGAGGGCGTCAGTCCATCACAGGGCGATCACACACATACACACCCAAACACCACACAAACACACACACACACACACGCAATAGACATCACCAGTACACCTAACTTGAATTTCTTTGGACTGTGGGAAGAAACCAGAGCACATGGAGGAAACCCACAAAGACATGGAGAGAACATGCAAACTCCACACAGGGAGGACCTGGGATGCAAACCCTGGTCTCCTTACTCTGAGGCAACAGAGCTACCACTGCGTACACATAGAATAAGAGAGTAATGTGACCCGAGTATGCATGTGCCACTGGCACTGACTCATGTTTCAAATCACTGCAGGTTGCACACTCAAAGCAAATGATTTCATGGCATGACATTTTCTTTCACTATACCAGACACTCAGCACAGTTTTAATATAACCACTGAAAAAACAGAACTGCAGTGACAAAAGTAATGCTTGAAGCTATGAAAATTTAGCAAATTGAGGGTGCACCTATGGAAAATTTCTAAACTCCACTAAGACACCCTCTGCAAGCAGATAAATGAACAGGAAACATATTCATAATTCAAGAAAACAGTACCCTAAATCTGTGATAAATTATATTACTTCCAGTTTATTTTATTTTTTGCTTTTCTTTTCATGTTTAACATTTTGCTTAATTCACCACCATTTTAAAACACAAGAATAGGCTAGATATTTTGTTTGAATTTATAAAAAATGCTTCACTTTAGAACACAGTTTTATGTGGCAAATTAATATATATAATGTAGTGTTTGGGGAATGTTTCCAAATGGCTCAATATACTGTAGTTCAATTGTAGCTACTAGATAGACATTCTGGCACTAGCATGACTCGTCATACAAAAATACTCCACAATCCAACTGTCTTTGTTTTTAAAGATTTTAGTGAAATTCAAAGCAAATAGTTCACACATAAAATAGAGAAAAAAATGGATTCACACAATAAAGGAAATTTGGAGCTTGTGATATTCTGTTACAATATCTAGGTAACATTTCTTAAGGTTTCTATGCATTATTCTATGCAACAGACAGTCAGAACACTATATCCCCTTAATGCTTATCAATCTGACCATTCATGTTTTTCTCTAGGTGTCTAACTTTAATTTATGGGCAATTCTGCTGTCACACAGAGCTAAGATTATGAACATTCCATTCTTTTATTTATATGGGGTTAAACTGAATCTTCCATTACCTATGTTAAGCTATATTATATTCAAGTAGGTAACTAAGCAGACTAAGGAAAATTTACCATTAACATTAACTTACTGGATCTCGTATACCATGATTATGATGAAATAACTTGACATGGTCAGTTATTTTTAGAACATTAGAACAATCTAGACGAGAATAGGCCATTCAGCCCAACAAAGCTTGCGAGTTTTGAAAGTCGCTAAAGTCTTACTGTCTACAAACTACTTGGTAGCTTATTCCAGGTGTCTATCATTCTTTGTGTAAAGAAAAACTTCTTAATGTTTGTGCAAAATTGACCCTAAACAAGTTTTCATCTGTGTTCCTGTGTTCTTGATGAAATTAATTTTAAAATTACAGTCTCGATCCACCGTACTAGTTCCCTTCATAATTTTAAACACTTCAATCATGTCACCTCTTAATCTTCTTTTGCTTAAACTGTATATGCTCAGCTGCTTTAGTCTTTCCTCATAATTCAACCCCTGGACTCAGCCTAGTCGCTCTTCTCTGGACCTTTTCTAGTGCTACTATGTCCTTTTTGTAGCCCGGAGACCAAAACTGTACACAGGACTTCAGATGAGGCCTCACCAGTGCATCATAAAGGTTGAGCATAAACTCCTTGGACTTGTACTCCACACAACATGCTATATAATGTAACATTCTGTTTGGCTTCTTAATGGCTTCTGAAAACTGTCTGGAAGTCGATAGCTTAGAATCCACTATGACTCCTAAATCCTTCTCATATATGTAAGTGTAAATGTACACCAGCATGTCATAGATTGCTGCCCCATTTATCATTGGCTCTTGCCTTGCACACAGTGCTGCCAAGACAGGCTCTGACACCTACAGCCCCGAAACGTGATTAATCAAGTGTGATTTTCTTAGCAAAGTTATTTTTTTTATATTCAGCCTCTTCTACAGTTACACCTTAGAATCTTGATAATGCAAAGTCTAATTTCTCAGTCTACAGCAGAGATTTAAAATAAGGCAGGGATGAGTCTTGTTGAGGCCTGACTGGCTTCACTCTGTGACTGAGCTGAACCACTCATAGTATGGCAATCAACACTAAAGTTACGTGATAAAAGACAGACAAGAACAGGTAGGCATCCTAGTCCTAAGAGTTGAAACTTCAATATAAATAATCCCCTTCTTTCTCTGCTAAATGGTTTACTATTTTTTGGGTTCATCCATCCTGCTCAAGTGAATTATTGTAGCAGACATGTTGACACTTGGTTGCACTTCCTAACGCCAGTGCCATTTAAGAGGGACTTTGACCAGTTTCTAATTCCACGTGACACAGAGGTATGCTGAAGTAAAATAATGCTTGTGTCTGTTGTACATAAAATTTAAGCATTGCATGTAACCTTGTTGCTCCCTCAATGACAAGCGAGGACATATTTATGAAAAGAAGCCATAATGTAATAAATAATATAGTACATATCACTAAAATAGTAGTCATATCGAATTGAAAGATATCAGAATATTACAATTAAATGCCTACTATGGCAGCTAAATATATTACCCAAGTAGAAATTAGACTTTACTCATCATTCACTAACAACAATATGACAGTGTGATTTAATATCAGCAAGTTCTTGCTGTTAGATTCTTTGTGCAGTGATAATCAACATGACATGGGGGGTTGGGGGTGAGCTATAGTGTGAGGTAAAAAGAGAAACGCCAATTAAATGTGCCTGAGAGCTCATGTTCCTTGTACACAAACGCCTGTTTTTATCTACTTAGATTTTTTCTGTTACAGCAATTAGCTGGTCCTAGCTGTGTGGTCTTGGCATTGATGGCAGCATCACAGCTTAACTATTGTGAACGATTCTAACTTTTCAAAGCCCCAGATAAATAAGCAGAATTCCTAAGGACTAATTTAAGAGTACTTAGGTTTATCAGAACAGGAATAGTTTTAGAAACAGCCGTATGACTCTTCAGCCGTAAGTCCATTTTCACCCTGGTGGAAAGTGACTAAAAGCACCTGACCCACGTAGCAAGCCCTAGTCTGCACCTTTTGGGTCCTCATCTTCTTTGGGATCTGCTCAAGGTTTTATCTGAGCCAGCAATTTGTTCCTGTCTGTACTTAAATTAAGCCGTATATACTTTTGGACTTGATACTAAAAAGCAACTCAAACTGTTTTTTGTACAAATTCAAATAAATTTATCAGGTCTGTTAAATGTGTTATATAGCTGGTGTATATTTTTATATTATGTATTAATTCAGTGTGTTTTTGTATAGCACTCTTCACTGAGTACACGTTCAGTGCAGTTGCATAGTGAATCATTAAACATTACATTGACATACATGAACTACATTAAGCATACAGTAAAAAAGATTAACTTAAATTCGATTAACAGAAATAACTCACAACAAAAAAAAAAATATATTTTTTTTTATCCATTACTTACCCTATATTGTTTGTAGTAGATTTTATGGTGTATGGAGCTAACAAAGGTCCTGCCACAACATGTTTCTTTGTGGACCAAGGCCAAACAAATAGCAAACAATATCAAAATATCAATCAAAAAAACTCAATTTACTTATATCAAATATCCAGCCAGATGCTCACAATCTCCCAAATACGTGTATTCTGGGTAAAATGTTGTTAAATAAACCACTTTCAGAAAATCTTCTAGTGAATTGCTGAAGAGCACGTTCAGACAGGAATAAGCTTTTGAACTGAAGACCAGACTTTCTTCTTATTCATTGGTTGTTAATCCACAACAGTGTAATTCTGGGTTTTTGATTGGCCATTTGTGAAACCACACTGTTGAAGTGACCTTCTGCTTACTGAAGCAGCACAGATATCTACAAGTACAAGGCATACTTTCCACCACATAATGTTTTCCCTCACTTTTTTTCCTAATTGCTCACCTGTCTGCAATATTGATATAACATGAAGTGCCATGGTACTCAAGTACTGAGTGAGCTGTTAAAGGGTAGGACTGCTGACCAATGAATGAAGAGGAGGCTGATATTCAGTTCAAAAAGGTCATTCTCATTTGTGTGTGTTTCCCAGCCAATAATTTCTGTAAAGTATGAAGTAACTGTGTTTGGGTGTTGTGAGTATGAACTAGATATCTGACATATGGTTTATGTAATATGAGCAAATTGAGATTTTTCTCATAGACATTTTGACAATTTGTTTAGTCTTGATCCCCATAAGAGCCTACTGTGTCAGGACCATTCTTGCCGTCATTCTCCATAAAAACATGAGATAAGCCATCTTTAGAAAAAAACACAGGGTAAGTATCAAACAAAAAGGTGATTTTTAGTATTCCATTAACAAAAGAGAGCAAAATAAAACCAACAGCATTACTGGGAAAAATAAACCTTTGGTGGTTTATCGTCATCAATTACAGACAAAGTCCCAGTTCTACAGACCTAAGCCAACTGGGTGCCCATCATCTTCTGGGTATTGTAAGATGTCAGGAGTCCATGAGAAATGGAATAAATGATTAAATTCTTTTATAGTTGATCCTATGACTTTCAATATTTTGTGAAGTATCTTCCTGTGGAATATACTGTAAAGTTAAACATAGTGATGGCAATTACTACAACTTAACTGTTTCAGAGATAAAAGAATAATGAAGAACTGCATGAGGCATTAAGAAGTAACTTAAGAGTCCCGCAAAGCGAAAACTGGCATGTTAACGCACCAATAGCTTTATGCTACATCTTGTGCTTATAGGGCCTCAGCAGGCCTTTTAACATAGGGTTAGAGGTTAGACAAATTGGAGGGCCACTTTGGGTTCTAAGTTAATGGCCCTAGTTTAAGTTCAAGCCTTTGGGCATAGTGCTGATGACCTTGTAGTCAGTTTGGATCGATGGACCAGTGATGTTGTCTCACATTCTGATTCTCACACCAACACAAGTCAGAAGTAACTACATTATAACAAAAGTCAAATCCCTTATAACTTTGCAAGATGCTGAAAAATTAGTTCATGCTTTTGTTTTAAGTTGACTAGATTACTGCAACACACTCCTCTCAGGACTATCCAAAAAAGACATCAATCGGTTACAGCTTGTGCAATTGTCTGCTTATAAATTCAAGAGCTAAAATTTAAAGAAGTGATGAGGCAGTCTTCTGCTGTTATGCACCCATAATCTGGAATATCTTACAGATAGAAATTCACGAGGCTAATACTGTGGAGAACTTTAAAAAACTGCTAAAAACACATTAGTGTAACCCTGACATTCTGTATATGCATTTAATTATCATTTTTTAAATGGCTCTGCAATCCATACTAAGCCCTACTTTCTCTGCTGTTCTTTTTCCGGTTTTCTGTGGTGGTGATCTGGACCTGGAGTTTTTTTGTGTGTTTTTTTCTGTCCTCCTGGCCATCAGACCTTACTTTATTCTTTGTTACTTAGTATTGCCTAAGGTTATTTTAATATATTTTTTTTTTCTTCATCTTGTAAAACACTTTTTGCCACATCATTTGTATGAAAACGTGCTATATAAATAAATGTTGTTGTTGTTGTAGAATCCCATTGCACCTTATGATGTTTTTCCAGTCTTTCAGTGTTTGTGTTCCTTGTCTCTCTGCTAGTATGCCATTTTTTCGTTATTTTGCTGAAAAGCAGAACTTGGTGGTGTCATAAGCTGCTCTATCCCATCTATAGTACTTTATATGAGAAGTTGGGCATTTCAGTTTGGCTCTTTTCACAGCACTAATATACTGTTAGCTAACTGACTGTGGCCTTTCTGTTATTAAATCATTTTAGCTTTCGACAGCCCATTTTCTGTTCAATGGTCTGACTTTGGCCTCATAATAACCATTATCACTGCTGCGCATGAAAACCTCAGGAGTATTCTCAGTCCTAAAAGCTCATGTCAGTGCACCACCGCTCTCAAATACACCTTAAAATTTACTGCTATGAATTTTTTGTATGACCTGCATACACTCACAAACATAAACACAACCACAGTGGTACCTACCTACAGCATTACGATACATTCACACTTGATACTTTCATTAATTGGGCTGGTGACTCAAGTAAGTGGACTATCCAGTGTGTTACTTTACTGCATCATTACAGTACATAACATTCCCAATTTCAAATGATACGATTCTGAGGTATAGAGAATGGGGGCTGTAGGATGGGCTGCTACTCCAATTGCCCTGGATGATACATCATTCCATCCAAGCATTACACAAAACCACATATGTCCAGTTTAAGAATCTCCAATTATCACACACACCTATGAGATGTTAAAGTAAAACTATAATGGCTGAAGAAAAAAACAACATGTAGATACAGGGAGAACGTGCAAATTCCACACGGACAGCGGCTGAGTGCAGAATTTAAGTCAAAACTATTGGATTCAGCTTATCATCCCCACCATAAACTATATGCTGATGGAAAAAGGAAACAGAACACAAATCACTGGACTTACGTCTTCACCTTCATTTCTGAAATACCACCCAAAAGAGAATAATACAAATAAAGTATAGCACAATAACAAAAACAGCACAAAAATAACAAATGTAAACATTGTCAAGCATTGCTTTGCGCCCTTTTGGTATTGTGTTTTACCATCTCTTGAACACACCACTGCTTATCTATTCTGGCACACACAGCCAAGATGGTGCTGAATCTGCAGTTCATGCATTTTATCCCATTCCTGCAGAAGGTCCTGTCAAAGTTGGAAAGGTAGAGGATCACAACTCCAGATTTTGTTGTAAAGGGGGTCCTAAACGTATTCTGTGAGGTTAACACTAGAATCCCCAACAAATTTTGTTTCCCCTGTTTACCCTATTTTTGACAACACATGTGAGGGAAGTCATACGGCCTTATCACCTCACCAAATTGCCAGCTAATAGCCACCTTTGTTTTGGAAATGTGTTAATTAGCGGCACTCACGCGCTTGCCCCTTCTGATACTTACACTCTGTGTTTATCACCGCCAGCCAAAAACCTCTCCCTTACAGCTCAAGTCTCCAGCATTCATTATTAGGACATTTGTGCTCTTAGGTCAGCTTTTGTCACAGATGCAAGAAGAGGATCTTTGACTGGTCTACTTCATATAAGGCCAGCAGCATGGGGCCTGTCTATCACTGTCTTCACACTGATGTGGGCATTGTGTCTGTAGGCAGTTTCACCAGCAGTTTGGGCTGTAGGTCTCTTTTTCTGCGTTGGTCATTCAAGGGACAGTAGCTCTTGGACGATCACCTGCCCTTCCAGTCTGCTGAAAGCTGCCATGAAGGATGGACAATGTGAAGCAGCTTAATCCATGGTCTCTGGCAATGCTAGCCCATACTGTAACATACCTGCATCTTGCTAACGGCAGTTTCTCACTTACTTTTGATAACATTCAAGGCATTATGACATACTCAGAAAACAAATGGCATGTTTTGCTGTGACATAAACTTTGAATTAAGGCTTTTTTAAAAGTTACCAGATCAGGCACCATTCCATAAGGACCTTTTTGGGCAAGGGTGCAACTGACAAGCTTTTCTGTGTGTGACAAGTCGCAGTGTCTCAATGCATGTGCTCTACTGAGGGTCAGGGCCTTGAAGTTTAATGACAGCTTTGTGTGAAAGTACACAGCTTGCGCCAGAGTTAACTCCTTCCAGAAAATCTTTTTTGATCAGTATATATTCAAAACCAAATTATTACTGTACTTCTTTTTAAATGTAAATGAGTGAATATTACATGGTGATTGTAAGACCAAGACTTCTATTAAGGGAAGCATAAATAGCAGTTCTCTATAAATTACTTCCTTCTTGGTCTTTAACAGAAATCAAAAATACTTTCCCTTGAGGGAGGGCTTTTCACGTTAAAGCTGTTTAAAGGAATGGCGTGTTTCTGAATATAGATTTCTATTGATTACTGCTGAGTGACAGTACCTTTTCATTTACAGTCCCTCCCATCTGCAGAAAGAAGAAGGTTATGCTGGCTTGTCCTGGCTGTAGATGGCACTGTAATTCAAAGCATTTTGAAGGTTCTGGTAAAAGCAGATGCTTGCAGCAGAGTTCCAATTAACAGGCACGGCTACCACACAGCTAGACAGTTCCATGTTCATTATTATGTAGTAATAATAATTTTAAAGCGTATTTTAGTTCCTCATGTAAGTTTAAATGTTGTATCTACTCATATAAAAGCACATAAAATATTTAACACTAATCATTAGACATGCTGAAATAAACCAAACTGAAAAATCTACTTTAAAGTACCTCTTGTAAATTAAAAAAAAAAAAAAAGCCTAAAAGGAAATTAATGAACACCACTATTGCATTATAATTTGTCATCATTAACTATTTCACAAGATTCCAAAACAAAAATGGATTTACTTCTTTAGGAAAATTTCTGCCATTTTTCTCAACAAAATGCTTATGCTGATTACTTCAAATTAATCTAATTCTTGATTACTAATTTCATGATTTTATTCTTTTAAGAATAATTTTTTAAAAATTGCATTAACACGCGCAAGCATGGTAATATTCAATAAAAAACTGAGTTCTGTGTGATTACATTTTTCAGTAAATTCAATTCCCAGCTACAGTTTGTATAATGCTAATATTAGAATGCACACATATCTTTCATGTTAGCACTCCTTGAACTTGGAAAACTTCTACAGAACTAGAAGGAGGTCAGATAAGGCCACAATCATATTGTAGCAGCCACTGGGATGAGAGGAACAATACACACACACTAAATTACGGAAACCTAAATCAGGCATGTGTATCTCATGCAAACAAGACAATAACTTTAAGTGCTCACTAAACCTTCCTGTTGTTCTTAGGCCACCAGAAATGCCTGATAAACTAACATATCTAACATAACAAAGGCTGTAACTGCTGAGTCTTGCACTTTTTCATGACCCAAATCTCTCACTGCATTGGCTCCCTTAATCTTCTGCTTCTATCCGAATCCACCCACCTTCCCGAAGGGTCTCCAAATGTACTTGCCTCATTTGCATGTCTCAATGCTATCAGTCTGTCCCACAGCCAACCAGCCAATACAATGTATTTTATTTTGTTGCTGTGCTCTAAAAACATGTCATGCACTTTAGACCAACATTTACAACAGAAAAAGTGTTAAACCTTGCACCAGGAAAGGCCGATTGAGAAATATGGATGACAGAGATTGGAAACATTACCTAACGTTAACCGAAGCCAAAGTCAAAACTAGATGCTACCAACACACTAATCAAAGATTCGTAGTAAGAACACAAAAGCAAAGAGTCAGGAATGACATGATCTAAAGCACACACACAAGATTGATTTTAAGAGATATCCAAAACTCAGACAATGATGTGCCTGATGTGCTGCTTTTTATATCGTCACATTCATTATATTAACTATGGTATGGAAGACAACCAACACCACGTTGGAACGACAATTTAACATGGCGAGGCCTGTAAAGAAATAAAACGGCAACAGAAACAGCACAGTAATAATAAGTGAAAAAAATATATATTTTAAATATTTTTATTGATTTTTAATTAGAAACAGATAACATTCCATACAGACATTCCAACAAATTTCACAAATCAAAGCAAAATTTGACCGCCACTCAAAAGAAGTGAGAGCAGTCAGCAACTGCAGCTACTCTATAAAAGGAGCAAGAAAAGAAGGATATGCTTTTTCCCCGAAATGCAAGCTTATTTTAAAATATTACTGATTAGATCCTTCCATGTTTTAAACATTTTTTGAACAGATCCTCTAAGTGAGAATTAGATTTTTTCCAATTTCAAGCTATCAGAGAACTCAGTTACCCACTGACTTAAAAGTGGTAGGGTGGGATTGTTCCAGGTGAGCAAGATAAGGCTACATGCCAATAGTGTAGTAAAGGCAATTACAGTTTGTTTGTCCTTCTCCACTTTAAGCCCACCAAACACGGCTGTTAGTAGTTTAGGAGAGATTGTGACACCAAGGCTGTGTGATAGGCATTTAAAGATTGTTGTCATAAATTATGTTCATTTGGTGCACTCCCAGAACATGTGGCACAGTGAGGCTGGAGCTCGACTGAAACGTTTACAGGTTGAATCTTGCTCTGGAATCATTTTGGACGATTTTAAATGGGATAAATACACTTAATAAAAGATTTTAATTTGAATGACTGAATGCTTTGCACATATAGAGCTCAAGTGTATTCTATGCATGGCTGCCTTCCACTCCTTTTCTGAAATATTAAGTGACAGATCCTTTCATCTAATGTACTCTGGGGTCTTTGAAAGGAAGAGATAATTTTTTAGAGATGGTATCTGAGTCTTCTGGAATAGAACAAGGTGGAAGGTGAGGAAAATTGGGCAGGTTCTGTTTGGCAGAGTTTCTAGTGTGAAAGTAGTGGAGGAATTGTGTTTATGAGAAGTTGTTAATAATATTAATAATAAAAGCTAAATACAAAATATAATGCAGCATTTCAGAACACCTAAAATGGGAACTATTGAGAACCATAAGAAGTTTAAAGAAGTGCTCAGGATTTTTTTTTTTAAAAACACACAGAATCATAACATAAAGGATACAAGCCACACTACAGGATAAAAACCAATAACCACAAACTCAGCAGTATGACTAGCAGCATCACTGAAAACTGTGTTATAATTAAGAAAATCTGCAGAATTTAAAAATATTCTTTGTTTACTGGCTGGCTATCTATCATTGATATATACACGGCTTAAGCAAACTATCAGGTTAAATGTGGGTGTTCAATCAGTTAAAGAGTTTTTTGTTGGCCATGTTCTTTAGAATCACAGGATTTCTGACTGGTCAGATCTCCATTTCAAATAGACCTTTTATGATTCCCTGTACTTTAGTACATTTCTCTCCTCTCAGAGAATACATCTTTCCTATGTTATATTTCTTTCTGAGATCTTATTTCATGCGAATTATTTTTCGACTTTCATATTTCTTCATAGTTTTTAATTGTTGTTGATGTCATCACCTGTTTGAACATAGTTTTTCAAGAGGCAGATGTCCATTGCTAACGTTGTGAATTCTGTAAGTTGCACCACGTCATGTGAGAAGTGTGGCAGCATTGCAGCTGGTGGAAATGCCACATCTGATATTGTAGACATATTCTGAAGAGTCTTTTGAGAGAGTTGTTTGTTAGAATTTTAGTTTCTTACTTGTGGCTATAGATTTTTTGACTTCAGTTTTTTTGCAGACATTTTCACTTCAGCAGTCCAAATTGATTTTCTGCTTCTGATCCCTACAATGTTTTTGATTCATCTCATTTCCTCATCCTGGCCATTTTGGGGCAAGTGGTTAAGTGCAGTACACCAGACAATGCCTCTGTGGTATTGTGTGAAACAATGTGCCTAGAGGTCTTCTTGTGTTGTAGGGTATGAAATGTTGTGGTGTAGTTATGATATTACGTGTGTTTATGTATTTCAATGATATTTGGAGTAAATATGTGTGTATTTTTACATTTTCTGCCATATTTATTATTGTGTTCTGTACCTTTAAATGTTCTTATGTTTCATGTTTTTTGTGGGCGGAGCTCCAAGGGGAGGGGGCTATACTGACATCCTGGGCCCTCCCTGTGGCTATATAAGTGAACTGAGAAGGCCTCAAGTGGGAACCATTGGTTATTTATTAGAGTTTTGCTGTTTAGATTTTTTTATTATTATTATTTTCTCACTTGTCAACTCCTTTTGTGCTTTGTTTCGTTCTGGGGAGTATTTGTCTTGTCTTTTTTTCCATTTCCATGTGATCTGAATGAGTTATTTATAAAGATTTTTAATTGACCCTGTTTTAACAAACCATAAATTAATAGTTATCCTTACTCCTGCAAAGCTTTTGATATATTTTTTGAAGTTTGTATAATCATTTGCTATCTCCCCATATTTTTTAGAAACCTGGCTGAAGTTTGATGAGCCTCTGCTGGGCAGACTAGGTAAGTGTTTGGCCAGCTCCTTAGCTTGTTTTGGAGTCTGTATCCAATTTTGTTTTGAAGGAAACTCCATATCATGACAAGTGTTTTATCAGAAACATATACAGTCTTTGGTAAATAGCTGTCAGGCCCATATAAGATTTCAATGTGTTTTCATGTCATTATCCTGTTTATTCATAAAGCATAAAAAGGTGATAAACCAACAGGGTAGACCTCACCAAGTCAGGCAGTCTGGCCCCAAATTCAGGAGGCATGCTTTTGGCCTATTTAAAAGTTCAAAAGAGTACAAAGTAAGAGTGGAAAAATGAAAAAGAAAAAAAAAAAGAAAATCTCTGGCCCCCAAAACAAAACAAATTATCTTGAATATTTAAGGTTTTAATGAGAATATAAAAAAAGAATTCCACCAAAACAGGAAGGTGCAGAAAATAAGGGACAACCATTAGGTAAGGTAACAAATACATTTAAAAAAGGATAAAATGCTACCTTAATGTATAAGTGTGGAAATGCAATAAAAAAATAAAAAGAAAAAACAACAAGACAGAAAACAACCTCAATGCTGAGGCAGCCATAATTAAGGCTGTTTGCTCTGAAATAGAGCCAGAGTAGCGTCCTAGCAACAGTATTAGGGGGCTAGATGACCTGAGGGAGATACATACATTAACAACATAATAAAGAACTGCAAGAACTAATAAACACAATATTCAATAAAGAAAATGCAGAAAGAATGAACTCTTAAACATCAGTGATTTGACCCGATTCTAAAAATAGGGCATCTCACCATGGGTTTGAGGTTGAGTGTAATGACTTTGAGACTAAAAGGTGAGCCAGCAAGAAAGAAAAAAGTTCTTTGGAGTTGCTTGTAGATTGAATTAAATGCAAATTCAGATATTTGTTTGTATGTAAATTAGTTTTCAACCATCTGTTTTGTCAGAGTAGCACGCCTCCATGCTATTTCTTTCGGTTTGTGCTTCTGTATGAAGTTGTGCCAAGTGTTACATGTTAAAAAGACACAGGGAAAAACCTTTGCATTGCAAAACAACAGGGTGATACAAGTCTACCTTTAGTCTTTTACTGTTTTTAATCTAAAATGATATCAATGGAAGAACTTCATCTCAAAATGCTATATGTCCATGTTAGTCAAATTGAGAAAAATAACATTCTTATTTGTGATAAAATGAAAAGGGCAATGCTGACAATATAAAATTTTGCAAGGTTACTAACCTCCTTGTTGTTAACTCCAAGGGTGACTTGGGATACAAATTGTATGTAATTACAGTTAAGTCCAAGTCAGCCTTGGGGTGATATGTAATGATCTGCTTTTGCAGTGTTAAGCCCAAGTGACTCTAAGGAAAGTATTCTGCAGCCATCTAATAGATATAATAACACTGTGCAGCAAAAAATCATGAGTTTTTCTATGCATGTTACCACTGCAAGGTAACTCATCTGCCATGAAATCAAAGAAACTGTAGTCTTCTGTGATAAAGGCACAAACCGAGGCATTTCTTAATCTTCGAGTGCTCCCACGAACCGAGAACTCCATCTTAAAAATGTTAGGAAATTAAGGCGCTTTCTAAATAAACAGGATTCTGAGAAATGAATTCATGTACTGTATTTATTTCTAGTAGGATTGACTACTGCAATGCGGTGTTCACTGGCTGTTCAAACTGTTCTTTATACAGCCTCCAGTTAATCCAAAATGCGGCTGCAAGAATTATTACAAGAACATGAACACATACATAACTCCAGTTCTTAAATCCTTACACTGGCTCCCGGTTAAGTTTAGGGCAGATTTCAAAATCCTCCTTTTAACATATAAAGCATTAAATGGCCAAGGTCCGGCTTACTTGTCTGAACTTATCATGACTTACAAACCTGAGCGCACATTAAGATCTCAAGATGCTGGTCTGCTTAGGATTCCAAGGATTAATAAAATAACAGTGGGAGGTCGAGCTTTTAGTTACAGGGCCCCTAAACTGTGGAATGGTATTCCTGCTTTTATAAGAGACGCCCCTTCGGTCTCAGCCTTTAAATCCCGGCTGAAAACTCACTACTTCAGTTTAGCATATCCTGACTAGAGCTGCTGATTAACTGTACAGACTGCGTCTCTGTTGTTAGTCATTAGCACTAAAACATAAGTAACTTGACAGTTAGAATTGAATAATAACCCTCACCTATTCTGTTTCTGTTCTCGGTACTCAAATGTGGCAATTGGTGCCACGGCCCACCTGTCTAGTTGTTTGCCTGCCTATGGTAAAGTCATCCCTGATGGAGGATCGCAGGAATCATGGGAAAGAGGGGTCCTTTCATCGGATTGGCTGGCCCAGCACTGTTTCAGCCGTGGAATGGCCAAATGGGGGAGGCAGCTTGATGGATGAGGTCTCCAGGACTCTAAAAATATCCAAATCTTATTATGTGATATCATCTACTGTTAAATTCTGCTCCGTACTTCTAAAATTGTTTATTTTTATGCTGTATTGAGGATTTGGTCTGGTCTGTGTATTGTATTGTATTGACCCCCTTCTTTTGACACCCACTGCACGCCCAACCTACCTGGAAAGCTCTCTTTGAACTGCCTTTCCCAAGGTTTCTTCCATTTTTCCCTACAAGGCTTTTCTTGTCTTCTCAGAGAGTCAAGGCTGGGGATCTGTCAAGAGGCAGGGCCTGTTAAAGCCCATTGCGGCACTTCCTGTGTGATTTTGGGCTATACAAAAATAAACTGTATTGTATTGTATTGTAACTGGAAGAAGTTTGGAATCACCAGGTCTTTTCCTAGAGTTGATGAAACTGAATAACCAGGTAAGAAGGGCCTTGGTCAAGTAGGTGACCAAAACAAAACAGTGGTCATTCTAACAGGGATTCAGAAGACCTCTGATTAGATGAGAGAATCTATCAGAATGATGATCATCTCAGCAGAACTCTATCTATCAGGTGTATATGGCAGATTAGCTAAATGGGAGCCAGGCTTGAGTAAAGGGCATATAAAAGTTTAAAGGACTCTGAGGGCATCAGGCAAACAATTCTCAATCAATCAATCAACATTTATTTATATATCACATATTCATACAAAAAAATGTAGCTCAAAGTGCTTTACAAAATGAATACAAAAATAGAAGACACAATAAAAAATAAACATAAGTCAACATTAATTAACATAGAATAAGTAAGGTCCGATGGCCAGGGTGGACAGAAAAACAAAAAAACTCCAAAAGCTGGAGAAAAAAAATAAAATCTGTAGGGGTTCCAGACCACGAGACCGCCCAGTCCCCTCTGGGCAGTCAACCTAACATAAGTCAAACAGTCCTCTTTGTATTTAGGGTTTTCATGGAAGGACCTGATGATGATGGTCACGTAGACTTCTGGCTTTCAGTCCATCAATGTTGGTGCTGGTTCAATCTTGCTTTGAGTAGGTGGTGGTGGCGCAGGCCACCACCACAAAGAAACCGGAAAAAGAAGCAGAATATATATTATATATAATTAGAAAATTATACTAGCCATCACAGAGTTGTAGAAGATGTGAACAATGTCACTTCAAACATTAAAAGAATGCAGTCTCCTAAGGAAGAAGAGCCCACTATCCTTTCTTATATAGTTCTTCTGTGTTCCCAGACCAGTTCAACCTGTCAGTGATGTGCCTCCCCAAGGTACTTGGATGAACACACCACCTCTTCATCCACTACCTGAATACTGATCAGACATAGTGGCTGTTTGGTGCGGCAAAAGTCAATAATCAGTTCCTTGGTTTTGCTGATGTTAAGTTGCAGACAATTTTCTTTGCACCAAGAAACAAAGTTCCCCGCTTGACTCCTATACACTGTTTCATCCTCCTTATCAATACACTCCATAAGTGCAGAATCAACAGAGAACTTCTGCAAATGGCATGACCATTGTCTGAGGTGTACAGAATGAAGAGAAGAGGAGACGGGACTGTTCCTTGTGGTGCTCCAGTGTTGCTCACATACGTATCAGAAGCACAATCCTTGAGTCTCACAAACGGACGTCTGCCTGACAGATAGTCCATTATCCAGGACCCCATAGGCTCATCCACCTGCATATCTCTGAGTTTACACCTTAATAGGGATGGCTGGAGAAATCAAAAAAGAGAATCCTCATAGGGCTGCCAGCTTTGCCTGGGTGAGAATAAGCCTAGTGGAGCAGACAGATAATTGGATCCTCCACTCTAATCTTTGTCTAATGGCAAACTGCAGTGGGGCCAGGTGGTCTACCACATGAGGACTCATGTAGTCCAGGACCGGTCAGATATAGCATAGGTTGTTCAAAAGGGAATATTAAATATGAAGACTTTACAAAAATGAGATACACTTCTCTTTTTATAAGAAAATGTAAATATATGATACGTATGCATAGATATTTAGGGATCTGAAATTTTCAACTAAATATATTTTTGGCAAAGACTGTATAAATGGGAGCAATTTTGAGAAGATTGACCAGTTCTTTTAAAATGTTATGTTCATTTTGTTGGAACTGCTCTACCACTCAAGCTGATTGACTTTTTTCTCAGTGAATCTTTGATTCTACTACCTAATTCTTTCTTCATCTGTGTAGTGGTCTGGAGTTATGCCTGAGAGTGGCTTGAATTTTGATTCTTGGCTCCCATTAAACATCATTTTATCATCTTAAGTGGTGCTTGCCTAGACCCAGAACAACAATCAAAAGTGAGGGCTTTTAAGTATAAATTTCATCTTTAATTTGTGCAGTACTATTACTCATAGAGTCACATTTAAAAACTCCACTCAATATTGCAGCAAACTTTAATAAAATAATCACAGAAACACTTAATTCATTTCAGGGTCACAGAAGGCTGGAGCCTATTCTGGCAAAATTAGCCACATGGCATGGACCATGTATGGACAGGTTACACCCCATCGCAGGACCCCCTTATACCCCCAGCTCAGTGTAGAATTGACAATTAATACAACACTTATATCCCTGTGATGTGGGAAAGACACAGGAAAAATATTCAAGCCATTGTGACAATCCGGGTTGGCTCGACACTCCCTGGTTCTCTCCGGGGGCATCTTGAACCCAAAACCGCTGATAGTTGAGATGAACTAGCAAATGAGAATGCACACGTAGCAAGCAAGGGATGGGTTCAAAAGTGCCAAGTGCTTTTATTAAAAACAATAAAATAGTGTTCAATAATGCAATGAAAAAACAAGATTGTCCATCAATCAATAAATAATCCATCAAAGAATAGTGATATGTGGAAGTCAAAATCCAGATCAATAGATCCAATAAAAATGAGGATAAAATCACAGCAGGAATCTGTCCATCTGTTTAAAATAAACATGAGCCTCAATACCTCTCTCTAAAATCAGGGGTCTCCTCAGCTTATCCCATCAGGACCTTGCAGGATGAGGAGATGCCTGCCAACAGGTGCAGTCAACTGTTAATGCTGGCTTCGGGTTCCTATCAACAGTCACTTGGCGTCTGTAGAACTCCCCTCCGAACCCCACTCACGTCTCCCTTAGCCAGTCTTTAGTCACTGATCTGGGAGGCGCTGCACTACTGGGCTGCTCCTACTCTCCTACGTTGCTCTTAGGCACACAGTCAAGAGCTTACCGTTCCCTCCCCTGCAACATACGCCCGATCACTGTCTCGATCCTGCATCTCTTCAGCATTAACCTCCAATTCTTTTTCAGTCTTTTTTTAGATGTTTCTCATTATTTTTTATTGCCTCTCTGCCATGCAGGCTCCCTAATGCACTGCCCAGTTGGGTGCAGGTGTGGTCCACTGCCTATTCCATGGTGTGAATGAGGCACTTGAGTGATCCGCTTATATTTGTACGAGAATTAGTGATCAGTCAAGCACCCCAATCAATCCAGGAATGAGTGCCGAAATGCACAGACCCGCACCCAATTCTAAGCCTATATGTTCCGGGATCTGATTACTTATTTAAAACCGCACTTTACCACGAACCTCTTATCACAGCCACCCATGTAATAACTAGGCTTGAGACCACAGCTTAGGATACTGGATTCTCAACATAAAAAAGTTAACCACTGCACCACTATTAAAGTGTTTCCTACCTTCCATAAGCTACAATGTCAGAGTGAGACAGGCATTTACATGACCAGCAAGAGCTCCGTAAATTCACAAAAGTGACTTTCTGTAAACCATTTCAGCTGGTCTGCTTCCTGAATTTAATAGGAGATTCTTTAATTAATATTGAGAAGGACACGGCTGCATGTTATCAGTGGTATTAATTTTAGAAGCCTCCATGACATTTTACGAGTCATAATATAACAAGCCTCTCCATATTAAAGATGCAGTTCACGTGGTGGTTTCATTTTACCCTACTTTTTCCATTGACTGGTTCCAGTATTACTGCTATCTTTTTGCACACAGAGATGTCTTGTAAAAGTGAAACATTCTTTCCTGTGATTTGATGCACTTTCACAAATGTCACAGCAGCAAAAGCCAAAACGACATGATAAATGTAGAACTATACAGTGAGCCTAAAGTCGTTTAAGCTGACATAATTCACTTTTTGCATGTGGCTATAAGCTGATTCCTGTTACCTTCTCAATAACAGACCAAAATGAGTTAATTGCTTAAGCATATTATTTAAAAAAATGTCTTTTAATATTGGGTAAGCTAATTAGTCACACGCTGTCTAATGTTTAGCAAATGTACTAATTCCTCTTTAGAGCTAGCCATCTCTTCAATACTTTACAGATTTCTTTGACAATAATATTAGGGCAGAAAAGTAGATGAAAGGCAGAGTCCGAAGAGGGCATTTTTTCCACTAAATCCAGCATATCATTGGCTTAATTTTTCTGAGGGACTGTGGTTGAATATGCAAACCAAAAACTGAGACCTTGAGACAGGAGAGGGTATATTGATAAGACAAAATTTCATAATAGACTAAAACAAGAGTCATAGTTATGAGTATTTTATTTGCAATTCAGAAATTGTTTAACACACTTTAGCTCTTTTTTTAGACAGGGATTTACAACCCCTCATCCTTAAAAAAAGAAACAAAAAGGACAAGTCACCTTCACATGTAGTTTCTGTATCTTTAACTGCCATGTCAAAAAGATATCTATCCACCCATCTTTCTAACTTGTTATCCAGGGCAGGGTCACAGAGCAGTTGGCACCTATCCCAGCAATCATCAGGCATAAAGCAAGAACAATCCCTGTACCAAGTTTGCGCCACAACAGAAAGGTATCCATAGCAAAAAAAAAGAGGCAAATGTGAACAATATAATCGATGCCCGGCAAAACAAATGTCAAATATAAATAAAATTCACTAAACCAGATGAGAAAAAAATACTGAAAATAATATTCATTGCTATGGTGTCACAAACATGTTGAAATTGGTTTGATGCCTCCTAAAAGAACAATTAAGGTGGCCCACATACTTCATTACCCTGCCCAAAGAGATTCACCCCAAATCCTGCTACACCTCACTGTGAGATGCTGGCTTTGGCAATGGCAGGAGAGAGCTTGCAAAATAAATTGAAAGTCCCAAAATAAAAGAAAAACCCTCAAAGTGGAGAATAACCATGAACCCCAAGCTTGTACACAAAATAAAGGGTTTATTCCCAAACACAGAAAAAAGCAAGGCAATCCAAATACAAATAAGTCCAAATGAAATCCAATGACAGAAGCAGAATAAGTTCAAAAACCAACAACATAATACTTCACGAGAATCTTCCATAAATGCAACATTTTTCCATATCTAAGCCTTGTCTGCTTTTCCTTCAATAGACAGAGAGAGGGCTTAGTAATGGTGATCTCAAGCACCACAGATGTAATGTTTGCTCTGAAGGTGTTGATGGAGAAGTTTAGAAAAGGCCAGAAGGAATTGCATTGCGTCTTTGTGGACCTGGAGAAAGGATATGACAGGGTGCCTCAAGAGGAGCTGTGGTATTGTATGAGGAAGACGGAAGTGGCAGAGAAGTATGTAAGAGTTGTACAGGATATGCATTCAAAGTGGTGGTGGGATTACATCAGGGATCGACTCTGAGCCCTTTTTTATTTGCAATGGTGACAGATGAGATTAGACAGGAGTCCCCGTGGACTATGATGTTTGCTGATGACATTGTGATCTGTAGCGATAGTAGGAACCAGGTTGAAGATACCCTGGAGAGGTGGAGATATGCTCTGGAGAAGAGAGAAATGAAGGTCAGTAGGAACAAGACAGAATACATATGTGTAAAGGAGAGGGAGGTCAGTGAGGATGCAGGGAGAAGAGTTGGTGAAGGTGGGTGAGTTTAAATACTTGGGATCAACAGTACAGAGTAATGGGGATTGTGGAAGAGAGGTGAAAAAGAGAGTGCAGGCAGGGTGGTATGGGTGGAGAAGAGTGTCAAAGATACTGGAGATCATAACGGAGGAAAACATTCAGCAAAATTCAAGGCATATCCAGTGATGTATGAGTTAAGCTGCATCAGATCAGCTGCTGTAAAAACCCCTTCAATTCCTGTAGAAGTATTCTAAAAATATCTTTGCATATGCCAATAAACAAACACACATGATACATAGATAGTAAATAATTATATAAAACAATATTCAAAACACAAACAAAAATACTCTTAATAGTATGCAAAATAATATTTAACAAAACATAACAATAAAGGATTTATTTAACTGGGAGACAAAATCCTGGCTAAACCATAACAACTGCCATGGTAAGACAGAAGCAGTTTGCAAGGTAAATGGGCCACAAGATGAAATATAAATATAAGCCCAGCCAAGTTTGTAACTAAAAATCAATCATATCTTTCGTCAAGCTCAATGAACAGAAAAATCAACATGTAGTTGGGAAATGAAAACAGTAAGTTGGAAACAGTAAATTATAATTGAAAAAAACACACACACACCAAAGCTTTAAGGTTCTATCCACAACCTCAGATAGCCAGGAAGTGCCCGGTGCTGACCTTTATGCAGTTGGACAGGTGAGGTCACAAACAGAATCAACATAAAAGATGCAAAAAAAATCAGAAAAAAAAAAGTATTATAACAATTCGGTAATAATACTTAAATATTTATGTTGCTCGTTTGAAGGCCAGGCACAATGTTTAGAATCAGTATTTCTTTCTCTTTTTCACTTCCTCTTTTAACCTGGCCAAGACATTTTTAGAATCTCCTTCAAATATCCCACTTACTGTATATACTCACAGATAAGTTCTCCCACGGATAAGTCGGGGCTTGATTTTAACATATAATTTCTGGTATTTTATAATGTTAGTCGAATAAGTCGAATACAGAAAACTCACGCTACTGGTCCAAGAGATTATAATATGCTAACCCCCACCTAAGAGAGTAAACATGGAGCACACTACCTTTTTTTTCTGTGTATTGTGCCTACGTGATGTCACACACGTGCGCTTAGGAGACAGTCAACAAGTCCTGAGGTGAGTGAATTATCATCGGATGGGGGTTGTTTTGTGGTAATAATGCCTCTCTTTCTGATCTTGTAGAACAAAAGAAGATAAATAAACCAATATCATCATCAACAAACCACTCCCTGGAAAACAAAACCACTACAAATCCCACTTCCGGTCTTGCAATGATGACGCCACCTCCGTCCAATATGAATGACATCACTTCCAGTCACATGATGATGACGTCACTTCCTGCCACATCACCTCCAGAGACTATTTTACCTACTGTATAAAATCCCAGCCATACTGTACCTGTCTGTCAAATGTTTTGATCTTTATTCAACTAAATTTGGACCAACAAATCGCTGTAAAACAATATAAGTGGCTAAGCCCCATATCTTGTTCATTTGTGATCTTAATTCATCACAGTGACCACGCGGTAATACCAAAACTATTCAGAAGTGACGTTTGCACTGATTTGTGTTTTTTGTATCGAACACCCTCATACACCTTTATCATAAGAGCATCCCTTATCTACGATGGAGCGTTCGATCAGAAGAAAATATGAAGCTGGTTTTAGATTAAACCTTGTTGAAGTAGCAAAAGAAATTAGTAACTGCGCTGCTGCAACACAATTCAATGTGACTGAGTAACTGGTGGGAGATTGGAGGAGGCAAGAAGATGTAAAAAAAAATAAAATTTAAGTGTCGCATTTTTGAATGGGTATATAAATTGGGGTCTGATTTTATGATACGTGAGTATATACGGTAATTAAAGGCATTGTTAGACTATTAAAATGTTATAAATGACACTGGCATATTTTGTGTTTTCCACTTTCTTCTACAGAAAAGATTTCTTTTTTGTATTACGGCACTATAAACTAATCAACTCTCTGCTGCTGCATCACACTTCAGAAGATGGTGCTCTAGTGCAGTGTTTGTTAACCACTGCCACCTTGTGGGTTGTGAGCTGATATTGTTCATAATGGTAGTGGGTTGCAAGTGGGTCATGACAAGCCGCCGCCTCAACAATCGCACTTGATTGACAATACTGATGATTCACCAAGAGGGACAACATCTACCACCCAACTCTGACGATCATGCTCTATTTACCAAGGGGAAACTTTGCCTCCCCACTCTGCACTTTCTTCATTCCCCTTAGTGGGTTGCAAAGGCATTTACATGGGATAAAGGTGAGCCATGACACCATCAAGGTTGTGAATTCTTTGTCCCTTACCAATGTATGATGTCTTTCTGTCTGCACTAGTTAACCTGCATGCACAAATTTTAGTGTAAAGCACACTTTGTGACAAGTGGACTTGCTAACAAAAGCACTAAACTGCCTAAGATAAGCAGTACAGTGGAGAATCTCCTGGAAAGAGGCCCAAATGTTATACTGTCACTTTGTATTGAGTTCACTCTAGTCTAAGATGGTTAAATATTTTTACTGCATTTCACCAATTCTGATAAATGTGTAAAACTTGCTTATAGGTTTCAACTTTACTTCCATGTGTAGATGGTAGTTTGGGGTTGAAAAATTTGCTATTGAGGTAAATTCAGATTTTGTTGAGGAAAGCCGATGTCAGTGTAGTGTCTCGTACTTTTTTGTGATGTGTACTGATCCTGAATGACTAAATCCCAGCAAAGATTAAACATTTTAGAGCAAGTTTTTTCCTGAGACCAATGTACATAAATTTCTGAAAAAATTGACGTAACTTTGTCAAACAAGTTGCACCATGTTTGTCTTGTTATGGGCTCTAGGTCTATCATTTTTGGTCCAATTTAATCCTGTTCTTATCGCCATCTGCTTCTTTCACTTCAGCTTTTCCTATTTTTATGTGAGGTCGATGTTTTAAAAGTTTTGCCATGATTTTTATGGCTGGATGCCTTTCCTGACACCAACCCTCCCCATTTATCCAGGCTTGGGATTGGCACCAAAATGGAGGCTGTGTTTAATCCTGTTCTTATCCATATCCTTCAAGAATAGTTTAACCTACTGTATGACTCACAATAACTGCTGTATAAATTGTTTAATTTAAACAGGATTGTTGCAGTCTACTCTGCTTAGTTATTGGACCAGGCCTTTTGATTTGCTACATTTTTGCCCCATTAGTTTTTGATATACATAACTGATTTAAATAAACATGTACTGTACGTACACATACACACTGTGAACCTCGCCCCGGACACAGACAGGCAGACACGTTAACGTCACCCACAAACACATCTTTATTCTTCATTTCTCTTTTACAATTCCGCTCACCAAGCCCCATACTCCTTAGTCCAGGCCACTCCAATGCCTTCTCTTTTCTTCTTCTCTTTTCTCTCTCTCTCTCTTTCTCTCTCTCTCTCTCTTTTCTTCCTACCGCCTCCTTCCTCCTCCAGGCGTTGCCACTCTTTCACCCGACTCTTGTCAATGACTGGAGGGAGGCAGCCCCTTAAATGGGAACCCAGATGGCTCCAGCTGCTTCCCGGCAATCAGTCCTAGCCACACCCCAGTGTGGCGGAAATGCCGGCTGCGCACCCGGAAGCCGTCTGGGTGTCCCCTGTCGTCTTCCCCCCAGCACTTCCTGGTGTGGCGGAAGTGCTGGGCTCCCGGGATATTCAGGCACCGGGGCGCCGCCTAGCGGTGGCCACGGGTCCCTACAGGGCTGGGCTTCCAAGCCCTTTACCCGAGGCCTCCTGCATAACCAGGACAGACGCCCCCTCTCGGTCTGGAGGAGGCACACGCCCTCCTCTGGTCCTCCAAGGCATCCCGGCCGGGCTCCAGTCTCGGCCGAGGACCACACGGGATAAACCGGCATCGGGGCGCCGCCTGGCGGTGGCCACGGGTCCCTACAGGGCTGGGCTTCCAAGCCCTCTACCCGAGACCCCCAACATAACCAGGACGGACGCCCCCTCTCGGTCTGGAGGAGGCACAAGCCCTCCTCTCGTCCTCCTGGGCGTCCCGCTGGGCTCCAGCCCCGGCCGGGGACCACAACACATACACTTTTAGAAATTTATAGGTGAAGAACACCAACAGCTTTTTTTGCCCAACCAAAGTACATACTGGATTATGAAGAGAAAGAGATGAATGCATAAACACACACCAACACAACAGATCTGTAAAGGTCAATGTGGACAGACATCAAGCCATCCCTGTTACCAGTTCGTCCATCTATGCATCTTATAAGTTTCATTTGACCTATTGTGTTTTGTTTCAAATCAAATATCATTTAAGATGTTCATTTCATTAAATTTCATGTTCATTTTACTCTACATTTATTTACGTACATGACAAATATTAGCTAATGTAATTGATTCTATATTTTTGTACGGTGTAGTCAGTTTAATTGTACTGTAAAATCTGTTGTTGGGTGATTTCCTGTGGTGTTATTAAAGTGTGATTTATGTGAGAGTACTGTATGGACCATTCCTTACTGATTTTTTTTTTAACTTGATTAAAACAAGGAGTCTTTTAAAGTGTCCCTTACTGGTGCTTATATCCAATAAAATCACCTGTTTGGCATTTGACAGGAAAAAAAAAATAACATGGTGGAGGAAATTTAAAATAGGTTATCAAGGTCTTCCAGAATCATCTTCATTTAGAATGTGTTCTATAATCAAAATGTCAGGCTAATATTGTGGAAAAATTAATTAAGTTTGGATCAAACAAAACCCATATTTTCCACTATAAATTAAAGCATGTTGACTAAAGAACAATAAGGAGATGATATTTAGGTATATCCTAAGATGCCTAAGGCAGTCAGTCTTCTGCCAAATGCACACGTCAGTTAATAAGCAGAGAATGTTTAGCACTGGCTCATTTGCTCTCTCTCTCTCTCTCTCTCTATTTACCAAAGCAGTCATTGCACAAAGTGTGGCCTGCTATTGACAGTCTTAGTGTCAAGAATCAGACGACCCTGATCAAATTCATCCAAAGCCTTTCTGTCACCTAATGCACATCTCTGTTCATGGGCTAATGCAAAAGCAAAGGCATAAAACCTGATAATTTGAATGATTTTGAAGTAAAAAAAAAAAAACTCTTTAATTTAAGGTCATCAGGTTTATGTTGTTTCTGGCCAGGACAGCCATTTATCTTCAACCAATCAGTTTTAAAGTTAGCCTCTGACATCATAATGCTTGAACTGGATGAACAAAGGCTGCTTACCTTAATAATGATAGCAGATTTTTTTCCCCATCCAGTTTCAGAGAATTTTTCTTGTGTTTTTGTGAATGACAAAGAAAGTGTTTTTTCTTCAGATAGTAGATTGATCGTGCCTACTTGTCAGAGACTGTCTTTAAATTTAATTAGCTAAAGGTAAAAGAGTGTATTGAAGTGAACACTTTGAAAAACAGAAACCCTTATGATATCAGATCCACTGCTATGGTAACTCTGGTTTTTTGGCAGATTACATTGATATAGTACAGTATGTAATGCAACGACAACTACCACTTAATGATAAACTTGACATTTTTATCTTGTAAAAGTTCCAGTATAAGGTGTACAGATTTGTCTTTGGAGATATTTTTTATTAATAACTAGCTGATTACCCAGTGGCTTTGCTCACTGAGTGCAAGGGAAAAAAATAAAATGTAGTATATAAATTATTAAACAGTAAAACATTAACATGTAAGAAGTAAAGATACATTGAGCAGTACTGGAGTGCTTTTGGGTAAACTACATTTTAAAGGCGCTATAACACAACAGGTAAGTAGCACTAACAGCAGCTTAAATGTATTTGGATTATCTCTCGGTAGCAGATCCCTTGTGAAAGGGATATTTTCTATGTGATCCTGCAAATTCCTGCCTGTCAACCTTGCACTACATGCCTGTGATTTAAGAGTTAAATTATTCTGAGAAATGTGGACACTGCCCTTCCGTGCTCAACGGGCAGAAGGTACAAACAATTCCCAAGTCCAAAACTTAACATGAAGAGGTTGGTACATCTTCTTAGATGTAAACCCTCCATCTTCTTAAAAGAATTCATCACGAAAGCAACCTTGAATGTTGCAGAGTTTTAGTGACCTGAACTCACCTTAAGGGACAGTAAGTAGTCGTGAAGCGCAATTTACAAAGAGAGTTTTGCTTCGATGGCGCCAATCACACTGATTCACAATGATTTCCACTCTCCCAGGAGCCAACGGGGCACTAGAAGTGTCACAAACAGTGTGAGGAAAGAGGACGGCGCCCTAAACTGTGAAGCTCACGACCTGGCAGAGCAGCCCGACATTCCGCGCCTCAGAGCGTCCACTTTGTTCTCACGACCCCTCGCCGCTGAAGGCGGTGTCGTCTTCACATTGTTTACAGCTCGGTGCAATTAAAAAGCAGAAAGACGCAAAGCTGTTTTCCTCATCTCTTCTACTATCAAGTACTGCCAATTAAAAAAAAGTTATAATGTGGCAGTTTCCGCAACAGTCACGTGGACAGACTTTTAGTCAAGTTGCTGGTGAAAATACTGTAGCCCTTTCTTTACATTTCTCATTGGACTTATTTACATTTTCAGTGTTTTGACAGAGTTACTAATAAAATCTCCATCGTTGTCTGTCTTGATCTAACCGTTTTTGCCATTCCCTAGGACATCCCAAAGGTCTGGCTCTAGATTGTCTCTCCGTATCAGGCCAATCTTCCTCTCTGTCATATTCTTTAATAATAATAATAATAATCACTTTTGAAAGTGCTTTACATAGAGAGTGAGGAGCCACTTCAACCACCATTAATGTGTATCATCCACTTGGATGACGTGATAGCAGCATGTGCGCTCACCACACATTAACTCTTAGGTGGTGATGGGGTGAGAGACAGCCAATTTGGGGATTATTAGGAGGCCAGAACTCCTTATGAAGGATGCCCAGGGATCTTTTATGACCACAGAGAGTCAGGACCTCAGTTTTATGTCTCATGTGTAGGACTGTGCCATTTTTACAGCACAGTGTCCCCATCAGTGTACTGGGGCATTGAAATCCACATTCAGACCCCAGGGTAAGCACCCCCTGCTGGCTTCTCCAACACCTCTTTCAGCAGCAACCCAAGCTTTTTTTCCATCCAAGTACTGGCTGGGCTTCAGGTGCATTATTTGTTCTGAAGACCATGTGGAATGCCTGCTAGATTGGAGTTACAGATCAAGACATGATCTGTAATGCTGGCCTGTGTTCTGTGGACAGCATGCCTTAGTATGGTGCAGCACATTAGAAGCCCGTGGCGGTGCAAAATTTGTAATTAAAAACAGATAGCACAGATCCTGTAAGTGTAGTCGTATGGGAGTAAAGCCATGCAGGCAGAGGACTTGACATGGGAATGTGCTTTTTGCTTTTAATGTGCAAGACAGCGGTTGGAGCAGCTATTTCTCATCAAGGATCTGTGGGTCGATAACATTAGAACAATTTAGACGAGAACAGGCCATTCAGCCCAACAAAGCTCGCCATTCCTATCCACTTATTTCCTCCAAGAAAACATCAAGTCAAGTTTTGAAAGTCCCTAACATCTTACTGTCTACCACACTACTTGGTAGCTTATTCCAAGTGTCTATGGTTCTTTGTGTAAAGAAAAACTTCCTAATGTTTGTGTGAAATTTACCCTTAACAAGTTTCCAATTGTGTCCCTGTGTTCTTGATGAACTCATTTTAAAATACAAGTCTTGAAGCACTGTACTAATTCCATTCATAATTTTAAACACTTCAATCATGTCACCTCTTAATCTTCTTTTGCTTAAACTGTAAAGGCTCAGCTCTTTTAATCTTTCCTCATACTTCAACCCCTGTAGTCCAGGAATCAGCCTAGTCGCTCTTCTCTGGACCTTTTCTAGCGCTGCTATGTCCTTTTTGTAGCCTGGAGACTAAAACTGCACACAGTACTCAAGATAAGGCCTCACGAGTGCATTATAAAGGCTGAGCATAACCCTAACCCATAACCATACGCCCATTGTGTATTCAAACGTAACATTTTTACTTCCTATGTGTAATACTTAACATTTACTGACATTTAATTTCATCTGCCACAAATCTGCCCAAGCCTGTATGCTATCCAAGTCCTTCTGTAATGATATAACGAATTCCAAATTATCTGCTAATTCACCTATCTTGGTATCATCTGTAAACTTAACCAGCTTGTTACTTATATTCCTATCTAAATCATTTATATATATTAAAAATAGCAGCAGCCCTAGCACTGACCCCTGTGGAACACCACTCTTAACATCGGCCAATTCTAATGAGGTTCCTTGCACCATCACCCTCTGCTTCCTGTGTCTGAGCCAAATCTGCACCCATCTATAAACATCACCCTGAACTCCCATTTCTTTTAACTTGATGCCCAACCTCTCATGTGGCACCTTATCAAATGCTTTCTCAAAGTCCAGATAAATAATATCATAAGCTCCACTTTGATCGTATCCTTTTGTTGCCTCCTCATAGAATTCCACCATGTTAGTAAAACACGACCTCCCTCTTCTGAACCCATGCTGACTGTTCAGAATAACTCCTGTCCTTGCCATGTGCTGCTCAATCTTATCCTTAATAATTCCTTCCATTAATTTTCCTGTGGTGCATGTTAAGCTTACTGACCTATAGTTGCTTGGATCTGCCCTTTCACCCTTTTTATATAATGGGATGATATTTGCCATTTTCCAGTCCTTCGGAATCTCTCCAGTGCACAGTGATATCCTAAAGACTTCATAAAGAAGAGAACAAAGAGAATGTAGATCAAGGAAAAGAGAAAGAAAGACCTTAGGATTGAAGTTGAGTTGGGCGCTGAGATAAGGAGGGAAGGTGGTCGAGGAAGCCCCATGATTTGCAAGAATTACAGAGCTCCAGGGGTTGGGTTGTTCCTGCTGAGCACTGGAGTGGAGCAGATGCAGCCGATCACTCTGGAGAATTGTTCCACAGATGCATGACTCTGAGTTCACCACATAGGCTAAGGGATACTGGTGGGGATAAACCTGAACAAGATTGACCATGCTTTCCAGCGTTTCTGTCTGTTGAGTAGATACAAAGGGCGAGCAGAGGAAATGAGGGACTTGAGTTCTGGAGAATCAAAAGAATTTGCACTGGAGTTTATTTATTGAACACTCCCTGTTTGCTTTGGAATAAACTTTACTTTGCACATTTTCATCTACTTTGTTCATTTGTGCCCTCGTTGCACTAGTCCATGCCTGGTTCATGACTAGCAATGTCCCTGGAACAGGAAGGCGCCAAGACTGTGGGCACCTGGTGTTTCATACTGATGTACCTCTACCATTTTTCGCTGAATGGCACTTGTGATGGATTTCTGTTTGGTTTGCTTTCAGAGCTCCTGGTTTGAAATCTGTTCTGACTGTTCTGTTCTAGCGAAGACAGGTGCTGCTCAAGGTTTTCAGCTTATAGTCCAAGTTCTTGGTCCGTCTCCACGTCTTACTTCCATACAGAAGCACAGACTTTATATTGGTGTTGAACACTCTCAATTTAGTGTGGTAGCTGAGACTCTCATTTGACCATGCTGATTTCAGGGTGGTGAATGTTTTTCATGCTTTGGAGATTTTAGACAATGTTTCAACTATCTATTACTTTTTACCAGTCTAAGCCAGTGTTTGCCAACCTTGGTCCTGGGAGCACAAAGTGCCTGCAGGTTTTTGTTCCAACCAGCTTCTGTTTTTAATTGAACTCCTGGGCTAATTAAGTGATGTGTTATTTCCCAAGATCTGTGTTTTGGGAACAAAATGGAAATAAAAAAAGCTTTAAAAGTTTGGTAAAAAAATATATATATATATATATATATATATATATATATATATATATATATATATATATATGTGTATATATATATATATAGATATAATATTAAAATGTACAAAGCAGTTCTATGTGAATAACGTTTTTTTTTTTTTTTTAACAAATTTTCATCTTGATTTTCATTCTACCTTTCTAGGTGTTCTAATTGTTTAATTAATCCATTATTTACTAATTAGTGGGTCTGATGCTAAAATAGTTGCAGCTTTTGATTATTCAGTGTTGTTTGCCAGCGTGTCTGCTCTGCTCATTAATAAGATAAAATGAAGGGGAAAACTGCACAAAGAAAAGGCAAAGTATAATGAAATCAACAAAAGAAAGTCAAGCATTTAAATCTATTGCAAAAGGAGAAATATTTCTAAATGTCTTATAAATATAAAAATCATGATGCTGTGCTTTTCGGAATGTAGGATAAAAGAAAAATAATACCTAGCTAATTAAATGAGATCAGCACTATCAGGTGTTGTCACTGATTAGGTATCTGGTTGGAACAAAAACTTGTCTAAGCCATCCAATTGGAAAAATTAAAGTAAGATCTAAAAGTGAAATTGGCTGTGCTTATTTTTTCTGATTGAACTACTACACAAAAACTAGAATCCGATACAGTTCAAAGTGAAATTGAGTTTATGATTTTAATGGTGACATTTCTAAGAATTTGGTTAGTGAAACTGAAAAAGTGATGGATGGATTGATATTCATTGTTTCTCCTTTTGTTCTTCTGAACAGTGATTGTTATTTAATCTTTCAGGGCTAATTTTTTTTTCCCATTTTCTTCCAGGTCTGAATATTTTTCCCAAAAATGCAGTTTTCTAAAAAGCATACAAAGCAAACACTATATGTATTTAACATTAAAAATTAGCTTTCTAAGATCAGCTCCAACACTACTTACTGCACATACTTATTACAAAATTGCATGTAGAACTCCATCGTTAATATTCTGAAAGGCACCTTCTGGAAACTTTCGTTTTTGATTTCCAGATGACTTGCATCAAAATCGGAATTTGATAAGTCCGTGTCTGTTTCATCAGTAATACACAAAAAGCAAAAAATAAACAAATAATGCACCCAGAGTATTTTGCTCTGGACAGTCGCCCGATGTCGATGCCATTCAAGACATTCTTTACTCTACACTCCTCACACACACACATGGATTCGATGTCAAGTCAATGAGTCTAATGGTCCTCCTAGCATAGAAGGTCTGCCCATAATGTGATGGTGAGTTTTGTTGACGTATGCAGCTGATTATTACCCTCTGCCACTGGATATCAACTGAAGTCAACATCCAACCTCAACCCCTGCTGTTGATAAAAGTTGACATCCGTCCTAAAAGAGTTAAGAATCGGTTGAAAAACTCAGAACTAGGCTAAGCAGTTTAACTTGAAGTAGACATTTTGATTGTGGCCTTTCATTTACAGGCTGGCTGTTAAGTTACTTTATTGCTGTAACTATAAATTAAACATTAATATGAATGTACATAGGGGGAACAGCAATGATCTTTCCCTAATAGCCTCCAAATAACACACTTAGACACATTTATCAATGAGTGTAGAAGAATCTAAAGGTCAAGATGTCACCCGTTTGCAATTCACAGCTAGCAGATAAGGAGTTTTATGAAATCCTAATCTTGATTGACCTAATCCACTTACCAGAAAAAGGAGAGGGCACAGAGGGTGAAACTTGACAGGAAAGATCTAAAGGGCTTCAAATCTCAATCTGCAAAAGTTGAGTCAGTAAATCAACAGTGGAGAGTTGACAATCAGTGATTTAGAGAAGATGCATGCTGCACTTTATAGTTGCATACTGCTTTTGGAAAACATTGCCATACCACAAAGTAAAAAAACAGACCTCTAGAAAGTGTTCATTGCATCCATGACAGTTTCAGGAACAGCAGCCTATGATGTACCTTCTCTGTGATAATATTATTTATTGTATTTCTTACAAAATGACGTGCTATCTATGCTTAATATGTAGATATGAGGAGTCAAGGAGATTCTCGGTCAATATGGATTGAAGCGGGTACTTAGCAAAGGTCATTTTGTCCTGATTGTCTTCCTGCCAGGAGCCACATGATGGGGATTTTCACACAAGAAAGTAAATGATCCACCATTTTGCTCTGAAAGTCATTGCTTTTTAATGTCAGAAGTAACAGCATTTCTTTCCTATAGCATTCAGCTTCTGTATAGTAATGCCACTTCCTATTGAGCAGAATGTTCATTCACCTTATTAAGAGCAACACAGTGTCACTTGTACAGTAAAGGCAGATGACATGTCTAAAGCACTCTCGATGACATTTTTATGCAAGCAGTTTAGTCGGAGGGTACATTGACAAATTGCACCCTGATATATAAAGCTCCTTTATGCTAATCTTGGGGCTTGTCTCTATACTAAGCATAAATCAAAGGAAATTGGGAACAAGGTAGAAAATTGAGGTTGGTTTTTGTGACATATAAAATATTTTAATTTAATTATGTAAATTCACTTGGCTTGGCCTTCTGCACAGAGCATAGAGAGCTTTTAAATATAAATCAGCTGTGCGTGCAGGCTGAAAGCTGCTCTGGTCCTAACCTCTGCTGATAGAACAAGATGCTCCAGTAACATAAATTTCTTCTGACTGAACTCTAAAGAATGAAAGCCGCCCGATCGGTAAACGTTTTAGCCTTCTGCTGCCTAGCCTGTGCATTTATCTCTGTGAGCTAGAGGCTGAAACGACATAATATGTGGCAGCAGGTAGACGTGCCGTTTAGATGACACTTGATTTTTGTATCTTTTGTATGCCTAGCACCCTTTGATTGTTTCTTTTTGAAATTCATTATAAAGTGAACCTGCTATTATAGAAAAAGGTGTGGAGTGCCTGATTGAGCTCATTTGGAATGTTACCTGAAACCACATTTTACACAAATTCATTCCAAATAAGACATAGACTGGCTCAAAATAGTTTCACTACTTTTTTGTTTTTCTTACTAAACAATTTCCAAATTTATAATATCATTTTTCTTAGCCTGGCTTACCAGATTTGGTTGCATACAATCAATTCTGACAATAATTGACAAAAGTCAGGAATTAACTCTGGTCAGAATGCCTGCCATCATAAAGATCAGTGTTTTGGTGAGGTTATTGTAAATTTGGCATTCATTTTTGCTCTTTTTTTTTGCTCACTTTTTCTTCCGTAAGTGTCACATGTTGATAACAATACTGATTTTGTTTATGTCAGAAATGTTATCAGCAACAGGGTTGTTATTTTTGAGTTAGAGAAAATGCTTGGGTCAGTGTGCCTTTCATAAAAAGGTTAATTTGTCTGGTCCAAATTTTATTAAAGGTACAACTTTATGCATTTGATATGAAAAATGTTCTCTTTAAAATTTTCAGCAGTGTAACTCTGGAATAAACTGTGACATTTCAGTTTAGTTTTGCCTCTAGAGTTTCAGTAATAGATTTTCTAGTGAAGTGCTCTGACCTCTGCCTAATTGGTGAGCGTGAGTGTGCATAGCAATACAGTAAATAAAGACCACCCAAAACCTCAGAGGCAATAACAATGCCTTGATAGCCTGTTCAATCTTATAGAGAGATCTCTCTATTTTTATATCTCAATATTATTTATCTTGATTTCAAAAAGTATTTGATAAGGTGCCACATGAGAGGTTAGGCACCAAACTAAAAGAAGTGGGCGTTCAGGGTGTTGTTTGTAGATGGGTGCAGAAGTGGCTCAGACACAGGAAGAAGAGGGTTATTATGGGAAGAACCCTCTTCAGAACTGGCCGATGTTAAGAGAGGTGTACCCCAGGGGTCAGTGCTATGGCCGCTGCTGTTTTTAATACATATAAATGATTTAGATAGGAATAAAAGTAACAAGCTGGTTAAGTTTGTAGATGATACCAAGATAGGTGGATTGGCAGATAATCTGGAATCCGTTATATCATTACATAGAGACTTGGACAGTACACAAGCTTGGGCAGATTTGTGAGAGATTAAATTTAATGTAAATAAATGTAAAATACACATAGGAAGTAGAAATGCCAGGTTTGAATACATAATGGGGGTACTGAAAATTGAAAGTACACCCTATGAGAAGGATTTCAGAGTTGTTACTGTCAGCTCCCAGTCAGTGTTCAGAAACCATTAAGAAGTCAAACAAAATGTTACATTATGTAGCACATGTGTAGAGTACAATACATTATACTCAAGCTTTATTAACGCACTGGTGTGGCCTCATCTGGAGTACTGTGTGCAGGTTTGGTCTCCATGCTACACAAAGGACATAACAGCACTAGAAAAAGTCCAGAGAAGAGCGACTGAGGCTGATTCCAGGGCTACATGGAAAGAATTATTAGTAAAGATTAAAAAAAGTTTTTCAGTTTAAGCAAAAGAAGATTAAGAGGTGACATGATTGAAGTGTTTAAAATTATGAAGGGAATCAGTACTGTGGATTGAGACTGTTATTTTAAAATGAGTGCACCAAGAACACGGGAACACAGTTGGAAACTTGTTATGGGTAAATTTTGCACAAACATTAGGAAGTTTTTCTTTACATAAAGAACAATGGACACTTGGAATAAGCTACCAAGTAGTGTGGTAGACAGTAAGATGTTAGGAACTTTCAAAACTCAACTTGTTTTTTTGGAAGAAATAAGTGGATCGACTGGCGAGCTTTGTCGAGCTGAATGGCCAGTTCTCATCTAGAATGTTCTAATGTGCTATAACTGGGCACACTTGCACACACATTATCTATCTATCTATCTATCTATCTATCTATCTATCTATCTATCTATCTATCTATCTATCTATCTATCTATCTATCTATCTATCTATCTATCTATTGTCACACACGTGCGCATGGGAGGCAGCTAAAGGGCTTGAGTAAGGACAGTTCCGAGACATACCGGGATGTGGCGGAGTGCACTGACTCTTTTTCTCCCTTGCCTGCAGACCATTCACGAGAGATTCCACTTGGTCCTCTTGACATCACTTCCGGGACCGAGCCAATGGAAGGAGACCTTGCCAGCTCCAGCCCCTGTGATGTCACATCTGGGCTCGCACCAATGGCAGAAGACCTACATGCGCCCGACCCCTTCTGATCTCACTTTCTGTCTTCCCCTTTAAAAGCCTCCACCTTGTCCGCATTCCCTCAGTTCTGTTTTGGACTCGGTTTTATGCACATCAGTGCTGTATTTATTGAATGCTACTTTGCAGCCAGGAAACCAGATTATATGGGTGGCTGCCCCAAACCATTATATGACTCTGTCTCGAGTTTGTGACACTATGTACAGTGGAATCTGAAGTATTCAGACATATTTTACTTACTGCACACTTTATTGTGTTGTATATATCATTTTCAGGGGATATGTGTGCCACTTATTCCCATAAACTACCTCTGAATAGCCCATAAGGACAAAGTGAAAGCATGTGTTAAGAAAGGTTTGTAAATTTATAAAAAATCAACAATTAAAATCTCTCATTTACAGAAGTACTAGCATAGCAAAATGGTTGTTTATTAAAACTGAAACAATGGTGCAATGGTACTTTTGCCTGTTTTAATCGCATTCTGAATTTAGGAACTGTTTTTCACCTCATACAGTATGTTAGCTCTTAAGTCACTCTTTCTTTGTGCTTTTTGTCTCCTTTGCTCACCATATATTGCAGTTCTCTTTTAAATGCCTGACGTCATTACACCTGGGCACAGATGCTGAATACCAAATATTTTTTAGTTTTATAAATAAAAATTAAGACCCTTTGCTGAGGTACTCCAAATTGTGGTCAAGTGCATCATGTTGCTTTAATTTTTTTATTGGAGTCCACCTGTGGCAAACTGAGTTGATGGAACACTGTTTAGAAAAGTGCACACCTGTGTATATAATGTACCACAATTCGCACTGCATGTCAGGACAAACATCAGCCATGTAGTCCAAGGAACTCTCTGCAGACCTTTGCAACAAAACAGTGGTGAGGAATAGATCAGGGCTAGGGCATAAAATTATTTCTAAAGCTTTGAGTGTACCCCGCAATACAGTGGCATCAATAACTGTGAAATGAAAGAGGTTTGGAAACACCAGGACTCTGCCTACAGTTGGATGTTCAGCCAAATTGAGTAACTGGGCAAAATGGGCCTTAGGCAGATAGGTGATCAAGAACCCAGAGCTTCAGAAGTCATTGTTTAGATGGGGGAACCTAATAGAAGGATTTCCATCTCAGCAGCGCTCCATCAATAAAGCATTTATGGTAAAATTAATAGAAGGAGTTATTAAGTATAAACTGCTAGACAAAAATGAACATTTAAAATTTAACCTACCACACAGTAAAGTGTGGACTGGATCCTACATTGTGCCTGATAAAGCTCCAGCTCTATTACCAGGAATTAGATACGAAGGTTTAGATAAAATAATTAATTGGTAGACAACCCAGCCAAAAATCAAACTGTCCAAGTTCTGTGAGGTATACAAATAAGTTAAATTATTACTTCAGAATATGAAAAGAATAGAATAGTATTCTGGCCATTTTTCCTAGGGTAAACTCTAGTTCCCTGCAACCTTAACAGACAAAAATTATGAAAATAATTAAAGTGTGCCTACACAACACATTTATAGTCAAAAAGTTGCTGTAGTGCTTGGCATAATAAGCCGTTCCTGAAGAGTATGGGTGTTTTGCTGTTAATATGTCTTGTGTAACAAAAGGTGGGCTATTTTTGACTTGATTGTCTGGGTTACAGAGTACACCTCTAAAATGATATAATAGCTCTGCTCTGTGCAGGTCGCTTTACATTTTGTTCTACACTGTTACTGTTTTTTTTTTTTTCTGCTCTCTTCAATCCCCCTTCAATCACAGCTACTTGAACCCTGTGTACCTTCCAACTTTTAAGTTTTTTCCATCATTGATCCCATAAGAAGTGTGTCATTTTAGTAATGTTCAGCTCACCTATTAGTTAAAGCACCCCACCCTTTAACTGACATTGTTAAAGACATAGTGCCTGCATGTCACAATGCAACTAAAACAGCAATAAAATGAACAAATAAAATAGACATGCCATTCTCTAATTGACTTAATCCAATCTGATCACTGGAGGCTGAGGAATATCATGCTAGGTAAAATGTTTCTCTTTTGAGTTACAGTCTTCTCTTCTAGGGGTGGAAGAGAAAAAAAAATCCAAGTGTTCATATCGCACCAAAATCTTTCCCCAATGCACTAATAAAATCAGTCCCTGTAAAGGATGCACAACAGTCTTACATATGACAGCAAGCAGAAATACATTCATGTTTCATGTAAATTTTAATTTCTGTATGTGGATATAACATGTGGCTATTGATTAATTATTCACATTTTTTCTGCTTCACTGTTTCAGCACTTCGGGATCAAATCCTGCACCTGTACTTTTTTAATTTAATTTTAGTTAATTTCAGAGATATCTGCCATGTTAATTGACAGCTCTGAACTTGTTGAATGTGCTAGTCTGGTGATTGGGTCCTACATTATTCTCATGGACATTTTAAATGTATACACTCCCGCTGACTGATGGGAATTGTAGTCCACACCTCCAGTACAGCTAATTTAAAGTTGTACCAACAGCAAACCAAATGCAAAGTCTTGTGACAATTAGTTCATCTGGTTTTGTGTAACTGGTGAACAGACAAACGGACAACAGATGAACAAGTACACAAACAGACATCCAATAGCTTATGATGTGCAATCCATCTCGTATATTTATATAGAAGAGCAGGGTTGCCAGGTCTTCAAAAAAATGATAGCCCTTAAAAATAGCATAGTTGCCCAAAATAATATAATTCTATAATATGTGATGTATACAAAGTGATTCTTCAAAAAGCAGGAAACGGCGTAGAGAGTGAAGGATTAGGTACATACAATCGAAACTTGGAGACTGGAGGATCCCCCTTGTGATAGAATAGATTAATACCATCACATAACAGGTCTCCCCCTCAGAGATATTACAAGTTGGTGTAACATTGTCAGGCGGAGTGGTTTGCTCTGAGGCTAAGGATCTGCACTAGTATCTGAAATGTTGCCTGTTCAAATCCCGCTAATGCTGGAAGGGATCCTACTCCATTGGACCCTTGCGCAAGACCATTAACATGAAAGTTGCTCCAGGGTTGCTGTACAATGAACTCACCCTGTGCTGTGACCACCAAAGATCATGTGAAATGATAATTTCCTCTCAGGGATTAAAACAGTGTACCAAATACCTAAAAAAACAGGTCAAAATATCAGGGAAAGGGATGGAAAATGTGGAAATAATCCAGAGAAAGGGAATGGAAAAATAGGCCAAAATACTGCGTTATTTTTTTTTAAAAAAAGTAGTTCAAAACACTACAACCCATGAAAGTCCATTTTTTAACATGGACCACGATCAAAAATAGCCCAATTGGATGGTAAAACCACAGACCTGGAAACACTGCAGTGGAGCTTTAATCCTTATGATTTACAAAATATTCATTTTCTATCTAGTGCACTTTATCAGGTATGCTGTTATAGACATAAACATGTAAAAATATGTAAAAAAGTTTTTAGTTTAAATTTTATCTACTTTATCTAACCAGTACTAGTTATCAGGAATTGCTGCTCAATTAGTAACAATTCAAAATTGATAAATACAAATTAAAGACCATGTTGCCCTAGCACCCTGTGGCTGAGGCTGGTTACTGCCTTGGACTTTGTGCTGATGAGGAAGCTCCCAGTTTGCTGCAAAACCTAAATTAGAATAAATGTGTTCAGAGACTGTGTGAATGTTTTGAAATGGTAAATGGTGATGGGGTCCATGCAATCAGAAAAGATGATGAGTTGTGGTAAGATGTGAAGGTGGTGGGAAATTAGCGGATCCAAATTTAGACGGGATAAATGTACCATATCCAAAGAGGGAGCTAAAAAAAGGAAAAGTAAATGAAGCGAAAGAAGACTAGATTTTGATAACAGGGATTAAAGTATAGAGTTTAGATATATTTAGACAAATTGCCAGCACTCTAAATTTAAGAAAATGAGCGCTCCTAAGCTGCTGTATTTTCTTTAATGGTGTGTTCAACAGGAGGCACTATATGAAAGAAAAATTGGCTAATGCCCTCCACACATAGGAGGAAGTATTCAATCTCTAGCCCTGTCACTGGCTGTCTGAAATTTGTATTTTCTTCTCTTTCTCTGGATACCCCGGCTTCAGTTCACACTAAGCAATTACCAGGCCTGGGTAACCGGTTACTCTGGGCTGACATGTTATGAGTAAATGGGGGGTTTGCCCTGTGGCATACTGCCTCCAGCCTTTCTGGGGCTGATTACGTTCATGGGCAGCCCATGACCCTAAACTGAACCGGAATAATTGAAATCAGAGAATAAATGGCCGATGCAGCGCACATGGTGAGCATCTGGAAATTAGAAAAAATCAATTCCAGCACACCCTGCAATAAAATTTCTTTTTTAAAACAGTTCAGTTAATTATATACTATGAAAGATATTCCTAAAATAAGCTACATCACAAAAAAATCAATATCAAATTAAAAGCACAAAAATTAACAAAATATACTCACTAGTTTTAACAATATACTGTAGGATGAAAACAGCAGAAGAGAAAACAATGAGCCAGTGAAGGGAGCATAACTTGAAGCGGACCTTTAGCAGATTGTGGGACATCCTAAAGCTTTTATAAAAGGCCATCTGTCAGGGAGATGGTACTTGTGAACTGTTACTTTGAGCTGCATTGAACAAAGACATTGGGAAAGTCAGAAGGTGGTACCTTCTACAAAAGCCTGTGGCCATCACCTCCAGCTAACAACAAGCAGCTACATTCTGACAAACGTACAGTAGCTTCAGCAAAACTCAAAAGTGCTGACTGCTACTGTTCTTTATTAATAAGAAGAAGAGCAGAGAGCCAGAATGAAAGAGTCAGCACTTCAAACAGACAAAATGCAAGTTTGGGGAGCAAGTGCATAGGGCACAAAAATTAACAAGCATCACTTCCAAAGAAGAAGAAAGCAAGTAAACAGTTACTTTATCTATTTAAAATATAATACAGCAGGGGGAGCAGTGGAGCCAGATAAGCAGATCCTTTATTAAATCCCAAAGGATGGAAAACGGAGAGGAGCCCATCGAAGCTTACCAGAGAGCAAGCACAGCATCTGGTTTACCTGGAGAACACAGCTTGGTCAGAAATTTTGACATTTTTGTCTCTGTTAGTCTTAATGTAATGTTATCCTCTGGTAGTCTGCTTTTATGTGTACTGCTGTCTTTTGCTTTGAAAGGATAATTTGGTGTTGAGTTATGGCACTGACAAAATCTGGTTAACATGTTTTCCTTCATGTCCCGGTCTCCACCATAATTCCTTTTGTCCTTGCAATCAAAACATCCCCTGTGCCTTGCAATTTTTTTATTTCATTGGTCTAGTCGACCTGTCGGTAATTTATAAAAAAGCTTTGCCAGAAAATGATTAAAAAATTAAGTATATGGTAAATTCAATAATACTTTAAGTGTATAGAGTGTGATTGTGTTAGCCAATCAATCACTATGTTTTTAATAAACCAACTTATTTATTTTTATTGATATCTGTAGTTTTTCTTATTTTTTCTGTTTTTTGTCAATAATGTTTTTTAAAAATTATGCATCTATTTAGGCATTTTTATAATAGAAATTTAAAATTAGTTTATGGATTCACGAAGAAGTTGTAATCATTTACCATTATGCCACAATGTCATCTTTGAATTATTATGGGTGCCGTCACTTTAGAGCAAAGGGATTGGGTGCTTCCTAGGTGATTGTTCTGAGAATTTCTCAGAATCTGGGAAATCAACACGTGACATCAAACTCACAGAATAAAGGTCACCACAATGCCCTGTTGTTATCAGAAATTCAGCAGATAAACATTACTTAGCATGCAAACTGAACTGTTGAACCATTGTCTTCCTGGGTAAAGAAAAAGTTTCTGTTATAGGTCTTTGAGTTTCCATTAGTAATTTAATTTTGACGATAGATCAGTTTGACTTTCATTTTTGACCTTAGCTTATATCTAACTATGTTCACCTCCCGGTCCTTATCATTCTAAAAACATACAATACTATATGACCCTTAGTCAGATTCTTCAGAATATTTACAAGATTTGGCCCTTTCTCACCAGTTACTTTGCACATCTTATAGTTCATGCTTTTGATGTATTGTGGCAGGACTGCCCCAGACATTTCCAGTGCCTCCAGGATGCTTTCATCCACACTTCTCTTCTGCATAGCACTTTCCACTGGCTTCCTATTGCAAGAAGCATACAGATCAGTTCTCTGGTCTTGACCATAAGTTCCCTACCTCCAGTCTCTGACTCCTCAGTACATCACAGCTTGGCTGCTGATTATTCTTTGCCTTACTAGTTGTGTTGAGACCAAACAGTGCTTCAAAGTTTTTGATCCTAAACTGTAAAATTAGCTTCCCATGACCATCTACTATATTCTTTCTTTCTCTTCTTCCTCTGGATATCTGCAGCTGTGCAAACATAATCAACCATCAAGCAATCTGTAGTTTTTAATTTATTCCAATCAAGTCAATCTTATTGTCTTCTGTACATAGTGCAAAGAAATTCTTACTTGCGAACTCTGCTCAGAACAGTTGATAAAAATTAAATAAATAAATAAAAAGTATGCATATAGTATGCACTACATACAAATATATAGTATATACATATAATAGGCACTATACATACAGTTATGGCCGAAATTATCAGCACCCCTGGAATTTTCCCAGAAAATGCACCATTTCTCCCAGAAAATTGCTGCAATTACAAATGTTTGGTATACACGTTTATTTTCTTTATGTGCATTGGAACAATACAAAAAAAACAGAGAGGAAAAAGCCAAATCTGACATTTCACACAAAACTCAAAAACAGGGCTGGACAAAATTATTGGCGCCATCAACTTAATATTTGGTTGCACACCCTTTGGAAAAAATAACTGAAATCAAGTGCTTCCTATAACCATCAACAAGCTTGTTACACCTCTCAACTGGAATTTCCAACCACTCTTCTTTTGCAAACTGCTCAAGGTCTCTCAGATTTGAAGGGCGCCTTCTCCCAACAGCAATTTTGAGATCTCTCCATAAGTGTTCAATCGAATTTAGATCCGGACTTATTGCTGGCCACTTCAGAACTCTCCAGTGCTTTGTCTTCAACCATTTCTGGGTGCTTTTAGAGGTATGTTTGGGGTCATTGTCCTGCTGGAGCAGCCATAACCTCTGACGCAGACCAAGCTTTCTGACACTGGGCCCTACATTGCGCCCCAATATCTTTTGGTAGTCTTCAGATTTCATGATGCCTTGCACACAGTCAAGGCATCCAGTGCTAGAGGCAGAAAAAATCCACAAAATATCTTAGAACCTCCACCATGTTTGACTGTAGGTACTGTGTTCTTTTCTTTGTAGGCCTCATTCCATTTTCTGTAAACAGTAGAATGATGAGCTTTACCAAAAAGTTCAACCTTGGTCTCATCTGTCCACAAGATGTTTGCCCAGAAGGATTTTGGCTTCCTCAAGTACATTTAGGCAAACTCCAGTCTGGCTTTTATATGTTTCTGTGTCAGCAGTGGGGTCCTCCTGGCTATCCTGCCATAGCGTTTCATTTCGTTAAGATGTTGACGGATAGTTCAAGCTGACATTGTTGCACCCTGAGTCTGCAGAACAGTTTGTATATGTTTTGAAGTTGATTGGGGCTGTTTATCCACCATTCTGACTATCCTTTGTTGCAGTATTTTATCAATTTTTCTCTTCCGTCCACATCCAGGGAGATTAGGTACAGTGCCATATGTTGTTAACTTCTTGATTATGTTGCGCACAGTGGACAAAGTGGACATGAAGATCTCTGGAGATGGACTTGTAGCCTTGAGATTGTTGATATTTTTCCACATTTTTTGTTCTCAAGACCTCAGACAATTCTCTGCTCTTCTTTCTGTTCTCCATGCTTAGTGTGGCACACTCAGACACACAACAGAAAGGTTGAGTCAACTTTTCTCCATTTTAACTGGCTTCAGGTGTGATTGCTATATTGCCAGCACCTGTTTCTTGCCACAGGTGAGTTCAAATGAGCATCATATGCTTGAAAAAAAAAGATTTACCCACAATTTTGAAAAGGTGCCAATAATTTTGTCCGGCACATTTTTTGAGTTTTGTGTGACATGATGTTAGATTTGGCTTTTTTTCTCTTTTTTATTGTGTTGTTCCAATGCACATAAAGGAAATAAACGTGTGTATACCAAAACATTTGTAATTGCAACAATTTTCTGGGAGAAAAGGTGCATTTTCTGGGAAAATTCCAGGGGTGCCAATAATTTCGGCCATGATGATATTATTTATATAGTGACAGTTTAGGGCTTACTCGCTCCCTTGAACCCCTGCCCATGACTCCAGACACCAGGTAAAAGTCCAAACGATGACTTTATTAAATTGCCACAGTGCACAAAGCACCCTCTCCTCCACTATATTTATAAACAAATCACAATAATAAACAATCCTCCAATTCCCAGATGCGTTGCCACCCTTCCACTCAGCTCAGCTCGCCATCTGGGAGCTCCCATAGTCCTTTTATTCTCCCTGACCCGGAAGTGTTCCCAATCCCCAGTCCATGTGATCCAATATCACTTCCGGGTCAGATACAAGTCCTTCTTCTTCACCCCGGAAGCATGTCGCTCTTCCTTTGACGCACTTCCGGGTTATAGGGCACAAAGAAGTCTTCGGTCCTCCCTGCAGCTCCCTCTTGCGGCCCCTGTGCTACCCAGCAGGGCTGAGGATAAAAACTACAAAGTCCATGACTCCCTGCTGGTCTTCGGGGCACCTTCATAGTGCAGGGAGGGCTCCATCTGGCGGCCTGGGGGTACTGGCCAGGATGACAAGCCAGCCAAATACGACAATATATTGGAAAAGAGAAAAAAGAAGGCCAATGAGGAGCCTATATGGATGTGGTGAGGGAAGACATGAAGGCAGTCGGTGTGGCAGAAAATGATGTAAAAGACAGGGATTGACGGAGACGGATGATCTGTTATGGTGACCCCTAAATGGCACTTAAGAATATATATATATATATATATATATATATATATTGTGGAGGTTGACCCGGACACAGACAGGCAGACACCATCATTGTCACCCAAACACACGTTTATTCACAACTATTTACAATAAGTGCACCACAAAACCCCCAAATTCCCCAAAGTCCTGGCCACATAATGCCTTTCTCTCACTCTCACGCCTCCTTGCCTTCTCCAGCTCAGTCCTCTCCGCTCCCGACTCTCGCCCTGAATGAAGGGAGGCGGCCCCTTTTATCCACACCCGGATGAGCTCCAGGTGCTCCCCGGCAATCTCCCGCTGACACGCCCCAGTGTGGTGGAAGTGCCGGCTGTTATCCCGGAAGCTCTCCGGGTGCCCCTGCTTCTCTTCCCCCCAGCACTTCCTGGTGTGGCGGAAGTGCTGAGGTCCAGGGTCCCCAAGGTATTGGGGCGCCTCCTGGCGGTGACCACAGGACCCTACAGGGTGGGGCTTCCACGCCCTGAACCCGTGGCCCCCAAAGCAACCAGGAAGGCGGCCCCCACGTGATCCCAGATGGGCACACGCCCACTTCTGGTCCTCCAAGTTGTGGCTCCAGGCACCCTTGACAATATATATACACATAAAATCCTGTATGTCTGTCTGTATATCTCTCTGCTTTTCATGAGAGAATTACTTAACAGATTTAGATTGGGTTTTTATCTAGAATTTGCTTGAACATTCTCACTCACGCGTCAGCCTTGGGGCGTGTACCTTACCTCCACTTGGCTAGTGGAGAGAACTACTTAAAGGATTTAGATTAGGTTTTTTTCTATAATTTGCTTGAACATTCTGGTTGATCTTGTGACTTTTCTCAACATGCTAAGAATCATAATTTGCTTGCAGGAGTGAAATATTCATGCTAATGCGAGACAGAAGCTGCGGGCCGAGGGGAGGGTGTAGCGTGACGTCAAGAGTAAGGAAGTAGTGGTGCGTGGATGCTGATTCAGACCGCTTCATGGCGGCGTTGCGTCTTTCTTTCTGCAGAAAACAAAGAGAGGAAAGTTAGTACCCCGTCACACCCTTCTGTCATATGAACTCATGATACCGTCCGCGGCCCCCTATTCGCACGTGCATGACTATATATATATATATATATATATATATATATATATATATAGGGTGGCATGGTGTGTGGCGCTGCTGCCTCACAGCTAGGAGACCCGGGTTCGCTTACGCCTGCGCGGAGTTTGCATGACCAAAGGTTAGGTGTATTGGCGATTCTAAATTGTCCCTAGTGTGTGCTTGGTGTGTGGGTGGGTGTGTGTGTGTGTGTGTGTGCGTGTGCGCTCTGCGGTGGGCTGGTGCCCTGCCTGGGGTTGGCTGGGATTGGCTCCTGCAGACCCTCGTGACTCTGTGATTAGGATATAGCAGGTTGGGTAATGGATGGATGGATATATATATTCATTGCATTCGTAGGTAGTCTGAGTCCCGACCTGAATTGTGTGGGTAACAATTGTGGATGGTCTGCCATTCAGCAAACATCCGCCACGGTGCCCTCTTCAGTTGCGAGAAGCAGATCATGGAATGTTGCATAGTTTACTGTCAGACCAACCACAAGCGTTGAAGAGTCTAAAGGCTCTTTTGTATCTGACCGTATTGCAGTTCTGTGATATCAGCCTACCAATAAACAAACTCCTCGCTTAATTATGGTGGTGTATAATGAGTATTTGTTATCCATAACAGTAAGCAGTTTGCATAGTGTCATCCTCTCTGCCACTGTCACCAGACTATGTAGTGTCCGCTTTCCATTCCAAACACAGATACTGCTCACCTGATCAGCTTGTCAATACAAACAGCATCCCTCTTCTTCAAGCTACTCCCCCAGCGCACCACAGTGTAAAAGAGAGTACTGGCAACCACAAACTGATAGAACATCTTCAGGAGATTCTTGCATATGTTAAAGGAGCCCAATCTCCTCAGAAAATAGAGCTGGCCATGAACAGAGCCATTGTGTTCTCTGACCAGTCCAGCCTGTCATCCAACTGCACTCCAAGGTATCTATAGGTCTTTATCCACTCCATATCAACTCCTATGGTAGTCCATGACCAACTCCTTGGTTTTGGAAGGTTTCAACAGCAGTTGGTTTGACTGACACCATTCCACAGTCATTCACCAAACCCCTGTACTCCTCCTACTGTCCACCCTGACACACCCCGAAACAGCATGTCCCTGAGTTGTAGCTATATTCTCATGTCTGTTGGGTGAAGAGGAAAGCGGAAAGAACTGTCCCCTGTGGTGCTTCTGTGCTATTGATTACAGTTTGTGATGTGCAGTTCCCCAGTCTGACAAACTGAGGTCAACGAGTGAGGTAATCTGTAATCCACTTCACAAGGTGCGAGCCCACTCCAATCCTGTACATGTTGTCCCTCAATATAAGAGGGCTGGATGGTGTTGAAGGGACTGGAAAAGCTAAAGAACATGATCCTCACAGCACTACATCCTTTGTCTAGATGCAAGTCGTCTGGTGGAGTAGGTAGAGATTGGCATCATTCACACCCACCTTTTCTCAATAGGCATACTGCAGGGGGTCTACTGCATGATTCACCTATGGTCTGAGGAGATGAAGAAGTAGTCCCTCCAGGGTCTTAATGATATAGGATGTTAAGGCCACAGGCTTGAAGTCATTGAGCTCAAAGAATCTCACTTTTTTGGAAACTGGGATGAGACATGAGGTCTTCCACAGTGTGGGAATCCTCCCCAGTCACAGGCTCAGGTTGAAAATGTACTGAAGGGAAGGAGTTTTGCCATTTTACCAGCACAGGACCTTAGAAGTTTTGGACACATTTTATCTGTGCCAGATGCCATTGTAGGGCACAGCCTCCTCAGTTCTCCTCAAACCTGGTCAGCAGTGATGGTGTTTTAAACAGGGGGTGGAGAAGCAGGGGTGCAGTTAGCACCTTCTGAGTTGCTGCTATACTGATTGGGGGAGAGGGCTGCATGATTTATGCTGGCAGCTTGAGGGTGGGATTCGTGAGTAGTTATGGCAATGGGGGTGGCGGCCGGTGAGTGGCAGTGTGTATTTTGATTAATTCTTCTTCTTTATCACAGAACTGGAAAGTGGTAACATGTTTTGTTTGTTGGTTGGACATACAGGTAAGAATTTTGATGTATACTTTGAACATGATAATGCTATTTGTGTCATCAGCCACCAGGCAGAAACCAACCCGAGATCAGGTGCCAGTCCATTGCAGTGTCCCCTTCCACAAACACAATGTACAATCTCCAGTTAGCCTAATGCATAAATCATTGGGATGTGGGAGGAAAACTAGAATACCTGGATAAAAATCCAGACAGACATCTGGGGAATGTGCTGACTCAAATCAGACAGTTCAAAGATTTGAATCTGTGAGGGAGCAGTGGTAAACATGAGGACGACTTGTCATACTTATAACTTTATATACCTTGAAAGAGGAGTATTGTTGCATATCATTTAAATTAAGTTTGCTTTATAAAGTACCTTGTGGTGATACTTCCTATAAAAGTCTCTGTATAAACTAATAAATGATTCATACCTTACCTCTGAAATCCAATCTGCAGAAAAATCCTTCCTAAAGTCTTCCTCAGTTCTCTAATCAGACATGCTTTACATTTCAATACAAAAACTGTGAAGATGCCTTTGCTGGCTGGGTCCCTGCATATAAAATACAGAACAATACATTATTCCATTTTATAAAGTTGTACTGTCCTACTTCTTGGAGATGATCCCAGGTTTCACTCCAGCATTTAAGAAAGCAGACTAAGAGAATGTGCCGTGCTTTTACCCAAGATGTGGGGAATTCTGTTTTTTTTTGTGATTTTAGTGTTATATGCAATTGTCATGAATTTACTGTCTTTAATGACTGGTAAATAGGCATGGTTTTTAAATTAAACACTCAGCATTATAATGTAATTCTACACATTACATATGCATATAATTGTGATTGATGAAGCATTTTTAGTTTTTTATATTGTAACATGAATGCACTGTTTGATTTCCAGATAGCTTGCTTCAACTTGATGGTTGATGATTACATATTCAAATCATTGTTGTTTCTTTTTACTTTCAGTGTATCTTTTGTCAAAACACATGCAGGCCAAGATGTACCGTACATACGTCATGTTATAGCAACTTCTCCAAATTGTCTGAATATTACAAAACATATGCCAATGTAGGAATTTAAGCCCCACTCTGTTTGTAGAGGAGGCTGCAAAAGTTGGTGTTTTTCACTTCTTAGCCTGTTTGGGTGAGCCATTTAAAGAGAGGTTTCAAGGATTTAGAACACATTTCATGTTATCTGTGTATGGAGGATTATTCATGCCAGTATCAAATGCAATAAACAGTGCATACGCACGATAATGTTGCATACGCCCCATTACCATGCTCACTTCGAGATCTATAAAAACTAAACTTGGGAGCCTCACACCATGCATACACACTTTTCTGCTCGGTTTTGCAAACTGATGGCACCCGGCGTCAAAGCAGTGCTACTGTTTCTGTGTCGTTTCCCTTTATTTTAGATTCACATCCATGATGTGGGCTTTATGAAATACACCAAAATTAAATGATTATCGATTACAAAGTTAAGGCACTTTAATTGTAATCATTCTGTAACAATATAATGGTGCATGGAATGGCCAAGCTATTCCAGTTACCATAGCTGTTTTACTGTTGATACTCTCAGTGAACCAAGGAGAGTATTTTAACCTTGTTATTGTATTTGTGTGTAATATCACAGCTCAGAGGTTGTGTTGACAACACAGAGGATTACAGCTTACAAAAGAGGATACAGTTTCCAGCCCTGGACATTTATAGCACACACTGACTCAGTAAAACCACTAACATCTGCATGGATTCCACTCTAACTATGTTCTAAGCTACAAGATCAATGTGGAAATTAACAGATTAAAGCTGACATTTTGAATTTAATATCGATATAGACCTTTTTTTCTTCACTGTGTCCTTTTTTTTTCTTCTCTGTGGTCCTAATACACTTTCATATGACACTCATACACTTGCCTTTACACATCGACTTTGACATTTGACCATATGACCATTTGACTTTCTGAACTTGAACTTTTGAGTGCCACTCCATCAATTTCTTTTTGTTGCTTATACCACTGTTTAAGCCAATATATTGAATATTTTTCGTTGCCTCCAATTCTTCTTTTTTGTACGTGCTTTTACCATGGTCTTTTATCAAAACACTGAACGGAAAGGGTTAGTAATATTGATTTGCAAATTTAAATAGGAGACAAGATGGGACTGTAGGTGCGTGCCATGTTTTAGTGTGAATTCTATGCACGGCCAAAGGTGTGAAATACTTTGCCATGCAATGCATATAACTGTTATGTGTTTAATTTTGATGAAATTTTTTCATGTCAGACTCGATTGAATGAGAACTGCTTTAGAATATGACATGCAGTGAAGCACACTGCATTTCTTTCCTGATCCACACCATGCCAAAACTAAATAAAATCAAAAGAACAGCCAGTGTCAAGTGGCGGGGCCAACGGCGTCAACAATAGGGATAATCGTGTTCCAGTCCTGACATGTTCTCAGTCAGCGTCAATAGATTTATTCATACATTACTTTTTTGCCTTTAGTCGGGTCCTTATCATAGAATGCCAAATCCAACTTTTCTTATCTTGCGCCTTCATTTTCACAGTTCAATTCTCTAAAAGATTATTCAGTAGCATCATTCTCTGTCTTTCATTCAATGTTTTCCCCTTTATTCTCCCTTTAGTGTCTTAGGATCCTGTCAAGAGATCCCTGATCTAGAATAAATAAATTATTAGAGTAAAAATATCTAAATGTCTATGGTGGAGTGGTGGCTAAGGATCGGCACTGGTATCTGGAAGGTTGTCGGTTCAAATCCTGTTACTGCCAGAAGGGATCCTGCTCCTTAAGCAAGGCCCTTAACGTGAAAACTTGCTCCAGGGTTGCTGCTTAATGGCTGACCCTGTGCTTCAACTGACAAAATCTCATGCAAAAAAAAGATAATTTCCCCTAGGGGCCTAACAAAGTATATCAAATCAAAATGGAACATTTTACATGATGTAAGATGAGTAAATATGTAACTTGAGGCCATTTTAGTAATTCAGGATCAACATATGTCAAATATTCTGCAAGTTGCAGCTGAAGCAGAAGGAAAAAATGAACTAAAGATGTAATATTACAAAGGAAGAGAATAAAAAAGATATAATTACACAGACTTGGTAATCACGTTTACACTGAAAAATGTCGGCCAGTATTTGGTATTTATCAAGTGAAACAACACCTTGACAATTTAACTTGTTTGATAGTTACCAACAAATATTAGACAACTTAACGTTAAGAGTAACCATTTTCAGGAATTACACCAGTCACTGTTTCATTGCAACATCTCTTGCCCTTCTATTGATGCTGATTGGTCTCCCAATTTCATTTAGTTTGGTCATGATGAACGATTGGCCATGGAAAGAAATGCAATGCGCTCCAAGCAGACTCAAAGTGAAATGTAATGAGTTTGCTTTCCTTTTAGTTAAGTCACATTCAGTGTGTGATCTACTTGGACATTAATTAAAATCCAATATGCCTGGGCATTGCGTCAGATTGGCACGAATATTGTGCATCATATTGAAAAGCAATGAATCATTTGAATGATTTCTTTTTAGTTATGACACAAAAAAATTGTGCCAAAACTAAATGCATGTCACAAATATTCAAATGCTTGTTAATGTATTTCACATGTCGGATTGCATTTCATTTTTGCACAGATAAACATCCTTAGAAAAGAGACTTAAAAATTGTAAGCGTAGTGTGGGGCTGGTGCCACATGGATCTAGCACAAACCAGTGAGCAGGAACTACTGAAAGGAAAGGATTTTCGACCACCTTTATACTTTTACAGTGCCCACTTGAAGGTTTTTCTACATTATTGTTATACATAATTAAATCACAGTGGATTTGATGACACTGAACATTAGAAAGTCTTTTTAACATCAAAGTGAAAATAGATCTCTGCAAAGATATCTAAATGAATTAAAAATATAAAACACAAAAAAATATCGTCGCATAAGTATTCACCTCTTCAGTCAGTATTAAACAGATGCACCTTTGTCAGTCAGGGCAGCCTTCAGTTTTTGTGCACAGATCTCTACTAGCTTTGCACACCTAGACACTGTAATTTTTCCCTATTCGTCTTTGCAAAACTGCTCAAGCTCTGTCAGTCGTCATGGGGATTGTAAGTGAAGAGCTTTGTTCAAGTCCTGCCATATATTCTTAGTTTCATTGAGATCTGGACACTAACTCTGCCACTCCTAGACATTAACATTGTTGTGTTTAAGCCTTACCTGTGTAGCTTTGGCTGTATGCTTGGGATTGATGTCTTACTGGGATGTAAATCTTCTGCCAAGGTGCAGGCTTCTTTCAGACTGCATCAGGTTTTCCTCCAGTATTTCCCTACAATTTGCAACATTTATTTTTCCCTCTGCCCTCATATCCCAGCCAGGGTCGATTTAGCATGAGAAAGGCACTATATAAATAAAATATATTATTATTGCTGAAAAGCATCCTCACAGGATGATGCTGTAGTCTCCATGCTTCACAGTAGGGATGGTGCATTTTTGATAATGTATAGTGTTTGGCATGGTGTTTAGTCTGATGGCCAAAAAACTCAATTCTGTTCTTATCAGACCATCAATCTTTTTTTTCAGCTGATATTTGTCAGAGTCTCCAATGTGCAATTTCTGCATTTTTTTAAATATAGTGTCTTTCTCTTTGCCACTCTCCCAAAAAGCTGAGACTGGTGAAGCACAATGGGCAGAACTTGTCTCTCGAAACTGACTTACTGTCAACAACAACAGCATTTATTTATATAGCATGTTTTCATACAAATGATGTAGCTCATAGAGCTTTACAAGATGAAGAAACAAAAAAGAAAAATATAAAAATAAGATTAATAAGTAACTAAGAATAAAGTAAGGTCCTATGGCCAGGAGGACAGAAAAAACAAAAAGAAAAACTTAAGGGAATGGAGAAAAAAAAAACCAAAATCTGCAGGGGTTCTGAGGCCATAAGACCACCCAGCCCACACTGGGCATTCTACCTAAGATAAATGACCTCAGTCAGTCCTCATGGTTTTCAGGCTTCACGTGGGAGAAATAGATAATGATGGTCATGTGAACATCTGGCCTTCAATTCATCAATGTAAGGACTGCATGGTGCCTCGATCAGGTGGTGGTGGAGCAGATCGCCACCACAGAAAACCGGAAAAAGAATATCAGAAGAACTCTTTGTTAAGAAGGCTGACATTCCAATTCATTAAAAAAAAGGGAGGACGCAGCATCACTCTGCCTCTACCGGAAGTCATTCTTATTTTATTCCCTTCTATGTGGCAACTAACTAGGATACCGTTGCGTAATTAAATGAGATCAACACTGATGTGCTTGGGGTTCATATCTTTGCAGTGTGTGTAAATACAAAGTAAGTGTATTTTTTTCACCTCAAGTTATCAGGGGATGCATTGTTTTCTAATAGTATTGGTGTAACATCATGCATTTAAGGTCAATTTTATTACATAAAGACCATTTACATGCGAATGATAAGACAGCGACACGCTGGCTACAGTTTAAAAGCAACTAATTAATGTTTGCCATATGTGACCTGTGCTAATGTTATTATTTCATTTGGACTTGAATCTCACTACATTTAGCTACGTTAATGTGGAGTCAATTGTTAACTTCCAAATCCACATCTTAATATTTTAAAGATTGTAATTATATATTTAAAAAAGCCATTTCTTCCAAGTAATAATCATACAGTACACTATTTGTCTATTGCTGCCATTTCTGCTGCGTACTTCTAAAATTTTTATTTTTATACTGTATTGAGGATTTGTGTATTGCACTGTATTTTATTGACCCCCTTCTTTTTGACACCCACTGCACACCCAACCTACCTGGAAAGTGGCCTCTCTCTGAACTGCCTTTCCTGAGGTTTCTTCCATTTTTTCCCTACTAGGGTTTTTTTTTTTGTGAGTTTTTTTCTTGTCTTCTTAGAGAGTCAAGGCTGGGGGGCTGTCAAGAGGCAGGGCCTGTTAAAGCCCATTGCAGCACTTCTTGTGTGATTTTGAGCTATACAAGAAATAAATTGTATTGTATTGTATTGTATTTACATTATTTGTAATGCATATTAATTTAGTAATATTTCATTTATGTGCATGATGATGTATAATGTCTTGTCTTTCAGAGAAAACCACACACACTTAATGTAACATGCATGTAAAGGTGAAAGAAATTCCTTTTCCGGTTTCATATAGTGTGGACAAGGCAGAAAACAAATAAAGTGGTTATCGTATCTTAACGACTGAATTAACTGGACTCCAAGGGATATTCACTGACATGGAGATTTTCTTGTCTCCATCCTCTGACTTGGGATTTTCAATCTGTATTTCATGGAGTTGCTTGGTTTGTTAGTTTTTTGTCTTCATTGTGTAGGTTAGGTCACCATACTGATTCACCACAAATTGGCTCTTCCATATTATGGGCATTTATACTACAATCAGTTGAAACCCCAGACAGGTGATCTCCATTGAACTAATTCTGGGACTAACTACACCAGTGATCATTTATGTGTGTCATATTAAAGAGGGTGAACATTTATGCATTCGGTTATGTTGTGTTTTATATTTGTAATTAATTTAGAGCCTTGGTTTCACTTTAACATCACAGAGTCTTTTTCTGTTCATCAGTTTCCATAATCCAAATTAAATCCATTGTGATTCAATGTTGTATAACAGTAAAATGCAACAACTTTCAATGGATGAATACTTTTTTATAGGCAGTGTATACTGTCAGGGATGCCAGGGGCAACGACCCAGCCGGGACGCCTTGAGGGACCGGAAGAGGGTCTACGCCCACCCTGGATCACGTGGGGGCCACCATCCTGGTTGCTTTGGGGGCCACGGGTAGAGGGCTTGGAAGCCCAACCCTGTAGGGACCCATGGTCACCGCCAGGGGGCGCCCCAATGCCTTGGGGACCCTGGACCTCAGCACTACCGCCACACTGGGGCGTGTTCAGGGAGGAGTGCCGGGGTACACCTGGAGCCCATCCGGGATGAAATAAAAGGGGCCGTCTCCCTTCATTTGAGGCTGGAGTCGGGTGGAAGCAGGACAAAGCAGGAGAGAATGTGGAGGTGGTCCGAAGAGGAAGGCATTGTGTGGCCAGGACTGTGTGGGGGTTCATGTGTGCACGGACATTATTCTGTGTGAATAGTGTAAATAAACGTGTGGTGGTGATTTACAACATGTCCGCCTGTCTGTGTCCAGGCCGCGTCCACAATACTTATCTATAAAACAGGAAAGGGGCTGGCTAGGTTCTGGGAAAATGAGGTGTCCAGCTAAACAAGGAGGTAAAGGAGGGATAACATTTAGGGAAGCCAAGGACAGTGGTCATGCACCCTTAGTGTAGTTATCAGTATTTCCTTATTAGACAGACTCAAAAGGAATCTTTCTTTATGTGTCTGTGTGTGTAAGACAGAATTAAGTAATTTCTGTGATCAATATTAGCTTTTATGAACCTTTACTTAAAAATCACAGCTTTGTAAGTCTCTTGTGTGCCATATTTTAATTTTGCTATGTGGGACTGGTTTCTTAGTTATTATTGATAAACCTTGTCTCATTAGTAATACAATATTATTTTTCTGTGAGATAGATTGGAAAGATATGTGCAAAAATTGCATGTGCACATGTTGTCATAAAGTGGCCGCTGTGGCTGAGGCTAATCTATCTCGACAAGAAGATGTTTTCAACATGCTGTATAAAAAGTCTTAAAAGATCATGTCACTCACAATAGGATATAGTTAATTATCAGTACCCTTATTCATCTGAACATTAAACCCACTCAATCCAGTTTTAGACTCATGGTGGGGCTTGTTGCTATCCTGGAAGCATCAGGCCGGTAACAGCAACATGAAACTAAACTGGCTGTCACTTATGTGCACACACTCCGTGCCGATTGGGTAATGAAGTGAATCTGGAAATTTTCAAGATGTGGGAGGAAAAGCAAAATAACCAGAACATAAAAACATCGACATGAGGAGAATGTACAGATGCTACGCAGACAGTAAACAGGCCAGGACTTTAATTTCGCCTTCAGAGTCTGTTAGACAGCAACAGTAAACGTTGCATTTCACTGCATCCTTTAGTATAGGGGTGCCCACACTTTTTCGGCTTGTGAGCTACTTTTAAAATGATCAGGTCGAAATGATATACCTACATTAAAAATACTATATATATATATATATATATATATATATATATATATATATATATATATATATATATATATATATATATATATATATACAGTGCACCCAGAAAGTATTCACAGCGCATCACTTTTTCCACATTTTGTTATGTTACAGCCTTATTCTAAAATGGATTAAATTCATTTTTTTCCTCAGAATTCTACACACAACACCCCATAATGACAACATGAAAAAAGTTTACTTGAGGTTTTTGCAAATTTAAAAAAAATAAATTAAAAAACTGAGAAATCACATGTACATAAGTATTCTAATATACTGTATATATATTAGAAGAAAAGAGATCTCAGACTGGCTGCCTTGTATGTCAATCAAGTGGCAAATGCCATAAGGAGGATATATGATATACTAACATTTAAAAATCAATTTTTTTGAATGCAATGCGATCTACCTGCACTACCTTCGCGATCTACCAGTCTATCGTGATCGACACATTGGGCACCCCTGCTTTAGTATAATCAGAACAGTTGAGAACGTGACACCTTTGATATGGGAATTCCAATCTGCACGGCAAAAAAGAAAGGAATATAATTTGGTTTGTACTCGAAAAAATATTTCTAGCCATAGGAATTTATACGATCAAAAATGTATCAAAATAAAAACATATATAGTTTCCTAATTAGTGAAATATATGGAACTGCAATTTTTAAAAAATAGTAAATGTTGACTCTGATAAATTAAATTCAAAACCTCCCTGATCAAGCATTTACAAATAAAACCACAAGTACCTTTGTGAACTCTTGAGAACACAATAGTATAGAAAAAAGAAATAGCTGGAAATCATAACTTTGTGATGAGACTTGCTGCTAAAAATTTAACGGTAACTTTTATAATCACTATCAGGTGTTATGCCCTATCAGTGGTCTGCATCTTACTTTAAGATTTTCAACCTTTTTATTTACCATAGTTTTTTTTATTTCTGACATTTGCCTGATTTCATTTGCCTGGTTCCTCCTGGTCTCCCTTTGCTTTTTTTTTACTGTGCATGCTGGCTTATATGATGTTTAGGGTCAGACCTGCTGCTGAACCCCTCATCACATGTCCAGCATACTTCATCTTTCTTTGTGTTAGATCCCTTTATAGATTCTTCTTTGTTTTAATTCCTCCTCATTAATTACCTTATTCTTCAAGTGTATTCATAAAATTATTTGTTTGAAAGCATCTATATTTCTTTTCAGATCCTTACCCAGTGTCTATGTTTCACACCCATAGCCCAAAACTGAGACAGTGTAACATTTTAGCAATTTCTTTTTCAGATCAAATTTTACGCCACTTTGCTTAGTTGCTCGTGTTTCCATACAGCATCATTTGCCATTCCTGTATGTGTTCTTACTTCTTTTGCCCATTTCCCAGAATCTGATATCCAGCTTCCCAAGTATTTTTAACCTGCTTCGGTTTTATTCTTTTGTCCAATGTCTTGCATGTTTTTCCTCCATTCTTATACATGTAGATTATCAATAATTCAATCTTATTTACATTTAATCCATTCTGTATTCCCTTCTTTTATCACATATATTGGCAATTTGTTTCTGTAGGTCTAAGTCACTCTCTACTGTTTCATATGCATATCTTATCCTTTATCCTCCTTCAGGATAAATTGGACCAAATGGGTGATAAAATACATCTTTTTTATTGTAAAGTATCTTAATTTTCCTTTGCAGTTTTGCCTCCTCATTTCAATATATGGCTTTAAGTAAATTTCCTTCAGTTTCTGGTATAACAGCCTATTTCATAACCTTCAGTATTTTTTCATGTTTTATTTTATCAACTGCTTTTCTGTAATTGATATAGCATAAACATAATGTTTTACTTCTTTCTGAAGCTCTTTCAGAGAGCATTCTTATTTTGAAAATTGCATCTATTGTTCCTTTTCCCTTTCTGATGTCTGCTTGATTGTCTGACTGATTTTGTTCTATTGCTTTTTAAATTCCTTTCTTTATCATCATAAGCAGTATTTTAGATGTATGTGAGATTAAGCTAAGCCATCACAATCTTCGGCTTTGCCTGTTTTTGGAAATGGACTAAATATACATTTCAAAGTCATCTGGAATTATCTCTGTATTTTATTCATTAATGTTATTACTAAATGTTATTCCTCTTTCACCTAGTTACTTCAGGAGTTCTACTGGTATTTGATCAATTCTGTCTGCTTCATTGTAGGGATTTGTTATTCTCTATCTAATTTCTTCTTAATATTTTCACATGTGCATGCATGGGAGAAAGCTGAAGGGCTTTGGTGATGATAATCACCTGTCGATCCAGAGGTTGGCACTATGGTCTAATGACATGTCTTTTCCTCCCTCTGCAGAACAGAAGATCTCACAGCCAATCCATCAATGGCATCACTTCCCTTTGTCAGTTTGCCAGGACCCTCCCCTTCCTACCACATAACCAGTTTGATCTTGATCTCACATCTAAGAAGTCATACCCACAATTGTTGTGTGACTATTTTTGGTTTTCAAAAACTCCATTAATATAGGGTGTCACCAACATGGTGTCCCAACTCTTTATCTTTGTAGATCTCCATATAATTTTGTTATACTGATATTTCACAGGGCAGCACGGTGGCGCAGTGGTAGTGCTGCTGCCTCGCAGTAAGGAGACCTGGGTTTGCTTCCTGGGTTCACCCTGCGTGGAGTTTGCATGTTCTCCCCGTTTCTGCATGAGTTTCCTCCCACAGTTCAAAGACATGCAGGTTAGGTCCTTTGGCGATCCTAAATTGTCCCTAGTGTGTGCTTGGTGTGTGGGTGTGCGTGTGTGCCCTGCAGTGGGCTGGCACCCTGCCCGGGATTTGTTCCTGCCTTGAGCCCTGTGCTGGCTGGGATTGGCTCCACCAGACCCCTGTGACCCTGTGTTAGGATATAGCAGGCTGGACAATGACTGACTGACTAATATTTCACCCAAGTTTGATCCTTCTGTCCTAAAGTCATTATATAAATCTTCAGCATACTCCTTTCAAAATGTCTTCACCATCTGTAACTATATTCCCATCCTTTTCCTGGGGGTTAGTTTGTTTAATTGTTTATATAGTTGCTGGCTATGTAATTTACACAGCTCCTCTAACTCTTTATCTTTCTTGTGAAAGAATTCTTCTTTGACACTTCTGCAGTTCCATTAAATCTGTTTATCTAGGTCTTTATATATTTCCAAATGCACTGGTGAAGTAATGTTTTTATATTTCCTTCTTTGTTTCATTATCGCAATATTTTTTTTTTTGTTATCCAATCTTACTTTTTGTCTGATTCTTTATGCCAGTTTCAGGTCACCTCTTTATTAAGTGTGGAAAATAAAATCTTCTTCAACATTGAGTCTTCCCAACTTCCTTTTTGAGTAACAATTATATCAACACATCAGTACAGAAGAGAGGCATACTGGGGGTTCCTGGGTGCCTGGAACACTTAGGTGTAGTGACTCAACTTATCAGGGAGAAAGAGAAGACAGAGGGGACCAAGCGGTACTTTTATTAGATATAACCAATATGGGTATGGGTCAATACCCCACAAGCTTGCTGAGGTGGCACTGGAGCAGTACCATGCACCACAGAAAGTGAAAGATTTAATTCTGAACTATTATAGCAAGTTCAACCTGAGAGTCTCCATTGGTCCTCTGACCTCTCACTGCCACCAGCTGGATGTAGGGACTGTCACTGGGTGCGCTGTCTCAGTGACGTTATTCACGCTGGTGATGAACATGCTGGTCAAGTACAATACAATACAATTTATTTTTGTATAGCCCAAAAGCACATAAGTGCCGCAATGCTCTTTAATCGGCCCTGCCTCTTGACAGCCTCCCAACTTTGACTCTCTAAGAAGACAAGAAAACTCTCCCAAAAAAACCCTTGTAGGGAATAAATGGAAGAAATCTTGGGAAAGGCAGTTCAAAGAGAGACCCCTTTCCAGGTAGGTTGGGTGTGCAGTGGGTGTCAAAAAGAATACTATACAATACAATACACAGAACAGAACAAATCCTCAATACAGTATAAAAATAAAAATTTTAGAAGTACGGAGCAAAATTTAACAGTAGATGATATCACATAATATGATTTGGATTTGTTTAGAGTCCTGGAGACCTCATCCATCAAGCAATGATGTCTTTTGTCTTTGTAGGGTCGCTCTTTTGATGGGTGGATGTTTTGAATTCCAAATAAATTAGGTTATTGTTGAATCTAATTGCCTAAAAAATATTTATTAATGTATATTGGAATGCTTTGAAATAAAAAAGGAGCTTAGGAAGAATATTCATCTTAACAGTGTGAATTCTTCCAGCTAGTGTGAGATGAAGGGTTGACCATCTATGCAAGTCTTGTTTAATTTTTTCCAAACAGACGGTGAAATTTTGTTGATATAGAGCTTTATGTTTACTTGTGATGTTTACCCCTAGGTATTTAAACTGTTCTGTAATGACACAAGGTAGGGTATCTAATCTAATATTATATGCTTGAGAATTCACTGGAAAGAGTACACTTTTATTCAGATCTTTTGAAATTCTGTGAGTGCTGTTAAGACTGCAGGCACAGAATTTTCTGGGTCCGATATATACAATACCATATCATCTGCATATAATGAGATTTTCTGTTCCAGTCCTTCTCTGCTAATCCCCTTTATCTGATTAGTATTTCGAAAATGTATTGCCAGTGGTTCAATGGCAATCGCAAACAGCAGCGGTGATGAGGGGCATCCTTGTCTAGTGCCACGTTCTAGTTTAAAGTAATCTGAGCAGATGTTGTTGATGCAAACTGAAGCTTCTGGGTTAGTATACAGTAATTTAATCCATGCACAAATGTTCGGGCCAAACCCAAACTTCTCCAATGTAGTAAAAAGGTATTTCCATTCAATCATGTCGAATGCTTTTTCTGCATCCAATGATAATAATATTTCTGGGGTGTTTGATTTAGTTGGTGAGTATATTACATTAAACAGGCGTCGAAGATTTGAAGATAAGTGTCGGCCCCTAATAAATCCAGTTTGGTCTTGTGATATTACCGAGGGGAGCACTTTCTCCATCCTTCTAGCTATGATTTTAGAGAGTATTTTAACGTCGTTATTCAGAAGTGAGATTGGTCTGTATGATGCACATTGTAATTAGTGCTTATTTTGTTTTGGAAAAACAGTGATTAGTGCTTGGTGAAAGGTTTGAGGAAGAGATTGGTTATCTGTGGCTTCTGTAAATGTTGCTAATAGGAGGGGAGCTAGATGAGCGGAGAATTTCTTGTAAAATTCTGCAGGGTAGCCATCAGGGTCTGCTGCTTTCCCACCTTGGAGTGACTTTATAGCATCTAGTAATTCTGATAACGCCAGAGGTTTATCAAGTTCCTCCGCACTAAAAGCATCTATTTGTGGTATCTTTAATGTATCTCAGTAGTATATAGGGATTTATAGTAGTCTCTGAAAGTGTGCATTATATTTTTGTGTTCGACGATTTTATCTCTGTTCGTGTTGGTGATTACCGAGATTGCGTTGCGCACTTCTTGCTTGTGAATTTGTTGAGCTAAAAGCTTATTAGCTTTCTCTCCATGTTCATAATAATGATGTCTGGATTTGTAGATTAGTTGTTCAGTTTCTTTAGTTGTCAAGAGGTTTAATTCCGAATGTAGAGCCTGCCTCCTCCTATGTAGTGTCTCGCTTGGTAGTCTGGCGTGTTCTTCATCTATTTTAGTAAATTTGCTTTTTATCTCTGCTACTTTCTTGGCTTTGGATTTATTTCTGTGGGAAAGATATGAGATAATCTGTCCTCTTAAGAAGGCCTTAAGAGTTTCCCAGAGTATTCCTGCAGAGATCTTGGGTGATGTATTTGTCTCTAGAAAGAATTTGATTTGTTTGGATATAAATTCCGTACAATTCTCGTCAGCTAATAGAAGCGGGTTGAGGCGCCATCTGTGGGGTGAGTGTATGGGGCTTAATTTTAGCTCCAAGGTCATAGGTGCATGGTTAGAAATAACAATAGCATCTTATTTGCAAGACTTAATCATAGGCAAGAAGTTATTGTCTATAAAGAAGTAATTAATCCTTGAGTAGCAATGATGTACTGGTGAGTAGAAAGAATATGTTCTTGAGTTTGGGTTTAAAAACCTCCAGGGGTCTGATAAGTTGTGATCAGTTATAAACTTTGTAATTATTTTTGCGGTGTTAGATGCCGTTCCCCCTGTGGAGGAAGTCCTATCTAAAAGTGGATTTAGAACACAATTAAACTCCCCAGCCATTATAACTTTATGAGTGTTCAGATTGGGAATGGATGCAAATAAATTTTGTATAAATTCCTTATCATCAACATTAGGTGCATAAACATTTATCAAAATCATTTTACAGTTAGATAAGTCTCCCATGACCATTACATATCTCGCTATGTTTTAGTGCTAATGACTAACAACAGAGATGCAGTATGTACAGTTAATCAGCAGCTCTAGTCAGGATATGCTAAACTGAAGTAGTGAGTCTTCAGCTGGGATTTAAAGGCTGAGACGAAGGGGCATCTCTTATAGTAGCAGGCAGAGCATTCCACAGCTTAGGGGCCCTGTAACTAAAAGCTCGACGTCCCACTATTATTTTATTAATCCTTGGAATCATAGGCAGAATGGCATCTTGAGATCTTAATGTGCACTCTGGTTTGTAAGTCATGATAAGTTCAGACAAGTAAGCCGGACCTTGGCCATTTAATGCTGTATATGTTAAAAGGAGGATTTTGAAATCTGCCCTAAATTTAACCGGGAGCCAGTGTAAGGATTTAAGAACAGGAGTTATGTGAGAGAGGGTCTGCTAAGTTAGTATTTGGTTTGTACTGTGATGCTGAGATCTGGGATCTTATATTTTTAATTTTCTCATTGAAGAAGTTCATAAAGTCAGTACTGCTAATATCTGTTGGTATTTTGCACTGTTTCTGAATTTCCATTTGTTAATTTAGCCACTGTTCTAAACAGTACCTGAGGATTTTTATTATTGCTATCTATTATTGTAGAATAGTATTCAGAGCGAACTTTAAAGAGAGCTTTTTTATATTTTTTAACACTCTCTGTCCATGCAATTTGAAAGACATGTAGCTTTGTTGTTCTCCATCTGTGCTCCAATTTTTCGAAACACTAATTTAAAGAACTTGAGTGTTTTCATTAAACCAGGGAGAGTTTCTATGTGCTTTGATCACTTTTGTTTTAAGGGTAGCCACTGTATCCAGAGACTCTCTCAAGGTCACGTTATAATGTGATGTTAGCTGATCTAAATTGTTTTCCACGTTTACATTTGATGTTAACTGATCTAAAAGGTTTTCCACAATTACACTCAACTTACTCTAAGTATATATAAATTTTGAAGAAGAATTACAATCTAGATGTCGCACTGTCTTTGTTTTAACACTAGAATTACCAGAGCCTACGAAAAAACTCGTAGATCCTTCCCACCTTAAATCGCTTCTCACCTCTCCGTCAACGTCTTTTGTCCTTTAAATGTGTTGATAAGCAGCAGGCAGCCTGCTATAATATCCCCCCCACCACCATACAGTTTTCTCAGCTTTTCTGTTTACCTGCGTGTCAGTTGCTTGAGGTTGTATAGAGGGAAAAGTCAAGGAAAATCACACCTTTTATAAATACTATATCGTTATTTGGAACACATGCATTTCATGTGTGTTCCGTGTCTACAACGATCTATGTAAAAACATCATTAAAAAAGAAACATTTTTCATGTTTTAGTAATAATTGACAAAATGTAGACATGAAGTTTATCATGTGTGAAGCCTGAAGTCCAAATAGCAAAGAAACACTTTCATAAAAGGTACAAATATAACATAACAAGTGCGTTTTTATTCAAAAACATAACTGCAGAAAAAGAACACACATTAGGGTGTGACATTGACACACATTTACTATGATTGCTTTGGTGGCGCAACGGTATCAGCTGTTGACTGGTAATCAAAATTTCACAGGTTCGATCCCTGACGAGTCTGTTTTGAGAACTGAGCTGCTTTAATTCTTGCTTTAATTGGCTGGTCTGCAGAGAATGAGGAGAAAAAGTTAGATGGCAGTGCCAACCCCTGGTCTGGTGGGGACATACACTTATTCAAGCCCATAAACTGTCTTCCAAGTGCACATGTGTGACAATCTTTTATATAAATGTCTAGTGGAAAATGCGTAGAAGTGTGTGTGTCTGTCCAGCCTGGAAGTGAGAGGTGGAGTCGGGGTAAGGGCTCCACCTTCGAGGAACCAGAAAACTAAACATCTACACGTGGAAGTGTGTCTGTCTGTTTGTCCGGCTCAGAAATGTGAGGCTGCTACAGTATGAAGCTCATAGAGCCAGCAAGGTGGCCCCAAATTAACGAGTCGGAAGAGGACAGCGACTCTGTTGCCAAAGTAAAACCACAGAGAAAAGAGAGAAACTCTTATGCAAGTGAGATGAGCACATCGGCAAAACGGTTTTAAAAGGTTTTTAAAAATCTTGTACTTTTCCTCCCGCTGCTAATACACAAGTTAGGCGATCACATCAACACAACAAAAGCTCCTAGGAGAGAGACACCCAGACTAGTTCCTTTCAATTACCTGACATTACTACATTTCAATTTTTTTTTTTGACAATTTCAGTAGTTTCTAGGACCGCAGGCTTTTTACAGCATGGGCTTACACAACTGCATACATATGTATGAGTGTAAAAACTGCAACAGTATCTAGAACAAATATTGAGACAACAAATAAGGCAACCAAACAAGCTTGAAATACAGCACAACATCCTCTTTTTTCAAACTTCTTATGCACTTAAATATCTGTCTTCTGGTGGAAGATCCTACACTGCAATTAGTGATGTTTAGATAGGTTTGGGCACTCTAGCTATAGAATTTAATCAAACACATTTGGTAGATAGATAGATAGATAGATAGATAGATAGATAGATAGATAGATAGATAGATAGATAGATAGATAGATAGATAGATAGATAGATAGATTATATTAATAAAAACATTTTGCATGGATATTCTTATTAGAGCTAAATTTGTGAGCTGTATTGCCTTCCTTCAGGTCAAACTTCACACAGAAAACGGTGGCCAGTGTACTGAAGCAGCAGCAGCAGCACACTGGGACTGAATGCAAGGGAGGTAAAGGTGGTCAGCATAGGTTTAAAGCAGAGTTGCATAGAAAAATATCTGCATTTTGTTTCCTCTCATGGAACTATTTAAGATCATACTGTACTAAATTACAGCTACATACATCTCTGCTTTTATTAAAATGCGCAGTGCGCTTGCATAATCCCATAAAGCGCCAGCTAATAATGTTTCACTTCTGAAGGATAATCAAACTGATGTCAGGTCTGTAGTTAAGACGGCAGTAAATTCTATGTTCCTTGGCAAAGCATTTAAAAATAAATTCCCCTGGGCAATAAAGGCAGAGCTCTATGTTATTTGTTCCTCTTGTTTTCACCCCTAGATGGGGCACTGGAATGTTGAACATTGAGGCAAACACAGTATTTCACAGTACTAAGCAGTGTTTGTCGCATCACAAGCCCTTTTCTGCAATTTCAAATTTAAATTGGTTCACATAATAACATAGATCATATAAGCCTATTACTAATATAATTGCAAGAAGGTGAAATGGTAAGTTGACAATGAAGGAGAAAATGAAAGCACCTCTAGTCTGTGGGACTTCTGGAGAAAATAAACCTCTGAGTTGATCCGTGATCGGTTATAACAAGGAAAGTCACAGACAATCTCAGACGCAGTCACAGTTCCGGTGACCTGCCTAGACAGCTGACTGCCCACCTCTCCTGAGAATTCTACAAAATAATATATTTGTGCTGGGCAATCTAAAGAAAAGATTTAACCCTTTCTTCTTTGGAATCCAACTCTCCAAGTATCTCTGGTGTCTTTCATATGTGCAGGAGTAGCAGTTTGGCAGTATACTAAGGGATCAACTGCCACAGGAGGATACCAGGAAAAGAAGCATAATAAAGAAGGGTTAGTAACAGTTCATAATTATTATCATGCCTATATTTTTGTGTATTTTTCTGCAGTGTTGCTGTTAAACTCCCTTCACATTCATGTTTTCTGTTGTCTGTATAAAGCCGTACTCTACCTTCCAACATTGCGTTTATGCATCCAAGACAGAGGCCAGTGATTTATCCAAGTTTTAGTGTAGATTCTGTGGTCATGGGTTAACTTTGAATCTGTCATGCAGGAAATGTGCCAGTTTATAATTCTCCCAACCTTGTCTTTCTTTCCTTAGACATTATGGGGGCAGTACTACTGGATTCTTCAACCTGACAGGTTTTAAAAACGTTTTTTGTAGGTAGCTCTCGTCACTGACTGACAGGACAAAGCAGGTGCCATGAAATGTTTCACCACATGCTGTGTTCTTCGAGGATATGACGGGATGGAATACATAAAGCCACCAAAGAGGTATTTGTGCACCACAGCATGTAGGCAGACAGCAAATATTAAAAGGTTCACAGACTTGATGCCCTACATGCTTCCTACACGGATAGGAATGACATGAAGAAGTTGACTAGGCCTTGAAAGGCACAGCTCATTTGCTGGAAAGAAGAGAAGAAGAAAAGAGGCACTGCAGAAAAGAAAAAAGTAATCAAAAGTAGAGATTTGAAATTTCAAAATGATACTTAGGGGAAGGGATGGATTTCAGTTTTCCCCTATTAGAGGAATATATGATATCAAGCAAGCAAGAAGCAAGCTTCTACTTTATTTTCAAAAATTTAGTAAAAAAACAAAGAAATCTCTCAGGGACCTTCAAAGGTTTTTGTATCTTTTTGTTTCTAATCCACTTTTGAGCTGTAGTTCTCTAAAACTTTGCAAAATTGTACCCCTTGGGCTAGGGGCTTGGTTCCCTGCTGCTGTTAAGCTTGCTGTCATTGTATGAGTTGTGACCAAATTATGAACATGGCCTTGCATCTCTTTACAGAAAACCAAAAACATTTGGTGTGATTTTTCTTTACAGGAGTTATAACAGATGCACTTCATATTCATTTATTTTCGCAGTATGGGAACAAGATTTCATTCACCCCAGAGTAAAGTATACAAATGGATATAGATGCTCATAAATGGTTTGAGATACCTGATGAACAAAGACAACTTGGGACAATCATTTAACATCAGCCATTAATAAGGAGTGTGAAGAAGCAAGGGTTATCAAGCTCCCTAACTAAAGAGTAATGACAGAGGAAATCAAATGACAGCTAGGAGAGGTCAGTGATGACAAGGTGAACGGAATAGTGAATATCTGGCTTTAGAAGTGGGCAATACATTTTTTTCTGAAATATCCTGAAGCCTGTTGTGGGAGATTATATTGACAAGTAATGAATTCGAAATATCTCCCTGGTTATTACTGCAACAGTTCTGAAGCGGAAATAGGTGCAAAGATCCTCATTGTTGATACATAGAATTTCTAAGGCATTTTAAATGATCACATTACTACCCTCGATGATGAGAAACTCATACTTTCAATATTATGTCTAAATGTATTTACTGCCTACTATTTAACTTAGTGAGACAAATCAAATGGGTAAACACTTAAATTAAAGTTCCTTGAGAGCTCTATAAAAGGTACAAATATATGGTTCCAATGAAAGAAAATTGCAGGCTACATATGGAAGTCACCAGATGGCAACACAAGAAATCAGATTGTCTGCTATGATGTAGTCTATCACCTTTGGAACAGAGTTAGAAATAGTAAGGCAAGATCAGGAGCTCATTGTGGTTGCGTTAAATAGAATAAAACAAAAGAAAAACAAGAAAAAGAGGACAATAAAATGATGAAAGTACTAATGTTAAAACTCACAGCACAACCTGAGTAAAAATAGAAATTACTGAGGTGGTTCTAACAGTTGTAAACGGTAAAATTATTTGGCAAAAATCTAAAAATTTGTGCAAACAAAGTATAGCAAATACATTATGTGAGCAGTCAATTATACGTCCACTGATGCACAGACTTGGACACGTCATCAATATTGTTTCCTGGAGTCATAGAGTGATTTAAAACTTCCAAAGACACCCTGTCCCAGACAACATTGACCAAGGTTGATCAAGTCTTAGTCTGTGTCTAAGTGTGAGTTTGTGGTCTCCACATGTCACCCCTTTTCAGTCAGGTCCATCTTTATGCCCTCTCTATAGCCTCCATGCTGTTAGTGATGGCACTTCTCTTACTTGCATCGTTGATGCCCAGTGTTTCACAGGCTTTGCTGAAGGAATGGCCTGCACCAATTCCTCCTGGTCCTCCACTGTTTTTTACAGTAGGCCTCCAGCAGTTCTTGGTACTTTTCCCTCTCCTGCACCTCACCCATCCTCTTCTCCTAAGGCACAGCACCAGGAGGTTGATCTGTTTTGTAATCTTAGAAACTAGGGTGATGTCAGGTCTCAGAGTGGACTTGGTGATATATGCTGGTGATATGTAATGTGGTTTCATCTGCTGATTTAGGTTGACTGTCATCATCCACTCTCGTGCCATATAGAGCAAGCTAACAAAATTATTCTTGGTTCTTTCCATGGGCTGCACACCCTCCTTGAAAAATACAATGATCTTGGCTATGGCACTGGCACTATTACTCTTGATGATCTCCTTGCTGACTGCCTTAGTGATGGTCTTGATGACATGGTCATGTCTGCAGCGATAACACCCCTCACATAGTGCCCATGGAGCAACTACTCAAGATGTGCTCAAGGGTGCCCATTTTAAGACACAGGGGACATTTATTGTTTTTTTATTCTGACTGATGCAAAGAGATTTGATGGGCTAGAGAAAACACCTCCTCCTGCACCCTTCTCTGCCTTCTGCCTTCCTTCTCACCAGAGGTGTTGTATTGGGTTAGTGGTGAGCTTCCAAGTCCTGCCCTATCTTGTGCCACACTCTCAATAAGAGCCTTGTGCTTCAGGTAAGTTTCTGCCTGCTGGACTGCCTCAACTCTTTTCCATTTCCTCTCTGTCCTCACTACAATGCCTGCTCCAGACACTTTAGTGTCCTTAGACCCAGAGTACTGCAGGTAATCATGTGTCCATGTAACAATGAATTCCTCCCTGATGGAGCTGAAAGGGACCCTAAGCTTAGAGCTGTTTCTAAACATCCTTATACTGCTCAAGTAACATGGTATGCCCAACCATACGTGTAGGTAGCTGTTACCTTACGCTCAAAAGGTTCCACTGCAGTCATGGGGATTTCACAAATGGACATCGGCCAAATGATCCTTGTGAGAATTCCATCCTGGTAAACCCAGGCCTTGAACTTTCCAGGGAGCCCTGACTTGTCCACAGTTGTTAGCCATCTATCCAAATCAGCAGTGTTGGTTTTGGCAGAGTCACTGTCCTTCATGATACAGCTGAAGACCTTCCTGAGACTCTTCACTGGTTTTTCTATAACAAACAGGATCAGGACTTCTACCAACCTGAAGTGAACCTTGTCAATCACTTTCCCTTTCTTCAGCACTAAAGACTGGAATTTGGTGGGTTTAAAACTTATGCGCACCCATGACATGAGTCTCTTCAACCCCTAGAGGATCCACCTGGCTCCAGGCATTGTTCTGGTTTTGCCATTAGATTATCCATGTATCCAAGTGCCTCACCCTGGACTTGCTAAGGGGACCCTGAAACTCTGTCTCTACTGACTCATGACTGAATTTAGCAATAATAAATTATGGTAAACAAAACAAAGCTAACTTTTAGAAGTATCATAAATTAGACTGGAATCAAATGTATGTTTTTATTCTAAAATAGTAAGATTAAGAGCAGCTCACTTCTCAAAACGGACTCGTCTGGGATTTAACTCGTGAAGTTTTGATTACCAATCAATAGTTTATACTGTTGCGCCACCTAAGCAGTCGTAGCAAATGCGTGTCAATAATGCACCCTAACGCAAGTTCTTTTTCTGCAGTTATATTGTTAAATAAAAGTGTACTTGTTTTGCTATATTTGTACCTTTTGTAAAAGTGTTTCTTTGATATGTAGACTTCAGGCTTCACACATTATACACTTCATGTCTACATTTTCTCAATTATTACTAAAACATGAAAAACGTTTCTGTTTTAATGATGTGTTTACATAGATTGTTGTAGACATGGAATACACATGAAATGCAAGTGTTACAAATAACGATATAGTATTTACGAAAGGTGTCATTTTGCTTGACTTCTAACTCTATACAATTCTGACACGCAGGTAAACAGACTTGAGCTGAGAAAACTGTGTGGTGGTGGGGGGATGTGATAACAGGCTGCTTGCTGTTTGCTGCTTATCCACATATTTACAGGATAAAAGACGATGACAGAGAAGTGCGAAGCGATTTGAGGTGGGATGGATCTACAAGATTTTTCGTAGGCTCTGGTAATTCTAGTGTTAAATGTTTTCCAATCAGGCAGAAATTTCACAGGTAAGCAAGCTATTACCAATGGACAAAAGAAAAGACTTGTGGAGAAATAATTCAACAAACATCAACTCTTTGCATTAATATGGACCACCCTAATATATAAACTGCTCAAAAAAATTAAAGGAACACTTTGAAAACACATCAGATCTCAATGGGAAAAAGAAATCCTCCTGGATATCTATACTGATATAGACTGGGTAATGTGTTAGGAACGAAAGGATGCCACATCGTTTGATGGAAATGAAAATGATCAACCTACAGAGCCCTGAATTCAAAGACGCCCCAAAAATCAGAGTGACAAAATTATGTGGCAGGCTAGTCCATTTTGCCAAAATTAAATTGCAGCAACTCAAAATTGTACGCAGCACTTTGTATGGCCCCTGTGTTCTTGTATACATGCCTGACAACATCGGTGCATGCTTCTAATGAGATGACAGATGGTGTTGTGGGGGATCTCCTCCCAGATCTGGACCAGGGCATCACTGAGCTCCTGGACAGTCTGAGGTGCAACCTGGTGGCATTGGATGGACCAAAACATAATGTCCCAGAGGTTTTCTATTGGATTTAGGTCAGGAAAGTGTGGTGGCCAGTCAATGGTATCAATTCCTTCATCCTCCAGGAACTGCCTGCATACTCTCACCACATGAGGCCAGGAATTGTCATGCACCAAGAGCCACTGTACCAGCATAGGGTCTGACAATGAGTCCAAGGATTTCATCCTGATACCTAATGGCAGCCAAGGTGCCTTTGTCAAGCCTGTAGCAGTCTGTGTGACCCTCCATGGATATGCCTCCCCAGACAATCATTAACCCACCACCAAACTGCTCATGCTGAATGATGTTACAGGCAGCATAATGTTCTCCATGGCTTCTCCAGACCCTTTCACTTCTGTCACGTGCTCAGGGTGAACCTGCTCTCATCTGTAAAAAGCACAGGGCACCAGTGGTGCATCTGCCAATTCTGGTATTCTATGGTGAATGCCAATCGAGCTGCATGCTGCTGGGCAGTGAGCTCAGGGCCCATTAGAGGACATGGGGCCCTTGGGTCACCCTCATGAAGCCTTTCTGGTTGTTTGGTCAGAGACATTCACACCAGTGGCCTGCTGGAGGTCATTTTGTAGGGCTCTGGCAGTGCTCATCCTGTTCCTCCTTGCCCAAAGGCGCAGATACTGGTTCTGCTGATGGGTTATGGACCTTCTATGTCCCTCTCCAGCTCTCCTAGAGTAACTGCTTGTCTCCTAGAATCTCCTCCATGCCCTTGAGACTGTGCAGGGAGACACAGCAAACCTTCTGGCAATGACACATATTGATGTGCCATCCTGGAGAAGTTGGACTACCTGTGCAACCTCTGTAGGGTCCAGGTATCGCCTCATGCTACCAGTAGTGACACTGACTGTAGCCAAATGCAAAACTAGTGAAGAAACAGTCAGAAAAGATGAGGAGGGAAAAATGTCAGTGGCCTCCACCTGTTAAACCATTCCTGTTTAGGGGTCATCTCATTGTTGCCCCTCTAGTGCATCTGTTGTTAATTTCATTAACACCACAACAGCTGAAACTGATTAACAACCCCCTCTGCTACTTAACTGACCAGATTAATATCCCATAAGTTTCATTGACTTTATGCTATACTCTGATTAAAAAGTGTTCCTTTAATTCTTTGAGCAGTATATATATATATATATATATATATATATATATATATATATATATATATATATATATATATATATATAAAACATAATTTATTTGTATTATATGTATAACTAGCAGAATACCCGTGTTTCGCAGTGGAGAAGTAGTGTGTTAAAGAAGTTATGAATAAGAAAAGGAAAATTTTTAAAAATAACGTAACATGATTGTTAATGTAATTGTTTTGTCATTGATATGAGTGTTGTTGTCATATCTATATATATCTACAGTGGGATGCAAAAGTTTGGGCAACCTTGTTAATAGTATTATTTTCCTGTATAAATCGTTGGTTGTTACGATAAAAAATGTCAGTTAAATATATCATATAGAAGACACACACAGTGATATTTGAGAAGTGAAATGAAGTTTATTGGATTTACAGAAAGTGTGCAATAATTGTTCAAACAAAATCAGGCAGGTGCATAAATTTGGGCACCACAAAAAAGAAATGAAATCAATATTTAGTAGATCCGCCTTTTGCAGAAATTACAACCTCTAAACGCTTCCTGTAGGTTCCAATGAGAGTTTGGATTGTGGTTGAAGGTAATTTGGACCATTTCTCTTTACAAAACATCTTTAGTTCATTCAGGTTTGATGGCTTCCGAGCATGGACAGCTCTCTTTAACTCACACCACAGATTTTCAATTATATTCAGGTCTGGGGACTGAGATGGCCATTCCAGAACGTTGTACTTGTTCCTCTGCATGAATACCTTAGTGGATTTTGAGCAGTGTTTCGGGTTGTTGTCTTGTTGAAAGATCCAGCCCCGGCGCAGCTTCAGCTTTGTCACTGATTCCTGGACATTGGTCTCCAGAATCTGCTGATACTGAGTGGAATCCATGCGTCCCTCAACCTTGACAAGATTCCCAGTCCCTGCACTGGCCACATAGCCCCACAGCATGATGGAACCACCACCATATTTTACTGTAGGTAGCAGGTGTTTTTCTTGGAATGCGGTGTTCTTTTTCCTCCATGCATAACGCCCCTTGTTATGCCCAAATAACTCAATTTTAGTTTCATCAGTTCACAGCACCTTATTCCAAAATGAAGCTGGCTTGTCCAAATGTGCTTGAGCATACCTCAAGCGGCTCTGTTTGTGCTGTGGGCGGAGAAAAGGCTTCCTCTGCATCACTCTCGCATACAGCATCTCCTTGTGTAAAGTGCGCCGAATGGTTGAACGATGCACAGTGACTCCATCTGCTGCAAGATGATGTTGTAGGTCTTTGGTGCTGGTCTGTGGGTTGACTCTGACTGTTCTCACCATTCGTCGCTTCTGTCTATCCGAAATCTTTCTTGGTCTGCCACTTCGAGCCTTAACTTGAACTGAGCCTGTGGTCTTCCATCTCCTCAATATGTTCCTAACTGTGGAAACAGACAGCTTAAATCTCTGGGACAGCTTTCTGCATCCTTCCCCTAAACCATGATGGTGAACAATCTTTTTATTCAGGTTATTTGAGAGTTGTTTTGTGACCCTCATGTTGCTACTCTTCAGAGAAAATTAAAGGAGGAGGGAAACTTACAATTGACCCCCTTAAATACTCTTTCTCATTGTAGGATTCACCTGTGTATGTAGGTCAGGGGTCACTGAGCTTACCAAGACAATTTGAGTTCCAATAATTAGTTCTAAAAGTTTTGGAATCAATAAAATGACAACGGTGCCCAAATTTATGCACCTGCCTGATTTTGTTTGAACAATTATTGCACACTTTCTGTAAATCCAATAAACTTCGTTTCACTTCTCAAATATCACTGTGTGTGTTTCCTATATGATATATTTAACTGACATTTTTTTTTTGTAACAACCAATGATTTATACAGGAAAATAATGACTATTAACAAGGTTGCCCAAACTTTTGCATCCCGCTGTATATATCTATATATCTATCTATCTATCTATATATATATCTATACTAATAAAAGGCAAAGCCCTCACTCACTCACTGACTCACTCACTGACTCATCACTAATTCTCCAACTTCCCGTGTAGGTAGAAGGCTGAAATTTGGCAGGCTTATTCCTTACAGCTTACTTACAAAAGTTGGGCAGGTTTCATTTCGAAATTCTACGCATAAGGGTCATAACTGGAAGCTATTTTTCCCCATATAATGTAATGGAGTCTTGAGTTGGAGATGGCCGCGGGGGGCGGAGTTTCGTGTGACATCATCACGCCTCCTACGTAAGTACGTAGAGCACAAGGAAGAACTCCAAACAGCGATCAGCACAAAACGCCATTTCACAATTGAGAAGGCAGAAAAACATTATGAAGCAAATGATGCATACAAGCATATTCATAAGTACAGCTACTGCGGAAACAAAGCACGGCGTGAACCGTAAGTTTATATTAAATTAAGTTCATAGGCTACCACTAGCGTTTGTAATTTAGTGCCTGCCCATATAAGGCCGTCCATCAGCGGCAATCCAATACAAACACTGCCGGTAAATATTCACGTGTGAAGGACTGTGCTTATGCAGAGGAAGATGAGATGGTCAGGGTGGTGTTTGGCACAAACTCATTGAAACTGCGAGAGAAAGTTTTAAGTGCGGGTCTTAGCTGACATTACACGAGATGGCACCAGTACAGCTGGGAACCTTCGATGCAAGAACACCAAGCGGCTCACGTGAACTGGCGCAGTGCACAGACAAAAGCAACAGTTCCAAAGAGTGCTGAACAAAACCGAATTACACAATTGAGAAGGCAGCAAAAAAATATGAAGCGTCTTATACATACAATCATATTCATAAGTGCAGCTACTGCGGAAACAAAGCACACGGTGGAAAAAGTGAATGTCCTGCTAAAGGAAGACAGTGTAAAAAAACCGTGCATGCAGTTTGTCACATCACAGATAAAAGGAAGACGAGCTGTTTATTGATGCAGTAAGGAACTAATCGATGAATGAAACCTCTTATCTTTACAGCGATTGACAAACACGGAATGTAACTTGAACACATCCTACAAATACGAGCCTGATTGAAAGAAATAATGATAATCAAATCCTTGATGACAGCAACATTCAATAACACTCACAAAACAATTACTGTATATTGACAATCATGTTACGTTATTTTTAAAATGTTCCCTTTTCTTTTCATAACTTCTACTTCTCCACTGCGATACGGGTATATATATAAATGTATATATATACCCGATCTACAATACATACTTTAGCATAGACAAGCCACACGCTGTGGCTAATTGTAGAGTCTTAAGCCTCTAACGCCGACATTCGAGGTTCGATTCGAGAGGGATGTACTGACTATGTACGCGCTACCGATTCATTTTACCTTCGATCTCCTTGGTTTGGGACGTATGAAAAATATTAGGTTAACAGAATCATGTTACGTTATTTTTAAAATTTTCCCTTTCTTAGCACAAGCACAGCTGAGAAGCTTCGATGCATGTACTCCATAGCGTTAAAAATAACGCATTTAATCACACTTTCAATTCCAAGCAAACGGGAACTTTTGTCAATGCATGATTTCCTGGTACATCCATTACACTGATGCACACATCACAGCTACAAAAATGTTAGAGTCGGAATAAAGCGCGTTCCTACGACTGATCATTTCGACTTCCCGAGCGAAGCCTTGATAAAAGCATGGTTTTGTGCACACTGAAAAGCAAGCAAAATTAGATGCATTACAGAAAGCGGACTTTGTGGCTCTTACTGGGGATCATTGGACTTCCGTGACCGTTAGTAATTCTAAATACATCTAATTACAAAATGTTCAATGATCACACTGTATTAGCCTAATGTACAAAATAATTTTGGCTAATGTTACTCAGAGTTTAAAGAGTAAGCTGGTCAAATTACCTTTTATGTTTCTGACTTATTTTTTAAGAAGAAAACTGCACTTTATGGTGAAATTTTGGTTATTATTATTTAAAGACAATACTATTCTGAAAATGTACTTAAAGTACTTAAACTACCACTTTATTTTTAAGTCTGCCCAATTTTAACCAGGGATGATATTTTTGTTTCTGTTTTGAATTCAAATGCAGTTTAAAGGCTTTTTTTCAGAAATTAAAACAGCTTCAGTTTACAATATTCATGTCCATGTCTATTATTTGATTCTGTAAGCCCACTAAAACCGTTTTAAATAAAAAAAAACATTTGCGATTTGGGGCAAATTTACGTGTGATTACATACGATTAATCAAGATTAATTCTTACACAGCCTCTAATTAATTGGATTAATTTTTTTAATCGAGTCCCACCCCTAATATATATATATGTAGATTTGTATATATATGTGTATATACAGTATATATGTAGATATGTATATGTTGTATATACAGTATGTATATATATGTGTGTGTATATATACAGTATGTGTATATATATGTGTGTATATGTGTATATATATATACTGTATATATATGTATATATGTGTGTATATAGCAACACTCATGATCAATGACAAAACAATTACATTAACAATCATCTTACGTTATTTTTAAAATGTTTGCTTTTCTTTTTCATAACTTCTTTAACACACTACTTCTCAGCTGCGAAGCGCGGGTATTCTGCTAGTATATATATATATAGTAGAATACCAAGGCTTCGCAGCGAGAAGTAGTGTGTTAAAGAAGTTATGAAAAAGAAAAGGAAACATTTTAAAAATAACATAAGATGATTGTTAATGTAATTGTTTTGTCATTGATATGAGTGTTGTTGTCACATCTATCTATATCTATATATATATATATATATATATATATAGCAAAATACCGTCGCTTGGCAGCGGAGAAGTAAAAAGAAAAGAAAACATTTTAATAATAACGTAATATGATTGACAATGTAATTGTTTTGTCATTGTCATGAGTGTTGCTGGCATATATATATATATATATATATATATATATATATATATATATATATATATATATACAGTAATCCCTCCTCGATCAGGGGTTATGCTCCAGACTCCCCCGCGATAGGTGAAATCCGTGAAGTAGAAACCATATGTTTGTATGGTTATTTTTATATATTTTAAGCCCTTATAAACTCTCCCACACTGTTTATAAATATTCCCCGCAGAATTATACCGCATAATCCCTTAGTATTCTCTTAGATATTAGGTAAGATTCATTGAAATTGTTTATATACAGTAAAACCTAAATATATTTTAAAGATATCGAGCGTCTCCGATATCACATATGTTACAGCCATTACGATAGACAGGCCGCCAGCAATAAATACATACAATGCAAGAAAAATAGTATACAGTAAATGTGTGTACAGTGACACTAAACGTACGTACATGTACTAAGTACTGTAAGTAGAAAATTAATTATGGTTACTCACCAACAATGACACGATGACTTGTCCGATAACAATGAGTTTAATTTTACTGCACAACAAAGGAGAACGTTACAGCTCTTCCAAATGAGCCACTTCAGGCAATTGTGTAGCACTGCCGTTGTTCTTCTTCTGGCAGTCTTAAATACAAATCCCTAAAGCAGATTCCATCCAGACTACTGCCTTATTACATCCACTTACAACTCGTTTTGCACCCTGGTTAAAAGGACACTGCGGCCGTAGATCTTATATTCCTTTTTCTACTTTTTAATTAAAAAGAATCGTAGCCTTCAACAAATCCAAAACGTTTACCTTTTCGGCAATCGTTAACATCTTCCGTTTGCGCTTGGGCACGGCCCCTGAAGCAGTAGCAGATCGTTTTGGAGCCATAATGAAGGGCTTGACTATGCACAAAGATAAACACCAAAGAGCACAACACTTTACACAGAGAAACACGTTGATGCTGAATGAGCGAGACGAGACTTCCTGGTTAACACTGCATTCAGCAGACAGGAACTTAACTGCGTGCTCTGATTGGTTAGCTTCTCAGTCATCCGCCAATAGCGTCCCTTGTATGAAATCAACTGGGCAAACCAACTGAGGAAGCATGTACAGGAAGTAAAAAAGACACATTGTCCAGAACCGCGAAGCAGCGAAAAATCCGCGTTATATATTTAATTATGCTTTCATATAAAATCCGCGATAGAGTGAAGCCGCGAAAGTCGAAGCGCGATATAGCGAGGGATTACTGTATATTTATATATATACACACAGACACACACACACACACATATGTAAACATATATATACACATCATATATGTATATATATATATATATATTGTGGTCCCCGGCTGGGGCAGGAGCCCGGCCGGGACGCCCAGGAGGATCAGAGGAGGGCTTGTGCCTTCTCCAGACCGCGAGGGGGCGTCCGTCCTGGTTATGTTGGGGGGAAGCCCAACCCCTGTAGGGGCCCGTGGCCACCGCCAGGCGGCGCCCAGATGCCTGAGGAACCCTGGAGCCCAGCACTTCCGCCACACCGGGAAGTGCTGGGGGGAAGATGACAGGGACACCCGGACGGCTTCGGAGCAGCCGGCGCACTTCCGCCACACAAGGGCGTGTCTGCGGAGGAGTGCCGGAAAGCAGCTGGAGCCCATCCGGGTTCCTATAAAAGGGGCCGCCTCCCTCCAGTCATGAGCGGAAGTCGGGTGGAAGAGGACGGAGCTGGAGTGGGGACTGGAGGCGGCCAGGAGAAAGAGAGGCACAGGACTGTGTGGCCTGGACATTGGGGGAATCGGTGCTGAAGGCACTGGGTTTTGTGAGTGCACTAATTGTAAATATTGTGAAAATAAACGTGTGTTGGGTGGAACTATGTTGTCCATCTGTGTGTGTCCGGGCCAGCGTTCACAATATATATATATTTACATATACATACATATATACATATACACATATACAAATATAGACATATATATACAGTATATATATATATATATATATATATATAAATATATATATACATATATATTACACATATATATACACACACACATATATATACAAATCTACATATATATCTACATATATATATATTAGGGGTGGGACTCGATTAAAAAAATTAATGCAATTAATTAGAGGCTGTGTAAGAATTAATCTTGATTAATCGTATGTAATCGCACACGTAAATTTGCCCCAAATCGCAAATGTTTTTTTTCATTTAAAAGGGTTTTAGTGGGCGACAGAATCAAATAAGAGACATGGACATGAATATCGTAAACTCAAGCTGTTTTAATTTCTGAAAAAAAAATGCTTTTAAACTGCATTTGAATTCAAAACAGAAACAAAAATATCATCCCTGGTTAAAATTGGGCAGACTTAAAAATAAAGTGGTAGTTTAAGTACTTTAAGTACATTTTAAGAATGGTATTGTCTTTAAATAATAATAACCAAAATTTCAACATAAAGTGCAGTTTTTCTTCTTAAAAAAATAAGTCAGAAACATAAAAGGTAATTTGACCAACTTAATCTTTAGTAACCTTAGCCAAAGTTATTTTGTACATTAGGCTAAAACAGTGTGATCATTGAACATTTTGTAATTAGATGTATTTAGAATTACTACCGGTCACGGAAGTCCAATGATCCCCAGTAATAGCCACAAAGTCCGCTTTCTGTAATGCATCTAATTTTGCTTGCTTTTCAGTGTGCACAAAACCATGCTTTTATCAAGGCTTCGCTCGGGTAGTGTTTGAAATGAAATTTTCCTCTGATCAGTCGTAGGAACGCGCTTTATTCCGACTCTAACATTTTTGTAGCTGTGATGTGTGCATCAGTGTAATCGATGTACCAGGAAATCATGCATTGACAAAAGTTCCCCTTTGCTTGGAATTGAAAGTGTGATTAAATGCATTATTTTTTTAACGCGTTATGGAGTACATGCATCAAAGCTTCTCAGCTGTGCTTGTGCTAAGAAAAGGAAACATTTTAAAAATAACGTAACATGATTCTGCGTTAACCGCATATTTTTTCATACGTCCCAAACCAAGGAGATGCGAGGGTAAAATGAATCGGGAAGCGCGCGTACTTACTCAGGGCATCCACTCTCGGGAATTGAACCTCGGATGTCAGCGCTAGAGGCAAAACCTCTACAATTGCGCTACGGTGTGTGGCTTGTCTAGATGTAGATTGGGGTATATATATATATTCGCAGCGGAGAAGTAGTGTGTTAAAGAAGTTATGAAAAAGAAAAGGGAACATTTTGAAAATAACGTAACATGATTGTCAATATACAGTAATTGTTTTGTGAGTGTTATTGAGTGTTGCTGTCATCAAGGATTTGATTATCATTATTTCTTTCAATCAGGTTCGTATTTGTAGGATGTGTTCAAGTTACATTCCGTGTTTGTCAATCGTTGTAAAGATAAGAGGTTTCATTCATTGATTCGTTTCTTACTGCAGCAATAAACAACTCGTCTTCCTCTTTATCTGAGATGTGACACACTGCATGCATGGGTTTTATTTTTTTTACACTGTCTTCCTTTAGCGGGACATTCACTTTTTCCACCGTGTGTTTTGTTTCCGCAGTAGCTGCACTTATGAATATGCTTGTATGTATCAGACGCTTCATATTTTTTTGCTGCCTTCTCAATTGTGTAATTCAGTTTTTGTTCAGCACTCTTTGGAACTGTTGCTTTTTGTCTGTGCACTGCGTCCGTTCACACGAGCCGCTTGGTGTTCTTGCATCGAAGGTTCCCAGCTGTGCTGGTGCCATCTTGTGTGAAGTCCACGGCTGTATGTAATGTTAACTAAGACCCGGCACTTAAAAGTTTTTCTCGCAGTTTCGCTGTGTTTGTGCCAGACACCACCCTGACCATCTCATCTTCCTCTGCATAAGCACAGTCCTTCACCCGTGAATATTTAGCGGCAGTGTTTCTATTGGATTGCCGCTGATGGACCGCCTTATATGGGCAGGCCCTAAATTACAAACGCCAGCGGCAGCCTGTCTATGAACTTAATTTAAACTTTAGGTTTACACCGTGCTTTGTTTCCGAAGTAGCAGCACTCATGAATATGGTTGTATATGTCAGTCGCTCGCTTCTTATTGTTTCGCTGCCTTCTCAATTATATAATGCATGTTTTCTTCAGCGCTTTTTTGAGCTCTTCCTGGTTTTCTACGTACTGCGTTGATAGTTCATGTGATTACGTGGGAGGCGTGATGATTTCACACGAAACTCCACCCCCCCACGGCCATCCAGCTCAACTCCATTACAGTATATGGAGAAAAATAGCTTCCAGTTATGACCATTACAAGTACAAATTCGAAATGAAACCTGCCCAACATTTGTAAGTAAGCTGTAAGGAATGAGCCTGCCAAATTTCAGCCTTCTACCTACACGGGAAGTTGGAGAATTAGTGATGAGTCAGTGAGTCAGTCAGTCAGTCAGTGAGGGCTTTGCCTTTTATTAGTATATATATAATGTTGGGGAGTGACCCTAGTAGTCCATTTAATACTTAAAGTACAAATGACAACAGTTAAAAATATAATTAAACAAAAAAGGTCACTATACATACGGAGAATGTGTGTCTGCCAAGGAAGTTCGGTCCTGTTCAGGTGGGAGTCCAGAACTGATTGCTAACTTCTGGTCTAACGATATCCTAAATACCCATCATGGCAGAAGAAATGGCATTACCTGGCTGGTTCTGGAAGTGATATCAGACATCTTCTGGTGTCCTGTGCTCGGTTCTATGGATGAAAGTGGAGACAGGGTTAAATACCATGTTATTTCTCCATGGGTTGGAATCATTCTAACCCCATTAGAGCCTTGAACGGCCTCCCTATAGTGTTTGATATGACATGTACTCTGTTAAATTATATTGCGATAATGTACAAAACTGCATTTTGTCATTTTCTGACACAGATAATTTTTTTTCTCCTTTCTGGAGTCACAATGACACCACCTATTCATAAGTCTGGCAATGGATGTGATTCCTATAACAAAATCACCATGGCCATCAGAAGCAAACACCAAGACATCAAATCAAATAACTCCTACAAAGTGGCCGTGAGATGAATTAACCATTATAACAATACAAATTATGAAAACTAAGAAAAACAAGTTCTGAGAGTCTAAAAACAAAATTACTTAATTTTAGAATACAAAATTCTAAATTCTTCACATTGTCTTCTCAGGCAATTCCTTTATCCAGAAAGGCGAACAATATTAATAAACAATTCATCCATACTGCACTGTCATTTTTCTTTCTCCATCATTCTGGAAAATCATTAACAATGGTACCACACAATTCAGAGCTAGTTTTTATCCTCACCTCAATGGGCTCCTCATGGTACCTGATATACGAATAAATATTGTCTCATGCTGTAGGCAGTGTTTTTCATTATCACAGTGTGTATTTGGAAGTGTTTTAATGCATGCGTCTGCCTGTCATTTAGTATTTAAGTAAAGATCTCCAGTGAAAGCCTGAACTAGAATGTGGCGGTTATTAGGTAATGACATGGGGAGAGTTTGGTGTAAGGGGAAGACTTTCCAGATAGTCATTTTTCCTGTGGAGAAAACAGAGTAATGCGCATTATGATGCATTTCAGTGTGTCTTTATGTGGAAAATATGCATCTTGTTACATATGGAGAAGAAGCAAACATAGAATTGAATTGTATCATTATGTGGTATGGATTATATATTTCATGTAGCTGCAGAAAAAAAACATGGAAGTGCAAATGAGGCTTTAGGGAGTACTTTTTCCTTTCCTTAAAAATCCCACAAGTGAATTATGTGTTTTGCAATGCTAAACCACCGGCAATTTTTGGTATCAGTTTTGCCAAACTGCATAAAAGGCAAAACCGGGCTATTTCATTCATTGTTAATTGCATTTATTTTTCAATGTTGTATTCATTGCCTGTTGTTTGAATTATACCTCACTCAATAGTCTACTACTGTTGCTTATCTTTGGGAGACATGAGAATGATAACGTCATTAAAGTGTGCACATGTAACAATAAATGTGAAGTTGAATAACATATTTAAGTTAAAAATCACCTACTTGCCGTTCCTAGCCATAGAATGTCCATTATAGTGCTTCAGGATTTGTCAACGACTGTGTCATTCTGAAACCAATTACCTTTTCAATTAGATGAACAAAAAATATAGAAGTAAGTATGTAAGTAAGTGAGGGAAGAAAAAGCTGATTTTCAAAAGTAGCTTCCAAACACAACTTCTTAACTCCACTTTGTCAAGGGTTTTATCTTCCTCATCCATCCATGGTCACACATATTACCCAGACAGGCACCATCCTTAATGTGAGTGTTCACTGCACAATAGAACATGAAACAAGCAAACAGGTCCATTGCTAATATGTGTGGATTTCTATTTCAGCTGAATCCTCCTATATTAGTTTTTTTTTTAATAATTTGTCTGATGAATTAAAAGAAAACTCAGGCAGTCATAATCTACACAACACACAGGATGACTGGGTTACAGATCACACAAGAAAAAGAAAAAGCAAGTGAAAATATTACAATTCCATTAATTAAAAACTATTACAATTCAAAAAGACAATGATTTTGAGGCTGTGCGATATGCATGTGCTCATATCATAGAAGAAGAATTATTATTATGATTAGTCACAGGTAAACATGGGCGATATGGCCTAAAATCAATATCACGATAAATTGAGCAGTTAACCTCGATAACGATAAATGGACGATAACCACCCCAAGTGCCAAAAAAACAAACTTTTTTTTTTTTTCATTTGATGGGGCTGTGGCAGGCAGCATAGTTCCTCCAGTTATTTTGATAATATTATTCCCCCTAGACCTATTCATTGCAATTATATTATTACCACTTTAAAGGACTGTAAAATGTCACTGAAAATAAATGAAGACAATAGTAGTAAGTACTTTTAGTGGTTAAGATTTATTAACTGAACAAAATAAAAAGTGTAGGATACAATATGTAACCATGCTCTCTAAAAAATGTGTATCCCTTGTAAACAAAATAGTTTAATGATAAATATGTTTCACATTGGCTATTCACCAAGTAAACAATGATTGTGCAAATGTAATGCCATCATGGACAAAGGCCTATCTCTGCTAAGGCCTTGAGGTAGCATATCTATCCAAATCTTCACACCCAACATCACCCCAATTCATGGTCTAATTCTCAAATAAAGCAAGCAAAATAAAGTAAGAATTAAATAAGACCTCTCAGACCATATTTACAAAATTAAAAGGGTTGGCACAGTAATAAAACATTTTAAAAATCATGTATTTTGCTACATTTCACAGCACAACATGATCAACACTGGCTCACAATAAGTCTTCTGTAAAACTTTCTGGATACACTGCTGCTCAGCAGTCTTAAGTATTTTTATGCCTATATAAACATTATTCAAACATTAATACTTTCAATTTTGAATATGACACACAGAATTAAAGTCACTTTAAAACACACCAGATGTCACCACCCAAATATATTAAGATGTACACACTTACCGACTGCCAGGTGCAGCCTGTGCCCAAAACATTGCACCCGTGTCCATTTATTGAGCTTGACAGCTTTCACAATATTTGGGCCGTTGTCAGTTGTTATAGCAACAAGGTCCTCTTCACTGATGTCCCATGCAGACAGCATCGCTCTCAACCCCTGTCCAACCATCTCCCCCGTGTGATCAGATGGAAAATAGGCCGTCTCGAGCACTCTGGTACGCAGCTCCCATTTGTTGTCGATGTAATGAACTGTGAGACTAATATACGGCTCCATTGTGCGGCTGGACCAGAGATCGGATGTGGCTGCAACGTGCTTAACGTATCTCAATTCAGCAGCAACCTTTTTCCTCTCTGTGCTGTACATGCTGGGAATGATAGTTTTGAAAAATATTTTCGTGATGGGAGTTCGTATCTCTTGTCAATTATTTTCATGAAGTGTCTGAACCCGTTGCGTTCCACTGTAGCAATAGGAGCCATGTCTTTTGCTATGTGGTAGCCTATAGCATTTGTGATTTCTTGCCATCTTTTTGAAGTTCGCTCATATAGTTGAGTACTAGCAAATGCTTCGGTTATTGACCGCTGCCTGGTGGAGGAAGACGTTTTTGCTGGTCCTCCTAATCTCTTCTCGCTTTGAGCTTTTTTATGTCTTGAATTGAATCACATGGTTGTGCTGCAGGTGGTGGAAGAGGTTGGTTGTGTTACCTTGACTTGACGCAACAGTCTTTTGCAGAGTTTACATTTAACAATTTTTTGATCAATATCATCCTTGTTGAATCCAAAATGTTGCCAAACGATTGATGATGCATTTTTTTTGTTAACAAGCGTCTCCTCTTCCTCCTCCACCAGCTCTACCTTCGTCGCTGCTGCTTCAACATTTAAATCGTCCTCCATTTGTTCACCCGTGTCTCGTCTTGTTACAGGTAGTAGAGTCATGTGACTCCACCCCGTCAAGTCTGTAACGTAGCACAGCGTCTTAAAGGGACATGAACATCGCCAACCTGCACATGCCTTTTCTTTTTTTAAAATACCGAATTTACCGACATGGGCAAAATGACGTCGATGAGAGTCATAAATTTCGGTAACGATAAATTTTTGATATATCGCCCAGCCCTAGTCACAGGTATCCTTGTGCTACGGTTTAACAGGTCATTCTAAGAGCCACAATTGTGTGTTACTTGGAAATTTTAATGTTGGTTAATTAGTGTTAGAAAATAGTAAAAATATATATGCTTTCATTTTTGTAGTATTTCAGCTGGAAAATAAACAGCTTGATTTAAAGGCCAGTATTTACACAGCCCTGCTTAAATTTTAATTAATATTAACTGAAAAAAAAGATGCAAAAAAGCATACGTCTCAGCAGGCAATCAAATGTATAATTACTACAAATACATATTAAAGTAAATGCAGTGTGACCTATAGAGGCAAATGTGTGTACAGTGACACTAAACGTACGTACATGTACTAAGTACTGTAAGTAGAAAATTAATTATAGTTACTCACCAACAATGACATGACGACTTGTCCAATAATGATGAGTTTAGTTTTACTGCACAACAAAGGAGAGCGTTACAGCTCTTCTAAAGGAGCCTCTTCAGGCAACTGTATATCACCGCCGTTGTTCTTCTTCCGGCAGACTTCAATCCAAATCCCTAAAGCAGATTCCATCCAGACTACTGCCTTATTACATCCACTTACAACTCATTTTGCACCCTAGTTAAAAGGGCACTTGCGGCCGTAGATCTTATATTCCTTTCCTACTTTTTAAATAAAAAAGAATCATAGCCTCATTGAAGCAGTAGCAGGAGCAGATCGTTTTGAAGCCTTAATGAAGGGCTTGACTATGCACAAAGATAAACACAAAAGAGCACAAAAGTTAACTCATTACACAGCGAAACACGTTGATGCTGAATGAGCGAGACAAGACTTCCTGGGTAACATCGTATTAAGCACACAGAAACTTAACTGCGTGCTCAGATTGGTTAGCTTCTCAGCCATCCGCCAATAGCGTCCCTTGTGTGAAATCAACTGGGCAAACCAACTGAGGAAGCATGTACAGGAAGTAAAAAGACCCATTGTCCGCAGAACCCGCGAAGCAGCGAAAAATCCGTGTTTTATATTTAGTTATGCTTACATATAAAATCCGCGATAGAGTGAAGCCACGAAAGTCGAAGCGCGATATAGCGAGGGATTACTGTATATGAAAAGTAACCAAAGCAAATTGCCTGAATAACAGACACAGACTAGTAAAAAATGCCCACAAACAAATTCTAAAATGAGGAAGAAGAGAGAGGCACAAAAAAAAAAATATACACAGACAGAACGAATACTTGAACAAAAAATCGGGAGTGGTCTCCCCTAGACTTTCTCATATACTCAGATATGCAGATGGATATTTGAAGAGTAAAACCGCAAGACAATGACTATATTTTTTATACTATGTACCTTAAAGTACCATCAACAACAAATCAAATTAATAATATACAGTTAGGTCCATAAATATTTTGAGAAAGACAACTTTTTTCCAATTTTGGTTCTGTACATTACCACAATGAATTTTAAATGAAACAACTCAGATGCAGTTGAAGTGCAGACTTTCAGCTTTAATTCAGTAGGTTGAATAAAAAGATTGCATAAAAATTTGAGGCAACTAAAGTATTTTTTTAACACAATCCCTTTATTTCAGGGGCTCAAAAGTAATTGGACAAATTAAATAACTGGAAATAAAATGTTCATTTCTAATATTTGGTTGAAAACCCTTTGCTGGCAATGACAGCCTGAAGTCTTGAACTCATGGACATCACCAGATGCTGGGTTTCCTCCTTTTTAATGCTCTTCCAGGCCTTTACTGCAGCGGCTTTTAGTTGCTGTTTGTTTGTGGGCCTTTCTGTCCGAAGTTTAGTCTTCAACAAGTGAAATGCATGCTCAGTTGGGTTAGGATCAGGTGACTGACTTGGCCATTCAAGAATTTTCCACTTCTTTGCTTTAATGAACTCCTGGGTTGCTTTGGCTGTATGTTTTGGGTCATTGTCCATCTGTATCATGAAACGCCGCCCAATCAATTTGACTGCATTTAGCTGGATTTGAGCAGACAGTATGTCTCTGAACACCTCAGAATTCATTCAGCTGCTTCTGTCCTGTGTCACATTATCAATAAACACTAGTGTCCCAGTGCCACTGGCAGCCATGCATACCCAAGCCATCACACTGATTCACCGTGTTTTACAGATGATGTGGTATGCTTTGGATGATGAGCTGTTCCCCGCCTTCTCCATATTTTTTTCTTGCCATCATTCTGGTAGAGGTTGATCTTGGTTTCATCTGTCCAAAGAATGTTTTTCCAGAACTGTGCTGGCTTTTTTTAGATGTTCTTTAGCAAAGTCCAATCTAGCCTTTCTATTCTTGAGGCTTACGAGTGGCTGGCACCTTGCAGTCCACCCTCTGTATTTACTTTCATGCAGTCTTCTGTTTATGGTAGACTTGGATATCGATACGCCTACCCCCTGGAGACTGTTGTTCACTTGGTTGGCTGTTGTGAAGGGGTTTCTCTTCACCATGGATATGATTCTGCGATGATCCACCACTGTTGTCTTCCGTGGACGTCCAGGTCTTTTTGCATTGCTGAGTGCTTGCTTTCTTTCTCAGGATGTACCAAACTGTAGATTTTGCCACTTGTAATATTGTAGCAATTTTTCGGATGGGTTTTTTCTGTTTTTGCAGCTTAAGGATGGCTTCTTTCAACTGCATAGAGCTCCTTTGAACGCATGTTGTCTGTTCACAGCAAAATCTTCCACATGCAAGCACCACACCTCAAATCAACTCCTGGCCTTTATCTGCTTAACTGATAATGACATAAAGACGGACTTACCCACGCCCATGAAATAGCCTTCGAGTCAACTGTCCAATTACTTTTGAGCCCCTGAAATAAAGGGATTGTGTTAAAAAAATGCTTTAGTTGCCTCACATTTTTATGCAATCTTTTTGTTCAACCCACTGAATTAAAGCTGAAAGTGTGCACTTCAACTGCATCTGAGTTGTTTCATTTAAAATTCATTGTGGTAATGTACAGAACCAAAATTAGAAAAAAGTTGTCTCTGTCCAAATATTTATGGACCTAACTGTAATTGAACAATTATTATAAAAGTAAAGTTGAATAAATCTGACTCTGCAGCTGCATGAATAAAACAGTACCACATCTGGTTAGTGAAAATAGCTCAAAAGTTCATAGAAATCTACGTTTTGTACCTAATACTTGTATGCAAAATCTAGTTGACCTAAGTGAAAGCGCACTCAAGTTATCGTGTTTACATACACACACAGACAGGCACACAGACACAATTCCAAAAATAGGTAGATCTAAAACATCGAGATTCATCAAAATCTCAAAATTTAATTTTTGGAGGATTCCAGTACTTTCTGTATACTTTGTATACGAGAAAGTCAGGGAGGTCTAAAACGTTGAGATTCATCAAAATCTCAACATCGAATCTTTCGACAAGAAAAATTTTATACAAGAAAGTAAAAAGAGCAAAATGGTCTTCCAGTAAACAGTATCCACACCAGGATCAGGAGGAATAAGTGGCCATATTGAATTAATGACATGCATTTCGAGAAAATCTTGCTTACAATTAGAATAATGATACTATAAACCTATTTAAAGGCATAACAATTTAAAATGGTATCCTACAGGGAACTTGAACATTATAAATGACCACATCTTGGATTAGGATCTGCTGTTTGAAGAACTGTGCACTTTAAATCTGAAATGTTATGTGAATGCTGTACAAAATGCACTGGATATTTTGCAGAATGTGCAAACGTGACACTCCAAAGGTATAATAACATTTTTGGGATGTTATTATTTTTTATTCATTTACTGGCTATTGTACAGTTCTTCTGGGATGACTTTAATTTATATCAAGATAATGAATCATTCCTGTGGATACCAGTAGAGGGAGCTGTTCAGGGTACACTATGCTGTCTGTAGCTATGCTGATGCTTCATTCAAATGACTGTGACTACACAGACAGCAGCACGGTTCCACTGTTTCCATTATTTTCTTAGTTACATGTGGGTAATATAGGGTTTTACCACACTCATTTTCAGGAAATCACATGTATTAATAGTTATACTGTAGTGCAGAAATGCTTATTTTGTCTTATTGATGAGTTACATGGTTAACTTGGTCCCTGTGTTAGCAGCATGCCGATTTCTCTCTTCAGACATTATTTTAATATGTAAGAACTGTACATTTGTATTAATATGATATGCTCCTGTACGCTTATATCTAACTTAATGGTTTTTGACTTCATTATGTATTTCCTGTTTCTACATCACATATATTAACAAGTGAGAAATTTCATGGCAATGGCTAAAGATGAAATACTTAGTTAAACTATTAAACAGCTTGTGTAGATATACTAGGTATATTGTCATATTGTGTTCTGAATGTGGGCCAGCTCAGTTGTTTAGGTTTAATAAGTGCTGACAATATAGTTCATATAGAATGACAGTTTACAAAATTTCTGTTACGCTAGTTGCTTTGTATAGAGCATGTGTGCTTTGAAGTACCATTTAACACTGAACATTGCAAAAGAAAGAAACTGACAGTGATTTCCGGCTGAAGCTATATTTAATAAAGATTCATTGTCTCTATTATTTCCCCGGCTGCAGCTTTCCTTTAGCTGTACTGCTAACATTGCTCCACACCATGGAAGGTGACACACATGCATCACTGTTCTGATCAAATATTTCAAATTAATGTATGCCACTTTTGGGAAATACTTCCCAGCTACTTAGTATGCAGTTTCCTTTGCTAACACAGCAGAACTTTGTCTTACACAAATTCAACTTCATGCAGGATGGCAGTGAGACATAAAAGAGAAGAAAAAGACAGCAAACATAAAGATCAGTATGGTATATGGGGTATTCTTATAAGAACATTAGAAACTTAACAAACAAGATGAGACCATTTGGTTAACCAAGTTTGTTTGTTTAGCTAATAGCTAAGCTGTCCCAATATCTCATCCAGTTCTTCTTTTAAAGGTTGTCAACGTTTCTGCTTCATCTACTTATCTCAGTAGTTTATTTCTAACTCCCATAACTTTTTGAGTAAAGAAGTGCTTCCTGGCTTCAGTCCTAAATTCCTCTTACTTTCCACTGGTATCCTCAAGTATGTAATTCACCTTTTTATTGAAAGAATTAGTTTGGATCTGCTTTGTCAATGCCTTAGAATTAGGTTCCCATGAACTCTCCCCTGCTTGAGATAAAACAGGGTTAACTCACTGAGTCTTTTGGAATATGATATGTCCTTAAGTTCAGGGATGCTATTAGTTGCTCCCCCCCTTCACAGCTTCTATATGTGTCTTTTTTTTTAGCGTGGTGGCCAAAATTGCATACAATACTCCAGAAACAGCTTCATTAGTGTGTTATATAGTCTTAGCATAATACCCCTTAGTTTGTAATAAACAGTTTTAAAGACATAACCATTTTAGATGCCTTTTTAATAGCTTCTTCAAATTGCTTAGATGATGAAAATATTATGTCAACATAAACCCTTAAATCCTTTTCAGAAGTTGCTTCCATTAAGACTCCTTACACTCTGCCTTTACAATCACTTTGTTTCACTCCCAGTGGAGTATGGTGGCATGTTCTTCTTTTTATAAGGTATAAGACAGAAATGGTAGAAACCCCTCCCATATTCTTGCTTACACTTATTACAGAAAAAAATTAAACTTATCCCCTGTTATTGCTTTACCTCACCTGCTAAACTTTGATTTTCTGAAACAACTCTGTTTAGTAGTGTTGGTAAGTTAACAGTGGCTCTTTTGGGGGTCATGTAACATGTGATACCTGCCTTTGCTATAGCTTTGGGCACTGAACCTGAGTGATCCTCATAACAACACAGTACAAAGCATACTGTACATTATATGTAAAACTATTGATGGATGGTTTGTATATGAAGCTATGTATACATAGTGCAATGTATACAAACATTCATATGAGCGTGGCTACAGAGAAAGGTAGCACTATTTCAATGTCTTCATTATTTTCCATTATTTGCTTTGTATTTATCTTGGGACATTTCCACCATATATTTTGCCTAGAAACCTGTCCCTTGCACAAGCAAAGATTCTTTTCCAGCAGGCCTGAGCCAAAATAATGCCAGATTTAGTTTGTTTAGTCAGTTTCCCTTTAAAAGTCAAAATGCTATGGATGGATTATGAATAGTGGCAGATTTTTAAAAAATCAACCGATTAGCCATCTTGGAGCCCGCACTCAATGTCCAATCTACATTAAACCTATAGTTTATGACTCCAGTAGTCAGCAGCTTTTATTATTGTTTGTCATAGTTTGGCAATTCCTATCTGCTTTATCTTATTATAAACTACTGCTAAATCTTTAATAAAACAGATGGCAGCACTTTATTTTAAAGTTCAATGAAAGCAGTAGTTAATGTTACACCATAATGCTTGGCAATTCTAAAATTTATAATACCTTATATAAATAGGTGCAATGTGACTTTTCACATGGAAAAAGACAGTTTTTGAGGGTCCAATCAGTCTGACACCTCAGGAGCAGGGAGCATAAGTGGCATGCATAATAAAAATGTTTGAATTTGGCTGAAAATCCACTTTTACAGTAACACTACCTTTTCAGTTAAGCAGCAAAAATGTCAAAATCTATTGGGCAGATAAGCATTTGAATTTGTACGCATGGAGATAGATGTGACCTGGGATCACTCTGAGAATCTCCGGCATATGTGGTCTGATTCGTCTAATACATCTGGCAGGATGCTGCAAAGTGTCTTCCTTCTCTTTTTATTTTTGCAGATTATATCCTTTAGATTAGGTTACATAGTGCAATCTAAAAGCAAAGACTGCAGACAGCTGTCAGTTTCAGGCAGTGATGTCAGAACTGAACCACCTCCAACAGTTCTCCAGTAAATTTTACTCTTCCTACCTCCCAATGATCAGAAGATCAGACAGCTAATAACACCGATTAAGGATCTTAATTGGGAAAAATCTATTGCACTACTTCAGATTCCCATCATTTCAGGGAAGTGTATAGGCATTGCTGTTGGCACAGAGTCAATGTCACATCTGTACCGATGGGGATCTCTGGCTTTTAATACTCCAACTTTCCACTGATTATTTTACTATGTAAAGATTTGTGTCTAATTTAGCACATTCAGCAAGCTATTTGCAGATTTTACTGACCAATGCTACTGTATGCATGGATTAAACTCTTTAAGACCATTCTGCATTTTTCTGTCAGACTGGGCAGGACATCTGATATAAACTTATAATCTTCATTTACATCCTCAGAGCCATCTTTATGTATGGGCACAATGGGCACTAGCCGGGTCCCAGGAGTATAGGGGTCCACGATGTTTACCGTATATACTCGCGAATAAGTTCTCCCGTGGATAAGTCGGGACTTGATTTTACCGTATAATTTCTGGTATTTTAAAATGTCGGTTGTATATGTCAAATGTAGAAAACTCACACTATTGGTCCAAGAGATTATGATATGCTAACGCCCACCTAAGAGAATAGCCACGGAGCACACAGCCTTTTTTTTTTCTATGTATTGTGCCTACGTGATGTGGCGAGTGGCAGGGGGTGGTACCCAGACAGGATGCCCAGGAGGACTGGAGGAGGGCTTAAGCCTCCTCCAGACCACGAAGGGGTGACCGCCCTGGTGACTTTGGGGACCACGGGAACAGAGCTTAGAAGCTCGACCCTATAGGGGCCCGTGGTCACTGCCAGTGGGCACTCCAATGCCTGAGGAGCCCTGGCCCTCAGCACTTCCGCCCCACTCAAGTGCTGGGGGGAAGAAAACCAGGGACACCTGGAGTGCTTCCAGGTGTGCAGCCAGTACTTCTGCCACACTTGGGAGTTCTGGCGGAAGCGAATCGGGAAGCACCTGGAGAATGTCCAGGTGTGCATAAAAGGGGCCGCCTCCCTCCATTCGATGACTTGTCAGGAGCAGAGAAAGATGGAGCTCAGGAGGAGAGCAAAGGAGGCGGCCTGAAGAAGGAAAAGGCATTGTTGAGGCCTGGACTTTAGGGGAGTTTTGGGGTTGTGTGTGCCCTTGTTTATAGAATATTGTAAATAAATGTGTGTTGTGGTGCTTAACACGATATCTGCCTTTCTGTGTCTGGGCCAGGTTCCACAGTGACCGCACAGTAATACCCGAGCTATTCTGAAGCAATGTTTGCACTGATTTGTGTTTTTTGAATCTCACACCCTCATACACCTTTTTAATAAGTAGTATCCCTTATCTACGATGGCGCATTCAATCAGAAGAAAATATGAAACTGGTTTTAAATTAAATGTTATTGAAGTAGCGAAAGAAATTGGTTACTGCACTGGTGTAACAAAATTTGATGCATCTGAGAAACTGGTGTGAGATTGGAGGAGGCAAGAAGATTTAAAAAAAAATTAAGTGTCACATTTTTGAATGGGCGTATAAGTCGGGGTCTGATTTTATGATCAGTTTTTCAGGTTTCAAGACCCAACTTATTATACGTGAGTATATACGGTATGTATGTTTCTGTTTTGTTATCAAAACAGGGTCCCCCAGCGTCTAGACACAGCTTTATGGGAGAGTAGCAAAGAGAAAGCCAGTGTAAAAACAAAACAACCAGAAGGAACGTGGGAGATTCTGAAATCAGCTGCAAGAATGTTCTATGGTCCAAGTAGACCAAAATCGAGCTTTTTCGCCATTAGACTAAAAAGCTCATGTTTGTTGTTATCAAAAACACATCATCCCTACTGTGAATCATAGTGTTGGGATTACCATGCAAACCATACCAACAGAAAGTTTGTGAAGGCGGAGAGTGAAATGAATGCAGCAAAATGCACTGAATTCCTGTAGGAAAACCTGATGCAGTCTGCAAGAAACCTGGACCTTCAGAGAAGAATTGTTTTAAAGCAAAACAGCCTCTCCAGTCATAAAGCCGAAGCTATACAGGAATAGCTTAACAACAATAGAATCCAGTGTTCGTATTTATTAAGCATCTGAGAGTAGGAAAATGGTCCTGATTGGCTCAAAAATCTCAGACTGAGGGCTAATTTGGTCATATTCTTAGAAGTAGGAGTAATGGCATTTTATAAGATTTCTTAATTTAGAAAACTACTTCTAAATTACCCAGGATTAAGTAGAGCTCATGAGCTGTCCTAACTCGCTATGAGCTGCCAAAAAAGTCTTTCTGGCAGGGATTTGACGTATACATTCCAGTGAAAAGTCAAGCAAAATGACACCTTTTGTTGGCTAACTAAAAAGATTACAACAACAACAAGCTTTCGAGGCAACTCTGGCCCCTTTTTCAGGCAATGTACATTCCAGAAAGCTGAATGTTTTACAAACATTGGATAACAGTTAACCCATAAAAAATATTGATTTGACAGAGACGGAATAATATTTGTTATAAATCTTGTACACGTACTTCATGTGATTGCTCCATCTAAGCGAAGAAGTCAGGCAGTGTCAGTCAAAATTAAAGTGTTGGTAATGTTACATTGTTTGGCCATAGGGAAAATGCAGCTTTGTAACAGTGATGATTTAATTATGTCACAACCAGAAATTTCTGAAATATTGCAACAAACTTTGAACACCCTTACAACATGTAAGGTAATACATGAATTAATACATTACATTAATTTACGGTAATGTTAAAAAAAGCTGCATTCATGAAAATTGCTGTTTTTCTTGGAGATGTTGGTGTGATGGGCGAGCATGCATACAGTATGTGAACTGGAAGCAATCCCACAGTATCAACACACAGGTAGTCATGAATACAAAGTGTATTGTATAGGCAGCCATTAAAGATGTGCAGGGCTGGATGTGTGACTGACTGTGAAATGTCATACATATATATACTCTGAAGTTTGCTTTCCACAAATCCCTGGAAAATTTACAGTATATAAGTCTGTGAAGGTGGTGACTACTGGGGCACTGGATAGCTACAGCCTCACAGAAGATAATGGGAGATCACAGAGAGAGATATGGCACATGTTTCTGAAGATGACTGGGAACGCTAGAGTAAATGTGAGTTCAGAAACAGTACAAGCTGTGTCTAGTTTCAGTAAATGTTAGTTTACAAGGTTTTTCCCGTGGTTATATCAGCGGGAAGGTTATTCTTCTGAAAGTACAGCTGTGTATCATCATTACTAAATAAACGTGCCTGTTACTGGGCTTAACTCTCTTTTGATGTGCGACTTTACATCTCGGTCTTTACATTTGGCGCTATTATTCATGATTTTGTTGTAAAGTTGTGACAAATGATGTGCAGCTTAGAACAATATCCAACCTTGTTATGTTTTCCTTCTTCTTCATCTTGTTCTACTTTGAATATTATTATTATTATTATCATCTTTGTGGTGAAAAAAAAGCATTAGTATCAGAAAAGTACGAAGCATTATCGTGATTTCCAAGGAAATTACAAAACGCCTTCATGAGTGCCATTTTGCAACTGGGGTTTCTGTAAAATTGTGATGCCATTCATTCTCAAACATGAACTCCTACTCTTAGCTGGGAGTAATTGTAAGACAACTCAAAGCTACTTCTCATGTCATACTCTGTGGTAGGACAAATCTTATCCTATTCAGACATTCAGTGCAATTCCTGCGATGCTGGATCTCAACTCAATTAAGAATTTGCGGCTGGAATTGACAAGGGCTGTCCACTCAATATGTTCATGCAACCTGGCAGAGCTTGAAGAGTTTTGTAAAGAAGAATGAGGAAAATTTGCAGTGTCCAGATACACAAAGATGACAGAGAGAGACCTGTGCACACTGACCGAAGGTTGTCATGGCTGCCAAAGGTGCATCTACTAAATACTGAATATTTCTGCATTCAATTATTTAGTGTTTTATTTGTAATCAACTTAGGCCACTTTACAAAGATCTGCTTTCACTTTGATGTTATAGAGTCTTTTTCTGTTGATTAGTGTCACAAAAATTCAATTCAATCCACTGTAATTCAATATTTCATAATAATAAAATGTGAAAACTCCAAAGTGGGTAAATACTGTAAATCCATGACATCAGGATGGAGATAAGACTAGTGGTTGCTCATCTCCAGGCACCTCTGGACATTCTAGCAACCTTAGGAAGCAAGCAATCAATGGCATCTCCCTGACTGCCTAAACAATTGCAGGACTGGTCATGACCAGGAAGGCCCAGGGACCAGAAGGTATCAACAGGCCTTTTATTTCCTCCTAGGCTTCCCTCTCTCATTCAGAACAGAACCTGGTGGCCTTGGTGACTGCTGAGAATCCTGGGGAAGTACTGCCTGCCTCCTAATGGGTTGGTACACACACTTATTTATGTTGGAGTCCTTTTTAACACTAAATATGACACCCTCTGGCACTGTGTTACTTTTGGCCATTACAATCCCATTTTGTTTTTTTTTTGTGCGTCCACAACCCCACGGGACCCCATCTCTACTCTGTAGGACCTGCTTTCATATATACCTCTGTACCTGACCTGATATTTATACACACACACACGTCTAATGAAACTTAAACAGTTTCTCTATTTCTTTTTATTTTTCAGTACAGAATTAACTTTCAGATCATTTTCTTTTCTTTTAAAGTCTGCTAACTAGTGCTTAAAAGTTGGTCGTTAACACAGATTTTCAACAAGCAGTTGACAATACAGGGAAAAAAAAATCAGACCCTTATATGTAAGTCTAAGGGCACTGGCAATTATTCTGACATTGTGCAACAAGAAACAGGCAATTATGCCTTAGTGCTCAGCCTCAGCAACACAAGTCAGAACTTTGCTGAAGCTTTATCCAATGGTTTAATAAGGTCGAAAGAAAAACACACATGAGCGGAAGCTATTATTAGAGCAACAAAGATCAAATAATAACCCAAAATAGGAGACAGCATGAGATAATTTATCAAAGAGAAGGAAACATACATCAACATTTGACATTTGCAAGCCATTCGAATTCCAGAAAATGATATAATTGCTGTACAAAATGTGTAATTGTTATGTCTAATTTGAATACAATAAATGTGCCGATTCTTTTCCATAAATGTCAAAGTAAGCAAAAACTCCAGCTATTGTGGAAAAATGAAAGCAAAGTCCTGTAGCTTTTAGTTTCTATTTATGCATAATAGCTTTAGGTGATACTCAAACACTGCATTAACTTCAGAAATCTGAGTTGAAGAAAAAGGAAAAAGACTAAATAACACAATATAATTTAGTGCACAGCATTACTGGAGTACTTTAACTGAGAAATTACACCACTTTATGTATTTGTATAGTACCTACTTAGCCGGAGTGAAGTAGGACATTGGACAGCAAACTGTAATTGAACGCTCACATTTTCAGAGTAGCTTTGGACTGCAGCATCTTGTAAATGTGCCATTATTGCAACAATGTATTGCTGTGTTTAATGATTTATAAAGAAGTATACTCATTCAGAGAAAGGTATTAAATAAAATAATGGGCTCAATTTGGTAAGCAATGTGTGGGCTGGGAGATCATCACCAAGCACCTGCAGCACATCTGGGTACTGCATGAAAGGGGCCACCTCACTCCAGTAGATGAGCCGGAGTTGGGAGGAGGAAGACGGAGCTTGTTGGGAGAGGAGTAGAAGCGGCAGAAGGACTCGAAGAGAGTAAAGGAAAGAAGGGACGGTGTTTGGGCAAACTGGTGCACTGGGTTGTGTACAGGACATATTGTGCAATTAAATAGTGTGTGTTTTTGGACATCCAGCGTCTGTCTGTCTGTGCCCAGGGGCTGTCTTCACAGTGGTTATGAATATTTTGAAACTCACAAAATGGTCATAATCCATCCATAATCCAATCCTAACTAACTACAGGGTCACGGGGGTCTGCTGAAGCCAATCCAAACGAACACAGGGAACAAGGCAGGAAACAAGCCCCTGACAGGACGCCAGCCCTCCGCAGGGCACACACACACCAAGCACACACTAGGGACAATTTAGAATCGGCAATGCAACTAACCTTGGACTGTGGGAGGAAACTGGAGCACCTGGAGGAAACCCACGCAGACCCGGGGAGAACATGCAAACTCCACGCAGGGAGCACCTGGGAAGCAAACTTGGGTCTCCTTACTGCAAGGCAGCAGCACTACCCACTGCGCCACCGTACCGCCCAATGTTCATAATGTGGAACCGAATTATGTTAAAATTTCTTCTTCGCCATTCTGATGATGAAGGTGAGTCCACAGGAGGAATTGCATAGAGTTTGTTATAAAGACTAAAATGCTGAACTGTTATGTTACAGCCTGGAATTACTGTACTGTTTTATTATTGTTATTATTGTTTTATTATTTTCTGTTTTATTATTGTTTTTGCTGTCTTTTAAATTATGTTTCATTTTCGTAATTTCCTTTGGGTTTAATATTTCGTATTGATGTACTGTATCTTTAAATGTTTTGCTATTCCATGTGTTCTGTGGATGGAATCCCTCAAGATGTGGGGCCACCATAAAATCCCACATGAGGGACCACCCTCCACCTTTGTATTAGGGTGGCTAAAACGACTTTGTCCATGTTGTCACTGAGAGTTATTAAAGTTCTTTATAATAAATATTGCCTGAATTTTTTCTGGATCTTGGACTTTTGCTTCTCTTTTTGTTGGTGCCCTTTATTGGATTTTTGTACTGGAACATCTTAGGTTTAGTCTGAATCTTTAGGCAAAATCCAATTTGCCTTATTCTTGGCCCTTTTTCCTTGTTTGCTATTTTTGTGTTTATTTTCACTTAATTGAATAAATTCTTCAATGTTTACAGAGTCTTATTGGGACTTGTCCGGGGCAGAGTGGGACAGTCCCTTAGCTCTGGAGTGACATGATACAGACCAGCCCATCCCCATTCCAAGACGGGGAGGGAGATTGTTAATGACTGGATTACCATGGTAACTGCTAACAAAAGAAGACAGATATACAAACCCTAAATCAGCTGTCTCTATCTCTCTTCACTGCACTCATGTAGAAGTTGGTTCAGAGTATTGTCCTGTAGAGCACAGGTAGCTTCAGCTTTGTGCCCACAGTAGCTAAGGCCACACTTTACAATCTCCTTTACCTTGTCAACAACCCACTCTATCTTCGTGAGAGCAGAAAACCAGATCAAGATCTTGGAATTGCAAAGTAACCAAAACTTGTAGATACCTTCTCTGCATCCCTTCTGTCTGCCTGAATGTCTCTTTATCCTCCACAGTTCTTCTTACCTCTCTTATGTTCTCAGAAATACAACCCTGTTTTGTCTCTGACATGAATCCTGCCATTGAACTAACTTACTTCTTTCCCACAGGGCCAGCCTCATCTTAAATAACAAAGAAATTAAGTAAATAGTAGGACTTCTACTGTGTAGTGTGTACCACTGTGTATCACAGCTAATTATAACTTTGCAATATATATATATAATGCATGTTTAATTACAAAATATTATTGCATGCCCCTCCATGGATAATTTCTTCATATCCTGCAGTCATAGTAATATATCACACTAGTCAAATAATTTTCTGTGATATAGAAGAAATACCCACAAACCTCCTTCCTATAATCTCAGCACAGCACCACAATGTTGCAAATACCTGTTGCTGCCCTTTCTTTAAGACCTCCTGCCCCCTGGACTGACTCTCTGTGGCTGCTAGTGGGAGCAGAACTAACACACATTCAGAGCAGGCTGCATTTCATTTGTTTACTACTTGCCCCATACATTCACTAAACATTTTCCTTTATTAATAGACTAAACAGAGCTTAAAATATAAAGCCTAAAGCTAGCTACGAAATCTAGGTAGTGGCGCTAAGTTACAGCTACTCTTGTTGGCCACTAAGTTATTTAGGGAGCAGACATTAATAGTGTCGTCATGTGAATCAACAATGTCGGCTAGACACAGCATGTTAATAATGCTACAAACTCAGTGTGTTTTTAGACCATATCAGTGCCCACTGAAACCCATGTAGAGCCCTAGGTGGTGGTGGGGGATTGGGGGTGCTTTATTTGCTAAAGCAGCACCCTTTGGTGTGGATAAAGGGGGTGGAGGCAGAGGGGTCAACAGCCGGTATAGCTTGACTTACCAAAATAACGCCAATCACTGTCCATATTGCGGATGTAATGGAAAGTGACAGAACACATACTGCTTTACTGAAATAAGCGCCACCCCTCACTATCTGAAGTCCGTGCCCCATAATTAGACACCTTTGTTGCCTAATGGATTGACTTGCTTTGGCCAGTGTGACAGACTGCTATATCAATTACATCTTATACTGTAGCTAGCCGGCTTCCTTGCTGTCACCTAGTGAACCAATGCCGTGCCGTTAATGGATGATAACTTTACTCAACTGTTTTCCTCTATTACCGTTTTTTTTTTACTTAATTCTTGCTTTCAGAGCATCACCTTTCTTTTTCCTTTTACATTTGGTGCCCATTATAAAATGGTTAAATGCTGTGAGCAGTTTAAGAAAATGGTTAGATGGATGGATAGTTTTAATTTCACGCACACAGGGTTGTACCACTGGGGAAAGGTCGTCTTTTACAGATTTACTAAATGTGTGTGAAATTACTTATTAGAATTTGAAAAGATTTGCATGGCAGCTCAACTAGCCCAGAAACATCATTGGTCCATCAGGAAATATCCCAGTGTTCCCAATGTCCACTCCACCTATAAACATCTGATCAAGCCAAATGTTAGACAGCCCCCCTCTTTCCAAAGGCATTTTGGGGTATTTTAAATTTTGAATGTGTATTTTGAACTTCTAAAGCCAGCTCCCTATTTTTTAGGCCTGTGTAAGCCTACAGGTCGCTGACCCTCTTATGGGCAATCCTGAGATGTTCCTGGTTTGTTTTATGGAGGCCTCTGACCCCTTTTTCATGTTCCTCTCTCCATATCTCAACATTAAGTCAAGTGATGAAATGACATTACAAGAATTGTTTAACTTGGCTAGCATTTAACAAGAGGACACTATTTTATCATTCTTGTTTGGTATAGCTAAGGTTTAACAGTTGATTGTTTTTCTATTTGACAAAAGGTTCAATCATTCAAAAAGTATATTTCTGTTTTTACAGTACAGTGATACCTTGGAATCTGAACTTAATCTGTTCCAGAACCCCTTTCGAGTTCCAAGGCAATTTTCCCCTTTAAAATAATAGAAACTGGATTAATCCGTTCCTGTTTCCAACAAACTCGAATTTTCAAAATGATTTTAGCAGTAAATACACTTGATTTTAAGATAAAATATTAACAATAATAATAATATTTGAATAAAAATGTAAATGAATAAAATTTGAAATATAAAAACCTGTATTTACCTTAAAAAGGAATGATCACCAGCCAGCTGTTTTTCATTAATCCAAACTAAGAGGAGTTTTTCCATCTCTTCCATACTTTTCGATCTCCTAGAGGTCAGTGTTGTAACCCCTTTCGCCACATCAGCTGCTTTGATAGCTTCTTTATTTTTTAAAATCGTACAAACAGTCATTTTAGGCATCCCAAACATAGTAGCGAGATCAGCCACACGTGTACCACTTTCATGCTTAGCGTTAACATCTTTCTTAACTTCAATTGTAGCTCTAATAGCTTTCCTCTTACTCTTATTTTCCTCACTACACTTATTACGACCCAATGGCGAATACACTAAGTTGTTATTATATAAAAAAATAACACAAAACAGGCAGAAAAGCATAAAATAGCTGCGAAAATCACACAAGATGCTTTCACTACAGCTTTCGATAACGAACTGAACGACAAAGCGTATGGGTGGCCCGAGCGTTGGGGAAACGTACGCACAAACACACACAAACAACGTGCTGGGCATTCGGATTTCGGGGCAAAATTTGCTCAGATTTTTTGTTCAGATTTCAAGTTGTTCGAGTTCTGAGGTGTTTGGATTCCAAGGGCAATACTGTATTGGGTTATTTAGCAGGGGTTTCATACATATGTTTTTCATGTTTTTACCTATTCCGTTTCTCGTTTAAAGTAATATATTTAGATTTTTATGACATTCACTCCACCATTTTTCATTTTTGTATACTTGTACATTCTACCATTTTGCGTACTGTATGATCCATGATGATGATGCAGTGCAGCAAGGCACTCGTGTGATTCACCCATGCATCACTTAATGATTTCATAGCCAAGCGCCTATTTATAGTGGCAGCTCAGAACCTTCACTGTCTAGGTTTGTGGACAAAAACTATGATTCTGAGTGAGTGATACTGTGAAACAAACTTTTCTCTCAGTTTAGACCTTTCACTATTGCTTTCAACTTCAGACTAATGTCTTGGTGTAATCTCCGGAGTCAACTTTTCCTTCTAGTTCTAACCTTTTTGGCCTTCTGTAAACTTTTTTTTTTTGGTTTTGTCATCTGGTTACCTGCCATCTAAGTGTGGTCATTTTAATGGTAGCAGAATAATTTGTGTATTATTTATTTATAAGAAGGTGTGCCTCAGCACTCATAGGGTGGGCATGCCTAATAAAGAGAAGATATAACAATAACCTAGTGAGAGGGTCTTCTTTTCCATCTGAGAATGACAAAGCTGCTGTGGGCCTGCCTCTGAAGAGGCTCTTTAACAAAGAACAATGCCACCTGGATAGAAGATGAAGACCATTTTAAAACTGCTGAAATTGTAGGGGTCCAGATTGGAACCCTTATGTAATGTAGTACGTCTGACTGTGCTTCTTGTTATGGTACTACTGTTAGATTATATTAAACAGAAGAACAGTCCAGTGTTCATTGCCATTTTTGGTACTATATGAGTGAGGGCGTACCTTAGTGGCTAAAGCCCCAACTGCCTATTGGGCACACTAAGCCTGACAATACTCAAGTCTAAAAAGCAAAAACATGAACACACAGGTTTAACAGCTAGTCTCAGCATGTTGTAATCTTGGGTATAAACCAGTATATGAGAAAGGGTGTGCCTTACTGGCTGAAGCCCCAACTGCTTAGAGGGCATGCTATGCTTATAATTCTGCTCCGGTGAAAGCACTATACAATGATACAGTTCGTAGTATATGTTCCAACAGAGTAAAGAACCTGAGGTTCTGGGTCAGTGTGAAAAGAAAAACCATTTTCCATAGTATTACAGATTGTGTGTGCATCAGCTAATGGGGGTTGATCACCTAGAGCTCAATCTTGACAGGCTATGTGTGGGCTAACTGCTACAATGATCTCTGTTTGTTATAGCTGCTAGTTCAACCCCTATGAGTAAAGTAATGTTCCCTTCCATCCATCCATCCATCCATCCATCCTCTTCCGCTTATCCGAGGTCGGGTCGGGTCAGCAGCTTGAGCAGAGATGCCCAGACTTCCCTCTCCCCGGCCACTTCTTCTAACTCTTCTGGGGGAATCACGAGGCGTTCCCAGGCCAGCCGGGAGACATAGTCCCTCTAGCATGTCCTGGGTCTTCTCCGGGGCCTCCTCCTGGTTGGATGTGTCTGGAACACCTAGCCAGGGAGGCATCCAGGAGGTATCCTGATCAGATGCCCGAGCCACCTCATCTGACTCCTCTTGATGCGGAGGAGCAGCGGCTCTACTCTGAGCCCCTCCCAGATGACTGAGCTTCTCACCCTATCTTTAAGGGAAAGCCCAGACATCCTGTGGAGGAAACTCATTTCAGCCGCTTGTATTCGCAATCTCGTTCTTTCGGTAACTACCCATAGCTCATGACCATAGGTGAGGGGAAGAACATAGATTGAATGGTAAATTGAGAGCTTTGTCTTACGGCTCAGCTCCTTTTCACCACATCAGACCGATGGAGAGCCCGCATCACTGCAGATGCCGCACCGATCCGCCTGTCGATCTCACGCTCCATTCTTCCCTCACTTGTGAACAAGACCCCGAGATACTTGAACTCCTCCACTTGGGGCAGGATCTTGCTCCCAACCCTGAGAAGGCACTCCACCCTTTTCCGGCTGAGGACCATGGTCTCGGATTTGGAGGTGCTGATTCCCATCCCAGCCGCTTCACAGCTGCAAACCAATTCAGAGAGAGCTGAAGATTATGGCCTGATGAAGCAAACAGGACAACATCTTCTGCATAAGCAGTGACCCGCCTAGAAATTCTGTCCATAAAAGTTATGAAAAAAATCGGTGACAAAGGGCAGCCCTGGCGGAGTCCAACTCTAACTGGAAACGGGTTTGACTTACTGCCAGCAATGCGGACCAAGCTCTGACTCCGGTTGTACAGGGACCGAACAGCCCTTATCAGGGGGTCCGGTACCCCATACTCCTGGAGCACCCCCCCACAGGATTCCCCGAGTGACACGGTCGAACGCCTTTTCCAAGTCCACAAAACACATGTAGATTGGTTGGGCAAACTCCCATGCACCCTCCAGGACCCTGCTAAGGGTGAAGAGCTGGTCCACTGTTCCGCGACCAGGACGAAAACCACATTGTTCCTCCTGAATCCAAGGTTCGACTATCCGGCGGACCCTCCTCTCCAGAAGCCCCGAATAGACTTTTCCAAGGAGGCTGAGTAGTGTGATCCCTCTGTAGTTGGAACACACCCTCCGGTCCCCTTTCTCAAAGAGGGGGACCACCACCCCGGTCTCCCAATCTCCTTGACCAAGTAATTGGACCTGACGGTTATAAAAAATATAAATTGTAACCATTGGACTGTGCCTTGCATTGGTGCTCTCTGTATGTTTGATTTATAAGATAAAGCTTAGCTTTAGGTAGTTTCTATGTTGAGGCCAAGGTTGTCAGGTTTACTCTTCCCACACCACTAGAATCAGATCAAGAGTGAATAATAAATTAAAAATAACCTTTTTTGTCTTGATGCTAAAACTAGTAAACTTTATTTATTTTAATTATGCCAGTTTCTGGAATTTGTCCATATGCTACCTAATAAAAAGTATAGTGTGTGGTACCAGTCTACGAGGACGCGTCTCTTGATCTGTGCTGGCTTTATTAGATGGGTTGTTCGCGTATGAAATCTTCACAATGCTATTAATGGCCTTAGAGGCTGCATTTTATTTAGGTTTTCTGTTTTTAATTCTTGCCTAATTTGGGCCATGCTTAATGGTAAAGGAGAAGAAAAAAAGTGAGACATGAAGAGAGAAAGGAAACCATTGCTTTTGCCTAAAAATTGATTTTCTCTAATTATGGTTTTTCAACATAGTAATTATTTGCACATTTCCCTTACAAGTATACATTAATTTTAGAGTACTTAATGAGAAAAAAAACAAGAAATGGCTTAGTTAAGTACACAATTGGGTATAAGTATGGTGGAATAATAATTAGAAATGCCTATTTAGCTACAGTACTGTGTAGAAAAAGTCTGTTTCCACTTGGTACATGGTAGTAATGCACTTACAGTATATAGGTCACTACACACTAATTACAATACATTACCATGTAATTAGAAACTTTTAATGTAAATTCTTAACAATTTTGGTTCCAACAAATTCTACATAATTTCTAAATGTTCTCTGTCTTCATCTAGTAAGTATGTGAGATGGACAAAACAAATGGAGAAGCTTTATATTTAGACACCTGATTGCACTGTGAATTCTGAATAATCATAATGAAGAACGAATTGCACTTCTAGGGCACAATGTCATTAAGCAGTGTTACAGTCTGTTTATTTGGAGCACACATTTCAAAATGAGTACAATGCAGATAGAGGCTTTTTATTGATAAATTAGAGTAAAATACTGGGGCAGTCCTTAGTGCTGCTGCCTCATGACTTCAGGGTTTTATTCTCAGTCCGGACCCTGTCTGCATTTCTTGTGGATGTTCACCTCATGCTCCAAGTATTTGCAATTATTTGTGTGTTAGGTTTGTTGATGACTCTAAATAAGCCCAGTGTGACTTAATATAGATTTATGTGAATGTGAGAACACTGCATTGGACTGATGTTATAATTTACATTAATTTAAAATATTTTTTAATGTATTTTGGGATTTTTCCTCTATAGAGAACTTAATTGTGATGGTTTTTGATCATTTTAAATGCATTTGATTTAATTTAAAATTTTACACGTATCTGTTGTGTTTGCGCAACATGGAAGACTTGTTATGTGATCACGAGCAGCACATTTATGATATCACCAGCTGTTTTATTATAAATATACCGGCAGTTCCGGTCCATAGTTCCCTCAGTTGGATAACAAACAAGAACTCTGCAGTGGAGTTACACTAAGCCGTCTGAGATGCTTGCCTTGTGCGTTGTGCACTCCTGCCCCTCTGCAGGGGGACAGTTCTCTACAAAATGCCTTTGAATTCTTTTAATTTGAGGAAAATACATACGGACCTGGTTGCCATAGTGGTGCAGTGGTAGCACTCCTTTCTTGCAGTAAGGAGACCAGAGTTCGCATCCCAGGTCTTCCCAGTGTGAAGTTTGCATGTTTCCACCGGTTGCTCTGGTTTCTTCCTACAGTCCAAAGACATGTAGGTTAGGTGGGTTGGCGATACTAAATTGGCCCTAGTGTGTGGCTGGGAGTGGAAGTGTGTTTGTGTGTTCACCCTGTGATGGACTGGGGCCTTCTCCGGGGTTTGTTCTTGCCTAGCGTCCTATGCTAGCTGGGACCAGCTCCAGCAATCCCCCACAATCCTTGTCAGGACTCAGTGGGTTAGAAAATGACTGACTGACTGACAAATGGACCTGAACTCCTTTGAAAATTTATTAAGCTTGGCTTTTGTCTTGAAAAAAATGAGAGTTCAAGAGTAAAGAGTGTTTTCCTTAAAGAAATATGTAGTTTTATTTGTGCAAATCTGAGTCTTGTATGAAAAAATTAATAGAACTAAATATCAGAAAGAGTCAAATTCCTTGCAGATAATGGAAACAGGAGCAGGAAGGATGAATGCCCTGAGGCATGGCCCACACGGTTACATCTAAGATAACAGTAATAGAATTTAATATCAGAATAGTAAAATGTTTTGCAAACAACAGGAGCAGGAAGCATGAATTTAAGGAGGCTTGTTCCCCCAGACATGTCCTCTTTATTGGCGCCTATCCGGATGTCCAGGTGGATTTTACAAAACTCTCAGTTTGTCCAGGTTTTTCACAGTGCAGCCCATCATTCCAAATCAGGTTTACTTTTTTTCAATTCATCTCCTTTTTTTAAAGTATTACCTACTGTATTAGAAACATCAAATGAACCCACAATGGAATGCTGTGGATGAGTGGTTCTCAAATGCACACATTATGGAAGTCATTTTATTGTATTGTATTGTGTTTCATTTAGTATTTATATTCTGTTATTTAAGTTTTAGATATTTTGATTTGCTGTTTGGTTTTAATTTTTGATGGCATTTTTTTTAATATAAAAAATTTACCTGTAAGTCTTGTCTCTGTCTCTCATTTTAAAATATTGATAATAGTTTTCATTATTTATGTTAGTTTTTAAAACTCATTTAGCGACATAAAAAGCCAATTAAACACATTTTTAAAAGTGTTACATAAAATAATAAATACAATTAAAGTAGCAGAAATGACTTCTTATTAAGACAGTTCAGCATTTTGAAGCTTTTCTTAAAGGGCAGATCAGAATACTGAGAGATTGGAGTTCATCTTGGAAATGATGATGATGCCACTGTACAGTACAATTAATTGTAATATAATATTGTGTTTTTACAAGTCAGTAAACACATTACTCAAATGCATTCAGATGGATTTTTGAATAACCTCCCACTTCTAACCTTCACAAATGCACTCGTTAAGAGAGATTTTGTTTTCTTTTCTTTTCGAGAAGAATGAAGACGATTCTCTTAATAGTGCAAAAATACCAATCGCAGGTTAATATGACACCCATGGTCTGGTTTGATTTGCTCTTTTTCCTTCCATTTTCTATGACTTAAAACTTTAGGATTTGTTAAAACATCTATATTTCTGAGACAATTCTTAATTAAAATGTAAAATGCAAATATTGAAACCAAACTGTGTTGTGTTTTGAGAATAATAACACCAGGTGGTGCACAATTGTACGAAAGGTTTTGAAGTTCTCTCCTGAACCTGCTGGTCTACAACTGCTGGCCTAGTCCTGTGGTAAAGTGTGGTGCTGTGGCTCTGCAAATGGAGGACAGAATCACAAAGTAATCACAGCTGGGGATGCCACAAGTCACCAGCTGGAGAAGGGGGCCATATCCACCAGCAGATAGTCCAGGAGCTGCAGCACCAGCAACCTTGCCCTTTGACCATTAAGGCATTGGATTTGTGGGTGGCAGAGTGGGAGAGGCCCCTTACTCCAGCATTTGTGTGGCAGATGACTGGTGCTGTATGCTAACAAGATGGGGAGGGCATAGAAGAAGAAGAGCTGCACACTGGCAGTGTGCGCCTCTGCTCTCTGTTCTATAGCTCAAAACTGGCTTCCAATGGAGATTGTGGTGCAAAGTCCAACACCTGCTACTATATCTCTGCAATGTCAAACTGGCCTCACAAAGCATCATGGGGCAAGGCTGAACAACATCACTGATTATTGAACAAATTCACTGCAAAAAACACTTTGGTGAATATCACCAATCAACACTAGTGTCTACTGACTGCCATGGTGAATAGAAATAAATTCCATTCATGCAAGGTTAAAGCATTTCTTTACTGTTGATAGTGGGATCTTCCAGAGTGATAATAGTCAGTTGTTGGTTTGAAGGACACAGAAGATCTGTACATTGACCTCTTATTGAAACTTCTGACATTTTTCCTGCCACCATCACTGAAATACTAAATCATCAAATTTCTAATGGATTAGTGGTGTGGCACCCCTCCATCAGAATACCAGACACTTGTACAATCTATACAAGGTTGCTGTAAAGTTCAAGGCAGCACATTGCTGTTTGTGATGTCCCCACAAATACCAATATTGGACACTCCTATTATTCAATAAATCAATTATAATACATGTTATGGTGCCTTTCTATGCACTCCTAGACACATGAACTTTTAAAAAGACAGAAAATGCAAGCATAACCCTTGGAGAATGAAAACGTTTTGAATAATGCACTTGTTTAAGTGCATGCGCAGCCAACAGAACAGCAATGCAGTCTTCAATATGCTAGGAGAGGACACTGAAGGAGGTCTGGGATCGATTAGAATTGTTCACTAGTCTGAGGCAGGTGAAAAATGTAGAAATAGATCATCGCTGTCTGCATATTGCAGCAAATAGTTGATTGTTAATGAACACAGTGAGCCATAAAATACATCTTAAGGTTTTGCAAGAATTGGGCATGGACTTAAAAATATAAGGGCTGCAGCTAAATGCAAGTAGATCTTTTCTCTGAGATATGTACAGTATATAGATAGTAAACGTCAGCCACTAATCATACAGCAATACGCCACTATTTCCTCAGGGAAGGTATTCTCAAAGAAAATTTCTGTTTTACAGTTTCTTTGCTGTATGCAAGTATATATTGGAAACTCCTGACAAATAACCCATTTTGTTGACATTTAAAGTAAAAAATACTAAATACATTGTGGCGACCGTCCGGCTGCTCAATCCGGACAGGACACTCAAAGAAGAGAAGGATGAGGGAAGGCAGCTGCTGAGGGACACTGCCTCCCCTAAGATGCCAGATGGCGAGTTCCCTGCAGCATAGCAGTGCCCTGGATTCCCTCAGGGCTTCATGGGATCTGTAGTTCGGCATCACAGCCCTGCTGGGTACCATGGGTGCCGCCAGGAGATGCTGAAGGAAGATCTGGGGATTTATATTTTCCATATAGCCCAGAAGTCCTCCCAAGCCATGGGGTCAGAAGCCCCGGGCTGAAGAAAAATCCAATTCTTCATCTGACCCGGAAGTGCCAGCAGGTCATGTGTGTGGAAGAACAGAAGCACTTTAGTGTCAAGGATAATATAAAGGACTGTTGTAGACCCAGCAAACGAGCCAGAGTTGGGAGGTAGAGGACAGAGCTTGTTGGGAGGTGTGGAGGAAAGATTTGTGTGTTATTGTGGTATTGTTTTGCCTGCGTATGGTGGCGGAGGTGCTTCAGGGCACCACAAGAAGAAGAAAAACAAATAAAAACATTGGAGATTTTACCCTGTGTTCAGTGTGTCTGTCTGTTGGGTTGAAAGGGGCAACAGCGACCCCTAGCATCTTACAACATCTTTGACAACAAACAAAAATAAAATAATGTATTTTATATGAAAATGCTATTGTACAGTTACGATTTATTGGTGAACTAAAACTATGTAAAAAATAAAAGAGAAAATGTGGCATTTGCAAAGGTTTTTGCATCCTTCTAAGTCAGTCCTGAGTAACACCCTCTTACTAAATCACTTTTAAATGATTTTTGTAGTCAGCTATTAGTCTTTGATTTTTTTAATCAAATTTTTCCCCATTCCTCCATGCAGATCTAGTTACAGATTTTCAATGTTATTCAAGTCTGGGACTACAAGGGCCATTTCAAAACCTTCACTTTGTGTATCTTGAGGAACTTCATAGAGTTTGATGTGTGTTTTAGATTGTTGTTTTCTAAACGCCACAATTTTTTCAGCTTCAGTTTTTTGATTGTCTGACATTTTCCTTGAGGATTTCTTGATATTTAGTGGAATCCATTTTAACCTGTACTCACACCAGTAGCTGCCACATATCTCTAAAGCATAATAAATCCACCCCGTATTTAACAGTTGGCAAAGTTTTCTTGTTTTCTCCAAACAAACCTTTCTTATGTAGATGTTGTTATTTAGCATATTGAAGATGTTGTTTTCATGATGGGACAGCAGGTAAGGTTTCTTTCTGATGGCTATTTCACTGAAGGCCAAGTCTAAGTAAGTAATGCTGCACAGTAGAGCAGTGCACCAGCACTCCTTGAGTGCATTGATATTGTTTCATAGACTTCCCTTGATTTGTACATAGCAATTAATTTAATTTTCAAATCCTTGGTCAGTTCTTTAGAAAGGCCCATGGTGGTTGAGTGTTTGGAGAGTGAAAGAATCTGTTAGGCTTTTATAGCAACATTTGTCAAAGGTTCCCAAAATGGTTCCAAAATGCAACTACTGGAGAGTTTTGAGCATGGAGCATGACGCGTACACAAATACAGTAAATACCAACATCCAAGTGGCTTCATTTTTTTAAGTTTTAGTAAAATTCAAAGCAAAACAGTTCACATACAAAAAAAACTGATAGTACACTAAAGGGAAACTTCTTATTTATGATGTTCCTGTTTAAAGCTATAAGTTTCTACATGTTGTCCCATATGCTACCACATACAGTCAGAAAAATATATGCTTCTATTCCTTTCCATTTTCACACAAAAAAAATCTATTCCTAACAGTGATCTAACAATTTGTGTTTCTGTCTAACAATCTGAGATCATTCTGTTGTCACAACATGTACCCAGCAGGGGGCACTTGGTCCCTGGGATTGTGTTTGTTCTTGAATAGAAGGACATAGATGAGGTTTATACCCATCCCTTTTATAACCATGACGGAAATAATCAGATGAGTGAAATATGGTACAAAAATAAATATATGTATTCAGCTTGCTTTAAAATTTAGTGTTACAAAGAGAAAAGAGGAGATAATAAATCTTTGAGGCACCAGGATGGCTAACTAAGTATATTCAAATAAAACGCGAGGTATAGCACATTGAAAAAGAAAAAAAGCATTGTTATGACAATGCAAATCTCTAGCAAGATTGACTAAGATGACATTGCTTCCGATGATAAAGGTTCTTGGCAGGAGGGAGGAAACTGGAAGTGATGTCAGAGTTGTCCTGGTTGTCAATCTTCCGCTCTGCAGGAAAGGGAAGAGAAAAGGAATTAGTCGACAGTGCCCTCTGGCTTTCTGGAGGAAGATTACAACTATCCAAGCAGTAAAACTGTCAACTATGCACATGCGTGTGACAGGACCTAAAAAAAAAAAAAACACCCGCTCCCCCCAAGTCTCAGCCCAGACCTGTCGGGTCAGGCATTCTGAATCGTGAGGTCATAAACCTGGGAAAGAGCATCAGGTTAATGCAACTGGTTAATAGCCCATACCTGGCACACCTGGCCTCACGATCCAGTAGTTTCTGGCTAAGGAATATGATAAGGGGTAAGGTTACAATCATCCGAGCCCTTAAACTTTCCCCTAATTGCACACATGCAACACAGACTTCCACCCCTAAATAAAATGTTGTAGAAACATTTACACATACATATCCAGGCCAGAGGGAAGCCTTTGGAACAGTACATTATTATCCAGTTCTTCAGTTGGGAATGCTGATAAACATACATTTTCCAATCTGGCAGAATGTAAGGTGGTATTTGGATGGATATTTGGACATATTGGCATTTTCATTGAGCTTTTTTGAGGAAACTTGCCAGATTTGGTTATGTTATGCATATAATGTCTTCTGAGACCTAGCTAACACACAGTGCACTTGCTGTAATCACTCAGGGCTTCTGCCTGAAAATAACTGTCTCTGGGATCGCTCACAGAGAGAACTTTGAATAGAAGACAGGGCCCCCTGGCTATTATGACCAACTAGAGCAACTAGCCTGCCTGAGTTGTCTTCTGCCTGTTTATGTCCAGCCTTCTGTCAGGTTCTCTGTGTCAGCTTATTTGTGTGGTTTTAGCTATAAAATAATGGGTTTGAAATAAACTTCACAGATCACAGTGGCACATTTTAAACCTATTACTACAATCCACCCTTTGACACCGTGACTTGTGAATAGTTTCAAAGAGCTTGTCCAAAGTTCCTAGAGAAATGGAGTGTGCTCAGTTCTTATTTGGTTCTTCTATCAAGTATAAATAACTGGATAAGCAGTTATTTAACAGACTCTAATAGATGGTGATCACTTGGTGAAAACTCTCTCCAGTTGTGTGTGGACATCTTCTTTACTTCTCCTGTAGAGGTAATGACTTTTATCAGTCTTATCTTTTACATTAGTTATTGCTGCAACAGAAAACCTCTGGGCCCTTAAACAGAGTACCCCTGCTCTAGCATGTGCAGATATAGTGTCTGTCTGAAATAACTTCAGTGGAATTTACTACTACTTGGCACCAATACAAAGCATCTGATACTGTAGCATTTCCACATCTATTGCTATGATCAGTTTAACTAAACAAGCTGTTTCTACTTCTATGGCCCACTGAACATTAGAATCAGTCTCTCCTAGTATTATTGCATACTTTGCTGATTGTTCTAGTCTCCTCAGCTTCCCTATAGGATTTTCTTTTCTCCTTTGGTTAACAGTCAAATACAATTTGTTGTGAACAATTCATGACATTGTACCCTCAAGCCCCTCTTTTAACACTTTAAATCATTATGCCTGACACGCTATACATTCCTTGTAGATGGTTTTTCATTTGGTGACTTTGTAGATCTCTCTGAAGCAGATTAGGCATTTAAGTGACATGGCTTGTGCTATGACTAAACCAGTGGTTCTCAACCTGTGGGGCAGGCCCTCCCTAGGGGGTCGCGAAGTAACAAAAAGAGGGGTGTAAAGATTTGAAAAAAAAAAACAAGAATTAAAAATATGAAAAAAACTTCTGTTGAAACCAAAACAAATTAACTTAATAAATACAGAGTCACATAAATGTCGATAAAAGTTAAGTAGATATAATAAAATATGCATCTACATTTCAAAAAAATGTTATTGGGGGCACAATTAAAACTGTTATGAAAACTCCGGTCACAAATACTTAAAGGTTGAGAAACGCTGGACTAAACAGTATGATTGCCATTACAGAGCGAGGAAATGCATACATGGCAACTTTTTAACTCAGCAGAGGAACACTTCACACTCTGAAAAATGTGTAGCAGTCAACCATAAGAGTACTTGCACCAAACAGCTGTCATCTCATTTTTCACCTCAGTGGCATTTCAAAGCCTGTTTGCCTTGCAAGCCCTTAAACACAGCTGGACTTATAATCTTCTTTATTCTTCAATTCTCCCACTCTGGGTCACTGCACCTTTTCTTCACCAGCTATTATCAGGTTATGACAGTGCAGGTCCAGCTCCATGCTCCTTCTTCCATATTTGGGTGCCGACACCGTCATTAACGTAATGGGAAGAGTGTGGCAGATGGGGACAAAACACTTCAGGCAACAGGATGGTGCAAAGTGTCCAAGTGCTTTTATTAACAAAAAAAAATCAAAACAGTTAGTGTCTATTAAAGTGCAGTGCTTCCAAAAATCATGAAGAATCCACTGCATCCACTGAACAGTGTCATTTCTAGGCAGAGGAGTAGCTTCAGTGACAGACTTTTGTCACCGTCCTGCGCCACTGACAGACTGAGGAGATCGTTCCTTCCCACACTATGCGACTCTTCAATTCCACCCGGAGTAAATGCTAACATTAATTTTATTTTAATTTTTTTCATTTTTATTACTATTTAATTTAATATTGTTTTTTGTATCAGTATACTGCTGCTGGATTATGTGAATTTCCCCTTGGGATTAATAAAGTATCTATCTATCTATCTATCTATCTAAAAAGGTTCAATAAATAATCCATAAAAACAGTAAAGTAATAAAAGATTTAAAGAAGACACAGCAGGCGGGTCTTTGTTCTTCTCTCGACTTGGATGAGTCGAACCCCCGATCTCTGGTGTTAACTTCAAACGAAGCACAACAACAAAATCTACCGAAATACAATACAATCCAGCTCAGCTCCACACTACGCTACTCTCTGTAATTGTGAGACCAAGCTAGCACACAATGAACCTGCTCTAATCACTCATGGCCTCTTCCTGAAAATAATTATCCCTGGGATTGTTCACAGTAAGAACTTTGAATAGAAGACAGGGGCCCTCCTGGCTATTATGACAAACTAAGTCAACTAACCTGCCTGAGTTGTCTTCCACCTGTTTATGTCCAGCTTTCTGTCAGGTTTTTCATGTAAGCTTATTTGTGTGGTTTTAGCTATAAAATAATGGTTTGAACTAAACTTCACAGATCACAGTGGCACACTTTAAACCAATTACTACGCAAGAGAAATACAGCAGAGTATTAAGAATATTCCATTAACATGTATGCCTATGTAGCTATGTGAAACATACAATCTGTTTCAATTAAACACTTACATGAAATTACCATTAACCAGCTGTGGAACTGCCATCGGCTGACAATTCCTAATAACAATTCTTAACCAGACTGGCATCTTCTGAGGGTTCTGAGACCTTTCAGCTGAAAGGATGATGACATTTTTTTAAATGTTACATGTACTCTTTTGTTTCTCTCCAAAGCTGATTAGATTGATTCCATCATTAAAATTTTGTCAAACTTTTTTTCAGCAGGATGCCCTAACAAATAGCCCATTCTATTTTTCCAGGTTTGGGACTGGGACCAAGTTAGGAAGGTTTTCCCCCTTGGTAGCTAGATTATTCCTTACCTTTTCAATCTGGTTATGGGTGTGTTAAATCATGGGATAAAAGACCAATCCTCCTGGTGCATGCGTTTTGCTCTGATGGCATTGTGTTTTGTAGCACCAGAAAAAAGAAGTAGAGAGGAAGTTTGAAAAATGGAGAAAGGCTTTGGAAGATAGAGGACTGAAGATAATGATGATCAGGATTCAGAGTTAGCCTGCAGAGATAGCCATTGAAAAGAGGGAATACATTTAAATATCTAGGATCAATTGTAGCCCAAGATAAAGAATTAGATAAAGAGATATCCATAGAGTGCAGTGTGGATGGAATAATTGGAAAATGGTATCATGAGTATTGTGTGATGGAAGAATTGAGGTGAAGGTTAAAGGTAAGTTTTTGAAGACAGTGATAAAACCTGCAATGATGTATGGAGCTGAGACATGGGCAGTAAAGGAACAGCAGGAGAAGAAGTTAAGTGTGGCAGAAATGAGAATGTTGAGATACTGTAGATGTGTGGAGTTACTGAGGACAGAGTAAGAAATGAGCCAATCAGAGGTACAACAAGAGTGGGGGTTATGTCTAAGAAAGTAGAGTAAATTTGGTTGACGTGGTGTGGACATTTAATGAGGAGATATGATGAATATGTGGGCAAAAGAGTGTTAGTAGTACATGGGGAGATAAAGTAAGAGAAACCAAAGTGAAGGTGAATGGATAGAATAAAACAACTTTTGATAGAAAGGAGTATGAATGAGGAGAAGCAGCAGGACCAAGCTGTATGGAGAAGGCTTATTGGGCACATCGATCCCATGTAGAAGTGGGAAAAGATGAAGAGGAAGAAGCTACAAAAACATTAAAAAGTTTCAATTTAGTTAGGGGGTGTTACTAAGGACTGACTTAGAAGGGTGCCCAAAATTTATCAAATTGCACATGCCCTCTTTTATTTTTTTTTACATTTTTTTTCAGAACAGCGAAGATATTGGAACTGTACATTAACACTTTCTTTAAAATGTCATTGTTTTAGTTTGTTTGCTTTCAAAGTTGGCCAGCAGAAATTTGGCCAGGGTTGTCCAAAGGTTTGCCATGGACCATAAAATCCTCCTTTTATGAAATTAATGACATTCTATACTCAAGATATACAGGCACCTATTCTGTTTCCCTGATATCATCGGCATCCATTCACAGAGCATACTGAGTGGGTTCACCTCCAATTGCCCTCTCATGCTTTCACTATGACACCATTTGTTTTTCAATTGTGTATGAAAGTATATATTTTGTGTTGACTTTATTGACACAAAATTGTTGTTTTTGACCTTGTCGTACACTCCAGTACATTTTCCCAAAAGTTTTCTATTGCTGCCAACAGCTCAGCAGTAGCTTTTACCATTTTCCTTTGTATTCCTGGCTGCACATCAGTTCTGTCATTGAGAATGTGTTCATGTGTCAAGATTTGCTATAGTACAAATATCTCATTGATTTGTTTCATGTAACCTTTCTCATAATTTATTTATTTGCTCTTCTGTATGTACTGACATCATAATGTAATATAACATAACATTCTCAAACATTCTCAGCCTAATCCAATTCATTTTCATGACAGCTTGAGCCCGTTCTTGGCAGTTGCCCACAGTGAGATGCCACTCCTTTGAACAACCCACTCTAACACGGGGGCAATTTAGAGCTGGCAGTTAACATAACATGCATGTCTTTGAGGATATTGGAGGAAAAGCTGAGTGTCCAGTGCTCTCCACAGTGCCACCATGTATTGATTTATTGCACAATCATCTCTTTATTTTGTTTTGCATTTCTGATAATTAGTGTTTTTTTGTTGCCTACTAATATCCTATTGACTGTGATAAAAGTAACTAGTCTTGTGTTGCTCTGTTGGGGGTAAAAGCTCTTCATTTGTGGTGGTCAATTTTGTAACCTTTCCTGTAACACTTGTTCCCAAACAGCCTTCTAGACTGATGTTGAATTGATTATGTTGACCTCCTTTGTAAGGTGCTTTGGCTAAAAGCATCTGCTAAGTGAGTATCTTGTAAATGTAAATCTCATTATTTGATGTAGTCTAATGTATTACTTAAATCAGAACACTCCATGCTCTTCACTTCCTTAATTTGTTATATTGAAATCGAGAATGGGCTTTTCTGGAATAGTTTTGCTGTTTTGGCAAGAGTTACTGTGACAGGCCATGACACTGTGTTAATGTAATTTGGTATGATTTACAGTATTATACTATTTACTGTATAGTCTAACAGATTCATTTTTAAATAGCTAAGAGTGCATATGCCCGTAGAAACATGCAATAGTGGGGTGGATTCTGTTGAAAGCAGCTCCATATTGGCACAAAGACGCACTTTACCGAAGATTTGCCTTAAGCATGAATGAGGCTTGGAATTCTACATTTGAAATCACATATTAATCAGACTACTAAGACAGCATTTTTTCACTTAAGAAATGTAGCAAAAATCAGACCCCTTATAATTTTGCAAGATGCTGAAAAATTAGTTCACGCTTTTGTTTTTCGTCAACTAGATTACTACAACGCACTCCTCTCAGGACCACTCAAAAAAAGATATCAATCGGTTGCAACTCGTGCAGAATGCAGCTGCTAGAATCTTAACTAGGAAAAGAAAATCTGAGCACATCTCTCCAGTTTTGATGTCACTACACTGGTTACCTGTGCCATTTAGAATTGACTTTAAAATGTTGCTTATGGTTTACAAAGCCTTAAATACTCTCTCTCCATTCTACTGTATATCTTGGAATGCCGCTCACCTTACACTCCAAATTGTAACCTTAGCTCTTCAAATGAGTGTCTGCTTATTATTCCAAGAGCTAAACTTAAAAGAAGTAATGAGGCAGCCTTCTGCACTAAAATCTGGAATAGCTTACTGATAGACATTTGCCAGGCTAATACGGTGCTAAAAACCACATTATTTTAACATGTCTTTCTCATAGCTTCATTTTAGTGTAACTGATATTCTGTATATGCATTTAATTAGCATTTTTTTCATGGCTCCAAAATCCGTACTAACCCCTACTTTCTCTGCTGTTCTCTTTCCGGTTTTCTGTAGTGGCGCTCTGCACCACTACCCCCTGATCACTGTGCAGTCCCTACATTGATGAATTGAAGGCCAGAGGTCCACATGACCATCATCATCTAATTCTTCCATGTGAAGCCTGAAAACCATGAGGATTGATTGAGATCATTTATCTTAGGTAGAATGCCTAGAGGGGACTGGACGGTCTCGTGGCCTTGGACCCCCTGCAGATTTTGTTTTTTTTTTCTCCAGCCCTCTGGTGTTTTTTTTTTGTTTGTTTTTTATGCCCTCCCTGGCCATCGGATCTGACTTTATTATTTTAATTAGTATTGCCTAATTTTTCTTTTTATCTTTCTTCATCTTATAAAGCACTTTGAGTTACATAATTTGTATGAAAACGTGCCATATAAATAAATGTTGTTGTTGGAGATCGTCATCCCAAAAGTAACCTGCCACTGTTAAGGAGAAAGTATAAATGGTTGTTGGCACATTAGGAAAGAGCCTAAGCTTAGTTGGGAAAGCCACTAGTAAATGAACAGGAAGAAGCTAGAGAGCTTGTACAAATAATTAATATAGTGTTTTCTTACCGGTATGAACATATGACTATGTGATGTGTAATTCTATTGGAGAAAACAGGAGAAACCTACAGAGATTGGAGGGGAAAATTCATTTTTAGAGTAGCAGCCTGAGGTTGTCTTTAGACCTTTCACCTGCTGATCATATAGTAGCAGAGAAAACTGCTTTTGGATTAGACCTCTGAATTAGTAAGAGTAATGCAGGAGGTCTTTGGAAGGAGAGCTGGTGGTAGTGAGCTGATTGTTTATTTGATCATTTGTTCTTTTTGTTTCTTTTGTGCAATACCTTCTTGGATGTTTAATAATAATCACTGCATAGCTCCTGGCAGTGCAGATGCAAATATTGTAAACAGTCATTTATCTTTATTTTTCTTTTTTGTGTGTCATTGCTATTTTACTGTGTTTGAAAGTACTGCATTACACCGATTATTGACATTTGCTTTCTTGCCATCTTCCTGCAATAAAAGGACAACTATTCTTTGCTCCTTATTTGTGGTCTTTATCTCTCATTTTACTATACAGACATGAACTATAAGATACCCAGGATTTAATCCATGCAGAGGTTTATATTAATCATCACACTTAACTCATTTAGACAGCAGGCTTTTTGCAAAGTTTTCAATAAGAGATGAAGAAGTTTGGGGATAAGCATTACAGGAACAGATGGTATTTCTGACACATGGTATGCAAAACCATCCTTTAATACAGAGATCGATTAACTTTACAGAGAAGAAGTGACCCAAGACATTGAAATAACATGTTTGAAATCAAATTGGTGAAAAATAATAAAAACATACAAAAATATACCTGAATACTAAAGACGAGAGAAAAAAGCATCCAATAAAGGGGTTTGATGGTTTTCAATGAAACAACTGGTGCTTTTACTGACAGCCTGTAAAGTCAATTGAGCTTAGGATAGCAGTGAATTAAATAAAAGTCACACCATTTAAAATAAAGAGGGCTTTGAGTAGGACCAAATTAAATATTAAGATTTGATTATTCTCATAAAAGATGGAGACTTAGGTGTCACCTAAATGGGGTGTTCAAGTGAAACCTTTTAAAATGAAGAGTAATAAACTGACACCTTAAAAAAGCATACTGAACAAGGAAGTTGGTTTAGAATCTATTTAAATAACCAGGGACCTCAAAGAAAGTCTGGTCCTGGCTTAATTAAGTTTTCCTTTTGATTGGTCATTTCTGTTGTTTTTGAATTATTATTTTACTTTTTTTTAGCCTGCTGTACTGTATTTAATTTTTCTTACAATATTATTAAGTATTTATGCTTAGTGTATTTATATATTTTTTGCTATAACCCTTGTTCTCTGTGAATGGAACCTTAAGAGGCAGGGCCACTCTGACAACATTCCTGTAGGATCGCCCACAGCCTATTTATTCTGGCTGAAGCCCTGGACCTGGCTGATAGTCATTGAGTCTTGTAGAGTGTGGATCGTAGGATTGTCTGGTATCTGTGGACTTTTGCTTTTGTTTTGTGGTTTTTGTCTTTGGATCTCTGACTTCTTCACATTTATTTCTGCCTTATTTTTGCTGTTTTTTTCCCCTGCCTTAGCCCTTTCTGCTCCCTTTCTGATTATTTAAATTCTTTAAATATAAAAGACATTTGATTTGCTTCTATCTTTTAACCCAGGGATGTACAGCCATCCCATCTCAGAATGACAATTTTAAATATTTTAAACTTTGAAAGGCTGAGTTGCATGTTGGACCTGTGCAGAGTAGAAATCCTGCAATTTGAGTTTGGGACTAGACCTCCTGGGGAAAGGCCTGCTTCTGAGTCCCAGACCTAATTGTTTCTTGTCCTTGTTTTTTTGGGGTTTTTATTTTTGAGGCCTGCTTGACCTGTTAGAAGAATCCTGCTATTAATGAGTACTAGGTGTGAATCCTAGATTTAAACCACAGCTTTACACCCTCCCTTGTCAGCCTCATAAGCTGTTTAACTTGCCTGTGTTTCATTTCTTAAAAATATCGTGTCTCTGTGTGTGTTTTTTGACTTTTATTTCTGTTTTTGTTTTGAATTTGATGCTCAATCGTGTCATCTCCTATTTTTGAACTTTAGCCTGTTCTCCAACTGTACTTCTCCTTGTAATTTCATTTTTTTTATTGCACAGTCACATACAAGTCAATACAATTTTGCTTCATCAGAAAAGAAAGAGTATTACAAGACTTTTTTCATAAATACAAATCTTCATAAAGAAGTTGTTTGTAAAGGGGAGCCAGTATAACTGAAAAGGGAAAAATTAAAGTTCTTTAGCACAGCAAAATAGGGTTTATCCATCAGACCTCAGAACCACCAAGATCTATCTTTAGGTCGCTTCAATGATGACAGCAATGAGCATGCTGGGAAACATGTCAGTGGGATGGTATGCACAAGTTCCTCAAAATAGTGTCAGTCTTCAGGAAAACAAAACAATGACATGTTTAAAAGTACATGAAATGTGAAGTTTTTAAATATGCCAGATACACCATTTCTGATCAAATATTCCTAATCTTTGAGTGTCAAAACCCCTAATTCCAGTTATGGTCTATCTGCAATGCACTCAGAAAGGAGATCAATAATTTATGAAAATCAGAAATCATGGCAACAATATGGCTGAATTTTGTTGCATACAAAAACCAAGTCTGAGATGATTTTCAAATGCACATTGCTAGTGCTAACACGTGATCCTGTTCACAGTTATTTCAAATACACTTCAAAACAACTTGCAGAATGGAGTGTGGCCGGATGATGTTTATACAAGGCCGAACGTTGGTAGCACTCACCAGTCTCAGTCACCATCACAGCTGATGATGTTCAGACAATGTCCTCGCGGCAGCCTTCCAAACAAGGTAGAGTCACATCCACTGACTGCAGTGAGGTGTACATGAGTGTCTATGTGCTATTGTTCACTCACCTTGTGATACGTGCTGCTCAAATGTCTTTTAGCGTTAACCAGAGCATCATGACTCCAAACAGTAGTATAATTGCACTACGATCGTCTAGTTCACTATACGCAAATGTGTCTGCCAAATTTTGTATATTGTGACAAGTAGGGTACACACTTAACTCATCATGCTCCCAAGAATAGCACCGTGTGTATGAAGGTGTAAAAATAAACACAATAGAGGGATTAACTTCAATTATAATTTGTTATGATTTTGTTTCTTTTTGAATTTATTCTGGTTTCATTATGCACTTTTTTGACAAATATATTTTTCTAAACACTTCAATGTATGCTGAATCTGATTTTACAATTTAAAAGTTTATTTAAAGCATGTTTGTTAAGTTTTATTATTTTTTTCAATGCCATCTTGTGTTGTGTTGTGTAGGCTGTTGTCATTTTGTGGCATTTCTGTTGATGTGATCACCGGCAGGGAGTGTATGTTCAGCATGGTCATTAGTGCAGTGGTATAAAAGTTCAGCACCATGCACTCACGGGTCATTTGAGACTGGATACAAATTCTTTGGGTTTGGTGTGTGCTTTGCTTAATAATCTTGACTTTTAGTGTTAAGGACCTTATGCTTTGTTTTTTCAGCTATAAATTTTGGTTTCTTATTTTGGCTTTGGCAAATAATAATAAAATTTGTTCTGTTTCTGAGTTATGTTTCATCTCCAAATCCCTCAAGGCATAACACAGTTAATTGTGTTATATTAGAGGAGGAAAACAGTTGATTAACTAGTTTGTGCCTTATATTTGTATTTAATTGAGTACACTTTGTAGAGATCTGTTTTCACTTTTATGTTAAAGAGTGTTTTCCTGTTGCTCAGTATCAAAAAATGTAACTTAAATCCACAATAAAATATGTAAACAAGGCACATATTTTGTATAGGCACTACATAAATGCAAGTACAGTCATGCCAGGGCTTGGGGTCTAGATGTGGACTAAATTGGTGTTACTGCGAGGAAATTAGACTCAAAAGAGCAGGAAAATCAAAGAACTTTAGGACTGACTTGAACCTGTGATCAAACTTTATTTGTCCATCGGGGGGGGATTTGTTCAATTAAAGTGTTCCTTTAATTTTTTTGAGCAGTTTTATATATATATATATATATATATATATATATATATATATATATATATATATATATATATATATATATATATAGTTTTTCTGTCCAGCCTGGCCATCGGACCTTACTTATTCTATGTTAATTAATGTTGACTTATGTTTATTTTTTATTGTGTCTTCTATTTTTCTATTCTTCATTTTGTAAAGCACTTTGAGCTACATTTTTTTGTATGAAAATGTGCTATATAAATAAATGTAGATTGATTGATTGTTTATATTTGTTTTTTACAGAAGCTCTTTAAATAAATACATAGTGTCACAGGGGGCTGAGGGACAGACACAGCCGCGACGCCTGTAAGGACCGGGAGGTGGTGTATACGTCCTCCGGGCCACAAGGGGCCAACCACCCTGTATCTGGAGAGGACCACAGGAAAGAAGCAAGAAGGCTCAGGCCCATTGGGGCCCATGGCCACCACCAGAGGGTGCCCCGAGTCTCAGAGAGCCCATGAAATGTTTACTTCCGCCACACCCAGGAAGATGGAAGAAGATCCTTCCAGGGACACCCTGAGTGCTTCCGGATGCAAGAACAGCACTTCCGCCACACCAGGAAAGGCCCGAGGAAGGTTGTTTGATGCGGGAAGCACTGTGAGTGTGCAGGACTTTATCCGAGAAGAAATAAACTGTGTATTTATTATGAAGAGTTGGTGTCCGTGTGCTTGTGTCATAAATAGATATATAATTATACACATACACATTATGGTCTGAACGGACACTAGAATGACTAAAAATGAAGAAATAAAACATCTGAATTGGTGGTCAAAGTGAGTCACTGTTGGTAGTGTTCCTTGACATACTTCTGCTGAATTTCATTAGCTAAAAGTGCTTAGTGTTGGTGTGTCATTGAGAGGATGTGCAGCATTGTTCAAAATGGCACTCAGTTTTGTTTTAATTCTGTGCTTTGCTTCTACTTCCGGGGGTCTAGAGTGTGCACCATAACTAAGTCTGGCCTTATAATTAGATTATTGGTTTGGTAGGCCTCTCTTGAAGTGATGTTACTAGCACATCACAGTGTAGACAATTGCACTGGCCAGCACAGTTATAAAAGATATGAAGGATGTCACTTCAAACATTAAAGGAACATAGTCTCCTAAGGAAAAAGTGTCTGCTCTGCCTTTTCTTATTCAGCTCCTCTGTTGGGCTGTAAGGCAGCAACATGACCTCTGCTGCTGTGTGCTGTCTTTCGTAGCCAAATGGATTAAGGATATAAATGATTTTGCCAATTTATATGGTACAGTATAAATATAAGCCTGTTTTCATACCTCAGTGAATTTAATGTCATTTAAAATAAAGAAAAAAAAAACATGCACACTTATTTTAGAAAGTATTTGCACACTCTATACAGTATTCACTGCAAATCTTTCATGAAGTATAAGAAAGTAGTGTATTACACTTTAAGGTTCACCTCAGATAACGAGGAATTTTGGTTAATCTGGGCACAGATAATTGGGATTCTACTGTACAAGATTCTGTACTCAAGCTGAATATTTATGTCACCTTATGCACTGCAATACAATACACCACTGGTTTGTTTCCAGCAGGCAGATCTCCTCAGGATGCAGGTCACCATTTACGACAGAGAGCACAGATGGTGCCTAAAATGAAAAGTAATTACATATGGTAAAAACACACATTACAAATAATGAAATACCATTAAACTCTAAATTAGCTTGATTAAATTGATAATAGAATTTAAATACCCCAGTGCTGCGTTGCTGAATTAGCGTTATTGTACTCACCTTTAGCAACAGCACAGTACTGTGGCAATATCAAAAGACATTGTTATAAAAATTAAGGCAATATTTTTCAAGGTGCCACATTTCAAGCCTTTTTGTTTTATTATTCCCTATGTATATGGGTAAATAAAGACAGCACCAGTTACAGTTTGGCCTCACAGTTTGAATCCAAATCTGTTTACTTTCTATGTGGAATTTGAACGTTCAATCCATTTCCTTACATGTTTTCTCCCAAGTGCTCTGGTTTCCTCCCCAAATATCCCGTGAATTAGTGACTCTAAACTGCCCCGGTGTGGGTATAAATGAATGGACCATGTAATGGATTGGTGTTCTGTCTAGGGCTTGTTCTTGCCTTGCACTTGTGTATGTAAAGGATCAGCTCTGGATCGCTATACCTATAGCTTAAAAATGACTGAATGAATGATATAGAAATATAATATTATATAAAAGTATAATACATAATATAAAAGTATATTTAATATATAATATCAAAGTATATAAAATATAAATATAATATAAAAGAATATATAATATAATGTAAAAGTACATGAAACAATAACAGCATGTTGCATAAAAGTACATTAAGGTAAGCATTGGGATTATGAGGTACTTTCAGGTAAATGACATGAATTGATGTCCAGTACAGTATACCTTTATGGCCGAGTGTAAGCTGTCTGACCTACAGTATCGCTACAGGGATGAAGCGTAAACCATGACATTAGCGAGTCATCTCTGTTCTACTGTGTCACCTTCAGCAAGTCACTTAACCTCTGGGTGCTCCAATTGCACAGATCCATGTAAATGCACATAATGGACTTTGTACTTCAATCAGTCAGAGTCTTTCATTTTATAAAGCACAATAATAATTGAGCCTGTCTTCGCAGGGCGCAGTGCTTCATTGCTGTAATTATCTTTTTCTCAGTTTACTCCAGGGCTAAATAAATGGCTCTAACTGTCTTCTTTCTTAACTCATTCCAGTGAAAATTGCTACTCGGTGATTTTAGATGTCATGAATTACAAATCGGATTCTCGTCATCCATTCATTTCCCAAACCCTCTTAGTCCATTGCAAGGTCTACCCTGACAGGATTACATAAAACGTAGATTCTGTTCCCTGGGTGGGATGCCAGTCAATCGTTTGTTAGGATGACCAAGATGTGACCAATATGCAGACAACCAGATAGAATCCCACTGGCAAACAGGGAAAATGTTCAGCCTTTACAGATTTTCAGTTTGCAAGGACAATTACAGTGATTGGAAGGTGCAGGGTGTGTGTTTAATATATATATATATATATATATATATATATATATATATATATATATATATATATATATATATATATATACTGCTCAAAAGAATAAAAGGAACACTTTTTAATCAGAGTATAGCATAAACTTATGGGATATTCATTTGGTCAGTTAAGTAGCAGAGGGGGTTGTTAATCAGTTTCAGCTGCTGTGGTGTTAATGAAATTAACAACAGGTGCACTAGAGGGGCAACAATGAGATGACCCCCAAAACAGGAATGGTTTAACAGGTGGAGGCCACTGACATTTTTCCCTCCTCATCTTTTCTGACTGTTTCTTCACTAGTTTTGCATTTGGCTACAGTCAGTGTCACTACTGGTAGCATGAGGCGATACCTGGACCCTACAGAGGTTGCACAGGTAGTCCAACTTCTCCAGGATGGCACATCAATACGTGTCATTGCCAGGAGGCATATCCATGGAGGGTCACACAGACCGCTACAGGCTTGACAAAGGCACCTTGGCTGCCATTAGGTATCAGGATGAAATCCTTGGACCCATTGTCAGACCCTATGCTGGTACAGTGGCTCCTGGTGCACGACAATTCCTGGCCTCATGTGGTGAGAGTATGCAGGCAGTTCCTGGAGGATGAAGGAATTGATACCATTGACTGGCCACCACACTTTCCTGACCTAAATCCAATAGAACACCTCTGGGACATTATGTTTTGGTCCATCCAATGCCACCAGGTTGCACCTCAGACTGTCCAGGAGCTCAGTGATGCCCTGGTCCAGATCTGGGAGGAGATCCCCCACAACACCATCTGTCATCTCATTAGAAGCATGCACCGATGTTGTCAGGCATGTATACAAGAACACAGGGGCCATACAAAGTGCTGCGTACAATTTTGAGTTGCTGCAATTAAATTTTGGCAAAATGGACTAGCCTGCCACATCATTTTTTCACTCTGATTTTTGGGCGTCTTTGAATTCAGGGCTCTGTAGGTCGATCATTTTCATTTCCATCAAACGATGTGGCATCCTTTCGTTCCTAACACATTACCCAGTCTATATCAGTATAGATATCCAGAAGGATTTCTTTTTCCCATTGAGATCTGATGTGTTTTCAAAGTGTTCCTTTAATTTTTTTGAGCAGTTTTATATATATATATTGTTTTTTCTGTCCACCCTGGCCATCGGACCTTACTTATTCTATGTTAATTAATGTTGACTTATGTTTATTTTTTATTGTGTCTTCTATTTTTCTATTCTTCATTTTGTAAAGCACTTTGAGCTACATTTTTTTGTATGAAAATCCATCCATCCATTTTCTAACCCGCTGAATCCGAATACAGGGTCACGGGGGTCTGCTGGAGCCAATCCCAGCCAACACAGGGCACAAGGCAGGAACCAATCCTGGGCAGGGTGCCAACCCACCGCAGGACACACACTAACACACCCACACACCAAGCACACACTAGGGCCAATTTAGAATCGCCAATCCACCTAACCTGCATGTCTTTGGATTGTGGGAGGAAACCGGAGCACCCGGAGGAAACCCACGCAGACACGGGGAGAACATGCAAACTCCGTGCCGCCCTTTGTATGAAAATCTGCTATATAAATAAATGTAGATTGATTGATTGTTTATATATATATATATATATATATATATATATATATATATATATATATATATATATATATATAGGGTGAACAAGAGTGAAAGACAGTTTAAGATTATTAAAGCATTTCTGTTTATAAAAGCACTACATAAAAACATAAATTGAGTGTCAATAATGGCTTTACCCTCATTATTAATTTATAGGTGCTTCTTTTGGTCTCAGTATTAAAGGCTGAAGATGCATTACTTGCAGGTTTTCTTCATTTTGAATTTTAGTAACTATAGCAGTTGTTGCATTTTACAGTTGAACATCTCCCATTTTCTTTCTCTTTCTTTCATGCTGCAGTGGTAATTGGTGTACCTTGGAGTTGTTGTATCTTAGCCAATAATGGACTCATCATCAAAGCCTCATGGCTTTCTGTACTAACTGTTGTTGTTGCCGTCAGTATAATGTATTACTAGATGGGACTGTGTGAAGACAGTAGAATCTAGTGATTAGTAAAAAAGAGAAAATTTAATAGCCTGGAATTTTGACATCTTAATGCAAGCTCTGGTTTGTTAGAAATGATATTTTCAGATACTTAAGTAAGCAAGACCTTGGCCATTTAAGGGTTTATGTGTAAACCTAACTGGAAGTCAGTCCAAAGACGTAAGAACAGGGATATGTGGTTGTACTTTCTATTTTCCATATTCATTCTGGCTGCAGCATTTTGAATTAACTAAAAGCTAGCCACGTAGAAGGACTTTGAACAGCCAGTGAATAACGCTTTGCAGTAATCAGTACTACTAGAAATGAATGCAGAAATTAATTTTACAGAATTCTCCACATGAACTACATTCAACTACTTACTTTAAGAAGAAAGAGTCAATTTCAGTGCTTCCATTCATATAAAATAGAGAGGGGCAGTGACTTTACATTTTCTAAATTCAATGACCAAGAAGTCACATAGCTGGTGGAAAAATAAAACAATGAATGCATTTAAAATTTTTAATTAATCATGAATAATTATTGTCTGGGGTTTCATATGTGCATTACAGGTGAGTGACCTGTCCCGGTTCCACTTTTCTCTATGATTAAGTTATTTTCCATGCACAGAAAAGCTTACTGTTACGAAAGGCTATGAATTCAAGTTTCATTTAAGTCCTTAATGTTTTGCAGATGCACTGTGCACTAAAAAAGCCAAAATACTAATAATATTTAAATATAAAAATGCATGTAAAATAAGTAGCACTTACATCTTTTAACCTACATTATATTTGAATTTTTGTTTACTATTAATAAGAATATTCAAACATTCAGTGTTTTTATTGTCTGATCAACTTCTTCCGTTCTCAAATTATTTACATTGTAATTTTTCTAGGCACAGGTAAGTGTTGTGCAGATGTCAAAAAAATCTTGTTTGCAGCATATTTTTTACTTTGTTAATATTATAATCAAAGTCAAAGTGAACTTTATTGTCATCTCAACCATATACAAGTATACAGTGTGGAACGTGACCCGGACACAGACAGACGGACAACGGTATCTCACCCAACACACCCATTTATTTACAATAAACACTATTTACAATTCAGTGCACATCCTAGTGCCTCTAGCACCGATCCCCCAAAGTCCAGGCCTCACAGTCCAAGTGCCTTTCTCCTGGCCGCCTCCAGTCCTCTCTCCAGCTCCGTCCTTCTTCCACCCGACTTCCGCTACTGAATGAGGGGAGGCGGCCCCTTATATAGGAACTCGGATGGGCTCCAGCTGCTTTCCGGCATTCCTCCGCAGACACGACCCAGTGTGGCGGAAGTGCCGGCTGCGCACCCAGAAGCCCTCCGGGTGTTCCCTGTCTTCTTCCCCCCAGCACTTCCTGGTGTGGCGGACGTGCTGGGCTCCAGGTTTCTTCAGGCACTGGGGCGCTGCCTGGTGGTGGCCACGGGCCCCTACAGGGCTGGGCTTCCAAGCCCTCTACCCGTGGCCCCCAATACAACCAGGGCGGTTGCCCCCTCGTGGTCTGGAGGAGGTATAAGCCCTCCTCCGGTCCTCCTGGGTGTCCCGGTAACAATATGATGTGCAAATAATAAATTAAAAATAGAATTAAAATTAAAACACAAACAAGACAAGACATTGTGCAAAGACAAAGAAATAGCAGCAATATTGATGCGTAGTTAGTGATATGAACATTGATTCAATTTATGGTATTTGCAATCTAGATACATAAATATAGTCAATAGATATGTAGTATAATAAATAAATAATAGATATAGATAATACAGAAATTATCAGTGTATGATAATAGTTGTTTAAGACATGTGTAAACCATGACAGGTCAGAATGTTTCACAGCAGAAGGATATCAAGAGTGTCAAAATACTTAAAGGTCAGTGTGAGATTTTCAGTTCTTTTTACACGCAAGTCTTTGCAGGAAAGTGGCTTGCATGTATAAAAGTTCTGTTTTTTGAGGTGGTTGAAGCAGTGTGGAAGATCGCAGGAGGCAGCATGGTGTTAAGGTGTCTGACAGCTTGGGGTGAAGACTATCCTGCAGCCTGGCAGATCTGGCTCTGATGCTGCAGTATCTTCTCTTGGATGGCAGAAGTGTGAAAAATCCATGAGAGGTGTAAGGGGTCCTGGACAATGCTGCAGGCCTTGTGGACACTGCGTTTGTAAAATATGTCCTGTTGTGAAGGGAGAGGCACCCCAATAATGTTCTCTGCTGTCTTCACTATCCTTGGCAGGTGCTTGCTGTCAGATATGTTGCAGTTGCCATACCAGACAGTGATGCAGCTGGTCAGAACACTCTCAATGGTGCCTCTGTAGAACACGGTGAGGATGGAAGGGGGAAGACTTTTTCACTTCAGCCGCCTCAGGAAGTGTAGTCTCTGGTGGGCTTTCTTGATTAGTGATGAGGTGTTATTAGAATTTAATGATCAAATTCTGGTACATTTTTGAACAGTTTCAGATCATAAGGTTTTCATAATAATATAGTTTTTTGAACTCTGAGACCTAAGTATGCAAACTCAACATTGAAATTACACCCCCTACACATTCAGTGTTAATGTTTGCAGGACATCTTGTATAGGAGTTGTCTTTTGTAATGCATACAGTAATAAAAATCATTGTATTTTTCATTCCAACAGGTGGCACAGTACAAGGATTAGGACTGCTTTTACAAATTCTATACAAAATGGCAAAGTAACAAAGCAACAAGACAGACAAACAGATAAACACATGGATACTTGTCTTTTTGTTAATGTGGATTTTATAGAAGGTGGTAAATTTTAAATCATTGTCTCACCGGGTGACAAACGTTTTTGTCAAATCGTGCAAGAGGGACCTTGTATCTCTTGTACTGTAACACGTTCAGGTTGATCTTGCTTCCTCTCATCGATATCAGTGTGAAAAAATGCTGTGACATGAGAACAACTAGATATATCCCTGTTACATTCTGCATTGTGCATGGCCGTGTAAAAGAGCAATAGACATGCTCTCCATAACATTTATTCAGTCTCACCAAGAATTAGAAAAACACAAACATGGCACATTACTCTTCGTATCTCATGCATTCTCACTGAATGGTGTGTAGCTGAACTAAAAGGAGGGAGTTGTGCCCATGCGCCTGTTCGACTCTCAGTCACACTCTCTTTCACACTGATGTGCAAGGTGTCAGGGGAAGAGCAAGTTGCAGAAGTGTTATGTTCTAGTCAGACTCTCGTCTTGCAGCATGTATAATTTCTTTGTGTTACTCTCAGGTGTTGCCAATCCTTGGATGGGTGTGCAGTAATGTTTCTAAAACAATGCTTTGTTCTAATTCAAGCTCTACTGCCCTGAAACAAAGTGTTGTGTCTTCCTCAGCTGTAATTTAATGCGTGGAACTCAAGTTGTCCACAAAATAGCATTACTGTACACAAGTGTGATGCATTTAAACAACTGATGCCCAATACCAAGGTATATACATACTGTGCATATTAATGGGTATAGGCCAGGGCTGGCCAACAGGTTTTTGTTCCAACCCAATTGCTTAATTAGAAACCAATCCTCACCAATAACAGTTCATATTTAATTTCATAGTATTAATGTTTTAACTCTGCCATTTCAGTTCATTATTAGATCACACATTTTTTTTATCTGTTCTAATGAGACCTGGATGTATATAGTACATGCTATTAATTATCAGAAAACATAAGCAGGTTACTTTCTCTTCAAGATGCCAGGCAAATTATACTACAGGCAGTACTTTGCCCATTCTCCTGATGTTTAAAAGAATTGTGAACTTCAGAGCATCAAACAGGCGAGATCGGAACAACATTCACCATGTCTTTGTTGTTAGAAATAAAACTGCCAAGGGGCAAAGCGAAATGACTTCTAACTGCAAGATGCTTGATGGAACAATGTTGATGATTAGGTCACTGTGATGATGGTGATGATTGGGAAATTCTGTACATAATAAACAGCTTGGAACAGAAGAAAGCAAACCACGTGTCATAAAAAATATGAATAAACTGACAAAGCAATGCAAGTCCTTCTGAAACTTTCTCAGTCATTTTTGACACCCCTGATATTCCGATTTATCTAATGCATACTAGCAATGCTTGTTGTGGAAAACACTGAAAGACAAAAATGTATCCAATAAGTATAGACTGCTTATCTGCAGCAAATAGCCAAGCTGTCTTTACTCATGCATGCATTACAGCAGCAATCAGAAGGTGTCAATACCAATGATGGCCAGAGAACCGCAAGCCACTTTACATTCAGTGTGCGTTAACTCTCAGTGAAGCGCAGTTACAGCATCATTAAAAAAAGAAATAAAAGGGACTTGATTTGCTGCCTATTAGGCTTGTAGAAAATGAATAGTTTATAAGCATAACAACTATGGCTTTGTAAAAACAATCATAAAAAAGCAGAGCCATAAGGCAATTTTTCTTTTTTTGTAACTTAAAATGAATATATAAATGTCATGACTCTGGTTCCCTACCTCAGCCCCCATAAAAAGAAAATAAGACCTGTGTCTTAATCCATAGTTTTTTCAACAGAGCTAAGATATGACAGATATTGATTTACATTGATTTTCATAAATGACTCTGAAGTCTTCCATTCACTCGGCCAAACTGTTTCTTCTGCACCGAGTTTTCTGGTTTCAGATGCAATTATCCAAAATGGATTAATCCAATTATGCAGACTTGAAAGGATACAAAGTGAAATGCCACACAAATTAGATTTTTAATGTATGGTGGTAGCAATTTTGCATGATTCATTACTGTTTTTTCAATCACCAATAACTTGCAGAGGGCCAGCCGTTCAGTCTATGACCATAGTTATGAGGACAATCTGCCACAACAACAAACTTTTATTCTGCTAGAGTGACGCTGGCATTCAAAATGACAGAATAAACCAGGCACTGAACAGTCAAAAGGCAAAGTACCAAAATGACTATGAAATGTGCCTTTAAGCCAAAACAAGATTCAAAATTCATACTCATAAACAGTAATAAGGGAATTCATAACCCAAAAAAAGTCAAACGAAAGTACATGCAAAAAAAGGGTTTTTGAGGAAGGATCTACAGACTTGAATAAGATGGTAAATAAATCGCTGTTCTCCTAGCAACAACAAGTCATGTCATAACCAAACACTGCCTCACAGTAAAAGTATAATGACAAATAAAGGTAATGAGCCTTAAATGCAAATATATAGAGAAAGTAAAAGTATATTTGAAATTTCTATATTTAAAACTGTTCATTTTATTCCAAATGACTGTCATGATTTTGAGAAATCAGCTCTCATAATTTTTCATCATCCTTTAGAATAGTGGCTGACTTGACTGTTGAGTAACAAGATTCTCTGAAATGCTCTATTTTGGCTGCTTCAAGTCATTTTCAGAAAAACAAGCATGTTCAGGAGCCAGGAGATCAAAATGAAATCTTCTGCTAAAACCAAAACATGAAACTAAAATGTAAAAAAGAGAGTAAAAAAGAGCTTCAAAATCAAAAGATCCTACCATTGGTTTATTTTTCCAACACCTAACTACCACCACTGAAATTAGTATTTTTAGTTTTGGGGTCCAAAATGAGGATTCTGAAACAAGAGTGCAGCCATCTTCAGTAAAGTTTGCTGTGATTTTGTATGTTACAATGCCAGCGATCACAGTTGTAATAGTTACAGACAATATGGCCACACCACATTGAAACCAGTGAAAATGGCAGAAACATCACTGAAAAATGAAACAAAACATAAAATTGCAAATGGTATCTTCATCATCATAATAAGTAAAAATAAAGTAATCAAATATAAGGTGTGAGATATGGCCAGTCATTCATCCCGACCAATACTCCCAGGCCGCTAGATGGAGCCCTCCTTGCAGCATGGAGGTGCCCCGAATACCAGCAGGGTATTATGGACAACAAAGTTTTTATGCATAGCCCTGCTGGCTACCATAGGGACCACCAGGAGTCGCTGCAGGGAGGCAAAAGGACATCTATTTTCCCTACACCCCGGAAGTACGTCCCAGTCACAGAAGGAATGGACAGAAGGAATGACATGTTTCCGGGATGAAAAAGAAGTTTTGATCTGACCCGGAGGTGCTAAGAAGTCACATGGACTGAGGGTTCAAGGGGTCAAAAAAGCCCTAAACTGTCACAGTTGGCATGGCGGGAGGATTCTCTGGCTGTCAGTTTGGCAGAGGACCGGGAAAAAATTTACTGTGGACAGAATACCCCGAGAAGACAGCGTCATGACACACAGGAAAAATTTCCAGAAACCCCGATTTACCAAGGACGTCATGGGGAAGAAGAAGAACAAGCAGAGCGGTAACACAAGCGGAAGTCTAGCGCTCGGCATTACTTGCGCTCAAGACGAGCCTTGAAGCAGCTACGCGCTTCGGGAGAGGCATCCGGAAGAGGACGATTGCAAGGAGGTATGTGCCAGGAGCGAACTTGAAAACATATTTAAAATAATGCATTTTGTCCCGTGCGCATACCTCCCAGGTGTCCATCTGGAGGTTCTGTGGGAGGCAGGAGAGAATCCCAAAGACAGTGGGGCACTTGCAACCAGGAAGCCGATGAGCAAAAAGGATTTCCGCATGTTGGGTGCTAGCAACGGACACGTGACCCACCCGGAAGGAATGTGGTAAGGAGGTGGACCGTGTCCAGCTGCTTGTGTCTTCACCCAGGAAAAGACGGACTTGGTTATTCCGAAGGGGAAGGGGGAGGCGAGCGAAGCACCGCTCTCCCTACAAAAAGGTAAGGACGTCCATGAAATGACTGATCGGTCCGTCAATAAATTGAAACAGATGGATCACAGTCAGCCAAAGGCAGCACCGCGGACCTCCAAAGAGAACTCCAATTCCCAGAAGCCTGTGCACAGCCCAACAGAACACGTGCCAGGAACGGACGTGCTTATTGGCTCCCAGTCAGGAGGTAAGGCTATTGATGGCTTGAGCCTGGCTTCGGCTGAACTAATTAATATGGACGTGTGCGAGCTGGAGAAATTGCTTCAGCCCGTACACAGTTTTTTACAGGTGGTGCAAACAATCCAGACGATTGTTGCAGACTTGCGAGGAATGGTTGAAAAGCCTATAAAAAAGTTAAATGAGTACTTGCGGCGATTTTCTCAGGAGCCTCCTGTTTTAATTAATTCGGTGGTACAGGTAAGCGAGACCCGTACCATATATAATGAAATAGGGACGCAGTGTGATCTGGGCCCCCGTTTAGTAAGTAGGTTGTGCAAAGTCATTGTGTGCCCTACAAAAGAGCATGGAACGTTGACAGAGTGGTAGGGAGAAGAGCCAATTGAGCCAGAGCAGCTGGATGATGCTGTCTCTCAGAGCCATTCATTCCTGAAGACCCCGACCCGTGTTGTAAATAAGTCAAAGGGGGTGCAGACAGTAAAGGGTCTCTCTCTATCTCATAGAGAGGCTCAGACTGTGGGAAAGCCCCAGAGTAAAAAGGAGATCCCAAATGAGAAACGGGGGTCTCCTAATACAGTAGAGAAAGGAGCTGAGAACTCAGCTGCGGCGGTGGAACCCTCCTCAGCGGACAAAGAAGCGGAGCAAAACTTTCCACGCTGTTTGCAGTCATGCAGAGGGAGACTAGTAGGAGACCAGCGGCTGTGCTATGAGTGCCGCCGACCGGGCCATGGATGGCAAAGTTGTCCTGGGAGGACATGGAATACAAATCCTTTTTCATATAATACTCCTCCAAGGTTCTCCCGGAAGTTTTCTGGACTTCACCAGGGCCTGACCAACAACTCCTCCTGGAGGAAAATATCCCTTGTGGGGCTGGCCGCTCAAAATCATGATTCTTCGCTGGGGGGGAAGTACTGTGAGATATGGCCAGCCATTCATCCCAACCAATACCCCCAGGCCGCTAGATGGAGCCCTCCTTGCTGCATGGAGGTGCCCCGAATGCCAGCAGGGAATTATGGACAACAAAATTTTTATGCACAGCCCTGCTGGCTACCATGGGGACCACCAGGAGTCGCTGCAGGGAGGCATAAGGACATCTATTTTCCCTACACCCCGGAAGTACATCCCAGTCACATGGACAAAAGGAATGACATGCTTCCAGGATGAAAAAGAAGAGTTTTGATCTGACCCGGAGGTACTAAGAAGTCACATGGACTGAGGGTTCAAAGGGTCAAGAAAGCCCTAAACTGTCACAAAGGAAAAACATCATTAAGAGTAATAAGACTAGAACAAAATGAAAGCTAGGATCTAAAAACCAAGTTCACAAAAACAAAACTGACAAAAAACTTCTTTTACACCTTTCTAGGCAGTGTGTGATGCCTAAATTTTACTGGTGGGCCACTGACAAAGCAAGTACTACCAGTGAGGTAAAATCCCTAAAAGCTCCTGGAAGCCCAAGAATGCACACCACGATGCAGTTGTGATTACTGGCCACAAAAGGGAAGGCAAAACCCTAAACTTAGCAAACCCAAAATGGACTTAATAATTTTCAGTTTAATTTACTAAAACAAATACAGTAGATACAATCTAGAATATACAGTAAATACATATCACTTGCAGAAATTCTCACATGATTCTGCATTTATGAGGTTTAATGATAACAGGGATGAGAGTCAAGTGGAGAACTTTGTTTAATGGTTCAAAGAGAATTGTCTGCATCTTAACATCAGCAAAACCAAGGAACTGCTTATTGACATTCACCAAATCAAAGAGCCTCTACATCCGGTCACTATCCAGGCAGTGGATGTAGAGGTGGTTCACTCCTACATGTACTTGGGGGTCTGCATCATTGACTGACTGGACTGGTCTCAGAACACAGACGAACACTTTCTTCTTAGAAGAATACAATCCTTTAAGGTGGATAGTGACATCTTTCATCTTCTACAACTCTGTGATGTTGTGAGATTTTTAACACTTTGGTGGCCCTCCAAATCATCACACTAATTAAAATGGCAGGCTCAAGTATGGACACACACTAGGTCCCCATGAAGTAGCAGGAAAAGAGAAAATTAAAACAAAACAAAACCTGAGGCCATTATGAACAATGCTACACATCCTCAAGAAATGCTATGGAGGTCATTTATACCAACAGCAAGATGTCTGCATAATACCTCACTGGATGGGGACTGCCAAGTCAAATGTTTTTCTTTCTGTTTAATTCCCTTTGTTTTTAATCATTCTTGTTTGAGCTCAGACAATAATATATATATATATATATATATATATATATATATATATATATATATATATATATATAGTGGCACCTCATACTTCATTATTTCAGGAGAACATTTAAACTCTGAACTGTGTGAAGCTTGAATAACTTTTTCACATTAGAAATAATGGAAAGTGTATTAATTCATTCCCAGATGGTAAATAATACCCATTTTGATAAACTTGAACAGCAAAAGCACATATTTTATGGTAAAAAAAAAAACAATTTAATCCCCAAAATACTAAATCAAAACATGAGAACAATAGATAAAATATGTAAAAACTCTTAGGCTTCATTGCTCCCACACTCTTCTTAGATGCCATGTTTAATAGATAGGGATTATATATATATATATATAACCAAAAATAACACAAAAAAGCACTGAAAACACACAAGCGTAACGCAAGAGATGCATTCTCAGAGAGAGTGAGAAATGACTTGGGTGTAAAACAGATGATGCTTACGCTCGCTTCATAAGCATCCTCTGTTGCTGCATTTTTTCACTGATGTACTGATGTATGAATTTAAACAAAAGAATAACAGAACAATAAGTATTTAAAAGGGAAACTTCAAATAACTAATTTTTTTTTCAAAATGTTCCTTAAGCAAGGTAACATTAACAACTAAAATTAAATAAGAATTAATAATTCAATACTTAAAGAACAGAAGAGCAGTAGCAAACAGGTATCTCATACTTGTCTCTGGCGACAACACCCAAGGGCAATGATTCAATATGCAGGTGTGCCTTTTACTTTGGCACAATATTATCCAGAAGGTTGCTGGTTCGAATCCCCATCACTGCCAAAAGAGATCCTACTCTGCTAGGCCCTTGAGCAAAACCCTTAACCTGTAATTGCCCCAGGGGCACTGTACAATGGCTGACCCTGTGCTCTGATCCCAAGGGGTATGCAAAAACTAAGAAATTCCTAATACAAGAAATTCTATAAGGCAAAATAAAGAACAACTAAAACAAAAGAAAGAAAACAAAAAAGCAAAATAAAAGCAAGTCAGAGACAAGAATGTAACCCCTGCAAAGTCTGACCAAGCACCTACCTCATTTAACTAATTTCTAGTGAGCTCAAAAGAAATACCACAATACAGAAAAATACTGCAGCATCCCGTGGAGAAAATGCTGAAATGGAGCTGGAAAATAAAACTGTGAAAACATGTTAAAAATGCATGTAAGCCAAAATATGTAAGGTGAACAAATACTAAAAACAGGGTTAGTGGGCTTCTGCAAAATTAGTTTGCCATAAAGCAATAAGTTAACAAATGATGCAGAGTAAAATTTGGGTGTGGTTAGCTTAAAATGTGGCAATTTTAATGCATTATAAACAATAAAAGGAGCATCTGAGTTATAACGGTTATTTTCTGTTTGCATCATTGAGAAGTCTTAGCATAAAATAGTCAACAGTAAAAACTATTTTAAGATTTGGCACATCAAAATCTAATAAAAAGTAATAAAAAGGTTTTTTGGAACTTAAGATCAAGTATCCTCAGAATACAGTGCACATTCTGTTGTAGTCTCCATTATAAGGCAGTGTCTAATATGAGTGCGAGAGAAAGCAGGACCACATCAAAAATGTCAATCCCTGTGTAAATCACATTAGTCATTCGGAAATCAACGATGTTGTGGGACATTATGTCTCTAATTAACAATTACGAAATGATGTAGAAAATCTGTCCAGTATACCTAAATCCAACAATAATTGCAATTCTTGCTTACTGCATTTGTAGAGCCAATTCCAAATCAAATTATTACATCATTACTGCCTGGCTCTGTTAGAAATGCCTTCATAATGGCCACAACAGGTTTTTTTTTTATAAAAGAAAGCAGGCATAAACCAAAATGATCCTAATTAGAGACAAAATTAGAGACCAAATTAAAAGATATTTTACCTCTCAAATATTATTACAAGACTAGGACAATCACATGACTTAATATAATATTAATACTGGGCGTGGAGCAAAAAAATGTTTATAACTGGCCCCATATGACTTTTTTTGGTGGATAGCTCTTTGGGACAATTTACATTTTTCCATCCTTTTCTCATATATTTCCTCCCAAAGCCCATCACCAGAATTTCTGTATTATCTCAAATGACTACAAATAATATTTTAAAGATATGACTGGAAAGCAAGAAGTGCTAGGGCCAAAAACCAGGAAATCAAGCTTCTCAAAGAATCAAAGGCAAAGTTGAAGTTGAAGGGTTGTTGCCAGAAAAAGGAGCAAATAGCAAATAGTCACTAGAAAGTTTATCCACCAAACTTGAATAGAAAATGGCAATGATGAAGAAATGATGAAGGTTGTGACATCTAAGCCATGACCATAGCAACCCGACTGGCATCATAATGACAAGGATCTCAAAACAGCAGCTTCCATAGACAGGACAAAACAGCATCAGAAAACTATTTTTTGCCTCCATAACTACAGTTCAAACTTTAAAAAAACATGAGAAATGGATTCCTCACACATCCAAATCCTAAAGTCAACTTTTAAATGGTCAATATATACCAAGTAGAAGTTGCAAAATATTAAATACAAAACAAATTCAAAACAGCTTCCAGCTATGTCTGTCAGAAGATTCCACTCTGACATCCCTAGCTCAGTGACGGCTCTCTCCACTCTAAGGTATGCACAGATGAAGACACTGGTAAGACTAATTTTGTTGCCTTTTGCAAAAATACAAATAATTTTGTTGTGAAGCATGTGGTAAAGTGAGGTCCATGGCTGTTTGGCCTTTTTAAATAAATAATTACAACTCTTGCGTCTTTGAGTGGGAGCATAGCGAGCAGTTCCCTTGTGCAATGTGGAAGCAGACAGCCCTGCACTTAGTACACAAGTGCAGGATCATCCATGACCCTAATTGACACTGAGAGCTGCTCATTATCATAGCTGTGCCACATCCCCAGTTTAAAAGGGAAGCGCAAGTGTGAGAAGGAGGAATCAAGAAAGGAAAACAAGAAGAAAAGACAGAGGTTAAATGGAAGAAAGAGAGAAAAAGGCAGGTGGCGGAAGGAGCTGGTGCATAGTGAGCAAGGTAAAAAAAGAGCAGGCTTGAGGGAGAGAAAGCAGGCAGCTGGGAAGCGAGCACCAAAGAGGAGTTTGTGGTCAACACTTGAGGGATGGTTGGAATGGGTCACTCTGGCTGAGCTGCAATGAGGAGCGAGAGAGACCGGGAGTTTAGACAGCTCACTGCGGATGACTGGGAAGGCAGTGGGGGTCAAGGAGGCTTGGGAGGGGAGCCCCAGTGTGAGAGCCCTGACCGTTGGGGACCTAAGCTGAGGCCTGGAGGGGGAGACTTTCTGTAGTCACGGGACGACAGGGACCCGGACCTGAGAAAGGTCAGTTGTGTCTGCTCTTAGGGCAACTCCTCTGCTGCAAGGCCTGCACAGGATAAGCAGAGGAGCCGCGAGTTAAAAGATCAAGCCCCAGGTTTTCAAATGTGGATAGTTTCCTGTCATTTGGTTTTAACCTTGTTTTGATGGATGTGTTGATTTTAACCTCCACCTCATCTTTGTTTTGAATTGGATTATTTATTTATTAAACTATTTTTTTTTAGCATTGCACTTTTGGAAAAATGTGTTTGCTTTTAATAAAAGCACTGAGCACTTTGTACCTTCCCCTTGCTTGATGTGTGCTTTGTCCCCATCAGCAATGCTCACCCAGTTACTTTATTGATGGTGTCACATTCAAGAGGCTGCCATAATAGAAGAAGGAGCTAGTAGCCGACCCACACTGTCACAGAGCAGTTTGTAGGCCTAAAAATTACTGCATAGAGCTGAGCTTTCAAGAATAAACTCAGTACTTCTCACTGTAATATATCTGAGGTCAGTGAAGAGCAAAACACATTTTGAAGAAGTTAAAGGCATTAATGAACATGGTTGGCCACCATCTCAATTAGATTCCATCTGTGTAGTGCTAAGTTGTAGTGCCTAGAGTAACTGATTTATAGGACGGAAATAACAGACATAATGTCCTCAGTATACAAAATAGGGAGAATGGTAACCCAGTAAAGTTTTTCAAAAAATCATGGCCAGCTGTATTTCCTAGCCTGCTTTATTTTTTTCTTGTTTGAGGTTTGTGATAATGAGGATTTTCTGACCATCAGACTGTTGTTCCCAGGCACCAGGTAAATCTCCATCTTAAATATGAGGACTCATCTGTTCCTTGATGTTTGTACTACAGTGACTTGGGACAAGAAGGCAAGAATGGCATTTGGGGATGCCAAGTCAGGTGACTGCCCCAGGCCACGCGCCTAAAGGGGCCCCGCTTTTGAGGTCTGCATGTCCTGTTTGAGCAGATTTATCAACTTATATTCTCCAGTTATATTTTGATAAAGTCTGCATGTTACCTTGCAAACATTTAGCTGAATACTGCAATGAGAAAATCCAGTGAATGTTAACATCACTTTTATTAAATTCACGTGCAAGTTTATACAGTCCACACATACTGGTAACAGCTTTTGACGTAACCAGCCCTGCGTGGGGTTGGTCAGCACTAGGCCACGCACACCCCTAAGGCTGACTCTGCAAGAAGGCGATGAATTCTGCAACGAAAGCAGCTCCTGAATTAGGCTTGAAAAGTTTCTTTGGTTCCTGTCATGTCTCAAGCTAATGCCTTGGGAAGCATGCTTTATGATCACCACGAAGCAAGCAGTTGAGGCTATTGACAGTTTCCAGGTCATTTCTGTTTATTTAGAAATCTTTCTGACTCGTTTTCCCATTAGTCACTACAACATGTATGTTTCTCCAGGTGCTTGCAATTCCTTCTTCTGATTTTGCAATCTCTCTTTTCATGAAAGACTTATACTTGGCCGTGTCCTGTTGCAATTTACGAGATCCCATGACCGCTTCCTTTAACACCTCTCTAAATCAAGCCAGTCCTGGTGCTTTGTCACCTGTTGGCTCTGGTATTGATTTTCTGTTGTCTTGTATTTGGACTTGTGTCTACAATCATCCATCCTGTCATAGAGTAAAATTGCTGGTAATAGAGTTACACTTTCTCTATCTTTCTATGTTTTCTAATGTTGTCACAGACCTCATTCCTGTTTTGGGTTAATGTAAATCATCCCTGTGCTGCCATATTGACAAAACTACTACTGAGAATCAAGTTTGGAGAAACTTTAATGCCACCCTTGAGCTGTGCCTGTTACTGTTTATTATTATGAGGCTCCACATATATTGTATTGTTTCCAGTTTGTTTCTGGTTTAAACTGTTTTACTTTGTGTTTACTAAGAAAGTGGCCAGAGTAGTGCAGGATTGGGTGCCACACATGCATGAGAGAAAGGCAAAGGTTTTCAAGTGTTGACCATTTGGATCATACTGATGGATGGGGGGATATGAACTGGCTTTGCCATAGTTTGATACTGGGTTTCATGTAGGTAGGTTTAGAAATGGACCTCTGCAACTGTTTTCGGGTGTTTTTGTTTTGCTGACTTGGTCTGGCAGTATAGCTCGTGTGAACGCTGGCCCTGGCACAGACAGACGGACATCATATTGTCACCACACACCATTTATTATGTACACTATTTACAAAGTTTTCTCACGTGCACCCCCAGTGCCTTCTTGCACCGATCTCCCCAAGTCCAGGCCACACAGTCCTTTTGCCTTCCTGGCCGCATCCTGTCCTCTCTCTCCAGTTCAGTCTACGTCATCCCGACTTCCACCACCGACTGGAGGGAGGCGGCCCCTTAACGCTCCCGGATGAGCCCCAGGTGTTCCCAGCATTCGCTCCTTAGCCACGCCCCAGCGTGGCGGAAGTGTCGGCTGTCTTCCTGGCAGCTCTCCGGGCGCCACATAAAGTCTTCCCCCCGGCACTTCCTGGTGTGGCGGAAGTGCCGGGCTCCCAGGATAATTAGGCACTGGTGGCCACGGGTCCCTACAGGGCTGGGCTTCCAAGCCCTGTACCCGAGGCCCCCTGTATAACCAGGACGGACGCCCCCACTCGGTCTGGAGGAGGCACACGTCCTCCTCTGGTCCTCCAAGGCGTCCCGGCCGGGCTCCAGCCCCAGCCGATGACCGTACGGGATAAACCGGCATCGGGGCGCCACCTGGCGGTGACCACGGGCCCCTACAGGGTTGGGCTTCCAAGCCCTCCACCCGTGGCCCCCAACAGCACCAGGACGGACGCCCCCACTTGGTCTGGAGGAGGCACACGCCCTCCTCTGGTCCTCCAAGGCGTCCCGGCCGGGCTCCAGCCCCTGCCGAGGACCGTACGGGATAAACCGGCATCGGGGCGCCACCTGGCGGTGACCACGGGCCCCTACAGGGCTGGGCTTCCAAGCCCTCCACCCGTGGCCCCCAACAGCACCAGGACGGACGCCCCCTCGCGGTCTGGAGCCCTCCTCACGTCCTCCTGGGCGTCCCGGCCAGGCTCCAGCCCCGGCCGGGGACCACACTCGGCAGTGCTTTCATTTTTTAACCTACTCCTTTCTTTAAGTCTCTTGCTTCATACTTTTTCTTCTTTAACCATGTTGGCTAACGGCACCGTTGTCACCAGAAAGTCAAAAATGTTTGAATATCTGCCAATTTGCTCCAATGAGATATTAAATTAGAATGGCGGAGAGTAACAAAGTTACGGGTCTTTCAAATTGCATGAACAAACAGTGTCAAACATTTTGAAAGAGCTGTCATTGTGTAATCTGATAACAGGAACAATAATTACGATGTACTGTTTAGAAAAGCTGCTAGTGTGACAAATGGGAATTCTAAAATTCCATGCAAAATCCCTACTAGCATTAGCAATAAAGATTTTGTGAGCTTCTTTAATGATAAAATTGGTAAGATCCCAGGTTTCAATATCATCTCACAAATTAAATACGGCAGTGTTAACACCAAACTTTCCTTATGATTTTAATTTCTAAAATGAAACCTATTACCCTTTTCTTAAACCCAGTCCCAATAAAACTAGTGACAAGTTCAATGGCTGTTCTGGCAGATCCCGTTCTTAACGTTATACTGTAGATTATTATTGACTGGCACATTTCCTAAAGCACTAAAAGGAAATAAAATAATTATAGAATTATTACAGGTTTACCTTTTCTTTCTAAAGTACTTTGAAAAATATAGTTGCCATGCAGCTTCAGTCTCACGCTACATATTATGATTTACTTAAGAGGTTTCAGACTGGCTTTCCCACTGGCCATAATACAGAAACAGTATTAACTGTGTTGTAAATGACATTTAAATAGCATAAATAGCATTTATGTTGTTAGATTTAAGCATAGCCTTCAACATCCTTGACCACTCTGTTTGGTTACTTACTGTAGGCTGAAATATTATATTGGGCTCTCAGGCGCCCTTCTTGTGTGGTTCAGTTTATATTTATCAAATCAATGTCAGTATGTACATAAATGTGTTGACAGGACTCTGTAATTATCTTCAGAAGCTACTTCATATGGTTTACCACAGGGATCAGTATTCACACCTTTACTATTTACACTTTACTGTACATGCTACTACTGGGAAATATCATTAGAGAACATTGCATTCACTTTCATTTCTAACCTACTTGTTTCTTTCAGTCTCTTGCTTCATGCTTTTCTTTCTTTCACTGGTATGTAGACAATACCCAGCTCTATGTTTCTTTTAGACCACACAATGTTTCCCCAATAGTGTCCTTAATTAAATGTGTCACTGAATTTAATAACTACTTAAGACACTACTACTCATCTCTGAATGCAGAAAAACAAATAATGTTATTCATTAAAGAGAATGATAAGGACAGCAACAATATTTTGTCACTTTAAAACTGAGTTGGTCTAAATATTAGTTTAACTGAATCAGAATGCAAGCTAGGCATTATCTTTTCTATTAATCCTATAAAACATAGATTGTAGCACTATCTAAAACCTTTTTTTATCCTGCCTAAAGTATTAAAAAATGTCTAAATATTTTACTGTAGTAGCCAGCATTGTCACCCTGGTGATGTGCAGGGAACAAGCAGCTGATTGACACCAGTATGTTTACAGGTGTGCTCAGCTGTGCATTCCAGGAACCTCTGGACATTTCTTATTGAACCTTCAAGTACGGGAAGACTTGAGAAGGGAACTGGAGACTCCTAGGGCATTATAAATACAACCTTGCAGAAAATAATGAGAGAAGGATAAGGAACATGACACATGACGTTGGGCGACAATCATGGACACTGGGAGAGTGTAATAGTTCTGGCAGGCTTAGGTAGTTGTCATTTTTCAACAGGTGATTCCCGTGGCTTAAGCAGTGCAAAGGTGATTTATCTAGAACCTCGACTGTGAATCTTTTCAGTTAGGTGGTCATTCCAATATTAGGAATGCTAAAAACTTAACTTATTAATTTATTTGTAATAGGATAAACCACTGCAATGTGTAATTCACAAGGTGTTCAAACCATTCTATATACAGCTTTCAGTTAATTCACAATAATGTTAGCAGAAGCGTTATAAGAACTAAACAGTGTGAACACATAACTCCAGTTAGGGCTGATTTCATAATCATGCTCCTGGCATATAAGGCATTAAATGGCCAAGGCCCTGCTTACTTATCTGAACTTAGTATTACTTGCAAATCAGAGCATGTATTGAGATCTCAGTGCCAGACTGCTAAAGATTGCAAGGATTAATAAAATATCAGTGAGTGGTTCAGCCTTTAGTTACAGGGCTCTAAAGCTGTGGAATGACCTGCCTACTTGTATCAGAGGTGCCCCTACAGTCTCATCTTTTTAATACATGCCAAGGGCTCACTACTTTAGTCTAGCATACCCTGACTAGAGCTGTTGATTAACTGTTCTTACTGCATGTCTGTCTGTATGTACAAAAACATACAGTAAGTATTGCAACAAATTATGATCTGATAGTGGCATTCCTCTGTTTGGCTTCTCTTGTCAATATCCTGCTGTGACAAGAATAAATCCAAGAATTTAAAGGATTTTGTCTTCCTATTAGACTTTCCAGCACATATTATGTAGTTCTAACGAATAACCTGGAGGGGATGGGCAGCCAGATGGTCTTAAGAAATTTTAACTGTGTAATTTTGACTATAACTTTGCTTTGTAAAGGGTGCGGACATACCCCTTGTTTATTTTTTTTTATTTTTTCCATGGAGGCTGCTGACTACAGTTTTTGTTTTGTTTACTTTCATTGTTAATTGGCCATATCTCAATGATAATATTAACGTGATAGTTTAGGATCTGTTTAACTTAATCATTTTGAAATTGCTTTGTTGTAGTTTGTGTTTAGACTAATATGCATGTTTATGTCCATGCATTATAAATTTTGTAAAGTCTACAATTAGTTATTTTTACCTGTAAACTTGTTACTGCACTTAGTAAATGGATTTGCAACTGAATATGCAGTTAGCTTGCAACAAATCTATCGGCTAATGATTTTCAAGAACAGTTCAGTGTACTTTCAGTGAAGCGCACAATACCAATACTACCTTGATCTGAGTAATAAATGATAAATGATAAAATAAAATTATTATTACTTCAGCTAGATCTTCCAGCAGTTTTTGTAGATGGCAGGTCTTGTAACATCATCTAGGATCAAATACTATACGTCTGGTACTGTTCCTAAACAGTTTTCTTCTATATGTTGAAGTGTGGTCACTTTGTCATGGAAAATTATTTCAAAATTGCTAGTGTTTGCCTTTGTTTTTGCATACCCCAAAGCTCAACTTTAGTCCTTATTTTGTCTCTAATATACTAACTTCCCTTAGGTAATATAATATGCAAATCAGGTTTACAATTTCACATTTATGCAGATGACATTCAGTTCTGCTTGGCTATTAACAATGACCGTCTCAGACTGTTTTAATGAAATTCAAGCTTCGTTGAATTCTTTTTTTTGTATTTAAATATGAACAAAACTGAGGTGTTATACCTAGGCTCTTGCAAAGTACACATCAGAAAACTTTTAAATTATCTGTCTTTAGGAAATAATAATAAAAAAAATTAATAATTTCTGTAACCTTATTGTTGTGTTTTCTTCTGAACTCTGTTTTAATCAACAAAAGGAAGCTACTTGTAAGGGTGCATATTTCCATCTATGTAGCATATTGCAACCGTACCCACAATTTCGACTTCTAAAACTCTGGTTCATGTTTACATTTGATCACATGGATTATTGCAATGCTTTTATAGTGGTATTCCAAAGCAATCCGTAAAAAGCTGCTGATGGTACAGAGCTCAGCTGCTAAACTTTCAGCACACCTAGGACTCTGACCAAGTATTTGCTCAGTTTCATTTCACATTGAGCACCACATTTAGTTCACAATTCTGTTCTAATGATTTCACCTGGTTGTTTCATAAAATAAGCCAAGGTTTCCACATCATCACTATATCCAAAGGAGAGTAAAATCATGATGGACCTCATGAACCTAGAATTTATCAGAACTGTGTCATATTTAAGCACAGAATCTTAAGATGTCCTATATATTTACTTTTTAATCAAAATATTTATATGATATGCACACAAACATAACAACACTCACAAGGATTGTATTTAGATGTATAGATTAGTGAGATCAAAACACAGAAGGGGGGTGATTTTTTGTCAGTCTATAATACAGTATATTATCCATCCATCCATTATCCAACCCGCTATATCCTAACCACAGGGTCACGGGGGTCTGCTGGAGCCAATTCCAGCCAACACAGGGTGCAAGACAGAAAACAATCCCCAGGCAGGGCGCCAGCCCACTGCAGGGCGCACACACACACCAAGCACACGCAAATGGCAATTTAGGATCGCCAGTGCACCTAACATGCATGTCTTTGGACTGTGGGAGGAAACTGGAGCACCCGGAGGAAACCCATGCAGACAGGGGAGAACATGCAAACTCCACGCAGGGAGTGCCTAGGAAGCAAACCCAGGTCTCCTAACTGCGAGGCAGCAGCGCTACCCACTGCGCCACCATGCCGGCCTTACAGTATATTGTCTCCTAGTATTATGAAGACAGTAGAGGTAGCCTAAAATGTTTATCCAGAAATGGCAATGGCCAGGGGCCAAAGCTATCTCAAACAAGTAGGTGAAGCAGGTGGCTGTTCAGGGTCCTGCAGTTTGGGGGCCAGTTAATCCACAAGCAGAGAAGAATGCATGGGGACCTAATCCAGGTTTTCAAAATTCTTAAGGGCATTGATAAAGAAGATCAAGCAGAAGTCTTTCAACTTAATTGTGAATTACAATCTTGAGAACACCAGTGGAAAATAAGGGGAAGTGCATTCAGGACTGAAGTGAGGAAGCACTTCTTTACGCAAAGACTTGTGGGAGTCTGGAACAAACTACTGAAACATGTAGTTGAAACAGAAATCTTGACAGCCTTTAAGAAATAACTGGAGGTGATATTAGGGCAGCTTAGCTCAACAAATGAGCTTGATGGACTAATTGGACTCCTCCTGTTTGTCAGATTTCATATGTTCTTATACCCAATACACAATCCGTCTTTATATATGAATAAAAATAATCAATCATGTGCTAACATATGGCTTCATCTGGGACCAGGTCATTGCAATTTTGGGTCTGTGGTTTTGGTTTGGGTCACTGGTGGCCTAAAGTGATCTTCAAGTCATGGTGTGTGTACGCAGAGATTGTGTAAAGGAGTGTTTCTCTGTCACTGGGTGATGGGGTGCCATCGTTGGTTTGTGAGTGGGTCACCTAAGCAAGTGTTTCTCTCAACCACTAAGTTGTGACCCAGGTTGTCATTGGTGGGCTGCAGATTGCTGCCATTGGTTGATTATGAGTCGATGTGGGTCACAGGGGGTCGCTTAAGCGATCAGCAGCACTGCACTGTTCTAAGTGGATTTCTTTCACCAAGGGAAACCCCTGATCGCATTAATTTGACAAAGAGGGCAGCACAGCCAAGGAAATGTCTGGGCAATATTAAGTTGAGTTACCCCAACTAAATTAGTATGGTATGTGAGGTCCGTGGTTACTCAAACAGAACAAGAGCGAGAAGCTTTTCTCTTTTATTAGTGCTTGCATGTTTGCCTTGCCTACCATTTTAGCACCATTACCACACTGCTCTTATAACACTGGCTCTATCATTTGTGCAGTTTTCTTCTTCTTTTTTTCTTTGAAGAAATGTTCATTTATCTTCCATTCTTTGCTGTTCTAACTACTGTAGATATACAATGGATTCAGAAACTTTTCAATCCCCTTTACCTTCTGCACATTTTATTGTGCTGTAGATTTAATTTTAAATCAGTGATGGTGAACCTATGACACACGTATGTCAAAGGTGACACTCCATAACGTTTTGGTGGACAAACTAGTGTTTAACACCTGAGTTACCAAAGAAGCTGAACAAACAAAAATATAAGTAATATGAGACCCTGAACCTTTCAGAGCTTAAAATGGATTCTCACCATCCATCCGTATCAGCATTTCCTCTGTCATCACAGCAGCCTCACAGTTCAGTTGACTTCTAACTGCTGCACTGGAGGCTCATTTGCATGGCACAAGTCTGCAACTGCAGTCTCCAAAATGAGCGCACTAACAGCTTTTGTGTGAAATCAGGTTTTGCATTCGTTGCTCATGTGAAGTCCATTGAATTATTTTTTGTCAGGATCCAGGTAAAGAAGTTATTAACCTCAAAGACTATTTCGGTACACTGTCTCAATAGAGTCTGCAAAGAGCAGTGCTGTCGTTGTTTTCTCTCCGTGGCTACACGTCTGCAAAGGGTAACTGTCCCTCTTAATCCTTCCATAAAACTGGCTTATTTTCTGTGCCACTGTGACGATAAACAGCACAAAAACTTTATGTTACGCTGTGTGTGGACAATAAATTAAAAAAGTGTAACAGGGCATATCTTTGTCAGTCTTCCATCTTCAGAATCTGGAACATTTCCTTCCATATCTATCAGCCTCTTAGCAAAAGAAATCCGGATTAAGCCTAAAACAATGGGGGACAAAGGCCCAAAATAGGGATATAAATATAACCTTATTCTTGTAAACTTAGAAAGTTGTTAGAATGACAGAGCTTTTACATAGCATCACACATGATTGGGCCGTACTTTTGTAAATAAATGAATATGTAAAGAAGCCAGGTTAGACATTTTCAGAATTTGTGACATGCCGAGCCCAGAATTTTCACTGTTGCTGTTTAACCCATCAGTCTACACTCAATAACCCATAATGACAAAGTGAAAACATGTTTTCGGAAAGGTTTGCAAAAAGTGAACTCTCCCATTTATGAAGTATTGTCCTGTTTGCTTTAATTCTCCTTTAAATGAGTTCAGAACATGATTTGAGTCCACCTGTGGAAAAGTAAACAGACTGGCATAGTTTAGAAAGGCACACGCATCTGTCTATATAAAGACCCACAATTCACACAGCATGTCAGGACAAAAACCATTCCATGAAGTACAAGCAATTCTCTGTAGATTTACTTGATAAAATGATGGTGAGGCAAAGATCCGGGCAAATATATGGATGAGCACATTGGCCTCAATAACTGTGAAAGAAGAAGTCTGGAACCACTTGGGTTCTTCTTAGAGTTGGCCATCCAGCCAAATTGACTCACCAGTCAAAGGGGCCTTTGGCCAGGGATGTGACCAAGAACCCAATGGTCACTCCAAGGGCTTCAGAAGTCTTCCACTGGAACAGGAGAACCTGTCAGAAGGATAAGTACCTCAGCAGCGCTCCATCAATCGGACGTGTATTGAAGAGAGGCTAACTCCCAATTGGGGTTTGCCAAATGGCATTTACACGATTCTGAGACCATGAGGAAAAGATTCTCTGGTCTGATGTGGCAGATATTGAAGTTTTTGGGCACTGCTCATCACCTGCCCCAGATCATCCCTATTGTGAAATGTGGTGGTGGTAGCGACAAGCTATGGGAGTGCTTCTTAGCAGCAGGAACAGGGAGACTGGTCAGAACTGATTGAAGGACAAACACAGCCAAATATAGAGCGTTCCGTGAAGAAAACCTTCTTCAGAGTGCATGTGACTTCAGACTGGGGCGACGGTTTGCCTTTCTGAATGACAATAACCCGAAGCATACAGTTGAGGCAAAGCTGGGGTGGCTTCTGGACCAGTTTTTAACTGTCCTTGAGTGGCCCAACCAAAGCCCAAACTTAAACCCCTTAGAACATTTGTGGAGAGACCAGAAGATAGCAATTTACAGCCATTTCCCATCCAATCTAACAGCTTGGGTGGAAGAATGGGATAACCTGGCCAAATCCAGGTGTGCAAATCTATTAGAGACTTACAAAAGAAGACTCAGAAGCTGTAATTGCTGTTAAAGAGGCCTCTACAAAGTGCTGAATTAAGGACCTGAATACTTATGTGAATGAGAAATTATAGTATTTTATTTTTAATTTGCCATTATGGGTAATTGTAGGAAATATATCTACTTAAAATTAAATCTACAACATAATAAAGTGTGCAGAAGGTAAACAGGTCTGAATACTTTCTGATTCTGCAGGGGATCTTGAGCTAACTGACTCAATTTCAGTCTCTCTTGGGTAATATTTCCATCATTATTTTTATATTTGCTAATCAAAAAATATGAATTTAGATCGCTTCAGTGTAGTACTAGGGTGTTGTACCGTGTTAGCCATTATGGATGTAGTGAGAATTAAACCAAAATGACACCTTTTATTGCCTAACTAAAAAGATTACAATATGCAAGTTTTCAAAGCAACTCTGGACCCTTCTTCAGACTTGGGAGGGCAGTTTTACAGTGCCTCCTACGATGGGAAGTAGGCAACTCATTTACTTAATTGTCATCTTAGTTCAAGCCATTATGTGCTCTTGCCTTCTGTCCCAATGCAGATGCCACCTCCTGTACCCTTGCAGACGCAGCTGCAAAAACCATGACTTTGTGCACAGACCATCCAACATCCCTCCAACAGCCAAGGCCCTGGGACAAATGCCACGACTCTCCCAACCTGGCTGTAGCTACCATGTAAATCCAATGGGAATTAGAATGATGATGCTAACCAATAACAATTAAGCTTTAGTAAACCACATTTCCCTTACAGTATGTTGAATGTTGTCCATATGTTATGGAGCTAACACCATGTCATCTGTCCTTATCCTTCTAGAACTCTTTCTTCAACACAGCCAAGCATCTGGTCCTCCTTGCCTCCCTCTCTGACTTTGGCATCATGGGACTGCTTTCAGGTGGTTTCGGTCCTACCTCTTCAGCAAATCTTATCATTAAAGATGTCAAGAGTTCACCCGGAAAGCGTGGTGGTACCCAAAGGATCACTGCTGAGTTCAATCCTTTTCTCCTTTTACACCTCCATACTAGGCCCAATCTTCCTGTTCCAAGGTTTATCAAATCACTGCTATGCCAATGATGCATAGCTGTACCTGTCATTCCCTCTTTAGAACCACACGGTGTCAGCTACAATCTGCATGTCTCACTGATATTGCAACCTGGATGAAGGGACACCATCTCCAGCTCAATCTGGCAACAATGGACCTTCTTGTTATCCAAGCTAATCCGTCTGTGTAGCAGCCCATATTCTATTCAGCTTGGCTCACCTTTGCTAATACCTGCCAAGTCACTATGTAGCTTTGGTTTGGTGATTGATGACCAGCTGTCCTTCATTGACCATGTTGCATCTAACATGTGTCTTGCAGATTCTCTTTATATAATGTCCACAAGATCAGACCATATCTGAAAGATTATGCAGCACAACTCCTGGCCCAGGCTTTGTATTGTCATGGTTGGACTACTGAAACTCTCTGCTGAGAGGAGTATCGGCATGCACCTGCTGCCACTCCCCAATTCCTCCCAAATTTATGCCTCCTTAAATATACAAATCAATATAAATAGCCCTTAAGCTCAGTATTCTGTGAAAAGGCAATGACAAAAGCACTGGGGAAAATAGAAGAATTTCAGCTAATACCAAATGGAGGCAAGGAAAAACGTACTATTTGTTGGTATAAACAGTGGTATAAACAACAAAAGGAAGTTGATCGAATGACATAGAGTGTCGGAGAAGGCTTGAAACTCAAAAGCTCAAGTTCACAAAGTCGTTTCTCAAATACGTTGTACATCGTAACTAAAGTAGCACGTTAAATGCTTTGCATTGTATTTGTTCTTCTATGTGCTGTATGTGTGTGAATCACTACGTGATTCGTAAACGGGCTTTCTCTTCCTCCGACAGGTTACAGAATCCATTACATTCTTGATATTAGAGCTCTCTGAATAATTTAGATACTGAGATGTATACTTATCATTTTCATGATGATAGGAATTAAAACATGTTATTAAACATGGGAACACAGTGGCACAGTGATAGTGACAAGCTGGCGCCCCATCCAGAGATTGTTCCTACCTTCCGTAAGATGCTTGCTGCGCCATGCACAACCTTCGATGAAATAATTTATTGCAGCAGTACTGTCTCTTTCAAGCATACTAACGTCCAATTCCTGTCCTTACTTTTCTTTTTCCAAGTAACCAATCGGCACATGATCAGCTCTGCAATAGATGTCAAGCCATCTGTAGACTTAGAATGCCGATTCTTCAAAACGTTTAAGTAACATTGAAATATCTTCGTAGTACATGTTTAATTATTCTATCCATCTATCCATCCAGTGTCATGCCAGTCCCAGCAAGAATACAGCGCGAGGCAGGAACAATCCCTGAATGGGTGCCAGCTAGTCACTAGCACTGCGACACCGTGTCCTCACATGTTTAAATATTAATAATATAGATTTAAATAATGTTAACATTTTATCTGTATAATGTAATAAACATATTTTGCTGCATTTCATCTTAAAAATTATATCCTCATCAAATGTAAATATGTGCTTTATAAAGTGGCTAAGGTTGTGCAATATTATAAGTGTATTGCAAGTTTACAGTGAGTTAATTGTACTAATATGTACAAACAGTTCTACAAGCAACACTTGATGGACTGATTGACTGCATTTATAGTTCTTGGGATGAAACTGTTTCTGAACCGCGAGGTCCTACAGGAAAGGCTCTGAAGCGTTTGTCATATGAGAGCAGTTCAAACAGATAGCATGGCTGAGGCAGCGTTTGTTTGATGCTGTGTACCGATAATTCTCTTTCCGATCAGCTGCTGTAGAGCTGTGATTCCACCCTCAGATACAGTGATATAAATACTCCGAGTGGTGCAGTGAGAGTAATATGGGAAAAGATGATCCGCTGTGGCAACCCCTAACGGGAGCAGCTGAAAGAAGAAGAAGAAGGTGCAGTGAAAGTAACAACGCTAAAGCAGCTATGGTATTTGGAATAGTTTGGCTATTTCGTGGACCATTATATTGTTACAGGTTAATTACAATCAGATGCCTTAAACTAATAAACAATATGTAGTTAATTTCACTGCATATGGTAAAACTGCATCAGGGATATGGATCTAAATAAGACAGGGAAACCACACTGGAACAAAAGCACTGCTCTGACGCTGGGTGTCAGGGTTTGAGCTGGCATGAAAATGTGCTTGGCTTTATGCCAAGTTTAGATTTTATACATCGCAATTTGAGCATGGAAACAGGAGTGTGCAACATTTTTGTGTGTATGCACTGTTTATACATGAGGCCCCTGCTGTTCAACCTGCTGAAGCAGTCATATGTCACTCCTCTTTTCAGATTATTACATTGGCTACCTTTACAAAAGTACATCAACTTCAAATCCTTGATGCTTGCCTACAGAGCAGTCATTGGGCCTGCACCCATATATATGGAAACACTTCTGAGATCTTATGATCCCTCTCACCATCTTAGGTCTACCAATAAACCATGTGTGGTGATTCAGCCTCGGCGTGAAATGTCAGCTCGGGGGTTCATAAAGTGTACTGACATCTCTTTTCCCTTTCCTACAGATCAACAGAAGGAAAACCTGATTAAACCAGCATCAACGTCTGCCATCCTGTACAGACCACACTTTCCTACTAACTCACTTCCGCTAACCGCTGCACGGTCCCACCTCGTCATGCACAACAACTATAAAAGCCCTCACCTTTTTTTCCTCAGTCAGTCTACTTTGGGTGTTTGACTACTCAGTTGCTATTTTTTATGCCTTACAATATAAGGGGTGGATCCCCAAACCTTTCTTTTTTCTCTTGTCCTTCTATTACGCTAGCTTGTATTTTAATTAGACCTTTTTTACTTGTAATGATCAATTTTGTAACCTTATCCTGTAACACTTGTTTCCAAACAGTCATCCAGACTAATTTACTCAATTATGGTAAACTCTTTTGTAAGTTGGTTTGGATAACAGCATCTGCTAAGCAAATATATGTAAATATAGATGGTAAAATGAATGTTCCACAGACTTACTTTGTCTCTTCCTTTGCCAACACAAGGGTGTGCAGTTCATGACATCAATTTATTTCGTTTGCAGAGATATCAATAAGGTTCTTAGGTAGACAATTAAGCAGATAAGGTGTTATAGATGATGCAGTCAATAAAACATTCTAATCATAGACAGGGTCTCCTCATTGATTTAAAATAGACTCTTTTAAATTAAAAAAGCATAAAGGGAATTGGCCTAAATAATATAAAGGTGGTTAGAAAAGTGTGTGGTTTTGTCGTACTTCAGCAGCACACATGCTGTTGTACATTTCCACAATTTTGCAACTCCACAGGAGTAACCATGTAAAGACACAGTAAGGACTGTGCATTTAACCCCATTTTCTGCTTTGTTTTGCTAGCAGCTTCTGTCAGAGCCATTCAAGATGCTTGGTGAATGGCCATGCTTTTGGCAAACAGTTGAACTGAATTCCTCAACTACCCAATGTCAAGTGATCAAAAGTAACTGAAATAATTTAATGTTTATTTAAAATATTGTTGTCTATTGGTGGATTGCACAGCTTCAGAGATTTGCTTTGGTTGTCATCTGCTCAGAGTTTGCACATTTTCCCCATGTGTATGTGGGGGCCCTTTTTTCACACATCTCTCAAACATTTGTGTCATATGTTAACTGATAACATAAAATTTACTAGTATTTACTCATACTAGGGTATGAGTATGATAATGTGCCTAGCCAGGCATTACCAAAGTAAAAAAATTTTATTACTTTTAAGTCAGGAAAGTAGAATAGAAAAGAAAGAAAGCCATTTACGTTTTTCTTCTGCAGAAGTGTAGGCAAGACGACACTTTCACTAGTGTTTTAATGCTGCTTCAGCAATGCGACACAGCAAGTTGCTGGCAGCCCAGTGGTGGTGTCGCTATGGGTTAGGGTTAGGATGGCCACCCACTGCTAAAGTAAAAAAACAAAAGAGTTGTGTTGTTTAGTTTAATTAATCATGGAAAGTTTAAGGTTACAAAGGATTAGGAAGAGCAGTAATAACCTTTTTTCAGTTTGGAGTCAAGCCTGTGTAATAAAATAAATTCGACTCATGTCAAAAAGAGTTGGGGAAATTGCCCTGTATAATCTCCGTCGGACTTGATGAAAAATGAATGAAGTTGGATCAAAAACCAAAGCATTTAACAACATATTGAAATTGAGATATTTATACACCAAATGGCGGAACCAGAAGTGATGTCATCAAAGGGAGCTGGAAAGCGGAATTGATGTGGAGTAGCCATTTTGAGAATCTGGAAGTAATGGAGTTAAGTGCGTGGAATTATTATTTTTTTTCTTTGGGTCTGGCAAAAGAGAGAGAGGCATTAGTACTTGAAATCAACCCTTCATCTTGTGGTAGATCACTCACCTTAGGGCTTGTTGGCTGCTTCATAAGCGCACGTGTGTGACACCTGATTCCCACGTGTGCTCACGTCACCCACAATTTATAACAGCATGATATCAAGTTCCAGGATTGAATATAAAAGGCAGTTTCTGAATACAGGGGCCATTTTTTTGGCCGAGTCGTAGTGGTGAGTGTTTCATGTTATGTCAAGTTTAAGGCTTGTGCCTTATTTTTTTGCATATATTTTCTTTCTGTATATATATTATAATGCGTGAATCACTGCCTTACAGTTGAGAGAAGACACTGAGTCCAAAGGCTACAAGAAACCCAACTTAATTCCAATCAAAAAAGGAACAGTCAGGGTCTTTATTCAAACATGAATTTTAATATGCAAATGTACAACAAACAATTGGTGACAGGGCCAGGTCAGTGGCTAGGTTGTAGCAACCGCAAGATACGGGAACGCGATTCCTACACTTCACAACCCAAAGGGAAGTGGACGATAATAGAAGGTTAAAATAGCATTACCATATTCGGTCCTCGGCCCCTCTTGTCCCCTACGCACGCCCTTATATTACTGGCAAAAAATCTGTGGGACTGAAAATATATTGACATTTGCTGTTTACATTTACTTGCCCAGTGCCCGAGTACTGTCATGCGCGTGCGAGTAGGAGACCGCGGACGGACCTTAACACGCTTGGGAAGACATTCGCCGGCAGGGAGTGGCGGGGTACTAACCTTTCTCCTTTGCTTTCTTACAGAAAAAAAGACGCTCCGCCACCATAAGCCTCATTTTCCCGCAGCACGTTACTTCCCAGCATTCCTCCACTTCCGGCTCCTCCCTCATAAAATGGCCACCGACGCATTTTCGGCATTGTGCATATGGACTGATTGTGTTTATGTATTTTGACCTGCATTTTGTTTATTTACTGTGGATAATTTTACAGTATACGGGGCCGGAAACCCCAAACCTTTATGCTGCCTCCTTATTCGTCTTTTACAGTACTCATTAGTGAACCCCTTTCCCAGACGCCCTCCCCAGCACCCAAATCCTAACCCCCGGTTTGACGCAGACAATAAACAAAAGTTAATAAAAAAAAACTGTTCTCCGAGAACGCAAAAAAAAAAAAATGTACTTAGTCCACATATAAAAAAACAATAAACCCTGCAGTTCAGTTCCTTCCTTCGGGCAGGAGGAAAGCACAAACGTCCTCTGGTGGAACGGCTTTTCCGCAGACTATCATGAAGAAATGCAAACTCAGGAATCTGACTCACCAGACGGGAGCACCCGGAGAACACCAGTACCTGGCCTCTTCTCGTGGATTCGTCACCAGATTATTTCTTCGGGGCGGCCACCCACAAATAGCAGACGTCTCTGGGTGAAGAAAGATCCTGAATGATTCTTTGAGCGTGGATAGTCTCTGCCATGCCTTCAGCCTTTTCCTTCCTTTTTTCTTCCCTCCTTCCTTGATCCGCCATTCCGCTTAAAAAGAAAAAGTTTCCCACCGAAACATCCTTGACCCTCTCGGTTGTTATGGAAACCTCACGCCGGCAACAGGCAGCTGGAATATTTACCGGGTGGGGTCCTCCCAGCACTGGGACGTCACCAAATGAGTCTCAAGGGCTATTTACAAACACCCTCCCAGCCAACATTATAAAGTGAGAGACAGTCCAGGAGGCTAACCTGACTGTCAAGTTATGTAGCCTTGCTACCAGGTTAGACTGTTCCTTGCATAAACCAATCTGCCGAACTACAAGACACCCAGTGTGTAGTTTGGAGCCTTCTTTCCCACTACACAGGGTGTCACAATGAGTTGTTCCAGGTGATTTTGTACGAATGTGTCTCACAATGAAATGGCATTTTGTCCATGATTAGTACTTGGCTTGTATTTAATAAGACAAGACTTGGTGCCAAGAGATTTAACCACGCCTAGGGCTGGAAATAAAAGACAAAGAGTAGGACAGCTGCTGTACAGGTTTTTAAATGTTCGAAATGCTACACAAGATGCAGATCACACGGCACGGCAGCAGCAGCAGCAAGCTAGCAGCTGATCGAGCAAAGAGGAGGTAAAAAAGAACTGTATTTGTTTCCCATTGTATCACCATTTAAGAGGGGGTTTCGGAGGAGTGACTGCATCTCCTTGGGGTGCGTTCAGACCTTAGCGTAGCGCAGGCCAGGGGGGGTTGCTGAGTGAAGCGAGCAGGGTGGCGAACCCCCTAATAATATATATTTTAAATCTTCTTAATTCAGTTTAAGTAGTGTTTAGTTTATTCTGGTTGAGTGTAACATTTACTGTACATATTATGGTAATGCAAAGTCATTTCTGAACTCAACTGACAATTAGAATGACCAAAATAATAAAAGGGTTTAATTAAAAAAACAAGTAAACAGTCAAAGCATGGGGCGAACAACAAAAAAAAAAAGTTACAGGTTGAAAATAACAAAACTTAAGCCTTCTCCTTGTTTTGTTCATAAACTGGTCTTCTCTTTCCACACCTCTGCCTACCTTTCTTCCTTCCTGTGGCCTATCAAGCCTGCTGGAGTGGCTTCTTTCCACCAGGTCCAGAAACACTTTCTGGTAAGCTTTTGCAAGAATTTTTGGGCTATCTGATTTAGAGGTCTACTGGTAACCCCAGGAGCTCCTCAAGTCACCAGGTGTCTCTGTGGGCACCCCACACTAAAAAATGTGACTGCAGAGGGCCATTCTGTAGTACTGCTATGAGTCAAACCCACAGTGCTCTCTAGTGGCTGGGAAGTGAACATTTATAAAGGTAACACATCTATTATTACCAGTCCCATCCTTATATACAGTATATTTAAATTCTTCTCATAGCTGACCACTGTTCTTTCACTTATTTCCGTCCATTATTTGTGAATTAATATTGACCTTAATCAGGTCGCCATTTCTTTTAGACTCAGCTGTCAGTGCCGTAGATCAATGTGAAAATGCAAAGGTAGCATACAGTACAGCTGCTCCAGGAATATAAAGCTCGAAGTCTGCACCACAAGAAGTAATTTGTAATAATGAAATCCACTGAATATCCACAGGCTGCAACACTCTTGAATATTTCCTTGACAGCAACAACATATTAAGATGCCCTCTGTTAGCCTCCATCTGACACCTCCATGCTATTTTCCCTTCACTGGAGAAACAAATTACAGAAGTAATGCAGAAACATTAATCTCATATTTCTTCTTTTACCCTCCATCAATACTATTGATCATCGTCTAGTGGACTACAGTGGAGTGGAAGTTGCTTTCAAGTTCTTTTTAAGAAAAAAAAAACTGTGCTTGTTTTTTTACTTGTACCCCTTAAATATTTATTAATTGTAAACAAAATTCAAAAAGAAAAACATCCAGATTTTTCTCCTTCTTTTTCTTATTTTTTAAAGTGTTATGATGTTACAAATATGTCTTTACAAAATTAATTTAGGGTTATAATATAATATTAATATAACAGTTTGTGTATATATATATATATATATATATATAGTGGTGAATGGCTGGGGTCGACGCTGGGAGGAGCGGGGGAGCAAGTGTGGTGAGAACGTTACCTAACCTGGAACGCTAGATGCCAGTCCTCCTGGGTTGCAGCACTGCCTGAGACTCCCACAGGGCTTCATGGCAGTTGGAGTTATCTACAGTCCTGTTGGGATCTGTGGGTGCTGCCAGGGGGTGCTGCACTGCTGAGCCCTCTTGGGCGGGTTTTCCGCCACCCCCGGAAGTATTGCCGGAAGTACATCAACAAAAACCTGGAGCACTTCCTGGGGTGTTATAAAAGGAGGCAGCAATCACCACTCTGGGAGCCACAGTCGAGAGGATTAGGACAAAGCTTGCTGAGGAGGAGTGGAGGACAAAAGAAAAGGACAGAGAGATAAAAAGAAAATAAGAAAGTGAAGTAAAGAAAGGAAAGTGTGTGATTGGGCTGTTGGGGACACTGTATATAAATAAATTCACGTGTGGTTTTTGGAGTTGTGCCTCTAGCGTCTGTCTGTGTTGGGTTAGCGTGTTATAGAGCCATCTATTTTCCACAGAATATATATAAATAGTGAGACCTGTTAAGAAACCCCAGTGCCGAAATGAGGGTGATGCATCCATCAAGGGTTGTTTGTCCACTGCGGGACAATGGCAGGTTTGCTACATCACAGATGAGTCCGCAGCTCTGTCATGCAACATGTTCGTCAGCCATGGGTTGATGTGGGGAATACTTTAATCTGGTCCCTGACGTGGTCCACTTTCTCTTTTCTGTCTTCCCCTTCCAATACAACTTGATCCCAGCCATTAATCTACAGCTGTGGGACCGTCCTGATAAGAAGGACTACCTGTACCTGAACTGAAGAAGGAAGCCAAGTCAGGATGACTAATAATGTCACTGCTTGTTTGCCGTGTCTGTGTGTAGTGAAGTGGTAGCTCCCATTCCAATAAATACCCTTGCTGTTCCTGTTTTGAATTGAATAAAGCTGATTTTCCTGAAGCCTATGGACTCACACGTCCCTATATATACATATATACTGTATATATATTGTCACACATGCTCGCTCAGGGGGCAACCAAAGGGTCCAAATGAGCATCAAATAACCAAAGATGGGGGGTTGGAAATGAGTACTAAACCTTCTTTTCTCTCCCGACAGACCAACCAAAGAAAAATAAATATTTCTCACCTCAGACCCAGGGAACAGCATTTCCTGGCTTCACATATGGTGGCACTTCCCATTCCTGTCTGATGACTTCACTTCTGGCTTTCCATGATGATGTCAGTTCCATTCCCCATCTAATGGCTTCACTTCTGGCTCACAATGATGATGTCATTTCCATCCTAAAGTGAAGATGTCACTTCCTTTACAACCACTTCTGTTTCCTCTCTGGTTATAATTCCTTCCTGCCATTTTTCCATAAAAGACCCATGAATGTATTCTCTAGTTGTCAAATGTATTTTTTCAGTTTTGACCATAGCAACAGTCCATTTTTGAATTGAACTACTGACATTATACAGGGAACTCCCCCAACTCTTCATTGTGTTTACCTCTCTTTTGTTCTTTACTATATATATTGTGGTCCCCGGCGAGGGCTTGTGCCTCCTCTAGACCGCGAGGGGGCGTCCGTCCTGGTTCTGTTGGGAGCCACGGGTCAAGGGCATGGATGCCCAGCCCTGTAGGGGCCCGTGGTCACCGCCAGGCGGCGCTCCGATGCCGGTTTATCCCGTACGGTCCTTGGCTGGGGCTGGAGCCCGGCCGGGACGCCTTGGAGGGCCAGAGGAGGGCGAATGCCTCCTCCAGACAGAGTGGGGGCGTCCGTCCTGGTTAGGCAGAGGGCCTCGGGTACAGGGCATGGAAGCCCAGCCCTGTAGGGACCCGTGGCCACCGCCAGGCGGCGCCCCAGTGCCTAATTATCCCGGGAAGACTTTATGTGGCGCCCGGAGAGCTGCCAGGAAGGCAGCCGACACTTCCGCCACGCTGGGGCGTGGCTAAGGAGCAGATGCCGGAAACACCTGGGGCTCATCCGGGGGCATTATATAAGGGGCCGCCTCCAGTGATTGGTGGAATTCGGGAGGAAGTGGACTGAGCGAGAGGAAGGACTGGAGGCGGCCAGGAAGGCACAAGAGACTGTGGGCCTGGACTTTGGGGAAATCGGTGCGAGAAGGCACTGGGGGTGCACGTGAGCACGAACTTGTAAATAGTGTACATAAATAAATGGTGTGTGGTGAAAAAATGTTGTCCGTCTGTCTGTGCCGGGGCCAGCGTTCACAATATATATATATATATATATATATATATATATATATATATATATATATATATATATATATATATATATATATATATATATATATATATATATATATATATAGGTATAAGGATTTTAAATTCTGTAAAGACTTTTGACTTCCCCTGTCAAGCAACTCATCTTTTTCTGTCTTCTTGCTCAGTCATGGTTATTTGTTAAAGTCTGTTAGTGTGACATAAAGTAAAAAACCCTTGAAGACAAATCACTTTACAAAGCCCAGCCAACATTATTTGTGGATTGTCTAATGTATTTTTCTAACTGACCACAAAAAACAAAAGCATTTTTGTGACCTTTCTTGTTTCTTTTATTTTTGACCTGATGTCTCATGGTTCTGAAATCAATGGCCAGACATAATAATAATAAACAAGTAATAATAATCATGTTTTATTTATCTAGCACCTTTCTCATTCTCAAAGTGCTTTCAGAGAGAAGAACACAGCATATACAACATTGGATATAAATAATAATTTGTATAAAAAAATAAATACAGGATATACAATACATTAAAATAGAATAAAAGACAATAAACCAAAATAAAATAAAAAACACAAAATACTACAAGGAAACCCAGAACAAATAACATATTTTGTGGTGCAAACAGAAATCTTACTAAGCACATGGACAGATAGGGTAAACTGAAAGAAGGGTCAGAAAGTCAAGATAAATGAATTGCCTTCCTGAACAAATTAATTTGAAGTTGAAAGATTGAATTGACTCAGCTGATATCATTCATTTTAGAAGGTTATTCCAAAGTCTGGGCGCTGAAGGCCCTGTCACCCTTAGACTGTAGGCTAGTTTGCCGCTCAACAAGATTGCCAGAATTAGTTTACCTAAGTGGGAAGTGGAGGAAATTACTGAAATAGTTCGGTGCAAAGCTGTATAGAGAGAGAGAGAGAGAGACGTTGGGAACATATACTGCAGGTTAATAACAAAATGTTATATTCAATCCTGTAAGACACAGGGAGCCAGGGAAGTTGGTGAAGGATGGGTGTTATGTGATCACTATTGCAGGTCTGTGTAAGGACTCTTGCAGCAGAGTTTTGTACCAACTGGATCTGTGATAACAGCTTAGAAAGGAGCACCTGCTAGTCAATGTGGGGTGTGATAAAAGTATAGACAAGTATCTCAGCTTTAGAAAAGGAGAGCAATGAGGAACACTAAATATGTAACAAAAGTGGAAGTAAGAAAGTTGCTTAATATGATTTATGTGGGTTGATTCATAGTCAAAGAAGAATGTCTAAAGACATTGTCAGCAAGAATGATTAAAAAGGAGCTTATTTTCCTAAGGTGAGCTTTAGTGCCAGTTAGCATGACTTTGGTTTTGTTGCAATTTCATTTTAAATAGTTATATTCCATTCAGGCTAAAATTTCACTGAGGAAAGTTGTGAGCTGAGAAAACTCTGAATTTTCAGTTATAACCCTGAAATAAATTTGAATATCATCCGCATTAAAAAGATAACCCAGTCCTGTTTTATCTATAGGCAATAATATTGTACTTAGAAAAAGGAAGAAGATGGAGACAGGTTCAAAGTGATAAACTTTAATAGGTCCTTCTACTAAGATCTTTTCTGAGTACACGTTACACCATCTTATATTATCCTAACAGCTCCTCAGTACCCATAATTCCTTAATACTATGGAATCCCTTGAGCCTTGAGGGAACCTCTTTGTGTGACTGGCACTGAGGCAGATCTGCTGTTGCCAAGACTAACAAACACTTGCCTGTCAGTCAAATAGGACTTAAACCATTGGAGGGCAGTGCCTGAGATACCCAGCATGTTCTCCATTCAGGACAGTAGAAAGTCATGTCTGACAGTGTTGAATGCTGCACTAAGGTCTAAGAGAATTAATATGCTGCTCTGTCCAGAGTCTGCTGCCATAAGCAAATGCTTAGTTACTCAAAGCAGAGCCGTTTCACAGCTGTGCAATGCTATGAAGCCAGACTGAAAGGGTTCCATTATCTAATTGAAAGTTAAGTAACTGCTGAGTTTGGAAGCCACAACACACTCCAGAACTTTAGACAGACAAGGTAAAGTGAGAGATGAAGCAAAAACTTTTCAGTATCTGTCATCGCGAAAAGTTCATCATCAGAAGGCTTTTTACCTAAAAATAAAGGCTATTAGGACTCGGGATAGACAGACAGAGTTTTAAAGCTTTATTGCAATAAATCAACAACACAGACTCAACCCAATTCGGCCGAATGAGATTGAGCCCTGAACAATGCCCCATCCTAAGTTTTTATAACAATTTCTTATCATTTTAACCTTGCTCAATTAACTCATTCGGCACCTGGTCATTCTGTCTATTGTTCACTTCAGTTTCTGTTTTTCTTATTCTTGCTGGGTTCATCAACTAGGCAGATGTTCTTTATTCCATATTTGGTCTTTCATGGTGTCACTTCCTTTTCTGGCCTTTCGTGCTATGCTATATTGGTGGCCTAAAGCTAAGCTTTAATTAAAAAGAAATATAGTATATGCTTTCATTTAATCATTGCTTGGCATGCTTGATTTGTCTTAATTTCTACACTAAAGTTAATTTCTAATATATTCTTCTAATATTTTTGCTAATGCCTGAATTTACACATTTTCTCTTCATGCATTACATCAGTGTGACCTTGCTTATAGGAAAAGCCTTTTGTTTTCTTGCTGCTGATTCTCCAGTCCAGCTGGTTTCTTTACGTGCCTCCCAGAGCCATCGTCTGTCTGAGGTATCGTTTCCTTAGCTTCCTAGCCTTGAACACAGGTGTTCTCAAACTCTTATCCTGTTCTAAGTTGGTTTCTGTATGTCAATCTCTTTTAGTTAACTATTTTAGTTATCTTATGTGCTTAACATTCTAATTTATGCCTAATCTAATGATGTAGAAGCTTGTAATTACTTTTAATGGCTCTTTATGTTAATTTGCTATTCTCTATGCTAATATAAAAAAAATTTCCTTCTACACTTGTTAGCATCAAGACCAGTGATTTTAAAAGTAGCTGGCATGGAGATGGTGTGAAGTGATGTATTTATTATTGTCATAGCAATCTGGACTAAGGTTTGAAGGCAGGATTTGCAAAGTGTGGTGGGGATGGAATCCAGTGTACAAAAACTAGGCCTCATCTTACAGAGAAAGTCATTAACAAATGGAAATGAAACTGGTGAAAATTTAAAATAGGAGCTGGATGGAGTGGAAAAACAAGGAAAAGTATAAAACATTAAGGATTAGTATTAGTTAAATTATTCTTACCATGTTAAAAAGAAGGAATTTTTCAAAAAACTTCAATAATTGGGCCAGGTACAGTTTGAAATAGTTTATTAACCACAGAGGAGAAAACTCAGTTATCATGGCCACTCACTATTATTCTGCCAAAGATTGTATTTGTAGTGCTTCTCTGTATGTGCTTTGATGGTCAAAGAAAGTCTGGGACAGCAAGGAAAGGCCAGTCTTGTGTGACACTCTTTTACGATGTCCTTTAGTCAATAGTAATCCAATGCTAGCCATATTGCAAAGTTAACCCAACATGCACGACTTTGGCTTGTGAGATGTGGGAGGAAAGTGAGAGTACCCTGAGGAAACCTATGTGGACAAAGAGACGACTTCCATGAAGATGGTGAGTCAACTGTGAGGCACATCATTAATCATCCTTTATCTATCTCTAAACTAAAAACTGTAACTTTAACTATAAATGCTGATTTTTCACAGATATAATGCTGTCACATAAGTTTATTTTCAAAATTCAAATTCACTTCAATACAACTGTAAAGTATTAAAAGGCACAATCCTTTTGTGATAAAATTTTAATATTTTATGAGTAGATATATTTTAAATGAGAAATTTCTTTTGTAAAATTTGAGAAACTGAAAAATGGATGAACCAAAGGGAAAAAAGAGACCAGAGGTATCTTGAAGGATGTAAGTGCAAATGGAATTTCATGTTTTTCTTCTTTCCACAAAAAGGCACGATAAAGGCTTCTAATGGGCAACAAGAACAACTGCAGGATTTGCTTTTGATATGGATTGTAGCTGTGTTTCATGGCTATTAAGAAGGCTACAGATCAAAAGTATCAGAGAATGCTAGTTTCAAGTTATTGTTTAATAATGTAAGAGAGAAAATGAACTGCTGCTGCTGCATGTTCTTTAAGGCAAAGTCCGACATACTTAGGGAGTGAATACTGAAATAAAGTGGAAGGTTGTCTGTTGCCAATCATTCATGCAACATGGGAGAGACATTTTGCCAAGTTCTCCTGATTAATTCACCCTAATTTGCACTGTCCTTCTTAAAATCCTTCTGAGGGCTTACATTTCTTAGCAACAGGAGCCTATTATATTTTTTCTTTTTCAACAAGTCATAATTTTAATTTTTTAATTTTATCTATTAGTTTTTGTAACGAAAATGAGTTCATCAGTTTCAGGTTTGGGGATTCTCCTGTTTACTTATACATGCCAGGTTAATTTGTTAATGATTCCCAAATATTCTTCTCACTGGATTAAACAATTGGAATATAATCTGCTGCGTTCCGGTTGGTGGGTAGTGTCTTTTGCATGCAATACTCAAAAACTGATGGGTTGCTGTTTGTGCACTTACTGGACGGCTCACTTGTCAGTCAGTGAGTCAGTGTCAGGATCTCTGCTTCTTAAAAGTAAAACTAGAAAGAAAGAAACACAAAAAGGAACAATGGGACTTTAAAGTTATGCAGACAGCTTTTTAATTCATCCACAAGTCGGATGCCTTTGTGGCATTTTTGGCATGAAAATCTCTGAGTGGGGCCATACCAGAATTTTCCTGTATATGTCTAGACTCTTCTATCAGTAACATTAACTTGTCTAATTAATAATATTGGTCCTTTTTTTGCAAATGACTAGCAAGACATGCAAGTTCACACACCTCTCGTGTCACAAAAAAATCAAACAGTCAATGGGATGCTGGTTCCTGGATTGGATTGTCTCAATTGGCATCAGATCATTGTGATACACTGGTGAGACACCATCATAATCTGACAAAGTTCAGCAACAGATATTTAAATACTAAATAAGGCTTCGCTGCCACCCACTGCTCAAGAAAATCTTAAGTCTTAGCTGAAACAGAATACCTTAAGTTTAGTTTATAATAGCTTTGAAGGAAAAAAGAGGACAAGCTGCAACAACACAGACAGAGAATGCATTCTAAACATACTGCAGAACTGTACACTGCTTTCGAGATAGCAAAGAAACTAAATCAAAGTCAGCAAACAACTAACATACTGTAATTTTTTTGTACATGTATGTCTGTTCTTATAAAAGCTGATATCTGATGAGCAGTTACCAACAGCCGATCACCCAGAGGGTGGTGAAAGATTAGAACGCAGAAAGGGTTAAAGATGAACTTGCATCTCCTCTCAGCCCATTGAGGGCGCGTTTATATGTTGTGTGTTCTGCAGCATGTACAGTTCATATTTTCCAGCTGACAATACAGACTGCTTCACCTGCCAAATGGTCGGGAAAATATTCGATTCAGAGGACCATGTTAGAAACTTAATAGCTATTAGGCAAAGCAAAATTCGATCAACTCAGTTTGTTTAGACAAATTGTTTTCAGTCTCTCCAGGTCCCACAGTGGTCAGTGGGTGCCCAAAATCAGCAGCATCAAATTAGCTATAGGGTGAGTGGGTAACAGTGAGAACGAGGGTCTAGGAAGCCAAAATTTAGTCCTTTCACATCCAGGTCAGTAATTTTGTCCCAAAGCAGATTCTCAGCTCTCTGCAGCACCCCTGTGTAGCCTGAAAACAGTAAAGTGCTCATAATTGGCGATTCAATAATACAGAATGTTAGAATTCCAAGCTACGTTAAACCAGCAGTTAATGTTAAATGCCTCCCGGGGCAAGGTATCTGACAATGAGGCTAAATTGGATCTTCTGGATGACAAAGAAGTATCTACCTTTTTGCTGCATGTCAGCACTGATAATATTTATTTACATAAATCTGAGGTATTAAATGGGATCTTCATGTCTCTATGCACCAAAACTAAAAGAAAAATGTTGGAATTTAGTTGTTTCTGATCCCTTCCCAAGATTATATAGAGGAGATATAAGGAGAGAACAATTAGAATGATTTTTGGGAACAGCCTGGATTTTTCAAGAGAGACACTCTTGATCCTTACTGGAGGGTTTTGTTTTGTTTTACCCCAAAATATGGCAGCAGTACTGCCTGGCTTACCGATCAGACCATCATCCAGATGGCAGTCTTGTAATCTTCAATCACAAACTGTTGTTTAACCCAAATGTTACTATCCTGTAGGTGTTACCCATAAACCTAGTTGTGGGGCATCTTATAAATTTAGTTTTAATGCAAACCTTACATTATTTGATAACCAAAAAATAAGGTGTATAATTAGACCAAGAGATAAAACCAGATCCTCCACCAAGGATACCTATAATAGTAACTTAATTCAAATTAAAACGAGAAATATAGCACCAGCTCAGAAACATCTATGGAGTTTTAAATGCTCCTTATTAAACATTTGCTCTCTTGGAAGCAAATCTGCTTTGGTAAATGATACTATTTTATTTTGTGTTTTATCACTGAAACCTGGCTTAGTAAATCAAATACTATTCCCCTAGTTGAGGCATCACCAGATGGATACACATTCCTTCATAAAACTAGAGATTCTGGTCAAGGAGGAGGCCTTGGAATAATTCAATGTGACAAAATGCAAATCACTTCTAAATATTCAGGCAACTTCACATCCTTTGAGGCACTCATTTTAAATATTAAAACAGATTCCAACAAAGTTATACATAATCACAGATTAGGTTTAATTATTCCTCACAGAGTTGAAATTCAAAATTTAAATATTACTCAATTAAGTTGTTTCTGATCACTACTTAATTATGTTTAATTTGATTCTGCCCTTACCAATACATTCATAGATTAAAACAGATAGCAGTAGAGTATTGTACAGTGTTAGCCATAGATTGATACAGGAGAAAGTAGGGTGAAATGTGATCTATTTAGTTAGCCAATAAAAGGTGTCATTTCACCCTACTTTCCCCTAGATTAAAACAGAGACAGAACGACATCTAGAATGTAATTCTGCTTCAAAATTTATATTATAGATACTTTGAATAATTCAAGTGTAATCATAGAAAAAAAAATTCAAACAGCTAACATCAAATTATAATATTACTATGAGAGATGCTCTGGATGCAGTGGTTCCATTCAAAACAAAAGTGATTAAAGCACAGCAAAAACACCTGGTTTAATGAGAGCATTCAAGCCCTTAAATTAGAGTGTCGAACACTGGAGCGCAGGTGGAGAACAACAAAGCTGCAGGTCTTTCAAATTGCATGGACAGAGAGTGTTAAAATATAAAAAGCTCTCTTTAAAGCCTGCTCAGACTACTATTCTAAAGTAATAGATTACAATAATAATAATAATCCTTGTGTACTGTTAAGAACACTACCTAATTTAACAAATGAGAATTCAGAACTACAGTGCAAAATACCAACAGACATTAGCATTACAAATTTCATATACTTCTTTACTGAGAAAACTGAAAATATAAAATCCCAAATCTTAGCATCACAGTGCAAACCTTATAGTAGCTCGCCTTCCATTTCAACACTTTATAAAATTTAATCCTGTAAAAGAACAGGAAGTCTCAAATTTAATTTCTATAATGAAGCATACTAATTTTTCACTAGTTCCAGTGCCAACAAAACTAGTAAAGCACACAATGGATGTTCTTGCAGCACCTATTCTTAGGATTATCAATGGCTCACTAATGCACTGTGCGCTACTTAATGCACTAAAAAAGTCAGTCGTCAAGCCATTACTTAAAAAGTCAGAGCTAATTATATATTTAGTAATTATAGACACATTTCAAATTTACCCTTCCTCTAAAATACTTGAGAAAGTAGTCACCAATCAGCTTCAGTCTCACCTTACATATCACAATTTATTTGAGAAATTGCAGTCTGACTTTTAAAGCGAACAGCACATGACATTCTGATATCCTCTGATGAAGGAAATTCCACTGTAATTATGTTGTTTGACTTAAGCGCAGCATTTGACACTATTGACTATTCTGTTTTACTACACAGGATGGAAACTGATGTTGGGCTTACAAGCAAAGTCCTTGCCTAGTTTCGTTCTTATTTATCAAATTGATTCTAGTACATATGGAAATGTATTGACAGAACTCTCACAACATACACAAAATTTAAACATAGCACCCTGGAAGGCTTAGTACTGAGACCATTACTGTTTTCACTTTACATGCTTCCATTACAATCTATAATTAGTAAAACAAAATGTTAATTTTCGTTGGTATGCATATGACACCCAGTTATTTCTTTTTTTTTTTTAGACCAAAGGGCGTTTCTCTAATGTTGCCCTTAATTAGATGTGTAGATGTGTTAGTGAATTAAAAACGCTTTTCAAGGAACAGTGTAAATGTAATCCTCTATCAATCCAAACCAAAGTATCTATAAATTAAGAATTGATTGAATAACTGAAAAAAGGAACAAACACAGCAGAAAAACAAATTGCCTAAAGAGCAACCCAAGGTGAACAAGTTCTAAAATGCAATGCAAACAGTAGGACACAAGAACACAAGCAATACTTTGCAAGAACTACAAATTTTAAAAGAAATCAATACATTGATCAACTGCTGTAACTCTCTCTGTGGCAGAACCCAGCCTCAGTAAGTAATGGCTGAATGTTTAAAGATTCAGTACAACAATACAAAATAATGAACAAACCTAACAGAAACTACATAAAAATGTACCATAATAAATATTAATTCAAAAGCAACCATCATAATAGCAAAACAGAAAATACAAATATTCCAATTAAGAAACCCTGGCTGAAACATAACAATCAGGATGGAAGGATAAAACTATAGATTTTAGTTGATCCCCTTAAATTTGCTTAATTTTTCTGTGTGTGTGTGTAGACCGTTACCCTAGCCAGGGTTGTCAATATGTCCAGTGCTGTTGGGACAGACACATGATACCGCATTGAATTCAGAATGGTAGAAGTATCTTTGTCCTAGGACACTATTGCAGTATGTGAGAGATGTTATGAATAAATGACTTAAAGTCCCAGCCTCAACACAAATTGCTTTTAGTTAATGTTGTGCTCGGACTGCATTGACTGCCATTACACAAGACATTAGTCACTCGGGTAGACCTCAAGCAAAGCACTATTGGCATTTGGTAGAGCAGTAATTTTATAGGCTTATCCAGCCAACCATTGATACTTATAATCAAATTTCAGAATGTCAAGGAACTGAAATCTATGTCGACAGCACTGGGTGCAAGGCAGGTCGCAACCTTGGACAGAATGGCAGTTTTACAAGCTTATATAGGACAAAAAAAAACTATAACAAAATAGAATCAAGTTGGTCCTCCAACCAGCATCTTTCTTCAATTTTTATCAGTTTGTTTTCCCCTTTTTATATAATTGGCCACTTCTAACACAGCGATGTCAAGATCATCTGTATCATATGAAATGTTTTTTGCTCGTATTCCTCAGGAGAGGCCTCAAGTTCCTTTCGGAGTATATTGAACAGTAAATTGAGTCTGCTGGCATTTCATATAGGCTGTCACAATGCAGAAAGCAACAGGAAGAATGCCTCTTTCCCAACTTATTAAAATATATCAGTACAGTTTAATACTTCCCCGCTTGACTTTTCTGTTGACCTTTCATTCATTGCCATCTCTTACAGCCTTTCAAGTTTACGGTTAAATTGGTAATCCCACGATGGGATTTGCAGTCTTTCAGAAGATCACAACTGTCAGTTAAAAGCCTGGCAAACATTAACAAAAGTGAACACTACGGACACCACATTTTGCTTGATGTAAGGAACACACTCCAACAAAAGAGCAGCAGAGAAGGACTTCTGAAAGCAGGGCACTCAGAAAGTGACATTTTAATGGGTTTTCTGCTGAAGCTTAAGCCATTTTGTCTTTCCGGGATGAACATTTCTACTAATCAATACGCACATCCACATTCCATGGCGAACCTCCTGGCTATTCCACATAACACAAATTGTGATTTCTTATATCCTCATAAATCTTATTCTTAATTAACCCTTTTGAATTGTTAGTATCCCTAAATACAATGTGAGGAAAACTTTCCCATATTTTCTTTTGGAAAAAATCTGCATTGTAATATATTTTGCCTTACCTATGTTTTTGAAACCACATCTTTCAAGAAAATAATCCAGGAATATAATTACATTTTAGCTTTTTGGATTTTTTAAAATAATTTCTTCCTATGAATCTGTCAGTCCAGGAAAAAAAATCCTGGTGACCATGGAGAAACAGAAATAAAGAATTAGGCTTTCTGTATCTAAAGACTGCCGTAGACCATTTCAGATAATTATATTACAGAATGATAGCGCATAATATATAGTAAGAGGGAAATTACAGTTAGCTACAAACCATCCATACATTTTATAGACACATTTAATGCAGTTTCAGAGTCACAGAGGGCAAGATCTCAAACCAGCAGTGTAAAGTAGGAACTAGCCTTTGAGGGGATGCAGTCCGTTGTGGGGTACACTGACTCAAACACATACTAATTTTCTCAAAGCCAATTTAGAGCCTCGCACCTAAAATGAATGTTTTTGGAATTTATGAGGAACACTTGAATAACCTGGAAAATCCACAAAGGTTGGGGTAGAATTTTAGGTTTCACACAGACGGCAGTTAGACTGGGGTTGAAACTGTAGTGCGATCTATATAGCCATATGCAGCTATGATCCACAGCTCTAATAATAAGAGTGACCATTTGCATTTTTGGTTATCATCTCTGAAACAACAAGTAACTTTCTCCCTTCTGTATTCCCTATCTCTCTTGATGTGTTGTGCTGGTTACTTAATGTCTATTGTATATACAATAAAGCATAGCTCTTTTAGTGCATTACTTGATTCAGTATACCCTATCAGGGTTCATTACAACAAAGTATGAGATTGGTGACCCAATTAAAACTGCAAAATCACTAGACAGGCAAAAAGGAAAAAACCTAAATGGTTTCTTAAATTTAAGTGCCCAAAAACTAGATGCCTAATTCAAATTAGTCTTTCCTTTATTATTATCAAATCCAGAAAAAAAAAAAAAACTAAATTCCAGTTCTAGTCTAACTAAAATGTGCACACACCTACCAACATTTGGAGCTGTAGAAGCCATTACTCACATTTGTGAAGCAGATAACACTATCAATGTGCAAGTCAACAAGGTGAAAATATGACATTGATGGGTCTTATTGCAATTCTGCAGATATGAACAAGCACATACAACTTTTCCTTTCACTTGAATTTGAATTAATTTTTCTATGCTACGTCTGTGTTTTACTTGAGGTAAATTTGATTTGATGAATATGCAACAGCTGCCACTAACACTGAGGAATAGTACAGAACAATATGTACTTCATCACCATTTTCAATCCTTGTATGCTTGCATTTGCACATGTCATTGAATGTAACCACCAGCACATACATTTGACGAAATATCTTCATCACAGGTAAGGTGTTAGACTCACAGCTGGCCATTTAGCTGCATAGTAGAACCCACTGCATGCAATTCCTAGTGCAATAAGTAGGGGAAGGCGGCACGGTGGCACAGTGGTAGCACTTGCTGCCTCACAGTTAGGAGACCCAGGTTCGCTTCCCGGATCCTCCCTGCGTGGAGTTTGCATGTTCTCCCCGTGTCTGCGTGGGTTTCCTCCAGGCGCTCCGGTTTCCTCCCACAGTCCAAAGACATGTTGGTTAGGTGGATTGGTGATTCTAAATTGGCCTTGGTGTGTTTGTGTGTGTCCTGCGGTGGGTTGGCACCCTGCCCAGGATTGGTTCCTGCCTTGTGCCCTGTGTTGGCTGGGATTGGCTCCAGCAGACCCCCGTGACCCTGTGTTCGGATTCAGCGGGTTGGTAAATGGATGGATGGATGGATAAGTAGGGGAGAGTGGGGTGATTTGTGCCAGCGGGTAAGTTGTGCCACCCCCTGTTTCTAGGGAACCATACAAGAAATTGGTCATGTGACCACACATTTTTGAAGAGTCAGCCATTTTACTTATCCTGCAAAGAAGAGAGCCTCAATGCATGAGAGGTAAGCACATTTAAGTTAAAAAACTGTTTTTTGCCTTTCAAAGTAAAATTTCTATGACCAAGGTTTTTTGATTGTTGTGTCTGAACAGTTATAGAAAAGTTTGAAAACATTTCACACATGTTTTAGTGCTTTGGTAAGCTACACTATGAGCCTATACAGCTAGCATGATGTTAGGTCAAAACTGCTTAATGGTGCATTTTTTCCAAAATGGTAAGGTTGGGGTGATTTGTGCCAAGGGACCTGGGCTAAGTTGTGCCAGTGGGAAATGCAATCCCACCCATGTTTGTTTTCCCACGTGTCCATTTCAAAGAACAGTTCCTGAATGGATCACAAGCAGGATGCGTAGGTCATTCTACGAGGTCTGGATGGATGAATGAAGAAGCCTTCATCATCTTCATGCAGCACTTCATCCGCCAAACCAACTGCTCCACCAATCACCCAGTCCTGCTCATTCTGGACAGCCACGAATCTCACATCTCACTGAAGGAGGTGACAACTGCTAAAGAAAATGGTGTCGTTATGCTCACCCTGCCACCTCACATCTCACACTGCTTGCAACCTTTAGACAAAACAGTCTATTACTCAATGAAAACCTACTACAACAGTGCAATGGATGGATGGACTAATCCTGGTAGAACGGTAACGATTTACCAGGTCCCACAACTTGTAAACCAAGCATCCATGTCAGCAATGACATCCAGAAACATCACATCAGGTTTCAGAGTGACAGGCATGTTCCCATTCAACAGGGATATCTTCCTAGATGAAGATTATGCTCCATCAACGCTAATGGACAGGGCAAACCCAGAAGAGCCCTCCACCAGTGCTGCTACTGACCTGCTTGGACCATCACATGAGGAGCCAACCCATGCCACAGCTCTTGAAGCAGTTCCAGACCCAGGGGGGCTACTCACTCCTCTGGAACCAAATCCCGAGCAATCATCAAGTGGCTAAATTGGTTCTTCTGCCCATTTGGGTTAAGTATCTCCAGAAGCCATACTTCCCTTGCCAAAAGCCACAGCAAGAAGGCCTAGAATGAGAAGAAAGAAAATAAAATCAAAAATCGTGACCGACACACCTGAGAAGATGGAGCTGGAGAAGGCACAAAAAGAAAAAGAAAAGAAAATTGCTGAAAAGAAAAGAATCAAAGGCAGAAGAAAGGGCCTCTCAAAAACTCAACTAGAGCTCTAGCCATCTTTCTTAGCTCTTGCCTTTTTCAAGCTCAGCTCACTTTCTTTCTCCTAATTTCTTTTTCATCTTTCTCCTCTCTTTGTTTATTCATGTGGTCAACCCCAGCTAATGCCATGCACTCGTCAAACTGCTAAATGGCAATCAACTCACTACGGTGAGTGCATGCATGTGCCAGCGCAGTGGGGGGAAGTAAATAAAAAAAATCTAAAAGCGATTAATAAATTAAACTACAAAAATATCCCACTGTGACATGTCCCACACAATTAGGAGGGTCAGAATCAGAATCACTTTGTTAGCATGTGAAACATATCAGAATTGACTTTGGTTAGATGCAAAACATGAAGTACAAGACATAACCAACTCAAGAGAACACAAATTCAACCCACCATTAATCTGTCGCTGTGCAAACCACTATACAAATACAACAATTTCTTGAACAAAACATTTAAAAACTTTGATAGTTAACTGAAATACATTGAAAAACAATACAAAATAATATACATATAAAATAGTGCAAGCTGAGCACATATGAAGTATTTACGAATTGACAAGCAGCATAGTTACCAGTTGCAAAAACAGTTAGGATTAACCCTATTTAAGTTTATTTAGGATCTGAATAATTTGAGGAAAGAAGGTACAGAGAAGACATGCAGTTTGGGTCACAATAGTCCTGTATCTCAACTGTAAAGTCAATTTCATGAACAGATGGTTGCTGGAGTGGGTAGAGTCAGCCTCAATCTTTCCTGTTGTCTTTTTCACTTTGCCAATGAACAAATCTTTTAATGTGGGGAGACAACAGCCAATGACTTTCTCAGTTGAACAAATCACCAAGTCTTAGAAAGAGATGAGGCAGAAGGAAACCAAATGGTAATGGAAGAGGATGCAATACTCCCAATGATGGCTAAGCAAAAATGTAGCAAAATATGCCTTGATATGCTAAGCTTCTTCAGCTGGCGAAGAAATAACAGTCTCTGCCTGGCTTTCTTGATGATGGAGGTGATGTGCTTGTCCCATTTTAATGTATTAGTGAAAATAGTTTCCAAGAATTTAAATGACTGAACCACAGAAACAGTCTGGCCATTAATTTGCCAAAGTGACTTGTCGGCAGAAATCAATCCTCTTTTCCAATGTCTTAATAGCATTGAACTGCAAGCTGTTACAAGAACACCATTCTACAAGATGGCCCACCTTTCTTTGATAGGAAGACACACCATTATTGGAAACGAGATCCATAATGGTTGTGTCATCTGCAAACTTTAGGATTTGCACAGATTAGTCTTGGATCTACAGTCATTTGTATAAAGCAAAAACAGGAGGGGTGAAAGAACACAGCCTTGGGGGGAGCCTGCACTAATTGTTTTTGGATCCAACATATAAGGGCCCAGTCTTAAATATTGCTTTCTATCTGTTAAGAAACTCATAATCCACTGGCAGGCACCATAAGGTACACCTAACTGGATTAGCTTGCTCTGAAGCAACTCTGGAACAATGGCATTGAAGGCTGAGCAGAAATCCATAAACAAGACCCTCACATAGATATTAGGCAAGTCCAGGTGGTGAAGAATAATTTGGAGGCATAAATTAACTGCATCCTCTACTGAACAATTTGCCCTATATGCAAAGTGAATCAAGGAGAGGATCATTGATGGACTTTAGGTAAGAAAGCATGAGATGTTTGAGTTTTTTCATAAACACAGGCGTCAAGCAACTGACCCATAATAATTAAGTAGAGATTTTATCCTTCTTGGGAACTGGATTAATAGTGGCAACTTAAAGCACTCCAGAATTTTGCCCAGCTGCAGGGAGGTGTTGAATAGGTCAGTGAAGACAGGTGTTAACTGGTCTGCACAATGTCTAAGAGTACCAGATGACACTCCATCACGGCCAGCTACTTTCCTAATATTCTGTGTTCTGAAAAGTTTTTGTACTTCCTCTTGCTTCAAAGAAAATATAAGGTGGAGCAGAGAGGAATGACTCAGGGGAAGGGAACCCAAAGAAGTTGAATCAGACTTCAATTAAGAGGGGATTGTGACCCTGAAATGGTTGTGAGAGGGAGTGAGGGGGGCTGTTGATAGGATCAGAGGATCAGAGTACAAGCAGGGGCTCATGTCCTTGTCAGACCAGCAATACAACACATTTAGCTGATTAGTCAAACTGGGGGGATAAGGCTTGGAAGCACTTCTGCCTGTTATTTGTAAGTTTTTTCAGAGAACTTCACACTGCTTGGCTGTTCTTGCTAAAGCTTTTCTCTAGCTGATCTTTATAAGTGGCTTTTGCAGCTCTCAGAGCTTTATTAAACTGCTGCCTTGCAGATCGATATTTTTTCCTGTTCCCAGACTTGTATGCCTGGTTCTTGGCAGCTCTGAGAACACTCAGCTCCTTGGCGAACCATGGCTTGTCATTTCTGTATCGCACAATGGTCTTTTTAGGGATACACACCTGAACAGATGGAGATTTAAGATGTTACAATGCCAGCATATTCCTACACAGTTGTGAGGGCCAAAGTATTATTTGCAAATTTTCATGGAACCCTCACAAGTGTGAAGAGGTGACCTGTAGTTGTTTACTAAACAAACCCATTATTGGGATGATCCTGTGATGGTACAAACAAGAGGATTTCAATCCCCAGCAGTCAGCAGGAATGTGCAGGGGCCAAAGGATGTTTGTTTTGTGCTTTACCCGAAGTCGGTGCACTTCAGAAGGAAACAAAATGGTCCCAGTGAAGGTGCAGTATTCTTTGACAGACAGCATTTCACTTATATATGTTACAAAAAGTGTGAGCTTCATGTAATGCTAGTGTGTTTTTTGTTTGTGAACTTTGTACCTGCCCACAGTGCAATTTGTACGCATAAGTAATGTATATTCTAACTGGTAACATTCTCCATATCTAATTTATTGTGTATTTTGTAGTACCGGAACGAGATTTTTGTGTACAGCCAATGGGACTCCCACTGATCACCACAGTATATTTCACATACTGAGCACAACCCTATAAATAAAAGTGTGCCAAAGATGCAGGTCCATGAACAAAAATATGTCAGTTTAAAATACTGGGGTCGACAAATGTCTCATTATTATTATATTCATGCCACAGCAGTTTTCCTCAAATTGCAACAAATTTTATAAACTTTATGTAAATGTTTTCTGATTTCAGAAGCGAGACAAATTAGTTTAAAACAAATGCTTTTTGGAGGTGGTGGAGGGCAACTTGCGGCAGTGTCCATGAATTTTGTGATACATCAGTGCATATAGGGCACTTGTGGTTAGATTGGCACTTGTCTTCTACAAGGTTATATGGTTGAGTAGGGACGTCTCCAATAGTGAGCGGCATGGGAGTAACACCATTAGTAAGAGATAGTAAGGGAAAAGACTCACTAACTTCCATTGCCTTTGAAATGCTCTCACGTATCACAAGCCCTAGATGATTGGTAAACTGTGAAGAGTACTAAATAAGACTCCATCAGGGCCAGCTGCTTTCCTAATATTCTGTTTCCTGAAAAGTATTTGTACTTCCTCTTGCTTCAAAGAAAATATAGGGTGGAAAAGAGAGGAATGACTCAGGGGAAGGGAAGCTGAAGAAGTTGAATCGGACTTCAATTAAGAGGGGATTGTGACCCTGAAATGGTTGTGAGAGGGAGTGAGGGGGACTGTTGATATAGAAGTCAGAGGGTCAGAGTACAAGCAGGGGCTCATGTCCTTGTCAACCCGCAGTAAAACTCATTTAGCTGATTAGTCAAAATGGGGGGATAAGGCTTGGGGGCATTTCTGCCTGTTATTTGTAAGTTTTTTCAGAGAACTCCACACTGCCTGGCCATTCCTGCTAAAGCTTTTCTCTAGCTGATCTTTATAAGTGGCTTTTGAAGCTCTCTGAGTTTTATTAAACTGCTGCCTTGCAGATCAATATTCGAAGGAGCTACTTATGGACAGAGGTTTAGTGTTTGCATGTACAGTATGTGTTCACTTTAGGAAGTTTCAGAGTAGGTTATCCAATAACAAAGCCAGTTAGCCCCACTCACCCCCACGATAATACATGATGATATCTCAGTCTTCCTTTTATTATCCTGCCGCAGCTTTCTACAGTTCCCCTTAACTACATGTTCATACCTGGCTGAGCATGACTTTATAACAGATACAAACAAAGCAACTCAACAGACAATTTGAGCTAAATCAGGGTATGTAGACACAGAATCCAAGGGCTGATATTTGAATTGATCATTTTTTTGTCCTCCGTTACTGTCTCACTTAATTCCCATTAAAAATTCTTATGAGCCATATGGAGAGAATGGGTATGAAATGCTACAACAAAACAGTTCTTAAACTATTTGTCATTTATTTTTTTGTTTACTCAAGTGTGAAAAATGGAAAAACAATCATTAAATATGCTCTTAATGAACACAGCTGGAAGTGGGTACAAAAAAAAATGCATTCATAGTTCCAAAGAAGACTGCAGTGTTCAAACTGAATTTGTGAGAATGTGAGAAACAATGTGACACTTAGTGGCTTTCAGAAACTAAAACCTTTTTTTTAACCTTTAGAGTGTAATATTGGCATATGAAAAATGGTGACTAACATAAGCATACTTTTAATTGATTATTTGCATAGCCTTTTAAATTCTTAATTAAAATGCTGCAAATAATGGGGAAATTCAATCTTTTCAATTTCCGAACAGTGCACGTTGCATTTCTCAGGGGAGCAGCGATATTGGACATTGATGAAGTGCAAGACAATGTATGACCATTGAGATGTGCTGCAGTTGAGCAGTTTCTGGATGTTATCCAGCTGGTGCTGTAGATGGATCATGACACTAACTATTTTTTGATACTACTTTAATCAGTTGAAAATATTATCTTATATTGTGGCTTATACCATTAAAACTGAAATGCATAAATAAATTAAAAAAACTACTTGAAATAAAGTAATTAGATGCAAATGCTGGTGCACTGCATACTCCAATGCCCCCTGTTTAATTTACCTTCATGTTTTCTGCTTCACTAAAATGTTGTTTAAGTTTTTTACATTTAAATTCACTGCAGAGCCAGCCTCAAATGCGTCTCAGCACTGCTCTTGAAAAAAGGACTGTTAAAACCAATTTTGTTAGAGGTTGTGCACCTAATGTGCTAATGCTTTTAACTGTTCTTCTCATTTTTATTTCATCTTCATATCTGCATTACCCTCATCAAGCCTATTGAAAGTGCAGCCTTCAAATTCACCCGTTAATTAAAATGGTAGGGCAAGGATTATAATCCTAAAAATGATTTTGCTCACTTTTCAAATTCATTTTCAGTTTTTCTGTTTGGAGGGTAAAAAATACTTCATTCATTCATGCTGTCTAATGACACACCAATAGATGGTGCTGTCCAGATCTTCACATTGTTTTATACAAATTTTATTTCCTAGTGTGTTATAAAATATTAAGAATAACCTATGACTGGATCATTCTTGCTTTAGGATACTTGATCAAGCACTTGATCAAGCAAGATACAATTGTTAACTTTCTAAATGAAATGTTAAAAGATAACTTTAATAAACATGTGCATGCATCAATCATTTGTAGTACTAATATGTTAGATTTGCCAAAATACTTTTTGCTGAGAAATTGCCAAGTTCTGTAGTTATCTTATTTTCTGAATTTTTTCTTAAATATTCACTGTATGGCCAGATTAGGCAAAGTATTTATTTTTATTTTTTTACCAGCACTCCACAATGCTTTTTGAGGCTGGAATAACATCACAGAACTGTAGCAGCCAATGCTAGATGTGATAACCCCCCAAACAATATAATGTTGATCCCATTCTCATCCACGACTATGTCTGCTCTTACCCAAGACGCATGACACAATTCTTCACAAGGTGTGTCCAGTATCCAATACAACTACAAAGTGAAGTACACAGGCAGCATCAATTTTACACAAGGAAAGAAGAATATTCATTTCACTGATTTTTCCTGCACGTTTTCGCCAAAGTCGATATAATGCGAATTTAGCAGAGTTTGCTCCTCTCTAATCTTTAGTCAAGTCTCAATGTTGGTTTAATTTTTTTAGATATAATATGCAGAATCTGACTTAATACTATGGGTTTTATGCTTACTACGAAATTTATTTGTACAAAGTTTGTTTGATTAGCTGTATTCTTTGCAATGTGTTTTTAATGTTATGTCGTAGTCCTTCCGTAAAACGTGCTGTTAAACCAAATTTCCCTCTTGAGATATTAAAATTGAATTGAATTTCACTTGCGTTTTGCAAATAGTTCTGTTCCTAGAGCCAGCTTGATATGTGGTATTGGAAATAATACATTATCCCACTGAAAGTATGTGTGACAGTGGCCAGTTTTTTTTTTACTTTCCCTTTGACTTCAATGCATTTTGCTCAGTTCACTGAAATTTCCAAAACCTTCTGTATTTCCATTAAAATCTAAGAAAATTCAGCAGGGTCCATTCATAACTACTATTTCTCAGCAAAGGAAATCTCACCACTTCTGCCTTGTCAACTATATATAAGATAAGGACACACCAGAAATTAGTGTTAATTGGCAAACTCATGACTGAAGAAAATTTAGATCATTCTACCTTATCTGTAAAAATAGACCACTCTGGTCCTACCTATTCTAAATTCAAAGCTATCACAAGTAAATGAAGATACCTCTTCAGACCCCCTAAAAGTTTGTCATCGTATTTTTGGGTTTACAAAATAGACATACGAGGGGGAACGCAAAAATAATGAGAATGTTTTTCTGGAGGCGGGAGGGGCGTTAGTTCCAACGTTTGCCGCTAGGTGCATGTACTAGACTGCCTTCTGCATCATTTGGCTAAGTGGTGTCCTTAAGCAATTGCGTGATGCAGTGCGGAGGAAATGACCTGAAGTCTGGCGATCAGACGAGTGGCTTCTGCATCATGACAACGCTCCCACCCACACAGCATTGAATGTGTGGCAGTTTCTCACGAAAAAACGGGATGACAACGGTCTAGCCTCCCCCCCCAATCGCCACCGCTACTCTCTGGACTTTGCACCCTGTGATATTTTTCTCATTTCCTAGAATGAAGAGGGACTTTACAGGAAAGTGTTTTCAGGATGTAGAGGAGGGCAAGAAGCAAATGACAGAGGCACTGAAGGCTATCACTTTGCAAATGTTTCAGAACAGTTTTGAACAAGTGAAAAAGTGGTGAGGCAAGTGTATTGCAACTCAGGGAGAGTATTTTGAAGGTGATTAAAGTTTGGAAATGTTCTGAGAAATACATGATATAAAAAAAATTCTCGTTATTTTTGAGTCCCCCTATTTGCTACAGTATGCATACACAGTATATGTTTTTGACAGTTATATATAACTCATCAGTCTGCTTCAAGTTTCTACTTTTGTTTGCTTTTTTCCTGTACTTATTATTTTGTATCTTTTTAGTTCACTCATAATGACGTATATTTAATTAATGTTGAATATATGTTTGTGCTAATACAATATTTTCAGAAATTGTATTGATATTCATTTTTGTAGCTCTTTTTATCTATGTCATTATTTTGATCAGAATTCTGCCTTTTGATTATATTAAGTATTTTTATTAATAAATCGCTGTCTTTTATTTTTTTATGTTACTCTCTATTTAGGGTTCTTGTTGCTATTGTGTTTTCATTCCTTGCTTATCCTTGTTTAATATCTAAAGTAGACAGACTGAAAGGTACAATTGTACTGAATTTAATTACCGTAGGGTCGAGATGCATAAACATCTTCTTAAAGGGTTTAGCTAGAGGACAGTCAGATTGAAAACAAGGGCCAGTTGCACTGTGGTTTATTAAATGTTTTGTCAAAAGCAAATCATTAAAGGAAAAATATAGAGTGGTGTGAAAAACTATTTGCTCCCTTCCTGATTTCTTATTCTTTTGCATGTTTGTCACACAAAATGGTTCTGATCATCAAACACATTTAACCATTAGTCAAATATAACACAAGTAAACACAAACTGCAGTTTTTAAATGATGGTTTTTATTATTTAGGGAGAAAAACAAATCCAAACCTACATGGCCCTGTGTGAAAAAGTAATTGCCCCCCTTGTTAAAAATAACCTAACTGTGGTGTATCACACCTGAGTTCAATTTCTGTAGCCACCCTCAGGCCTGATTACTGCCACACCTGTTTCAATCAAGAAATCACTTAAATAGGAGCTGCCTGACACAGAGAAGTAGACCAAAAGCACCTCAAAAGCTAGACATCATGCCAAGATCCAAAGAAATTCAGGAACAAATGAGAACAGAAGTAATTGAGATCTATCAGTCTGGTAAAGGTTATAAAGCCATTTCTAAAGCTTTGGGACTCCAGTGAACCACAGTGAGAGCCATTATCCACAAATGGCAAAAACATGGAACAGTAGTGAACCTTCCCAGGAGTGGCCGGCCAACCAAAATTACCCCAAGAGCGCAGAGATGACTCATCCGAGAGGTCACAAAAGACCCCAGGACAACGTCTAAAGAACTGCAGGCCTCACTTGCCTCAATTAAGGTTAGTGTTCACGACTCCACCATAAGAAAGAGACTGGGCAAAAACGGCCTGCATGGCAGATTTCCAAGACGCAAACCACTGTTAAGCAAAAAGAACATTAGGGCTCATCTCAATTTTGCTAAAAAACATCTCAATGATTGTCAAGACTTTTGGGAAAATACCTTGTGGACTGATGAGACAAAAGTTGAACTTTTTGGAAGGCAAATGTCCCGTTATATCTGGCGTAAAAGGAACACAGCATTTCAGAAAAAGAACATCATACCAACAGTAAAATATGGTGGTGGTAGTGTGATGGTCTGGGGTTGTTTTGCTGCTTCAGGACCTGGAAGGCTTGCTGTGATAGATGGAACCATGAATTCTACTGTCTACCAAAAGATCCTGAAGGAGAATGTCCGGCCATCTGTTCGTCAACTCAAGCTGAAGCGATCTTGGGTGCTGCAACAGGACAATGACCCAAAACACACCAGCAAAGCCACCTCTGAATGGCTGAAGAAAGACTTTGGAGTGGCCTAGTCAAAGTCCTGACCTGAATCCAATTGAGATGCTATGGCATGACCTTAAAAAGGCGGTTCATGCTAGAAAACCCTCAAATAAAGCTGAATTACAACAATTCTGCAAAGATGAGTGGGCCAAAATTCCTCCAGAGCGCTGTAAAAGACTCATTGCAAGTTATCACAAACGCTTGATTGCAGTTAGTGCTGCTAAGGGTGGCCCAACCAGTTATTAGGTTCGGGGGCAATTACTTTTTCTCACAGGGCCATGCAGGTTTGGATTTTTTTTTCTCCCTAAATAATAAAAACCATCATTTAAAAACTGCATTTTGTGTTTACTTGTGTTATATTTGACTAATGGTTAAATGTGTTTGATTATCAGAAACATTTTGTGTGACAAACATGCAAAAGAATAAGAAATCAGGAAGGGGGCAAATAGTTTTTCACACCACTGTAGTTAAAACAAAACAAGAGTTAAAATTTCCTTAGAGATTTTTAAAAAGATCAGGCCATTAATTCTCACAAATTGTCACAGTAAGAAGCGTTAATGTTCTGATGCTTGCTTAATTACAATCAGCTTTCTTATATACAGTATAATGGCAGGTATGTGTTCTGCCAAAGGAGTAAAAAGAGCACGAGCAGCCCACATTTACCTGCTACACAAAGGCCCTGGGAAAAAAGTACCAATTTTATCTTTTACTTGTCAGTCAAACTTACTTATAGCTTCCAAGTTTCATGCGATAACATGCATAAAGAGCATAATTTCAAAGTGTTATACTGTAAGTGTATGGCAAATAGATATAATACAGGGTGAGTCAAAATTATGTTAACACTAATGGTAATGCTATGTATATACTTATATACTGTACAATTTTTGTGTTGAACATGATTGTGAACAGGTTGAGACATTCCTGTGAATCAACTTGCACATATGAAGTATGTTTTGTGATATAAATTATTTCTGCAATTCAAAAATTTAACATAATTTAGACTCACCCTTTAGAATGTTGCATTCATCATTTCCTGGGATTCCCCAGATGCGCAGTCATGGTCACTTTCCTTTATCTGGGGCACCGATAATCATAAACCAAGGACCAACCAAGGTACAGTAAGTGAAAAGACAAGCAAGTCTTATAGTACTTGTCAAAAGTGAGGCAGAAGTTTATTAAACCCCTGAGAATATAAAATGCTTCAAATTTGTGCAAAACAGTGCATTTCTAAAGTCAATAAATATTTAAAGAAATAAATCCTATAAATTTCTCCTTTTAAACACAAATCAGTATATTAAAGTGTTTAGCAAAAAAAAAAAACAAATCCAAATAGATGACTACATTTTAAAACTATTGCTCTCTTGAAAGATAGAATTACCTTCAGTGGACATCCCTCTAGATCCACCAATCCATCCACTGCCGCATGCCGGTCTACCATCTTCATCAGTCACTACAAACCTGAACTGACACCTCATCTGGCCACCGCAGTTCAAGGAGCTGCCACCTCTGCACTTGTTTCCATGGTCTCTCTTTATCTGTGTTTGCGCCCTTGATCAGCATTTAGCCTTCAAGTACTTCACTATGCACCGGAGCCTCTTCTCAGCCATCGACCCTGCTCCCATCAAAACTACCTAATAGACCTAATGCTGTATGTCTTATTCCCTCTACAGAACGCAAGTCTCAAAATGTCTCAAACAACTGATCAGTAACTCTTTCAGTTTCATCTTTTTCCTCCCTTTAATCCACATTGGCTTGCCTCATGGCCGATGCCTGCTGATTGCTGAGCCACTAAAGAGGTAATTACCTTGTTAATCAGGTGTATGCATTCTCGTGCACTGCTTGCACCAACATGAGTTCAAGCAATGACTTGTGCTAAAACCTTTAACTTCTTGAATAAATGAAGCAATTAAAACAATTAACACACCCCTCCTGACTCGTTACACCACACATCCAAAGGGGCAAGGCTGGAAATTAATTCTTCAAAATTAAACCTTAAAATTTAAAGTTTAACATTTCTGTTAAAGGTCCAATGGTTTGCTTGTTGTATGAAATACAAAGGTTGACTTCCAAGTCTTTCTCTACAATATTTTCTCCAGTGTTTCCAAAAATGTGCAGATTAGGTTACTTGAATGGCATGGTTGAACTTTCTTAATTGTTTCCTTTAGCAACTGATTATCATACTGGTAGCTGGTCAGTGACATGACACTGGCCTTAAACAGTAGTAAGACTAAGAAGCTAATCCAGGACCCAAGGAAGAAAGTCCTCTGCTGTAGCCTATGTTCATCAGATGTACTGAGGCAGAATGCTTTAGACTCCTACAAATTCCTGGGTGTATGTATTTCAAATCTCCGCAACTGGTCAACAAGCAACGCAGCCATCATCAAACAAGCACTTGAACACTTGTACTTCTTATGGAACCTAAAAAAGTTTGGCCTGAGGAACTGGAATAATTGAAAACTTCCTAACCAGAGGTATCACCATATGGTGTGTAAATCTCAGAAAGAAATGTAAAAATGTTCTGCAGTTGTCAATAAAATTTGTAAAACAGATTAATGGCACGGCGTCGCAGTAGTTAACGATGCTGCCTTGCAGTTAGGAGACCCGGGTTCACTTCCCGGGTTGTACCTGTGTGGAGTTTGCATGTTCTCCACGTGTCTGCATTGGTTTCCTCCACAACTCCGGTTTCCTCCCACAGTCCAAAGACATGCAGGTTAGGTGCACTGGCGATTCTAAATTGTCCCTAGTGTGTGTGTGTGCACCTTGTGGTGGGCTGGCGCTCTGCCCGGGGTTTGTTTTCTGCCTTGCGCCCTGTGGCTCCATCAGACCCCCGTGACCCTGTAGTTATTATATAGCGGTTTGGATAATAGATGGATGGATGGATTAATGGCACAGGGCTCCCTACCATGTAGTCTTTTCACTAGCCATTAGGAAAGCATGATCCAGTATATGAGATCCTCACCATCCTGAACACTGCTTCTTCAACTGATGTGACACCAAAATATAATCTCTATAAAATATACTGTAAACCTTACAAGCCACCGGAGTGGGTTCACTAACAGCTTATTTCCCTCAGTAATATGACTTGTTGCTAAGAACATACAAGCGGGGGCAACCTATCCCAAGCTCATAGGCCACACAGCCACATAACTGTGCAGTAATCTAAGGGACTTCATGTGCACCCTTTGATCACACTTTGCATACAACACACTTTGGTAAACTACACATTTTAACATTTTTGCTTTTAAAACATATTATCTGTATATATGTTGTGACTGGTATCCTGGCCAGGATGGATGGCATTCCTTTACCTAGCCAGAAATATTGGATGGGCAGCCAGGATGGATGGATATCCCAGTCAAAACTGTTGGTGTTCCCTTTTCTTGTCAGGATGGACATTATGGATAGAGGGGCATCCAAATTAAGATGATTGGGAAGCCAAAATAAGTCAAATACAAAGGGAGACTGCCTTTTGTAGTCATGTAATTCCCTCGGCACACTGGGTGGCAGGATCCCTCTTGGTGAGCCCCCATTTGGACACCTACAGGACAGAAGACGAGGTTCTGATGGGATGCCCTGTTGGGCTCCTTGGATGATACTTTGGGGAGCTGTTATGAAAAGGATAACTTGACCTACTGAATTATCATCTGACCCATAGGTGCTTAATGGAAACAACATTTTGGCACCAGAAGTACTCCTGGGTGTGCGTTAAAAGAAGACCTCCCCCTCATCCCAGTGAGTTGGAGTCAGGAGAGGATGATAAAAGTTTCCTGGCAGAAATGGAGAAGAAGAATTATGTTTATGCCAGTGTGGAAGAAAAGAAACCTGCTTGTCAGATCAGTTATGTCTGGAGTTTGGGGTGCAAAACACCCCATACAAGCCACAATGTATATATTTTATGATCTCTGTACTGTTTTACGTCACAGAGGATAGACAGACACAATAGCTTCTTATGAAGAAAACAAAGGCTGTTTATTAGATGTGTGCCCATTCAGTCTTTGCCAAGCAATAAATTATAAAAAAAAGTCCTTGTACACTGACACAATCTTGAAGTAAACTGTAATTATGAATAAATAAAGATAAAAAGAAAATAGTCTAAATTTGTTTCACTCTTTACCCTCCCTAAAATGACTCGGGGCAAAGAGAGTTCATTGAGCACTTTGATGGGATACTGACTAGCTCACGCCACCAGTTCACAATGCTGCCTCTCCTTGTCCTGGAGTTTCAGAGGACTTTGTTTTGCAAGCACTGTCATTCCCTTCTCAGGCGTGTCAGAAGAATATTAGCAGCCAAAATGTAAAACTGTAAAACTTCCTAGATTCTTGTCTTTACCTCAGCAATAACTCAGAGGACTTAACCTCAGACTCTTCGTCACCTTCTTCCTCATCAAGGAGTATGCAGAAGCTTTCTACACTTGAGCCAGTAAACACTCTATAAAAGAGAAACTCTTCCTTTTGCTAGCTATAGAAATACTTTTAATATCCTTTCAGCTTGCCTTCAGCCAGTCCCAGTAGGACAACTCTCCAAACAACAGTCTTGTACACCTCCAAGTTTACACCACCACATACAATCTTCTAATTAAATTACAATTCCTATGTCATATGGTGTCAATTCCTCCTCTGCATGCATGCTCTTTTGCAGAAAGGATTCATGGTCCAGTCTCCTTTCCAGAACCCCACTCAGTTTAAACCTATCCTGAACTCAGACGCATATGTGGTGTGATAGCCCTCTTGCAGGAATAAATGTTTGTCTGACCGTCTCCATCCACAGAGCACTCCCTTTGCTGTTGTCCAGTCACTAGCAGTGGCACCCTATGCTGCATTCATTCTTTGCTGGAATCCCCCACTGTATTGTACCTCCTCCTTCTATTGAGGTAAGCACAAAACTTTTTTTTTTCTTTTCGTCATACAGAAAGTTGGACACCCAGTCATTCTATTTCGGGCCCTCGTCTAGCCCCATGACACAGCCTACCACACCCTGTTTCGATCTTATCTTATCCTACCTTTTCTTGTCTCATCTTTTCCTTTTTGTTATTTTATCCTATCATGTCTTGTGTTATCTTATTTCATCTTATGGATCTTATCATGTCTTGTCTTTTTCTAATTTATCATTTCTTATCTTCTTTTGCCTTATATTGCCTCTCCTTTACTTATCTTATCTTGCTTTCCACAAAGAATGTGCTTTGGCTAAGCTACTCTTATACTTCTACTCTACTCTCATATACATTTATCTAAGGTATCTATAGGCTTGCTCTAAGCAATATTTCAATGTACTGTATAATGACAATAAAGGTACTGTATCTTGCATTTTGCATCTTGTAAGTGTGGGCGTATGTAAAGTGTGTTCTGTAGTGAGAATCTGCCTCATCCAGGGTTAGTTCTGGTTCCCCACAGCCCTGAGCTAGATGAAGTTGGTTTGAAAATGGATGAATTTATGATATCTACTCTAACAGTATTAGCAACACTGTAGTTACTTACAGATTGCTGCCCAATTGATGCTGAAATTGTGAAATTCTTTTAAAGGAGCTACTGTATATAAATAAAATGGATTATTATTATTATTGTTATCATCATTAATTCCTTACTTAATTACTTATTTACATGTAACTCTTTAAATAATCTGTATAAGAGAACTTGAACTTAATAAAGCAGATAATTCATTAGTTTGATAATACCTTTGACAATTACGCAAAATTTTTAAATAGAAAAACAAACTCTGCACAGACTTAATGGATATTGTAAATGGTGCATTTTAATCAAACTCAAGTAATTAACTTAATAAGGACCATTAAGGACCACATAGACACCAGCACATTGTTATTGTTATTTTTCGAACAGCAGCACAACCACTGGAAGACTTTTGAGTGTCATGAACACAACTGAATAAAAAGCTGTGAATTTGGGGAGAGTGCCATTAACAGTGGCATAAAGCAGAATATGTATCCCTGCATGATTATCTGCATAATTGCAGAATGTCTAAAGTGAATTAGGTTAGAACTTTTAGTCGAAAAGTGGTTCAAAGACAATGAGATCCAGCCTCAGTAATTGGCTGGATCAAAATTACTATCATGTAACATTTACTGTGAAGCCACATGGGTTGTAAAAGCAGCATTTCATTTTGAGACTGAGCATCTCTTTGATGAGACAAGCAAAAGAAAACAATGAAAGGAACAGGAGGAGAATTCAAATTCATGAAATCCATTCACAAAAAGAACCTCCTGCCCCCGCTCTCCCAAGGTCTTTAGCTCCAGGATTAGACCCCTCACTCTTTTTAAGGCCAAACATCCAGTCTTGAAGAGTTTCATTCTTATTGTAGCCAAATGTTTTTATTGATGGTAAACGTAAGCAAAATTAGCATCTTACGTGTGCAGTATAAAATTAATTTATAATGTTTGTTCCATTGTTGTCGTGGGGTGTTAATTAGTTTTGCACTCCAGCAACGTGCACGTTTGCTTTTTCAGTGAAGGCGCCAGACGCTGTGTGAATGCTAAAGGGGTAAGTGCTTGCCAAGCCCTCTCTCTCTAACTCTTTATTTTTTTGTTAAATTGGAGCATTTACCTTTCTTTATATAAAAGACATGCAATTTAATATCTGTAGAATTATGTTTTCATGTCTGTGTAGTTATTTTATTTTTAAAGTTATTATTTGGGAGGTCAGTGCACATGGCAGTTGCTCAACGGTGTCTTGGCATCCAAGACACATTGCAATGGCATAACCTCAGTTTTCTGTGTTTTCTCATTCTAATATCATTTGTTATTTTAATATACACTATTTAATTTGGATTTCTATTTCAGTAGGAGATGGAGAGAGGAGCTGATTTCATTTGTGAGACCACTGTTTTTTGCTTTGTTTCTTATATAAGAAAATAAAGAATAACACACAATACGGAGATCAAGCAGAAATCAGTTATGTAGCTAACTGGTCTTTAAGGCTCAAGAATTTTTTTCTATCTGTGGTAAATAAGCAAGTATGGTTCTAAGAGATGCAACTCCATTCAACTTATCTTTTAAAGGTTGCCATAAGATTACCACTATGATAAAGGTGTTTTATACTGGCTCCAAAATACTCTCCATGAGATTAAATAAACTTGTCACAGCGATACACTTCCAGTACATATCTTTTGATACCACGTCTACAGCCTCCCAAGTATTTTCTGAATTTCTTTCACAGTAGCAAACTTTCTTCTCTTCAGTCACAATTTCAATTTCAGGAGATAAAAAAAAAGTTACAGAAAGCAAGATCTGGCAATGTAGGGGTTGGTGAAGACCCTGTGTGTGCCAGTGCGCTGTCATTGTGTAAGATCCAGTTTTGGGTGACCCACTTTTTCCTGATTCTTTCCCATGAACGCCTCAGCAGTTCAATGTAATGTCACTATTAAATGTTTGCCCACAGGGAACAAACTATTTATGAGCAAGTCCATCAAAGTTGAAAAATGTGATTATCATTGTAGATATGGGATAAGGTTTAAGTGCACATTTTGATAGGAACACGTTCTTAAGTTAGAGGAACAAGCAGAAGCATTTATAATGATTAACAAGGCCTCCCGACAGCACTCGCAATTCAGTTATCATGCAAGAGTTTACAGTAAGTGTGGTGGGACAAACTTAGTTATAAGTAACATTATAATACATCAGAGAAGTCTACAATATTTGTCTTTTGAAAATCTGCCATGGTGGTTTGGAGAAAAAAAAATCACTCAAGTCACATGCACGACTGTAGAATAAATGACAACTTAACACAATTCTAGTCGGCAAAGTGATTAACCAGATTGTATCCATATGATACCTCATATATTTTAACTACTCCCTACTCCCATGGTATTGACTGAATCTGGTCATTTGGATTCTGGGAATTTCTGGGTCCCCCCTGGTGTCTTGGAAAACATGGAGGGCAAGGCTGGAACAAAGCATGGGCAGCATACCGGTTCATTGCACACATCCTTACTCTCTCTTTCAGCAGGCCAGTTAGATCTTCCAGATCAGCTACAGTGCATGTTTTTGGGATGTTGGGGGAACCTGGGCTACCCAGACAGATCTCATATGAACACAAGGAAAACACACATCTCCATAAAGCCAGAGAGGATTGAATGTACTTTAGTAGAATTGTGAAGCAGCAGAGCTACTCACTGCACCAGCTCTACTAAAATCCATTTTCCATTAATTCACAAGACCCTTATGACTAATGTGAGTAATTGCTGAAGGAAACAAGAATTAATATTTAATTGAATTACAATGAATATAAATTCAGTGCACATTCCACAACTCCGCACAGGCAACAGAGACACAAATTATGAACTACCAAATAAATCTTGATACCGTTTTTATTTATTTTTTTTTAAATTTATATGTACGTATAATATATCAACTCTGCTCGAGTCCTGTTAGAATTCATTAACTCTGAACTGCAATGACATAATTGCACCTTTATTATTAGCTAAAAAAGTTGTTCCAGTGGGAAGTTATTGAATAAAGTTACTTTAGAAGGTAATCCTACAGATATGATCTTTCTCCTTCACCAATAATAAAAGAGGGCAATGATAAATGACATGTTAAAAACCGACCTAGAGAAAACTTTCCTCTACATCAACTTTTGTTCGAGTAAATGCATTTTTGATAAATGGCTTTGGCCCACATGATTTATTAATTTAATATATAAATTTTCAATGATGTCACATCACTTTTTATCTGATATCTAACCTATTTAGGCAGCATTCATTCAATTAAAAATCATATTTAGGGCCTTGCATGGGGTAAATTACATTTTTACGATTGTTTCCCATTTCAGTGATTACAAGGCATACGAATCACAATGTCATTTTCTACATATCAATGCCCTTATTAAAAAGGGTGAAAGAACAAAGGCTAAATTTAATTCTCATTAAGCATAAATTAAGCCTACTATGGCACACAGTGGGCCAAATCCATCTTTTCCTGTGATGTGAAGTTGTAATTGAGTATCTAAGATGATTATGACAATAATTAATTTGCAGGCAAGAGAAGCTGAAATGATGTGTGGATAAGAATGAGCGACTGAGCCACCTCAGGGTGCCAAATGAGGTGCCAGGGGGCCTTGTTGGCTGCCAGGCTTTAAAGCAGAAGGTTACAGGTTCAAATCACTGACCCTGACCATAGAACTCTTATACACTAAGGAGTCCGGTATGTGTAAATTAAAGCAGTAAATCCTATACTCCTTTCTGCTTAATAATTTGAGGAATTGCACATATTGTACCTGATGGTTGCTTGTGCTGATTTTACATTTTTTTTCAAGTTCTTCAGATTTCTTCCCAGATTCAAAAGACGTTAATTGATAATTGTATGTCTGGGCTCTCTAATTGACAGAAGTCCTATCAAAGACGGAGATGGATTGATTCATTTTTTGGTTTTCATTTCTCATTTCCTGTTTTTCTTTTCTTGCTCTTGTGGCCTGCCATTTTTCTGGACTTCTAAAATAAGACTTACACCACCCCAGGATAGGCATGCAAATCCCACACAGATATCAGCTTTCTACAGTGGTTTGGCTGCATGAAATGATACACCAACATGCTAGTTACCATAAATTATGTTTTATAGAATAAAAACTGATTACATGAGTCACTGAAGAAAGTATGTATGGGTTTACTTACAATTGAATTGCAAGTGTGCTTGGTAAAAACCTTCCAAAACTAGAAAAGCTTAGAAGCTATCAAGAAGTACACTACTTTTATAGAAAGCTTCAATGCCCTGTTAATTGGCCTGTTAATTTCCTTATAAATCCACAACCATGGTTAATTAGGTCTGAGTGGTCTCAGCTGGCATTAGAAGGAACTTCAAAGATGGCAAAAGCAAGCAACAGATAAGACAAAGACAGACAGAAGTGGACAGAGACTTGAACTGAGGTGTAAGCACTCCACTAGACACCATGTGAAGGACATCAAAAGTAACAGTGATTATAAACTCAACTTAGTTTCTGTTGCATCACACACAACAGAGTTCTAAACTGCTTCTAGAAGCAACATTAGCACAGGAACTGTGGGCTGGGAGCTTCTTGAAATGGGTTTCCATGTCTGAACAGCTGTACACAAGCCTAAGATGCACTATACATAATTCTTAGCATTACCTAGAGTGGTGGAAAGCTCACCACCATTCGATTCTGGACCAGTAGAAACATGTTCTATGAAGTGATGAATCATGCTTCACTATACAATTTTATATAATTTTTTTTCACGTAAGGAAGACACAAGTTTTGAAGTAAGGTATGTCCTCTTGGTTTATCTGAAGGAAGTGATACCACCCCAGGGTGAGAGGGGACACTGTCACTAACACTGTCACCTCATTTTTCACCTACAGTGGTGAGAAGATGCCCAGTGAAGGCAAATGACTGCCTCTTCCAATAAAAGACCAGATGCCACAAACTTCAAACAGAGCAAAGCTCTCGTAAAAGACCCGGTGCCTCATGTATAAACGGTGCGTACGCACAAAAATGTTGTGTAGGACCGTTTCCACGTTTACATCACGATGTATAAAAACTAAACTTGCCGTAAAGTCACATGCATTTTCACACTAGCTCAATTCCAGGTATACACAAGTTCTCCACTTGGTTTTGCAAACTGGTGGCACCCAGCGTCAAAGCAGTGCTTTTGTTCCAGTGTGGTTTCCAATTTCTTTTTTAGATCCACATCCCTGACGCAGCTTTATCAAATACACTGAAATTAACTGCATATTGTTTATTAGTTTAAGGCATCTGATTGTAATTAACCTGTAAGAATATAATGTTCCACGGAATGGCCAAACTATTCCAAATACCATAGCTGCTTTAGCGTTGTTACTCTTAGTGCACCACTCACAGTATTTATTCCACTTAATCTGAACAGCATCTGATTGGAAAGAGAATTATCAGTATATAGCATCAAGCATACGCTTCCTCAGTCATGCACACTGTCTATTTAACTGCTATCATATGACAAACGCTTCAGAACCTTTCCTGTAGGGACATCGTGGTTCAGAAACGGTTTCATCCCAAGAACTATAAATGCACTCAATCATTCCATCAAGTGCTCCTTGTAGAACTGTTTGTACTTATAAGTACAATCACCTTACTGTAAACTGGTGATACAGTTATATTATTGCACAACCTGAGCCACTTTATAAAGCGCGTATTTACATATGAGGACAATATCATTTTTAAGATGAAATGCAGCAAAATATGTTTATTACATTATAAAGATAAAATGTTAACATCATTTAAATAATCTATATTGTTAACAATTAAACATGTGAGGACACGTTGTCTCAGCGCTAGCAATGAGCTGGCGCCCCGTTCAGAGATTGTTCCTGCCTCGCGCTGTATTCTTGCTGGGGCTGGCGCGACACTGGATGGATAGATGGATGGAATAATTAAACAAGAACTACGAAGATATTTCAATGTTCCTTAAAAGCTTTGAATAATCTGCGTTCTCATCTTACAGATGGCTTGACATCTATTACAGAGCTGATTGTGTGGCAATTGGGTACTTGGAGAAAGAAAAGGAAGGACAGGAATTGGGGGTTAGTACATTTGAAAGAGACAGTGCTGCTGCAATAAATTATTTCATTGAAGGTCACGCATGGTGCAGCAAGCATCTTGCTGGAGGCAGGAACAATCTCTGGATGGGGCGCCAGCTCGTCACTATCACTGCACCACCATGTTCCCATTTTTAATAACATGCTTTAATTCCTATCATCATGATAATTATATCAAGTATACATCTCAGTATTTAAATTATTCAGAGAGCTGTAATTTCATGAATGTAATGGATTCTGTGTCTTGTTGGAGGAAGAGAAAGCCCATTTAAGAAGCACGTAGTGATTCACACACATAGAGCACGTAGAAGAACACATACAATACAAAGCATTTATGTGCTACTTTAGTTATGATGGTATTTGAGAAACTAGTAAATTAAAGATTTTAAAATGAAGTTTATGATGTTCTACTTTAATGACAAAATAAACTACATGATTAAAGTGGAAATTTCGAGATTAAAGTTCTGTGCTTTTTTCCCCACTGTGTGCCTATGTTTTATTTTTCTTTTATCTGTACCCTAATATGCTTCCATATGACACTCATATGGGCTACAGTGGGCTACGACTCACCTTTTCATGGCGACTTTGATATCTGACCACTTCTTATTTATTTCAGGCACTGTGCGACATTCTGAACTTGAACTTTTGAGTTTCTCCACCACTCTGTCACTCGATCAACTTTCTTTTGTTGTTTATATCACTACTTAAACCAACCAATAGTACATTTTTCCTTGCCTCTACTTGGTATTTGCTCAAATTCTTCTTTATCCCCGTGGTTTTGCCATTGTCTTTTCACAGAATGCAAAACATAAGGGGCTATTTATATTGATTTACATATTCAAAGAGTCATAATTCCGGGAGGAGTTGGGGAGTGTCGGCAGGCGCCTGCACGTGCATTACTTTTCACACTGACTGTGATTTTTGTAGCGGAAGAACGTAGAAGTTGGCGTACGTACAGATTTATGCATCTGGATTATTTTGTGCGGACGCACATTTCCGCTTTTGTCCGTACGCCAAGTTTTAGTATGAATTCTATGCACTGCGTTATGCACGAGGCCCCTGCTCTGTTGAACAGCTAATGTTAGAGAGAAAGTCACAATGTCTTCTACCTACTTCTGTTAAATCTGCCTTTTGCAACAGTGAGCGTCCTTTTTGATTAATAATATTTTTTGAGTTAGCATTAAAAGGGGTGATGCTGCTGGCAACCGAACACATCCTTAACATCCTTCCACCTGGCCACAGGTAGTTCTTCTCACTAGTCATGGTGGTGGAGAGTGGTGGCATTTTACATGTTGATTAGCACACGGAAATAGCAATTTCTAGATACTTTGTACACATAATAGTAATGTACATATAAACCTATTAATTGGTAGGTGGATGTGTGACAGTGCAGCTGGCTTTAGTACTTGTCACTTGCACCTGAAGCTGCCAGGATAGGCTCCTGTTTACTACTATGTGTGTTTCTTTCTCTCCACTTACTGTGGATGAAAGAGGGTTTATGTAGGCATGCAATGAAAGGTAATTACATCATTTTAACATCTTAGTTTGTCCCATTTCCTTACTATTCAAAAAAGCAATAATGTACACTGATATTGAAAGAACACAAGTTATTATGATGTCATTTCTTGAGGAAATGTGCAGTGTTGCATATCGGTGTGACAAATGCAGAAAGCAACTGGTATTTTTACATTTGGCAATGGTAAAAATGGTGCCTCATAGGGATCAGTTCTTGGTCAACTGCTAATTTTTTTTATATAAATGATCCTCTTATAAATACAGCCATGAAGTTGGTTAAGTGTGCAATTAACACTAAACTTGGTAGAATGGTGGATACGCTAGAATCTGTCTGATTTTAACTTTTATATTTTACTTTTGTTTATAATCTGTGTTTTGTCTATTGTTCGTTGTCCTTGAGTGTTTAGAAAGGCGCCTACAAATAAATAAAATGTATTATTATAATCTGTTGAATCTTTAATTATAGATTTGGACAGAAATAAAATTGGTTAAATATGTGGCAAATTGAATTCAATGAGTAAATGAAATGAAATACATAATTAGTGGAAATGTTAGATTTGAATACACAATGAAAGGTCTGAAATTTGAATATACCCTTATAAGAAGAATTTGGGGGTCGTAGTGGACTCATCACTATCTAAATCCAGACAGTTTACAGAAGCATTCAAGAAGGCTAATAGGTTAGGTTATATATTAGCACAAGTTTAGCACAAGTTGAGGAAGGTCATGTTTAAGTTATATAATGCACTAGTGAGGCCTCAACTGGAGTATTGGGTACAGGTTTGGTCTGTATATTACAAAAAGGACATCAGAGCCAAAGATGGACCAGCATCAAGCAACTAGGCTGATTCCAGGACCGATAGGTTCATTTGGAAGAATTTGAGAGTAACACAGCAACTTGCCTATTCTCCTCACTGTCTCCTAAACAAGAAGAGGTCAGGATTCCCTTGATTGGGTGGCATCACCCCTGCAATCCTCTGCTCCTGCCTCTTCTGGTCTACCCAATAAATGAATGACTTCCCTTCAGGGAAAAGTCCTCACTGCAAAACCAAAACAGGAACAAGATGCAATTTGTGCAACTTACTAACGTTTGACAACCTTCTAACTTTAAATATGGTAGCCCAAGATGCCCCAACACTTTCTGATGAATATACAGAACAAATATAAAGGGTCTGGCCACCAGAGGTAAACACTGTTTAATTGGTTGCTCTTTTCTCAATGAAAAGAAACAAAGAACAACATTGCCTTTAAGAGATGTGTCATATGCAGGTGTGAGTCTCAGATTGACTGACTTCTTTCTGTTATGGTAGTTCTTTTATGAGTCATGGAGTAGAAAAGGTGGGGCTTCAGAGCAGTAGGAGAAGTGATGTCAGAACTCCTCAAGTCAAGGATCCGCCAATATGAGGGTACAAGAGGAAAACACATAACTGAGTAGGGGACATTTTCAGGGCTTTTGTACAGTATGTTGCTGCACCCGCCACATGACAAACCACATCAGGATCCCAAATAAGTGTAATGGGTGACACCTCAGCACCACACTAAATCAAATGGAGTGGAACAGTGTGAGTTTTTTTTTTTACCGTGGCTAGAGTGCCAGTTCTGCCAGCAACCCTTGAGTTTTCACTGCAATTTGGAGGATATGCTTGCAGGGCTGGATTCAGGTTAACGTCATACCCAGGATGGAGAAATTGCAGGTTTAGGGCTTTGCTGAAGGGCCAGATGGAGTGGAATAACTTCTGGCATTTACAGGATTTGAACCGGCCTTGCTGGCCATAGCTAGCCAACTTATAATTATACATGTTGTAAGCTAGGATTGTATAGCGAATTATCAATGATTAGGATGAATTCACACTCCATGGATCAACAAGCAAGAAAGACTGAGCTTAGGTCTTAATACAGTCACTAACGCTTTGGAGTTTACACATTTTCCCCATGACTTTGAGGGTTATTCTCTAGGTATTGCAACAGTCCTTGATTAACTCAAAAATGTCTGTGTTTGGTAAATTCCCAACTCAAAATCAGCCCGGTGTGACTGTGTGTGCGTTAGTGTATTTGTTTGGATGTGCCCTGTAATATATTATCATACAATGTTAATTCTGCCTGGGTTCTTCTTATGACCATAAACTCGATTGTCACTTTGATAAATGTGTATAATGTATGAGCAGAGGGATAGACACTTTCAGCTGTTCTACACATTGCAAAAATGTGAAAATTATATACATCTTATCAGACAAAAAAATTATTGTCAAAATCAACATGATGCAAACATTTTTTCCTGACTATTTTATAGCCACAATAAAATGGGCTAATATAAATTCATTGTTAATGATGTTAAATACAAATAATATATAAATAAGTACGTTTTTCATTGATTTCAGTTTAACTACCAAGTAAATATATTGTAATAATGGGGAGAATCTAGTTTTAGGTGTGCCCTTTCATAAAATTACTTCACAATTTCACTGATATATTTGCCTATGAATAGTCCCAAATTAATTATCCTGCCAGTATAGGTTTGTAATTAAAGCATTATGATTAAATGTGTATCAGTGTTAATAGCAGTCTGCCTTTACACCATGTAATCCAACTCCTATAATATAATAAAAATTTGTAATAACTTTGAGGGCAGCCATTAAAGAGGTGCCATGCTGTATAACAATTAACTGTGAGGGTTTGTTCTAATTAGCCCTGTGGTACTTTACAGATGATGTTTCATAATTTAAATTATTCCTGATAACTGGAGGTAGCTAATATATATGTATTTTGGTTAAATCTATTTGTGTAAAAGTCTTAAGCAACCAAAGAAAAATTTTAAAGTTAGCTACCTAGACACTGAGTGTTTATTTGCTTGTGAAAACTATACATAACATTCAAGTAAATGCAAGTAATATTAAAGGTGAAAAGTTTTTGAAACAAATCTGTGGTTGGTGTGGGCATGAATTTCAAAATGGAAGCAATTCACTTTGGTACCACGCTATATAATTTTTTCACAAAGTCCCACTGTAAATTCTTCCAAGCTTCTTGCAGGATTTGCCACTGCATTGTTCTTTACTCGATTCAAGTCGTGGTTGGAGTTCTGAGGTGACCAGTCTACTACCAGTTAGTGTTCCACCTGCAGACTTTTGCTTCTAGTAGATCTCAGTTATGTTTCTGTTGTATTTAGGGTTGTGCAGGATTGATATTTCTGCCAATAAGTTGTTTTTCTGAAAGTATAACATAATTAACACTAGAATTACCAGAGCCTATGAGAAAACTCTTAAATCCGGCCCACCTTAAATCCGTTCGCACCTCTCCGTCAGTGTCTTTGTCCTGTAAATGTGCCGATTAGGACAAGCAGCCGGCTATTCCATCCCCTACCTTCACAGAACGTTCACTAAGTTCTCGCAGCTCATGCCTTGTTTGATTATTTGGGAGTGAGTGAACTGCAGGAGTTTTAGAGTGGAAATAATAGATCATTATTTGGAAAACATGCATTTCACGTGTTTCGTTTCTACAGTAATCTGTGTAAACACATTGTTAAAACAGAAAATTTTAATTTTTTAGTAATAAATGTTAAGAAATGTAGGCATAAACTATAGAATGTGTGAAGCCTGAAGTCCAAAGATCAAATAAACACTTTCACAAAAGGTTCAAGAACAATACAACAGCTTCCATGGCGTAGCAGTAAGATTTGCTGACCTGTAATCAAGGGGCCACCAATTTGATCCCCACTGCCTCCTATATTTGCCATTTTCAGTAGTGCGCTACTCTTACTGTTAATATTACAAAGTACACACATACATTTGGTTTGCGTCTGTAACAGACCATGTACATTTATAGTACTGTACTTGTAAAAGTTACTTTTTTTTCCACTTTTATTCTCTCACGATCATGATACATACTACTGCCCTAGGGATCTGATGCTGTTAGTATTTATTTGAAACTGGGAAACACTGTAGATGTGAGTAGGCAATGGAACTGGACATTCTCTGATCTGGAGGGATAAAAGCTGACAAACAAACGCTGGTGAATCTGCCTTCTTCGTATCTCACTGTCACTGTATTTTTTTTATTCAGTTTTATTGAGTGTTCCTGAAGACGCAGAATTAATATGCACCTTATGGTGTATGATGTCAAAAAAAAACAGACGTAGGTATATGTAACATTTTGAAGAAATCATTTTATGCAATATTATTTGTAAATGAACAGCGTCAGATCGGGTGTGAATTTACGCTGGCACTGTTACTTAGAGTCAGATCAGGAGAGGCAGGCAGGCGGGCGTGCAGGTGTGGGGAGAGTGTTAGAGTGTGATTGTCATTGAGAGAATAAATTTGAACAAAGCTAACTTTTACAAGAACCATAAATTTATACCCAATGTCCCATATATTTTTCTTTCTTTTTTTTCTCCGTGCTGTGTCGACATTGTGCACTAGAAGGCGTGAGCTTATTCAGTGCCGCAGGATCAATGCACATGTACTGTGCAAGACACAAGAAGAGTGTTCATGGCTCATACTGCAGAGGAACTTTGACATTGCATCTTACTAGAAAAGGCGATAGAAAAAGAAAAGGAGGATGCAACATCGACAAGCTTCTGTTCCAAGACAACCGCTACCCCAGGAAAGTAAACTGAGTCAGTGTCAAGTGCCCTTTCAATGTAATAGAAACCACAGCATAGAGAAAAGTGTGCACATTGCAACAGGTACACACATTGTAATGTAGGAAAGACAGATCTTGCAGCACAGAGAAAAAACAAAGAGACAAATATATGGGATATTGGGTATAAATTTATGGCACCTGTAAAAGTTAGCTTTTTTCAGTTTTATTCTGTCAATGACAATCACGCTCTAACACTCTCCCCCCACCTGCATGCCTCCCTGCCTGCCTCTCCTGACCTGACTCTAAGTAACAGCGCCAGCATAAATTCACACCCGATCTGATGCTGTTTGTTTTCAAATAATATTGCATTAGTGCGATGACGTTTTGTGATTGGTACTATTCAGGTCATAAAATGATTTCTCCAAAATGTCACATATACCTATGTCTGTGATTTTTTTTTTTTGACATAATACACCATAAGAGGATGGTTCCCAATCTGTAAAATTTCCTTTAAGACCATTTCTTTAAAGACGTCTTGAGATACTTGAAGAGTGTTTTTTAGTGCCACATGACCCTGCCCGATACCGTACAAGCTCTTCACTCGACGTCCTTTTCTCCCTTCAGATAGTGACCTTTATATCCATTTCTTTGGATGCAGGCAGTTTCAGACTGCCACACCTAGAAATAAAAGTGATGGGTAAGAACTTACTTTGTTCATATTATTGCAGTGGACTAATGCTGTTTTACTCATTAATAGTGATTTATATAGGGTAACTAATAGCAAGACTACAACACCCACAAAGCCTATCCACATCTCACAATTCCCTGTTAGAAGAAAGATCTAATAGCAGAAAGCAAACTTTACACAGGACATACTGAACACAAAAAAATAACCATTTAAGTGGTAATCTTCACACTGTTATTATTTGCAGTGGTGGTTTAAAGGGTGGGACTGGGATGTAATTCTTAGTCATCGATCTCTATTAAGGATATTGAGGATATATCTGGCTGTTAAATCTTTTATCGCCTATAACCAGGTCCTGACGTGGGCCAGTAACCCCCAGTATGGAGTATCAGAACTTTTCCAATTTTAGAAGTTGTGTACTGGCAGTGTTTGATGTGTTCCAGAAGTGTGTTTGAGGGTACCATCATGTAACACACATCTGAAAGCATCCACCCTCTCCTTGATTCAATGTTAATGTACTGCGTTGCTGAAAACTCCAAACATTACTACAATGCTCTTCAATTGAATAGATGAGTCTTATATCCACATCAGGCACTGATAATAACCACTTCAAAAGTACATTGTTATTTTTTATTTATTAACCTTTCATTACAAATGTAACTTAAATATAAAAATATTGTTAACAGAAGTGGAAAAAATAAACTGATTTAATGTGTATTATAGAGAATAATGAGTCGTGTTTATGTTTTGGATAAAAGCCTTTTGAGAGAAGGGGATGGCCTGAGTATGGAATGAGACTGACCACTTATTCCATACATCTATCAAGGAGTTGGTTGAATAAGAAGATTTGGGGATGGAGGGTATAAGCAGGAAAACTGAAATGTTGTTATGAGTAAATACTCCATGATAGATAAAGAGCAGGTTGTCCTTGCTGTTGACTTCTTTTCTTAAAAATGTTATGACCTGAGTAATACAATTCATGGTTGTGGGAACCCAGTGACTATCATGGCAGTATTGGACATAAAGCAGAAACCAACTGGACCAGCTCACACACACACACAGTCACACAGGACCAATTTAGAATTTATCTAACACACGTAGGAGAAAAATCAGAGTAATGAACATTTAAACTCTTCACTGATAGCAAATAGGCTTAAGAATTGAAGCCAGCACATTTGATCAGTGAGACAGCAGTGCTGACTACTATGTTACCGTGCCAACCCATATACCATAATAATATAAAAATAAAATTGAGAGAAGATCAGGGGCCTGAAATAAGTTTTTTGTAATTATTTATTTTTATATAATTATGGTGTCATTTGTGTGGTAAAGTGTATTTAGAGGTCTGTGGCGATGTGTACACAGGCGGGATGTAGGCGTGTGCAGTAGTGTGGCTGGGTGGCTCTGTGGTGTTGATGGGGAAATTGTCTGATTGCACATTCACATGCAGAGCTGTTAGCCCAGCTGGTTTCCATATTAGTGCTCTGAGGATTGGAATTAAAACATATGCATTCATTTGAGTGTAAGAGGAATCTGAGATTGAAAACGGAGAAAGGAATAAAAGTTAATGGGAAAGAATGAAAGTGAAGAAGAGACAGGATCATGGGAGAGTGAGTGCTACAGAGAGATGGCAGGCTGACAGAAAGCAGCTCCAGAAGGCTGGGTCACCCCTAATGAGCACCAAGGGAGCAGGAGCAACCAATAGCTCCGGGAAGTCCCCCATAGAAAGCCAAGGTAGGGTGATGGGAGAAAGGAGCAGGGCTCACAGAGTCCTAGCACATGCTGAGGGATGGCGGTGGGGACACAAATTAATTAACAAGGTTAATTGCACTTGCCTGAGGAAGTCTCACCTTGCTGACCAGACCAGACATCAGTTTTGAAGGGATGCACTGCAATTTGTGATTGTTTTTTTAGTGTTTGGACCTTGTTTTAACCTATGGATTTTAATTTTTATGATTTTTATTTTTATTTATGGAATTATTTGTTGATTTTAACCCCCCAAATGACACTGTTCTTATAGGGAATATATATTTATTTGTTGGAGGATTGCACTGCACTTTATTTTAAACACAAAATGCATGAAAACTTTGCTGTGTTATGTGTCCTCTTTGTCTGATCCATCTCAGTTTCCGACTATGTTCTGGGTTCAAAGATTTATGCCAGCTGCGGAAAACCTGGGCATCACAATATTAGAGATTTAAGAGTCAACAGGAGCTGCTTAGTTTTCTGGTATGTCCGTTTGGAGGAACAGTTGCCTGGACTGTGTGGGTTTGATAATGCAATAGTTTAATTATGTTATTAAGTTCTTTTCTGGGGCCTCTCCAAATTTTTTATCTGTAATGAAAAATTTTAGTGCAATTTACTTTTCATTGACACACAGCTGTGTCCATTAAAAAAACAGTATAAATAAGAAAAAATGACTGAATGTAGGACACAATGTTCATGATATCTGAGTGTTATACTATACAGCGGTGTTCCTTAACCTTGACTTTGCAAATAAGGTTCCAGTCAATGAAGAATTCTGATCATTGAAATAATTTGCTTTAGGTTAAGTTTTTAATAGGTTTTAATTATCTACAAATAAACAACAATCTGTATGATGACAATGGAACAAAGAGTGGTCTGTATAACAAATATGCCTCTAATCGATGAAGATACAGGTGGGCGAGTATGCAATCTGTATTGGTGTTTGAATTTTAAAATGGTTTGAAAAGATGTGTTATGGCTGAACACAAGCAATTTCAATTAGGCAACAACATATACAGTTCCATGCAAAAGATCCCCCTAGCCTTGTTGGCATTTGAAGTAAAAAATAGCAAATAAAACTTCAACAACAAACAAACTAACACAATGGCATAATTATAAAATGTTAATGTACAGTCAAGATTTATTTTATGAACTAAAAAAATGTAAAATAATAAATAAAGAGTACAGTGATTATTGCATTTTCCCTATTAAATCAATGCATAGTAACACACTATTTGGCTAGAATCACAGGCTGAAAATATTTTGTAGCCAGCTATATATCTTTGAATTCTTGTTTTGAAAATTTCTACCTATTTTCCATGTTTTAGTCCAAAATGCCTCTCTTATGCAGCTGTTGTTTTGAATACATAAGGTGCTGTTTTTGAGATAATATCGCAGTTACCGTTTCCTTCTGATCTCTTTAATGAATGCCATGACTGTGTAAGTAATGCTGCACAGAAGAGCAGTGTACCTCAACCCCTTTCTCAGCTAACCTTCCCACATGACCCCTACAGACATATGAGGGTTTTGTTTTCTGCTTTGTTGTTGTACCTGTCAGCTTTCTTGGTCTTTCAGATCTTATCTTAACCTCCACTGTTCCCCTTAGCTGCCATATTTTAATGACATTTTAGACTATGGAAACTGCTAGATGGAAGCACTTTGATATTTTCTTATAGACTTCCCCTCTTTTGTACAAACCAGATTCCAAAAAGGTTGCGACACTATACAAATCGTGAATAAAAACTGAATGCAATGATGTGGAGGTGCCAACTTCTAATATTTTACTCAGAATAGAACATAAATCACGGAACAAAAGTTGAAACTGAGAAAATGTATAATTTTAAGGGAAAAATATGTTGATTCAGAATTTCATGGTCTCAACAAATCCCAAAAAAGTTGGGACAAGGCCAATTTCACCACTGTGTGGCATCTCCCCTTCTTCTTACAACACTCAACAGATGTCTGGGGACCGAGGAGACCAGTTTCTCAAGTTTAGAAATAGGAATGCTCTCCCATTCTTGTCTAATACAGGCCTCTAACTGTTCAATCGTCTTGGGCCTTCTTTGTTGCACCTTCCTCTTTATGATGCGCCAAATGTTCTCTATAGGTGAAAGATCTGGACTGCAGACTGGCCATTTCAGTACCCGGATCCTTCACCCACGCAGCCATGATGTTGTGATTGATGCAGAATGTGGTCTGGCATTATCTTGTTGAAAAATGCAGGGTCTTCCCTGAAAGAGATGACGTCTGGATGGGAGCATATGTTGTTCTAGAACCTGAATATATTTTTCTGCATTGATGGTGCCTTTCCAGACATGCAAGCTGCCCATGCCACACGCACTCATGCAACCCCATACCATCAGAGATGCAGGCTTCTGAACTGAGCGTTGATAACAACTTGGGTTGTCCTTGTCCTCTTTGGTCCGGATGACATGGCGTCCCAGATTTCCAAAAAGAACTTGAATCGTGACTCATCTGACCACAGAACAGTCTTCCATTTTGCCACACTCCATTTTAAATGATCCCTGGCCCAGTGACAACGCCTGAGCTTGTGGATCTTGCTTAGAAATGGCTTCTTCTTTGCACTGTAGAGTTTCAGCTGGCAACCGCGGATGGCACGGTGGATTGTGTTCACTGACAATGGTTTCTGGAAGTATTCCTGAGCCCATTCTGTGATTTCCTTTACAGTAGCATTCCTGTTTGTGGTGCAGTGTCGTTTAAGGGACCGGAGATCACGGGCATCCAGTATGGTTTTACGGCCTTGGCCTTTACGTACAGAGATTGTTCCAGATTCTCTGAATCTTCGGATGATGTTATGCACAGTTGATGATGATAGATGCAAAGTCTTTGCAATTTTTCGCTGGGTAACACCTTTCTGATATTGCTCCACTATCTTTCTGCGCAACATTGTGGGAATTGGTGATCCTCTACCCATCTTGGCTTCTGAGAGACACTGCCACTCTGAGAAGCTCTTTTATACCCAATCATGTTGCCAATTGACCTAATTAGTGTTTATTGGTCTTCCAGCTCCTCGTTATGCTCAAATTTACTTTTTCCAGCCTCTTATTGCTACTTGTCCCAACTTTTTTGGGATTTGTTGACACCGTGAAATTTTGAATCAACATATTTTTCCTTTAAAATGATACATTTACTCGGATTAAACGTTTGATCTGTCATCTACGTTCTATTACAAATAAAATATTGACATTTGCCATCTCCACATCATTGCATTCAGTTTTTATTCACAATTTGTTTAGTGTCCCAACTTTTTTGGAATCCGGTTTGTAGACATCAGTAAGAGTAATTTTCGGATCCTTGGGAAAGAACATGCTGTTGAGTGTTACACAATGTTTGAGAAGTCAAAGAATTTGTTAGGCCTTGGAATTCTTATCAGCTCACAATTCTTAATGACAATACTTGACCACCTAATACTAGAATCTCTGAAACCTACGAAAATATTTGTAATGCTGGGCCACCTTAAATTCTCTTGCACTTTTTCATCAGCATCTTTGTTTTCGTAGGCTTCAGTGCTAAACTGCTAAGCCAGACCAGACTGTTGACCTAACGATTTCTGAGAATTAATAACTGAAAGGGGGCTAAACTTTCACAAGTTTCAAATTTACCTTGCTTTGTTTTAGAGTTTTCAGTGCATTATAGAATTTGTAACTCTACTTTAACATTTTCATAAAAGTATCATTCTTTTATTTTTCTTGCTGTTGTATTTATTAGTTTATTTTACTAAATCTTTAAATGAGAAATCTTAAATGTAAAAAATTAATAGATTCCTTCAGGCTAGGGTTCATTTAACAAGAGAGAAGAACAATGTATGGTCAAGATCTTTGGATAAGATAATGGTCCAACAAAGTCTTGATGTTTCGAATGTGTTTTTCAAAACAATGTCAACTAAATTACATGCAAAATACATCATTTGACCAGTGGTATCCAATCTCTGCATGAAACTACAGATTACAGTAATCCCTCCTTGATCACGGAGGTTGCGTTCCAGAACCCCCCGCGATAGGTGAAAATCTACGAAGTAATAACCATATGTTTGTATGATTATTTTTATATATTTTAAGCCCTTATAAACTCACCCACACTGTTAACATTATTAGAGCCCTCTAGACATAAAATAACACCCTTTAGTCAAAAGTTTAAACTGTGCTCCATGACAAGACAGAGATGACAGTTCTTTCTTACAATTAAAAGAATGCAAACATATCTTCTCTTCAAAGAAGCGCCATCAGGAGCAGAGAATGTCAGAGAGAGAGAGAGTGACAGAAAAGCAAACAATCAAAAAATCAATACGTGCTGTTGGGCTTTTAAGTATGCGCACCACGATAAAGCAGCCGCAAAGAAGGGAGCAATGTGAAGGTAGTCTTTCAGCAATTTTTAGAGTAGTGTCCGTATCTTCTAGGCAAACAGCCTCTGTGCAAACAGCCCCTCTGCTCACACCCCCTCCGTCAGGCGCAGAGCATGTCAGAGAGAGTGAGAGAGACAGAGGAAAGCAAACAATCAAGCACCGCTCGGGAAGCATATCGTGTATCATTGAGGAGTTTTATTTAATACGTAATACATGCTCTGATTGGGTAGATTCTAAGCCATCCTCCAATAGCGTCCCTTGTATGAAATCAACTGGGCAAACAAACTGAGGAAGCATGTACTTTAAATTAAAAGACCCATTGTCAGCAGAAATCCACGAACCAGCGAAAAATCCATGATATATATTTAAATATACTTACATTTAAAATCCGCGATGGAGTGAAGCCGCGAAAGTCGAAGCGCGATATATCGAGGGATCACTGTATACAGTATTGCACTTACAGTATTTGCAAAGGTCAATGTTTAGAAATGTTACCTGATAAAATTAGTTCTCTCATTAATTTTCCAAAACAAAAAATGGCAAGATCTACCTGTTATGTTAGCAAGGACTAGCAAGAATAAATAAAGTGATCAGAAGATAAGATGTAGTTAAGTAACAAAGGGTCATAACTGTAAAAATTCAAGAATCAAAAATAGTAAACCAGAATGTTAACCAAAAATTATACTCGAAAAAGTAGATCAAGAGATCAAAAGCAAAGAAATATTTTTAAAAAGCAAATTTGTTTAAAAAGCGATGTGTTATCCGCAGACTTGAATGAGGAAACAATGTTAATTTCTAATTTTTTACCTATCATTCCAAAACATCAAGGTCACAACCTCTGAGAGCACCCCCAAAAAATAGGTTACACATCCTAATGATATTTAAATATATAAAACTAGCCAACCCGCGGCGTAGCATACGCCGCATCATCAGGACGCTTTTTAAATGATTTTTAAGCACAGAGGAAAAAATAAACATTTGAAAAATCCGTAATTTAAGAAACCACCAAGAAAAGTAACATTGCAGCAATGCACGCTACGAACCAACATACAATTGTCCGTGACTGAAAACCGGAGGAGCGCCGTCGCGCTTTCTCTTTCCAAAGCGAAGGACGGGGTTGAATGGCGCTCGTTCAGTACGCACTGGCCGCTTATGTGCCCGCCCCCAACTCCCTACCTGAGTCGCTTTCGTCCACACGCACCTGTGAGTCACGTTGGCTGTTAATTTTCCAAACACCGCCTAAGTTGGTTTTCACGTTGATTTTTCATTGTTCTTTGCGGTTCTGGCTGCTTTTTTTTATATATAATCCACCAAGTCACCCGACTATGGGGGGCTTTACAAAGGGCAGGGACGTAATCAGTGCGAGCGTATAACACGCACGTACTGGGAATTTCGTTCGTGGGGAACAATTGGAAGCCACGGTCTCCATCACGAATGGGGTTCAACGGCTTACCCACGCCGGGTAGACACACGTTGATCCACTCAATGTAGCGCGCGTGCAGTACCGGACATACAAGTGCATCACAGACCTGTTAATGTTCAATCTCATGTGGCTGAAAGCCACTTGTCCCTCTAAGAATTTGACGCCGATCGCTGTTGGGTCGTGTAACTATTTAGCAGGCGGGAGTTTTGTTTGTTTTCGGAATTAACCAGCCAAATCGCTCCACCAACTAAGAACTGCCATGCACCACCACCCACAGAATTGAGAAAGAGCTATTAATCTGTCAATCCTGTCCGTGTCCGGGCCGGGTGAGATTTCCTGTGTTGAGTCAAATGAAGCGAAAAGCTCCACACCTGGCAGTGCCCTTCCGTCAATTCCTTTAAGTTTCAGCTTTGTAACCATACTCCACCCTGAACCCAAAGACTTTGGTTACCCAGTTGGCTGCCCGGCGGGTCATGGGAATTATGCCGCCGGATCGCCTGTTGCGGGGCCTGCATTGGTGAAGCAGGTGAGACGGTAATGAAACAGAGGCACAGGGCTTATTGGTTTTTAAAGACTGCTTCCTTCATTGGGTTTTAACCAATGCACGGAACGAACCAACACACAATCGTCTGTGCGGCGCTCAGGGTGGAACGAGAGGAGAGGAGAAGGACATCCACTCCGCTCCCTCTGTCATGTTAGTCTGCTGATTTCTCATTCAGTATACACTGCCTGCTCATGTGCCCACCTCCAACTCGTCACTCAAGTCGTTGTCGTCTTTGTACAGTCCAGATGCACCTGTGACTCACGTAGACTTTTCATTGCTCTGTGCGGTTTTGGCTGCCTTTCTATATATAATCCACCAAGACACCCGACCACGGTGGGAGGGGGGTGTGTACAAAGTGCAGGAGTATCTAAGAAGACGCATGTTTGTCGCGGATGCGAATTGCTGTATGTAGCGTGTAAAACAGTTTGCTATAGTGCACGCGGTCGTGCGTCGTAACCGAAAACTCATTTTTTAAAGATTTTTTACACGCCGCATATGGCGATTCACCTCCGCGAGAAACATGCCTCTATTAACAGTCAACGTGGGTCGGAGCTGCATGTGACCTCTACGACAGATGAATATAAATGACGCCGGTTTTTCTGTGTTGTCGCGTCCGAGTTGGTGGTCGTGGCTCTGTGAGTTGTCGTTGTATCCAATGGTCTTGGAGTAGATGGGCATGGCTCCTTCCTGCGTGCGCCATAGGTGTCTCACTTGTCGGCGGCTTAGTGAATCCACGCCCCTTCCGGCGTGCTTTCCATGGTTGTCTTGACTTAGTGAATTATATATATAGATTGTGACGCCCAATTCCAAAACTGAATGGTATTACAAACAGTACCAAATAAAATATGAAACTCAAATTGCTTGGATTCTGAGCAAATCAACATTCGTAAATAAAATCTTTTACCTCAAAAAACACAATTGGGTATAATAAATCCATAAAAATACTACAAACAAGCCCAAGGAGCAATATTAACATATGAATCTAATCATAACTCCATATCAAGATGGGGTACCACATCAGGGCACACTCTGTCACATACCCTCGCCAACTAATACAGGGCCCAATTAGGGTCTCCAATCCCCTAATCTGAACACCTTTGATATGGTAGTGGTTGATCAGTCTTTTGGAGAAAAAAACGGGCAATTATGGAAACTCCACAGAAATAGTGTTCAGGTCAGAAATTGAACCTAGGGCATTAACACACACCAGTAATTGCTGCGTCACACTTTGAGAATTAAACAAATCCAAAGCAATATGATCTAATTCACAGTGGCAGAGAGGCCTGTAGGCAAATAATTCAGCTAAGAGCTGCAAGGTTACAAGTTCAGACCCTCCATATCCTTGCCATCATTTGACTAGAAGCTTGTCACTTTGAGGCAGCTGGCCTGAGACATCTTGAAATGTCATTGTTCTTCCCATTTTTCAGAAACGTTCTGGTGGCAAATGTTTTCACCTCAGGCCCATTAACACTCATTTCAATTCCTAACACCCATCCAAATCACTCTAGATCTATTGCTTAACCTTTCATCCGTCCTTGCAAGTATTCCAGGCTTAATACTTTTGCAGTCTGAAATATAAAAGTTTTTTGTCTTCTTCATATAGCATTGGGAACAGCAGACTATTGTTATCTTGCTAGTATGGGGTAGAAGGCTGAAAACAGTCTTGGAGATGGACTGCAGCCACTCCAGCCATGTACTGGCACCATGTACCTGAGTGAATCACTTCTTTATGAAGTGCCAGAAAGATGATAGTCCAGTGTTATGCACTAATAAAACACAGTTCTCCGTGATGACATAGAATATATGCAAATAATTCATTGCTGGTGATTCTGTATGGTATATACTGTAGATTTGGTCTAAAATAAACAAGTAGAAAAAATATGAAAAATAAAAAGTTAAAAGACTTCTCATCCTCCTTCTAACGACAGGCTGGTTACGAGGACAAAAAGGAATGTATCCAAAATAACACAAACACAAAAAATGCAACAAAAATGGAACGCTTACAATAATTTGTGCACCACACTCACTCTACAGACATTCAAACATTCATCAAACATTCAAAAGATGACCCCTGCTGGTTTCACTTCAGTTTCATGTCCTGGGCACCGGTTACCTGGCCAGTCTCTTTACATGACTTCCTGGCATAACCAATCCAAGAAAATGTTACTATGTCCACCTCACATTTATTCCTCATCAACAGTTTTTGTCACCCGGGGCAGTATTTGAGTCCCCCCCCACAAAGTAAAATCTAATACATATCATACAAAAAAATTAAAATAATGAAAATTTTAACTACATTTTTAAATATTAATTATGATTGAAGTGTTTCAATAATGCCCTTTCATTCTTTTTTAATACTTCTTCCCTTGCCTTTTTCTTTTTATAAAAAGCAGCACCACTCTCTTTTGTTTGCTTCATCTTGAGATTGAAAGAATAATAAAATATTAATAATGAGACTCAAGGACTTATCCCTTTCGGTCAGAGTAAGTCAGCAAACTGCTCAAGATTCGCATATGTAAAACATAACTTTACAACATGCATATTTGAGAGTTGAGCTCCATCAAGGCAGGGGATGGGTCAGCAGACTGCTTGCTGCTTGTGCTGATTGACACACTCACAAAACAAAAGACGCTGATGGAGGGGTGCGAAGGGATTTAAGGTGGGCCGGGATTACAAGTTTTTTCGTAGGCTTTGTTAATTCTGGAAACCCTGAGGATTAATAATATAAAGCAGGAAGTCAACTTTAGTGCAACATACTTTGTTTGTGCAATATGATTGACCAGGAATAACTTTTTCTGGGGCTTCCCCACCAACCAGGTTGGTGTCCCCTCTGTCTTACTATATACATAAAGGGTACATTTGCCATTTTTGCCCATCAACCTACACTGATAAACCCATAATGGCAAAGTGTAAATATGTTCTCAGGAAGATTTTCACATTTACAGTATAAAAAATCAAAATTGAAATCTTTCTTATTTCTTATTTAACTCTATAGTGCCTATAGAAAGCATTCACATCTCCCTTAGATGTTTTCACATTTTGTTGTTATGAATAACAGTGGATTCAATTTGAGTCTTCAATGTCAAAGTGAAAACATACACTCACTGGCCACTTTATTATGTACATTTTGCTAGTATCGGGTTAGACCCCCTATTGCCTTCAGAATTGCCGTAATTCTTTGTGGCATACATTCAACAAGGTGCTGGAAACATTCCTCAGGGATTTTGGCCCATATTGATATGATAGCATCTCACAGTTACTATAGATTTGTCTCCCATTCCACCACATCCCAAAGATGCTCTATTGGATTGAGATCTAGTAACTGTGGAGGCCATTTGAAGTACAGTGAACTCATTACCTTGTTCAAGAAACCAGTTTGAGATGGTTTGAGCTTTGTAACATAGCAAATTGTCCTGCTCGAAGTAGCCATCAGACGATGGGTACACTGGAGTAATAAAGAGATGGACATGATCAACAACAATACTCAAGTAGCCTGTGGTATTTAAACAATGCTCAATTGGTACCAAGGGGCCCAAAGTGTGCCAAGAAAATATCCCCTATACAATTACACCAGCGCCAGCCTGAACCATTGATATAAGTCAGACTAGATCCATGCTTTCAAGTTGTCGATGCCAAATTCTGACTCTACCAATCTGAATGTCGCAGCAGAAATCAAGACATATCAGAACAGGCAATATTTTTCAGACTTCTATTGTTTAATTTTGGTGAGCCTGTGTGAATTGCAGCCTCATTTGCCTATGCTGACCTGGAGTAGCACCCAGTGTGGTCTCCTGCTGCTGTAGCTTATCTTCTGAATGGTTCGACCTGTTGTGCATTCATCGATGCTCTTCTGCATACCTCGGTTGTAACGAGTTGCTGTTGCCTTTTCGTCAGCTCAAATCAGTCTGGCAATTCTCCCCTGACCTCTGGCATCAACAAGGTATTTTCGCCCAGACAACTGCCACCCACTGGGTGTTTTCCCTTTTTTCAGTCCATTTTTGTTAACCCTAGAGATGGTAGTGCCTGTTGATCAGCAATTTCTGAAAGACCAGCCTGTCTGGGACCAACAACCATGCCATGTTCCAAGTCACTTAAATCAACTTTCTTCCACATTCTGATTCTTGGTTTGAACTTCAGCAGGTCATTTTGACAATGTCTACAATCCAAAATGTATTGTGTTGCTGCCATGTGATTGGCTGATTAAATATTTGCGTTAACAACCAGTTGAACAGGTGTACCTAATAAAGTGGCCAGTGAATGTATGTCAGCAAAGTGATCTAAATTGGTTAATCAGAGTTACTTAAAACAAGCCAGGAGTAGACCTTTCAACACCCACTCAAAGAGGACCCCCAATAATTAAACCCACATACCGCTGGTCCTCTCATTCCATCCTAGCACTTTATTTCCCCACATCTCATCAAATAAAATTTCCCAGTTTTGCCTGACTGATTCATCCTCAGGAGCTTTTTTTTGTAACCCTTCTTTGATCTCCTTCCATCGACTTAACGTACACAAACGTCTTGTCCACAACTCATAGAGCAGATCGGAGCCACATTCCACACCTGGCATTTTGAGTTGTAACAGAAGTCACTGTGTCACTTACCAATATGTCACCAACAACAGCCTTTTATCTGGTCTCTGTAGCAAATTCAGTATTAAACAACAGATGTCTTACCCACCTAAAAGTCCATTTCTTGTATTTGGTTAGGTGAATTAGGAGGATGGCTACCAGTCCAATTCATCAACCATATTTAAGCCGTTAAGTTCAAAGACCTTACAAAGTTCACATTCCTTGATCACAATCAGCCACACTGATGTCTTTATTTGTGTCCTTTCACAAGGTTTTAAGGACACTTTCTAAAGAAAAACAGAAGAAGGTAAACTCATTCTTATCCTGGGATCACATATTTCTGCAGGTCTTAATTAAAGACTAACTTTTTAATCTCTCCCTTCATCTTCTCTAATGGCAGCTTTTTCTCACCTACTCTCCCCTTTTCTCCTTTCATCTTCCCTGGCTTCGTTCCCTCCTTTTCCTCCTACAGCTCTAACCCACTTGTTCCTTTTCAGTTGCACACTTCATGAAGGTTACACAGTCAAAACGTTGTGTCTTTAGCCTTCTTAAATTTTCCACATGGAGATAACCTTTAAACCTTTTTTCCATATATATATAGAATGCATCATTCTAACACACACACATATATACAGTATACAGAATGTAAGTTAGCATATACAGTATATATTCACAAGAACACTGTATTTTTTACTGTGGCCTATAAACAGAAACTGTCTCTAAATCTAATGGTGTGAGTGTGAATGGTGCTGCACCATTTGTTAGAAGGGAGCAGGGAGAAAAGTGACTGTGCAGGATGGTTGAAGCCTTTAATAATCCTATTTTCTTTCTAAGGTGGGGTGTGTTGCATAAGATCCTGAATAGGCAGCTGGATGCCGGTTGTGTCCTGTGCCTCCTTCACAAACATGCAGTGCTTATGATCTTGAGTTCAGCTGGTGCCATACCATGCTGCAATGCAGCCATTGAGAATGGACTTTACTGTTCACCTTTAGAAGCTCATGAGGAAAGATGGATTTGGGTGAAGAATCTAAACTAGATAAGTGAGAGCTAGATCATGCCAGGTTTTGGGTGATAAACAAAAGTTTGTGTTTATACATGAAGATGTTGGTAGCCAAGAACAGGAATTTGGGGGACTACATTTCCCAATGCCTAATTGTTTTGGGGCACCATTTAGAGTTGCAGTGCCAGACTACTCCCTGGTATTGCTCATTCATATTGGTCATGTTGGCAGTTTGTCTTTGTAAGGCTTTGCTTGGTCCTGTTCCTGCCAATACTCTAAAACAGTAGATGCTGTACATTCAAAATGTATTTTGACCCCTCCACTTTTTTCACATTTTGTTATGTTGCAACCTTGTGCAAAATAAATAAATAAATAAATAAGCTTTTTTCCCCACATCAAGCAATCCAGAAATACAAAGTGATAGCAGGATTTTTGAATTCCTGTAAATTTCCTAAGAATTAAAAATAGAAGTGTATTTAGACCTTTTACTATGACAATTGGCTCAGGTGCACCCCATTTATCATTGAGAGGATTCTGCACCCTGTTTTGAGACCCCCAGTGGTCAAATCAGTTGTTTGGACAAGATTAGGGAAAGTACACACCTGTCTATGTAAGACCCCAATGTGTATCAGAGCAAAAACCAAACCATGAGGTCCACTGCTGACAGAGCTTAGAGACAGGATTATGTCGTGTACAAATCTGGGGAAAGCTACAAAACAATTCCTGCAGCATTAAAGGTTCCTAAGAGCACAGGGAACTTCACAAAATGAAATAAAGTTGGCCACCCAGTCAAGCTGAGCAATCATACGAGAAGGACCAGGAAAAGAGAGGTGACTAAGGAATCAAACACTCTAACAGAGCTTCAGAGATTCTCTGCTGAGAAGGGAAAACCTGCCAGAAGGACAACCATCACTCCAACAATCCACCAACCTGGGCTTTATTGCAGAGTGGCTAGACAGAAGCCTTTCCGCAGTAAAAGACACATGAGAAATTTACTTGGAAATTACAAAAGGCATCTAAAGGACTCTCAGCATGTGAGAAATATATAATTTTTTTTTGGTCTGATTAAACCAAGATTGGTGTCACGTCTAGAGGAAGCCAGACACAGATTATCACCTGTGAAATACCATTCCAAAAGTGGCAGCATCATGCTGTGGGGTTGCGTTTCAGCCACAGGGTCTGGGAAACTAGGCATGGTTGAGAGAAAGCTGAACAGGGCTAAGCACAGAAATACTTTCTGAATCTGAATCCAGAGCACAGGTGTTTTAAGGGATGCTTTCAGGTTTGTAGAGCCAGCCTGAAAAAGGAATTGAACTCTCAGCCTTGTGGATTAGAGCATAAAGCTTAGCCACTAGGCCACACTGCCCATTAACAGAGCAGTGTAAGTTCTGTAGAGGATGATTGCATCAGGCAAACAGCAAAGAAAAAGACTTTGGCTTATTTGAGGTCTAAAAATACCAATTACTTACAGCAGTTGTGTTTCTTTGATCGAGGTTTTCTCTAATAATGGCTTGTGCCTTTTTATCTGTTTTTATGATTTTTTTTCATTCACTTCTTTCCAATTTTGGCCTTCTGTTATGTTGTTTTTTTGATTGCCCCCCTCCACCCCACCCATTTGTTTCCATTGTTCAGCCATTTCCTCCTTGAAGGTCAATTGTTCCTATTCACCAGCTCTGGACAATCTCTGTCAAATGCCAGAGGTCTCATCTCTGTGAAAGCAGCTTTTAAGCTGAAAATGAATTCTTAGGCCACATTACAATAAATGATTTTTCCTTAAAGGAACAAAACAAAAATAACCTTTTGCTTGCTTCCCTGCTGTCACATCATTCAGTGAATACTGGGCGAACTTGTCAGCTGTTCTGTAATCATATTGCTTTTCCCATCAGGATTGCCCTGCAAATGAGCTTCTTCCCTTTGAGCAGTGATTTTGACTCAAGACATCAATGATTTACAGAAAATGAGGCATTACTTATTTAGAAGACCTAATAAATGATACAGAATGATATGCAGATTATGTCTAAAACGTGAACATGATGAATTAAACAATGGCTCATCTGTGGATGTTCTCCTATAGCCCTGAATGGGTACAGTAAAGCATTAGTGTAAAATTAATGAGTATTAAACAAGCTGCTGTTTTAATAAGATGATCATGGCAGCTATTGTTCCTCCCTTTGAACCTGATGGCAAACGAATGGGTGTGTGAGAAGGGAATAAAACAAAAGTGCACATACATCATAAAATAATTATCCACCTAGCAACCTAATAAGGTTGATGCAGAGGACATTTTGGGGTGGCTGACCCACTTGCCTCTTGTGAATCCAAGGTCCTGTGGTTATTATTATAATTCCGTCAAGGTTTAGTCCCTGGCTTATATGCATTTTCTGACTTATTGCTGTTTTTATTCATTTTGAATAATTATTTTTTCATTTTTTTAATTTAGTTTCTGTTCATTTTTAATTATATATTATTTCTGCTAAATGGCTTAAATGTTCAGCCATTGTTTTTTGCTTTGTGAGTGGAACCTCAGGAGGCAGGGCCACCCCAACATCACTGCTGTTTGAGTTTGCTGTAGGAGCTTTTTTGTAAGTGTTGGCTTTTGTTTGTTTATTCTGGTTTATTGGATGTTTGCTTGTGTTTATTGGATTCTACTCTTTGGATTGTGATTTAAGAATGTTTGTCTCCAATTGTTTCAGCTCCTGTTGCCTTATTTGCAACATTTTCCTTATTTTCTATTTTTATTACTAAATCCTCAATTTATAAAGATTCTTATTTGATTGCCTTTTCAAGCCAGGGTTGTGTAGGTTCCTCTCCATTCTAAAATATTTTTAATAATTTTGTAATGTCTTTTACTTTTTTGAACTTTTAAAACTAGTTCTGTGATGCTAGTGGGACTAGCAGAAATGTTTTTGAGTAGGACCAGCAGATAAGACAAAGTCAGTGGGCAAAAGAGGATTGAAATCAAGAGATGAAGAAATCAAGTGACAGAACTGAAACAGGAGGTAAAAACCAAAGCTAAAAGATAGTAAGAAAAGGTTCAGCTCCAAAAAGGCTATTAAGTAACAGATTTAGAAAATAAAGGGTTTTGAACCTTCAAACTCAGATTAGGAAATTCTCAAAAAGACAACCCTTTAATCCATCAGGTAACGACATTCAAGTAAAAGCCCATAACAATGTGGGTACTGATCTATAAATGGGTGAAACCAATGGTGGTGTCCATAAAAAAATGGTGGCAACGACAGAATAAAATAATTCACAATACAAAAGCAATAATTCAATAAACTAACCTCAAAATTAGATTTTTGACTTTAAAAATCTTTTAAGAAGACTGTAAGAATGTATCTTTTAATACACAAACACACAATAACATATTTTAACTAACCCCATTAAGGACAAGTTGTCCATTTTTTGCCTGTTTAGGCCAAATCCTGCAGGTAGCAGTTGGGGATGCCAGTGAAGGTCCTGGCGTGCTGGCCTCCCAACCTTTTTTGCCATGTTTGGAACTCAAAACAGTTATATCTTGTTCTTCTGCTTGTCTCCAGTTTCTGTTCATCTTACAGTGCCACTAAAGAGCCAGTGTTCACTCCATTTTAAATCTATATCCATATGTTTAGAGAGGAGGTGACCACTGTAACTTAAACTGTGGTTCACTTTATAACCTTCTTAGGCTCAAAGCAGCCCTTCAAATTATGGGGATACTACTATCTGCTACCTTCCACTCTGAAACCCTGATGCTTTATAAAAGTGACCTACACTCAGGCCATGTCAATTCAAACTTCTCACACACTTCTCACTGTTGCTCTTACTGATGTTAGTTTTCACGCTCCCCATACACCACCTCTTACTTTTAGTTCAGTAGAATCAATATGTGTGCCAATAAACTTGAACTTAGAATTTGGCTGTAATCCTCCTCAAAACTCAGTTATAATGATTGCCACATAGCTTTGGTGTTAGAGAGTGGTCTTATAGCAATTCTCTCATTTTTCTTTTTAGCAATTGATCCTGTAAAACCACTGCATTATTTAATATTTAATTTAGATAAAAAAAGCTATTAATTTGCCATTAGCTGTCAGTGTGTTTATTACATCTACTTCATATAAAAGTACAGTAAACTATAAATCACTCGTTTAACAGTACTTATCCACAGGTTTCACTGGCTCTGGCTGTGCTTTATTATCATGTACTTGTTTACTTCAGTGATTAGATCTAATAGCCAATAGAACTAAACTCATAATGTCAAAGCATGGGGCCAGAGAGTGACCGTGACTCAAAGTTATCTATTTGTCATTACACAGCTGTTAAAGATATGAATAACAACATTTATGACAGCTGATTAGAAATCCAAGCCTTAACTGATTATCTCTGGGTAAGACACACCACTGGCCTCTGTTCTGATTGAACTACTGTGGTGTGGACCTCTATGAAAAAGCACTCGTGCCTGAGAATACCACAATTGCAAGATTTGCCATTGGTACCCCATGCTCTTCACAGATGAGAGCCGATTCAAACTGAGACATGAAAGAGTGAAACAGTCTGGAGACGTCGTGGTGAATATCATGCAGCCTGCAACATCATTAAGTATGACGAGTTTGGTGGTGGGTCAGTGTTGGTCTAGAGAGTCACAGACCTCGACATGCTAGGTAAAGGTAGCCTGACTGATGTTAGGTACCCTGATGAAATCCTCAAGATCCATTATCAGACATTACACTGGTGCAGTGAGCCAAGGATTCCTCCTGATGCAGGACAATGCCCAGCCTCATGTGGCCAAACTGTGCGGGTGGTTCCCAGGAGATGTTGAAGACATTGTTGCCATTGAGTGGCCTGCTCATCCCCCAGCTCTTTTTGTGTAATGGCCCATCTCCTGGTATCTCCTCCATGTTCTTGACACTGTGCTGGGAGGCACAGCAAACCTTCTTGCGATGGCACATATGGATGTGCCATCCTGGAGGAATTGGACTACCTGTGCAACCTGAATCAGCTGCAGGTATCACCTCATGCTACCAGTACTGACAAGAACACTAGCAAAACACAAAACTAGAGAAGAATCAGTCAGGAAGGATAACGAGAGAGCAATTGCCTATGGTCACCACCTGCAAATATTTCCAGGCGATTGTGGACCAGTAAATCCAGTCCTCAGTGTGCTGCTTGTGTCTGGACTGAAACATGGGGTCCCCAGATCAAACAAAACAGCAACATAAACTCCATAATGCAAACGTTGCAAATTGATTTGATTCGAATGAATCATCTACAGTTCTGTTAAAGCATTAAGTGTAACCTCTTTTAAAATATGAGTTCATTACCACACTTATCCAGGAACAAATCCTATTTATGTGAACTGCTGAGAATTTTAATAATTTCTATGTGAAACTGTTTTGTTTCCATTTTGAAATGAAGTGTGAAAAACTTGCCAGTGGTCATCACCAATGTATTGAATATCCACAATTGATTAGCTAATTACTTTTACTAATGGTGTGACTGATTTCTAATTGGTTGATTGCTTCTATGATAGGTAGTTGAGCATCTGATTGATTAAATGCTTAGACAACTGACAACCTGTTTAGCTGGATTGCATGATTGTTCAGTTCTGAAATTAATTTTCTTATTCATCCATTTATCCTTTATCAAACTCAATTAATCCAAATCAAGGTTTTGGTTGCACAAATGGATGTCCTAATCGATGAATTTCTTGAGTGAATGGAAAAACAAATTACCGATTGATGCATATCTTGCTGCTTTTCATTTAATAACTTTACTTTTTTCAAATGATTGATTTTAGTGAAACGTTTGATTGACAAATTGTTTGCTGCTTTTAACTTAGTAACTGCTTACTTTTTTTTCAAATAATTGATTTCAGTGAAATATTTGATTGATGCTTTGCTTACCAGTCCCAGTAATTGATTACCAGTTTGCTTGCTTATTTAATGATTGCTTGAATGTCTTAAGTGCACAACTGAGGAAGAGACTGAGTGAGTGAATGTGTGGTTAATTGAGTGCCTGCATAATTATGTGATTGATTATTTAATTAAGGGAGTAAGGAAATGAGTCAGTCCCTGGTTAACACATTAATGTCTGTGTGAGTGTGTGACTGATTTGAGTAAGTGAGTGAGTCAGTATCTGGGTAATTGAAAACTTTTAATGCCTACAAAATTATGTGATTGCGTAATTAATTTAGTGAGTAAACAAATGAGTAAGGAAGTGAGCGTCTGTTCGATTAAGTGAAGTTGTTTATGAGTGTAGCTGATAGACTGATTTAGTGATTGAGTGAGTGAGTGATGGAGGCTCTGAATAACTGATTGCTTGAATGTCTGCATAATTATATAATTGATTTACTGAATATGGAAATGAGTGACTCCTTGTACCTGATTAATCAGTTAATAGAATGCTTACATGAGTTTGTGATTGGTTGTTTGAGTGAGTGAGTGAGTGAGTTGAGTGAGTGAGTTAAAAACTGGTTAATTGCTTATTTTAATATCATCATAATTATGTGATTGATTACCCAATCAAATGAGTAACTAAATCAGTGAGTAAGTTAGTGAGTCAAGTCAATGAAGTACTTGAAAGTCTTTGTGTGTGATTAAGTGATTATTGATTGAATGATTGAGTGAGTGAGTGAGTAGGTAAGCCTGTAGTGAACTGATTACTTGACTACCCACATAATTATGTGACTGATTATTTAATTAAGGAAGTAAGGTACTGAGTCAGTCCCTGCTTAACAGATTAATGTATGTGTGAGCGTCTGATTGGTTGAAGTAAGTGAGTGAGTATTTTGGGTAACTGAATATTTTAATGTTTGCTAAAGTAAGTAATTAGCTAATTAATTTAGTGAGCAAACACGTGAGTAAGTGAGTGAGTGTTTGATCGATTATTTGAAAGTCTCTCTGACTGCAGATGATTAATTGAATGAGTGAGTAAGCCTTAGGTTAATTGATTACTTGAATGTGTATAAATTATATAATTGATTAATTGAGTATGGAAGTGATTGAGTCAGACACTTATTTATAATTTACTTTAATTCCTCAGTGAGTGTGTAATTGGTTGTTTGAGTAAAAGACGTTTCACTCCTTTTTCCCATCATTTTCATACATTCTTCTAGTTACTGAAGAGGTGAAGCAATTGTTTTTGGGTGAGAGAAGTAAAGGGTTGGAATTCAGCGTTGAAAAATGAAACCATTTTTTTCAAATTTTACAAATCATCATTTTACAAAACACTCAACTCACGAGTGAATAAGTGAATGAGATAAAGACCAGTTAATTGCTTATTTCAAAGTCACTATACTTTTGTGATTTATTAATTTATTGAAGGAGTAAGAAACCCAGTGAGTGAATGGGTGTGTCAATAAATTACTTGTTGGTGTGAGTATGTGGTTGATTTGAGTAAGTGATTGAGTCAGCATCTGGCTAATTGAGTACCTTAATATCTTAAAAATTATGTGATTAGCTAATTGATTTGGTGAGTTAAAAAAAGGGAAAATCAGTGGTGGGAGTGTCTGTTCAATGAATTGAAAGTCTGTATGAGTTTGGGTGAGTGTGTGAGTGAGTGAGTCTTTATAATTATATATATGAGTGAGTACAGAAATCAGTGAGTCAGTCTCTGATTAATAAGTCACTTTAATGCCTGCAACATTGGTTGTTTGAGTGAGTAAGTAAATTAAAAACTGGTTAATTGATTAACCACTCAAATTATTTGATTGATTAACTAACTAAATGAGTAAGAAAGCCAGTAAGTGAGTAAGTCTAATCCTTTTATCACTTGAAAGTCTTCATGTGTGTGATTAATTGATTATTGACTGATGGATTGATTGAGTTAATTGATTGCTTGAAAGTGTGTGATCAATTAATTGAGTCACTCAATAAGTTAATATTTGGCTAAAATTTGATTTCTTTGGCTCTGAGGCTAAGGATCTGTGCTGGTAAGTGGAAGGTTGTTGGTTTAAATTCCATTACTGACAGAAGGGATCCGACTCTGAGCAAGGCCCTTAACCTAAAAAATTGCTCCAGGGGTGCTGCACATTGGCTGAGCCTTTGTATATTTCAAATCAAAAAAAAAAAAGTGACTTGATCGGTGAATATGTGGTTAAATGATTACTTAAATGTCTGCATGTATGTAATCGAGTGAGGGAGTTTCTCATTAATTAATTACTTTGAGGTATATGTGACTGCTTGAATGGCTGACAGAGGGAGTGGGTGAGCGTCTGGCTGTTTTTGATTATTTATTCTACGTGAGTGAATAAGAAATTTGTTGATTCTGGTGAGTGACCTGTTGGCTCTGAACTGTAAACAACAACACTGTGTTCTCGTCTTGGTTTTTGATTCAATACTTAGCTTTCACCTTACAATCTGTGTCCTAATTTTTTTCGGAAATACATTTTGAAGCGAATACATTTTCAGATCCAATGCAACATAGGCCTGTGATAACAAGGTTTGTTTTAGCACTGCAGTTAATGAACATATTTTAGCATGCATTGACAATGTTTCTTTTATACATTTCAGTGATTATAAATTGGCATGCATTTAAAAGTAATGCAGGAATGCTTCATGATTTTAGTTCTAAGAGCTGCTAGTTAATTTTAATTTTGCAGAATATGTTATATGTCTCTATAAGTGTGCTATTTTAATAATCCTTTAAAACTTTTATTCTGTTATGAAGAGCACTTTATAAAGATATATTGAACCAACTTAAATAACTACTTAGTTATGCACCAAACTTCTTATTCAATTATATTCTTTGCCAAAACAACAATATAGACTACAGTGCAGTACCGTGTTGAAAAGGTTCAGATGATGCAAACAAGGTCACTTCATTTCTAGGGTTAGCTGCCCCCAAGGTTTTTTTTTTCCACTGGTTTGATAATTTAATTTAGTGTTTCCTTCACTATATGAGCTGCAGATCTTGAAGAGCAGCACTAAAAGTGTACAAGACAGGCCATCACTCTCATTCCAATCAGGTGTCCAATTGAACCTTTTTTTGAAGCGGTGCAGGGAATCATTCTTCAAGGATGATCAAGTTTCATATGGAGATTTCATTAGCTAGTAATTAGTATGGCTAAAATGGAATGTGCTTAAATGCAACATTTTTCAAACAGAAGAATTGATGATGATGCTGAAGCAGACGGGAAGTTTAATTTATCACCTAATTAGACATGCTTTCTTTGGAGCTTTGGCACTATACGATCTTTTCGACCTGTTCCATTATTTATTTACTCTATGAATGTTGTGTGCTGCTGCTGTGTGCTGTTGGCTTTATTTTCTTTTATAGCAAATCTATTCCAAGTTCCTTGGAATTTTGGGATTGTAATTTTTTTTTTTTTTAATTGCAGATTGGGCACGAATGAATCATAACTGACTCCACAGTAACTTAAACTCATCATTTAAGGGTCTGTTTGTAACAGTTTTCTTTTAATTAATTACAGTTTCTCTCATTTGAAAAAGGCTGCTCACAGCTTTGTTAATTTATTGATTGGTCTCATTTTGCTCAATTACTTTCAAATTTTAATCGAATAGTGCTTGCAAATTCATCAGATGCCTCACACGTCAAACTACTTTGATAAAAGCTAACAAAACAGTTCCTCCTGTTTAACAAGAGAATTAGGCAGACAGACTTGCAATTAGAACCTCCAATCACAGCTTGGGCACTTCCAATGGCGGCTGCCTCCAGGAAATAGATATTATATCAAGATGGGAATCCTTCAAGCAGTGACATGAAAAAAGGACGGCAACATTATGCCTTGTTGGCAAATGACGTCTTTGGAAAAATAAAAATATTTCCTGTAAAGCTTAAGGACATAAAAATGACTAAATAAGTGTGAAGCTTCAGGGCATTTTAGTTGTGACGCATCAGAAATTTTGATTTGCAGGCCATGCTGTTGTCTGTTACTTGATGTGAAATCCTAATTTTAATTCACATATGCCTTACAATAATAGAAGACCTTTTCAAGGGTATTAACTTTGTATTTTATTTGTGTCATTAAAAATAGTTGGCTACTGCTGTTCAATCCATCTGTAAGATAAGGGTGGTTAGCACACACCTCAAAGTGACTGGACTTCAAGTTATGGACAATCTCTGTGCAGTTTGATTGTTCTCCCTGTGACTTTCTCCTGTATTGCTCTCATATTCCAAGTATATTCAGGGAAGGTAATGACAGATGTACATTGAGTTAGTGTAGGTATGTGGTGCGCTAAATCCTTCTGGAAAGTATAAAACATTTTTTTAATTTTTCAAGATAACATGAAGTGCAATTTTCATAATACAGTGTTTTGAGTTTTTATATAATATCTCCTCCTGCCTGTCTTGGCTTTCTAAGTGTGGTGCCTATACAAGTGGGTATAGATGGGCATTGCCAGCTCTGACAGGTGTTGGCACAAAGGGGTGTCTCACATGACCAAGGTCTGAGAATTTGGCAAAGGATGACCTTTGCCATATTTAAATCATCTCCAAATGGAATCAAAAGGTATAATTATAACACTCCCACAATAAGACACTCTGCCGAAGCAGTTCCCTGTCGCTTTGGGGTGTATTAAACTATTGTAAAAAACTGAGGGAAGGGTGGGTTTGACCTTCATCAGGAAAACCAAAACTAATGGTTGGATGAATCTTTCACTGACACTGTAGGATTGCAGTGGTTAGCAAGGACTTGGATCACACTCTCTATCAGTGGCGTTGTCTCTTTTCTTTGGTTTCCTACCACTTCCCAAAAACATGCATATTAAGAATACTGACAGATCTAAACCTGAAAGAGCATGTGTTGAGTATGAACTGTGATGACTGTCATTCCATTAATCTCTGGCTCCTATTTTGCACCAAATGCTGGCTCCCAACATCCTTGCATCTGTAAAATAATAAAAGAAGGATGAAAGGATCTCTAAACAAGCAATATACTAATATAAATTCAGCGAGCAGCCACCACATTGCTTCCTTATCAGTTTGGATAACAAAATTGCTTATGGGGCTCCCTGCCCCCACAGATTTAATGTATTGATTATTTTATACAATTGGTGAATCTGAGCTGTAATCCTTTATTATAAGGAAGCAGGCAGGACTTGACTTGAGGCTGACAGAGAAGTCATTTGATTTTTTTCAGAGTCGTATTCAGACTCACATGTGTAGTCCTTTTGCTTTAGCTGCAATTCAAATCTAGGCCTATTAACTAATTATGTTAAAATTTAAATAAATATAAATATTATTATACTAAATTATGCTCTTCATTAAAATGTCACTGACCTATATCATATAAATTAAAACTCAAAATAGTTAGGATACTTCTCATGTAATGTAGATTTAAACAAAACATTTAAGAGTGCTGCTGCCTCACTGCTATACTTTGGCCATATATGTGAGTGTGTGCATGTGAGTACAGGCTTGAGTGCATCAAGTAGGGATCTGTCTGCACACAATGCTGGTCATATGCCTCCGGAATTGGATTAAAAAGATTTTATAATGGATGAATGAATGGTCTAGCAAAGTGTGTGTGATCATTTACACAAAAAAGACAGTTGATTACAAAATTAAAGACTGCTGTGATATTGTATTAATGGGAAAATAAAATTGGAAATTTCTGGAATTTGAAATGAAATGAAAGCAACAGCCCTGCTTTAGTGCAGTTACTACTCCAGGTGACCATTCTAGTGCCACATTCTGTGACCTCAGGTTTAACTGGACAAGAAATAGATGAAGATTGACATTTTATCTTTTGCTTTTATTCACGTACACCACCATTTTCCATTTTTTCTTGTTTATGACAGCTGCCTAAACAGAAGGTGTCACACTTTTTCCTATTTAAGATGGTGGCTCACAATCAATCGTGCAAAGTTTCTGGACTGTGTACATAATCTTTCTGTGCTAGTTAGTACAAATCTTTTTGGGGGTCAGGACTTTTGCTTGAGATTCAGCTTTGGTTTTCGGTTAGTGATTCAGCTCAAATGTTTTGATATTATTGATAATAGTGCACTTTTATGGATGCCGGAAGACCATACTCTCTCTTTCAGGACCCACCTGTTCAAGTTGCAGCGAGTGGAAGCACAGAGTAGTGGCGTCTCCCACAGGCACATAGCCCTTCATAAACACCCGAGTAAGTTCAACTGAAGTAAAGCCAACACCTGACCAGGAGAAATAACCGGCAGTTTGAAATGCAAGTTAATTGCTCACCGGGTGGTGGAAACTTGGTGATTCAGCTGAACATGGAAAGCGCCAAAAGCACTGAAGCTAAAAAATGAAGAAGATGATATCAGTGCTAAATGTAAGTTATATCTGTTCCCTGCCTGTCGACGGCACGTTTATATGTTGTGTGTCCTGCAGCATGTACAGTTAAGGTTTTCCGGCCGATAGTGTAGACAGCTTCACCTGCGAAAAGTCTTTGGTTAATTTAGAGTTGGTCGGGAAAATACATGAATTGGAGGACTGCATTAGGAACCTGACAGCAATTAGGCAAACAGAAAATTGGATCAACTCGGTTTGTTAAGACAATTTAGCTACTTCTGATTTGGCTTCAGTCTCTCCAGGTCCCACTGTAGTCAGTGTGCGGCCAAAGTCAGCTGCACCAGTTCAGCCAGAGTGCGAGTGGGTAACAGTAAGACGGGGGTCTAAGAAGCCAAAATTTAGTTCATCAGCATCCAAATCACCAATTCGGACCCAGAACAGATTCTCAGCACTCTGCAGCACCACTGTGGAAACTGAGAATAAGAAAGTGCTCATAATTGGTGACTCCATAGTGCGGAATGTTAGAATTCCAAACTATGGTAAACCAGCAGTTAATGGTAAATGCCTCGCAGGGGCAAAGATTTCTGACAGGGAGGCCGCTATGGACTGTGCCGCCAACGATAAAGTATCTACCTTATTACTGCATGTCGGCACTAATGATATTTATTTACAGCAATCTGAGGTATAAAAGAGGAACTTCATCTCTCTATGAACCAAAGCTAAATGAAAACTTCGGAATGTAGTTGTATCTGGCCCCTTACTAAGATTATATAGAGAGGATGTGGAAACCCGGTGTGCAAATAAAAGCATAGCGCTTGTGAACAATTGGGATGATTTTTGGGAAAGGCCTGGATTTTTCAAAAGAGATGTTCTTCATCCTAACTGGAGGGATCTTATGTATTATCCTAAAATATGGTAACAAAACTGCCTGGCTGACTGATTAGAGCACCATCCAGGTCACAGTCATGTAATCTTAAATCACAGGCTGTTGTTTATCCCACCTGTTACTTTCCTGAAGCTGTTACCCATAATCCCTGTTGTGGGGCATCCAGTAAATTTAGTCTTGATACAAACCTTAAATTAATTGATAACCAAATAATAAGGTGTATAATTAGACCAAGAAATAAAACCAGATCCTCCACCAGGGGCATCTGTAATAGAAATTTACTTCAAATTAAAACAAAAATATATCACCAGTTCAGAAAGAAGCATGCAGTTTTAAATGCTGCTTATTAAACATTCACTCACTTGGCAGCAAAGCTGTTTTGGTAAATGATATTATATTAAGTACAAAATCTGATCTGTGTCTTTTCACTGAAACCTGGCTTAGTAAATCTGGCACTGTTCCCCTAGCTGAGGTGTCACCAGATGAATACTCACTCCTTCATAAGTCTAGACATTCTGGTCAAGGAGGAGGCCTTGGAATAATTCATTGTATCAAAATGCAAATCACTTAAAAATTTAGGCAACTTTACATCCTTTGAGGCATTCATTTTAAATATTAAAACAGATTCCAACACAATTATAGTGCTAGTCTACAGACCACCAGGGCCATATTCATTGTTCATGACTGAATTTAGCAACCTTTTATCTGATTTGGCTATAAATTATGATCACATAGTATTGATGGGGGATTTTAATGTACACATTGATGTGGAAACTGACACTTTTAGCAAATGTTTTACTTATTTGTTAAATTCAGTAGGATTTTGTCAGATTGTCAAAGGTCCAACTCATAATCATAACCACACATTAGATTTAATTATAACTTACAAAGTTGAAATTCAAAATTTAAATATTACTCCATTAAATTAAGTTATTTCCGATCACTACTTAATTACATTTGATTTAGTTCTGCCCTTGCCAATGCACTCACAGATTAAAACAAAGACAGTGCGACATCTAGACTGTAATTCTGTTTCAAAATCTATAGATACTTTGAGCAAGTCGAGGTTAATTATGGAAAACCATTTAGATTAGTTAACATCAAATGTAAATGTAGAAAACAATTTAGATTAGCTAACATCACATTATAATGTGACCTTGAGAGATGCTCTGGACACAGTGGCTCCCCTTAAAACAAAAGTGATCAAAGCACATAGAAACTCTTCCTGGTTTAATGAAAACACTCGAGCTCTTAAATTAGAGTGTCAAAAACTGGAGCACAGATGGAGAACAACAAAGCTACATGTCTTTCAAATTGCATGGACAGAGAGTGTTAAAAAATATGAAAAAGCTCTTTTTAAAAATCGCTCAGAATACTATTCTACAATAATAGATAGCAATAATAAAAATCCTCGGGTACTGCTTAGAACAGTGGCTGAATTAACAAAGGAGAATTGAAATCTACAGTGCAAAATACCAACAGATATTAGCAGTACAGACTTTATTCTTCAATGAGAAAGTCAAAAATATAAGATCCCAGATCTCAGCATCACAGTTCAAACCATATACTAGCTTAGCAGACCCTGTCTCACATTGCATTCAGCACTTTAGTAATCCTGTAACTGAGCAGGAAGTCTTAACTTTGCCAATAAAACTAATAAAAAGTGCAAGGAATGTTCTTGAAGTGCCTATTCTAAACATTATCAATAGTTCATTATTGCATGGTACAGTACCTGATACACTAAAGGTGTCAGTCATTAAACCATTACTTAAAAAGTCAGACCTAGACCCACACATACTTAATAATTATAGACCTATTTTAAATGTACCCTTTCTATCTAAAATACTAGAAAAAGTAGTCAGCTTCAGTCACACCTTACGCATCACAATATATCTGAGAAATTCCAGTCTGGTTTCCGCACTGGTCATAGTACAGAAACAGCACTAACGGTTGTAAACGACATTCCGATATCCTCTAATGAAGGAAACTCCACTGTAATTATGCTGCTAGACTTAAGTGCAGCATTGGACACCATTGACCATTCTACAGTACTTTACTGCACAGGCTAGAAAATGATGTCGGCCTTACAGGGACCGTGCTCGCTTGGTTTAGTTCTTATTTACCAAATCGATTCCAATATGTACAGAAATGTGCTGACAGTACTCCATCATTATACACAGAAGTTCAATATGGTGTCCCGCAGGGCTCAGTACTGGGACCTTTACTGTTTTCACTTTACATGCTTCTACTTGGATCTCTCATTAGGAAACATAATGTTAATTTTCACTCATATGCAGATGACACCCAGTTATACCTTTCATTTAGATCAAATGCCGTTTCTCAAATGTTGTCTTTAATTAGTTTTTTGTGAATTAAAGGAGTGGATGGATGAGAACTATGTATCTTTAAACACTGATAAAACAGAGATGTTAATTGTTGGAGGGAATGACGCTGGAATAGCCATTAATGTTACTGAATCATCCCATAATCTAGGAGTTATCTTTCATTCTAGGAAGTCATTTAAAGCGCACATTACAAAGTTGTCCAAATCATGTTTCTTCCAACTTAAAATTTTGGGAAATTAAGGCATTTTCTAAATAAGCAGGATTCTGAGAAATTAATTCATGCATTTATTTCTAGTTGGATTGACTACTGCACTTCCATGTGCACTGGATGTTCAAACTGTTGTTTATACAGCCTCCAGTTAATCTAAAATGCTGCTGCAATAATTATTACAAGAACAAGAAAATTCAAACACATCACTCCAGTTCTTAAATCCTTACACTGGCTCCTGGTGAAATTTAGGGCAGATTTCAAAATCCTCCTTTTAACATATAAAACATTAAATGGCCAAACCAGAGCGCACTTAAGATTTCAAGATGCCGGTCTGCTTATGATTCCAAGAATTAATAAAATAACAGGGAGGTTGAGCCTTTAGTTACAGGGCCCCTAAACTGTGGAATGCTGCCTGCTACTATAAGAGGTGCCCCTTCGGTCTCAGCTTTTAAATCCCGGCTGAAGACTCACTACTTCAATTTAGCATATCCTGACTAGAGCTGCTGATTAACTGTACAGACTGAATCTCTGTTGTTAGTCATTAGCACTAAAACATAAGTAACATGATAGTTAGAATTTGTTACTAACCCTCACCTATTCTGTTTCTCTTCTTGTTACTCAAATGTGGCCCAACTGCCAAATTGTTTTGCCTGCCTACGCTAAAGTCATCCCTGAAAGTGGATTGCAGGAATTGTTGGGTAGAGGGGGCCTTTCATCGGATTGGCTGAAACAGCGCTTACTCAGCTGTGGAATAGCCAAATGGGGGATGCAGCTTGATGGCTGAGGTCTTCGGGACTCTAAACAAATCCAAATCATATTATGTGATATCATTTACTGTTAAATTCTGCTCCATACAGTACTTGTAAATCTTTTATTTTTTATACTGTATTGAGGATTTCTTTTGTTCTGTGTATTGTATTGTATTGTATTGACCCCCTTCTTTTTGACACCCACTGCACGCCCAACCTACCTGGAAGGGGGCTCTCTTTCTGAACTGCCTTTCCCAAGGTTTCTTCCATTTTTTCCCTACAAGGGTTTTTTGGGAGTTTTTCCTTGTCTTCTTAGAGAGTCAAGGCTGGGGGGCTGTCAAAAGGCGGGGCCTGTTAAAGCCCATTGTGGCACTTCTTGTGTGATTTTGGGCTATACAAAAAATAAATTGTATTCTATTGTATTTTTAGTTGATTTCAGTCATTTTTCTTGTTTATTTGACTGTATGTCTTCTCTCATGCCCTGGTTCTTTTTGTTAAATTTTCACTGTGCAATTTTAAAGTTATGGCAGAAGAGATGCACCCTGAGAAACTAGATACTGTGAATGGTCATTATGAGTGCAAGCATTTTATTATATTTTATCCTGCTGGAGGAGCAATTCAACCAAGTAAATAAGACATTATAACACCCATTGGTCTGCAGTGAGGCTCACAAAGCTAGGTAGCTGAATCACTGAGGTCAAAATCACTGCTCTCCTGTATTCATAAGCAATTAGGATTTCACTTGAAAAGATGACTATAAGGGAAATACATGTGTATTAAATGTCACCTTTTATTTTGACCATGCCTGCTGTTCAGTTATGGGAACACTGGAAACTAACTATCTCAACTTATTTCTTCTTTAGCAGTGACAAACATGAATTTCTTTGAGCCCTCTGTTAAGAATTGGGTAATCGATTTTGGCAGGTTAGGAATTTTTTTTGTACTGCAGATAATATTTTTAGGTCCCCAAAATTTTAAAATTTTGAAAGATTCATTTTCAGGCTTTTCCTTCATTTACTGTACAACTTTAATTTTTTTTTTATTTTATGTCACTTAAACTTCACCATTTTGTCTGAGATACAGATTTATTCAATGTAGTTAGACAGTTTCAATTTCAATGGTCAGATTTTGATTCTTAATTGATTTTTCTAAATTTTGTTTTTGTCTTTGTGTTTTGGCTCTGGTGGAATAATAGAATTTTGGTGAAGAACTGTTTGCAATTCTTCTTCCACTTTGATTCCTGTTTAGGTGTGACATTTATACTTCTGGTGCCACTCAGGTGGCTGCCTTTTACAGAAGCTATCTCTCTCTCTGAACTTGAGAGATGTCACAATGTGAGTGAAAAGGATCTGTAGAATACCTTTTGTCTACAGTATCAAGGAATGTAAGAGACGCTGAGGAACGCATATATAAATATTTCTGTAACCATCTGGTAGCCCTGCTATCTCTATCACCTAAGGAGCTTTTTTACACCTTATCAGAGAAGCACCTCCTTCCGAGGATACAAAAGGTGAAAATCTGGAGGGAGGATAAAAGTAAGATGGAAAGGCTTCCAAATGGTCTACTGAAACATAATTAGGAATTTTAGATCAATAATGAATAAGTTGGATGAACTGTCACATCTCATGGCAAGTTCTGGTGCTGTGGCTTTTTGGGTACTGCAGAGAACTGGCTTAAACTTCTTATTTCAGATTCTATTTAATGCTGGATGGGTTTCATTTGATATGATCAGAGTAGTGAATGGAGTAGAAAATGGGGACTGGAAATCAGTGTGAATTAGCAATGGTAAAAAAGCCAACGCATTACAATTAGATCTGAAATGTGTAATCCAGCCATTGAAATACTGACTGACTCTGTCGACATTACTGCCTAGAGAGATGTTACATCATCCTTGTTAATGTTTATTAACTTAGCGACAGAAATGACTCACTCTGTTACCAACACTCTAATGATGATCTGTCACATCTACAAGCCTGTTATCAGATGGCAAAAGCTCTCTGATTACCCAAGTCAAGAGGCTCTTGTACTGTATGTGTTTGAGGGGTTATGGTTTGTTACAATTACAGGTTGCTGTTTTCAATTCTGTCTTCATTGATTAAGAAAGACTCCTTTTTGTTTTTGATTATATTCACACAATAAATGTGCATTTCTTAGTTAGCTGCATTTGTAGTTCATTCTAAACATTGATTGCCAGAATATTACCTAGGGCAGTGTTTCCCAACCTCGGTCCTGGGGGCACACTGTGGCTGCAGGTTTTTGTTCCAACCAAATTTCTAATCAGTGACAACACCTGATAACGCTGATCTCTTTCAATTAGCTGGTATTATTTTTCTTTTATTCTACATTCCAAAAAGCACAGCATCATGATTTTTACATTTATAAGACATTTAGAAATATTTCTGCTTTTGCTATAGATTTAAATGCTTAACTCTCTTTTGTTGATTTTATTATACTTTGCCTTTTCTCTGTGCAGTTTTTTCCCTTTATTTTATCTCATTAATGACAATTAAAAATGAACCGAGCAGACACGCTGGCAAACAACACTGAATAATCAAAGGCTGCAGCTATTTTAGCATCAGACCCACTAATTAGTAAATAATGGATTAATTAAAAAATTAAAACACCTAGAAAGGTAGAATGAAAATCAAGATGAAAATATTGTTAAAAAGAAAATTATTCCCATAGAACTGCTTGGTACATTTATATATATATATATATATATATATATATATATATATATATATATAAACTGCTCAAAAATATTAAAGGAACACTTTGAAAACACTTCAGATCTCAATGGGAAAAGAAATCCTCCTGGATATCTATACTGATATAGACTGGGTAATGTGTTAGGAACGAAAGGATGCCACATCGTTTGATGGAAATGAAAATGATCGACCTACAGAGCCCTGAATTCAAAGGCGCCCAAAATCAGAGTGAAAAAATTATGTGGCAGGCTAGTCCATTTTGCCAAAATTTAATTGCAGCAACTCAAAATTGTATGCAGCACTTTGTATGGCCCCTGTGTTCTTGTATACATACCTGACAACATCGGTGCATGCTTCTAATGAGATGACAGATGGTGTTGTGGGGGATCTCCTCCCAGATCTGGACCAGGGCATCGCTGAGCTCCTGGACAGTCTGAGGTGCAACCTGGTGGCATTGGATGGACCAAAACATAATGTCCCAGAGGTGTTCTATTGGATTTAGGACAGGAAAGTGTGGTGGCCAGTCAATGGTATCAATTCCTTCATCCTCCAGGAACTGCCTGCATACTCTCACCACATGAGGCCAGGAATTGTCGTGCACCAGGAGCCACTGTACCAGCATAGGGCCTGACAATGGGTCCAAGGATTTCATCCTGATACCTAATGGCAGCCAAGGTGCCTTTGTCAAGCCTGTAGCGGTCTGTGTGACCCTCCATGGATATGCCTCCCCAGACAATCATTAACCCACCACCAAACTGCTCATGCTGAATGATGTTACAGGCAGCATAATGTTCTCCATGGCTTCTCCAGACCCTTTCACTTCTGTCACGTGCTCAGGGTGAACCTGCTCTCATTTGTAAAAAGCACAGGGCACCAGTGGTGCATCTGCCAATTCTGGTATTCTATGGCGAATGCCATTCGAGCTGCATGCTGCTGGGCAGTGAGCTCAGGGCCCATTAGAGGACATGGGGCCCTTGGGTCACCCTCATGAAGTCTTTCTGGTTGTTTGGTCAGAGACATTCACACCAGTGGCCTGCTGGAGGTCATTTTGTAGGGCTCTGGCAGTGCTCATCCTGTTCCTCCTTGCCCAAAGGAGCAGATACTGGTTCTGCTGATGGGTTATGGACCTTCTATGGCCCTCTCCAGCTCTCCTAGAGAAACTGCTTATCTCCTAGAATCTCCTCCATGCCCTTGAGACTGTGCAGGGAGACACAGCAAACCTTCTGGCAATGACACGTATTGATGTGCCATCCTGGAGAAGTTGGACTACCTGTGCAACCTCTGTAGGGTCCAGGTATCGCCTCATGCTACCAGTAGTGACACTGACTGTAGCCAAATGCAAAACTAGTGAAGAAACAGTCAGAAAAGACGAGGAGGGAAAAATGTCAGTGGCCTCCACCTGTTAAACCATTCCTGTTTTGGGGTCATCTCATTGTTGCCCCTCTAGTGCATCTGTTATTAATTTCATTAACACCACAGCAGCTGAAACTGATTAACAACCCCCTCTGCTACTTAACTGACGAGATTAATATCCCATAAGTTTCATTGACTTTATGCTATACTCTGATTAAAAAGTGTTCCTTTAATTCTTTTGAGCAGTATATATATATATATATATATATATATATATATATATATACTGCATATATAAATATTACTTTTTTATGAAACTTAGCTTTTTAATTTCTATATTGTTCCCAAAACTGAGATCTTGGGAAATAACACATCACTTAATTAGCCCAGGAGTCAAATTAAAAACAGAAGCTGGTTGGAACAAAAACCTGCATCCACAGTGTGCCCCCAGGACTGAGGTTGGGAAACACTGACCTAGGGTGGTCAGTTTGGGGAAAAAAATAAACAGTGAGTGTCCACTGTACGGAGCTGTGGGGCCACTGAGTATTTTCGTAACAGGCATACTTCCATGATCATTCACCACTTGCACCACAGTAACTCAGCCTCTTCCAGCCTTCAGGCAAAATGCTCCAAAAAATTATCAACATAGTTTTAGTAACTGAGGCATTAGCATGGACATTCTTTTTTTTTTTTTTTTTTTGTTTTATTTTCTTTGCCTAAAGGGCATTATATTTGTCTCGACCACCCAGCTCCTTTTACAGTATTGTATCATTTATTTATAGTGTATAAATGCTTTTAATAAAATACGACTTTTAGAATACCTACCTATTTCAGGTGAGCTTTACGGCAAATTATTAATGGATTTACTCATACATTTTCTAAACTAATGCATTTTAATTCTAGCATTATGGGCATTACCCACAATTCATCAAACAACCCTAGACAGTTTACCAGACCATCACAATGCACACTCATGCTATCACCCACACATGTAGGCCAGTGTAGAACCTAACCAGCCTTGAAGCACATCCTGTCTTTTGCTGGTTCTTTTCTAGCGTTTCATATTACCAGCATAGGTTCTCAATCCATGTAGTCCTACAACTGAATTTAGAGGAATTGGCTGGTATTTCTGCTGAAAGACACCTTGTAAACCAAGAATCAGTCAGGTGTTTGGTAACATTTGGTCACATTTACATCCATCCCCTGTTAACTGAGGGGTTCTGTTTCTTAAAATAATTTCCTAGCAGGCAGACTGTTTTGCCTGGAGCAATCTCTCAGGCAGAGTTTTGTGTTCTTTAATCAAGATTGGTGAGCTGCCATTTTTAATTCCCCTGCCTTGATATTTACACTACTGGGTAAACCTGAAAGGATAATCCTGTTGCATCATCTGAGCTGGACTTACACCACTGGACACCTGGCTTCCTTTCTGGTCATTTCTAGGGTGACACACTTAAAGAGAAAGCCTCTTGGTATCACAATATTTTTTCCAAAATAACAAGCATATATTGAAGCTACCTTGTTTACATCTGTAGGGGTCCCACTGTATCAACTGTAGCCATTTCAAATAGAATATTTATTATTATTATTAAAGGATGAAATAAGGGACAATTGGTAATCAGATACCTTCTGAGCTAATATTCAACTATTACTATTATTAAAGTGGCTGTCAGCCATTCTTTTGTTTTGTTCTTGTCACGATAGTTACTGACGGACAGCTCAGAAATGGGATACTAGAACTAAAAAATAATTTAAAAAAATATCCTCATGCCGTCTTACAAATAATTGGTATAAAATTACTAGTAGCAATACACCTCTTTGTTAGGAAGTTTTGTTATTTTATAGACACCAAGCCTCTAACTAATTCCTGGAAGCAACTGTCCTTTGTTCCTGTTAGAGCAAAACACGTCCAGCACCAGAAGCATCAGGATCAAGAAAGGTAACAACCAACTTAATCTTGTTGAAATTCAAGTCATTGAAGAAAAATGAACATCGGAAAACTTTCACCACATATTCATCTGTTTTGTTTACACTGGTTACAGTTCAGTCAATTCTTCCCCAAAATGCAAAAGCAAATGTGAAACAAGGCATGCCTGAAAGACGAGAAGCATTGTCCAGACTCCTTGCTGTTTTTAGACAGGATTGCCACATCATGCTTCTGGATGTGTGAAATAACCTAACACTTTCTTTTCAGAACTTGGTTCCTGTATGACAGTGTCTCCCATCTTGTATTTATAAATGATGTTCTTCTGCCCAAGTGTAGCACTTTGTACTTTTCTACATGAAATAGTGTTTCCTGGTGTTTACCCAGTTCTGAAGGTTGTCCAGGTCTTTTTGAATTCTTTTTGCTGCCTCCTCAGTGTCTGCCATTCTAAGTTTACTAACTCTAACAGAATCGGTGTCATTAATATAAATCATAAAAAGTAATGGTCCGGGGAAAGACCCCTGAGGGACTCCACTGATGACCTCACCCATGTGGACTATTCTCCTCTTATCTGTACACATTGACTCCTGCCTGTTAACCAACTAGAGGTTGAGTTTTATAGGTTACCTCTGATTCCTACAGCTTCTAGTTTCAGAATAAATCTTTGGTGTGGGACTGAATGAAATGATTTTAGAAAGTCTCTGTAAATTATACCGTATGCTTTATCTTTGTCAACTATTCCAGTCCAGGCTTCTTCAAAAAAATCTAAAAGATTGGTTTTGCACGACCTTCCTATCATAAACCTGTGCTGTCTGGTATTTAGAATATCATTTTCATTATTATCTAATTTTTTTCTAATTTATTTTTTATTATAGATTCCATAATTGTGCATGACACAGAAGTAAGACTAATTGTTCTGCAATTACATGGATCCATTTTGTCTCCCCTTCACATTTGCAACTTTCCAGTCCTCAGGTCCTTCTCCTTTCTGAAGTGACTGCTCAAATATGCCTATAAGGGTTTATAGATGACATCTTTCATTTCTTTCAATAGAATTGGTAGGACCTCTTCAGGTCCAGGAGTTTTATTACTCTTTAACATATTGAGGGCTTGAAGCACATCTGACTCTTGTATTTTTAAATCTATGAACTCAAGAGTTTGTTTTTACTTTTGCATGAAGCATTCTACTTGTTTCTTCCTTTATAAATACTTAGGTGAAATATTAGTTCAGTTCATTTGCTATTTCCTTCTCATTCTCAATGATTTCTCCCTTCATGTCCCTAAGGTTTCTTAAATTCTCTTTGATCATCTTTTTACTGGAGTGCTACTGCAAAAATTGCTTGCTGTTCGTTTTGGCTACTCTAGCAGTTTTTATTTTGGTTTCCCTTACGACGTTTCAAATGCTTTTTTTGATCTCTTGCTGTAGATTCTGACATTCTTCTATGTCCAAATTATCTGGGTTTTTTAAAGTTTCTTGTACAGTGTGTCTTTCCAGTTTTACTTTTTAAATAATGCTCCTATTTGTCCATTTTGGCCGATTCTAGTCTTTTTGTTTTATTGCTCTCTGTATTTGGCTGCATTCATCCTTCCTTCAATTCTGACCAGTCCTTCTGTCTCAGCAGCTGAGAAGCACTTCCATTGTATGATGCTACTGCCACCATATTTCACTATAGGGATGGCATTATGCTGGTAATAAGCAGTCCCTGGTCTTTACCAAATGTTGTGCTTGGCATTCTGTCCAAATAGTTACATTTTTGTCTCATTAGATCAGATAGTCTTTTTCCTCATGCCATTATAGTCCATCTGGGCTGTCATATGCATTTTACTAAAGAGTGTATGCTCTCTAGCCACTCTACCATAAACACTTGATTGATGCAGTGCTGATGAGATGGTTGTCCTTCACAGCATAGAGTTAGAGTGACCATTGGGGTCTTGATCATCTTCCTTACCAAGGCCCTTCCCCCCTGTTACTCAGTTTGGCTGTAGGAAAGTCCTGGAAATTCCAAACTTCTTCCATTTAACAATTATTGAGGCCAAGGTGCTTTTGGGATCACTCAAAGTTTTAGAAATACTCTTGCCTTGATCTGTTCCTCCACACACAGAGAGTTCCTTGTGTTTGTCCGGACATGCAGTGTGAATTGTGGGGGACTGGGGTGTGCCTTCCTAAATGATGTCCAATCAATTCAATTTGCCACAGGTGGACTCCAATCAAGTTCTAGACACATTTCAATGATAATTAAAACAAACAGGAGGGCAGGGAGTGCCTTAGCAAAGGGTCCAAATTACTTACATAAATGACATATTTCAGTCTTTGATTTTAAATACATTTGCAGATCTTTCTGAAAAGATATCTGTCACACAAGTGCGTATGGGAGGCAGCTAAAGGGCTCGAGGAAGGGCAGTTCCGAATCATACCGGGATGTGACAGAGTGCACTTTCTTTTTTTCTCCCATGCCTGCAGACCTATCACGGGAGATTCCACCTGGCCCTCTTGACGTCACTTCCGGGACTGAGCCTATGTAAGAAGACCTTGCCGGCTCCAGCCCCTGTGATGTCACGTCCAGGCTTGAGCCTATGGCTGAAGACCCCTATGAGCCCACCCCTCTGATCTTACTTCCTGTCTTCCCCTTTAAAAGCCCCCACCTTTTCCCTATTCCCTTAGTTCTGTTTTGGACTCAGTTTTGTGCACAGTGCTATCATTTAAAATGACAATTTGCAGCCAGGAAACCAAATATATGGGTGGCTGCCCCAAACCTTGCTATGGCTCTTTGTGGCTTTTGTGGCAATCATTATAGGTTATCGAGCGTAGATTACTGGAAAAATGGCAAATGTATCCATTTAAAATTAAATCTATAACACAATGAAGTGTACAGAAAGTGAAATGTCTGGAATAGTTTCTGAATTTACTTTAAAAATTGAGAAAACACAGCATTGTCATTCACATAAGGATGATGTGGAGCTTCTAGAGAAAATAAAAACATAGAAAGAAAGACACGACTTCTTTGCCTACACATAGCACTAATATTTTTAAATATCACAAAATGTCTGCCAGAGCTGCAAAGCTAATCCATCTATTTTTGACAATGAAATCTGTTATATCGAACAATAGCCAGGTTTTTTTTTTTTCTCCAGATATTAAATTCCCTAGCTACACGCCCAGAGGTTTTCCTTGAAAAGCATATCTGATATTAAATAGACAAGTCCCACATGTTCCTTAGTCAATAGACAATATTAATTACATAAATCCCTCAATTTCTATGTCTTTCATGTCTTGGTTTTACAAGCATTGTTTGCTTTGCACACCATGAAAAGGCAAAGTCAAACTTTGGTAAAATATATTTGTGATGCTTTTTTTTAAGGAGAAATGACCATAAAGCAGAGCCAAGCCAAAAGACTAAACCCCCACTCACATTAAAATTACAATCAATGTTAGGATTTTTTTCGACCATCTTTAAAGCTGAAGATTTCTTACAAAGCCATCCACTAGTCTCTTGCCTTTGGCAAGCAAAAACTGAAACCTCCTGCTGTTTGAGAAAAATAAATATATTTTAGAGAAATGCTAAACTGAGCTTAATACCGCATTCCGCATGACTGATCATATTTAAGCATGGAAGACATTGTCTTTTGCTGAAGACTGTGGATTATGAGAGACTGCCGCAGTGCACAGGGATTTTTTTTTGTTTAAGGTTGTTTTGGATTTTTTTAAATGTATCCAATTTACAAAATATTATAAGCTGCATCTTTTTAGCTCGGGTAAGTATGATTTAAAAAGCAGATGAGATGTTTTTGTCTGTCCAGTTTGTTTTCAGTTGCCTCATTCTGCGATACCTGATGTTGCACTTAATAAATGCTGTTGTAGTAGTTGCTCGTGACATGTTGGTATTTCATTTGTAAAAGTTACATATGTGTATAGTTTCAATATTACAAAAACAACTCAAGTTTATTGTCATGTGTACATAACACAATGAAATTATTATTTGCATGTGTTTTTAGATAGTTGACAAAAAACACAATATAAAATAAATAAAAAGTATTCTTGGCCTGCACAAATACATGAAAATATACCATATGTACATTCTGTATTGGCAAGTACTTTACAGTGCCAAGAGAGTAACCCCAATCCCCCACCACCCCCACCCCATGTAACCCCATTCAGGACAAAAAAGGTTGTAAAACGACTAAAAAATGAAGTGCCTGTAAAAAGCATTCACTCCCTTGCACGTCTTCACATTTTATTGTTATACAGCATTTAATCACAGTGCATTTAATTTGGCTTTTTTGACACCAATCAACAGAAAAAGACACTTTAATGTCAAAGTGAAACCCAATCACTTATAATTTCAGAACCTTGTAGTGTAACACGTTTTCCAGACTGATGTTTATTCATTGACCTTGGCCTCTTTTGTAAGTCACTTTGGATAAAAGCTATGGAGGAATATTTTGGACAAAATTAGAAAAATAAATGAATACACAAATTAATAAAAATATTGTGAAATGTGAAAATAAATAAAGAAAATGAGCATGAAATGTAAGTATAAATAATAAAATGTGTTTTGTTTTGCCTAAAATGAATACCAAAATGTGGACTTTGCGATTGATTTATCAATTTTTGAGTTTTTGTCACATATGTACTACAAAACCAATGGAAAAGAAAAAATGAAGGAATGATTGGATTTTCTTTTTCATTTTAACAGTTGCCCTGTAATGGACTGGCCCCTGTTCAGGGTTTGTTCCTTTCTTGTGCCCATTACTAGCTGGGACAGACCCCCACAACCCCATTCAGGACTAAGCGGGTTACAAACTAATTGACTACCTGATTTTAGCAGTTATTATGTATGTTATGAAGAAAAATAAATCTTAAGTGGGAGTTGCATTCTCATTTTAATTACAAGACTGGCACACAAAGAGGGGTATGGAAAATGGAAACACAAAATGCAAAATTAAATTCACAAAATGGGTGTGCGCATGTATCAATGTCTTCTGAAGGACTGGATTGGTATCTGTCTGGTATCTTTTTCTGTCTGTTTAAGCTCTACCTCCCCCAGAGGGTTTTCTAAATTAATGGATGGATGGACTGAACAATTATTGGCACATAATAAGCTGTTTTAGTAGAATTTTGATGGAGTGATTATAAGTGCTCCCTCGTAGATCTCAAATCCTGACTTCATATCCTGCAGACTTACATACCTTACAGGACGCTTTTTTAAAAGTAGGACCCGGGGTGTGCACAGGACATTATTTTCCCAGAACGATAGATGGCAGCCCCCTGGGTTGCTTCAGCACCATGGACATCCCACAGATGGAATTCAGTACAGTTCCATGGGTGCCCCCAGAGGTGCTGCAGGGGATGCAGAGCCCTACCTCACTGTGTTTCCACCTCACCCAGAAGTACTTCCAGACCATGCTAATGGAACACCGGAAGTATTTCTGGGTGCAACATAAAAGGATCCAGCTGCCACTGCTCCAGGACTCAGAGTTGGGAGGAAGGTCACAAAGCTTTCTGGAGGAGGAGGAGTGGAGGCAGAGAGAAAGACAGATGGAGGGAGAAAAGAAGAGAAAGACAAAGTGCTGGGTGCTTTATTTATTATAGTGCTTTGTACTGTCCTGGGTATGATGTTAAACTGCATCCGGCCCTGCAAGCGGTCCTTCAACTTGCAGGGAAATCATGGGGGTTGGTGGCAGGATTGGCACTCCAGTCACCGTAAAAAAAAACTTGACAACGTTCCGAGACTACAGAAAGGAAGCCTTTGTGCTCTCTGCAGGAGTAGCTCTGCTGCAGCCGCCCACAGGAAGGCTGATCGCATCATGAAGGGGATGGAGGAAAGCCCTCGGGAGTCCCATCACTGGAAGAGTCGAAACCGTTGGAGAGCCAATAGGGTCAGGTCTGTTGGGGATCGGAACTGGTGTGGTGCTGAGGTGTCGCCCACTCCACGACAGCAATCAGGTCCCAATTTGAGGCAGCCCATACAGGTGGGCACATGGACCGTCTTGTCTCTCCAGCAAGATGATCATCTTCCTCTGCTGTCAGAGGAGCTGTGTAAACTCCACATTTCAGTGGCGGCACCCTCTGAGGTGAGCAGCCTGGTGGATACACCTTTTATTGGTCTGGTCAGTCTGATGGCTGTCATACTCGGGGAGTAGCTGTTGCTGTAGCGGATTGGCTTCTTTTGATGGTGTCTGATGTCATTCCTTTCAACAAGCTTATTATGAGACTCAGATTACGGCACCCCCTGGGTGCCTTGTCTGTTGTCTCAGTGTATGCTCCGACCGCGGTGAGTGATGTCTCGGTGAGGGAGACATTTTATTTGCAGCTTCGCTCGGTGCTTGATGGGTGCCCCGGAGGTGACACTCCTCTTGTCATGGGTGACTTCACTGTGGTGAAAGTGGCTCTATGTTCCTTGACTTTGCAAAAGGTCAGGGGCTGTGAATCACTGGATCCTGGTTCCAGCACCCTGAACCGCATCGTTGGACTTGGTACTCCAATACTGGTGGTGCGGTGAAGGAGATCGATCACATCCTCGTGGGCAGATGCTGGAGGCTCTTGCAAAACTGCAGGGTCTACAGAATTGCCCAGTTTGTGAATTCTGACCATAGATTTGTTGTTGCTACTCTTAGGATCCTGCTTAGGTCCAGTAGGTTACCACCTACTAGGAAAATGAGCCTGGACTTGGCCAGACTTCAAGACCAGGCTGTTTCTAATGAGTTTGCACGCAGTTTTTTGTGAGGAACTTTCAGATTTGGGTACTGCTGATCCTAATGCAATGTGGGAGACCTTCCATGACAAGACCCTGAAGGTTGCTGAGGTTTGTGTTGGTGTTACCGGTGTTCCAAGAAGGAGGTGTTTCATCTCACAGGGCACTCTGGATATCATCGAGAAGAGTCACAGCATGGCTCAATAGCAACTCTGGTCTCTACCGGGAACTGAGAAGGACGGCTCTGAGGGCAGATAAAGAGGCATTTGTTAGAGGAATCTGTGAGCAAGTGACACACCATCTGTGGTCTAGTGACCCACGTTAGGATTAAAAGTTAAGATGGAACTAAAAAATTTAGAGGTAACTGTTGATTGTAACCTGAATTTTAAATCACATATTAATCAGATCACTAGGACAGCATTTTTTCACTTAAGAAACATAGCAAAAGTTAGACCTCTTATATAACTGAAAGATGCTGAGAAATTAATACACGACTAGATAATTAATAATCGACTAGATTACTGTAAAACACTTCTCTCATGACTACCCAAAAAAGACATAAATTGTTTGCAACGAGTGCAGAATGCAGCTGCTAGAATCCTAACTAGGAAAAGAAAATCCGAACACATTTCTCCAGTTTTGATGTCACTACACTGGTTACCTGTGTCTTTCAGAATTTACTTTAAAATTCTGCTTATGGTTTATAAAGTCTTAAATAATCTCGCTCCATCTTATATATCAGAATGTCTGACACCCTATATTCCAAATCGTAGCCTTAGATCCTCAAATGAGTATCTCTTTACAATTCCAAAAGCAAAACTTAAAAGAAGTGGTGAGGTGGCCTTCTGTGTTATGCACCTAAAATCTGGAATAGCCTGCCAATAGGAAGTCGCCAGGCTAACACAGTGGAGCACTTTAAAACACTGCTGAAAACACATTACTTTAACATGGCCTTCTCATAACTTCACCTTAATTTAATCCTGATACTTTGTATGTTCAGTTCATCATAATAACTATTCATGGTGGCTCTAAAATCCGTACTGACCCCTACTCTCTCTTCTGTTTCTTTTTCCAGTTCTTTGTGGTGGTGGCCTGCGCCACCACCACCTACTCAAAGCATCAGGATGCTCCAACATTGATGGACTAAAAGCCAGAAGTCTACATGACCATCACCATCAAGTCCTTCTGTGAGAACCCTAAATACAAAGAGGACTGTTTCATTTATGTTAGGTAGAATGCCCAAAGTGGCCTGGGCAGTCTAATGGTCTGGAATCCCTATAAAATACAGATTTTATTTTTTTCTCCAGCCGTCTGGAGTTTTTTTTTGTTTTTTTTGTCCATCCTGGGCATTGGACCTTACTCTTATTCTATGTTAATTAATGTTGACTTATTTTATTTTCTTACTGAGTCTTTTATTTTTCTGTTCTTCATTATGTAAAGCACTTTGAGCTACATTTTTTTGTATGAAAATGTGCTATATAAATAAATGTTGTTGTTGTTGTCCTGCTTACAGAGGAATCGAAGCATTACACACATCAGAATCTGCTCCTCAAAGAGTCGCAGGCAGGGTAGCTGGTGGAACGGTTCTTACGGATGACACTGCAGTTGTGACCTGCTAGACTGGCTACTTTGAGCAGTTGTTCAAAGCTGCTCCTCCGGCTAGGATGTTGGATATCTCTGGGTCCACTGTTCTTGAGGCTGATCTTCCAATAAGCTGTGAACCACCCAATCTCACTGAGTTTGCACAGGGGGTGAACCAGCATAGGTGGGAAAATGCTGCAGGATCTGTAGTATCCAGGGTGAACTTCTCCAGGCTGGTGCTATGGCTGTCCTCCTGGAATTGCAAGTAATCTTTGCTTCCATTTGGGAGGCTGGCATTATTCCAACTGACTGGAAAACGGGACTTGTTGACCCTATCTGGAAAGGGAAGGGTGATTTCCTGGATTGCAGCAACTACAGGGGATAACACTTCTCCCGGTGCCAAGTAAGGTCCTTGCTAGGGTGATCCTCAATAGGATCCATGATTACTTGTTCACCTACCAGCGACCGGAACAGTCTGGTTTTACGCCTAAGAAGTCTACCATTGACCACATCCTGGCACTGAGGGTTCTCATGGAGCGCAAACATGAATATCGGCAGAGTTTCTTTGTAGCCTTTGTCGATTTTTGCAAAGCATTCGACTCAGTTGATTGAGCTGCCCTGTGGGACATACTGAAAATTCGTGGGATCCCGTCGAGGTTGCTGGATATTATGGCCGGCCTGCACACTGGTACTGTGAGTGTTGTGCAGAGTGCAGGCAGGACCTCTGCGTTTTCCCAGTTGATTCTGGGGTTCGTCAGGGGTGTGTTCTTGCCCCTACTCTGTTCAATGCTTGTACGGAGTGGGCATTTGGCAAGGTTGTGGGGTTCAGCAGCTGTGGGGCATCTGTTGGTGAAGAAAGATTCACATATCTTAACTTTGCTGATGATGCTGCGATCTTCGCGAAGTCAATGGAGGCTCTGATCAGAACACTTGACAGACTGAGTGAGGAGTCTGAGTGTCTGGGATTGCGAGTGTCCTGGATAAAAACTAAGATCCAGGCCTTTAATGACCTCTTGGGCACAGCCATCAGCAGTTTGTCTGTTTACGGAGAGAGTGTTGAACTTGTTGAGAGGTTTACTTAACTTGGCAGTGATATTCATGTCTCTGGTGACTCTTCCTATGAGGTCAGTAGATGGATTGGGAGAGCATGGGATGTCATGAGGTCACTGGAAAGGGGTGTGTGGCGATCCCGATATCTATGCGAAAGGACAAAGGTCCAAGTCTTTAGAGTCCTGGTGCTTCCTGTGTTGCTATATGGTTGTGAGACATTAACACTATCCAGCGACCTGAGACGAAGACTGGACTCCTTTGCTACTGTGTCTCTCCGGAAAATCTTTGGGTACCGCTGGTTTGACTTTGTGTTGAATGAGCAGTTGCCCATGGAGTCACATTACCTGCATTGTGAGGGAGCATCAGTTACAGCACTATGGCCATGTGGCGCGTTTCCCAGAGGGTGATCCGGCTCGTACGATCCTCATTGTTGGGGACCTGAGTGGCTGGACCAGGCTAAGGGGTCACCCACGTAACACCTGGTGGCGGCAGATAGAGGGTCATTTCCGGAGGGTGGGACCAGGCCGTGTGTCTGCCTGGGAGGTTTCGCTGTGTAGTTGGTGTGGCACGCTTAGACGCTGCGGCTGTGTGCCCTCCAATTCAGAGTTTGGTTTTTCCACCCTGCCTGGATAAATACACGTATAGCTGGCAGGATGTTTTATCTATCGGGTTATGGAGCGAGAGTTGCTCAACATCTTAGTTTCTCTGTGTCCACAACATTCCAGACGACATCGCACGTACACCGGGCTCTCCGTGGATTACAATCCCAGTTTTGAGGAGCTGATGGCGGCGCAAAGAACGTACACAAAGGAGGTGGTGCCGAGGCGGCATCCTAGCTAGGCTAAGGAAACAGCCACACAAGCCACCGCTTCCAAGCATTTTCTCCTCAAAAGTGAGGTTGCTGGCAAACAAACTGGACGAGTGGAAGCTGCAGATTACAACAGAAAAGATCGAGATAGCAGGCTACACGGTACACCGGCAAGACAGTACAGAGAGCTCCGGTAAGAAAAGAGAAGGGGGCTGTGCATTTATGTGAACAATAGCTGGTGCACAAATTCCACCATAGTCACCAGACACTGCTCTCCAGATGTGGAGTTTATGGCAATTAAATGCAGACCCATATACCTCCCCCATGAATTCAACACCATACTGCTGTGTATATAGCACCAGATGCTGATGCAAATTCGGCTCTGGGGCTTTTGCCTGACACCATCAGCAGTAAACAGAGCAAGTATCCTGAGGCCTTTCACATCATTTCTGGGGACTTTAATCTTGCAGATCTAAAAGCAGTTCTCCCCAAATTCTATCAACACATAAAGTGTGCAACCAGGGGAGTAAAAACACTGGACAAGCTGTACACAAACATCAGACAGGCCAATAGGGCTAAACCCCTAGCACACCTTGGCCAGTCTGATCACACAACCTTGCTTCTGATCCCTGCATATACCCCCCTCATGAATCAAGCTCCCACTGTGACCAGGACTGTTACCATATGGCCTGAGGAGACCTCCCAACAGTTGCAGGACTGTTTCCAGAGAACCGATTGGGAGGTTTTCAATCACCAAGACTTGGAAAACCACACTGCGGCAGTCCTGAATTACATCAGGTTCTGCACGGACAACGACACCAGGGACAGATGCATAAGGATTTATCCTAACAGGAAGCCCTGGATGACGAGGGATGTCCAGTCTGCTGAAAGCCAGGAATACTGCTTTCAGGTCTGGAGATGGGGCTCTTTACAGTGTAGCCAGAGTGAACCTGAAGAGAGGCATCTGAAAGGCCAAGGCAGCATACAGAAGGAGAATAGAGGACCATCTGAGGAGTAACAACACCAGGCATGTGTGGCAGGATGTCCAGCACATCACCGGCTACAAATCCAGCAACTCCTCGGCCACTGAGGGAGACACACTTCTCTGACAGAGGAGCTGAACTTCTTCTTTGCCCACTTTGAGGCGACACCAACAGCAGCTCCATCACAGCCACTTGTTCACAACAGCAACATACCCTAAACGTACCCTAAATTGTAGTTAAGAACAAAAGCAAGGAGCCAGAAGCAATGAAGTTAAAATGGAAAAAATTGAAAAGAAATGTGAAAGTTTTAGATGGGAATCCATCAAATGTGGATAATACAAATCAGGAATGCTGGTCTTTATGTTATCCTTGTAACTGATTTAAGGTATGCAATTTGCAAGAGGCAAGCACTGATGTGAAATGGTCATTGCAGAACCCAATTCAGCAACTTGAAGAAAACAAAACTAATGATAAAGTGACTGTAAAAATAAATCATGACATTTAAGACCTGTTGATACCACGTGGGCTGGACTGGCATTGCAGCCAGAAGAGGGGATGGTTCCTTACTCAGACAGGAGGGTCCTGGAAAACAGACAAGCATCCCGGCCAGGGAAGAGAAAGGGACCACACCCAGAAGAAATGACCCAGAACAGATGGATGGAAAGCCAGTGGAAGGGGTCGCTGGGGACTTTCTATTCCCCCCAGACACCAGATGGCAGCAGGCTTCCTTGGAAACAATCAGGGAATGTCGGAAGATGTAGTCTGGCAATATGGCCCTGCTGGGGACCATGGGTGCTGCAAGGGGGCACTGTAGGGAGATGCACTCCCCAATTTATGGGACTTCTGTGTGATTCGGAAGCACTTACATTGGTCAATTGCACTAGCACCAGAAGTACTCCCGGGTCGGCACTCCCTTATCCAAGCAAGTCGGAGCTGGAAGGATGTGGAGCAACACTCGTCTGGAGGAGGGCAGTGCGGTGCTGAAAGGAGAGAGATATTGTGGAGAGAGAGAGAGAACCCTGGACTTGGTGTGATCATGTTTGAGGGTTTGGGGCTTGCTGAGACCCCTGGTTCTATCATACATCCTATCATATCACATGAGTTTTCTAATGATTTACGGTCACAGAATTCATTTATGTAATCTTAGTGAGTCGGAGACAGCTGTGGTAAACATTCAGAACCCTCAGTCATACAGTCTAATATACCCAGCAACTCAGTTCTACTAGTCTGCGACCCACCCAGACAAAATCAAACCAGTCTGGCTTTGTCTTAAGTTGTTAGTGCAGCTTGTGTTCCTTTGAGAACTGACAACCAATTAGCACTCAGCTGGAAGTACAAGGCATACGATTCAGTGATGGGGAATAAGGAAGGCAGGTGTTTTGGACCTCACCAACAGAGGAAAGGCCTGTCTGTCTAATGTTTCATTAGAATGGACAAAAGAAAAATGGGCCAAGATTATGACTGAGCATCCTGGAGAGCATTGGTACAGCACCAGCACTATTAGGAAGCACATTACTTGCTGTGAGAAAACAAGTGTGGGCTCATAATACTTTGTAAATGTGAAACCGTACAGTAAAGTTATCACAGAGTCATACAACTTTACATGCCATGGGACTTCCAGTCATGTAATTTGACATCCTCAGTCGACAAATCACTTATTAAGTTTGACATCCCCTTCAGTTTGAAGTTTTAGTGGTCTTTAATGACCAGTTTTAGAAAACAAAGTCAGCACTCAGCAAAAGCACAAGAGCCTTCCTCTTAATATTCCCTTTAAACAAGCGAAAAAATTATTTCTTCTGTATTATGCATGAAGAAACCAAAAAGGGAGGAAAAATTCCAGTGTCTGTAGATCTAAATGCAGGTTTATGACTAGCGGTACCATGACCACTCAAAATGTCTTATTTCCAGTGTCGCTTTAACTTTGGTTGTCAAAATTACAGAAAAACAAAGAAAGAAGCCCCATGTGGTCGATGGAATATGATTCAGAAGCAAGTCACCTTGTCACTCCAAGAAACAAAATCAAACCTCAGCAATTCCTCATTGTTTCTTCACTTGTTCCTAATCTTTTGAGCCGCTCTAATTGCCTGATTGACAAGATCTTAATCAGTCTATTTGCATATCACGGCAAGCAAAGAGCATTTTTAAAGTATGCAGGGCATAATAATTGCATTAAATTAAAGCTTCCAAACTCTGAAATGACCAGCACAGCCAAAAAGAAGTGGCTGAAGATTTCTCAAATGTGTTTGCATAAGTTAAAGCAAAATGTTCTATGAGCAAGTCCCTGGATGTTTACTGAATTACTTTGAATTTAAGCCAATATGTTTACTTTTGAGGACATAGTGGAGGATAGGGGGTACTCTCAAGTTGTAAAAAGAGAGTCCTTGTTAACGAAAATAAAAGACACTAAGAAGGGGATTTACAAATGAAGTCAATAAAACATATCTAGGCCTACTTCAAAACGTCTTGATTCCTGTAGTGTGAGGAAATAAGTAATCATAAATCACTGCAATTTTTGCTTTAAATGTCTTTAAGGACAAAGATACTCTGTTTTCTGCGGTGGGTTGGCACCCTGCCCAGGATTGGTTCCTGCCTTGTGCCCTGTGTTGGCTGGGATTGGCTCCAGCAGACCCCGTGACCCTGTATTCGGATTCAGCGGGTTAGAAAATGGATGGATGGATGGATACTCTGTTTTTTTACATATTTTCACTGCAGATACTTTATAAAGATCATTTTTTATCATAAGGCACTCTGAAATGTAAAGATTTCAAAAAACAAACTACAAAATAAGATATAGTTGAAGTTCAATAGGAGTGGTTAAGCGTAATCTAACATTCATTTATGCTGTCACATGCATGTGCATAGGGAACAGCTTAACGGCTCCAGTGACTGTAATTCTACCTCTGCTCCAGGGGTTGGCGCTGAATCCTATTTCAGTTTTGTCTTCCTCCCACCGCAGACCAGATGATTGACAGCTATAACACTTCTGATGTCACTTCTGGACCCATCACTTCCTGCCAGAATGACCCTAAACTGGAAGCTCTGGCAGTTCCATTGTGAACTTGAGTCTGCAAAGACGTCTCTGAAATTATTATATCTATTTTCTTTGTTTTTTGCAAACCATTTATGCAGGGTGACCAGGCTGGTACCCTAACTCTTTATTGTTGTCATGTGATTCTCTTAAAATTTTTATTTTCTTAAAAGATGCTTTTACCCAAACTAATCACTGCAAGTGAAGAATTCAGAAAAAAATACCAAATAGTTTAATTCTTAGGATACAAAACCTAACAATTATCAGTTAGACAGAAATTCAACAAACAAGAGAGTCTTTAACACTATTTAAACACATCGAGAGATTCAGAGTTATTAATGGAGGTGGGCTGTTTGTTCCACCAGCTTAGATCTACACATGAAAAGAATCTGGACTGAGATTTGATACCATGCAGTGGTGGCATCACTAGATGCCATTCATAAGCATGCCTGAGTGATTGAGAAGAAGCCCAGAACCTCAGAAGTATTTCCCTATATAAATAAGTTCAAAGCACCTATATATATATATATATATATATATATATATATATATATATATATATATATATATATATATATATATATATATTTACAGGTGGTTTGAACTTAATCTAAAATCTTCTACTTCTGGGCAGTGTACCATGTGGCAGCCTTTACAGAAGCTGTCTTTCTCTTTTTTTGATTTAGAATTATTAATGGTTTTAATTAACTTTATTGTTATTAATTAGTATTGTTAAGATTTGGCCTCTGTTTTGTTACCACACATTCTTGAATGAATTTTTAAACTAAATTGAAGAGATGCTTCTATTAGCTGACCCTCAACTCAACTGCCTCTCAGACAAGTGTGAGCATGTGAAATGTCACATGGTGAACGTAACATAAAAGATCTGATGGCTGCCTATAACTTCTGAGAATATAAGAGACTCTGAGGAATGTAAAGTGAGATACATTAAGTATTACTGTATTCACCTACTAGTGCTTCAATAACCGCTGCCTAAAGAGCTGTATTACACCCTATTGGAAAAGCTGCTAAGCTGAAAATAAAATGGGAGAAAAGAACGACTATCTGGAGCAAAGATAAATGTTACAAGCTTGTCTGGACATGGAAGGGGCGAATATCCTAAGCGAGGATAAATGTAAGGTGGAAAGAATTCAAACCTGGCCTGACTTCTTATAATAAGGAATGTTTTATAGCTTTCATATAAGTTACTCAAAATGTTACATCTCATAGGGAGTTACGGTAAGTTCGGGTACGGTGATATTTTGGGTATTGCAAAGAATCGGCTCACACTTCTTATTTCAGGTGCTTTTTAAATGCTGGACTTGTTTCATCAGACTGAGTGGAAAAAGTAGCAGGGGACTGGAGATTCTTGTTAATGTGCAAAAAAGGGCACACAGTACAATTAAAACTAAAATGTGTGATCAAGACATTGAAATATAGACTGAATGTGCCCAAGTCATTACCCAGTAAAGTAAGTTACATTATCCTGGCTGTCACAGCAACAGAAATGGTCCACTCCAATACTAATATCTTAATGATGGATCATTCTGAATGCTTATGACTTCAAACTATGAATCAAGTTTCTATTAGGCATGTCCCATCGGTGGATTGTACAAGCTAGACCTGCTCTAGTCAAATATTAATGACTTTAAATATAAACATGTGATACGATCTGAGCAGGTCTACAAGTCTGTTACTGACAGCAGCAGCTCTTTGTTATTCAAGCCAGAAGCTTTTATGTGTTTTTCAGGAGGCTGTTGTTGATTTTTTTTATGTATTTATTGGAGCTAGTTCTATTTTGGGAGCTTCAGTAAAATTTTACTTTCCCCCTGTGGGACAAATAAAGCATAATGTAATCTAATCGAATCTAATCAGCACTGCTATAGGGAGCCATTGTAGCAATCTGAAAAGAGGAGTGACACATGCTGGTAATCGCTGCCAGCAGAGAGTTGCTGTAGTTCAGAAGTTACATGACTAAAACCTCATTTGAGATTGTGCCACATACACTGTCAGATACGATCTTGTCCTGCGGATGTTGCTTACAGTGATTCTGCCAGACTGAGAGACTATAGCAATATTTTCCCAGAAGGACAGCTGGTCATCAATCACTACCCCTAGGTGGCATACTAACTTGGCAAGTGTTAGTGGGTCCAGATGTCCTTTCAGAAGAGGAATCATATAGTCCAAGCCACTCATAGGTCTTCTGGTCTGGTTCTTCCATGTGTGAAGTTGGCGTGTGATTCATGTTACTTTGTGTCTTTTCTGTGGTATTTCTGTAGTCCCACATCTCAAAGATATGAAAGTACGGCCAGCTGTTATTCTGAAAAGAGCTCTAAAGTTCTACATAATCCTGGATAGTGTGAATGATTGACTTACTGAATTTGGTTCCTCCCTTATAATCATCTTTTGTGAAGTCACAGCCCAGGTTTTGATATACTGTACCTATGTATCTGTGACCCACCCCACTCTGTGAATTTAGCATGATAATCAATGCAAGGTGGGGAAGTCCCACGCGATCGTAAGAGTGTCGCATGAAACAAGCACGATTGCCAGTGTCTTTTCTCCTTGGTGAATCTAGCACGATCATCAGAGCAAGGGTTAGGGAGGGCGCCCAGGATTGCCCATAATTCACTTGCTACCACTATGAATCGAGCGTGGTTGTTGGAGCGGTTGGGCGGGGCAGGGTCTGCCACATCTCACCTTCAATGCCGCCGGGATCGGCCATGGCCCACAGCGTGGGAAGCGCCATTTTAGAAATAAATCAGGTTTAAAAAATGGGCAACCAACCTGCTATAAAATTTAATGTTTTAAAATTTCATGCAGGTTAATGATTAATCAGAAGGGGTTAACAATAGCATAAAGACATTAAAGAAAATGTGAAATATCCTCCTTAAACATGAACTCTGAGTAAGAATGAGTCCCTCAGTAAGTCAGGTCATGTAGCTTTTACTTTTGTGCTGTTTACTAAATTCATACGTAAATATTCATAGCGGGTTCCTGAGTATTTTTCACTGTACCAAAAAGCAATAATTCAGAGAGTACCCTTAGCTTCCTTCATTTATATAAGGGTATTTGTTATAAATGCAGATAAAATGAAAAAAAAAAAATCAAATTATGTAAATCAAACTGCAGCAGCTTGCATTTTAAATGGTGATGTAAAAATGAGTGCTTTGACTTGCATTACAGCCTTCAAGACTAATTAGGCCAGATCAAAGAGGCTTTGGTAGGTAGGTGGGGGGCAGTGCATGTCATTCTTTGACGTCCCAGGAATAATTTTTAATAAAATTCACGCTGCAGGTCCAACTGGTGCACAATCTGTTACGGTTTTACATGAAACTGTGATCATTTTAACACAAAACAAGATCAAAAAAGAAGACAAGCAGTTTATCTTTGAACATCTACCTAAGGGATCATCAGTCGCAAAAAAAAAAAAAAATGTCTAGGGCATTTGTGTCCATGCAGGCAATGTATTGCAATCCTGGTGACTTCAGCAGCTAGTTCTTGCTGTCATCTATGCCAGCTCTGCATTTAATAAACAATTTGGAATTTACTGTCATTATTCTTTACAATATTGAAAAAACAACTGTATTTACTGCTATTCTTGCTGGGGCAGAAACATCAAAAACTCTGAGACAATAAAGCACAGAGTAGAGCAATAAAGTACAGCAGACATAGAATACTTAAATTTACAATTTCAGAAATTACAGCAATGAATATTACCGATATTACCCAATTCTGTGGGCCAGAGTCTATCCTGGCAGCATTTAGCACAGGGTAAACTAGTTTGAAAATGTCAGTTGTCACAAAAAGCAGACACAAAAATCATGAAAAGGTTTGGGGTAGCCACCCGTATAATATTATCTAGGTTGCAAATGGGTAAATTGTTAGCACTGATGTGCTCAGAATGGAGTACAACAGAGAACTGATTAGGCTAGTCAAATATGGTGGCTTTAAAGGCCAGAAAAGGAAGTGAAGCCATCAGTGACAGAAGTGGAAGGGTCCTCTTCCATAGGTTCGGACCCGGACATGATGTCATCATAAAGGCCGGAACCGGAAGTCTCTTCATCCAAGGGCCAGGAAACGGAGGTGACGTCATCAAGGTTGGAACCGGAAGTGGCGTTGTCAGAGCCAGGCAGAATTTTCCATGAATGATCTCCAGGAAAGTGAGAAAATGGTCTCTGCCACCCCCTGGTCTGGCGTGGAATTACTCTCATTTAGACCCTTTACATGCCTCCCATGCACATATGTGTGACACAGTTCATTGTAGACATGCACATAAAGCTAACCTCCAACAACTCTGGAGCTGTGGAAGAAAAATTAGAGTACAAGAAACAATAGCCACATACTCACAGATAGAACATGAAGACTCCACATGCATTGTATGCAAACCTTGAACCTGAATACTTAAGATAGCAATGCTAACCATTGTACCACCATGTCTGCCTGTCTGTCTGTCTAATGAATAGATAGATATGTTATAGAATGAATGGATAGAATGTTTCTGTGTGTCCATCCAGTTTTCACTTCTCTGTCATTCCAAAAGATAGCACATCGTAAACATTTTTAGCAATAAAATGCATTGCATTTGTAAATCCAAAAGATGGCACATCACAGACATTAACATTGCTTTTACAGATCCCATACAAAATGGCATATAACAGAGACATATACCTTGCACTGTGCCCTGCTAATATTAATGCAGAGGAATACGTGGATTATTTAGATTTCAACCTGTCTTAGATGAGAAGCCTAACTAGTCTTTGATATAAATATACAACATGAGCCAGACGGGACAAGAGCTGACCTGCAGATTTTATTTGTGTGAATGCTAGTAAACAGAAGACATGTCTACAGCAAGAAGACCTTTTTGATGGATGTTAGTAAAGTGTGTTCTACCTAACTGATCTCTTTTATTGAATTCCCCAATTGAGTTTCCTTATCTGTTAACTCCATGTTTAAGTCACCTCTGCAGTCTCATATCTCATGATTTCCTCCATTTACGTTGCTGTCTGAAGAGTATCACACAATGCTTTGGTTAAATACAGCTTGTATTAGATGTAATATTACAAGTTTAGAACATTATAACAATGTTGATGAGACCAGGCCGCTCATCCCAGTCCTATCCACTTAATTTCCTCAAAATAACATTAAGTTAAGTTTTGAAGATCCCTAAAGTCCTACTGCCCACCACACTACTTGGTAATTAACTCAATGTGGCTATGGTTTACTTTGTAAAAAAAAACCTTGTAACGTTTTTGTGAAATCAATTATCAAGTTTCTAACCACATGCAGATGTTCTTGTTATTTTAAAGTAACAGTCAGGGCCCACAAATTCCTTTCATAATTTTAAACCCTTCAATCATGTCACATCTTAATCTCCTTTTGCCTAAACTGTAAATGTTCATCTCTTTTAATCTTTCCTCATAACTGTTAAACAATTCCTTCTGTGGTAGGCACTTAAACTTGCACAACTCTTTATTGTTTGCTTTTAATCATGTGTTACTGTACACACTGCCTAACCAGTGAGATTTTAGTAAATACCCCATAAATTGAACAGTGTGTTGCACACAAAGGCACTGCTGCCTTATTGATCTGCCATCTTGGAGTCAAATCCCATCCCGGTCACTGTACGTTCCACAAATGTTTCTATAAACATTTTTCTTTCAATACACCCCTCTGTGTCCTACATCCCAGAAAAGCACATATCAGGCTAATGAGTGATATCAATTTGCCCCCAGAAGAATGGGCCATGTATATGACAATAAATCTGTCTAGCATTGGTTCTCAAATTAGGCCAATGACCTCCAAATTTCTGAATTAGATTAAGCAAATTTGAGAATGTTAGTTTTTAAATTGATCAGCAGTATTATGATTTAATGAAGCATCCATCCATTTTTTGAACCTTTCTGGTCAATTACAGGATCACGGAGAGGTAGTACAAGTTTAAAAAAGATGCAAATCCAGTGAAAGACCTAGACATTGAAATAGAGTCACCTTCTCTAAGTCTAACATACACACATTATAGGAACTGACAGAAAAACCCTCAGTATTCCAAAATCCAGGAATAAAACAATTTAAATATTTTTCCTGCTACGAGTACCTTGCCTTTTGTTGCTCTGTTTGGTTTAGTGTTCTTCACTTGTAACCTTACCCTGTAACACTTATTACTTGATGTTTACTTGATTAGGTTGTCATCTTTTATAAGTCACTTTGGATAAAGGCGTCTGCTAATTGAATGAATGTAGATGTAAATGTAAAACATTTTATTGAAGTAAAATAAGAGAAGTCAAATAGAAAGGTACTCTTGTATATCACAAACCAAAAAAATGTCTGACAACAAATATATATATACTAGCAAAATACCCGCGCTTCGCAGCGGAGAAGTAGTGTGTTAAAGAAGTAAAGAAAAAGAAAAGGAAACATTTTGAAAATAACGTAACATGATTGTCAATGTAATTGTTTTGTGTATTTGGCAGCAGCGTGACAAAGTTGTTTTCGTCTACCTGCATTAGAAAATGTACCACGACGCCTGACACACCTCCTTTTTACTGTTTTCTCACAGCTTGGATTGCTGCTGTCATAATTGGTTTGAGTCTACATATATATATATATATATATATATATATATATATATATATATATTGTCAGGGATGCCAGGGGCCATGACCTGGCCGGGACGCCATGAGGGACCGGATGTGGGTCTGTGCCCACCCTGGATCACGTGGGGGTCGCCTTCCTGGTTGCTTTGGGGGCCGCGGGTACAGGGCATGGAAGCGCCACCCTGTAGGGGCCCGTGGTCACCGCCAGGAGGCGCCCCAATGCCTTGGGGATCTGTTACCCCGGCACTTCCGCCACACCAGGAAGTGCTGGGGGGAAGATTTAGGACGGCGCCCGGAGAGCTGCCGGGAGAACAGCCGGCACTTCCGCCATGCTGGAGCGTGGCTAGAAGAGGAATGCCGGGAACACCTGGGGCTCATCCGGGGACTCTATAAAAGGGGCCGTCTCCCTTCATTCGAGGCTAGAGTCGGGTGGAAGAAGGACGAGGCAAGAGAGGAGAGTGGAGGCGGCCCGAAGAAAGGCATTGTGGCCAGGACTGTGACTTTGGGGTTTGTGCACTAATTTGGGGTCTGAGTGACCAATTATTATTGTATATATTTGTAAATAAACGTGTTTGTGGGTGACATGAACGTGTCTGCCTGTCTGTGTCTGGGTCAACTTTCTCAATCTATACTAATAAAAGGCAAAGCCCTCACTCACTCAGTCACTCATTCACTCACTCACTCACTCACTCACTCACTCACTCACTCACTCACTCACTCACTCACTCACTCATCACTAATTCTCCAACTTCCCGTGTAGGTAGAAGGCTGAAATTTGGCAGGCTCATTCCTTACAGCTTACTTACAAAAGTTGGACAGGTTTCATTTCGAAATTCTACGCCTAATGGTCATAACTGGAAGGTATTTTTCTCCATTAACTGTAATGGAGTAGTGCTGCAAAGACGTAGGGGGCGGAGTTTCATGTGACATCATCACGCCTCCCACGTAATCACGTGAACTGACTGTCAACGCAGTACGTAGAAAACCAGGAAGACCTACAAAAAGCGCTTAAGAAAACATGCATTATATAATTGAGAAGACAGCGAAAAACAATAAGAAGCGAGCGAGTGACATATACTACCATATTCATGACTGCTGCTACCTCGGAAAGAAAGCAAGGTGTAAACCTAAACTTTAAATTAAGTTCATAGACAGGCTACGCTGGCGTTTCACATGCCCACAGGTAATGCGGGATACAAGTTTAATGAGAGGACGCAGGATATAAACGAGAGTTTTGATCACTTTGTAACTAAGTTAAAATTGTAGGTGAAGGGGTGTGCTTATGCAAACTCCGAGAGACTGTGTTTGTGGGGGATTGACAGTTAAGGTGGGTGGGGGAGTCACGTCATCATCTCCCCTCCCATTTACCTCAAGTTAATACACACGCTATCTCTAGAGTTTCAACACACTGAATCCTCCAGGCACTACTTACAAAAGGTTACATTGACAATCGTGTTACGCTATTTTTAAAATCTTTCCTTTTCTTAGCACAAGCACAGCTGAGAAGCTTCGATGCATGTGCTCCATAACGCGTTGAAAAATAATGCATTTAATCACACTTTGCATTACAAGCAAAGGGAGCTTTGTCAATGCATGATTTCCTGGTACACGATTACATTGATCAGCGCATCCGATTCATTTTACCCTCGCACCACCTTAGTTTGAGAAGAAGTATGAAAAAATATGAGGTTAACACAGAAAAACAGATCACCAATTCAAGCTTTATGAATAATCGATTCACCATCAAAATTGTTTTGGTAAAGCCATCCTCCTTCCATTTTATAATTTTTCCGCCACTAGCCATGATTAAATGAACGGTAAAAAAGTAAGAGCGAAGCGAGGGTGACTTATTTAGGCAGGAATATATATGATTGCAACACTCATGACAATGTCAATCACGTTACGTTATTATTAAAATGTTTCCTTTTCTTTTTCATTACTTCTTTAACACACTACTTCCCGGCTGCGAGGCACGGGTATTTTGCTATATATATAATATATGAATTACCTCCAAAGAGCACTGAGACTTTTGATATCATGAACGTGTATACAAAAGGGGTCTCCTGCCCAGCAAAAGTCGAGCAGCCAGCGCGTGCATAGCTGTGCCGGCCTTTGACACGCTGACTGCGCTTCTGCCTTAAGTCAAAGTGAGCACTTTTAATTTTTTTCATCCGCCCCCTGAGCTATAGCCCAGACAAGTGCAAACACGGGACCCCTTTTCTACACCACGGCAAAATAATATTAAGGCGATTCACACTTTCTTTTGCACGTATACGATTATCAGGTCCTCAGCTCGGATTATGAACACACGCATACGAGTGGAGGACTCACAGTGCCATCACAGCCGATTAATGGCGGGGACGTCTCACCAGTCTACACAAGACCCACCGCGACTGTCGCCAAAAGTTGATCATAACGTCAGCGAACACATCTCTCTATACTATATAAAAGAAAAAGGCAACTTTCCTTTCTTTACACCTTTTTTCCTTTTATCCCAAACCAAAGCCTTTCTCTCTTAACACGGCAGAGGACACAAAAATAATTTTCTTTAAATGCCGGTAAGGCACATTACCAGAGGCACAAATTTGAACGTTCACATAGAAAATGTAATTTCTATACCACAGCCGTCGTGTAGCGCCTTTCAAAAGGGATCTACTACCGAGAGATGATCCATATACATTTTAGCTGCTGTTAGTTACTTACCTGTTGTGTTACACAGTCTTTAAAATGTAGTTTACCCGCAACCACTCCAGTAGTGCTCAATGTACCTGTACTTCTTAAAACGTTAATGTTTTACTGTTTAATAACTTATAGACTATATTTCATTATTTTTCCCTTGCACTCAGTGACCAAAGCTATACACACAGATATAGACACATACAAACATACACACAAGTATATGTATGTGTATATATATGTATGTATGTGTATATATATATATATATATATACACACACCCCTATCTAGATTATATATATATATATATACACACACACACACACACACACACACACACACACACATACACACACACACACACACACACATACATACATACATACATACATACATACTGTACATACACACATATATATAATTTGTGTGTGTAGATATGTATATAGATATGTAGATATGAAGATATGTATGTGTATATATATATATGTATATTATATATATATGTATGTATGTGTGTATGTGTGTGTGTATTATATATATATATATGACAGCAGCAATCCAAGCTGTGAGAAAACAGTAAAAAGGAGGCGTGTCAGACGTCGTGGTACATTTTCTGATGCAGCTACCGAAAACAACTTTGTGACGCTGCCACCAAATACACAAAACAATTACTTTGACAATCATGTTACATTATTTTTAAAATGTTTCCTTTTCTTTTCATAACTTCTTTAACACATGACATCGCATAAGCTGGTATTTTTTATATATATATATATATATATATATATAGATAGATAGATAGAGATATATATACATAGATAGATAGAGATATATATAGATAGATAGATAGAGGTATATATATAGATAGATATATATATAAATATATAGATAAATATGAGAACAACATAGATAGAAAGATAGATAGATATGAGAACAACACTCATATCAATGACAAAACAATTACATTAACAATCATGTTACGTTATTTTTAAAATTTTTCCTTTTCTTTTTCGTACCTTCTTTAAAACACTACTTCTCCGCTGCGAAGCGCGGGTATTCTGCTAGTATATATATATATATATATCTATACTAATAAAAGGCAAAGCCCTCACTCACTCACTCACTCACTCACTGACTCACTGACTCATCACTAATTCTCCAACTTCCCGTGTGGGTGGAAGGCTGAAATTTGGCAGGTTCATTCCTTACAGCTTCCTTACAAAAGTTGGGCAGGTTTTATATCGAAATTCTATGCGTAATGGTCATAACTGGAAGCAGTTTTTCTCCATTTACTGTAATGGAGATGAGCTTCAACGCCGTGGGGCGGAGTTTCGTGTGACATCATCACGCCTCCCACGTAATCACGCAGTACATAGAAAACCAGGAAGACCTCAAAAAAGCGCTGAAGAAAACATGCATTATATAATTGAGAAGGCAGCTAAACAATAAGAAGCGAAGCGAAAGTGACATATACAACCATATTCATGAGTTCTGCTACTGGAAACAAAGCACGATGTAAACCTACACTTTAAATTAAGTTCATAGACAGGCTGCCGCTGGCGTTTGTAATTTAGTGCCTGCCCATATAAGGCCGTCCGTCAGCGGCAATCCAATAGCAAACTCCCACTAAATATTCACGGGTGAAGGACTGTGCTTATGGAGAGGAAGATGAGATGGTCAGGGTGGTGTTTGACACAAACTCAGCGAAACTGCGAGAGAAAGTTTTAAGTGCCAGGACTAAGGTAACATTAAATACAGCCATGGACATAGCACGAGATGGCACCAGCACAGCTGGGAACCTTCGATGCATGTACACCGCGGCTCACGTGAACTGACGAGTGCACAGATAAAAGCAACAGTTCCAAAGAGCTGAACAAAACCGAATTACACAATTGAAAAGGCAGCAAAAATATGAAGCGCCTGATACATATAAGCATATTCATAAATCCAACTACTGCGGAAACAAAGCACACGTTGGAAAAAGTCAATGTCCCGCTAAAGGAAGACAGTGTAAAAAAAACCCGTGCATGCAGTGTGTCAGGTCTCAGATAAAGAAGAAGACGAGCTGTTTATTGATGCAGTAAGAAACGAATCGATGAATGAAACCTGTCATCTTTACAACGATTGACAAACACGGAATGTAACTTGAACACAACACATCCTACAAATACAACCTGATTGAAAGAAATAATGATAATCAAATCCTTGATGACAGCAACACTCAGTAACACTCACAAAACAAATACTGTATATTGACAGTCATGTTACGTTATTTTTAAAATGTTCCCTTTTCTTTTTCTAGCTTTTTTAACACACTACTTCTCCGCTGCGATACGCGGGTATATATATATATATGTATATATATATATCCCGATCTACATACTCGAATAATGGATACTTTATTCGCCATCAATGATTGTTTTGGTAAAGCCATACTCAGTGTATTCATTAGATGAACGGTAAAAAAGTAAGAGCGAGGGGAGGATGACTTATTGAGGCATGCAGGCTGTAGTGCGTCAACTCTATCTGAATTGCGATCACATTTGAAAAATATATCTTTTCAAGTTCTATTTAGTCCATATGTGTCAAACTCAAGGGCAGCGGGCCACATCCGCCCGCGTGTAATTATATCCGGCCCGAGATCATTTTATATACTGTATTATTGTTATTAAAGCCCGGTATATGAAGCGCTGGTAACACAATAAACTACAGATCCCATAATGCAGCGCTTCAGCTGCCTTGCCGAACACTTACCGCGTTAATCAAGTCTACCTTATGATGCTGCAAGTTATTGCGGCTAGCTCACACGATGCTGAAGAGAAAAGTTGATTCTGAAAATAGAGCCTTTAAAACCGATGGGAGGCTGAGTATATGTTTACTGAACCCGTGTGTCTCATTTGTGGAGCTAATGTGGCTGTAATTACAGAATTTAATCTAAGACGGCACTATGAGACAAAACATCAGGGTAACCTGAATGCAATGCAGAAGATACAGAAAGCAGATAATTAAATAAGAATCTGACACTTCAGCGGACGTCTTTACCCGTGCACAATCACAAAGTGATTTCAAGTGAAGCTGCTTTTATGGGAGACACAAATGCACCAGTTCACCTTGCCCCACTTTCCCTGTTGCCAAGTAATGTTAAACCAAGTCGTCACTACGGTGTTCCCAAATACGCACTTTGCTGATAAACTGAGTTTGCACGGCACTTTGGTGACTTTGAAGAACAAAAAAAGTCCGTCTACATGCGGCTCGAACCTTGTGCATGTTTGGTAGCACATATCTGTGTGAGAAGCTCTTCTCAGTGATAAAGACTAACAAAACAGCACACAGGAGTCACCTCACTGATGAGCACCTGCAATCCATCCTGAGAATCTCCACAACACAGAACCTCACAGCAAACAGAAACGAACCTGTGGCCAAAAAGATGCCAGGCGTCCAGCTCTAAAATGACATATGAGCAAAGACAACTGAATGATTTGATTTGTTATTGCTGAAAGGAACACATTTTATTTATATTTCCAGGTTTTGTTATGCAGCATGTTCATATTTGAATTTGTATAATTTTGACAGGATATATTTTTATGGAGAGCAAAATCTTTTGGGATATTTAAAATCTAAGTTTATTTTTATATAAAATTACATAAGAGTAAAGAAATTTGAATGTTTGTTCTTTTAACGTTTACTTTATTTCTAACTTGTATAATTTAGACAGGATATATTTTTATGGAGAGCAAAATATTATAAGTTGTTTAAGGTTTGAGTTGATTTATTCACGAATAATATTCCTGTCTGTTTTACCATTCCTACCAAAGATATTTCTGTCGACTAAATAAAAATTCCTTCTATTTAAAATTTAAATAGAACTTGAACAAATACGATAGTTCATAATATCCACGCAGACTTGCACGTAAGAGCGGGAGTTATCCGTTTTAACAAGCAGCGTATTGCACTGATATGAAATAGCTTTGTGTGTATATATGTAGATATGTATATATATGTATATATATGTTTATATATGTGTGTGTGTATGTATGTATGTATGTGTATATGTATAGATATGTATATATATATATGTTTATGTGTGTGTGTGTATGTATATATATATATTGTGAAACCTGGCCCCGGCACAGACAGACGGACAACATTTTTGCACCCAACACACTTTTATTTACACTATTTACAAGTTCGCTCACGTGCACCCCCAGTGCCTTCTTGCACCGATTTCCCCAAGTCCAGGCCCACAGTCTCTTGTGCCTTCCTGGCCGCCTCCCGTCCTCTCTCTCCAGTTCCGTCTACTTCCTCCCGACTTCCACCAATGACTGGAGGGAGGCGGCCCCTTAAATAAGGCTCCCGGATGAGCCCCAGGTGTTCCGTCTTTAGCCACGCCTCAAGCGTGGCGAAGTGTCGGCTGTCTTCCTGGCAGCTCTCCGGTGCCACACAAAGTCTTCCCCGGCACTTCCTGGTGTGGCGGAAGTGCCGGGCTCCCGGATAATTAGGCACCGGGCGCCGCCTGGCGGTGGCCACGGGTCCCTACAGGGCTGGGCTTCAAAGCCCTGTACCCGAGGCCCCCTGCCTAACCAGGACGGACGCCCCACTCTGTCTGGAGGAGGCACTCGCCTCCTCCGTCCTCCAGCGCCCCGCCGGGCTCCTGCCCCGACCGGCAACCGCACGGGATAAACCGGCATCGGGGCGCCGCCTGGCGGTGACCACGGGCCCCTACAGGGAAGGGCTTCCATGCCCTCAACCCGTGGCCCCAACAGAACCAGGACGGACGCCCCCTCGCGGTCTGGAGGAGGCACAAGCCCTCCTCACGTCCTCCTGGGCGTCCCGGCCGGGCTCCAGCCCCGGCCGAGGGCCTATATATATATATATATATATATATATATATATATATATGACAACAACACTCATCACTCACAACAGTGACAAAACAATTACATTGACAATCATGTTACGCTATTTTCAAAATGTTTCCTTTTCTTTTCATTGCTTCTTTAACACACTACTTCTCCTAAGCTGGTATTTTGCTAGTATATATATATATATATATATATATATATATATATATATATATATATATATATATATATATATATATATATATACACATACATATATACATATATATATATACATACATATATACATATATATACACATACATATCTTCATATCTATATACATATATAGTGTACATATTGTAACAAAGGCGCTATATAGGCTCCTGACCTGACACACAAAGACATGGAGGCACGTATAAAAAGTACAGATACTTTTATTTTCTTCAGCTGTGGGACATGTCTTCCCCGTGCCACACAGCCCAAACACAGTCTCAAGCACCAACACTAAATCACAACACCACAATTCTCCACTTCGCTCCACCACTCCTCCCAGACAAGCTTCGTCTCCTTCCTCCCAACTCTGGCTCGTCGAGTGGTGGTGGCTGGGCCCTTTTATAGCCCACCCGGAAGCGTTCCAGGTGATTAACCACCTGGTCCTAATTGCACTTCCGGGTGGGGCTGAAGACTCGTCCAGCCGGGCTGTGGGAAGCAGACAGCCCCCCCTAGCGGACACCCCAGGCCCCAACCAAGCTGTGGAGGACTCCATCTCCCATGGAGCCCTGCGTGCGGTTGGGGAATCACCGTCGGCCAGGGAGGCTGCCACCAAGCGTCCCGGGGGAGGTACTGGAGTGCCCATGGTGGCTCCCCCGGAACATAAGCAGCAGGGGCGTCCCTGACGGGCATGGGACCCGGCTGTCCATCACAATATTTATATACATATCTACATATACACATATATATATATATATATACATACCTATGTACATCATGTATACACACACATACATACATACATACACACACACAAATTATATACTTGTGTGTGTGTGTGTGTGTGTGTGTGTGTGTGTGTATGTATGTATGTATGTATGTGTGTGTGTGTGTATATATATACTGTATAATGTAGATAGGTGTGTGTGTCTATACACATACATACAAACATACACACAGGTATATATATGTGTATATATATGTATGTGTCTATATGTGTGTGTATAGCTTTGGTCACTGAGTGCAAGGGAAAAATAATACAATGTAGTCTATAAGTTATTAAACAGTAAAACATTAACGTTTTAAGAAGTAAAGCTACATTGAGCACTACTGGAGTGGTTTCGGGTAAACTACATTTCAAAGACGGTGTAACACAACAGGTACGTAGTACTAACAGCAGCTAAAACGTATATGGATCATCTGTCGGTAGTAGATCCCTTTTGAAAGGTGCTACACGACGGCTGTGGTATAGAAATTAAATTTTCTATGTGAACGTCCAAATTTCTGTCTCTGGTAATGTGTCTTACCGGCATTACCAGCAATTAAAGAAAATTAGTTTTGTGTCCTCTAGAGTGTTAAGAGAGAAAGGCATTGGTTTGGGATAAAAGGAAAAAAGGTGTAAAGAAAGGAAAGTTGCCTTTTTCTTTATATAGTGTAGAGAGACGTCCTCGCTGACGATATGAGTGCCTTTTGGGGACAGTCGCGGTGGGTCTTGTGTAGACTGGTGAGACGTCCCAGCCATTAATCGGCTGTGATGGCACTGCCAGTCCTCCACTCCTGTGCGTGTCTTCATAATCCAAGCTGATGACCTCATAATCGTATACGTGCAAAAGAAAGTGCAAAGCAACTTAATATTAGTTTGCCGCGATGTAGAAAAGGGATCCCATGTTTGCACTTGTCTGGGCTATAGCTCAGGGGGAGGATGAAAAAAATTAAAAGTGCTCACTTTGACTTAAGGCAGAAGCGCAGTCAGCGTCTCAAAGGCCGGCACAGCTATGCGCGCACGCCGGCTGCTCGAGTTTTGTAGGGCAGGAGACACCACTTTTTGCAGACACGTTCACGTGATCAAAAGTCTCAGCGCTCTTTGGAGGTCATTCATATATATATATATAGCAAAATACCCGTGCCTCGCAGCGGAGAAGTAGTGTGTTAAAGAAGTAATGAAAAAGAAAAGGAAACATTTTAATAATAACGTAACATGATTGACATTATCATTGTCGTGAGTGTTGCTGTCATATATATCTATATATTCATATATATATACACACATGAACATATATATACTTATACACACATATATACAGTATATATACATATACATCCACATATATATATACATATACCTGTATATATGTGCACAAAACCACGCTTTTATCAAGGCTTCCGTCGGGTAGTCTTTTGAAATGAAATTTTCCTCCAATCAGTCGTAACAACACGATTTTTTCCGACTGTTACATTTTTGTAGCTCCGATGTGTATATCAATGTAATCGGTGTACCAGGAAATCATGTATTGCCAAAAGTTCCCCTTTGCTTGGAATGCAAAGTGTTATTAAATGCATTATTCTTTAACGCGTTATGGTGCACATGCATCGAAGCTTCTCAGCTGTGCTTGTGCGAAGAAAAGGAAACATTTTAAAAATAACGTAACACGATTGTCAATGTAACCTTTTGTAAGTAGTGCCTGGAGGATTTAGAATGTGGAGAAACTGTAGAGAAAGTGTGTGTATTAACTTGTGGATTTTTCTGTGAGTATTTGGTGGTCACAAAGTTGGTTCCTCACAGCGAAATGAGGTGAATGAGAGGGGAGATGATGACGTGACTCTCCCACCCGCCTTAACTGTCAATCCCCCCACAAAGACAGTCTCTTGGAATTTGCATAAGCACAGCCCTTCACCAGTAATTTTAACTTAGTTACAAAGTAATCAAAACTCTCGTTTATATCCTGCATCCTCTCATTAAACTTGTATCCCGCATTAGCCGTGGGCATGACAAACGCCAGCACCAGCCTGTCTATGAACTTAATTTAAACTTTAGGTTTACACCATGCTTTGTTTCCGAAGTAGCTGTACTCATGAATATGGTTGTATGTGTGACTCGGTCGCTTCTTATTGTTTCGCTGCCTTCTCAATTGTATAATGCATGTTTTTTTCAGCGCTTTTTGGAGCTCTTCCTTGTTTTCTACGTATTGCGTTGACAGTCAGTTCACGTGATTACGTGGGAGGCGTGATGATGTCACACGAAACTCCACCCCCCATGGCCATCGAGCTCAACTCCATTACATTATATGGAGAAAATTAGGTTTCAGTTATGACCATTACGTGTAGAATTTTGAAATGCCCAGAGGGGACTGGGTGGTCTCATGGTCTGGAATCCCTACAGATTTTATTTTTTTCTCCAGCCGTCTGGAATTTTTGTTTTTTGTTTTTTCTGTCCCCCCTGGCCATTGGACCTTACTCTTATTCTATGTTAATTAATGTTGACTTATTTTGTTTTCTTATTGTGTCTTTAATTTTTCTATTCTTTATTATGTAAAGCACTTTGAGCTACTGTTTGCATGAAAATGTGCTATATAAATAAATGTTGTTGTTGTTGTTGTTGAAATGAAACCTGCCCAACTTTTGTAAGGAAGCTGTAAGGAATGAGCCTGCCAAATTTTAGCCTTCTACCTACACGGGAAGTTGGAGAATTAGTGATGAGTCAGTCAGTCAGTCAGTGAGGGCTTTGGCTTTTATTAGTATAGATTATAAAAAAAAACTAGCTGTGCAAGCCCATGCTGTAAAAAGCCCAGGGTCCTAGAAACTATTGAAATCACCAGAAAAATAATTGAAATGTAGAGATCTCAGGTAATTGAAATGAACTACTCTGGGCATTTCTTTACTTGCTGGTTTTGTTTTGCTGATGTGCTTGCATCACTTGTGCATTAGCAACTAAGCAACTTTGTCTTTCTTCGGAGGTTTCATTTTGCCGACATGCTCACCTCACTTGTGAATTAGCAGCGGGAGAAAAAGTAAAAGGGATACCATTTTACCGATGTGCTTGCCTCATTTTTATATTAGAGGCTAATTAAGTGACTCTTTCTTCGGATGTTTCGTTTTGCCGATGTGCTTGCATCACTTGTGCATTAGCGGCTAAGCAGCTTTGCCTTTCTTTGGAGGTTTCATTTTGCCGACATGCTCACCTCACTTGTGTATTAGTGGCGGGAGGAAAAGTTAAAGGGACACTGTTTTACCGATGTGCTCGTTTCTCTTTAGTATTAGTGGCCAAGCGAGTGACTCTTTCTTTGGAGGCCTCGCTTGTGTATTCTCAGAGGTGGACTCCTTACCTCAACTCCACCTCTCACTTCCGGGCCGGACAGACAGACACACACACTTCCACATATAGACGTCTATATATAAGATTAGGTAAACAATACATTATTTCAAGTTTATAAAAACAAACACAAAAAGCCACCCCATTCCACCAGTATCTACCCAAATTTAACTCATTCAATCCATCCTGTTTTGAGAGCAAAATAAAAGAAAGAAGATATGAAGAAAGCAACCACAGCAAAATTAGAGAAAAAAGAGGTACAATATTGAAAAAGAAGTAACCACATTATGGACCAACTTCCAACCACACCTTGACTAAGAGTACAGTAAGACATTGTTTTGGGTTGTAGCAACTTATTTGCAATGGAAGCCTCAGCTAGGTGAGAGGTAGGAAAAACAATGAAAGAGAAGAAAAGTTCATGAGGAGGAGGATTTGAAAGGAGGTAAGTATCATGGAAAGGGATTTGGTCACAAAGTTCAAAAGAAAGCAACAGCTTCCATACTCTGAATGTGATGTCAACACACTGCTCTGTCTTTGATAGACCAAGCCTCCATTGGACGCCAATACTGCCTTTCTTCTGAGAACTTGCACTCTGTTCAGTTGGATGTGCCAAAGGACAACTTTGAAACCTAGCGTATATGACTCCACATCATGAAACACTGCAATTTGTACAGATCTTCCACCACAAAAATGTTACCTAACACTATCCCCTCCCATATGTATCTCAGCTCTGCAGGAAAGACTTATTCCTTTCATCTGACTTTGAGATCATTTCTTATTCATGTGCCACCTGTTCTGTACTCTTGTTTGCCTATAATTCAACAACAGCATCTGGGTGCAACTATTTCTGGGACAGAGTATATTATATCCTTTTATATTACTTGCAGTCCAATCAAAGGATTATGTCAAGGAAAGGCAAGAATTGTTGGTCGTTTTATTATGCTTAAGAGGCCATCACATTAGGCAATTTCAGTCACTGCAATAGCTGTGTGTGAAAAATGAAAATGTTTGCTTCTCAAGTATTTTTACATCATAGCCGGAGATGCATTTCTCCAATGTTTCCAAAATTCTGCATCCACTAGAAAGGCTTAAGCATTGAGTATGATGTGTATATTGCAAAAAAAGTTACACAGTTCAGGTTTCTTCATTTTAAAAGTTTTAGTGTATTCAAAGCAAAAAATGAAGAGAAAAATTGATAATCACACACCAAAAAAACAACAGAGTTACATTTTAGTTGTGTTTCTTTAAATTATTGTATTAATTACTATTTACAATATGTTGCTAAGTGCATACTGTCACAAACAAGCACATGGGAGTCAGCTACAAGGACTAAAAAAAGGGAATTCCACGCCAGGGCGGGGGAACGCGTTTGGCAGGGTGCACTAAACCTTCTTATTTTATCCCCACAGACCAGACACGGGAAATTCTGCCTGAGTCCTAAGATGTCACTTCCAGTTCAGCTCTGAGGACATAACTTCCGGCCCCGGCTCAAAGGACAATGTCACTTCCTCTGACCTCCCTATAAAACCCGACTTCCTCCCTCTGTTGATCAGTTCTGTTTTGGACTCAACTCTGTACTCTATTGTACTGAAAACTTTGCCTTTTTGCAGCCATGGTCAAGTACACGGGTGGCTGCCCCAAACCTTTTTCGTTTGTGAAGGCTATTCATTTCACAATACATTACTACCAATAATATGACATACATCTGTATTTACTAAGGTGGAGCAATACTGTATCTACCGTATACGTTAATAAATATTTTGAATGTCTTTATTTGTAAGCTAGGGAAGCAAATGTAATATTAGAGAGTGTTTCAGGAGGCATATCTAGTGGTGCTTTGATGTTTACCTAACCAATTCCCCCCGAGTCTTTAGGACTGGCACAGGATGTGAAATTTATGTTGAGGTGGATGAAGCATCAGACCAGCATGGTAAGGTCACTGTGTTTGGACTTAGTGCCTATAAGCCATCCACCATCAACTAACTAAACAAAACAACCGGGGGACAAGTTCTACCTGAGTGATTTTATTGGTAACTGCTTAGGAAGGAACTGGAAAATTAATTATGTTGCTCTGAAGTATGGCTGCTTTGAATTGGAGGCCATTCTGTACCATGACACACCTTTGGCTCATGATTTATGATAAGAATGGTATAAAGCTCAACACCTTGCCTTTACCTTGTCCTTCTACCTTCTGGCCATGAAGAGAAGACCATGATAAAGACAACTCTAGCACGTGGCCTGTTTCATTAGCCGATTCAAAGGCCATGTAGTAGAAATACAAATTAAACTGAAGATCAACCGAAAGACGCCTATGGATGCAAGATGCACTGCTCCTTATGCTGTAAAGTTATGGTTTGCCACCATTCACATTGTAACGTACTTCCTTAAATGTGTAACTTAATTCCTGCCTTTTTCTTTGCTCTGTCGAATTTCCTAATGTTACAGATGTAGAACGGATGGGGGAGGAAGTGCTAAAGTGTCTAATTATAGAGTCGTAAGTGTATGGGATTTAAAACATTTTATTAAGGCCTACACAATAAAGACTATAAAATGGAAAATAAAGTTATCATAGGACTCACACAACAAAATACTGTCACTCATGTGAACCTCAGGGGTGTCTCACAGGGAGCTGGTGAAGTGAAAACCACTAACCCTGGAGAGCTGTGAAGACCAGTGATGAACACCAGAACTGCTCTTTTTGATTTATTTCATTTGCATTTCATCTTGACATTAAACAGGTGTCGTCTGTAGCCCTGACCCTAGACTTGTATATCTGTTTATCCATTTACAATACATTAGTAAATATTTGTTAGTATATATGCTCGGAAAGCTGTATGCCTTTATACTTTTCCACTTGCAAGCAAACAAACACATTTTTTACTATTCCATCTTTCTATCTATTAGAATTTTTTCTGTTATTAAGCAAAGTAAGTATTCTCCATCATCTTATTAGCAATAGGGGATAATATGAACCCTCCATTATTGATATCTATCTTAATTAAAGGTCAAGTTGTCACACATGTGCACATTGGGGGCAGCCTTAAAGGCTCTGGTAGTGGAAATTACTCACCGATCAGTTTGCTAACGCCTCTTCTCTTCCTCCCTCTACAGATTTGATGATTGACAGCACTACCACCTCTGATGTCACTTCCTCTGGTTTCTATTTCCCCCTGGACCCGCCTCTTCCTGTTTGGCCTGTACTTAAGCAGACGTGTTCTTGGAGCAGTCACATTGAGACTCATTGAGACTCTTTAAAGATGTCTTTTTGCCTTTTTCGTCATGTTTATAAATTGCATTTATTTTGAATTGTATGAGGTTTGCCTGTGGGTGCCCCAACCTTTAATGCTTTTACTACTACAAATGTTTATGATGTGCCTTCTTTTGGAATGAGAAATGCATGAAATGAATTTTACGACGTATTACTACATGCATTAAAAAATACATTCCTATAGATGGTGCACTGCAAACACTAATGCTAAGCTCTAAGTTGATTTCTTAGATATCAGCCCATCTAAGATGGGTAGCCCAGCTAGTAGCTATGTAAAATTATTGTTCTATTCTAGTTAAGCAAACACTTACTTATATGCAAATTTTACATTTCCATTAACTTACTAGGACTGCCTCTTACAGTATTCTTTTTCCTCTTGATGTTTTGAAATATGATAAACCTGAGTAATAAATTTTAAATCATCGTTGATGCATAACAGAATAAATACCTTTAAAAACAGTTTCACTTATAATATAACATAACATTCTTAGAGCAGCTAAATTCAATTCAAAGCAGCAGGAACTGAAGGTTACCTTTGCAGCATTAGGCACAAGACAGAAACCAGCCGTGGAAAGTCCATTGCAGGTCCCTCTCACACTGAGCCAATTTAATGAAATCACCAATTAATTTAAACTGTACAGCTTTTGGGGATGTGGGAGGAAAAACAGAATACCCAGAAGAAAACCCACTCAGACACAGGGAGAAAACATTTTGCTTATTAACATTATTATTCCTTGCACCGATGATTCTTGTTGCAGCTGAGTCAGATTTTTTATATTACACTAGCAAAACACCCGCGCTTCGCAGCGGAGAAGTAGTGTGTTAAAGAAGTTATGAAAAAGAAAAGGAAACATTTTAAAAATAACATAACATGATTGTCAATGTAATTGTTTTATGACTGTTATGAGTGTTGCTGTCATATATATATATATATATATATATATATATATATATATATATATATATATATATATATATATATATATACACACACATACACATATAAAGATATATACATATATACATATATATATACATATCTACATATACACATATATACACATACATATACACACATACATACACACACACACACATACATCTATACTAATAAAAGGCAAAGCCCTCACTCACTCACTCACTCACTCACTCACTCACTCACTCACTGACTCATCACTAATTCTCCAACTTCCCGTGTGGGTGGAAGGCTGAAATTTGGCAGGTTCATTCCTTACAGCTTCCTTACAAAAGTTGGGCAGGTTTCATTTCGAAATTCTACGCGTAATGGTCATAACTGGAAGCTGTTTTTCTCCATTTACTGTAATGGAGATGAGCTTGAACGCCGTGGGGGCAGAGTTTCGTGTGACATCATCACGCCTCCCACGTAATTACGCAGTACATAGAAAACCAGGAAGACCTCAAAAAAAGTGCTGAAGAAAACATGCATTATTTAATTGAGAAGGCAGCGAAACAATAAGAAGCGAGCGAGTGACATATACAACCATATTCATGAGTTCTGCTACTTCGGAAACAAAGCACGATGTAAACCTACACTTTAAATTAAGTTCATAGACAGGCTGCAGCTGGCGTTTGTAATTTAGTGCCTGCCCATATAAGGTCAAACTCAAGGGCCGCGGGCCACATCCGGCCCGGCGTGTAATTATATCCAGCCCGCGAGATCATTTTATATACTGTATTATTGTTATTAATGGCCCGGGTATATGAAGCGCTGGTAACACAATAAACTACAGATCCCATAATGCAGCGCTTCAGCTGCCTTGCCGAACACTTACCGCGTTAATCAAGTCTAGCTTATGATGCTGCAAGTTATTGCAAAGCTAGCTCACACGATGCTGGAGAGAAAAGTTGATTCTGAAAATAGAGCCTTTAAAAACCGATGGGAGGCTGAGTATATGTTTACTGAACCCGTGTGTCTCATTTGTGGAGCTAATGTGGCTGTAATTACAGAATTTAATCTAAGACGGCACTATGAGACAAAATATCAGGGTAACCTGAATGCAATGCAGAAGATACAGAAAGCAGAAGAATTAAATAAGAATCTGACACTTCAGCGGACGTTTTTACCCGTGCACAATCACAAAGTGATTTCAAGTGAAGCTGCTTTTATGGGAGACACAAATGCACCAGTGCAATTTGCCCCACTTTCCCTGTTGCCAAGTAATGTTAAACCAAGTCGTCACTACGGTGTTCCCAAATACGCACTTTGCTGATAAACTGAGCGCACTGAGTTTGCACGGCGCTTTGGTGACTTTGAAGAACAAAAAAAGTCCGTCTACATGCGGCTCGAACCTTGTGCATGTTTGGTAGCACATATCTGTGTGAGAAGCTCTTCTCAGTGATAAAGACTAACAAAACAGCACACAGGAGTCACCTCACTGATGAGCACCTGCAATCCATCCTGAGAATCTCCACAACACAGAACCTCACAGCAAACAGAAACGAACCTGTTGCCAAGAAAAGATGCCAGGCGTCCAGCTCTAAAGTGACATATGAGCAAAGAAAACTGAATGATTTGATTTGTTATTGCTGAAAGGAACACATTTTATTTATATTTCCAGGTTTTGTTATGCAGCATGTTCATATTTGAATTTGTATAATTTTGACAGGATATATTTTTATGGAGAGCAAAATCTTTTGGGATATTTAAAATCTAAGTTTATTTTTTATATAAAATTACATAAGAGTAAAGAAATTTGAATGTTTGTTCTTTTAACGTTTACTTTATTTCTAACTTGTATAGTTTAGACAGGATATATTTTTATGGAGAGCAAAATATTATAAGTTGTTTAAGGTTTGAGTTGATTTATTCACGAATAATATTCCTGTCTGTTTTTACCATTCCTACCAAAGATATTTCTGTCGACTAAATAAAAATTCCTTCTATTTAAAATTTAAATAGAACTTGAACAAATATGATAGTTCATAATATCTAAGCAGACTTGCACGTAAGAGCAGGAGTCATCCGTTTTAACAAGCAGCGTATTGCACTGATACGAAATAGCTGTGTGTGTATATATGTAGATATGTATGTATATGTATATATATGTTTATATATGTGTGTGTGTATGTATGTATATATATATATATGAATTTGTGTGTATATATGTGTGTGTATGTATGTATGTGTGTATGTGTTTATGTGTGTGTGTGTAAATATATATATATATATATGACAACAACACTCATCACTCACAACAGTGACAAAACAATTACATTGACAATCATATTACGTTATTTTCAAAATGTTTCCTTTTCTTTTTCATTGCTTCTTTAACACACTACTTCTGCCATAAGCTGGTATTTTGTATATATATATATATATATATATATATATATATGTATGTATGTATGTATGTATGTATGTGTGTGTGTGTGTGTGTATATATATATATATGACAGCAGCAATCCAAGCTGTGAGAAAACAGTAAAAGGAGGCGTGTCAGACGTCGTGGTACATTTTCTGATGCAGCTAGATGAAAAACTTTGTGACGCTGCCGCCAAATACACAAAACAATTACTTTGACAATCATAGAGATATATATGAATATAGATAGATATGAGAACAACACTCATATCAATGACAAAACAATTACATTAACAATCATGTTACGTTATTTTTAAAATTTTTCCTTTTCTTTTTCGTACCTTCTTTAACACACTTCTTCTCTAACACACTACTTCTCCGCTGCGAAGCGCGGGTATTCTGCTAGTATATACATATACACATACATACATACACATAAATATACATATATATACACACATAGATACATACATAAACACATATATATATATATATACACACAGACACATATATATACATATATGTACATATCTATATATATTTACACACATATATACATATCTACATATATATACGCATATATATACATATCTACATATATATACAGTATATACATACATACATACATACTGTACGTATATACAGTATATATACATATCTACATATATATATATATACTATACCTGTATATAGCAAAATCCCCACGTTTTACAGCTTTTAAATTTTTATTAAGAAGAAAAGAAAACCTTTTTAAACTGAGGGAAAATATACCAATAACTATTTGTTAAGGATCTCTTTGTATACCACGTTGTCAGTTCAGCATACCGGTTGTACAGTTGTAATATGACCAAACTGTGCGCTGAGCTTACTCTTGAGAATGCAACGTATAGTTTTGTCCAGGAGAAAAGCAATCTTGCCTCAAATCAATGGCAACCCTTTGTAGGGTCTGTCACTGAGACTTATTAATTGTCATCGCGAAGCAGAGCCTTACTGGAAATTGGAGGCATTTGAATTGAAATGGGAGATCAGAGGATATAACGGGGATGCAAATAATACATTCAAAGTGTGGCGCTGAGCTGTTTTTTTGTGAAGCTGCCTTTACACAGCTTCTCCGCTGTTTTATAAACGAACGCCATTTAAGGCCCTCCTTTGTCCTTGCTTCGGGGTTCTGTACTGTTTTATTGTTCGTTTATTACGATTGTTATACTTATTGTGTAGCTATTTGAGACTTACTTTACTGTTCAGGTACCCATTTCCTTTATTCAATCCGAGGCTTCTCCGCTATTTTTTGTTTGTTTATTACGATTATAGTTGTTTATTGATTCCCCTCTTTAGCTGACTGCCTGTTTATGTAAGGCAATCCTCTGTTTTTTTGTGAAGCAGCCTTTACACAGCTTCTCCGCTGTTTTATAAACGAACGACATATAAGGCCATCCTTTTTCCTTGCTTCGCCAAGGAAGCAGCCTTTTTATTTAATCCACGGGTTCTCCACTGTTTTATTGTTCGTTTATTACGATTGTTATAGTTCTCTTTGTATACCACATTGTCAGTTCAGCACTCCGGTTGTAATATGACCAAGCTGTGCGAGCTTAATCTTGAGAATGCAATGTATACCATAGATCCCGGAATATAAGCCGACTCGTTATATTAGCCGACCCCCTTCTCTACCTACTAAATTACATGTATTTATGACCGGTATTTAAGCTGACCCCCTTCTCCAATTTCTTCTTAATTTCCTTAAAAGTGTCTCTTCAGGTATATTTATCATGTTTATCAGCGAGAATTTGAGACTGCTGGCATTTTTAATGGAAACCAGGAAGTGATTGCGGAGAACTTTGGTTAAATGAAACCTTTGTGTTGAAACTATATACGCAAATACGTACATCGGCGGGTGGATTTCCGGAGACTTGTTATAAATTTGATTAACTTAAATACGCAATACAGTGGACCCTTGACTTACGAACTTAATTCATTCGCGAAGGCTAACCCATAATGCGTTCTGAACCTCTCACTGCAACACTTACTTAACCTTTTCATAATAAAAAAGGGTTGTATAATGTGCATAATTTACCAAAACACCAATAATTTTTCTAATGTGCTAACCAAAAAGTGTCTAGCCTACCATAAGTAAGCTAGATTAAGCAAGGAGCATGGCGGCGCGCATGGTTGCAGCGGCTGAGGGCTCTCCTTTTCAATGCACTTTTTTGTTGCTTTTGTACTTTTTTTTTTCCTTGTTTGTGCACGATCGTTTCGATGAACATCGCTACAACCGTCAGAACCTTATAGACATCGGTGTCCAGAGCCAGACATCTGTTTCGAGTGTTTTCCATCACACGCTCAATATCCCAGACAACATAGCGAGACTAGCGGGCTCTCCGTGGATTGTTGTCGGGTCTAGGAGACGACACAGACGGAGGAGGGAAAGAAAGTAGAAGTGGGGCCGCAGATCTGGCGTTATGCTAAGGCTAAAACAACAACCATACAAGCTCTATACAGAACTTTTTTTCTGCACTGAAGAAGCTGTTTTTAATGTCATTGTAGATGTGTATAGTGACAATAAAAGGCATTCTATTCTAGAGACAACAATTTCATACTGTACTCACAATTTAATTTGACATCTTTGGGCTGCAGTAAGGGAGGAGGAGGAGGAGAATGAAACGGAAGGTGGTTATTGTTTAGAAGGAGCCTCCTTACGCAAATCTTTTCTTTGTAAAATTGTCGAGATGGTGGATTTTGACATGCTGTACATATTAGCGAGATCGGTCACACGAACAGCACTCTTTCCACACAATGTCCATCTTCGTTTCGATTGTGATTGCTTTCTTTACCTTCTCTTCCTTCCTTAGCAATTATGTGTCTTGCTTGCATGGTCTTAAAGAATTATATATATAGGTAACTCACTCCAATGACCGAAATTACATCCACAAACACATGTATCTGGGCTCTGACTGACGCTACTAACGCTCTTGGTTGTTTGTTTACAATCGCGCAAGTGGATATACGTGACCACATTCGGGTCGTAACGCAAGATGTTGGTCGTAAATCAAAACAAAAATTTTTATTTTAAACTTCCCGATAATTTATTATAAATTTTATTAATAAAATCAACAGCTAAAACACTTTTTTGAATAAATTCTTTATTTAATTTAAAGTACCGGCATGCAAAGTTACTTCTTCATCTGAAAGATGGCTCTGTGGTTTCGTCATTATTTACTTCCGTATTCATCGGCAAAACCAGCATTGCGCTGAAAATCTTGAATCTGAAACTATACTCGTTGTATAAACCGACCCCCAAACTCCAAGCCAAAAATCTAGGACGAAATTCTCGGCTTATATAACGGGATCTACGGTAGTTGTCCAGGAGAGAGGCAATCTTGCCTCAAATCAATGGCAACCTTTAGTAGGGTCTGTCCCTCAGACTTATCACTTGTCATCGTGAAGCACAGCCTTACTGGAAATTGGAGGTATTTGAATTAAAATGGGAGATCAGAGGGTATAATGGGGATGTGAGGAATACATTCAGAGTTTGGAGAAACTCTAGAGACAGCGTGTGTATTAACTTGTGGATTTTTCTGTGAGTATTTGGTGGCAGCGTGATGAAGTTGCTTCCGCAAGACCGCGTTAGCTGTGGAGCTACCTTGTCAATTGTGTAATGCGTTTTTTGAACAGGTTTGATTCATGGAAGTGATCACTCGTACTGCGTTCAGTCAGTTCACGTGAGCTGCTCTCTTGTGTGATGTTGCGATGTCCACGGCTTTATTTAATGTTAGCTAAGACCCGGTACTTAAAAGTTTCTCGCTATAGCAATTGTAACTCCGTTCGTCGTAGGCATGAGAAACGGCAGTGTGTCTATAAACTTACGGTTTACACCGTGCTTTGTTCCCACAGTAGCTGCACTTATAAATATGCTTGTATGCATTTTTTCTTCAGCGCTCTTTGGAGCTCTTCCTTGTTTTCTACGTACTGCGTTCACAGTCAGTTCACATGATTACGTGGGAGGCGTGATGATGCGACACACAACTCCGCCTCCCACGGCCATCGAGCTGCATTCTATTACAGTATATGGATAAAAATAGGTTCCAGTTATGACTATTACACGTAGAATTTCAAAATGAAAAATGCCCAACTTTTGTAAGTAAGCTGTAAGGAATGAGCCTGCCAAATTTCAGCCTTCTACCTACACGGGAAGTTGGAGAATTAGTGATTAGTGAGTCAGTCAGTGAGTGAGTGAGTGAGTCAGTGAGGGCTTTGCCTTTTATTAGTATAGATAATAAAAGCATGAAGCTCTGGAATCAGATATATAGTTAATTTAAAAATAAACATATGCCTTTGTATAAAATGATTACTTACAAAGCATAAATGTAATATTCATGCCCACAAACAGTTTTTTCCAATAATAACTGGATCACGCCCACCTCTTTAAAGTCAAAGAACAAACCTTTGCCATTCCTGAAGCATTGACCATTTATTCAAAATTACTTTTGAAGAACTATTTTAAAACTAGAATTACCAAAGTCACTAAAAAAACTTGTAGCCCCGGCTCACCTTAAATACCTTTGCACCTCTCCATCCATGTCTTTTGTGTTTTAAATGTGTCGATCAGCAAAAACAGCAAGCAGCCTGCTATCCCACCCCCCCTACCAATGCAGAAAGGGCAGAAAGTTCTCTCAGCTCAAGTCTGTTTACATGTGTGTGAGTTGCCTGGAGTTGTACTGTATAGGGTAAATAATATATACTGTAGTTATTTGGAACACATACATTTCATGTTCCGTGTCTACAACAATCTATGTAAACACATTTTTAAAACAGAAATGTTTTTCATGTTTTAGTAATAATCGACAAAATATAGACATGAAGTGTATAATGTGTAAAACCTGAAGTTCAAATATCAAATAAACACTTTCACAAAAGGTACAAGTATAAGAAAACAAGTGCACTTTTATTCAAGAATATAACTGCAGAAAAAGAACTCACGTTAGGATGCGACATTGACACCCCCTTAATACGACACCTTTGGTGGTGCAGCAGTAAGAACTACTGACTTGTAATCAAGACGTTCCTGGTTCAATCCTGGACACCTCCATTTTGAGTAGTAAATAACATTCAATCTAGCTTTTATATAAGTAGCATATACATGGTTTTCATATAAAGACCATCATAAAAGATAATAACAAACAGGACTTTGCATGATACCTTCGTGAGCTCTGCAATCCATGCTGTTTCATTGAAGGACAGGTGTGGGGCAGAGTGACTGGCAGGATGACATCGGACTTGTTGCTGCATCCAAACGGTTCCATCTTTCACCTTTACACCTGGTGCAGCCGGCGTTGTTCTTATATGTGAATGGACGATGTTCGCAGGGAGGGCTTCTGTACTCTTTCTCCGATGTAGAATCCTCATCCTCATCTGAGTTCACTTCTGTTATAGCACGTCTATATTTGAAAACAGGAGTGTCACATCGGGGAAAGAGTGAATGTGACTGACAGAATAAAACTGAATAAAAAAAAATGCGAACCTTTACAATTACCATACATTTACACCGGTTGTTACAGACTCAAATCAAATGTAGGTTTTTATTCTATAATACTGAGAATAAGAGTAGCTCAACTCTCTAAACAGAGGTGTCGGTATCAAACCATGAATGTCTTGATTACCAGTCAGCAGTTCTTACCACTGCACCACCAAAGAGGTCATATTAAGGGAGTGTCAATATTGCACCCTAACACGAGTTCTTTATCTGCTGTTATATTCTTGAATAAAAGTGTATTTGTTTTGCTATACTTCTACGTTTTGTGAAAGTGCTTATTTAATATTTGGACTTCAAGCTTGGGGCAGCATGGTGGCGCAGTAGTAGCGCTGCTGCCTCGCAGTAAGGAGACCTGGGTTCACTTCCTGGGTTCTCCCTGCGTGTAGTTTGCATGCTCTCCCCCTGTCTGCGTGGGTTTCCTCTGGGTACTCTGGTTTCCTCCCATAGTCCAAAGACATGCAGGTTAGGTGCATTGGCGATCCTAAATTGTCCCTGGTGTGTGCGTGTGCTCTGCGGTGGGCTGGGACCCAGCCTGGGGTTTATTCCTGCCTTGCGCCCTGTGTTGGCTGGGATTGGCTCCAGCAGTCCCCCTTGACCCTGTATTAGGATATAGTGGGTTGGACATTGACTGACTGATGACTTCAAGCTTCACACATTATAGACTTCATGCGTACATTTTGTCAATTATTACTAAAACTTGAAAAAGTTTCTGTTTTAACAATGTGTTTACTTAAGTTGTTGTAGACACGGAACACACATGAAATGCATCTATTCCAAATAACGATATATTATTTACCCTATACAGCTCCAGGGCCCTCACTCCCAGATAAACAAGGCTTGAGCTGAGAGAACTTTATGTGGTGGAGGGGGAATGGGATAGCAGGCTGCTTGCTGCTTGTGTTGATCGACACATTTACAACACAAAGAATGCTGACAGAGCGGAGCTAAGGGATTTAAGGTGGGCCGGGACTATGAGTTCTTTCGTAGGCTTTGGTAATTCTAGTGTTGACTGAGCTATTCCTAGAGTATACAGCTCTTTCCATATTTCTAGGTAGATTTCATCCACTTCTACATCCTAGTAACTGTTCAGCCTTTTAATGACTGCAGTCACTTTAGCTACTGCTGCTACTATTTCACCACTCTTTCACAAACTTCTCTGAAAGGGTCAGTATGTAAATCAAATTTTCCAATGGCATCCCCACTCAAGGTCTGCATTGTGTACTCTTACTCAGGATAGCCTGAGAAAAGTCTTACCTACCTAGTCATCTACTAGTTTGCAAGGACCATTTTGAGACCATATGAAAACCATTGTCCATGTTTTCATTCAGCTTATCCTACAAACTGACTTTCATTTTGATCACTGATTCCTTCTTGCCTACCTGTATGTCAAACCTGTGTACCCTCTTTCAAGGATTGTGCAGAGGACTGGTAATTTTAATTTGATGGCTACACTTGCCTGTTATATTCATCCTTATCCTGGAACAGAGTTCTCATGACAGACCCCATTTTAGAGTATTGAGCAAGGTCCAATTAAATTTCATGCCCCTTACCTATTTCAAGATATAGAACAAACTCTTTTGGAGGCGAAAGTTTAGCCTATACCTAACAGATGCTTCCACAAGATACTGACTCGCAAGAGATAGAAAACAAAAATGAAAATGTCCAGGAGAATCATAAGTCAAAAAAGGCAGACAAGGAGATCTTTCGTCAAAGCCAAAAACAATAGCAGGGATTCAAAAACCAGAAGGACTAAATAAAAATCTTTTAGTGTAGTTAAAAAAAGTTTATCCATCAAGCCTGGATGCCTTAGAAATGCCTGAGATGATCAGAAATGAGTAAATCCCGTAGAATTCTGGTGCAAGAACTCCATGGAGGCGATAGAAACAAAAACATAACTAAACGGGAAACAAAATTACATCATGACAAAACAGTATTAAATAATGAACTTTCTCAAAACAGGCTCTAGACAAAATCAAACCCCATATTTGAATTCCTTCAATCTCAAAGCCATATAATCCCCACACAGATTGATAGGAACTGCACAGGGATTTACACAAAAAAGAATAAAAGTTGGAAATCACAACACTCTTAAGACACTGTCACATCCTTTTTTTCATTTCCTAGATCGATCCATGATATATACAATCCATCCATGACACTAGAGCCAAATTGTCACAATACAGTGATTATATCTCAGTACCTCTTCTAATCAGAATGTCCAGAACCTTCAGCATCAGATCAGAATGCATGGCTGCAAAGCCAGTCATTGACCTTTCTGGCAAGGTATTCTGATACCGAGAATATTTACGTGCCAGCATGTGTTCAGACATGGTGTTGGTTACAAACAATCAATATCCAGAACATGAACCATTACTTAGGAATTACTCTGATCCATATCACGCAGGTTGTTTCTCCGATTCATAGGCTTCTTGGTAACTCCTTCTTCCCATAAGACATCATTCTAGCCTCCCTAAAAGCACAGGGCACTCTTTTCAGAACTGAATCACTTGATCTCTGCAACTTAAAATTAAAATTCCAGTGGTATGGGAATCCGTCATAAACATAATTATCTCTACATCTATCTAAGATTGTTCCCATGAAGCTACTCCTAAGCAGAAGATTGACCAGCTCTGATTGAGTAGTCTGGTTCGTGAATTAATGCTGTGTGCTGTGATGAAGCTCCCCATACCAAGTGAGTCCTCTGAAGCATGTTGTTCAGCCTCTGGCTAATTTCACATCCCAACAGCAGGTTTCCATTGTTAAGACCTAATCTGTCCCACACATAAAATTAAAACTTTAGTCAAAACAAGCCATTCAGCCTAACCAGCTTGTAAATTCTATTCAGCCAGATTCTCCAAAATAACATCAAGTAGCTAGCTATGTGAAGATCCTTAAAATCCTGCTCTCTACCGCACTACTTAATAATTTATTCCATGTGGCTATTGCTCTTTGTTGAAGAAAAACATAACATTTGTTCTAAATCTGCTCTTTAACAAGTTTCCAACTGTGACCAACACATTCTTGCTGAAGACTTTTTTTAAAGTAAACGACTGTGTTTCACTGTACTGATTCCCTTCATAATTTTTAACAATTCAATCATGTCACCTCAAATTCAGTTTGCTTGAACTAAAATGGTTTAACTCCTTTAAACTCTAACAGCTCATACTGTAATCAGCGTAGTCAGACTTCTGTAGACTTTCTCAAGTGCTGCTATGTCTTCGGAGTACGAAAGTGGTAAAAGTTTAGCTGGCATAGAATAAAGAACTCAGTGGAACTGGGAGACAACTAGGAGTATTGCAGGCCCCTAAAGTCCTACTTTCCACCACATCACTACTTGCTAATTGATTCAGTGTAGAGTTTGGTTTTTGTGAGTGAAACCTTTTGTGTGAAATGTGCCCTTAACAAGATTCCAAACGTGTCCCCATGTTCTTCATGCCTATTGTGTATTTGAAATGGCTCTGAGGCTAGGGATTTACGCCGATAGCCGGCTCGAATTACATAAACAGCAGGCGTGGCTCTACTCTTTTGGGCCCTTGAGCAAGGTCCTTAACCTGCAATTGCTTCATTCTGGGCATGATGGTAATCTGCATCCAGCCCAGCAAGCAAGTCCTCCAACTTGCAGGGAAAACGTGGAGGTTGGTGGCAGGATTGACACTCCAGCCACTGTAAAAAAAACTCACACTGTTCCAGGGTGGTGATGAGGTGTCACCCACTGCACTCGGGCCCCAATCCAGGTGGTTCGTCATGTGGTGGGTGTGGAAACATGCTATCAGCACCTCCTCCCAACCTCCTACTTTTAATCTCAACCATGACATTATGGATTATGAACTAATATGGCTGCTTCATTGAGCTGATTCCACTGGGTTCTGTGGGTCACCTGCAAACACCACTTTTACTGTTTCTAATGAACTTTAATTTATTTATAAACATTTAATAATAACACATAATCAGCACTCTATCTTTCAATGCTCACATTAACAGTATTACCCAGTCCAAATATTCTCACTTTTGCAATATAAATCGTCTCCGTCCATTTTTCACACTTAATAGTGCTGCTATTCTTGTACTCGTTCTGGTAACATCACATATTGATTACTTATAATTCTATATTGGCTGGCCTCCCTCACAAGCTTCTGCTGTTCCAGAATTCTGCTGCTCGAGTTATTACGATATTACCCCAATTCTTTAAGAGCATCACTGGCTCCCTATTAAATGCCACACTAATGTCAAGATTCTGTTATTAACATACAACGTTCTTCATAGCACCTGGCACCTTCCTATCTTTTGGATCTGCTACATATTTATACACCTGTTCGTAGTCTTTGCTCCTCTTATTTAAATCTCTTGGCTGCACCCTCTGCTTGTTTATCTACCATGGGGTCTAGATCCTTTAGCTTTGTTGTTCCTCGCCATCCTTAAGATATCTGCAGCATTGATTCACTTCCCATCTTTAAATCCAGACTTAAAGCTTATCATTTTAAACTTGCCTATTCCCCTTGATTTTGTCCTTTGATTGTACAATGATGTACTTTTATGGTAATATACTGTATTAGTACAGTGGATCGATACTTTTATTTTAAAATGAGTTCATCAAGAACACGGGGACACAGTTGAAAACTTGTTAAGGGTAAATTTTGCACAAACATTAGGAAGTTTTTCTTTACACAAAGAACGATAGATACTTAGAATAAGCTACCAAGTAGTGTGGTAGACAGTAAGACTTTAGGGACTTTCAAAACTCGACTTGATGTTTTTTTGGAAGAAATAAGTGGATAGGACTGGCGAGCTTTGTTGGCCTGAATGGCCTGTTCTAGTCTAGAATGTTCCAATGTTCTAATGTTCAAATACAGTATATATTGTCACACACGCGTGATTAGGTCCAACGGAGTGCGAAAACCCACCAGACAGGGAAATAAAATGGCATACTAATGCTTCTCTCCTTTTTTCATCAGAAAGACTGAAGATCAGATGAATCCCGATATGTGAAGCCTCCGCTAAAACCCATCATAGGAAGAACCTTTGCATTACAATCATCCCCATGTGAAGACTTCAACCCAGTCGCCCTCTGATGACATCACCTCCGTCACACATCATTCACATCATCTCCTTCCTACACCAATTTCTGGCCCATCTGTTATAAGTCCAGCTGCCTTTCCAATATAATGGTGAAATGTAAATGCTCACTCTAACTGTGCTGTACAAAAGACCAAGCAATTTTTTGGTTCATCAACAGTAAATGGGGGCTGTTCCCCAACACTTAATCGGTTTCTCTGGTCTCTTTTTCACAATATATACAGTAATTCCTCCTCGATTGCGGGGGTTGCATTCCAGAACCCCCCGTGATAGATGAAAATCCGCGAAGTAGAAACCATATGTTTGTATAGTTATTTTTATATATTTTAAGCCCTTATAAACTCTCCCACACTGTTAACATTATTAGAGCCCTCTAGACATGAAATAACACCCTTTAGTCAAAAGTTTAAACTGTGCTCCATGACAAGACAGAGATGACAGTTCTTTCTCACAATTAAAATAATGCAAATATATCAAAGGAGTGTCTGCATCAGGAGCAGAGAATTTCAGAGGGAGAGAGAGAGAGCTAGCAAAGAAAAGCAAACAATCAAAAAATCAATACCTGTGCTTTTAAGTTTGCCAAAGCACCGCAATAAAGTGGCATTTTTTAGAGGAGCGTCAGTATCTTCTAAGCAAACAGCCTCTGTGCAAACAGCCCCTCTGCTCACACCCCTCCGTCAGGCGCAGAGAACGTCAGAGAGAGAGCGCGAGATTAAAGCAAACAATCAAAAAATCAATAAGTGTGCTTTTGTGCTTTTAAGTATGCGGAAGCACCGTGATAAAGCGGCATTTCTTAGAGGAGCGTCCATATCCTCTGTGCAAACAGCACCTCTGCTCACACCCCCTCCGTCAGGCGCAGAGAATGTCAGAGAGGGTGAAAGAGAGGCAGAGACAAGCAAACAATCAAGCACCACACGGCTAATATATATTATAGCATTGAGGAGTTTTAGTTAATATGTAATACATTCTCTGATTGGGTAGCTTCTAAACCATCCGCCAATAACGTCCCTTGTATGAAATCAACTGGGCAAACAAACTGAGGAAGCATGTACCATAAATTAAAAGACCCATTGTCCGCATAAATCCGCGAACCAGCGAAAAATCCGTGATATATATTTAGATATGCTTACATTTAAAGTCTGCGATAGAGTGAAGCGGCGAAACTCGAAGCACGATATAGCGAGGGATTACTGTATATATATAAAATATTATTTTAATATAAATGTATATTGTGATTTTTCATTGTATTGTTTTCTTTTTACTTATTTCTTTTAGTATTTGCATTGTTTTATTAAATGTTTAATTTGGCAAATTTTCTTTTGACTTTTTGTAAGGTGTCCTCGAGTGCCTTGAAAGGCACCTTTAAGTAAAAGTAATTATTATTATTATTATTATTATTATAAATATAAATAAATATAAATAAAAAATAAATATTCTCAAATCTGATTAATCCAATTTATGGGGCAAGATAGGGTGCAAAGCAGGAGCATGCCCTGAACAGGGCCCACTCGTTCACACCCATGCTCACAATAACGGTCAGGGAGTTTAGAATTGTCAGTCATTCTAACATGAACATCTTTGGGAATGTCGGAGAAAAGCCGGAATTCACTGAGACATATGGGGACCATGCAAACCACACAGACAACAAAAAGATGGCATATTCAAGCTTAAGACACTAAGGTGGTAATGCTAACCTGTGTACCACCATGCCAATTATTTTATATCATTTTTTTATCTGGCATCTCCTTATTTAATTGTACAAATTAAAAATAAAGCTGAAAGCAGTGCTGAAATAGTAGCACAAATAGATAGATATGAATAAGAAAGCATAGTAGAAAACTAGAAGATATTTTATCAAGTTTGCAATTTCTGAAGCTTTTTGTGTAGTTGCTCAAGTATACTAAACATGCTCAGCATACATGATTTGACTTGGACTTGCAGGATTTGCATAATGCCTTGTGATGTTTGCTATCAGCAATTTATTTACCTAATTTAGTTAAATGTTAGGTACTTTGGGTAGCGGTAGATCAAAATGGTAATTTCAAATTGTGATATTATTTATACCGAGTTTAATGCTTCATCTGAGCATCTTTTAACCCAATTAAGATTAATTAGGAAGGTGATTACAGGCAGTCAAGACTGGACCATGAAGCTCCATCGGGAGGCAGCATCAGTTTACCAGGCACAAATCCATCCCTGATGCTAGCATGATATAATATAACTTGGGGCAAAATGCTTGTTTATTTATAAATTAATTAGCACTGCTTGGGGAATAAACTGTATTGCTTATGAACTTAGTATTGCTAACAAACAAAGCCAAATAATTATTTTAAATGAGACTATTTGCATAAAGATTCATTTTTTTTCCCCCTAGACTCTTAGATTATTACAAAATAATAAAAATGATACAATCAGCACACCTGTTGTAGGAGACATTTGAAAAATGAACAGTTTAGAAGATCAGCATGTTATACAAATCTGGGGTTTTGAATTTTTTTATCCTGTTATAATTCAAAGATGTTTGCGTTGAAGATATCAGTAACACCTCCTTTCACATATTTAATAACATCTATCCATACATTTTCTGAGTCAGCTGTCATGAATGTTCAGTTTTGTTTTATATATTTTTGCCCCTAAAATTAGTTCCATGTGCAATTTTTCAACTGCACAACACTTACTTACACTAACTCAAATTAGTTATTTTTAGGGCAGAAAGCAAAGAATATTGCTCCCTTTTTTTGTAGTTGGAGCCTCTTTTTTCTTCCTCTACCTGTGACGGTGCTATCAGGCCACTTGAACCCACCATCACCTGTAATGTAACCAAGGGATGAGCCGGGCAAATGAAGACACTCGCACATAGCAAGGGGTATGTGCTGTGGTCTATGGCCGGCTTATCATCCTGGCCAATACTCTCAGGCCACCAGATGGAGCTCTCCCTGCAGTATGGAGGTGCCCTGGATACCAGCAGAGAATCATGGATGATGGAGTTTTCCCCTACAGCCCTGCTGGATACCACAGGGGCCAACAGAGGACGCTGCAGGGAGACCCAGAGAGTTGTATTTGCCCTACACCGTGGAAGTATGTCCGAGTCACATGGACAAGAGGAATGACGTCCTTCCAGGATGAAGAAGACTTTTTATCTGACCCGGAAATGATAGGAGATCACATGGACTGGGGGATTGGAAACACCTCCGGGTCAGGGACTATAAAGGATTGTGGGAAAGCCCCAGACAGACGAGCTGAGCTGGGTGGAAGGGTGGCAAGGCGTCTGGGAGTAGGAGGAATTATTGTTATTGTAATTATTGCCTTGTTTATGAGTATTGTCAAGAGGAGGGTGCTTTGTGCACTGTTATTAATAATAAAGTCAACTTATTGGACTTTTATCTGGTGTCTGGAGTCAAATCTGAGGGTTCAAGAGGACGAGAGCACCCTCTTTTCGGAACAGAGCATAAAGTGAAGAGTAGAACAGTGTCTAAATAAATAGTGCAGTGCATTTTGTCCAAATCTTCAATAAATAAATGATCCATAAAAATGGTGACAGTCTGTGAGTTAATAAAATCAGAATTAAAATGAGAGTAAAACCAACAGCCTTCAGCTCCTTCATATTCTTTCAGACAAGCCCAGCACTACTCCATTTTCATCTCACCAGCTTTCTCATTGCTCTCTCAGACAGTGGAGACACTAGCGGTTGCAGTCCTCTCCACCCAACCCCATCTTCCTTCATGCTCCCCTGGCGTACCTCAGATCTTGGGATAGGACACCATCTTGATCGCACCCACTCCTCAAGAAATAGTCAATGGGGACAATCCACCCCTAGAGTGCCAATCATTTACTCCTTCGTGGGGCCATCAACCGCGCTGCCTCTCATACACAATCTGGCTGGTTCATCCTGCCTCTTTTCCCAATGCTGTTCTAATGGCATCTCAGCTCTTTCTTCGGTCTCTTTGTTCTCTCTTGCTCTTTCTGTCTTTTGCTATCCAATCTACCCTTCTGCCCATTCAGGCACCTTTTGTATTCTTCTGCCTAATTGGGCACAAGTGCGATGAAATGCACCCTCCATGGCATCACTGAGGTACCTGACTGATCCTCACGTGCATACAGCATGGTCACCCAATTGTCACCTGCACGTTCTTGGGGCGCAATTATTTATTTAAAATTCACCTGATGCCATGGACCACTTATCACACTGTCATCCAGCTAAGCCCTCTTCCATGTGAATCCACATGCTCTCAGCTGCCTCATGCATTGCATGCCTGCACATTCACACTGCTTTAAACCACTCATTTGGAGTCACAGGTGACACCACATCCTCTCAATTTCCTCAGCCCCATTAATGATCCAAACCAGGATTCTTAATGAGACTTGCTGACAGCCAGGGACTTAGGCAAATGGGTTTCAGCAGTGAAGTATCTCCAATGTGCTTGGAGTTAAGAAATCTTTGTGCATCTGAATGATTTTTTTCAGTGCTTTTGCACAGGGAGAGAAATGTTGCAGATGAGATGAAAAACAATGACTCAACATTGTAGCAAGGTCTGGAGAAACCGTAGGTTTTTGAAAATGCAGACTCTAATTATGAAATTATTTTTTTGGGTATCCTCCTCACTACAATTTCTATAACATTCTCGAAACCCCTTAATTCAATTTACAATTGCAGGGGCTGAGGGCTCAAAATTACTGTTATATTATACTAGTAACAGCATACTGCACGATAACGTGTAGTGAATACACTTGATTTGAACATTCCTAGTTTTCATCCTCTTTCTCTGTATGTTTAGCATTCGTTTGCTCAGAAGTGGATGTGCTTGCTGCTTCCTGAGCAGCATTTCTTTTCTCCACCCTAGCGGTCCGCTTCTTCTATTCTTTCGTCAGCATCTCTTTGCGTTAAAACTGATTAAGTCAGTGTTTGTGTTGTAATTACTTAGTACGTTTTCCTTAATTTTTCACTTAAGCCGGCACTTAAGTCTTCAGTCTGCCTCAAGAATGATTTAAGATATGAAGAGGTAGGAGAAGTGACAGCGAAGGTGGTAGGGGTAAGAAAGTCGCCTGTACACATGCACCGCACGGCCGCTGCTGAGAGTTCATTCTATAATAAAATAAAATAAAAATAAAAAGAGGAATAACCTTGGAGGTCAATCATCACCTCGAAAGCGGATACAGTATTAGACATCACGTAGTATATTTTTACCAAATTTCAGACCAATAGTTACAAGAGCTATTGGTGATTTAAAATCCTGGACATACAAACGGACAGTCACAGTAACATATTATATTATATTATATTATATTATATTATATTATATTATATTATATTATATTACTAGCAAAATACCCGAGCTTCGCAGCGGAGAAGTAGTGTGTTAAAGAAGCAATGAAAAGAAAAGGAAACATTTTGAAAATAACGTAACCTGATTGTCAATGTAATTGTTTTGTCACTGTTGTGAGTGATGAGTGTTGTTGTCATATATATATATATATATATATATATATATTGTCACACACGCGCATGGGAGGCAGCTAAAGGGCTTGAGTGAAGGCAGTTCGAGGCATGCCGGGTGTGGCAGAGTGCACTGACTCTTTTCTCCTTGCCTGTAGACCATCCCGGGGATTTCACCTGGATCTCCTGACATCACTTCGGGACTGAGCCAATGGAACTCGGCCACACCAGCTCCAGTCCCTCTGATGTCACCTCCGCTCTGAGCCAATGGTGGAAGACCACGTGCCAGATCCATACGACCTCACTTCCTGTCTCCCCTTTAAAACCTGCCCCTTTCCTTTGTTTCCTCAGTCTTGTTTTGGACTCGGTTGTATGCACTTCAGTGCTCTGTATTTTTACAAGAAAAACGACTTTGCAGCCAGGATACCACAATATACGGGTGGCTGCCCCAACTCTTTATCTGTCCATGTCTCGTTCTTGTGACAGTGGCGTAGTCGGCAGGATGGAGAAGTCCCAGAGGAGAAGGGGACAGGACCTGCAATATACCCAGGTGGGAGCGTACCGGGGCCGAGTCTTCAGGCGGGGAGGGTGCCCCGGTCGGCGTGACCGGTGCGGGCTCCGCTCCCAGCACTCATAACTAGGCCATCTGGAGAGGCCAGGGAGTGTGCGGGTGGGGCTCACAGAATTGGGCTGCCCTGGAGGGGGAGGCAAAGGGACTCAGTATGCTCTCTGGGGAGAGTGCCTGCCTCCCTGCGAAACCAAAGCCCCATTTACCACCTAGGGGTGCCCCAGACTGGCAGGTGAATAAAATAAAAATGGAGGTTGGACCCTGAGCGGCCGACCAACAACAAGCCTGGTCCTTATGGGCAATGGTAGGGCATTGGCTACGCCATTTGAAAACACGCCCTACCAAATAATAGAGCAGGTAGCTTGCTATCTGCTCCTGGAAGCGCTTCCCCGTGGCTTCACCCAGCCGGTTTGGGGCGAGCAGTTTAAGAACATGTCTGAGCTCATAGAGCTTATGGAGACGCAGAGGGCGGCCTCACACTCTGGGGGAGCAGAACCGTCCTCATGTCAAACCCAGCCGGGTACGTTCCAAGACCTAGCCCCTCCCTGTACAATCCGGAGCTCAGATGGCGTCGCGGCGCTGGGCGCAAACCGCTTGGGGCAAGGAGGAATGCAGGTGGAGGGCGAGGAGGGGTTGGTGTGCTCGCTAATCCGTTGGCGGTCCCACATACTGGCGTGGTGATCGCCAACGGACACAAGACCACAGGTTTGTTCGACCGCAGCAACATTTCCATTGTTGCCCGCCGCTTTGTGCAACCGCAACAGTGGCTAAAATTTAAGACCGGTATAACCTGTGTCCACGGAGACATCCGCTGGTACAGGTCCGCCGCTGTGTCATCAGTTACGGAGGGTCAGTTCAGAACTCACCGTAGCGTCCTACCTGATCCTCCACACCCGGTGATACTAGGGCGGACTGGTCTAAAATCAAAAGCGGTGAGACACATACCACTCCGGGTTAATTTGGGCCTCGTTATGGACGGAGATAACCCGTCTCAAGCTGCCTCCACGCCGTGTAATCAGCCGGCAGAGAGAGGCGGCGTCGCCCTGACTGACGTGGCAACTCCCGGCCGTCGCTGGCTAACACGCCATCCACCAACGCGCGGCGGAGCGGGAGAAACCACGCCCATTGAGGTCGACGCTGACCCTCTCTCCGTGTTGCGGTTCCAATTTAAAGAAACGCCGGCTTCTTTTAGAAGGGAGCAATGGAATGATGACTCCCTGAAGTTTGTAAAAAATGCAGTGGTCCTTGTCAATGGCCAGCGCACTAATCAGTCGATGCCACAGGGCCCCTACTTTGTGCTAGATAATGACCTCCTTTACCGTGTAGCAATGCATGACGGGCAGGAGACGAGGCTGCTGCTAGTGCCGCGTACCTTCCGGCGGCAGGTCTGAGCTAGCACACGCCCACCTCCTAGGTGGCCACCTGGGCACCGAAAAAACTCTGGAGCGGATCAAGCTCCGTTTCTACTGGCCAGGAATTAATGAGGAGGTTCGCCGCTTTGGCGCTTCCTGCCCGGAGTGTCAACTGCGACAAATTCCTAGGAGGGACCGTGCTCCTCTCGTTCCTATTCCACTGATTGACGTTCCCTTCCACAGAATCGGGGTCGACCTGGTGGGACCCTGGAGCCCTCAGCCCGAGGACACAAGTACATTTTAGTCCTCGTGGATTACGCTACACGATACCCGAAGCTGTTCCGTTGCGCCAGCTACCTCTAAAGCCATCGCACGGGAATTACTAGGGTATTCGCGCGTGGGGATCCCCAAAGAAGTCTTGACAGACCAGGGGACCCCTTCACCTCGGAAACGTTCAAGGAGACTGCCAGATTACTGAAAATAAAGCATTTAAAGACCTCGTGTATCATCCTCAAACCGACGGATTAGTAGAGAGGTTTAATCAAACTCTCAAGCAAATGCTGCGTAAGGTGGTCAGCGAGGATGGAAGGAACTGGGATCAGCTCCTCCCCCTCGTCCTTTTGCCTATCGGAAGTCCCACAAGCCTCCACGGGTTCTCCCCTTTGAACTACTGTACGGGCGACAACCTCGGGCATATTAGATATTTTGAAAGAAGGCTGGGAAGAAGAGGCTCTTCCCTCCACAAACATACTGGAGTATATCGCGAGTTACGCGATAGATTTGGAAAGATTCGGCCTGTCCTTAAAAGTCACATGGAGGAAGCTCAAGCAGCACAGGCCCGGTACTACAACCGCGGCACGCCTCTTCGGGAGTTCCGCCCGGAGATCGGGTCATGGTCCTAGTGCCTACCTCCCACTCTAAATTGCTTGCCCACTGGCAGGGCCCCTACGAAGTTAAGGAGAGGAAGGGACTGGTCGACTATTTGGTGAGTCAACCCAATCGTCGGCCAAAGGAGCGGTTTATCATGTGAACCTGCTGAAACCGTGGAAGGACAGGGACCCCGATCCCTCCTCCGCCAGCCCCCGCCACTCTTCGCCACACACACGACCTTAACTTCGCACGGACTTAAGTCCCAGACAGCGGCAGGAGCTGGAAACAGTTATCCGGACCGCTCGGGAGGTAGTCAGTGAGAACCCGGAAGGACCTCTCTGATTGAGCACAACATCGTGACAGAGCCCGGGTTGTTGTCCGAGAACGCCCGTATCGTCTTCCCGAGGCAAAAAAGGCTGAAGTGGAGCTTGAGATCAAGCGCATGCTGGAGCTAGGTGTGATTGAGGAAAGTTATAGTCCCTGGTCCAGCCCCATTGTGCTCGCCGGTAAGCCTGACGGAAGTTGGAGGTTCTGCAATGACTTCCGTCGGCTTAATCAAGTCTCCCAATTTGATGCTTATCCAATGCCACGCGTGGACGACCTCCTCGAGAGGCTTGGACAGGCTCAATACCTGACCACACTTGACATGACGAAAGGGTACTGGCAGGTTCCTTTAACGGACTCCGCGAAGGTAAAAACCACGTTTAGTACCCCTAGCGGACACTGGCAGTATCGTGTCCTTCCATTTGGGTTACACGGGCTCCAGCAACCTTTCAGCGCCTGGTGGACAAAGTGCTTCGCCTCATAACTCATACAGTGCTGCCTACCTGGATGACGTGGTCATCTATTCCAGCACATGGAAGGAACACCTACAGCATGTCCAAGCGGTATTACGGACACTTGGTGAGGCGGGCTCGGATTAATCCCAGAAATGCTTCTTGGATTAAGCGAGGCCAAATATTTAGGCTACCTGGTGGGTCGGGTACCGTAAGGCCACAGTGCTCCAAAATTGATGCCATTCTGAAATGGCCCGTCCATGAACCAAGCGGCAGGTCCAAGCCTTTCGGTTAGCGGGTACTACCGCCGGTTTGTACCTCGGTTTTGGAGAGAGCGGCGCCTTGACTGATTTAACAAAGAAGAGGGCCCGAACATTGTGGCATGGACTGAAAAACAGCGCTGCATTTGGTGACTTAAAGCAGGCCCTTACGCCCACACCTGTTTTGATGGCACCTAACTTTTCTTTGCCTTTCATCCTCCAGACGGACGCTTCGGACACAGGCCTGGGGCCGTGCTGAGCCAAAGCGTCGATGGTGTGGAGCACCCCATCATGTTCCTGAGCCGGAAACTGTTGGACCGGAGACCAGGTATGCTGCGGTGGAGAGGGAGGCTCTGGCGATTAAATGGGCGATTACTCAGCTGAGGTACTACCTGTTGGGCGGAATTCACCCTTGTCACGGACCATGCACCCTACAGGGGATGGCCCTCCACAAGGAGTCGAATCCGCGGGTCACCCGGTGGTTTCTTGACCTGCAGCCGTACAAGTTTTCGCTCGTTCATCGCCGGGCGCTCCACGCCAACGCTGATGCCCTTTCTCGGGTTCACGACCTCTCGGTTAGGGTCGCCCGACCCATCGGGTCTGGGCTAAGGGGGGGGCCTTGTCACACACGTGCGCATGGGAGGCAGCTAAAGGGCTTGAGTGAAGGCAGTTCGACGGCATGCCGGGTGTGGCAGAGTGCACTGACTCTTTTCTCCTTGCCTGTAGACCATCCCGGGGATTTCACCTGGATCTCCTGACATCACTTCGGGACTGAGCCAATGGAACTCGGCCACACCAGCTCCAGTCCCTCTGATGTCACCTCCGGCTACGAGCCAATGGTGGAAGACCACGTGCCAGATCCATACGACCTCACTTCCTGTCTCCCCCTTTAAAACCTGCCCCTTTCCTTTGTTTCCTCAGTCTTGTTTTGGACTCGGTTGTATGCACTTCAGTGCTCTGTATTTTACAAGAAAACGACTTTGCAGCCAGGATACCACAATATACGGGTGGCTGCCCCAACTCTTTATCTGTCCATGTCTCGTTCTTGTGACAATATATATATATATATATATATATATATACACACACACACATATAACATATATATATATATACATATCTATACATATACACATATATACATACATATATATATCTACATATATACACACACATATATACACACACATACATACACACACACATATATAAACATATATATACATATACATACATATCTACATATATACACACACAGCTATTTACATTATCAGTGCAATACGCTGTTTGTTAAAACGGTTGACTCCCTCTCTTACGTGCAATAACAAATCAAATCATTCAGTTGTCTTTGCTCATATGTCATTTTAGAGCTGGACGCCTGGCATCTTTTTTTGGCCACAGGTTCGTTTCTGTTTGGTGTGAGGTTCTGTGTTGTAGAGATTCTCAGGATGGACTGCAGGTGCTCATCAGTGAGGCGACTCCTGTGTGCTGTTTTGTTAGTCTTTATCACTGAGAAGAGCTTCTCACACAGATATGTGCTACTAAACATGCACAAGGTTCGAGCCGCATGTAGACGGACTTTTTTTGTTCTTCAAAGTCACCAAAGCGCCGTGCAAACTCAGTGCGCAATAACTCTAGCTTCGCAATAACTTGCAGCATCATAAGGTAGACTTGATTAACGCGGTAAGTGTTTCGGCAAGGCAGCTGAAGCGCTGCATTATGGGATCTGTAGTTTATTGTGTTACCAGCGCTTCATATACCCGGCCATTAATAACAATAATACAGTATATAAAATGATCTCAGGCGGATATAATTACACGCCGGGCGGATGTGGCCGGCCCTTGAGTTTGACACATATGGACTAAATAGAACTTGAAAAGATATATTTTTCAAATGTGATCGCGCAATTCAGATAGAGTTGACGCAGCACTACAGCCTGCATGCCTCAATGAGTCATCCTCCCTCGCTCTTACTTTTTACCGTTCATCTAATGAATACACTGAGTATGGCTTTACCAAAACAATCATTGATGGCGAATAAAGTATCCATTATTCGAGTATGTAGATCGGTATATATATATACATATATATATACCAGCGTATCGCAGCGAGAAGTAGTGTGTTAAAAAGGGTAGAAAAGAAAAGGGAACATTTTAAAATAACGTAACATGACTGTCAATATACAGTATTTGTTTTGTGAGTGTTACTGAGTGTTGCTGTCATCAAGGATTTGATTATCATTATTTCTTTCAATCAGGTTCGTATTTGTAGGATGTGTTGTGTTCAAGTTACATTCCGTGTTTGTCAATCGTTGTAAAGATGACAGGTTTCATTCATCGATTCGTTTCTTACTGCATCAATAAACAGCTCGTCTTCTTCTTTATCTGAGACCCGACACACTGCATGCACGGGTTTTTACACTGTCTTCCTTTAGCGGGACATTGACTTTTCCAAGCGTGTGCTTTGTTTCGCAGTAGCTGGATTTATGAATATGCTTGTAAGTATCAGGCGCTTCATATTTTTGCTGCCTTTTCAATTGTGTAATTCGGTTTTGTTCAGCGCTCTTTGGAACTGCGTCAGTTCACGTGAGCGCTCGGTGTACATGCATCGAAGGTTCCCAGCTGTGCTGGTGCCATCTCGTGCTATGTCCGTGGCTGTATTTAATGTTACCTTAGTTCTGGCACTTAAAACTTTCTCGCAGTTTCGCTGAGTTTGTGTCAAACACCACCCTGACCATCTCATCTTCCTCTCCATAAGCACAGTCCTTCACCCGTGAATATTTACCCATGGCAGTTTGCTATTGGATTGCGCTGACGGACGGCCTTATATGGGTGGGCACTAAATTACAAGCGCCAGCGCAGCCTGTCTATGAACTTACTTTAAAGTGTAGGTTTACATCGTGCTTTGTTTCCGAAGTAGCAGAACTCATGAATATGGTTGTATATGTCACTCGCTCGCTTCTTATTGTTTCGCTGCCTTCTAAATTATATAATGCATGTTTTCTTGAGCGCTTTTTTGAGGTCTTCCTGGTTTTCTATGTACTGCGTGATTACGTGGGAGGCGTGATGATGTCACACGAAAATTACAGTAAATGGAGAAAAACTGCTTCCAGTTATGACCATTACGCGTAGAATTTCGATATAAAACCTGCCCAACTTTTGTAAGGAAGCTGTAAGGAATGAACGTGCCAAATTTCAGCCTTCCACCCACACGGGAAGTTGGAGAATTAGTGATGAGTCAGTGAGTGAGTGAGTCAGTGAGTGAGTGAGGGCTTTGCCTTTTATTAGTATAGATATTATATGACCAACTGGAAAGCAGTAACAAAGCACACACGTCAACTTAAGGAAACCCAAATTGAGCATTTTATTTTGAACTAACAACACAACAAATCCAGACACGAGCTAAACCTTCCTGTTGTTTTGGCCACAGGAAACACCTGATAAACTCGTTAATGACTTAACCAATAGGTCTCCCAATCCTTCACTATGCCCACCTTCAGAAGAAGACCCTCCTTCCCTGCGCCAGTTCTTATTTAACTCCCACTGTATTCAGACTCCATCCACCTTCCTTCGTCTTACCACAGGTTCCACAAAGACATACCATATGTCTTTCTTATATGTAATTTGGTATGGGATTTGTAAAAGCAGTGTTAATGTTTGTGATGTGCTATCTAATCTATTGGAATGACAAATTGTGCTGGGCTGGTAATACCACTTGAAGAGAGGCCCACCAAATCAACAATTAAAAGGACAGTTTTGGGATGCACACTGCATCCAATGTTCACTAATGTTTGTGATGTGCCATCTGTTAGAATGACAAATGCAACACATTTTATTACTACAAATGTTTCTTATGCAGCATCATTTGGAATCACAGAGACATAGCAACCAGATGGACTCACAGATATGCAGACACACATACATTTTATTAAGCTGGATTATATTATATTACAACTGTTAATTCAATGGGGGTATCTCAGACCCCCTAACCTCAGACCCAATATCACAGACACCTGTTCAATGGTCAAATTAACTCTTTATTTGATGAAATTCCTCCAAAACATGTAAAAAAATATAATTATAATTTTCTTTTTATTTTGCTTTTCCACTCTTTCCCACACAATAATTGTTGTCCTCCTCCTCCTGCCTCGACTCCCCTGGGTGAGGTGGAGAGTCTTCTTTCTACTGGACCCTGGAGTACTTTTAATGTCACAATATTACATCAAGTAAGTACATCCACATCAGGCATAGCCTCCTTAGAACAGGGGAGCCTCCTCCTCCTTGCAGCTGCCCATGGCAGTACCCAAGTAACCCAGCAGTTCCACCCTTTGAGACTTTGAGACTACCTGACCATCCTTCAGTTGTGCAAATGGAAGTCTCAGCAGAATGATGAACTTCAGAAGCACGTGGCCCTGATAGTCAGTCTACCTTAGCCATTCCATGATAGCAGTGTTTCTCAACCTTTGTTTATTTGCGACCCGAGTTTTCATAGCAGTTTTAATTGCACCCCCCTAATGTTTTTTGAAAGGAGCCCACTAATATCAATTTTTTCTTTTTTAATGAATGATATATCATAGATGCATATTTTATTATACCTACTTAACTCTTATCGACATTTATCTAACTCTATATTTATTTTTCTAGTATCAGAATGTAGTTTAAGTCAATTTGTTTTGGTTTCAAGAGATGTTTTTTTCATATTTTTGATTCTTGTTTTCTTTTTTTCACATCTTTGCACCCCCCCCTTTTTGTTACTTCACACCCCCTTAGGGGGGCCCACCCCACAGTTTGGGAACCACTGCATTATAGCATCATCTTGACCAGTAATGGGAATAGGAAATTCTCATCCTTCCATATGAACCATCCATTATGACAGCTTCCTAGCCATACAAGGGACCATCTATCCTTGTCACGATTCCAGCCAATGCATGCCCTTTATAATACCACATAATAAATATAACAAACTTAACAATTAAACCATGCCACTACTCAATCCAGAGTGGGGTTGTGTGAGTCAGATCTGGGCTGTGACTGGGAGTGATCTGTGGACAGGGACATGTCTGGGTAAGGACAGCAGAGCGCTGCAGCAGATAGTACTCTTCAAGCCTTCAATTCCTGCCCATTGCCAATGCGTCTGTGTCGCTTTCTTGTTTTCTGTCCCCCCTGGCCATTGGACCTTACTCTTATTCTATGTTAATTAATGTTGACTTATTTTATTTTCTTACTGTGTCTCTTATTTTTCTATTCTTCATTATGTAAAGCACTTTGAGCTACATTTTTTTGTATGAAAATGTGCTATATAAATAAATGTTGTTGTTGTTGTTGTTGTTCTCCCAGGTCACTGCCAGGTTTTCTACTTTCCTTTTTGCCTGTCAGGTGAAATCATTGGGAATAATACACAAAGTACACAGAATGATCACACAGACACTGGGAGAATAAGCAGTTGTTATCACTGAAGCAAGGACAAGGCCAGAAATTGAAACCAGGCTCCTGGAGCCAACCATGACACCACCATATTTGTTTTGCACCAGTGTTCAAATGTAGGCATACGTGGAATGGAAAACCAAAAAACCAAAAAGTAAGTGCAGGTGTTAGGGTTTCACTTTTAAAGCACTAATCTAAAGACATAATGGATATTTTTCAAAACGTATAGCCCAAGAAAGTGCTTCACGCTAACCACTAAATTGCAAAAGTCATTCCAAATATACAATGCACGGATATATCTCTAGTTGGAAAAGAAGTCTCACATTTTCAGTGACCTATTTAAATGACTAAAGCTGCACCAGGGCTCCTGAAATGCTTTTTATTCTGCAAGGAAACAAACAAACCCCAGGAACATATTTCTGTACCTCAAATCATTTTGTAAGATCTGCAGCATTATCTCTTTATCTAAATTCAAAAGATGGAAGTGTATGTCTTGCTAAACATTTCAAAGCAGTGCTGGAAGTAAACAGCCCTAACAAATCAGACAATAGGTCAGGCTTAGCAGACAAATAAAACTGTTTCACATGTCTTCAGTGTAAAAATCACACCATAATGCTGGGAAAACATTGCGTGGAGGCAGCAGATAAAGAGCAATTTGCATGATCCAAAGTCATCCTGGGAGAAAAGACAATTTTCAGTAGTGTATGATGAAAAATTACTCACTGAAATAACTGTTCCCGATTCAAAGAGAAAACTATATTATTACCTTCAGAGTAATGACGGGAGTGTGATGACAACATTTAAGATGATTTATAAAACTGAAACTGTCAAACGTTTTGAAACTGAAATTTACATCACAGCTAGTGGACATTTGCTTGGGACCGGGATGGAAAAAAAAGAGAGAAATTTCTAACTGTGCCATTTACTGAAGGGTTTGTTGTATTAATCATGGCATAAATGTGCTGCAGTGAAAATATAAACATTGTACACTTTTCAGAAAGCAAATGCACTCGCCTCAGAAAAGCTTTGTTCAGAATCCAAAAGAAGTCTTCATTGCACTCAAACACTGATACATAATAAATAAAGCTTAACTCTTCTATGACTGCAATGAGCCACGATGGACATTCTTTGTCATCAGTCCTTATTTGTCCAGATGCTAACCTTTCAAAAAGAATTCATGAACAAGGATTGCGTTTTTCTTGATGCTGTCACTTTGCTCCCCAAAGAAAGCACTACAGCTACATTTACATTGAAAGAGTAAAAACTCAGCTCGGTTTGTTGTACATTTAATTGTCTTATTGTTCATTGTTAGGTTTGAGCTGCAGCTAACGTTTGAAATTTCACAGTCGACCAGTACGTGTACTTTAAAAGGAACCACAGGACAAGGTTAGAGTTTTGGGGCAGCAATCCCATATAATTCTCAATAGTACTTATAAAGAAAACACATTTTATAACACTAAATTGAGTAGTCCAGACCTGTAGGATAGTGGCTCGTCCATATTTAAGACGCTCTGAGAGGAGGAGGCAGGTCACTCCTTGGGTAACGTCACAAAGGGAAGAAGAGAGGTTGTTAGTACACAGTGCCACTTCCTGACTCAGCAGAGAATTACCATCAACCAAGCCTTCAAGCTGTTTCCCATGTGCACGTGCGTGACAGTACATTAATGATAGCTTAGATATATAACATTACTTTTATGCTAAAAGCATGATATTATAGTGTAGGTGAAAGAAGGTAATAGCATGGAGGCAATGAAGTGCTGTCATCTCGCTTTTTTACATTTTCCGTTGGTGTTTCTTTTGTAAGAGCCATATCCTTTAAGTTAATGTTAATGGTAAATTTAGCAAAGTTTGCTTTTCTTGAATTTGAATATAATGTAGCCTTAATACAGATAACAGAACAATCAGTTTAACTCCCTATAAGTTAAAGGTAATGAAATGTTCTTAATATTACCTTTGTGTGACAATAGTATAGCTCTTTGACTGTAGTTAGATAGCTAGAGAAAAACATTACTGTTATAGGGATTAAGGCAGGGGTGTCCATCAGTGGCTGCTGGTTTTCATTCTTACCCTTTTCCTAATCAGCATGTAGTTTTCACTGCTAATTAACTCCTCCATTCATCCATCCGTTATCCAACCAAGGGCGCAAGGCAGGAAACAAAACCCGGGCAGGGCGCCAACCCACCGCAGCTAATTAACTCCTTTTCCCTTTATTTTAATAGCCCAGCAAAGACAGCTCACTAATTAAGTTGATGGTTGGAATGCAAACCTGCAGCCACTGTAGCCCTCCAGGACCGGTGTTGGATAACCCTGGATTAGGAGCATATAATTTTCTGACCGTTAAATACGTATGTCAAACACAGGATTAGGTGTATGTGATAAAAGATAGAAATCTTAAAAAAAGTAACCTAGATACTTACCACAAACAAGAAGTTTCCCTTTTTTGTGTGAGTATAATCAAGGTTTTACCTTATTTTTTGTGTGAACTATTGCTTTGAATTTCACTAAAATCTTTAATGTGAAGACCCTTGCTGAGTTTTTTTGTACAACAAGTCATACTACTGCTAGAATGCCCTTCTGGTAATTGTAAGTGTTAGAGTGGATGGACCGGCATCTCGACAGAGATTGAGATTAATTCTCTAACTGACTAGAAAGCCATAATGGAAGGATGTGGATGGACAGCAAGAGGAACAGTCTTTCGGCATAAGTGTGAATCATGTACATCCATCCATCCATCCATCCATCCATCCATCCATCCATCCATCCATCCTCTCCTGCTTATCCGAGATGGGGTCGCAGGGGCAGCAGCTTGAGCAGATATGCCCAGACTTCCCTCTCCTAGGCTACTTCTTCTAGCTCTTCTGGGTGAATCCCGAGGTGTTCTCAGGCCAGCCAGGAGACATAGTCCCTACAGCATGTCCTGGGTTTTCCCCGGGGCCTCCTCCCGGTTGGATGTGCCCGGAACTCCTCACCAGGGAGGCGTCCAGGAGGCATCCTGATCAGATGCCCGAGCCACCTCATTTGATTCCTCTCGATGCGGAGGAGCAGCAGCTCTACTCTGAGCCCCTCCCGGATGACTGAGCTTCTCACTCTATCATTAAGGAAAAGCCCAGACACCCTGTGGAGGAAACTCATTTCAGTCGCTTGTATTCGCGATCTTGTTCTTTCGGTCACTACCCATAGCTCATGACCATAGGTGAGGGTAGGAACATAGATCATGTACATCATGTGAAAATTGAGAAGTTCATTTAGAAAGCACTCTTTTTACGCAATGAGTTTTGGGACTCTGTAACAAACTAATGAGACATGTACTTGAAGCGGAAACCTTGACAACCTTTAAGAAAAATCTGGATGAGATTTTGGAACAGCTTAGCTTAACAAACAGGCTTGAAGGACTCCTCTCATTTGTCAAATTTATGTTCTTATGTTTTTAAGGACAGGCATCTCAGCTGGGTTGGTTGCTGGTACATTTCCTGGTCAGGAGGCCATAACAGAAGCACAGAGGGAGACTGCTGGCCAGGGTCATGTATTCCCCCTGTACACAGGGTGGCAGTATCCCTCTGGTGAAACTCCCATTTGTAACCCCACAGAGCATATTGGGAGCTGTAGTCCTGAGACACAGCCCTATTGGAGTTGGGGGATTTACACCTGGCCTGGAAGTGCTTCTTATGTGCATTGCTTTGACTCAAGAAGTACTCTTGGTCTGCCTCAAAAGACACCATTTCATCTGCATCATGGAGTCTGAGTCGGGAGGAGGTGGACAACATTCATCAAGGGATGGTGGAAGTAGCAGAAGGGGTCCAAGTATGCATGTTATTATTGTGCTGGACTGCCTTAACCTTGTAAGGGAATTACTGCATGTAAATGTACAATGGATTCACTTTTTTCATATTTTGTTATGTAGCAGCCTTGTGCTAAAATCTTTTAAATTCATTATTCCCCCGACATCAAGTAACAGTCAATACCCCAGAATGACAAAGCGAAAACAGAATTTTAGACATTTTTGCAAATGTATTAAAAATAAAAAACTGAAATATGACATTGGCAAAAGTATTCAGACCCTTTGCTATAACACTTGAAATATGGGACAGGTTCATCCCATTCTATTGATCATCACTGAGATGTTCCTGCATCTTGTTTGGACACCATCTGTTTTTAATTCAATACACTGGACCTAATTTGGAAGGGCACATGCTTCTCTACAGAATGTCCCACAGCTGACAGTGCATATCAGAGCAAAAATCAAGTCATGATATTGAAGGAAATGTCTACAGAGCTTAGATTGCGTCTCAATACAGATCTGGTGAAGGCTGACGATTTTTTTTTTGCAGCATTGAAGATTCTCATAAACAAAGTTTAAATCAACCATGACTCTTCCAAAAGATGCTGGGGGAAGATCTTTGATAAGAGAGGACACCAAGAACCCAATGTTAACTCTGGCTGAGCTCTAGTGAAGCTGTGTGGAGATGTGAAAAATGTCCAAAAGGATAGCCATCACTGCAACACCCCACCAATCTGGGCATTATGACAGAGTGGCTAGACAAAAGCCTCTCCTCCATAAAAGACACACAGAAACCAAGTTGGAGTTTGTAAAAAGGCACCTAACGAACTCCTGAACTGTGTAAAACAAGATTTACTATTCTGGTGAAGCCAAGATTAACTTAGCTTAAGAAACCAGGCATTGCTCATCACCTGTGCAATGCCATCTCAATGGCAAAAGCTGGTGGTGGCAGCATCATGCTGTGGGGTTATTTTCTAGCAGCAGGGACTGGGAGAATAGACAGGATTGAGGAGTAGAGAGATATCCTTAATGGATCTCTGACCAGGCCAAAGGTTCTCCTTCCAACAGGACAATGACCCTAAGCACAAAGCAAAGACAACAAAGGAGTGACTTAGCAACAACTCTGGAAATGTCTTTGAGTAGCCCAGCCACAGCCCAGACTTGAATCTAATCGAACATCTCTGGGGAGACCTGAAAATATCTGTCTACTGATGGTCTGCGTCCAACCTGATACAGTTTGAGAGGATCTGCGGAAGAAAATCGTAGAAAAATCCCTAATCCAGTAGTATGGAGCTTGTTACATCAAACCCAAGAAGACTCCAGGCTGTAATCACTGCTAAAGGAGCTTCAACTAAGTAAAGGGTCTAAATACTTGTGTCAATATGATATTTCAATTTCTAATTTCTAATACATTTGCAAACATTTCTATATGGAGGAATATTTCGGACAAAATGAAATAAATAAATAAATAAATGCGTAAATAAATAAAAGTACTGTGAAATGTGAGCATAAATAAATAAATGTGTCATGAAATGAGAGCCTTAATAAATAAATATGTCATGAAATCAGAGCATAAATAAATAAATGTGTCACGAAATATGTTTTTCGTTGCTTATTTATTTATTTCATTTTAATCCGTAACATTCCTGCAAACCGTCATGAAATACGGCTTGAAATAAAACTGTCACTTTCACTCCTCAAAGTTGAGAGAGTGGGCTCTAACACGCCCTCTAGTTACTGATTGGTGAATCGATAGCACAAGAATTAATTAGAAAAATGCTTACTACTGCCGATGAAATGGATTCTGCCGAAGATATTACGTATCTCAGAGAGAGAATTGAAGATTTATCGGAATGTTGCGGCCCTTTTAGACTCCGATATAGATGAAACTGTTTTTGAAATTATCGAAGAACAGGTGGAACGGACTCTATAACACTCCAGTTCAGGTGATGCAGTACCCTGCTCTGGACGTCCATCCTTTGACATTCCAGCTGAGTCAATAGAACACCTTCTGTTATGCGTTTTAAAAGTACGACCGATTACAGATCTATATGGTGTATTGGAGAAGACGATCACAAGGCGAATGAGCCAGTTTGATATCTGGCTGTCTTAGTTTAGGTACTTTGACATGGAATGCCTAAAGCAGCGCCAACTAATGTTTTGAACTGAACAACTTTACCACTGATCAGAGCTGTACAGTTGTTTGAAAAAGTAGCTGTGAATATGCAACTGACTTTATACTCGTAAAACAAGGGTCAAATACTCAGTTCTAAAAGGGCCGCCAACATTGTAATTTCTTCCGATAAATCTTTAATTCTCTCTGTGAAATACGTAATATCTTCGGCAGAATCCATTTCATCGGCAGTAGTAAGCATTTTTCTAATTAATTCTTGTGCTATCGATTCACCAATCAGTAACTAGAGGGCGTGTTAGAGCCCACCCTCTCAACTTTGACGAGTGAAAGTGACAGTTTTATTTCAAGCCGTATTTCATGACGGTTTGCAGGAATGTTACGGACAAAATGAAATAAATAAATAAGCAACGAAAAACATATTTCGTGACACATTTATTTATTTATGCTCTCATTTCATGACATATTTATTTATTAAGGCTCTCATTTCATGACACATTTATTTATTTATGCTCACATTTCACAGTACTTTTATTTATTTACGCATTTATTTATTTATTTCATTTTGTCCGAAATATTCCTCCATATTTCTAAGGGTGCTAACTGATGAAGTGGAAAAATAAATTGAACTAATTTTAGCATATGGGGTAAAGAGGTCTAAATACATTCTGAATCCATTGTAGGTTTAAGTTATGATTCAATGTTAAATTGCATTTGTTATTTTCAAGCGAATATTGTGTGACCAGTGACTCCAGGTGCCCATAAACACAACAATGGATTCACTGACCAATTGATCTCTGCACTACGAGGTTTGAAACCAAGAGTCAAAAATATAAAGAGGCTAGGATCAACATGGCGGAACACTTTCTTTATTGGGCATAAACAAAATTCAGAGTCAGAACAAGAAAAGTTAAAAATCCTAAATTCTCAAATTTAATATTTTTTTTCAAAGAATAGAAAGAGTCTTTCCTTTGTTTGAATTAAAGTTCCGGCAAGGCAAAACTTCAGCCCCCTTTTCTCTAAATTGTTAGGTTAGCGTTTGTTTCTTTTCTTTTTTCTGTTCGCAATTTTTTATTTTGGTAGTACCATCGTTTTCAATTAATAACTTAATGTTTTATTTAAGCACTAACTGCATTACCTGTTGAAAACGGGTAAAAGAATACATGTAATAAATGTAATATTGCTTGCCTTATGTGTACCTTCATTTCATTTACTCAGTATTCTCATGTGTCTCTTGACTGGTGATCTATCTCTCAAGCTCACTTCCATAAAGCCTTCTTCTCAGACTCATGCCATTTTGTGGTAACTTGCTCGCCTCCATTCCACTTCTATACTTCCCCTCTTTGAAGACGACTCCCTACATGCCTCCTATAGCTTTACTCTTCTCCGTGTGTCTCACATTCACACTTCCTTTTTTGATCACATCACCAAAGTTAAACTGACCAATCAGATTGCTTGAAGGAACAGGATACACACAAGCAGACCATAGGGTGTTATTTAATAGCCAAGTATGCTTTGGAGTTTCATTGACCATTTTGTTTTTTCGATGGGCATCACCATTGCAACTGTCCACCTCTGACCATCAATATGAGCTGTTCATATTTGATTAACCAAATGAGAAGACAACTCAGGAAGCTACACACAGGGAAAAATTTCAGGACGACATGAAGTGTGCCCTTATGTTCTTAGAAAGGAACACACAGGAAATACTGAAATCTGTTCAGATTAGCTAAAAAGAAAAACTATGGATTAAATATGATATGTTAGTTTACATTTAGCCTATCTGACAAGAAACATCTTTACATTTCACTGAGATTAAAACACTGCATATTCTACATTGTGACTTCTGCCTTGCATAAGCAATTGCTGTTAATTTTCCAGGAAAGAAGAACTTATGCACCTGCAGTTCATTTACTCATACATATATTTTCTAAACTACTTATGTAGTTCAGGATTACTGGAATCTGTTGCCGATTCCAGCAGTACTGGGTACAAGATGCAAACCAAACCAGGCCAATATATATGAGCCAATTACATAGTCCATTCACTCACAAAATGACAATTTAGGGTTGTCAGTTAAAAGAAATTATGCAGACATGTATAACATATATAACATGTATTTGAAGTAAAGCATGTGCAGACTCCACATAGAGTGTCATCTGAAAACAGAAAATGAAGCTGTAAGAAGTGACGCTAACCACTGTACCAGTCTTATCATACAGTTATTGTTTATTGCAAGTGTGTTTTTCTGACAATGAGCTCTGATTGGTTTCCATATAGCACCCACTGAAAACTGGATTGGCTACAGCTCCATGTGATTTTACAAGGGAAAAAGAGGATGTAGAAAACAGATAGAAAAGCAGAAGAATTGATGAACAGGAGGATGGCTGAAAAATACAATCTGAGCAAAAGTCTATTAACACTAGAATTACCAGAACCTACGAAAAAACTCGTAGATCCGGCCCACCTTAAATCCGTTCGCACCTCTACATCAGTGTCCTTGTCCTGTAAAAGTGCTGATAAAGACAATCAGCAAGCAGTATCCCATCCCCCTTCGTCGCAGAACGTGCACAAGGTTCTCCCAGCTCATGCCTTGACTGATTATTCGGGAATGAAGTGCTGGAGTTTTAGAGTGGAAATAATAGATCGTTATTTGGAACACATGCATTTCATGTGTGTTCTGTTTGTACAATAATCTGTGTAAACACATTGTTAAAACAGAAACATTTCATATTTTGTGCATGTTTTGCGGCAGTGGGGGGATGTACATCTGGACTGCTCTCTCCACCTAATATTAATTAAATATTTAAGAAACAAAATGCAGGCATTTATTCTCCAACAGGTTTTCCAAGTAGTGCTTTCTTTCAGCTGACTAGGTTTATTGATTTTAGAATATATTTTAACTTACTCGACACTTGATAGAACTTGATTTATCCCCAGGAAGAAATTTGGCTTTTTACAGAATACATATATATATATATATATATATATATAGAGATGTTCGTCATTGTTCAGGCTCTGCACACATAAATTCAGATGTCCTGTTGCGCCTGTCTGAGGCTGGAGTAGCGTTACTTCCGACGTACAGTAAATGCACTAGACATTCCCTCTGCATCATTTGACCAAGTGATGTTACTGCCTTGTCGATTTTGTGATGGCAGACTTGAAAGAATAATGTGTTTGCATCGAGTTCTGTTTCCTTTTGGGGAAAACATCAGTAGAGGCTGATCCAATCCTTTGAGAGGCTTTGAAAGAAGATTGCATGATGTTGTACGGAGAATGCGACCCGAACTGCGATGATTAGGCAAGTGGCTTCTACATCACAACAACGCTTCCTCCCACAGTGTGTGGCAGTTTTTCACGAAAAATGGGATAACAACGGTCCCCCTAACACCTTGCACCCGAGATTTTTTCTTCTTTCCAAGAATGAAGAAGACCTTAAAGAAAAAAGTTTTCAGGATGTAGAAGAGATCAAGAAGCAAACAATGGAGGCACTGAAGGGTTTCAGAACAGTTTTGAACAAGTGAAAAAGTGGTGGGACAAGTGTATTGTGTCACAGGGAGAGTATTTTGAGGGTGATTAGTCAATCAGTCAGTCATTATTCAACCCGCTATATCCTAACATAGGGTCACAGGGGTCTGCTAGAGCCAATCCCAGCCAACACAGGGTGCAAGGCAGGAACAAATCTCTGGGCAGGGCGCCAGCCAACTGCAGTGAGGTGTGATTACATTTTTGAAATGTTCAGAGAAATATACTTTTTTTTTTTTTTAATGTTCATTATTTTTGGGTTCCCCTCGTATATTATAGAGGTAGTCCTGATGGCTTGAATGACTATGGTGCTTATCGTGGTGAAGTATCACATCAGAATTATTGAACATAAACTGGCTCACAGAATATATTACATGTACATTATGTTTCAAAAGTTACGCTAAGTCCAAGAGATCAAGATAACAGCAACTAATATTATGCTACACAAGGTGAGAATGAACCATAAGGGAACTTTTTGTTAAACCGACATTATAATCAGCACATCATGTTCTAAGAAATAAAGAAAAGAATCTCTTACAAAATCAGATTAGCATTCTGAATGGTTTTTACCTTTCATAAATAATATGCTAAAAAAGAGCCTAGGGAGTTTTATTAACAAATTCATTGCTCAATGTCCTCCAGAGCTTAGACAACAAAAACAATGATAAGTAAATGCAGGATGGAAATGGAGTGTAATTGAAAGTGATTGAACAAATGAATCAATCAGTCTTTAGCATATTTTAAACAGAGTGCTATCAAGACGTGCACTGCAAAGCCGTCAAGAATGGAATTACGCAGACAAAGAGAACAAATGTGTATCAGTAGCTGAAGCGGTAAATGGAATAAGTAAAGACAGCTAAAATGCACCAGACGATATCATAATTCAGCAGATAGAAGAACAGCTGTGTCGTAAAAAACACAAAAAAGTGCTCTTCGTATGCTCTTTTCTGACTGCCATACAGAATGAGAAGAACTCCCCTGAAGAACTCCCTAAAAACTCAGATGAACTAAATATGTAAACGTAACATTTCCACAATATCTCATCTGACAATGATCCTGATTGAAATTTAAGAAGAACAGGTGCATCCGTATTTTGAGCTTCAGAATTATCGATATGTGGAAAGCATCTTGGAAATTTAAGTAAACACCGTAATCAGTCTGATTTACCTTGATGAACAGTGTTTATTTACTTGTTCTAAAGACTGTGACAAGGTGGTTACTTGAGGCATACTGTGTTAGGGCTGTCTCCTCGCAGCTCAAAGAACCCAAGTTCAATTCATAGTCCAATCACTTTGTATGTGAAATGTCCATCTTACCATGTTACAACTTCAGGAAGTCCTTCTGTAGCAGCCATGTGACCTAGAATCATGCCAGGTCACAGAAATAAGTTTGATTATTAAAAAACACAAAAAAGAAAAATACAATGTAAGCTACAAATGCAAGCTACAAATCTACAACCTCTCTTAGCCTGTCTATATTGTCCTGTACCTTGTACTTTATAAAATGTGCTTCTGTGAAAATAGCTTTCTCTTAGAAATTCTAATGTTTAGAAAGGGCAGCACAGCCCAACTTCTCAAGCCTCTGTAGGTCAGAGGGTGTTTTTCTCCTTCTGTTAATCCTTCCAAGGCCGCTTTTTCACCTTTAGTTTCATTCTGCCTGCCAGTATATTACCCGGGTACTCCCTGGCCACACATCTCCCCTTCTCTGGGCTTTGCTGAAGTCTTCTTCCTGACAAACTCTGTTCTCAATAGCCAATCCATCGCATCAAAGGAATATACAAAGTACCAAATAAACACAGTAAAAACCAGGGGTGTGACTACAGGTGGGCAGTTCCCTCCTAAACGAGTGTGACGGTGCAGGTCCAGCTCCAAGCTCCTTCTTCTTGGTTTGGGAGCCTCTGCAACGGGCTGGAATCAAGTTGACCTTCTCCTGGTCCGGTTGCCTTCTAGACCCTGGCTCCGTATGACTACTTTACCAGACTGAGACTTGGGTTCCCCCAACGGACAGGACGCTCACGCTGAGGCTCTCTCTCCCAAGTCTCCATACCTCCAGCTGTGTTCCACGGCCTTATGTGATGAGTCGTCCATACTACCAGTCACTCTAGCTGCTCAAAACTGCTCAGCTGGAGCGACCGCTTCTTTCTGTCCACGCCCACCAAGTGTTGGCCACAAACTCCTCTTTAGGGGCTCTTCTACTAGCTGCCTGCCTTCACCAGTGAACCTGCTCTCATTTGCTCGCTCGCTTGCTCCGCATGGGCTCTCCACATCTCCAGCCTTCTTCTCCCTTAACCTCCATCCTTCTCTTTATTTCTCCCCTCTGCATTCACGCTTCTCCTTTTTAATAATGGGGATGTGGCACAGGTGTGGCGATTAGCAGCTCCCGGCATCAGTTATGGACACGGGTGATTCCGCACTTGTGCACTTCAGTGTAGAAACGCCCATGCCTGCATCGTGCCCAGAAACCGCTCCAGCCACACTGCCACGTCCCCTCCTTAAGCCTGGAGTGCAGCGATTACAGTACACCCCCAAAATTCGCGGGGGTTATGTTCCTAGAGCACCCGTGAATTGTGAAACACAGCGACTTTTGGATGTGGTTAAAAAATACCTTTTAAATGCCTATTTTTATAGTTTAAACCCTAAATACAGTATGTCCCTAAAGCACTTTAATTTCATTGCAAGCTCAGCTTAATACATTAATACATAACCTAAAAAAATTACCTTAATACATTACCTAAAAACAGAATGTAAAGGTAAACCTGTCTACTGTACAGTACTGTACTGTACTTCCCACGGTGCTAGAATGTAAAAATACCGATGTTACCGCTATACATACTGTAGTTCATGCAAGTACATTTTCTTTGGTATGTGCTATCATTTTCTTTGTTATAAGTAGAGTAAGTACATAATAATTTTATTTAATTAAATTACAGTAAAATGTACGGGTACTCACCAATGATGAATGATATTGATGATGATGATGAAGCAGCTGTGCAGTATGATGCAGAGGATTTAAAACTCCTCGGGTGGCGCCTCTTCTTCAGGCGCTTCAGGAGGAGTCGTATCTTTGGATGGGTCTTCTTCTGGTGGAGTTTCATGCTGGCTTTTCTTTATAGGTTTCAGGAACATTGTGATGGGAAGTTTCTACATTGCCTCCTGTAGAGAACTGCTGGTACAATTTGTGTGCTTTCTCATGTATGATGTTACCGTCCAAGGGGAAGTTTTTCTTCCTGTAGATGGTGATCCACAATGCCAAGGCAGATTCCATCCTAACGATATTTTTATTCCTTACGGTCGTTACCTTTTTGTCACTATCACAGAAGCTTACAGATACAGTACTCCAGATCACTACTTCGGTCTTCTTTATGTAGCGTGCGGTGCTTTCATTAGTGCCATAGTGGCGCACTACTGCAGCATAACTTTTTAGTTCCCGGAGCAAATCCAGTAGTTCAGTCTTCTCCTGGAGTGTTCTAAACTTCTTCTGGTGCTTAGGCTCAGTGCCAGAAGCCTGAGAAAGTGCAGGTCGATTCGGCGACATCTTGTGCATTTAAAAATAACAAATTGAATTCAATATCAAAATGGAAAACACGAGGACACTCAGAAGGAGTCGCATCACAAGGCAGCAATCAATCAGCAGCAAGGAGAAATGAATAACACTCTTGGATTGGCTACTTTCACCATCCCAAACCGCGTTTCCCTCAGCGGTTGCTTCCTGTTCTCTGTATAGCACAGTATTGCCACGAAAAAAGCCATAAGAAATTGCAGAGGATATTTCCGCTTTCCGATAACAATTAATAGTTAGGTTCTAAGGAAAAATCCGAGAATGAGTGAGTCCGCGAACCCTGAACCGTGACTTCATGGGGGTCTAGTGTATTTATTTAAAAACTGGCCATCTGTTTAGAGCTGCAGACCTGCTATATCACAATGAAGCATCTGTCCAAACAAAAAAAAAAATTTAAAAATAAACTTTCAGCTTATTTTAGCATCCAGTCACACACTCCGTACACACACCTGGATGAGATCCTAGTAAAGTCCTGGTGCAAATAACAATCCTACAACCAGTGCCAGCACCTTAAATAATGCTGCCTGAGGCAAGGCACATTATTGTTGCCAGGGCCAGCCCTCCCACCCAATAATTCTTACTGGGCACGAGTCTATACCCCCAATCCACATTGCAGAATCAAATGCAAAAACTTGCTTGGCTAATTCGCTCATCCTGCACGTTTCTCTACATCCCATGGCAGCTAAAATGCACATACTCTTTTTAATTAAACATGCACTGTGCAAACTTAAGAAACATTTAAAGGACCTATCACCTGCGACTGACACCTTAATAAAATTTCATAAATTAACATTTTACAAAAATGGCAATCAAAAATATATCTTCTTATATAATATGTTACTGTGGCTGTCCGTCTGTCCAGGTTTTTAAATCACCTGTAGCTCACACACCATTTGACCAATTGACCTGCAATTTGGTACACATATACTACATGACGTCTACTATCCACTTTCAGGGTGATGATTGACCTCCAAGGTTATTCCTCTTTATATTTTTATTTTATTTTAGAATGAACTCTCGGCAGCAGAGAGGCCATGCGGTGCATGCGTATGGGCGGCGTTATCATCCCTACCACCTTCACCGTCACTTCCTCTACCTCTTCATATCGTAAATCATTCTTGAGGCATATTGAACACTTAAGTACCAGTTTAAGTGAAAAATTAAGAAAAACATGCTAAGTAATTGTAACACAAAAACTGACTTAATCAGTTTTACCGCAAAAAGATGCCGATGAAAGAAATGAAGAAGCAGGCTGGTAGAGTGGAGACAACCAGCTGCTCATGAAGCAGCAAACACATCAACCTCTGAGCAAATGAATGCTAAACGTACAGAGAAAGAGTACGAAAACTATGAATTCTTCAGTCAAGTGTATTCACTGCATGTTATCGTGCAGTCCGCCGTTACTGGTGTTAGAATATTGTTAATTAATGCAAAGAATCATAGACATTGGAAATAAATTAACAAGTAGTGTGGGCAACAGCAGGATATTGGGGACCTTCAGGTGTTGACTTGATGCCATTTTAGACAACCATTGTGAATAGAATGAATTGAGTTGCTTGGCTGAATGACCTGTTCTTACCACAATGGTTCTAATAGATGTGTTTTCTTCTAATAGATTAGGCTTCCTGGACATGGAAGACACAAATTTTAAAGGTTGGCCTAAAAAAATGAGACGCACCTCAGAAGCATTTCTGGGTAAACCAGACCCTTGTAGTATCAGTGATAGTAAGGGTCTTTTCCATGACTCCCCCAGTGGCTACAGAGTTCCCCCACAGGGTTGCTTGTCCAAACTACAATTCCCATGCAACCCTCCAGAAATTCCAACCTAACCTTAGAGGCGAAATGCCCCACAGTATTGCCAGGTCTATGGTTTTCTCACTCATTTGGTCTGCTTTTGATCACTATCTGCAAGAAAAAATGGATTTTCGCGAATTGTGTTTTTGGGCTACTTTTTTAAAAAATTACATTTATTGGGCTATTTGTCAACCCCCCTCTGCCACATTTTTACCATATTTTTCATCCATCTGGAAGACCTTCTGGGCTTTGATGGTATGTACCTAACCCTCTCACTCTGACACTGCCTGCTGTTTTCTGGTGTGTCACTTTGTCTACCACAGGTATTGGGCTATTTTTTGGACAATATCACATTTTTAAGAACCTTGCAAACCTGCCACGTAACATGTTTGTGGAGTTTGTTGGCCAGTCCTCAGCGCTCCTTCCACTAAATAGGATTCATGTCCAGGAAAGGTCCATCTCACCAGCCTAGATGAGTCACTAGTCTCTCTGCAAACTGCCATCATACAATATCTGTTCAGCTTAAATATGTGACAGGTGATATTTTGAAAAATATTTTTTATTCTCTCACAGTTTATTTCTGAATGTGCTTATTATCTTAAACTTGATAAATAGTTAAAGTGATTTTTAAAAAAAATGTATACATTAACTTATATCATTAGCTATTAAGACATTTTAAAAGGACTCTGGATTTAAACACATAAACAATGCAGTTGATGCTGGAGTTTTAAGAGTGATATGCAGAACAAGAATGAATGAAGCAGGATATGTGATCACACTACCTACTTTATCACCCAACCTGAAGTCTGCTGCACTCCAAAGATAAGAAGCATATGGATCTGTAAGGATTATGTAAGTGAGACTGCTGAGGCTCCATTGCCTATATGTCTTCAGAAAGAGGAAGAGAGAATTACACTTAAGAGGCTGATAATATTTATTTATTTTTTTTAAAAAAAGGGTTTACTTTTGGAACACAGCTGAACAAAAGTAGCCTGCAAAAGTCTTTGGTGTGAATTTAAAGCAAAAAGAAGATGTTCATATTTCCCTGATGCTTTTTCTAATGTACATCAGTTGCAGAATACACTGCTGGCTGCTCTTGACAAGTTCTAAGCCTGCTGCTATAGAAAAACTCTTCATCTTCATTTATCTAGTGATTTATGATGCATTGAAATGTATTGATTTTTTATGTAAAATCATTACTGGCACTTCACGATTAAACATGCTTTAAAAACAAATATGAATTGATCTAGAACTAGGGTGGCACAGTAGTTAACACAGCTTTCCCATATCTTCAGGGATTCCCACCTGTATAGATTTTGCATGTTCTCTGTGGCAGTGCATTTACAGTACTTTAGTAACACTGTTATTCACAGAAACTCATTTTCTATAATGCCATGTATACCCTAATTTCATTTAGAGAAACCTGGTTATTGGTCTCAGAGAAACCTGGTTAACTCATGTAGATATCTCCACGAGTAAACTGATTATGTGGCCATGTAAACCCTTAACCGAGTCACAGTTAAGGATTTTGTAGTCTGCACATGTCTGCTGCTCTCTGCTTCGCATCACACACACTTTCAACAATCACCAGTAGAAGTGTCCACCAAGGTTAATTTCTAGAAGGAAATGCTTGGGTGATCACATTATTCCTTCTTCCTCTTGAAATGATCTGTTTTGATATTTTAGAAATCGCTAAATTTCTGTTTATGATTTAAGTGTACAGTGCTAAGCTCAGCAGGATAATCTCGAGAACGGTAGGCTAACATGGAAAAAGTAGCGTGTGTTAAGTCCAATTACTTTTTAAAGTAACGAGTAACCTAATGCAGTACTTATTTTATTGAAGTAAAAATAGCTGCATTAATATCGCAGGAGCACTAAGTGCAACGCAGGAAGCACACATACTGGTGCTCTGCTGCTTTTCAGAGTTTAATCACAGAGCCAAGCAGAAGAGTGCGCTGCATGCAATCTGCTAACAAAAAATATTAATGAAGTGTCAGTTTAGTTTCAATCCTGCTATTTGCTATAGATACTTTGAGATAGTGTGATCAGGTGACACAGAGACCAGTGTTCATACCGCGAATCATCGGGAGTTCAGTAAGAGGATGTATAAAGTGGACAGATGTTATTTACCTCAGAGCACAAGAAGGCTAAACATTTTTATAAAGCACATGAAAATTATTATACGCTTCATGCTTGTTTTCAGATTCACGGTGACCAATGATGACAATTAACTCTTTTTGTGCGTTTTTTTTTTTTTTTTTTGCTAACGGTGAACTACAGACAATTACCTGCATATTTAAACACAGATTTGTAAGAAACCAGGTTTCTGTTTAAACCAAATTTCTCACCATGACCCAATTATGTGTGTGCATGTAAGCGTACTCTGAAATAATTAGATTAAATAATAACTCTACTTTGGTGTAGGTATGTGCATGATAGTTTCCTTCAGTGGACTTACACTTCAACCTTCATTGGTTCCTATCATCATCCTTTTGGTGTCAAGATAAACTCTAGACATCAGCTACCTTGTACTGGATTAAGCAGATTCAGATACTGAATATATATTGTGACATGTGAGTCCCTGTCTTGCACCCAAAACACGAGGCTGAGTCTTAGTACTTTAGCAAGTACAGCTTTATTCAGCTTGAAACAGGAACAGCAGGGTTATTTATTGCAGCAGGATCTACCACTCTCCCATACACAGACACAGCAAATAGGTATAGTTGGGGCCAGGTCAGTGGCCAAGTTATACTGTTCCATGCGTTTATAATGTCCCTTGCATCACAGGCACATATAGTGCGATCTCGATCAGCTTGTAGTTGCTTCCACGGCGCTCTGCTTCTGCACTACAAACCTGTGGTTGCTTCGGCAATAGAGAAGTAGTCCCCCACAGATGTGGCAGGTGCTCTTTGGCGTGTCGTCCCAAAAGAGTTCAGAAACTTCACTATATACTGTATATAAATTATATCTTTTGAAAATGGATGGACTGCTCCTGACACTGCCATCTTCTAGTGGCCAAATAGTGTTGCAATATCTGTTATCCTCTTGCTGACCCCCCTCATTTTTAGTTTTATGTGTCTCCCATAATGTTTAAGACATGTACTATCTAGCAATACTTCGTACTTTTCAGGCTGCCATCTTCTTTCTTTTGTGCAGGTATCTCTATCTTGCATAGCAAAACTAAATGTCACCCCCTTACTGGTGCCTTTCTGCCTCCAATGACATGATGTTAGATACTTCTGCCATTGTGTTTATCCCCCTGTTCCTTTGCATTGGACTGTGTCCAGTTGCTTCTTTTGTATTGTATATTTGTGCTTATAGTTCCCCTGCAGGTACACCACAATACCATCACTAGGCACTATAAACAAAAAAAAAATTCAAAACAACAAGATTTGTAAGATATTGTAAAGATTTATAAAAGTAAACACAAAACCCAAGAAGGGTTATGGTGCCATCAGATGTGATGGTTTAGCCAGTATTGTTGACTCAGATTTGTTTGTTTATTTTGTCCTTTTATTGTTGTTTGAATATAATTTTACATATTATATTACTAATTATGTTTTTGGATTTGTTTTTGTATTTCATGATTTTCTTTGGTACGGTGTTTCTGTATATTATTTATGATTTGTATGGCCTGCCTAAGGAGGCGGGGCCACCTAATCAGGCAGCTGGTGCACATGCCCCAGCAGTACTTAAGCCAAAGTGTTCATCAGCTTCACAGCTTCAGCATAATATTCACTGTGGTATGTTTTGTTTCACTTTGTGTTTGTACATTTTTCAATCCACTGTCTTTTGGCCCCTGTATTTGCATTTAAGTTACTGTCTTTTGGTTCTGATTTGGATTTTACTATTTTAAGTAAAACCTAATTTCTGCTTTTTTCTGCTTCGCCTTTCCTTGTTTTGGCTCTGTGGACTTTTTTCTCTGGATACTTTAGTAGCACATCCCAAAAGCAATTTGACCAATTAATGGGCACTGGATGAATGCATATGTAAAAGTGCTTAGTGGTAGAATATTAATACAGGTTCAGATGGTGAAGAAGGTCTAGGGCCTAACTCCTGTTCTACTTTACTGTATTAAAAAAAATGACAAGGCATGGTAGCCTGTTGTACATACAGTATGAACAGGTTGCAGGCTACCTAGGAGTCTTTTTCTATTAGTGCATTCAGAAAAATTCCTATGTAAAATGCTCAAATAAAATAGGATTATTGATTGTAGAATTGGATTTGAGGCCATGGCCTTATGCATACGTCACACTCCAAATCCAAAACTTTGTTTTTAAAAGACTTGAAAATTCTGAAGAGAATGTCTGTCATAGCACAGAATCACAGTACTTGGTCTGAACAAAAGAAGGCTCAGGAAGTGTGGGCAGAGAACATGCACAGGAATTCTGCTGGTTTTCCATTGTATTGTCCCATTTTGCAATTCTGTTCAAAGCTCTTCCACTAACTAAAATGAATGTTCATTTAAACTTGTCATCATTGCTTACCTTATACCAACCAGCCAGCCACTAGAGACTCTCCAGCCCCAGCATTCTGACCATTCCCAGCACTTATTTATGAACTCTTATTTAGGTCTTTTGTAAAACTCTATCAATGGGCACACTTAAGGCACAGGTCTCCTCTCCTGCATTTTAATCAGAGCATCTGCAAATATATTATTTAACGTTAGTCCCCTTAAAAAAAGCAAATTGTGGGATGTGTTCTGTGGTGGACAATTGTCCCATGCAGGCTTGTTCTTTCCTAGCACCAAACTGCCAGGGCAGACTCTGTTCCCCTATAAACATGACCTGGAATAAATGTGTTAAAAATACTGAAGATGGAGAGATGAATGGATGGAATGGCCACACTTATTCTAATTTTTTCTCTAGTGTCATCTCAAACTGTTCATCTGAGTAACCCTTATATCATAATGTCAAATGCATGAATATACACTGGTAAGCCTGTAAAGGATTAGAGGAACAAGAGTTCAAGGTTTGGGGTACATCCTCGGTGACCACTGTTTAATAACAAGCAAAATAAAATAAAGAGAACATAAATGAGCAGCCTGTTTGGCTACAACACTGGCACTCTGCCTCAGGCAGGCTCAGGTTCAAGAATGAACACGACTTCCTTTAAGCAGACAAAGTTATAGGGATTCCTTCAGAAAGGCTAAGACCTAATTAAAACTGAACACACCCTCACATGCAGGCATGCTCTGTCTTAATCACCACACTAACCTCCTTCAGGCTGTGCAAGCACGCACACCCATGGAAACTGAGCCAGCTATTTAATTATTTATTTAAAAATGGACCGGCTGTTTAGCCAAAAGTCAATTAGGGCACCCATGCTAAATCCTGTACACCATCAAAAGAGGCTACAATGAGCATGCAAGTGTTGGAACTGAACCTTGGATCAATGGAAAAAAGTCTGGTCCAATGAATTACATTTTCTGTTGTATCATGTTGCTGACTGGGTGCATCTGCATTGTGTACCTGAGTAAGAGGTGGCACCAGGGGCACTGTGGGAAGAAGTCAATGGAGGAAGTGTAATGCTTTGGGTAATGTTCAACTGGGAAGCCAAGTATCTAAACAGTGTTGCAGACCAGGTACAAGCCTTCATGGCATTGGTATTCCCAAACAATAGAAGCATTTTTCAGCAGTAATAATGCACCATGCCACTCAAGGAGAGTTCAAGGTGTTGTTCTGGCCTTCATGTTCCCCAGATCTCAGTCCAATCAAGCATGTTGGAGCAACAAGTCCAATTCATGGCAGCTCCACCTTGCAACTTTCAGGAGTTAGAGTATCACTTGTTTCCATCCTGCCGCTACATACCTGTATAACAGGACACATTCAAGTCTTGTAGACTTGGAACTGTTTTGGCAGCACATGGATGGCCAACATCACATCAGGCAGGTCAAAATGTTTTGGCTCATCACTGCATAATATATAGTACAACGTATACTGTAGTTTATCTTCTGTCTCCTCTTGAAGTTAATGTACATGGGGCAGGATTTGGAGATTGCATCACAGCACAACAGTTTCTGTTTCAAGACTCAAGTGTAGTCCCACAGGCCACTCACAAAAAGAGACATTAGGAGAACATGCACATTCACAGAGGCAGTTTTCAGGCCAGGATTTGAGTCAAAGCCTCTGGAGCTATGTGGCTGTAGCCCTAACCACTGTACTACCATGTCACTCTGCTTCATTTTGACCGGGTGGCTTTTTTTGAACTCTAAGTAACTGTTGTTTGAAAGTGTCTTCCAAAATGTTTTTGATGATCCATAAGAAAAAACTGGTGATGTTTGGCTAAAGCTGATGCTTTCAGGTGCTGATTTCATTATTGCAGAGTATTTTAGTGAATCTAGTGCACACAACTTAAATTGTCAAAGTGTCCTTGTCCTTTCAATGAAAGGATTAAGAAGAGGGATCAGGAGATGTGAGTATGCATGAATCAAGCTATTGTGCAAACAGTAACATGCTGCTAGGATTTCAAATGAGGCAGGCTGGGATCACCTTATACTTGTCTAAACTTAGCAAATTACCAGCCATATAACTTTCACCTCTGAGACATATTATTAGAATGGAAAGAGCTTCACTCAATATAAAAATGCTGACGAGAGAAACAGAGCTGCAACTCTCTCTGATTTACATAGTATCTGTTTTAAAGAAAAGATAGAAAATTGTGGAAAAAACGAAGCAAGAGTATCTTTTTTTGTAATGTTGCTTCACTATAAATTTTATGTTTGTTTGAAATGTTTTATCTGTTAAAGAAGTAATAGGCTAAAGCATAATACTTTTTTGGCATTATTTCAATTATCAGATATTTTCAATGTAGGTTACACGTTAAATAGAAAATTGGGATACCTGTGGCGACTGTCTTTTTAAATTTTCACATTCTACTTCACCATTCCAAACCCCTCCTACACACTTTTTGCAAACCAAGTGCAGACCACCCTTTACACCACAACTTTTATGCACCCACTACTGACAACACGTCTACCTCACATGCCATGCTTCATGCACCTGCACTTGCACCATCAACTATCACCTTGATCTTTTCTTCATTTACCTTGAGGTCTTTCACTTCAAATCTAACTTCAAATTTCAGTATCTTCGTGTTCGATTCAACTTCACTTCTGCATTGTCAAAACATCAGCATATAAGAACATCCCATGGCAAATCTTTACACATTTCTTTGGTCACCTCCTCCATCACTGGCAAGAAAAGCAATGACCTCAGAGTGGATCTCTGGTGCAGCCCAGCATCCAAATTAAAACTTCACCAACCCCTACTGTAGTCCTGACCACCGTTTGTGCTTTCTCACACTTTGACATCAATATAGACACTAACCACACACACCTAGACCCTCAGCATTTTTCAAGCATTTCAGAAATACAGTACTACAGCTTACTTTTCTTCAGTCATCTACTGAACATATTTCTCTTTCCTTCCTCATCTCTTGGCTTCTTGCACCCTCATAACTACTTTTTTGGCATTTCACTTTGCTTCCTTATAGATTACCCTGTGATCTTCTGACATTCCTTATAGCGTCTCTCCTTTTTCTCAATTGCCATCTCTAGAGCCACATTCCACTACCAGGTTTCTTTGTTGAGTTTCATTGTACTTTCTATAGTTGTCTGGCTTTGTTGCCACCTCAGACAACTCATTTTTTGGTTGCAACTCTTCCATGAAGATCTCTTTTACAGACTATAGAAGGATCTCCCAGGGCCCGAGGGGGTTCTGATAGTTCTGTACTGATACTGGTGCTAGACGTCTTCTGATTTTGAAGGAAAGTAAGGTTGATGTATTTATCTTTTGCTGCACTCTGACTCCATGGCCATCCCTGCATTTCTGGTGCTCAGCGTGTCCACATGGACAGTACATCAGGAAACACCTGTCTGCCACAAATTTGTCCTTGGAAGAAACCTTAATGATGCAGGCTAAGCACCTTGTGTTTTGTTACTGTCCTCACTTTTGCCATGACATGAGATCTGCAGGTTGAACTGCCACATCTGCCGCAATATCACGTTTTAGTATGGTTGTCCCTTACCCAGTTTTATTCCATGTTCACGGTTGTTTCTGTGTGAGTTAATCAGTTAACCACTTTGGTTCAACCTTCTCATTATTCCATTGATCATTAACACCTGATTGTTATTTTAAAGACACATTTCTGTGAATTATCTGAAGTGCCTAAGACTTTTGCACTGTATGTCTTGAAGAGAAGGGAGCTGACTATCATTCATATTCTCTGTTGGCTTTATCATCGTCTCTAGTGCTCTACAGATCTGACCTGAGCAGGTGCCATACCAGGATGTTATACAGTACAGGCAGTGAGGACAGAGAACTAAGTACCTGCATAAGTCAATGTGCATAGACGGGGGCATTCAGGCTATCCTCAGCATCTCAAGGAAGTAAAGAATTGGTAACCCTTCTACACGAAAGCTGAAATATGCCATGTCCATTTCACATTATCAGTGATGGTGATTGCAAGAAACAGAGAGATTCTGAACCCCTTCACAGCATTCCTCAAATGTGGACAGGAGTATGGTCTGTCTTCTGCTTTGTGATTTGTTTAGCAGCTTTAGGTTTTGATCACGTTAGTGGAGATATTGTGGTCCGGCCATCACTTCATCACTTCTCTGGAAGTTGCCTAATCACTGTTGGTGGTCAGGTCTGCAATTGTGATGTCATCATTAAATTTCATGGTGGAGTTTAAACTGTTTGGCCACACAGTTAATGTTAGAGTGCAGCACACTAACCAATGGGTAAGCATCAGGGTGGAGGAACTAATTTTGCCAAATGTTACAAACTGGGGTCTGCCAAGCTGAACTGCAGTGGGTGGCACCACGTCCCAGGTAAGGCTGTGGTGTAATCAGCTTTGATGGCACAATAGTGCTAAACAGTGTTAAAAGACTTCATCCTGCTTTCATTCTGTCATGTGTGACATTCCTAGGACTGTGCAATTTTGTTTTCACAGATAATCAACACAATGTTCTATCAACCAGATAGTTTTCAACTTTCTTTTAACACTTTTCTTATGAAACACTTTATTAAGCACATATTCCCTAAAGAAACTAAGTTAGAGGTTCAGCTTTGTGACTATTTTTCATGCATTCTTCATTGTCATTTCTCTGCTGGCTATACAAAAAAAAACAAATCAAAAAACATAAGACTCCACAATCTTAAGCACATGGTGAGATAAAATTAGACCAAAGGAAAAAATGGGATGAAGAGGGGGATTTAATATGTGAAAACAGATCACCACAAACATTTAAGGGGAATCAAAGCCCAATCTCATAAAAGAGTGGCACAGCATTCATTGTGGTTTCTTTAAATGCCCCTAGAGCTCCTGAGATATAATCTGGACCCTTTAACACTGAACTGGATTATGCAGGTAAAATAATGGATAAAAAAATGGAAGGATCGATAAAACCCACGCTTTTGTTAATTTTAAAGTTTGCAAACTGAGTGCTGAGATGAGCCGTCTAATTAAAAGCAGGGCAGATCTTGGCCTCAAATGAAGAAACTAGTGGGAAGGCAAAATGGAAGCTGGTAGGGTGATCCAGGGTAATGTATTTTGCTCAATGCTTCTGTTCTGTCCTGTCATCCCTCTTTGAGGAATGCTGCATCAAATGCAAATTATGGGACAAAACTCTAGTGGGGCAGTGGATCAGTCTTGGGTGGCATTTAAATTACAAACTGTTGTGCATTCTAGATGGACTTCTCCACACATATGGGGTTTTCAATTGGGGATTACAGTATCCTGCCACACATTATAAAAAGGACCATTTATAAAAGTGTGGTCATTTCTACATGTGTGCAAATGAAAGTCTGCAATGTGCAGGTTCATCATGCCTGAATTATTTGATTTGAATTTTAAACTATATAGCAGAGGGTAAATCATGGAAAAATGTGTCTTTATCTCAAATGTTATAATAGTATAATTGCCACTACTGTAAATAGTTTGGCAGAGTGGTGGCTCTGAGGCTTAGGATCTGAACTGGTATCTGAAAGGTTGCTGGTTGGAATCCCCACCACTGTCAAAAGAGATCCTCCTCTGCAGGGCCCTTGAGCAAGGCCCTTAACCTGCAGTTGCTCCAGAGGTGCTGTACAATGGCTGACTCTGGGGTCTGACTCCAAGGGGTAGGCGAAAACTAACAAATTCCTAATACAAGAAATTGTGTAAGGTGAAATAAACAACTAAAAAAAAAGAGTGTTATTGTTCCCTGTAGTAAATACTGTGATTTCCTGATTTGCCATGAACATTTAACTCTAGCTTGATTAAAATATATTGAAAATGTATTGTCGTTTGTAACATAACATAATGAATGGCAGTGTGCCAGAGACTATCCAAGAACAAGCAGAATATAATATTCCCTTCAACCTCTGGAAGTTTCACATTTTATTGTTATTGAACATTGTATTACAATGGATTTAATTTAGTTTTTTTGACAGTAATCAACAAAAAGTGATTCTTCAACTCTTTTAGGGCTACTTATATTATCTTTCCTTTTGTCCCAGGGCTGAATATTTTTCCAAAAAACTCAGTTTTCTAAAAAGCATACAAAGTAATGGTTTCACACAGAAATCAACATAAAATGCTTACTTATGACAAAAGTTACTCTGTTTTGTGTTCTGTGAGCCTTTACAGTATGTACCTGTTTGTCTCATCACTAATAAGCTGAAAGGCACTTTCTGGAAAAAAACAGTTTGAAGTAGTCGAATGGCTGGCAATCCGTAGTGTTCATGCTGTGTCGTTTGGTATAAAGTCCATTTCCAGCCAGTTTCCCATGGATCTACTGTATATCTGTATATGCATTTTTATATTCTTAGAAATCGCCTTAGTCAATGGGTGGGCCTCTCTGGCAGGGTCTTAAATTGGTTTGAATCCTACCTGGCAGGGAGAAAATTCTTTGTGAGTTGTGGTAATCAAATCTCAAAGACACATGATATCCGATATGGTGTTCCACAAGGCTCTATCCTGGGTCCGCTGTTATTCTCAATCTACATGCTTCCGTTAGGTCAGATTATCTCAGGTTACAACGTGAGCTACCACAGCTATGCTGATGACACACAGCTGTATTTATCAATAGCACCTGATGACTCTGACTCTCTCGATACACTAACACAATGTCTGACTGGTATTTCTGAATGGATGAATAGTAATTTTCTCAAACTAAATAAAGAGAAAACTGAAATTTTGGTAATTGGCAATAATGGATTCAGCGAGGTTATCAGAAATAAACTTGATGCACTAGGATTATAAGTTAAGACGGAAGTAAAAAAATTTAGGGGTAACCGTTGACTGTAATCTGAATTTTAAATCGCATATTCATCAGACCACTAGGACAGCATTTTTTCACTTAAGAAACATAGCAAAAGTTAGACCTCTTATATCATTGAAAGATGCGGAGAAATTAATTCACGCTTTTGTTTTCAGTAGACTAGATTACTGTAACGCACTCCTCTCTGGACTACCCAAAAAAGACATAAATCATTTGCAACGAGTGCAGAATGCAGCTGCTAGAATCCTAACTGGGAAAAGAAAATCCGAACACATTTCTCCAGTTTTGATGTCACTACACTGGTTGCCTGTGTCATTCAGGATTGACTTTAAAATACTGCTTATGGTTTATAAAGCCTTAAATAATCTCGCTCCATCTTATATATCGGAATGCCTGACACGTTATATTCCAAATCGTAACCTTAGATCTTCAAATGAGTGTCTCCTTAGAATTCCAAAAGCTAAACTTAAAAGAAGTGGTGAGGCGGCCTTCTGCTGTTATGCACCTAAAATCTGGAATAGCCTGCCAATAGGAATTCGCCAGGCTAATACAGTAGAGCACTTTAAAACACTGCTGAAAACACATTACTTTAACATGGCCTTTTTATAACTTCACTTTAACTTAATACTGATACTCTGTATGTTCAATTCTTCATAATAACTATTCATGGTGGCTCTAAAATCCATACTGACCCCTATTCTCTCTTCTGTTTCTTTTTCCGGTTTCTTTGTGGTGGCCTGCGCCACCACCACCTACTCAAAGCATCATGAGGCACCAACATTGATGGACTGAAAGCCAGAAGTCTACGTGACCATCATCATCAGGTCCTTCCATGAAAACCCTAAATACAAAGAGGACTGTTTGACTTATGTTAGGTAGATTGCCCAGAGGGGACTGGGCGGTCTCTTGGTCTGGAACCCCTACAGATTTTATTTTTTTCTCCAGCCTTTGGAGTTTTTTTTTGTTTTTTCTGTCCACCCTGGCCATCGGACCTTACTGTTATTCTATGTTAATTAATGTTGACTTATGTTTATCTTTTATTGTGTCTTCTATTTCTCTATTCATTTTGTAAAGCACTTTGAGCTACATTTTTTTGTATGAATATGTGCTATATAAATAAATGTTGATTGATTGATTGATTGATTAATATCTAGGTACTCTTGGTGCGTCAGCTACATGAGCGTGTTCAGCACTACATAGCAGATGGGAACCAACTAGCTGGGCACAAATCAGCTGATGAAGGTACCTGGCTTTCAATTTCGATCTCCAGATCACTTGCATCAAAATCAGAGTTCAATAAGTCAGAGTCCGATTCAGCAATAAAATGCAAAAAATAAGTAAATAAAAGTATTTTGCTTTGTGCATTTGCTTGGCTATCTCGCCCAATGTCTAAGCCATTCTGGACATTGTTTACTCTACACTACACACTTACACGCAGAGATTCAGCATAAAGTCAACGAGTCTAACAGTCTTTCTAGTAAATAGAGAGAGAGAGACAGGTTAGGAGCATGCACTGATACAGTGCATTGCTGCACCCACCACACAAAAAACCAACTCAGGTTCCAGATTAGGACTCAAGTGCAGCCATGCAACGGGTGACACTTCAGCACCACACTAGTTCAGGTGGAGTTGAACTAGTGTGAGGTTTTTTATGGTGGTCTACGTATAATGTAATGGTGAGTTTTAGCAATGTTTACAGCTTTTTCCCACCCTCTTTTCCTGGATGTCGATTTCAGTCGACATCCACAATCAACTAAAAGAGTTAATGTCAAAGTGAAAACAGATCTCTGCAATGTGAGTTAAATTATTCACAAATATAAAACACAAAACAATTGATCTCATAAGTGTTCACCCCTTAATATAACACCACTAAATCATCACTGGTGCACCCAGTTGGTTTAAAAAGTCCCATAATTAGTTCAATGGAGATCACCTGTCTAGGGTTTCAATTGATTGTACTATAAATGTATGTGGAATGTCTGTTGTAATGTGAAATTTTGCATATAGGTTAATAACATTTTTGTACGTCTTTATTTGTATGGTTAAGTACCCCCACCCCCTTGTAGGACTGAGTCTCTTTGTAATTTTACGACAGAGTTGGGGGGAGTACATAAAACAAGTTTGGCAAGTGATTCTGTGCACAGTTAAACCCCACAGGAAAGCTAGACTGCCTAGCTAGCAAACATCAGCTCAACAAATGGTTTTTGGAGGCAGGTGTGAAAGTTATTATGTGCCCCATTGGTCTGAAGTTGCCTGAATCCATTAAGTACCATGATGCCCTATTGGCTGTAGGGTTTGGACAGAGAGTCTATAAATTTCCTGGTTTTCCCCCTTCCTCTCTCTCTTACCAACTGATGAAGGAGCATCTCACACACCATGAACTGAAAAGGACAACACAATGAAAAGTACAGCTCGGCAGCCATATTGAGACAGTCGTGCGGCCTGTTCTGAAGAAAGCTGACAAAAAATAAGGACTTAACTAGAGACATTTTGAGTAATTAATAAGTTTATGTGCCACCTGAAACTACATATCAGCATTTATCAGGTTCTATGGTTGCCAGTGTTCACTTGTACTTTGCATATTGTTATTATTCATGAATATTATCAATAATACATTGTTTAGATTTTAACTTAACTCCTGCTTGTCTTTTACTACACCTAATTGCCTGATGTTATAGATGTAGAAGGGAAGGTGTGGAGAAGTTATATGGTACAATACGTTATAACCAGTGGTAAGTCTGTTAGATTTGAGGCTTTCTGACAAATTCTACACATTAATAATACAAAAGGTGAAAGCAGAGTAATATATTACTCTACCAAGACAAAACAACGTCCAACTTGTGTTGAGTATGGTAGCCTAAACACACAATGAAGACAAAAGAACACTCCAAGCAACCCCTTGAAAAGCTGATTGAAAAACACAAATCAGATGAAGAACACAAGAAAATATCCAAATCACTGAACATCCAGTTAAATCGATCATTAAGAAATGGAGTGTGTGGCACAGCTATAAATCTACCTGGAGCAGGCTACCTACAAATCTGAGTGATCTTGCAAGAAGAAGACTAGTGAAGGAGGTCACCGAGAGACCTATGAGAACTCTAAATCTACAAGATATTGTGCAGACAAAACATGTTGCTCAGGTACTTTACTGAATGAAATGACATCTCAGCTAGAGTTTGCCAGAAGGCACATGGGAGACTCTGAAGTAAGCTGGAATAACTTGTTATGGTGTAACGAGCCATCAGACTAAAATCCATGTTTGAAAACTGCATATTATTAAAAACGTACCATCTACACCGTGAAGCATGGTGGTGACAATATCATACTGTGGAAAGTCTTCTTTTCAGTAGGCCCAGGAGGTCTTGCAAGGACAGAAGGGATAAAAATGCCTGAAAAACCTGATACAGTTTGCCAAAGTTACACAGGAATGGCTTAAAAACAACAATGTTAATGTCCTGGAGTGGCCGAGTCAGAGTCCAGATCTCAACCCAATTGAGAATTTGTAGCTGGACTTGACAAAGGCTGTTCACTCACAATCTCCAAGCAACCTGACAGAACCTGAGGAGTTTTGCAATGAAGAATGGGAAGAAATGGGAAGGGTGTGAATATGTATGTGATCATTTATTTTGTGCTTTATATTTGTAAATAATCTTGACTCTGCAATGATCTGTTTTCACTTTGACATTAAAGGGTCTTTTCCAGGTGATCAGTGACAGAAAAACCATTGTGATTCAATATGGAATAAAAATAAAATGTCAAAACATCCAAAAGAGTGAATACTTTTTAAAGGCACTGTGTCATGGCACTGAATTCAGGAAGTATTGATTGATGCTGATTGTGTGCAGTTTGCATGTTCTCCCAGGATTTTCCCAGGTACTCTGGTTTTCCTAAAGATGTGCAGGTTAGGCTAATTGGCAACTGTAAATTTTGTCAGCGCGTGAGTGTGTGTGTGAGGGGTTCCTGCAATGGAGAGTGTTGACTTTCTGGCTTGAGCTTGATGCTCCCAAGATAGACTCTTGCTCCTAATGGTCGAAAGATTAAGTTTGTTTGAGAATGTTATATAAGGCTTTTTTATAATATACTATTGGTCATTCCTATCCTGGTATCCAAAAACAGTGTCCAGTTGTCCTAGTATAGATCCTGTAACCCACCACTGGTAAATCAGATTAAAAAAACTCAATAGATGTATACAAAAGAAAAGAAATGATAACAATAGAATAAAATAGACCTGATGTGTGTTTGTGTGTGTGTGTTCACCCTGAGACGGGCTGGCTGTCTGTCCATTGATTGTTCCTGCCTTGCACCTAATGCTTGCTGAGATATTGTCTGTTTTAGAGAATGGATGGCGTGATGAGTAGGGAACACCACCACACACTAAATCGCAGACAGAACTGCACAACAATAAGTTCCGGGTTCAAATAAATGCTTTATTATCACAAATACCTTAGAAATGGCTTTGAAAGTAAAATTAACACAAGTACAGGGTGAGGCAGAAAGGATTTTTTTCTTACAAAGAAATTTATTGAAAGATTTGAGTTCATATTGAAATAGCATTTGACAAAATCAAGTGTGGAAAACAACATCTCCAATGTGGTGTCCGTTATCGCTGATGCATTTCTGAAGGCGTTCTTGGAAGTTGGCCTCCACTCTTTTCAACATCGCTCTGTCGATTTGGGAGACTTCCACGCGAATGGCTTCCTTCAGTTCCTCCAATGTACAGGGCTTATGCTCGTATACATGTGCCTTGAGGTGACCCCACAAGAAATAATCGCACATGGATAAGTCAGGGGACCGAGGAGGCCAATGAATGCCACCAAACCTGGAAATGAGGCACTCAAAAATTGCTTCCATTTCATGTGCTAAGTTCAGTCGCTGTGCGTAATCCCCGGCCTTCAACTGTTGCACACCGGCCAATTTGTAGGGATGGAAATGCAGGTCTAAATGCAAAATACGCCTTACCGAACGAATTTTCTGAAGAATGCTTCTGAGCAGATCGACTTGGACTGCGCAGCAGGGCTAGTCGTACGCTTTCCACATTTTCAGGGGTACGTGCCATTCGTGTAGCCCCCAGCGGTCTTTTGTTCATTAGTGTACCTCGTGTACGAAGTGCTTTAACCCAACGTAGGATAGTGTTACGAGCGGGAATAGCTTTATTTCTGTGGATATTGAAATGGCAACGAAACTCACGCTGAACTGCGGTAATAGATTGGTTGTTCTTGACAAAATGGTCGTACACAAAAACGCAGTGTTCTATTGTCCATGGCTCCATGGCTTCAACTAAAAAGAAAATAAAAAAATGCTAAGACTTCACAAACCTAATGCCACCTACCACACATCTGTCACTCTACCTAGTGGTGAGTTCTAGCCATTTCAAAGACTTCCATCCTTTCTGCCTCACCCTGTATTCTTCTCCTTCTCTTTTCTTTCTCCTTCCATTAATCCAGGAAAGCTTTGCCCATCTTCTACTCAACACCAATTCACCTGGATGACGCAGTGTGGCTGCTTTTATCTTAGAAGTACTCCTGGTGTCACGGCATGGCCCGTAAGAAGCACATGGAAGCCCCACAAATTAGGGATGTCTGGATGCCTGCAGCCCATCCTGGTGGCACCCACAAAACCCAACAAGGCTTCCCCATGGGATTACAGTTCCCAGCATGTGTGGCAGGAGTCCATAGCATGTTGGCAGTGCACGTAGTCCAGACTGGATGTCTCCCCCTAGCTTTCCATAACCCTGGACTCCAGGCTGAGCACTGTTTTTTTTTCCAAACCCTGCCAGGATAACACATACATACTGCCATATATACAGGGATGCCACTCTCTGCATGCCATCCATTACAATGGATGGACTGATAGCAGAATAAAATGAAATAGAAATTTTAGGCCAACATGCTTGTGCAGTGATTAGCATTACCGTCCTACATATTTAGTATAATAAAGTAGACTATGTGCTTTCATTAGAACAGTCAGGTTAGAATTACTGGTTTAATTAATTTGGTCCCTTTATGAATGCAAGAGTGTGTGTGTTTGTGTGAATGGGTACAGCATTGGACAGAGTATGTTCCTATCTTGAGGCCAATCTTACCAGAGTAGACCTTGGCAACCTGAAACCTAGAACTGGATAAACAGATTTGAGAATGATATTTTATAAAATTGTAGATAGGAAAAAAGTGGACTCAAGTGCCTTAAGTGGAGAAGTTTAAGTACCGACAGATCGACTGAATTGTGATGGCAAAGATGTTATGTGGTTGCTATACTGATCTGTAGTGGTGAAGAAGGAGCTCAGTCTATATACAACTTTAACCTCATGAGCTTTGGGTAATGACTGAAAAGAATGAGATCACTGGACCAAAATGAGCTTCCTCTACAGGGTGGCTGGGCTATCTTTTAGAGGTAGGGTGATAAACACAGACATCTGGGAGAGCCCCTGACCCTCCTCTGCATCGAGAGAAGCCAATTTAAGTGGTTCGGGCATCTGATATGGATGCTTCCAAGATGCCTCCCTGTGGAGAAATTACAGGCACAACCCTGGGGAAGACCACTGGAAGGATTATATCCCTCCGATTACCATGGAACACCTTGGGATCTGACAGTATGAGTTGGCAAGTGTGGTTGAGGAAAGGGATATAAGGACTTCTCTGCTAAAACTGTTGCTCCCGTGACCCAGTTTCGGATAGGTTAGAAGGTATGCCCTGATACAGTACATTGCCGCAACCCCCACATGCCAAACCACCTCAGGATCCCAGATTAGGATCCAAGTGCAGCCATGCAATGGGTGACACCTCAGCACCACAACTAGTTCAGATGGAATGAAACAGTGTGAGGTTTTTTTATGGCGGCTGGAGTGCCAATTCTGCCACCCCCAGGTTTTTCCCTGCAGGGTGGGGGGACCTACCTGTACATGAATGTTTCGGATAAGTGGCTGGAAAATAAATGAATGAAAAGAGCGGAAAAGGAGTGTTTTCGTTAGTGCTGCTGCTCCAAGATGCTCATTCAAATGCCAGCCCAGTCACTGTCAGTGTAGTAATTGCACCTTTTACCATTTGAGTTTTCCTTCAGGTAGCTGGGGACTCTAAAGTGGCCCAATAAGATGTTGTGTTGGCATATATACATTTTGGTATTTTTGGTATTTGGTTCTCAGGTTCAGATTTGGTTGGAGTCTACCAGGTTTATATGGCCTTTAGATGACTTGAACACTAATTTTCTGATGAGTGGATTTGTATGTGCTAATAATACACTAAAATCTTATTATTCTTTATTTATTATTGTAGTGTCTAACTCTTGGCGCTGTCTTTATTAGAGTACATACAGTGAATTAATGCTTTCAATTGCCCTGTCTGAGTATGCACTTACAATTAAGTGGCATGTTCTTTATTCTTTTGCCTTTGATTATACTGTTTTGATAACTTTGTACTAACAGAGGCATTATAGAAAATATGATTGACTGAAGTCAAGGTAATTCTGTAATGAAGTCCCAAAAGGCAAATTCTCTTCTTTAGTCTTCTTTGCTTTTTGTGTTTAGCTTGCAATTTGTATGCTGATGCAGCTCCCAACAGTGCCTTTGACACTTTCTCACACCACTTTGACTAAAATGATTTATTTAATATGAAAAAAACAATACCATGCACTTCAACCCCAATGAAGCTCCTACCCAACTCTGCCTAATTATGTGATTCTACAATATATAACACAAAAGTATGACAATAACCACTTCAAAGAGTAAAAATTCCTCCAGCATTGTATCTAGATGTTCGCAGATTGTACTAAATACTATTTAAGTTATTGACTACATCTGTGGGTGACTAATGCTTAAAAATGTTATATTCTCTACACGATACAGCATAATCAGGAACACTCCAGTATTGGAATACTTTTCAAACAGAAACTTTTTATTTTTATCAAAATATCAAGGGAATAACATTGCAGGATTAGCGCTCCCTGCCTTGTTTATGTTGTTTCCAGCAATGCCTGCTAACAGGCTTGTTTTGTGGCAGCAAGTCATTTTCAAGTAATGATTCAGGAGAAGGAGCTCATTTGTACTGACGGGATGCTATAGATTAAATTTAGCTCCATGACTTGGCTGACCTGTGCTTACTGCACACAATAGATTGCTGTGATGTTCTGCATCCAACTGAAACCTAATGTAACCAAAATTAATCTTGTTATTTTCATCTCCTTCCTCCATTCCTTATCTTTATAGGGTGAAAACTAAACCTTTAGACTTCATTATTATTAATGGTATATTAGTATCCGATAATCTAATCTAGACGCCATAATGGATGAACAGGCACCTTGTCTTGGATGAGGAACAATACCGTCTAGTTTTCTTATAACTCACAAAAGCTTTGTTGTGAATACTGAAATACTGTACCAAACAAGCGGTTAAGGAGCTGGTGACTGTGGGAATGTGTGAGTAAGTCACTCACCCTTCCCCAACTGCACTTCTCGACTATTGTCATTTTGTCACCAGCGCTCACCGTGTACACATGCTCTACAATGAGCAGGAAAAGGAAGTGCACTGTAGCATTCTTACAAGTGAAACTGGACGCTATGAAAAGGTTGGACAAGGGAAAAAACCTTTAAAAAAGTAGTTTGTGACTTAGGTGTTGGTGAAGTATGTGACACTCTGTGTCACGGGGCTGTTTTAAGAAATGGCAAGTGCAGAGCTAAAATGCGGTGCTGCTCTGTGTGTAGAAGCAGAGTGGGTAGAAAGACAGGCTAAGACCGTGCGGCTGATGGTGGAATCAGCTAAATAACAGACACATGTAACTGAGTGATCAGCATAGCTGCACTTCGTTAGTTGAATCGGGAGTTAGTTGGGGCAAGGCCTGCATTGCGGAGGATAAATTAAGCATAGGAATGAAACTAGGGGAAAATAGGTTTTGGACGTCAGTTGAGAAGTCAGTTTCAGAAGAAAATGGTGAGAAAAAGAGATGTGGTGAGAGGTCTGAGTGATCTCAAGCAGTATGAGTTTACTTTGTTGTTGTGAAGCATCAAACCTGTAACAAGTTCACGGAGGCAAGGGAGTGAATTTAGATTAGATTGTGCCTGTACCAGCAACTTCTGACAAAGTGCCTGTCGAGGACAGGAAGTGAAACAGAGCAGAAATTGAAAAGTGGGTTTAACAAACAGTATCAGTGAGTGGGGATATAAGCAGAAAGGAAATGAAAAAGGGTGAGTATGAAAGCACTTTATCTAAGTGTTTCCACGGATATGTGTTTTATCTGAATCTTCAGTTATCTGAGGTAGCATCAGTCCATATTACATAAAATAATCAGGGTTGTACTGTATCTTATATTAAGGGTTTATAAAATAACAAAATAAAGCACAATATTTAGGGTTGTAAGAAGTTGGACCCTATCCTGGCAACACTGAGCACAAGGCAGGAATAAGCCCTGGATGGAGAGACAGTCCATCTCTGGATCTATTAATGCGCACACCCACATCCAGACCTTTGAGATCTGGAAATAAACATAGAGAAAAAACAAACACTGGGAGAATAGGCAGACTCAACACAGACAGTCACCAGGCATGGGATTTGAAAGCAGAGGTCTGAACACGTGATCAAGCAGCGCTTGTACCTAATTCATGGCCATTAAAATAATATCTTAACTAGTTTGTGATATCAAACAGCTTTTGCAAAATACTGTCAATGAGCAACAGAAATGTTTTCTTTTTGTATTTTTTTGCATTTTTGTGCTACTTTTTATACCTTTCAAATAAGTACCTTTATTTATAAAGTATCTACATTGGCATTGTCCTCCCTAGCAAGAGGATTGTTTTAGTTCCTACCCCATTTGATACACTGTATAGTATTTTGAAACATTTAAATTATCTTTTCATCTTGTGACGTCAGTGCCCCATTTTAGGCTTGTGCAGGCCAAAGTGTGTCTATGGAGTTTGAGGGCTGGCTGTCTGAGGTGAGACCTCACACTGTTATCACTATTTGTAGTACCCTCAAATTATAACAGTTGCACTTTGCCATTTTCTCTAAGCTATGAAGCTGAATTGCATTGTATTGTACTGTATTGTGGTACAGCGAGTCCATGGCTCAGAAAGAATGGTCATTTTAATAAATAATGATTTAAACGACTTATTCTCCGTGGGCGCCCTCACACAGCTGTAGGGAGTTGGTTGGGGTGACGGGTGTGGAGCCCCAGGACGAAGGGTATGGCCGACACTCGGGAGTCGCTCTTGTTGAACATCCAAGTAGCAGGAGCGAACACTAGGCTTAGAAGTGTCCTCTCGCTGCAAGCAGCCAACGGATTGACAGTGGTGGGAGTCTAGAAAGGCAGACGTGGGTGTGGGAGCAGGGCTCAGTGACTCAATGTAGACGCCATGGGATTTTCAATGGGTACATGTGCCAAGCGTAGATAGGTGTTTGTGCCTGCTGGAGGACTTTTCCTCAGGTTGCAAGGTCCAGGGCAAGCCGAAGAGGAGTCAGATTTTTAAAGGGATATCAAGGCTCACTGGATAAAAAAAGTTTCCTGCTAGTAGAATTTTAACCTCGTTTTTTGATTGATTTTTCTATTTATTGGAATTTTAACCTCCACCGGACATTTTAATTTCATGATTATTTAATACTGGAGGAGCACTGAAATTTTTGAACCCTAACCCTAATTTTTGTTTATTTTAATAAAAGCACTGGATCACTTTTCACCATCCCCTTGCTTCATGTGTGTTTTGTCCTCATCTACCACACTCATACGGCTATGTTATCAATGGTGTTCAAGAGGAGCACGGAGTCAACCCACACCATCACAAGTATCCAACTCCAATCCCAACACACTTTGGAAACTGGATGATGGGAAGCTCAAACACAACACAGTGAGGTGGCAAAGGCACGCAACTATAGTTTTCTAAGATCATATGGATTCATTTATTTATTTTATTTATCTGCTGCTTATTCATTATTATCTTTACCTAATCTTATTTGTTTTTTATTTTCTTTTAACTTTCTATTTGACATCTTGTAGATCACTTCGAGCTACATTCTCTGTTTGAAAATGTGCCATATAAATTATTGTACTTGTGTTGTATAAAGCAGTGTTTCTCATCCAGCAGTTACTGTAAATGGGCAGCCAGCTCATATTATTCAATATTATATTTGTTTATCATTGCACTTAATATCCTGCTTGTTGATTGTGTTCTGCACTACTATAATTTAAATGTCAAAAGTGAAAATGTTACCTTGGGTCATCAATGACCAAAAACAGATAAAATTGGGTGCTGAGGCTAAAAAGGAACCATAGCTATAAAGTGTCTATTCCCTGAAATACATGGAGTTATTTTTTTGTTTTATTAATATGACTACAGTAAAAATTACTTGATATTTCAAGAAATAAGTTAATGTGGTATACGAAATCTGTAATAACTGACAGTAAATTTGATGTTATCAGTCTTATATGAAAGTATGGTCAACAATTAGCTCTTATAATACCCAGGGTTATTTCAGTCTTTAGTGTTCCAGATTTTGATTGCTCTTCAGTAATTTATTAATAAAAATATAAATTAATATAAATTAATAAATTCAATTAACAATTTTTAAGGTTGTACAAACTAATTGCTATGGAGTTAAAGTGTGTTTATTTAAAAAGGTATCAAACTGCAATGTGTTTTCATAAACTTTATGTTGTTAACGAGTTGCGGTTTGTAATGCAGGGCACTGGGCCAAAATATTTTGAAAACTCCACTTAAATGAATTAGGTAACGACAAATAATCATGTGTGATGGATGGCCGGCCGTTTATCCCGGCCAATACCCCCAAGCCGCCAGGTGGAGCCCTCCTTGCAGTATGGAGGTCCCCAGAAGACCAGCAGGGCATCATGGACAATTAATAGTTTTTATGCACAGCCCTGCTGGATGCCATGGGGGCCACTAGGGGACACTGCAAGGAGGAATAATTAATATTTTCCCTACGCCCCGGAAGCACACGTGGACAAGAGGAATGACGTGCTTCTGGGGTGAAGAAAAGAACTTGTATCTGACTTGTATCTGAGGAGATATAAAAGGACCGTGGGAGCTCCCAGACGGTGAGCTGAGCTGGGTGGAAGGGTGGCAATGCATCTGGGAGTGGAGGATTGGTTTATTGTTAGTGATTATTGTTAATTTATGAGTATAGTGGTGGAGAGTGTGCTTTGTACACTGTGGCATAAAAATAAAGTCAATTTGAGGACTTTTACCTGGTGTTTGGAGTCATGGACAGTCGCGCCCCCTATCTGTCATACATGAAATAAATGTGTTTATTTGTACAGTATGTCTGGTGTTTGTGCATCCATCAACATCCATTACTATTATTATTATTATTATTAAAAATTGTTTCTGACATGTATTTGATTGAATTTTGTGTGAATATCGATATTTACTGTGTGAAGGGCCCTGACCCAATGTGAGTCTATGGAAGTCCTTGATCTTTTGGCAAGTAGGTGACCTGAGGCTACCCTTTAATTGGCTGCTTTCAGATTTTTCCAGGGACGCAGCTCTCTGTGCCCTGGACACTCCCACATTTATTGGCAGTGAATTAGCATTGTTTTAGATTGTTTTTTTATGTTAATGTCAATGGTTCATAGCGCACACCTGCCATTAACACAACTACAGATGAGTGAGCATAACTTAATTGAGATAGCAACTTCAGGTGGAAACTCAGAAATCAAAGAAAATATGGTTATTACTTTAATGAAATACCCCTTCGTATATCACGTGAAGAAAAAAAGAAGATAAAGGAGCCTATACCAGAATGACCTGCTTAAGAAATCATCAGCAGGCATTGGATCAAGGAAGAGTTTAAACACGGACTTTTTCCCACACAAGCTCTACAGGTGGTCAAGACCTATCTGAGAAGGATAGGTCTACTTGGAGAAGCTGGCATAAAGCAGCTCCATGATCACCATGTTAGAGCACGTCAGACGTGTCTCCAGGCTGTTAGAGTCCATCTGCCCTGGGTGCGTGGTTGCCAATGAGCCTCGCAGGGCTGGTGGGAAGAGTTGCCTCTTTAGGGGGTGGTAAAGGGGTGAAGCAGTTTGGAGATGCCACCAAAGTGCTCACTAAGGGCCATGTCTGCTAGAGCTGATCTCAGATTTCTTTTTTTACTAGCTTCTCTGGTAGTCCCCCTTTTGGGCAGTTGAGCATGTGTATGAGATATTCCATATACAGTATGTGTTTGTGGTTAGTAAGATGGTGGTGTGCCTTGAGATGATTTTGGTTACAAAAAGTGTGCCACTACAGAATAAAAGGTTGGGAAACACTGATCTAGACAATATTATGAGGCTGTTTTTTGGCAGGCTTAGTGAAATGACTCAATTTAATTAGAAAGTAACCGAGACATTTTCAGGTTTGAAGGAAAAGAGGACAAAATTTATGTTCAAGGAAATATACGTATCGTGATCATAAAGACAGAATAAGATTTAGTTTGGACTTGTCCTGTGGGTGTAGTACAAGACAGGTTAATGGGGGTATCAAGTTATGTTTTAAGATGTGAGGGTCTGTGGATTTTACAATGTGAATTTGTGCCCAGTTGAGGTAAGCCTGGAAAACTTACATAGGACTGTGCAGACTGGCAGCAAGTGTAGAATACAGCTAGGGTGGGAATGACTTTGTGGGTGTGGAAAATGATAAACTGGAATGCAAAACTGGAAATGGAAAAGGACTGGCATTCTGTTAGCAGAGGCAAAATAAGATTTGGATTTGACTTATGCTGCAGATGTGGAATAGGACAAAGGGATGTGCAAGTGATTGGAAGATTAGGGGCTGTGGGTGTGGATATTATAGTGTGGGTTTTGGCAGAATAGAGAACTGGGCAAGTTGGTAGAGGATTAAACTATTTAGAAACAGGTGTAGTATAAAATTTTGCGTGCCAGTGAACCTGTTCGTTGCCACGTCTATAAGTAAGTTTTTGGAAGAATAAAGGGACTGTGGTTGTCACGGACTGAAGTTTTGGCGCACAGCAGAAATGGGAAAACTGGCATCAGATTGGGCAGCATGGTGGAAAGGACAGAAAACATTTTTTTTTATAATTTTATTGATTTTATTGTAATCATGCAACATTCCATACAAATAGATACATTTTTACAAAAATAGGATTGAAAACAAATCAACCCTCACCCCTAAGAAAAAGAACATGGCCAGCAGAGTAAAACTTAAAGCTAGTAAAAATAAGTAAACAGATAAATTAATAAGTGAGTAAAGATAAATGGAGAAGAAAAAGAAAAGTGGGAGAGAATCTGCTTCCTTATGCTTTCAGTGTTTATTCTAAAATGTTATTGAACATATCCTGCCAGGTTTTGAAAATGTTCTGCACAGATCGTCTAAATGCGAATTTGTTTTTTTCCAGATTCAAATGGTATATAACATCAGTTACCCACTGACTTAGCAGAGGAGAGTCAGGATTCTTCCAGTTGAGCAAGATAAGTCTATATGCCAATAGTGTAGTAAAGGCAATCACAGTAAAGATTTTGGTCCAGAATGATGTTAATTTGGTGCAGGCCCAACACATGTGACCCAGTGAGGCTGGAACTTGATTGCAACGTTCGCAGGTTGGATCTTGCCCTGGAAACATTTTGAACAATATAAAACATGTTAGCCTGAGTTTGATCTATGGGTCTGGTACTGGACAGGCCAAGATGTGCATTGACACTATGATGAGAACCACAAGAGCATTTGGAATGACCAGACAGATAGATAGATAAGGCACTATATAAAACTGCACCGCCACCAAATTTTTTTTCATCAGCGTCCACTGCTGCTAACTATAATAGAAAATGGTAAAGAACAAAACCCAATTTACTGAAGCAAGTGAAAATTCACTTGAATTTGTTAAATAGTGGTGGCAAATGCATGAATGTACCTTTCCGACGTTAACAGCACTTATAAAACATAAATATAATCAAAGTATCTTGTCCCTTGTTCATCATTTATTCGGATAACAACCTAATAAATTCATTCAAAAGCATTTAGATTTCATCCCTAGCTGATTTTCAACAGGTTTATTTCTGTTTCAAAGAGACTCCTTCTATTTGTCTCTTGGCTAAATGCTGCTTTCAGTGGAAGAAATATAATTCCATTACAGCAGTGTTAGGCAAGTGCACGGCACATTACACATCTAACATCTAAACAGATTCATGTTCTCTCTAGGCTATTCCAAATTTCGATGCAGAGTCGGTGTTGGGTTTACTTCTTGATTTCCACTTTCCTGCATTTTTTGCGCTCCAAAGATTGCACAGAATTGACAAAGAGATGTTATCTTTCTTGCAGTTCACAATCTCAAGTCTTTTCAGTTTGGCTAGAGTTTGAAATCCCCTGGCAATAAACTGCAACTGAAATGTGGCTCCATTAATCCTAGTTATGTTTCATGGGGCATATTAAACTTCAGTCACAGAGCCTGAACCAGTTTTTTTTTTTAGTTAAGAGACAGCCACATCAGAGGTTATTGGGAATGTAGGCAGTTAAATAACAATCCCCATCACTGTGTCCAATTCAATAGGTATATGAGTTTTTTTTTTTTTTAATTTTCCCAGTGATTGATATATTGTCTTTCGTCCTTCTACTGGAAGTTAGAGAGATACAGTATGTCTGTCTTTCAGTTTTTTCCCAATCTTCAAGGTCACATTTTTATTGGCACCTGATGCTATGCAAAATTTTACTTTATGCCTGTTGTTTCAGTCCTAAATTTGCCCGAATAAAGAAGACTGGATTTTAAGACAAGTGTTGGAGACTTTAAAATAAAGGACATAATTGCTGTTTGGTATCCATTAATTAAATATTTTTTGCATTTTGAGTGCTTTAGTGTAAAGGCCTTGGGCCTCATACATAACGCCATGCGTAGAATTCACACTATAACATGGCGTACGGAAAGAAATCGGAAATGTTCGTATGAACAAAAACATCCTGATACATAAATCTGTGTGTTCGCCATCTTCCATGTTCTTTCGCTCCATAATTCCCATTCAGCATAAAAAGTAACTCACGTGCATGCGCCTGCTGTCCCACCCAAACTCCTCCCAGAATTATGCCTCTTTAAATATGCAAATCAATATAAATAGCCCTTAAGCTCAGCGTTCTGTGAAAAGGCAATGGCAAAAGCATAGAGGAAAATAGAAGAATTTCAGCAAATGCCAAGTGGAGGCAAGGAAAAACGCACTATTTGATGGTTTAAACCAGTGGTTCTCAAACTGTGGGGCCAGCCCCCCTAGGGGGGTGTGAAGTAACAAAAAGGGGGGTGCTGATGTGAAAAAAAGAAAACAAGAATCAAAACTATGAAAAATACATCTATTGAAACCAAAAAAAATTAACAAACTGCATTCTGATACTAAAAAAATAAATATAGAGGTAGATAAATGTCGATAACAGTTAAGTAGGTATCATAAAATATGTATCTATGAAAAACAACAAATTGGTATTAGTTAGCTCCTTTCAAAAAAATGTTAGGGGGGCGCAATTAAAACTGTTATGAAACTCAGGTCGCAAATACTGAGAAACACTGGTTTAAACAGTGGTATAAACAACAAAAGGAAGTTGATCAAGTGACACAGAGTGTCGGAGAAACTCGAAGGTTCAAGTTCACAAAGTCGCACAGAGTCTGAAATAAAAAAGAAATTGTCAGATATCAAAGTCGCTGTGAAAAGGCGAGTCATAGCCCACCGTCTGAGTGTCATATGAAAGCTTATTAGAGTACAGAGAAAAGAAAAAAAAATAGGTACACAGTGGGAAAAAAGCTCAAAATGTAAACTATAATCTCGAAATTTCCATTTTAATCATGTAGTTTATTTTGTCATTAAAGTAGAACATCATAAACTTCATCTTAAAATCGTTTAATTGACTAGTTTCTCGAATCCCATCGAAACTAAAGTAACACGTTAAATGCTTTGTTTTGTATTTGTTCTTCTATGTGCTCTATGTGTGTGAATCACTACGTCCTTCTTTAATGGGCTTTCTCTTCCTCTGACTGGACACAGAATCCACTACATTTGTGATATTACAGCTCTCAGAATAATTAAAATACTGAGATGTATACTTGATATCATTTTCATGATGATAGGAATTAAAGCATGCATTAGACATGGGAACACAGTGGCGCAGTGATTGTTCCTGCCCCCTGTAAGATGCTTGCTGCGCTGTGCGCGACCTTCGACGAAATAATTTATTGCAGCAGTACTGTCTCTTTCAAACATACTCTTTCTCCAAATACCCAATTGCCACACAATCAGCTCTGTAATAGATGTTAAGCCATTCGTAAGCTGAGAACGCTGATTCTTCAAAGCTTTTAAGGAATATTGAAATATCTTTGTAGTACGTGTTTAATTATTCTATCCACCTATCCTTTCAGTGTCTCGCCAGCCCCAGCAAGAATACAGCACAAGGCAGGAACAATTTGTGAACGGGGCACTAGCTCCTTGCTATTGTTGCGACACTGTGTCCTCACATGTTTATTTATTAACAATATAGTTTATATAAATGAAGTTAAAGTTTTATCTGTATAATAAAATAAACATTTTGCTGCATTTCATCTTAAAAATGATATCGTCATCATATGTAAATACGCGCTTTATAATGTGGCTCAGGTTGTGCAATATTATAACTGTATTGCAAGTTTACAGTGAGGTAATTAGATAGATAGATAGATACTTTATTAATCCCAAGGGGAAATTCACATAATCCAGCAGCAGTATACTGATACAAAAAAACAATATTAAATTAAACAGTATTAAAAATGAAAAATGAAAAAAAAAAAAATAAAAAAGCAGACAATAACTTTGAGTAATGTTAGCATTTACTCCCCCGGGTGGAATTGAAGAGTCGCATAGTGTGGGGGAGGAACGATCTCCTCAGTCTGTCAGTGGAGCAGAACAGTGACAAAAGTCTGTCACTGAAGCTACTCCTCTGCCTGGAGATGACACTGTTCAGTGGATGCAGTGGATTATTCATGATTGACAGGAGTTTGCTTAGTGCCCGTCGCTCTGCCACAGATGTTAAACTGTCCAACTTTACTCCTACAATAGAGCCTGCCTTCTTAACAAGTTTGTCTAGGCGTGAGGCGTCTTTCATCTTTATGCTGCCTCCCCAGCACACCACCACGTAGAAGAGGGCACTCGCCACAACCGTCTGGTAGAACATCTGCAGCATCTTATTGAAGATGTTGAAGGATGCCAACCTTCTCAGAAAGTATAGTCTGCTCTGACCTTTCTTACATAGAGCATCAGTATTGGCGGTCCAGTCCAATTTGTCATCCAGCTGCACACCCAGATATTTATAGGTCTGCACCCTCTGCACACAGTCACCTCTGATGATCACAGGGTCCATGAGGGGCCTGGGCCTCCTAAAATCCACCACCAGCTCCTTGGTTTTGCCTGTGTTAAGATGTAAGTGGTTTGAGTCACACCATTTAACAAAGTCTTTCATTAGCTTCCTGTACTCCTCCTCCTGCCCACTCCTGATGCAGCCCACAATAGCAGTGTCATCAGCGAACTATTGCACGTGACAGGACTCACATTATTATTATTATTATTATTATTATTATCACTTTGGCTGCTGTAATTGTGGGTGGGGATATCTCACCTATGCTGGTATCAGCAGAAGGATGGTTGGAGGATGCAGTACTCCGAGGTGAAAGTGAGTTAGGGTGATCAAACCTATTAAAGAAGTTGTTCGTTTGGTTTGCTCTCTCCACGTCTGTCTCGATGGCTGCACCCCGCTTCGAGCTGCAGCCAGTGATAATCTTCATTCCATCCCACACTTCCTTCATGCTGTTGTTCTTCAACTTCTGCTCCAGCTTTCTCCTGTACTGCTCTTTCGCCGCCCTGAGCTGGACTCGGAGTTCCTTCTGCATGCATTTTTAGCTCATGCCGATCACCGCCTTTAAAAACCCTTTTCTTCTGGTTCAAAAGGCCTTTGATGTCACTTGTAATCCATGACTTGTTGTTAGCATAGCAGCGTACTGTCCTTGCTGGAACTACAATGTCCATACAGAAGTTGATGTAATCAGTTGTGCATTCAACAGCCTCTTCAATGTTCTCACTATGTGATCTCAGCAATATATCCCAGTCTGTAGTTCCAAAGCAGTCTCTCAGTGCCTGCTCTGCCTCAGGGGATCACTTCCTGAATGAGCATGTGGTTGTAGGTAGTTCCCTCACTCTTGGTTTGTAGTGAGGCTGAAGCAGAACCAGGTTATGATCTGCTTTCCCAAGCGCAGGCAGCAGGGTGGCGCTGTATGCGTCTTTAACGTTTGCATACAGTAGGTCGATAGTCCTGTTTCCCCAGGAGTTACAATCCACATACTAGGAGAAGGCAGGTAATGTTTTGTCCAGCGTCACATGGTTAAAGTCTCCAGCGATTAGCAAAAGTGCCTCAGGGTGCTGCGTTTGTAACTTAGCAACTGCGGAATGGATGATGTCACTTGCTATCTCCGCGTTCGCTTGAGGGAGGATGTAAACAATAACAACAATCACGTGTCCAAACTCTCTGGGCAAGTAATAGGGACACAGACTTACGGCCAACAGTTCGATGTCCCTGCAGCAACTGGAGATTTTAACGTTTACACGTCCTGAGTTGCACCACTTTGTATTGACATAGAGAGCGAGTCCTCCTCCTTTCTTCTTCCTGCAGGTACTTGCGTCTCTGTCCGCTCTAACTGTGCTAAACCCGGGTAGCTCCACGTTAGCATCTGGGATGGTAGTTGTTAGCCATGTTTCACTAAAACACAGCAAGCTGCATTCTCTGTAGGTTCTGACATTTTTCACCAGCACAGCCAGTTCGTCGATCTTATTTGCTAGTGAGTTCACATTTCCCAGGATCACAGAAGGTTTATCATGCCATTTTCTCTCAAGTTGTCACGCTTTTATCTTATCTTTTATCTTTGCGCCGGCTCGGCTGCCCCGATATCGTCTTCTTACCTCGTCAGGTAAATAAGGAACCACACCGGCATGAGCATTTCTTCTCAGTGCTTTAAGCTGACTACTTGAATAGGCGAGTCTCGGAGTGTAAAAATTATTAAAAATTAAAAATTATTAATAATTGTGCTTATAAGTATAAACAGTTCTACAAGGAGCAATTGATGGACCGATTGAGTGTGTTTATAGTTCTTGGGATGAAACTGTTTGTGATCCGCGAGGTCCAAACAGGAAAGGATTTGAAACGTTTTTCCATGGCTGAGGCAGCGTGTACTTGATGCTGTATACCGATAATTCACATTTCCGATCAGTTGCTGCTATGATTCCCCACTCAGATACAGTCATATAAATACTCCAAGTGGTGCAGTAAGAGTAATATGGAAAAAGATGATCCGCTCTGGCAACACTTAAACGGAGCAGCTGAAAGAAGAAAAAGAAGAAGAAGAAGAAGAAGATTCAGTGAGAGTAACAACGCTAAAGCAGTTATGGTATTTGGAATACTATGGCTATTCCCTGAGCCATTATATTGTTACAGGTTAATTACAATCAGATGCATTACACTAATAAACAATATGCAGTTAGTTTCAGTGTATTTATAAAGCCACGTCAGGAATGTGGTTCTAAGAAATAAAGGGTAACCACACAGGAACAGTAGCATTGCTTTGACGCTGGGTGCCGCCAGTCTGCAAAACCAAGCGGAGAACTTGCGTAGGACAGGGTATGAGGTACCGTGGAAAAGTGCGTGGCTTTACGCCAAGTGTAGGTTTTATACATCACGATTTAAACGTGGAAGCATTCGTACGCAACATTTCTGTGCGTACGCACCATTTATACATGAGGCCCAGGTGTGGGGCAGACTAACTGGCATGATGACTTGCCAACCTGTTGCTACAACCAAATGATGCCATCTTTCGCCTTTATGCATGGTGCAGCTGCGTTGTTCTTATATGTGAGTGGACTTTTCTTGTGGGGAGGGCTTCTGATCTCTTTCTCTGATATAGAAGCCTCATCCTCATCTAAGTTCACCTCTGTTGTAGCATCTCCTTATTTGAAAACAGCAGTTTCAGACTGGGGCAAGCATGAATGCGACTGAGAGAATAAAACAGAATAAAAAAAAATACTAACCTTTACAATACCATAAATTTACATCAGCTGTTACAGACTCAAATCAAATGTATGTCTTTATTATGTAATAGTAACAATAAGAGCAGCTCACTACTCAAAATGGTGATTCTGCTGCATCATCCAAGCGGTTGCGTCAGCATCATACCCTAACCCAATTTCTTTTTCTTTGGATATATTCTTGAATAAAACTGCACTTGTTTTGTTATACTTGTACCTAATGTGAAAGTGTTTATTTGATATTTGGACTTCACTCTTCACACATTATACACTTTCTGCCAAAATTTTGTTGTTAGTACTATGAGAAAAGTTTGTGTTTAAGGTACCTGTTCAACATTTCTTGCATTTCCTGTCATCCTACATTTACATAGATTGTTGTAGACACGGAAAACACATGAAGCGCATATATTATTTACCCTATACAACTCCACGCACCTCACACCTAGATAAACAAGATATGAGCTGGGAGAACGTTTTGCCCAAGTTGAGCTACGGCATTGGTGGGGATGGGATAGCAGGCTACTTGCTGCTTGTGCTGATCGACACTTTTAAAAAACAAAAGATGCTAATGGAGAGGTGCAAAGGAATTTAAGGTTTTTTTCGGAGGCTTCAGGGATTCTAGGGTTAATCTACCATTAGTGGCAGAGATAAAGTATGATAAACTGCAGAAAATTGTGGGGACAAAAGAATGGCATCCTATCCAAAAATCTTTCAACAGACAAAAAAATTTTCAACAACTCAGGAATAATTCAGAACCAGATATTCAAATGATATTTCAAGGTGTTATAAATCTAAATGGTCCATTATACTAGAATAGAAATTCAGTATAGAATAGAAGCTCAGAACATACATTTTTGTGAAAACTGTAACAAGATATTGACATATTAGGAAAGAAAATCCCCTCCTATCACTTGTTGGATGACAGTGCAGATTAGGATGAGCACTTGTTTGTAAGAGAAAGATGATTGGACTGGAATAGTGCAGCTGCTGCTCGATTGAGAATTATAGGCTGGGCAAGAAAACATCAACTGCTCCAAAACACAAACCAGATAGCATATGAAACAAAAGTAATATAAAAGGTTTCCTACATAATTTTGCCAATGCTAAAAGTCCCCAATGCTACAACCTCAACAAAAGAATATCTATTTTTTTGAAAATTGTAGGTTTTTTTCCTAAATAAAATCAATATTTCAATTCCTTAGTTTGTTTTGTGAGGAGCAGCGCATCCCATTTTACTCTCATGAGACAAAGTAACAGCAGTTATTGGCCAGTGTGCCCCATTTGTGATATCTCACATGTTCACAGGTATAGCACAGATGTACCAGAATGGCAAAGCACCACGCTTAGTGACAAAATGGAGAAAAACATGTAATGCCACCAAATAAAAAGTACAAAACAAATAGAAAAAGTGGGGAGAAAACATGACATGCTCAAAGCTCTGACCCTGGCATGCACCAATACTGTTCCTCTTTTACAGCTTCTTTTGAATCTCACTTGGATCTTTGGTATAGTTTGGTGATTACAACTGGAAGAAATACTCTAAATAAATGACAACACTTATAAATGTTGAGCTATATTTACTTTTTATATTGCCTTGTGTTGCAACCCTAAGGAATAGTTAAGATTTAAGCACTTTGAAAAGATTAATGTGTAAGCAAAAATAAAAATAATACAAATGTGCAATCCTTCTGTTTTTTTAAGATTTGCTTTTAAGTTCTTTTAATCCAAATTGCGTTATAAACGCAACTTTTAAAAAGATCAGCTTCACTCCCTCTCTTTTCTTTAATTTGCGCATGTTAAAGTTTGCCCATCCAAGCTACTGAACACGTTTTAGAATTGCTGATTTGATTTTTTACTATTGCCAATCAAAATTGGTGATTCAGTAATTTTATTCCTTGATTCTTCTTTGTTAGCCTACAAGTAGAAGTTAAAACATAAAGACAAAGCAGAAGACTAAGAAAAGGTTAACTTTAAAAAAACAAAGACAGACACGCTGCACTTTCTTCCTCAGTTAGCTATTGAACTGCACAGTGCCAACTGATGTGTGTCCGACTTGTACTGAAATAGCATGTTAGAAATCGAGTCCCTTGTTTCCAATTATCTGCCTTGCTGGAACAGATCTTTGCATTTTATTCCCATATTTCTATATGGCAAAAGTTTACATGAACAAAAAAGATGTGACTCCGTGAACCATGAGAAGAATGTTCTTAGTCAGTGGGGCGAGGTGAAGTAGTATATGAATTTGGTAATGCATAGCTATAGCACATAGTGTAGCTGCAGGGCTTTTAACTACAATCAAAACACGTCTTACATTTATAGAAAACATGATTCCATAACTTTAGATTTCTTACATTTTCAAAACATGCTGATCTGGCCCAAACTATGATCAGTCTTATTTTACAAATGGCATAAAGTGCAGACATTAAAGTCACACAAACTAGCAAATGTTCAGTGTCTAAGCTAATGATGGTGGAAGGCAATTTGCAGTAATAGTGTAATTAGTTTCTCTGCTTTATACTGATCATATAGGATTTTTTATACTAGATTACTCCCCCCTACACACTTTAATATCTAGTCAATGTTTCTGTCCTTAGGGTGCATTAACTCCCAGAGTTCCCATTAGCAGTCCAGCATTAGCCAATTCAAAATGGAAAGCTGCTGAGCAAACTGCTATAAAAATAAATATTTAAAATGTGTTTAAAATGATACAGCATTATTTAAAATAAATTCCTGAATGTTTGTAGTTTGGGCACATCTAGCTAAATGTTTATTTTTTGGGTAAATATCTATTTTTATTCTATATTAGAAGTTTATTTTATTGTATTTTTCTGAAATTATTACTGTACAGTATATGGCCAACAGAACTTGTTCACAATACACTCACGCCTTAGTATTATTGCATTTGCAATTGTCCAAAAAAAGCAGCCATGAAACCAACTGGAACAGGAAGTTTGTCTCCCGATTAAAGAGCTCCGAGGTAGCATCACCAAAATGAAAGGAACACCAGCAGAGAAAAATAATTATATGTCTGTGGCAGGCTTAAACATTAGAGGGTCTTTAAACTTAGAAGGGGATTGGATGTTTTAGAATATGGTTCAAAGAGTATAGGCCAAATACTGTGGAAGAAGTGTGCCTCAAGGAAACCACCACTTGTAGATGAGGCTCTCTGTTTTTTAATTTGGATTATAACTCCTTCAGGGGTTACTTTATTACAGTGGAGAAAGGGTTTCTGTTGAAAACAGTTGCAACTGCTGATTGAAATTTTCTTAATGTGCTGAAGGTGTCATTAATTTGCAGCAGGCATGATTCTCCATTGGCGGCGAATGTTCTATTGGCTTTCTTTGCTGATTATTTTGCTTTAGTTCTCTTTTTGGAATGATTTTCAACCCCTAATCAATAGCCCCTGTTTTTAATTAAAAGATGTCCTCTATCACGAAATAAGCACATAGATTTACTGTATGAAAGCACATATGGATTTATAAAGTACTCAAACCCCTTCACTTTCTGAACTCTTTATTGTGTTATAGATTTCACTTTTAATGGATAAATTTGCCATTTTTTCCCATCAGTCTTCACTCAATAACCCATAACGATAAACATATTTTCAGAAAGATTTGCAAATTTATTAAAAAACAAAAACTGAAATCTCTTACTTATATACAGAATGCATTCAGACGCTATGCTGTGGCTCTCCAGATTGTGCTCAGGTGCATCCTGCTTGCTGCAGTTATCCTTGAGATGTGTCCAGAACTTAATTTGGAGTCAAACTGAACTGACTGGAAATTGTTTAAAAAGAAGATCCCACAATTCACTTGTTAGGGCAAAACCAAGCCAAGCTATGCCCAAAGAACATTTGTGGAGAGACTTGTAGATGATTGTCTACAACCTACTTCTTATTCAATCTAATGGAGCTTGAGATGATTTGCGTGGTAGAATGACACAAATTGCCCAAATTCCAGGGGACTCATGTATAAAAAATGTTGCGTACTAATGTTTCCACGTTCAAATCGCGATTTATAAAACCTAAACTGGGCATAAAACCACACACATTTCCATGGTAGCTCATACCCTGGCGTACGCAAGTTCTCCACTCTGTTTTGCAGACTGGCAGTACCCAGCATCAAAGCAGTGCTACTGTTCCAGTGTGGTTTCCCTTTCTTTTTTAGATCTACATCCCTGATGCGGCTTTATAAATACACTTAAATTAACCGCATATTGTTTATTAGTTTAATGGTTCTGATTGTAATTAACCTGTAAAAATATAATGGTCCACAGAATGGTCAAACTATTCTAAATACAATAGCTGCTTTAGAGTTGTTACTCTCACTGCACCTTCTTCTTCTTCTTTTGGCTGCTCCCGTTAGGAGTTGCCACAGCAGATCATCTTTTTCCATATTACTGTCACTGCACCACTCTGAGTATTTATATTTCTATATCTGAGTGGTGAATCACAGCTGTACAGCAGCTGATCGGAAGGAGAATTATCGGTATACAGCATCAAGCACATGCTGCCTCAACCTTGCTGTCTATTGAACTGCTCTCATACAGCAAACGCTTCAGAGCCTTTCCTCGTGGTTCAGAAACAGTTTCATCCCAAGAACTATAAACGCAATCAATCAGTCCGTCAAATCCTTCAACTTTGTTTTTTCCTCCAGCCCTCTGGAGTTTTTTTTTTTTCTGTCCTCCCTGGCCATTGGCCTTACTTTATTCTTTGTTAATTAGTTATTGCCTAATTTTTATATTTTTTCTTTTTTCTTTCTTCATCTTGTATCTTGTATCTTTGAGCTACATCATTTGTATGAAAATGTGCTATATAGATAAATGTTGCAGTAGCTGTTATTCCTTGATAAACCATTTTTAATTTTAAACATCTTTAATAGTTCAGTATGTCAAGAAGACACCTTTTGGGTTGTTGTGCTTTGGATATTATTTATTTCTCTGTAATCATTGTCTAATAATAATTTCATAAAAGTTATAATAAGGACCCTATAAGTCTTTAATGAATAAAGAAAGGTTTATTGAGACATTTTATCTTCTTTTCTGGTAGCTGTCACTAGTTGAATGTAATTTGGAAAATAAACCATCGTGTATATTCTTTTGCCAAATCAAACATTAAAGGCATTGCACACATCAGTGATATGAAACTCTACCTTATGATTACAGAAATTTCAGTAGGTGAAGCTGTAATTCGCAAAACTGTCTCAACATAAGGGACAGTTGACAATACCGGGAGATTTGTTATTTCATTCCTTTCCAAATCTACCAAATAGATGTTACTTTGATCAGTTCACATCTCATCATTTTAGTAGTGAGCAGGATATGACAAATTAAATCAATCTTTAAAATATGCTCCAAATTGTGCTATATTGTAGTTGTACTGTTGTATGGCAAGGATGTTGAATTTTGTTTATAGTTTAGATTTATTTAATTACTTGTAGGCACAAAAGTGTTCAAGGGGCTGGTTCGTGAGAATGATGGTACAGTCTCACTCAGTGCTGCCGTTGGTAGAGAATGTGGATGTGGCTTAACACTCGTCTGACCATTGTTTAACTTTGTTAACATTGGTAAACACTCCACCATGGTAGTGCAGAAAGCCTTTTATGGATTTTGGCACGTGGTACATGTTCAGCCCATAAAAAGCAGATCACTGCTTAGTGACATTCTTTGGTGACCACCTACACACCATGTTATCATAAAAGTGAGAATAATTATTGATATACCCTCTGTGACCTATAGGGGGGAACCACTGAGCCCTCCAAGCCCCAAACACAACAATAACTACACAATTCCCGGGTATCATTAATAATGTATTTTGAAAAATACAAAGTCGAGCTTTGAAAGTCCCTAAAGTCTTACTGTCTACCACAATACTTGGCAGCTTATTACAAGTGTCTATCGTTCTTTGTGTAAAGAAAAGCTTCCTAATGCTTGTGAGAAATTTACCCTTAACAAGTTTCCAACTGTGTCCACATGTTTTGATGAACTAATTTTATAATAACAGTCTCAATCCACTGTACTAATTCCCTTCATAATTTTAAACACTTCAATCATATCAAATCTTAATCTTTTTTGCTTAAACTATATAGGCTCAGCTCTTTTAATCTTTCCTCATAATTCAATCCCTGTAGCCCTGGAATCAGGCTAGTCTTTCTTCTCTGGACCTTTTCTAGTTCTGCTATGTCCAGATGAGGCCTCACAAGTGCATTATAAAGGTTGAGCAGAACCTCCTTGTACTCCGCATATCATGCTATATAACCTAACATTCTGTTAGCCTTCTTAATGGCTTCTAAACACTGTTGGGAAGTTGATAGCTTAGAGTCCACTATGATTTCTAAATCTATACTAATAAAAGGCAAAGCCCTCACTGACTCACTCACTCACTGACTGACTCTCTGACTCATCACTAATTCTCCAACTTCCCGTGTAGGTAGAAGGCTGAAATTTGGCAGGCTCATTCCTTACAGCTTCCTTACAAAAGTTGGAAGTCGAAATTCTACACGTAATGTCATAACTGGAAGCTATTTTTCTCCATATACTGTAATGGAGTTGAGCTGGAAAGCCGTGGGGGGTGGAGTTTCGTGTGACATCATCACGCCTCCCACGTAATCACGTGAACTGACTGTCAACGCAGTATGTAGAAATCCAGGAAGAGCTCCAAAAAGCGCTGAAGAAAACATGCATTATACAATTGAGAAGGCAGCGAAACAATAAGAAGCGAGCGAGTGACATATACAACCATATTCATGAGTGCTGCTACTTCGGAAACAAAGCAAGGTGTAAACCTAAAGTTTAAATTAAGTTCATAGACAGGCTGCTACTGGCGTTTGTCATGCCCACAGGTAATGTGGGATACACTTTAATGAGAGGACGCAGCATATAAACGAGAGTTTTGATCACTTTGTAACTAAGTTAAAATTGCAGGTGAAGGGCTGTGCTTATGCAAATTCCGAGAGACTGTGTTTGTGGGGGATTGACAGTTAAGGCGGGTGGGAGAGTCACGTCATCATCTCCCCTCCCATTCACCTCATTTAAGCTCTGAGCTGAGCTCCGCAGCTAACGCAGTGTTATGGAAGCGACTTTGTAACGCTGCCACCAAATACTCACAGAAAAATCCACAAGTTAATACACACGCTGTCTCTACAGTTTCTCCACACTGAATCCTCCACACACTACTTACAAAAGGTTACATTGACAATCATGTTACGTTATTTTTAAAATGTTTCCTTTTCTTAGCACAAGCACAGCTGAGAAGCTTCGATGCATGTGCTCCATAACGCGTTAAAAAATCACGCATTTAATCACACTTTGCATTACAAGCAGAGGGGAACTTCTGTCAATGTATGATTTCATGGTACACCGATTACATTGATCAGCACTTCCTGATTCATTTTACCCTCGCACCCCCTTGGTTTGAGAAGAAGTATGAAAAAATATGAGGTTAACACAGAAAAACAGATCACCAATTGAAGCTTTATGAATAATCGATTCGCCATCAATAATTGTTTTGGTAAAGCCATACTCAGTGTAATCCTCCTTCCATTTTATAATTTTTCCGCCACTAGCCATGATTAAATGAACGGTAAAAAATAAGGCGAGCGAGGTGACTTATTCAGGCAGGCAGGCGACAGCTCAATAGCTCGAATTTGGATATAAGTAGGTTCTATTTAGTCGCCAGAAATATCTTTGTTAGGAATGGAAGTTGAATTTAGTCTTTAAATTTCTATGGTAAAGAAAAAGTTATGCAATGATGACTAAATTTAACTATATAAAGTCAAAACTTGTATATATAAAGTCATTCCCGAATATATAAAGTCAAAAGTTGATTATATAAAGTCACTGTCGGTATATATAAAGTCAAAACTTGTTTCTGAATACTGTATATAAAGTCAAAACTTGAATATATAAATTCCGACGCTGACTTTATATATTCAGGTTTTGACTTTATAAATTCCGACGCTGACTTTATATATTCAGGTTTTGACTTTATATATACCAGCGCTGACTTTATATACTCTGACGCTGACTTTATATATTCAGGTTTTCACTTTATATATTCCAGCATTGACTTTATACATTCAAGTTTTGACTTTATATATTCAGACTTGACTTTATATATTCACAAAATCAATGTATTTGCCTGTTTGGCACCCATAGTATATGTGTGTGTATATATGTACACATGTATGTATGTATGTATATATATATATATATATATATATATATATATAGATAGATATAGATATACAGTGGTGTGAAAAACTATTTGCCCCTTCCTGATTTCTTATTCTTTTGCATGTTTGTCACACAAAATGTTTCTGATCATCAAACACATTTAACCATTAGTCAAATATAACACAAGTAAACACAAAATGCAGTTTTTAAATGATGGTTTTATTATTTAGGGAGAAAAAAAATCCAAACCTACATGGCCCTGTGTGAAAAAGTAACTGCCCCCTTGTTAAAAAAATAACTGTGGTGTATCACACCTGAGTTCAATTTCCGTAGCCACTCCCAGGCCTGATTACTGCCACACCTGTTTCAATCAAGAAATCACTTAAATAGGAGCTGCCTGACACAGAGAAGTAGACCAAAAGCACCTCAAAAGCTAGACATCATGCCAAGATCCAAAGAAATTCAGGAACAAATGAGAACAGAAGTAATTGAGATCTATCAGTCTGGTAAAGGTTATAAAGCAGTTTTTAAAGCTTTGGGACTCCAGCGAACCACAGTGAGAGCCATTATCCACAAATGGCAAAAACATGGAACAGTGGTGAACCTTACCAGGAGTGGCCTGCTGACCAAAATTACCCCAAGAGTGCAGAGATGACTCATCTGAGAGGTCACAAAAGACCCCAGGACAACATCTAAAGAACTGCAGGCCTCACTTGCCTCAATTAAAGTCAGTGTTCACGACTCCACTATAAGAAAGAGACTGGGCAAAAATGGCCTGCATGGCAGATTTCCAAGACGCAAACCACTGTTAAGCAAAAAGAACATTAGGGCTCGTCTCAATTTTGCTAAGAAACATCTCAATGATTGCTAAGACTTTTGGGAAAATACCTTGTGGACTGATGAGACAAATGTTGAACTTTTTGGAAGGCAAATGTCCCGTTACATCTGGCGTAAAAGGAACACAACATTTCAGAAAAAGAACATCATACCAACAGTAAAATATGGTGGTGGTAGTGTGATGGTCTGGGGTTGTTTTGCTGCTTCAGGACCTGGAAGGCATGTTGTGATAGATGGAACCATGAATTCTACTGTCTACCAAAAAATCCTGAAGGAGAATGTCCGGCCATCTGTTCGTCAACTCAAGCTGAAGCGATCTTGGGTGCTGCAACAGGACAATGACACATAACACACCAGCAAATCTACCTCTTAATGGCTGAAGAAAAACAAAATGAAGACTTTGGAGTGGCCTAGTCAAAGTCCTGACCTGAATCCAATTGAGATGCTATGGCATGACCTTAAAAAGGTGGTTCATGCTAGAAAACCTCAAATAAAGCTGAATTACAACAATTCTGCAAAGATGAGTGGGCCAAAATTCCTCCAGAGCGCTGTAAAAGACTCATTGCAAGTTATCGCAAACACGTGATTGCAGTTATTGCTGTTAAGGGTGGCCCAACCAGTTATTAGGTTCAGGGGGCAATTACTTTTCACACAGGGCCATGTAGGTTTGGATTTTTTTTCTCCCTAAATAATAAAAACCATTATTTAAAAACGGCATTTTGTGTTTACCTGTGTTATATTTGACTAATGGTTAAATGTGTTTGATGATCAGAAACATTTTGTGTGACAAACATGCAAAAGAATAAGAAATCAGGAAGGGGGCAAATAGTTTTTCACACCACTGTATATATATATATATATATATAGATATAGATAGATATGACAACAACACTCATATCAATGACAAAACAATTACATTAACAAACACGTTACGTTATTTTTAAAATTTTTCTATTTCTTTTTCATAACTTCTTTAACACACTACTTCTCCGCTGCGAAGCGCGGGTATTCTGCTAGTCCTTCTCATAAGGTGCACTCTTGATTTTCCGACCTCTCATTGTGTATTCAGACTTAACATTTGTACTTTCTATGTGTAATACTTTACAATTACTAACATTAAATTTCATCTGCCACAAATCTGCCCAAGCCTGTATGCTATCCAAGTCCTTCTGTAATGATATAACAGATTCCAAGTTATCTGCTAATCCACCTATCTTGGTATCATCTGCAAACTTAATCAGCTTGTTACTTATATTCCTATTCAAATCATTTATACATATTAAAAACAGCAGCGGCCATAGCACTGACCTCTATGGAACACCACTCTTAACTTCGGCCAATTCTGAAGAGGTTCCTCACAACATCACCCTCTGCTTCCTGTGTCTGAGCCAATTCTACACCCATCTAAAAACATCACCCTGAATTCCCACCTCTTTTAATTTGATGCCCAACCTCTCATGTGGCACCTTATCAAATGCTTTCTGAAATTCAAGATAAATAATATCATACTAGCCAACCTACTGCGTACCATACACCGCATATTCAGGCCGGTTTTTTAATGATTTTTAAGCACAGGGAGAAAATTAACATTTGAAAAATCGTTAATGTAATAAATCAGCAAGAAAAGCAACATTGTAAAAATGCTTGGAACGAACCAACACACAATCGTCTGTGCGGCGCTCAGGCGCAGAGGGTGGAACGGGAGGAGAGGAGAAGGACGTCCACTCCGTTCCCTCTGTCATGCTAGTCTGCTCTGCTGATTTCTCCTCCAGTATACACTGCCTGCTCATGTGCCCACCTCCAACTCGTCACTCGAGTCGTTGTTGTCTTTGCACAGTCCAGATGCACCTGTGACTCACATAAACTTTTCATTGCTCTGTGCGGTTCTGGCTGCCTTTCTATATATAATCAACCAAGACACCGACCACGGTAGTAGCGAGGTGGGTGTGTACAAAGTGCAGGAGCATCTAAGAAGACGCATGTTTGTCGCGGATGTGAATTGCTTTATGTAGCGTGTAAAACAGTTTGCTATGGTGTACGCGGTCGTGCGTCGTAACCGAAAACTCGGTTTTTAACGACTGCTTACTTCATTGTGTATACGACAGTAGGTGAATGAAAAGATGTAACTCTGGAGAGGGCAACATACAATACAGCGTTTTACACGCTGCATACAGTGATTCACATCCGCGACAAATATGAATCTTCTTAGATGGTGCTGTCACGTCCACCCATGCTCGCGAAGCACATACACTGCCTGGTCATGTGCCCGCTCGTAAGAGCAACTAACAGAGACCCTCCCACCAACTGTAAGACCATGGGATAGCCCTTGCAAACTGCTCTACACACCGCATACAGCGATGCACATCTGCGACAAACAAACTGTTTTACACACTGCATACAGCGATTCACATCCGCAACATGATTTTTCTTAGATGGTCCTGTCACGTCCACCCTCGCACTCGAAGCATACACACTGCCTGGTCATGTGCCCGGTCGGAATAGCAACTGACAGAGACCCGGCCACCAAGTCTAAGACCATGGGAAACCCCTCGGAAACTGTTTTACACGCTGCATACAACGATTCACATCCGCGACAAACTGTTTTACACGCCGCATACAGCGATTTACATCTGTGACAATCATGCCTCTTCTTAGATAGTCCTGCCGCGTTGTGTGGCGCCTCTGTGTGAACTGGTCAGGCACAGAGAAGGTCAGCTGCTGAGATAGCGTGTCGACTGTTGCAGGGCCTGCATTGGTGAAGCAGGTGAGACCGTAATGAAACAGAGGCACAGGGCTTATTGGTTTTTAAAGACTGCTTCCTTCATTGTGTTTTAACCTCAGTTTTAAAGTATTGTTTTAAGGATCCCATTGGATACCCCTCGCAAACTGTTTTACCGCTGCATATAGCGATTCACTTCGGTGAGAAACATGCCTCTATGAACAGTCAACGTGGCTCAGAGCTGCATGTGGACTCTACGACAGACGAACATAAATGACGCCGTTTTTCCTGTGTTGGTGGACGTGGATCTGCGAGTTGTCGTCGTATCCAATGGTCTTAGAGTTGGTGGGCATGGCTCCTTCCTGCGTGCTCAATGTTTGTCTCACTTGTCGGCGGCTTAGTGAATCCACGCCCCTTCCGGCGTGCTTGTCATGGGTGTCTTGCCTTAGTGAATTCTATATATAGATACTCCACTTTGATCACATCCTTTTGTTGCCTCCTCATAGAATTCCAGCATGTTAGTAAAACACGACCTCCCTCTTCTGAACCCATGCTGACTGTTCCTAATAACTCCTGTCCTTGCCAGGTGCTGCTCAATCTTATCCTTAATTATTCCTTCCATTAATTTTCCTGTGATGCATTTTACATTTGAAAGTTTTTCAATGGTTTTTGTGAAGACAAACAGGTGCTGTCAACACCCTGTATTTTTTATCACACTGGAATAAAGGAATTTGTGTTATGGCCATTTTCATCATCAACTAATTCAATGCACACACGTCACTAGAAACAGAGGTTACAATCACATCTCAACTACTACCGCCATTTCACTGCGTATACATTTTACTGGCTTTAGCTTTTCACCTGCTAACACAGTGGCACAATTTACATGGGAATGAAATTTCTGAAACACTGGGGGTGTTCGCTCAACCCAAATGTCAACAAACAAGACTCCAGACCAATTCATTATGTGAATTATTTTATTTAAAATTACATGAAATATGCTGCTTGCTAATATACAGCAGAGGGGACAGAGCAAAGACAATGAACCAGAACTAAAGTCCTTAAGACAGTTGTTTAGTTTCACAGAACTAATTAACTTTAATCTGTGCTACAATGTTTAATTTCTTCACGGGTAACACAAATATTTATAAATAACTATGCACATCTCCTCCTTGAACCGTCACCTTATCGTGGTGGAGGGGTTTGCGTATCCCAATGATCCTAGGAGCTATGTTGTCCGGGGCTTTATGCCCCTGGTAGAACCACCAAGGCAAACTGGTCCTAGGTGAGGGATGAGACAAAGAGCGGTTCAATAAACCTCCAATGAAGAATAAAACTTGGACGACGTTTTCCCTTGCCGGACGCTGGTCACCGGGCCCCTCTGGAGCCAGGCCTGGAGGTGGGGCTCGATGGCGCGCCTGGTGGCGGGCCTGCACCCATGGGGCTCGGCGGGCACAGCCGAAGAGGTAACGTGGGTCCTCCTCCCATGGGCTCACCACCTATGGGAGGGGCCAAGGAGGTTGGGTGCAGTGTGAGTTGGGTGGTGGCCGAAGGCGGGGACCTTGGCGGTCTGATCCTCGGCTACAGAAACTGGCTCTTGGGACATGGAATGTCACCTCTCTGAAGGGGAAGGAGCCTGAGCTAGTGCGCGAAGTCGAGAGGTTCCGGTTAGATATAGTCGGACTCACCTCGACGCACAGCTTGGACTCTGGAACCAATCTCCTTGAGAGGGGCTGGACTCTCTACCACTCTGGAGTTGCCCGGTGAGGCGCCGAGCAGGTGTGGGCATACTTATTGCCCCGACTGGAGCCTGTGCATTGGGGTTTACCCCGTGGGCGAGAGGGTGGCCTCCCTCCGCCGGGTGGGGAAGGGTCCTGACTGTTGTTTGTCGTATCGCCGAACAGCAGTTTGGAGTATCCACCCTTTTGGAGTCTCTGGAGGGTTGCTAGAGGGCATACCTTCTGGGATTCCCTCGTTTTGCTGGGAGACTTCAATGCTCACGTGGGCAATGACAGTGAGACCTGGAAGGGCGTGATTGGGAGGAATGGCCCCGATCTGAACCCGGCGGTGTTTTGTTATTGGACTTCTGTGCTCGTCATGGATTGTCCATAACGAACACCATGTTCAAGCATAAGGGTGTTCATATGTGCACTTGGCACCAGGACACCCTAGGCCTCAGGTCGATGATCGACTTTGTGGTCGTGTATGGACTTGCGCCATATGTCTTGGACACTCGGGTGAAGAGAGGGGCGAGCTGTCAACTGATCACCACCTGGTGGTGAGTTGGCTTCGATGGTGGGGAAGATGCGGTCAGACCTGGTAGGCCCAAGCGTGTTGTGAGGGTCTGCTGGGAACGGCTGGCAGAGTCCCCTGTCAGAAGTAGCTTCAACTCCCACCTCCGGCAGAACTTCAACCACGTCCGAGGGAGGTGGGGACATTGAGTCGAATGGGCCATGTTCCGTGCCTCTATTGTTGAGGGGCTGACGGAGCTGTGGCCGCAAGGTGGTGGTGCCTGTCGTGGCGGCAATCCCGAACCCGTTGGTGGACACCGCGTGAGGGATGCCGTCAAGCTGAAGAAGGAGTCCTATAGGACTTTTTGTCCTGTGGGTCTCTGGAGGCAGCTGATAGGTACCGGCAGGCCAAGCGGAGCGGCTTCGGTTGTTGCTGAGGCAAAACTTCGGGCATGGGAGGAGTTTGAGAGGCCATGGAGAGCGACTTTGGACGGCTTCGAGGAGATTCTGGTCCACCGTCCGGCGTCTCAGGAGGGAAGCAGTGCAGTGTCAACACCGTATATGGTGGGGATGGTGCGCTGCTGACCTCGACTTCGGGCGTTGTGGGTCGGGGGAGGAGTACTTCAAGACCTCCTCAATCCCACTAACATGCCTTCCAATGAGGAAGCAGAGCCTGGGGACTCTGAGGTGGGCTCTCCCATCTCTGGGACTGAAGTCACCGAGGTGGTCAAAAACTCCTTGGTGGCAGGGCCCCGGGGTGGATGAGATCGCCGAGTTCCTTAAGGCTCTGGATGTTGTAGGACTGTCTTGGTTGACACGTCTCTGCAACATCGCATGGACATCGGGACAGTGCCTCTGGATTGGCAGACCGGGGTGGTGGTCCCCTCTTTAAAAGGGGACGGAGGGTGTGTTCCAACTATAGAGGGATCACACTCCTCAGCCTCCCTGGAAAAGTCTATTCGGGGTTCTGGAGAGGAGGGTCCGCCGGATAGTGAACCTCGGATTCAGGAGGAACAGTGTGGTTTTAGTCCTGGTGGCGGAACAGTGGACCAGCTCTTCACCCTTAGCAGAGTCCTGGAGGGTGCATGGGAGTTTGCCCGACCGGTCTACATGTGTTTTGTGGACTTGGAAAAGGCATTGACCGTGTCCCTCGGGAATCCTGTGGGGGTGCTCGGGAGTATGGGGTACGGACCCCTGATAAGAGCTGTTCGGTCTCTGTACAACCGTGTCAGAGCTTGGTCCGCATTGCGGCAGTAAGTCGAGCCCGTTTCCAGTGAGAGTTGGACTCCGCCAGGGCTGCCCTTTGTCACCGATTCTGTTCATAACTTTTATGGACAGAATTTCTAGCGCAGCCAGGGTGTTGAAGGGTCCGGTTTGGTGGACTCAGGATTGGGTCACTGCTTTTGCAGATGATGTTGTCCTGTTTGCTTCATCAGGCCGTGATCTTCAGCTCTCTGGATCGGTTCGCAGCTGAGTGTGAAGCGGCTAGGATGAGAATCAGCACCTCCAAATCCGAGAGCATGGTCCTCAGCCGGAAAAGGGTGGAGTACCCTCTCAGGGTTGGGGGAGAGATCCTGCCCCAAGTGGAGGAGTTCAAGTATCTTGGGGTCTTGTTCACGAGTGAGGGAAGAATGGAGCGTGAGATCGACAGGCGGATCGGTGCGGCATCCGCAGTGATGCGGGCTCTGCATCGGTCTGTCGTGGTGAAAAGGAGCTGAGCCGTAAGGCAAAGCTCTCAATTTACCAGTCGATCTACACTCCTACCCTCACCTATGGTCATGAGCTATGGGTAGTGACCGAAAGAACGAGATCGCGAATACAAGCGGCTGAAATTAGTTTCCTCCGCAGGGTGTCTGGGCTTTCCCTTAAAGATAGGGTGAGAAGCTCAGTCATCCGGGAGGGGCTCAGAGTAGAGCCGCTGCTCCTCCGCATCGAGAGGAGTCAGATGAGGTGGCTCGAGCATCTGATCAGGATGCCTCCTGGACGCCTCCCTGGTGAGGTGTTCCGGCACGCCCAACCGGGAGGAGGCCCGGGAAGACCCAGGACACGCTGGAGGGACTATGTCTCCGGCTGGCCTGGCAACGCTTTGGGATTCTCCCGGAAGAGCTGGAAGAAGTGGCCGGGGAGAGGGAAGTCTGGGCCTCTCTGCTTAAGCTGCTGCCCCCGCAACCCGACCTCGGATAAGCGGAAGAGGATGGATGGATGGATGGACTATACACATACCTTTACAACATTTTGTATGATACGTAAAAAATGTGGATTTATAAATGGTCAGCAGTACTTGCTATACTGCGATGTCTTAAAATGAATTTGAAGATAGTGTAAATTTCATTTTTGATTTTTTGATGCTGGAACTTCATTTTGAGATGCCTTAAATAATTTGACATTCACTTTCAGGCATTTCAGACGTACTGTACATCTAAGTTTATGTTCTAGACTATATTGTTCTGTGTGCTACTTCCTGCCTTTATGACTATATTTGTACTTTTTTTCAGATATAATATCAATGAAAAGACAACTTGTCACTTTTTGCTAAGCTATTATATTTCAAGTAAGGCTTAATGGTCACACTATATAACCATTCATTGAAGAATTTGCAGGCACCAACATCTACAAAAGCAGCAAGGAACACACGGCAGAAACCAACCCAAGATGTTCCATCAGTCCATGGTAATCTCACCAATCCAATTTGTAGGCTGACAAAATCAGTCTTTTTTTTACATATTTTTAAACACTTGCATAGACAATTTTATAACAGTTTAATACATTTTTGTACAAAGAAAGATGGCAGAGTCCATATTACAATTTCATGTCCTCCTGCAGAAGTGTAACAGTATTGAGTAAGCTTAACTTGGCTATAAATTTAACCAATTCCTTGCTGCTTCTTCAAAGTATAATAAAAAATCAGTAACAAAAAATAAAAATGATGTTTTATTAACATATACCTACATACTGTAGCACTTAAGTGGCATCATGAATGGCACAGTTGCCTCATAGCTCCAGTAGACTTCCCCACCATAACCTATTGTCTTTGTGGAAGCTGAGTGAAAGCTTTAGATTTGTAAAAATTTTCAGTCTCCAGTTTTTGACAGATCTCAAACATTTTAGGGTCCCCGAAAACATTGATATCTCAATGATAGGTATATGTTTGTGTGTGTGTGTGTCTGTCTGTGTGTCACAGTTTCTTGAGGACTGTCTAGAGCTAAAATGGCTTAATGCAAAATAACCAAACTTGAAATTTAAGCCTATTATGAGATGGTGATGTGCTGATTAGTTTTTGAGCCAAATCGTGCAAGAGACAAAGGCACTCTAGAGAAAACCTCAAATACCATAATTCTGCAGTTATGTATAAATTCTTCTAGTCAATTGCTATCGTAATGACCTATTTTATGATCAGAAATATCAGCATCGGAGTGGTAAATAATTACTGAAATTTTATAGAATAGTAACTTGGTTCATAGGGCTCAAAGCCTACTGACGTTAATGTCCAAATTTTTTTGTCCTGGACATCTTCCACTTATTTCTGTATTGGTTGAATACTCTGAATACACATCTCTTAGATGAGCTTTTTAGTTAAATGTACAACTTTAAAGTGGCCCATTTGAGAGTCTGCATTTGTGCATGTGACTAAAACATAATAATTCGATAATCAAGAGGAGACCTTTCAGTCCATCAAGCCCATTTGTTTAGCTAATGGCTGTGTTATCCCAATATCTCAACCAGATTTTTCTCAAAGGTTGTCAATGTTTCTACTTCAACTCCATGTCTCAGTAGTTTGTTCAAGATTCCCACAATTCTTTGTTCTTCCTGGCTTCAGTCCTAAATGCACTCCTCCTTAATTTCCATTGATGTCCTTGACTACATCATTCACCCTTAAGCTGAAAGAATGTTGCTGGATCAACTTTATCAATGCCTTTGAGGATGAAATTGATTGTGCCCAGTGGTAGATTGCTTGTTGTTAGCAGGATATGCTGTGCCTCCCAAACCCTTGAATTAGAAAGAACAAACAATTGAAGGCTGGTTGGACATCATACATGTTGAGTTACCTTGTCAACTCTACAATTAGAAAGTGTGAGTGTATTTTGTGTGTACCTTTTGATAGACAGATATTCCACCCTGCTTACAAAAAATATGGATTAGAAAAATGATAAAGAATAAATTATATAGAACAAGTACTGTATATACTTGCAGATAACTTCTCCTACGGATAAGTTGGGACTTGCTTTTACAGAATAATTTCTGATATTTTACAATTTCGGTTGTATAAGTCGAATGAGGAAAACTCACACTATTGGTACAAGGGATTATGATATGCTAACGCCCACCCGAGAGAGTAACCACGGAGTACACTGCCTTTTTTTTCTATGAGGGTGTGGCAATGCACTGTATCAGCGTGTGCTCCTAACCTCTCTCTCTCTATTGTGCCTACGTGACCACACGGTAATACCCGAACTATTCCGAAGCGACATTTGCACTGATTTGTGTTTTTTGTATCTCACACTCTCATACACCTTTACGGCAAGAGCATCCCTTACCTATGGAGCGTTCAATCAGCAGAAAATATGAAGCTGGTTTTACGTTAAACATTGTTAAAGTAGCGAAAGAAATTGGTAACTGCGCTACTGCATCAAAATATGCTGCGTCTGATAAACTGGTGTGAGATTGGAAGAGGCAAGAAGATGTAAAAAAAAAAAAAAATTGTGTCACATTTTTGAATGGGCGTAAAAGTCGGGGTCTGATTTTATGATCGATTTTTCGGGTTTCAAGACCCGACTTATATGTCAGTATACAGGTATATGGTAGTTTCAAATTTGAATGTGTTTCCTTTCCTGTTTTTTTACTGTATTTTTTTTACCTGAATTGTGCATTTATCAACCTGATAAATGTGTTTTCCAGAAACAAATTCAGCCACAGTGTATTGTATTTATAAATTTTTGTATTTTTTATGTTTTTAATTACTGTGTCATTCATCTTTTAAAATATAAAATAATTTCAAACAGGATTGCATATGGCAGTTCCTTGAAGTTGATTAAAGGCTTGACTTTAATGTTTTGAACGTGTGGAGCACTTAAAAATACTGTACTTACTGCTGTCACGGCCGTTGTAAATATAAACCATCCATTTTCTGTACCCACATATTCAGTTGGGGGTGCTGGAAGGCCTACTTTGCCAGTTTCAGAAGTAAAGCAGCTACCATCCCTGGATGGGTACAGCCACATCCTCCTGCACAATTAACATACCACGCATGCCCATGGGATGTGTGTGAAAATTTGGAACACCTGGTTAAAAAACCTACACAGACATGGAGAGGAGATACAAACTTCACACAGACTGTGATGGGCCTGAATTCAAACCAAAGAATCCGTAATTCTGCAGCAGCCATTACCACTGCTAATTCTAAATGTCCTTTGTGGAAAATTTATTTGTGGAAAACTTTATTGATCATCATTTGAAAGGCTAATATTATGAGAATATGTGTAAGTTTTATAGGAAGTGGTTTATTTTTATGTGATGCTGTCATTTCCATTAATGAAATTCATGTTTTCTCACTGATTTCACCGCACAGAATTGTTAACTATAAAGTTTCAGCGTGAAGTCCATTCCATAAATTCCACTGATGGCTCCAAATCTGAATGCCCATTTGTGTGGGAGTAGACACCTACTAGAATTAAAATGTGTAGATATTATGACCACTAGGGGGTGTCACACCCCTGACACAAAAGCACAGACACAAGTCCTGATTAATACAAAGATTTTAATCTTTTAAATACCTTTATAATACAGAATTCAAAAGGCACACAGCACACACAATACAATTCTCAAGGCTGTTTTCTTCTCCTCCACTCCTCCAGGCAAGCTTTGTCTGCTTCCTTAAGACTCTGGCTAGCCTGGATGAAGGAGGCTACTCCTTTTATGTAAAATCCAGGAGAACTTCTGGTGAGCTGATATTGTGGCCCTGGTGTATTTCTTGGTATGTCTAGAGCCTGGTGAAGTAGGGCTCATAAATCCCCACAGCACCCCCCTGGTGGTACCTAACAGGGCTGCCCAAAAGAACTATAATTCCCTATATGTCCTGTATGTCTCTGTAGCAGTACTAAAGCCCAGGAGGGCTGCTACGTAGGATGTTGGAGGAGACAATGTCCTGAGTAAATTGTCTTCTCCTGTCTCTCTACACTATTGGTATCCCTGATGGGTAAGGATCCCAGTTCTTCTGCAGCTGGAATGCCAGTCCCAGCATGGTGTCTCTCACAATATTTAATCATCATTTTATTCTATGGGTCAGTCCTGTAATTTTGACCCATCTACGTACTTTATGGTAAATGTGCATTAGTATGAAGACCAGAAGAATTACTAATTAGGTGAAACATTTCATTACTTGTAAGGATATTCCATTGTTATCTGTACATGAAAATAAAATTTGAAAATTTAAAAAATGATAAAGTAAAAACAGTTATTCATAGTGGCTTCAGAAGATATTCAGACCCCCTCTCTTTCTGCACATATTTATTGTGTTGCAGATATAATTTTATATTTATAAATTTACTTTTTTGCCAATCAGTCTACACACAACCTGGTAAAAATGAAAACACAACATTCTAAACATTTTATTTATTTTTTAAAGGATGAAATTTTTCTTTTGACAATGATTGTACATCAACCAATTAACAGTGTTGCATTGGTTAAGATGGGTAAAATTCTTAAGTATTAATCATTTCAATTTTTGTAAACTGTTGTTGTGTTCAAATATAGCTTACTTTGTGATATTTGACCATCCTGCGCCACCTTACAGTGTGTAAGTGTAAGTAGTGTATCTGCCACAAATACATACATGTCTCTTGCTGAAGCCTATGGTAGCATAGCCAGTAAGTTTACATATGTAACATTTTACCGTTCTGTACTGCTATTTATAGTTTTAAAGCTGTTACCAAACTATTTTCTTATTTGTGTGCTGAATATTATGTTTCTTTACTTGTAGTTTCACACCTGCTCTTTGTCAATAAACTGGAGATTTGTTTGTATACCACATGTCAAGCCAGTCTCCAAGTTGTTATATTGATAAAGGTAGGAGTTTAGCTACCTGAATATCTAAAACATCATAGTAGTGAGATCAGAACAAACAGTAATGACTGTTAAAGACTGGATTGGCCTGTGCATATTTTTACTAAGCAGCAAAAATTCATAAAACGTCTGGAAGAAAGCCTAGCATTTTCACTGTGAACGTTACATTGTTCTTTAAAGTGTCATTTTCATTGAATATTGATTTAATTCAAGAGTTTCAAATGCATTTAGACGTATTAGTATTGTGGTAGACAGCAGTTACACCTACAGAAATTCATACCCAATTTTTTAAACTCTGTGGAAGGTTCGTGGTTGTCACAAGAAATCCTCAATTTAAAAGATGGAGAATATTTTATATGTACAGTATGTGTTATCACTTATATCTTTGTAATGACATAAAATTAACAAAATCTCCATCATTTTGTCACTGAGATGAATGTGATGAATGTAAATGCCACTTGGACAAAATGTTTTTCTTTTCTATCAATTGTTTTTCTATTCAGATTCAAAATGCTACAGTTCTCAGTAATACACTAAACAGCCCCGAAAGATTTTTCAGAAAATTATTTGTCTCCCCTTTCTATCAGATACTATACCATAAAACAGACCAGGAAATCTGGCCTATTGATTGCAAATAAGATGTGTCAATCCAAGAAACAAAATTAGATTTTTTTTAAACAAAATTATGTAAGACCATGGTGCAAAAATGAGTCCATCCCAATGGAGGTCTTAGGAATAGCACTTAATAAAGTGTTAGAGAATAGGAATTCAACAACAGATGAGTCTAATCAATCATCACACAAGTGACCACCAGATAACTAACAATTAAGGGTGGTATTTAACAAGTAAAATGGTACCACATGGAAGAGGTTGAATTTCACAAGATCTTGAAAAGAAAGTAATTTCTTTATATAAAAATGATCAAGGCTATAAGACAATTAGTGAAGCATTTTTTTTAAAGATTTTTAAGCACAAATATAGTTAATTATACCATAGAATGCACAGCGTAATAGTAAACTAAACGTAAAAACATTGAATAATACTGAGTAAACCTTGAACAGAGAAAACTAACACTGCAAGAGTTCTCGCTATAGCGCTACAAACCTCTCGCTAAAAACACTTTTTTAATGAGTTTTAAGCACAGGGGAAAAAAATGAACATTTGAAAAATCCATTATTTAATAAACCACCAAGAAAAGTAACATTGCAACAATGCACGCTATGAACTGATTGCTGTAAACAGAAGTGAAGTGGAGGTTAAAATCCATCCATCCATCCATCCATTCTCTTCCGCTTATCCGAGGTCGGGTCGCGGGGCAGCAGCTTAAGCAGAGGCCCAGACTTCCCTCTCCCGGCCACTTCTTCCAGCTCTTCCGGGAGAATCCCAAAGGCGTTCCCAGGCCAGCCGGGAGACATAGTCCCTCCAGCGTGTCCTGGGTCTTCCCCGGGGCCTCCTCCCGGTTGGACGTGCCCGGAACACCTCACCAGGGAGGCATCCAGGAGGCATCCTGATCAGATGCCGAGCCACCTCATCTGACTCCTCTCGATGCGGAGGAGCAGTGGCTCTACTCTGAGCCCCTCCTGGATGACTGAGCTTCTCACCCTATCTTTAAGAGAAAGCCCAGACACCCTGCGGAGGAAACTAATTTCAGCCGCTTGTATTCGCGATCTCGTTCTTTTGGTCACTACCCATAGCTCATGACCATAGGTGAGGATAGGAAGGTAGATTGACTGGTAAATTGAGAGCTTTGCCTTACGGCTCAGCTCCTTTTTCACCACGACAGACCGATGCAGAGCGCGCATCACTGCGGATGCCGCACCGATCCGCCTGTCGATCTCACGCTCCATTCTTCCCTCACTCGTGAACAAGACCCCGAGATACTTGAACTCCTCCACTTGGGGCAGGATCTCTCCCCCAACCCTGAGAGGGCACTCCACCCTTTTCCGGCTGAGGACCATGCTCTCGGATTTGGAGGTGCTGATTCTCATCCCAGCCGCTTCACACTCAGCTGCGAACCGATCCAGAGAGCTGAAGATCACGGCCTGATGAAGCAAACAGGACAACATCATCTGCAAAAGCAGTGACCCAACCCTGAGTCCACCAAACCGGACCCCCTCAACACCCTGGCTGCGCCTAGAAATTCTGTCCATAAAGTTATGAACAGAATGGTGACAAAGGGCAGCCCTGGCGGAGTCCAACTCTCACTGGAAGCGGGCTCGACTTACTGCGGCAATGCGGACCAAGCTCTGACACGGTTGTACAGAGACCGAACAGCTCTTATCAGGGGTCCGGTACCCCATACTCCCGAGCACCCCCACAGGATTCCCGAGGGACACGGTCGAATGCCTTTTCCAAGTCCACAAAACACATGTAGACCGGTCGGGCAAACTCCCATGCACCCTCCAGGACTCTGCTAAGGGTGAAGAGCTGGTCCACTGTTCGCGACCAGGACGAAAACCACACTGTTCCTCCTGAATCCGAGGTTGACTATCCGACGGACCCTCCTCTCCAGAACCCCGAATAGACTTTTCCAGGGAGGCTGAGGAGTGTGATCCCTCTATAGTTGGAACACACCCTCCGGTCCCCTTTTAAAGAGGGGACCACCACCCCGGTCTGCCAATCCAGAGGCACTGTCCCGATGTCCATGCGATGTTGCAGAGGCGTGTCAACCAAGACAGTCCTACAACATCCAGAGCCTTAAGGAACTCGGTATCTCATCCACCCCGGGGCCCTGCCACCAAGGAGTTTTTGACCACCTCGGTGACTTCAGTCCCAGAGATGGGAGAGCCCACCTCAGAGTCCCCAGGCTCTGCTTCCTCGTGGAAGGCATGTTAGTGGGATTGAGGAGGTCTTGAAGTACTCCTCCCACCGACCCAGCGTCAGTGAGGTCAGCAGCGCACCATCCCCACCATATACGGTGTTGACACTGCACTGCTTCCCCTCCTGAGACGCCGGACGGTGGACCAGAATCTCCTCGAAGCCGTCCAAAGTCGTTCTCCATGGCCTCTCCAAACTCCTCCCATGCCCGAGTTTTGCCTCAGCAACAACCGAAGCCGCGTTCGCTTGGCCTGCGGTACCTATCAGCTGCCTCCAGAGACCCACAGGACAAAAAGTCCTATAGGACTCCTTCTTCAGCTTGACGGCATCCCTCACGCGGTGTCCACCAACGGGTTCGGGATTGCCGCCACGACAGGCACCGACCACCTTGCGGCCACAGCTCCGGTCAGCCGCCTCAACAATAGAGGCACGGAACATGGCCCATTGGACTCAATGTCCCCACCTCCCTCGGGGCGTGGTTGAAGTTCTGCGGAGGTGGGAGTTGAAGCTACTTCTGACAGGGGACTCTGCCAGCCGTTCCCAGCAGACCCTCACAACACGTTTGGGCCTACCAGGTCTGACCGGCATCTTCCCCACCATGAAGCCAACTCACCACCAGGTGGTGATCAGTTGACAGCTCCGCCCCTCTCTTCACCCGAGTGTCCAAGACATATGGCGCAAGTCCGACGACACGACCACAAAGTCGATCATCGACCTGAGGCCTAGGGTGTCCTGGTGCCAAGTGCACATATGAACACCCTTATGCTTGAACATGGTGTTCGTTATGGACAATCCGTGACGAGCACAGAAGTCCAATAACAAAACACCGCTCGGGTTCAGATCGGGGGGGCCATTCCTCCCAATCACGCCCTTCCAGGTCTCACTGTCATTGCCACGTGAGCATTGAAGTCTCCCAGCAAAACGAGGGAATCCCAGAAGGTATGCCCTCTAGCAACCCCTCCAGAGACTCCAAAAGGGTGGATACTCCAAACTGCTGTTCGGCGCATACGCACAAACAACAGTCAGGACCCTTCCCCCCACCCGAAGGCGGAGGGAGGCCACCCTCTCGTCCACCGGGGTAAACCCCAATGCACAGGCTCAGTGGGGGCAATAAGTATGCCCACACCTGCTCGGCGCCTCTCACCGGGGGCAACTCCAGAGTGGTAGAGAGTCCAGCCCCTCTCAAGGAGATTGGTTCCAGAGTCCAAGCTGTGCGTCGAGGTGAGTCCGACTATATCTAGCCGGAACCTCTCGACCTCGCGCACTAGCTCAGGCTCCTTCCCTTCAGAGAGGTGACATTCCACGTCCCAAGAGCCAGTTTCTGTAGCCGAGGATCAGACCGCCAAGGTCCCCGCCTTCGGCCACCACCCAACTCACATTGCACCCAACCTCCTTGGCCCCTCCCATAGGTGGTGAGCCCATGGGGAGAGGTTAAAATCCAATAGAAAATAGTCTTCATTAAATACAACAAGGTTAAAACAATGCTTCGTTCTGTCTTTTTAAAAACAAGCTCGGTGAATTCTTTAACTACCTTCTCGGCCTTATGCGTCTAGCTGTCTCTCTCTCTCTCTCTCACTCACAGACTCACTTTGTTGCGTCTTGCGCGGTGTGTGTGTCTGTCTGTCTGTCTCTCCCTTGTGTGTGTCTCTCTCTCTCTCTCGTGCGCACGTGCGTGTCTGTCTGTCTATCTGTCTCTCTGTCTCTCTCGCTGCACAGGGAATACATGGGGGAGACTGAACATGTGCGGAAATCATCGGCGCACACAAACCGAAAGGGAAACTGGCTTGTTCGTATACCAAGTGTGTGGTTGTGAACAGATGCAAAGTTTTGGTGAACGTTTTGGTCAAAAATGGATTTGTATGTGTTCCGAGACGTTCATAAACCGTGGTTCCACTGTATATATATATATATATATATATATATCTATACTAATAAAAGGCAAAGCCCTCACTCACTCACTCACTCACTGACTCATCACTAATTCTCCAACTTCCCGTGTGGGTGGAAGGCTGAAATTTGGCAGGTTCATTCCTTACAGCTTCCTTACAAAAGTTGGGCAGGTTTCATTTCGAAATTCTACGCGTAATGGTCATAACTGGAAGCTGTTTTCTCCATTTACTGTAATGGAGATGAGCTTGAACGCCGTGGGGGGAGTTTCGTGTGACATCATCACGCCTCCACGTAATCACGCAGTACATAGAAAATCAGGAAGACCTCAAAAGCGCTGAAGAAAACATGCATTATATAATTGAGAAGGCAGCGAAACAATAAGAAGCGGCGAGTGACATATACAACCATATTCATGAGTTCTGCTACTTGAAACAAAGCACGATGTAAACCTACACTTTAAATTAAGTTCATAGACAGGCTGCGCTGGCGTTTGTAATTTAGTGCCTGCCCATATAAGGCCGTCCGTCAGCGGCAATCCAATAGCAAACTCCACTAAATATTCACGGGTTAAGGACTGTGCTTATGCAGAGGAAGATGAGATGGTCAGGGTGGTGTTTGGCACAAACTCAGCGAAACTGCGAGAGAAAGTTTTAAGTGCCAGGACTAAGGTAACATTAAATACAGCCATGGACATAGCGAGATGGCACCAGCACAACTGGGAACTTCGATGCATGTACACCGAGCGGCTCACGTGAACTGGCGCAGTGCACAGATAAAAGCAACAGTTCCAAAGAGCTGAACAAAACCGAATTACACAATTGAAAAGGCAGCAAAAAATATGAAGCGTCTGATACATACAAGCATATTCATAAATGCAGCTACTGTGGAAACAAAGCACACGGTGGAAAAAGTCAATGTCCCGCTAAAGGAAGACAGTGTAAAAAACCCGTGCATGCAGTGTGTCAGGTCTCAGATAAAGAAGAAGACGAGCTGTTTATTGATGCAGTAAGAAACGAATCGATGAATGAAACCTGTCATCTTTACAACGATTGACAAACACGGAATGTAACTTGAACACAACACATCCTACAAATACGAACCTGATTGAAAGAAATAATGATAATCAAATCATTGATGACAGCAACACTCAGTAACACTCACAAAACAAATACTGTATATTGACAGTCATGTTACGTTATTTTTAAAATGTTCCCTTTTCTTTTTCTAGCTTTTTTAACACACTACTTCTCCGCTGTGATACGCGGGTATATATATATGTATATATATATCCCGATCTACATACTCGAATAATGGATACTTTATTCGCCATCAATGATTGTTTTGGTAAAGCCATACTCAGTGTATTCATTAGATGAACGGTAAAAAAGTAAGAGCGAGGGAGGATGACTTATTGAGGCATGCAGGCTGTAGTCGCGTCAACTCTATCTGAATTGCGCGATCACATTTGAAAAATATATCTTTTCAAGTTCTATTTAGTCCATATGTGTCAAACTCAAGGGCGGGCCACATCCGGCCCGGCGTGTAATTATATCCAGCCCGCGAGATCATTTTATATACTGTATTATTGTTATTAAAGCCCGGGTATATGAAGCGCTGGTAACACAATAAACTACAGATCCCATAATGCAGCGCTTCAGCTGCCTTGCCAACACTTACGCGTTAATCAAGTCTAGCTTATGATGCTGCAAGTTATTGCGAAGCTAGCTCACACGATGCTGAAGAGAAAAGTTGATTCTGAAAATAGAGCCTTTAAAACCGATGGGAGGCTGAGTATATGTTTACTGAACCCGTGTGTCTCATTTGTGGAGCTAATGTGGCTGTAATTACAGAATTTAATCTAAGACGGCACTATGAGACAAAACATCAGGGAGTTCTGTGTTGTGGAGATTCTCAGGATGGATTGCAGGTGCTCATCAGTGAGGCTGAAAGACCTGAATGCAATGCAGAAGATACAGAAAGCAGAAGAATTAAATAAGAATCTGACACTTCAGCGGACGTTTTTACCGTGCACAATCACAAAGTGATTTCAAGTGAAGTTGCTTTTATGGGAGACACAAATGCACCAGTGCAACTTTCCCTGTTGCCAAGTAATGTTAAACCAAGTCGTCACTACGGTGTTCCCAAATCGCACTTTGCTGATAAACCGGCGCACTGAGTTTGCACGGCGCTTTGGTGACTTTGAAGAACAAAAAGTCCGTCTACATGCGGCTCGAACCTTGTGCATGTTTGGTAGCACATATCTGTGTGAGAAGCTCTTCTCAGTGATAAAGACTAACAAAACAGCACACAGGAGTCGCCTCACTGATGAGCACCTGCAATCCATCCTGAGAATCTCCACAACACAGAACCTCACACCAAACATAAACGAACCTGTTGCCAAAAATAGATGCCAGGCGTCCAGCTCTAAAATGACATATGAGCAAAGACAACTTAATGATTTGATTTGTTATTGCTGAAAGGAACACATTTTATTTATATTTCCAGGTTTTGTTATGCAGCATGTTCATATTTGAATTTGTATAATTTTGAAAGGATATATTTTTATGGAGAGCAAAATCTTTTGGGATATTTAAAATCTAAGTTTATTTTTTATATAAATTTACATAAGAGTAAAGAAATTTGAATGTTTGTTCTTTTAAGTTATTTAAGGTTTGAGTTGATTTATTCACGAATAATATTCCTGTCTGTTTTACCATTCCTACCAAAGATATTTCTGTCGACTAAATAAAAATTCCTTCTATTTAAAATTTAAATAGAACTTGAACAAATACGATAGTTCATAATATCCACGCAGACTTGCGTAAGGCGGGAGTTATCCGTTTTAACAAGCAGCGTATTGCACTGATACTGAAATAGCTGTGTGTGTATATATGTAGATATGTATGTATATGTATATATATGTTTATATATGTGTGTGTGTATGTATATATATATATATATGTGTGTGTATATATGTGTGTGTATGTATATGTATGTGTATATATGTAGATAGATATGACAGCAACACTCATCACTCACAACAGTGACAAAACAATTACATTGACAATCATGTTACGTTATTTTCAAAATGTTTCCTTTTCTTTTTCATTGCTTCTTTAACACACTACTTCTCGCTGAAGCTTGGTATTTTGCTAGTATATATATATTGTGGACTTGACCCGGACACAGACATGTCGGACATGTTGTTTGTCACCACCACACGTGTTTATTTACAAATATATTTACAGTTAAATGGTCACTCAGACCCAGTCCAAAATCAGTGCACAAACCCCAACACAGTCCTGGCCATAAATGCCACTTCTTCGGGCCGCCTCCTCTTGTCCTCCTTGTCCTCTTCCACCCGACTCTAGCCTCGAATGAAGGGAGACGGCCCCTTTTATCCATTCCCCGAATGAGCTCCAGGTGTTTCCGACACTCCCCCGTTGGCCACGCCCCAGCGTGGCGGAAGTGCCAGCTGCTCTCCTGGCAGCTCTCCGGGTGTCTTTTTAAGTCTTCCCCCCAGCACTTCCTGGTGTGGCGGAAGTGCTGAGGTAACAGGTCCCCAAGGCATTGGGGCGCCTCCTGGCGGTGACCACGGGCCCCTACAGGGTGGGGCTTCCATGCCCTCAACCCGTGGCCCCCAAAGCAACCAGGAAGGCGGCCCCCACGTGATCCAGGGTGGGCGCAGACCCACATCCGGTCCCTCATGGCGTCCCGGCTGGGTCGTGGCCCCTGGCATCCCTGACAATATATAAAACCATAACTGTGGTAAATGAATAACAAACACTCCTCTAGAAACAACAACAACATTTATTTATATAGCACATTTTCATACAAATAATGTAGCTCAAAGTGCTTTACATGATGAAGAAAAGAGAAATAAAAGACAAAGTAAGAATTAGAATAAGACAACACTAATTAACATAGAATAAGAGTAAGGTCCGATGGCCAGGGAGGACAGAAAAAAACAAAAAAAAAAAATCCAGACGACTGGAGAGAAGAAATAAAATCTGCAGGGGTTCCAGGCCACGAGACCGCCCAGCCCCCTCTGGGCATTCTACCTAACATAAATTAAACAATCCTCTTTCTATTTAGGGTTCTCTTGGAAGGACTTGATGATGATGGTCATGTAGACTTCTGGCTTTTAATCCATCAGTGTAGGAACATCAGGTGCTTTGATTACATGGTAATGGTGCAGAGCGCCACCACAGAAAACCAGGAAAAGAAACAGAAGAGAGCGTAGGGGTTAGTATGGATTTTAAAGCCACCATAAATAATCATTATAATGAATTGAATATAAAGAGTATCAGGATTAAATGAAGGTGAAGTTATCAGAAAGCCATGTTAAAATAATGTGTTTTCAGCAGTTTTTTTAAAGTGCTCCACTGTATTAGCCTGGCGAATTCCTATTGGCAGGCTATTCCAGATTTTAGGTGCATAACAGCAGAAGGCTGCCTCACCACTTCTTTTAAGTTTTGCTCTTGGAATTCTAATTAGACACTCATTTGAGGATCTGAGGTTACGATTTGGAATATAATGTGTCAGACATTCAGATATATATGATTGAGTGAGATTATTTAAGGCTTTGTAAACCATAAGCAGTATTTTAAAGTCAATTCTGAATGACACAGGTAACCAGTGTAGTGACATCAAAACTGGAGAAATGTGCTCAGATTTTCTTTTCCTAGTTAGGATTCTAGCAGCTGCATTCTGCACTAGTTGTAAACGATTTATTTCTTTTTTGCGTAGTCCTGAGAGGAGTGCGTTACAGTAATCTAGACGACTGAAAACAAAAGCATGAACTAATTTCTCAGCATCTTTTCATGATTTTAGAGGTCTAACTTTTGCTATGTTTCTTAAGTGAATAAATGCTGTCCTAGTGGTCTGATGAATATGTGATTTAAAATTCAGGTTACAGTCAACAGTTACGCCTAAATTCTTTACCTCCATCTTGACTTTTAATCCTAATGCATCAAGTTTATTTCTAATAATCTCATTATCTCCATTATTGCCAATTACTAAAATTTCTGTTTTCTCTTTATTTAGCTTGAGAAAATTACTATTCATCTAATTAGAAACACAAGTAAGACATTGTGTTAGTGAATTTACAGCTTGTGGGTCATCAGGTGCAATTGATAAATACAGCTGTGTGTCATCAGCATAGCTGTGGTAACTCACATTGTGCCTCAGGATAATCTGACCTAACGGAAGCATGTAAATCGAAAAGAGCAGCGGACCCAGGATAGAGCCTTGTGGAACACCATGTAGAATATCATGTGTCTTTGAGTTATAATTACCACAACTAACAAAGAATTTTCTACCTGTCAGGTAGGATTCAAACTAATTTAAGACACTGCCAGAGAGGCCCACCCATTGACTAAGGTGATTTCTAAGAATGTTGTGATCAATGGTGTCAGATGCAGCACTCAGATCTAAGAGGATGAGAACAGATAAATGGCCTGTGTCTGCATTTACCCGCAAGTCATTTACTACTTTAACGAGTGCAGTTTTTGTGCTGTGATTTCTTCTAAAACCTGACTGAAATTTATCAAGAATAGCATGTTTATTGAGATGGTTATTTAACTGCATAATGACTGCCTTCTCTAAAATTTTACTTAAGAAAGGCAGGTTAGAAATGGGTCTAAAATTTTCAAACGCAGAGGGGTCAAGATTTTTTTTCTTGAGTAGGGGTTTAACTACAGCAGTCTTAAGATAGTCTGGGAAGACCCCCGTATCTAATGACGTTTACTATGTCAAGAATATTATCAATTAGCACACCTGATACTTCTTTGAAAAAACGTGTTGGTATTGGGTCAAGAACGCAAGTGGAAGGTCTCAGTTGAGAAATTATTTTATGTAAATCAGGTAAATCTATCCTGGTGAAAGAATTTAATTTGTTTATAATGGAGTACTGGAGCTTAGGAGGATCCGCGGTGTTGGGGAGATATACTATATTACTTCTAATATCATTAATTTTTGATTGAAAAATACAGCAATAGCCTCACAGGTTTCACTGGAAGTATTTTGGAGGCATTCCTTTGCATTACCTGGGTTTAGCAGACAATCAATCGTAAAGAATAAGATTCTGGGATTACTAGCATTTTTATTTATAATCTTAGAGAAATAGCAGTGCCTCTCAAGACGGAGTGTGTTATTGTATTCTGTTATTTTAACCTTCAATATTTCATAGTGGATAGTTAGTTTAGTTTTCCTTCATTTATGCTCAGCTCTCAGGCATGTTATCTTTAAATCCGACACTCTTTGGGTCTTCCATGGTATAACAATGCTAAAAGATTTTTTAACTGTCTTTTCAGGTGCAACTATGTCAACAGCAGCTCTTACCTAGTATTACATTTTTCCACAATACTATTTACATTATCCTTGCTATTATAGTTAGCACTATAAACAGACTATTCATCCATTATCCATCCTGCTATATCCTAACTATAGGGTCACGTGGGTCAGCTGGAGCCAATCCCAGCCAACACAGGGCACAAGGCAGGAAACAAACCCTGGGCAGGGCGCACACACACACGGGACAATTTAAAATCACCAATGCACCTAAACTGCATGTCTTTGGACTGTGGGAGGAAATCTACCCAGAGGAAACCCATGCAGACACGGGGAGAACATGCAAACTCCACGCAGGGAGGACCCGGGAAGTGAACCCGGATCTCCTAACTGCGAGGCAGCAGCGCTACCCACTGCGCCACCATGCCGCCCATAAACAGACTAATTACTTAGAATGTTTGTAAGTTTTAAAGCTGCTGATGAATAAAAGAAGCGTTTTTTGACAATATGCTTCTCATGAATGTTTTCTAGCATTATTTCTATATTAAATAGTAAAAGAAAATGGTCTGATAGACCAATATCAATGACCTGCTTTACATCAACTTTTAGTCCTTTAGTAATTACTAAGTCTAAGTATGACCTGCTTTATGTGTAGGCTGATTAACGAGCTGTCTCAAAGCAAAAGAGTCCAGGAGGTTCATGAATTCTTTTACTTGAATACTTTTTGGTCACATTGATTATCGATATGAAAGTTAAAGTCAGCGACTATTAATTAAGAGTGTGCCATAGTTCGTAATTAAAACTGACATTAAGTCTGAGAATTCCTCAAAGAAAGATGTATTAAATTTAGGAGGTCTATACACGGATAATACTAGAAAGTAAGAATCTCCATGAATAATAACGGCGAGATACTCAAAGGACTTGAATTTACCAAAACTGACATCTTTACACTTTAACCGGCATGAGTAAATGTTTGCCAAGCACGAGTACAACTGTAATTCGGAGGCGCAGATTCGATTAAAACAGCCGTCATTTGAGCTAAGCCACGTTTCACTTAGTGCAATAAAATCAATTTTTCTATCACTAATAAGATTGTTGATAAAAAATGTCTTGTTAGTTAATGCAATATTTAATGTTTCGAAGGAGCAGAGCTGAATTCTATGTGCGTTATTAGTGTTATTTTTGTTAGCGCTGCTCTGTGTATTTTTTATTTAATCTTTAATCTGTTTTTATAGTTTTAATACGTTGTTCATCTGTTGTAATTGTAATTAAATTATTAATGTTTATGCCGCACTGCCTAGATTTTTTACATGCATTAAGATTGGTTATTAGAGTATTAATGTTGTGCACTTTTACGGAAGACTTTGTTAAGCAATTATCATGTCCTAGCAAAACATTAGCATTACGGAAGGGGTTTAGAGTAGAAATAGACAGTCAAAAGAGACAAATTACCTTAGTTTTCAGGGAGAGGACCCAGGCACCGAATCTATTCAGATGCAGGCCATCCTGCTTGAAGAAATGCGGCCTTTCCCAGAAGAGGTCCCAGTTGTCGATGAACCCGATGTCTTGATTCTTGCAGAAGCCTTTCAGCCAGTTCTTTAATCCCAGCAGATGACTGTAGTATTCGTTTGATCTTCTAACGAAAGGTAGACCTGAGATGAAGATCCTTGCCGATGGGGTCCTCTCCTTCGTGTCTTTAATTAGTGCTGTGAAGTCAGCCTTGAGAATTTCCGACTGTTGGAAGTGAGGATAAACAGATGGAAAAGTCCAAACACCCCTCATATTAAGCAGGGCTAAGGTCATTAGGAGAATCTGTAGAACACCCCTATCAATGAGGCAGCATTCAGATAAATGGGAGAGTAGAAAATACTGGTGCCGTTAATTGATAGGATGGGGTAATAAAGTTTTGCACATTAAGTATCAGATGTTGTGATGTATTAGATGAGGTAATCGTAATAGAAAAGTACAAAAGATGATAAATTGTTTAATTGATCGATCACTCCATGGACTGTGACATTTGTGCATAACTGTGCAAATAAAGAAATGTTCTGCATGATTGATGTCTTTGAAGATAGAGGAAAATGTTTCCCATGACAGCATTTTCCAGGACCCATGCTGAAAAAGATGAAGGCTATTGGGACTCTATACTTTGGAGTAATGAGACAAAGGTAAATCCTTTTTGGACTGATGACAACCGAACAGTATGGTCTTGCAAGGACGAGGAGTACAGCAGAAAATGCCTAGTAACCACAGTAAAGTATGGTGGTGGCAGTGTTTTCCTGTGGGGTTGTATGAGTGCTGCTGATGTAATGCAATTGTACTTATTGGTGGCATCATGAATTCACAGATATACTGCAAAATACCGAAGGAAAAAATGCTACCATTTCTCTTTGCCCTGGATCACTGGGCACCCTTTCGACATGATTATGACCCAAAACATACACCCAAGTCCACTACTGTATTTCTGAGAAAGAGGAGAGTGAATGTGATTCAGCGGCCAAGCATGTCACCAAACCTCAATCCATTTGAATACCCATGGAAAGTTCTGAAAACAGTGGTTGAATGTCATTCTCCATCCAGCATCCAGGCTCTGAAACAGCACAATCTCTAAGAATGAAGAATGATAGACATTGTCGTCAACTTGTTCATTCCATGTCTAGAAGAGTTGCTAATGTTCTTAAAAATCTTGAAGACCGTACAAAATATTAAATCTGGTGGATTTCTTTTCTATGGTGTATTCTTTTTTGCAACACCTCATTTGAAAAGAATTTATTATTTTCTTATCCTAATGATGTTGGTGACCAATCCTTTATGTTGCTAATAAAACAAGTATTTAATAAAAGCCATTTTTGTTAAAAATCTGCAAATTGTTCTGGTGTTTCTGATAAGCTGAGCCCCTCAGACACTTTTTAAAATAACTATTTATAGCTTATCATGGTTTTGATAACTCCAGCAAGTTAGAATGAGGTCGTAGGGCAATGCTGCACCGGCAGTTGGTACCCCTTCTGAGTCACCCACTGACTGGAAAGCCTGCCAGTCAGAGGGCTTTTCAGGGTTTGAACCGACACTACGCTGAGGCGCATGTTCAATGCAATTGTAATATGAACAAGCAAGTTCTCAGATTGAAGAGGGCCAACGGCAAAGTGCATTCCCGAAGCTGCCACTAGAGGTATAAAATCAAAGTACAGACTGCCAAGGGTCATCTTTTCACTGATCTTTAGGCTTAAGGTAGAGCAGAGAGAAGAGAGCTTAAGTTTATATATATTAATGAGAAAAGCTTATTTCCAATTTGTATATTTGTTAGGGTGGAAGTAATCTGTGTTTGTGGTTGCTCATTTTTTCAACACTGTCTTTGTGCATAACTTTTTTCACTTTTTGTTTTTGATCCTTTTTCTGTTCATCCTTTGTTAACTATCTGTGGAAGAAGAAGAACGAGTAAGAAAAGGCTTTTTAGTTATTTCTGTTTGATTTTCTCTCGTCAATTTTTGCTTTTTGCTTAGTTATTGGCACATCTGAAATAAACCAGAATTCTGTTTTTTTGAACAGTCATCATTATCGGTGTCTCAAGGAATATAATATAAAAAGACATCACATAGACATGAATGAAAAGAAATATTCCAACCACGTAGGCAATGCAATACCAACTATAGTGAGAGATTTAAAGAAGTAGCAGGGTAAATTTCACCCTGGGACAAATAAAGATCTATCTATAAGAAGTCTGTTTCTTAAAACGTGTGAAAGACAGGAACATGATTACCATGTTTCCCTGAACATAAGACCAGGTGTTATATTAAGCTTTACTCCAAAAGATACAATAGGGCTTATTTTCAGAGGATATCTTATATTTATTGATGTATAACAATATACATTTATCCAAATACAGTCATGTCATCTTCTTCTGGAATATCGTCATAACTTCCCACATTCAAACCCTGAATTTCAGCCTGAATTTATTGCCACTCCAGTCGCTTTTAGGATTTTAGGATCTTCCAGGATCGATGCACGTGCTTCAAAGTTTGATGAATGGTTCAAAGTGGTGAAACAAAATGCCGACATACAAATGTATTCATGTTGCATTTATATTCAAGCGTTGCATATTCCCCAACATAATGATGCAATACGTTTTAAAAGTCTCACATACCATCTTCTGTGCCGTCTTTTTTTTCACAATAGTATCAGAATGTACGGTGGCATATTTCAGCCATAGAGAAAAAAAGACATAATGAAATTGTCTGTTTTGTGATTAAAGTGGAAATTTCTGTAATTTTTGCATATTTTTTTAACCTCGAAATGTCCACTTTAACATCGTAGTTCACTTTATCATTAAAGTAGACTGTCATAAACGTCATCTTAAAACCGACCCAGTTGTTAATCGCTACATACTTCTGGGGCTTCCTCCTGACCTGACTGTAGTGGGAAGCAGCAATAGATCACCACCCAGAACACATTAAATTTATGATATGCCAGCTCTCTGCACATTTAGAATTCTTAGATTTATACTTGATATCACATTCATGATGAAATGCATTAAAATATGTATGTTACATTTTACAGATAAATTGTTAACTTTGTTTAAATAATGAAACCAAAGACTTAAAGGTTTGGGGATCTGGTGAAGCTACAATGACGCCAGTGTATGTGTGTGTGTATGTTTGTGTTCACCTTGCGATGAGCTGAAGCCCTGTCCAGGGATTTTGTTTCTGTCTTGCGCTGGTGCTGCTGGACTGGGTCGCATCCCCAAATTGATGGATGTAATCATTAAACCTTCTTTTCAGAGATATTGTGGCAAGGTGTCCTTGGAATATAATGGATGTTTTGTCACACTTGTCACATCACGTGAAGTATAAACATGGCCTCAGGCACCTTCCTTTTCAGGTGACGATCTTGACTAGGGCTTATTCTAGGGGTAGGGCTGATATTACAGAGCAGCCTGAAAATCATGTTAGGGCTTACTGTATTTTCAGTGTAGGTCTTATTTTCAGGGAAACACGGTATTACACATAGACAATAAATTAAACAGATTTACATGAATGTATTTATTTTTTTATTTCATGCAGTTTATTTTGCTCATTCAGTATCCAATGGTGGTCATTGGTGATTGTTTTTAGTTAAAGTTTTTAGTTCTGCAGTGTCTAACAGCCCTGAAACAGTAAAGGTCATATCTATTAATGACCATATAGAGTGAATACAGTGTTCTGTAAAGTATGCAGGAACAGGAGGCATCAGTAATTCAAGGGGTGTTCAACTTCTAAGCTATAACAAAGTGGAGAAAGTTCCATTCTTTTTAGGTGTGTTTGCAAATCATACGAGAAGCAACTACTGTGGTATCTACTTTTTCTGTCTGTCTACATGAAACAACACATAATTCAAAAGGAAATTCAAAGGAAATTTGTCAAAACAGTTACATTTTCTTTGAGAATTTTCAAAATGTCTTATTGAAAGCATTGGTGAATCTGCAAATTCATCTGTCTTTAAACAGAGGAACATTCTGTGTGACTTCAACCACTAATTATTGTAATGTTTCAATTTTATCTTGACAGTAGTTACGCCACCTTGTATATTTTGTATATTTTTCCTCTTTTTCTTGTATGATACCGTCTTGGATCCAAAACACCATGCCAGAGAAAAGTTGGGTATGCACATGAAAGCTGCTCATACAGCAGAACCTGTTTCCTGCTGCTTTAGCTAAGTTAACCATAAGAGTACACAAAAAAAAGAATTCTTTGCAAATGAATGGAAGAGGAAAGCAATTATATAAGAATACTGACAAACACCAGAGCCTGGGGTGTGTGTTGGATTGTATACTAATATGGGGAAGAAGTTAAATGAGACACCACAGCTAACACAGTTTCCATTTGTCTCAGAATGGAGAAAAAACATTCGGAGGACAGATGAGGTCACTTCCGTCAAAGATGGCCATCAACCCTCCTCTTCCACTCCAGCATAAATATTGCAGCTTCCAGGAAGAGGTTAACATTCAAGACTGGATCTTTGTCAGAGACACATTTCAAAGAAGGGCTCCTTACTCTGTTTGCACTTGAAAAGTTCTCTACAACCTTTTCTTTTAGTTTCTCTTATGTACAACAAATGGACATTAAACAGGGCTATCTGCTGGTACCCCAACTCTTACTTTGTTTGTTTTTCCAATTTACTCTAAATAAGACTGAAATGACTGAACTAATATTATGTGCAGATTATTATTTTAACGAACTGATGTTATCAACCTGCAGCTCTATGTTGTTTGAACTAACTAATTAAATGGAGAAAGTGCAGCGCCCTAAGTAATATTAACAAATCATGAGTTTAAAAAGGGAGCGGCAGTTGATGTGAATGCAGAAGATCAGAGCCACAGGGTCAGCAACAAGACCCACACTGAAATTTGCAGTGTCGGTGCAAGAAGAGACTGTGCCACAAATATAAAGGAAAGGAAAGAACAAAAGAGTTGCTTATGCCGTACAATGTACAAGTGGGTGGGATGTTGTTATGGTTTATCCATACTGGAAGAGATGCCTTAGCTTCAGTGTATCTTTAGACTGGCATTAAATCTTTAAGGTAACTGTCAACTTTGGTATTCCCATTACACAATAAATAAATTATGTTCCAAGTATTTAGTTGTTTTTATACTATTAATGATTTAATGGATTTAAATTGAATTAGATTAGGGTTAGATAAACTTTTATCAATCCCAAGGGGAAATTTAGATGCATACAGTAGAAGAAACATAAAAAACAAAACTACACACTCACAGGACAAATAATAAAGCCAATAAATAGATAGATAGATTGCCAGATAATAAATAAATATTGTAAAAAAATAGCATAATGAACTTAAAGAGCATAGGCGTTTAGTCTGTGACATCAGGAGGTGGATTGAATTACCTGATAGCAGAAAAGACTCCCAGGGAAGATTCTTAGCACACCATGAAGAAATGAGCCTGGGTGCTAAATATTCTCCAAAACAGTGCCCCCTGGATTGGTACAGCGTTTTCATGATGCTGTCCAGTTTTGCCATCATTCTCTTTTTCATAACAGCTTACAGTATGCCCAGGGTTTGCCCTGTGATGGAGTAGGCTTTCCTGATAAGTTTGCTCTGGCATTGTACAGTATACCTGTATCTTTTGAGTTCATGTTGCTTATCCAGGAGACCACAGCATAGAACACCACACTGCCTACTATGGCCTGGTTAAACATTTCCACCAGCAGCATTACTGGCTTTTAACTAATAATAATACTACATAGACAGGGAACTTGTTTGGGTTGTTTTTCTCTTTTCATTGTGCAATACTGATGGTGATTTTATGCTATCATTGGTCATTTTATCATTATAGTCATTTAGTTCGGTAATTATTGGGTACTGCTCTGTTACACATATTTTCAAAAATGTTATGTTTAAAGGATAGGATTGGCATTTTTAAGTTGGAGTTATTTCTTCACAAACATGGTATATATGTATTTGCTACACAAAATTGTGTTCTAAAGTTAAGAGCTTTCTATAAATTTAAAAATATATCTTGCCTGCTCTGGCACTTTGCTCTGAAGAGTATGTGGCATTGAGGAGAGGCTTATAAAATTAACCACATATGTCCATTTTTCAGGCCTAGACAGTTGCTGAGTATTGATCCACACTTTCCTTGTTTCCGACACATGTTTATGATAGTAAAAGGAATCTGGAAAATACTCATTTTATTGCATATTCTTGATAGTATTTTTCTAATGCTAAACATACACTTTTTATTTGATTGATAGATAGATAGATAGATACTTTATTAATCCCAAGGGAAAATTCACAATGTACAAATTCTTATGGATATAAATCAAAATAAACCCAAACACATGGCACTAAAGGTTGTACTATGATTTGATCTGTCAGGAGGAGACTATGGTGGTGGGGAGTGAAAGGTTGTTGTGCAGGAAGTGCTGAGCTATCACATATAGCTGGTCATCTTTTAAAATGGCTGAATATCATAACAAAAAACAGGTACAGGTGTAAACTATTTGTGTGTAATTACAAGATACAGCTCAATACTCGACAGCTGTCTTGGCTTGAAAAATAAATGTTATTGGTAAGATTTTAAGCTTTTCCTTTGTGCTCAATAAACTGCAATCTAAAGCACCAGTGTGGGCAAGATATTTGTGGTCAGACATTCTTAATGAATAGAGTAAAAAAAAAAAGCGCAAAAACTTTTTGAACGTCCCTCATATGACAATAAAAAGTGAAACCCTGCAAGGGTGGAATAAATTTCATAGGCACTGTAGTTTATGGTTGGCTGTGAATGTCTAAGTTTGAATATCTCTTATCGTGCAGCTTATCTGGGATGGCTGTGATATTAGGTCTACTGCTGTGCATGATCAGTATGAGAAAATGGTTTGATTGATCTGCAGATATAGACAAAGAAACAGCTCCAAGCAACCTAACAAACAGTCATTTATTCATTTATCACTATTGCTTATTGCAATGCAGAACCATGGGGACAAGGGATCATAGCTTATACAACCATGGATGGAATGCCAGTGTATCACACCACGCACTCAGAAAATATATTATAGAGAGCCAGTTTATAATAACAAGTCACCTTAATGTCCTTATCTTTGTAATGTTGGAGAAAACAAGAACACTTGGAGACAACTCATGCAGACACAGGAAGAATGTTACAAACTCCATTGCTGTTAGGAAGCACTGCACCACAATGCCATCCACCAAACCAACATCTAAAGTGTATTAAAAGCTCAAGGTGACATCTCAAGCAGATGTCAATAAAGCCCTCGAATGTACCTGCCTTGTACTCGGTCACCGCAGTGACTGCGCTCAGGCAGAATTTGTAGCATTATAGCACATCACTGCAGAGCTTGTCTTTGCTAGGGATTTAAATCTCTGTCACTACGATATAATACATAACCACTGAGGCAAGTTGTTTTTCTTTTGGCCTTTACACTTCGTTGTTTCTGTCAAAAAATGTGCTACATGTAGTCTATTAATGTAATAATGTAAGCTCCCAAGCTCAGGTCCATTGAGCTTGGGAGCAGGGTGTGACAAAGTATTAGCTTTCGTTCTTGATGCATTTGTGCTTCTGCTTGAATTAGTGCTCACTCCGAGTCAGCAGCAGCTTCAATTTCAGCCTTACAATATAATATATCATATCACTCTCAAATCTGCTTAATCAAATTCTGGGTCACAGAGGGTGTAGCCTCTCTTGACAGCATCGGGAACAAATCAGAAACCAGCCCTGGATGAGACATCAGTTCATCACAGAGTGAAATTTGTACTGGTTTGTGTCTGCAGGATGAGGACCAATCCACTTTTTGGGAAGAACTCACATTAACTGTTGGAAAAGAATACATAGTTAGAAACTTGCTGCCTGGATTATTTTAACATAGTCATCAATCTACAAGTGAATGTGAAAACAATTATGAAAGTGACTTCATTTTGAACCAGTGACACCAAACATATCCAGTTTTGTAATTGGCTAGACCTTGTTGAGCGGTAACGTTTGTTACAAGTACATCAGGGGGCTGTTGTGGTGTGAGATTTTGCATATAAATTGATATATATTTTGTATGCCTTTATTTGTGACTTATAACACTAATGTCTATCATTGATAAGAATAGCAATGGTTTGATGGTTAACAAACCCCCCACCCACCCCCTTTTAGTACTCAGTCTCTTTGTGATTTTATGACTGGGCTGGAGGAAGTGCCTGGAACCATTTTGGCATGTGATTCTCTGCAGGACTCTCTCAGTCAACCTCCACAGATAAGGCAGACTACGTAGCTGGCAAGCATCAGCTGAACAAATAGTTTTGGGGGCAGGTGTGAAAATTATTGTGTGCCCCATTGGTCTGAAGTATGGCTGTTTGGGATTGGACTCAATCAGTGGGTATTCTGTAGCACGACACCCTATTGGTGGACGAAGAATACATAAATTCACTTGCTTTACCCCTCCCTCTCTCTCTCATACCAACTGATGAAGGATTATCTCACACGTCATGAACTGAAAAAGACCACACTGAGAAACACAATTCGGCAGCCATTTTGAGACAGCCATGCCTGTTCTAAGAAAGCTGACCAAAAATGTTGCCTTAACTAGAGACATTTAAAGTAGCTACAAGTCTGGTTGCCAGTGCTCATCTGTACTTTGCTTATTGTTATTATTTATGAATATTATCAATAAAACATTTTTTAAAGTTTAACTTAACTCCTGCTTGTCTTTTACTACACATAACTGCCTGAGGTTATAAATGTAGATGGGAAGGTGGGGAGAAGTTATAAAGTACAATACCTTATAAACAGTGGCAAGTCTGGGAGATTCAAGGCATTCTGACAAAGGCTACTATGACACTATGGGTCGTTGTTGTCACAGTCAACACGTCCAGACACCAGGTAAAATTCCCAAAAATAATTGTAATTTCTTTTATAATATGCACAAAGCACCTCCACCTCCACAATGCACAATAATCAATGCAATAATAAACAATAAATCCTCCTCTCCACCCAGCAGCTCTGTCACACTTCCTACCAACTCCGGCTCAGCTTGCTGGGTTTCCCACAGTCCTTTAAATAGTCCTTGACCCGGAAGTGCTTCTGTCCATGTGATTTCATAGCACTTCCGGGTCAGATGAAAACTCTTATTTTTCTTCTGCCTTGAAGTACTTCAGTTCTTTCGTCCCCATGACTTATGAGTACTACCAGACTATAAGACTGTGTCTCCCTGCAGCGTCCCCTGGCAGCCCCCACGTTATCCAGCAGGGCTGTGATGCTGAACTCCATTGTCCATGATGCCCTGCGTGAATTCGGGGCACCTCCATGTTGCAGGGAGGACTCCATCTAGCGGTGTAGATGTACTGGCCAGGATAAGCTGCCGGCCATCTCCCACCCTACATATTAATAATACAAAGGGGAAAGTAGAGTAATATATCACACTACCAATACAAAACAGGGGCTCTAACCTGAGATCATACCACAGTGATACTTCAGAATGATGGGGCAGTGCTGGGTCCATTTGGTATCTTATTTCAAAAGGTGCTGACCATAGATATGAGGGCAACCTAGTCCAATGCATGCCACTGCCATCACATGCGGAAACTTAGCTGTCCTTCTTTTGTATTGGACCTGAGTTTTCTGTGCGCACTTGCGTACTGCCATTTTTACTAAGTGCAACAGGAGAGAACAGCCTGTGCAAGAGTGTCAGTGAGGTCCAAGAGACTTCAGTAGTTGTATGGTAAACATCTGACTAAAATTCTAAAACTCTGCATTGGACTTGGGTTGGTCTTTGTGCTTTGATGAGAAGCAGGGCCGTTTGAAGGAATTTGGGGGCCCCAAGCAAAATGGACATGGAGGCCCCCCGCACACACGCACGCACGCAAAGGAACCTTAGCATAGCCATACAGTTTAAATTCGCTCACACTTTATATAAATGAAAAAGGTTTACAGTGCAAATACTGCTGTTGCATATACTGTGCATAAATAAAAAAATGTTTAGAGTGCAAATACTGCTGTTGCATATAAAGTGCATAAAATTTGAACATTTTCAACAATTGAACAGTTGCAAAAAACACCACTGTACAAATAAACAATCATTAATAGAAGGTAAATTGACAGTTAATTAATCTTTAGTCTTTAGCTATGCATTTACTGAATGAGCACTGTGCAGCTGTTCGTCCGACTGTACTGTATTTTATTTTTCTAAACTGTTTTAATTATTCTTATTTCTTTTATTATTTTAATTTCTTCTATGTAAAGCACTTTGAATTGCCATTGTGTATGAAATGTGCTATATAAATAAACTTTTTACTGTTAAACAGTGAAATTATAATTAAATGTTTACTAATTATTAGTAGTGCTGTGAGTCGACTACCGATGCTTAAAAACATCCCAAGCTAATGTTTGATGTACAGAATTTATTGTGTTATTTTCCTAAATAGATTATCACAGACGTGGAATAGTTAGTATAGCATGCTATGCCACTTTCATCAAAACTATAGAAATGTCATGTCATTTATGTATGATACATACAGTAATCCCTCGCTATATCGCGCTTCGACTTTCGCGGCTTCACTCTATCGCGGATTTTAAATGTAAGAATATCTAAATACATATGACGGATTTTTCGCTGGTTCGCGGATTTCTGCGGACAATGGGTCTTTAAATTTATGGTACATGCTTCCTCAGTTTGTTTGCCCAGTTGATTTCATACAAGGGACGCTATTGGCGGATGGCTTAGAAGCTACCCAATCAGAGCATGTATTACATATTAACTAAAACTCCTCAATGCTATAAGATATGCTTCCCGCGGAACTTGATTGTTTGCTTGTCTCTGCCTCTCTCTCACCCTCTCTGACATTCTCTGCGCCTGACGGAGGGGCTGTGAGCAGAGGGGCTGCTTGCACAGAAGCTGTTTGCCTAGTGGATACGAACGCACCTCTAAGAAATGCCGCTTTATCACGGTGCTTCCAAAAACACACTTATTGATTTTTGGATTGTTTGCTTTAATCTCGCTCGCTCTCTCTCTCTCTCTGACGTTCTCTGCGCCTGACGGAGGAGATGTGAGCAGAGAGGCTAAAGGCAAACTTTAAAGCACAAGTATTGATTTTTTGATTGTTTGCTTTTCTTTGCAAGCGCGAGCTCTCTCTCTCCCTCTGAAAAAGAGAAGATCTATTTGCATTCTTTTAATTGTGAGAAAAAACTGTCATCTCTGTCTTGTCATGGAGGACAGTTTAAACTTTTGACTAAAATGTGTTATTTCATGTCTAGAGGGCTCTAATAATGTTAACAGTGTGGGAGAGTTTCTAAGGGCTTAAAATATATAAAAATAACCATACAAACATATGGTTTGTACTTCGCGGATTTTCATCTATCGCGGGGGTTCTGGAGCATAAACCCGCGATCGAGGAGGATTACTGTAAACATATTTCTGCTAGCCTACCTGCTGCAAAATTGCACCATTTGTACAAGACAAGTAGAGCTATTTTATGTGTGTAATTTATCACTTACCACTGTCTTGTTTTTTCTTATCCTCCTCTTCCTTTCTCTTCTTTCTTTTTTGGCTTCCTGAAGCATAATTCCGCTTCCTGACTGCCGAGGAAGTTTTGTATTTTGCCGGCAGCAGAGATCAAGAGCACCTGGCTGCAGCCACTGTGGAGCTCCACAGTAAGCGGAAACACGTGACCTCCACAGTCGGCGGAGACCGCCTTCAAGCATTCACGCATGCGTTAAACAGATTGGGCTGCACCGTAAACTGTGTGATGGCGTAGCCTTTCAATACGCGCCACGCAGATCGGGCAGGCAACGAGAGAGGTCTGGCTGCAGCCACTGTGGAGTATGGAGGAATATTTCGGACAAAATGAAATAAATAAATAAATGCGTGAATAAATAAAAGTACTGTGAAATGTGAGCATAAATAAATAAATGTGTCATGAAATGAGAGCATAAATAAATAAGTCACGAAATATGTTTTTCGTTGCTTATTTATTTATTTCATTTTGTCCGTAACATTCCTGCAAACCATCATGAAATACGGCTTGAAATAAAACTGTCACTTTCACTCGTCAAAGTTAAGAGGGTGGGCTCTAACACGCCCTCTAGTTACTGATTGGTGAATCGATAGCACAAGAATGAATTAGAAAATGCTTACTACTGCCGATGAAATGGATTCTGCCGAAGATATTACGTATTTCAGAGAGAGAGCTGAAGATTTATCAGAAGAAATTACAATGTTGGCGGCCCTTTTAGACTCCGATATAGATGAAACTATTTTTGAAATTATCAAAGAACAGGTGGAACGGACTCGACTACACTCCAGTTCAGGTGGCGCAGTTCCTGCTCTGGGCGTCCATCCTTTGACATTCCAGCTGAGTCAATTGAACACCTTCTGTTATGCGGTTTAAAAGTCGACAGATTGCAGATCTATATGGTGTATTGGAGAAGAACAATCACAAGGCGAATGAGCCAGTTTGATATACGGTAAGCTGCGCGGCTGTATTAGTTTAGGTACTTTGACATGGAATGCCCAAAGCAGCGTCAACTAATATTTTGAACTGAGTATTTGACCCTTGTTTTACGAGTATAAAGTCAGGTGCATATTCGCAGCTACTTTTTCAAACAACTCTACAGCTCTGATCAGTGGTAAAGTTGTTCAGTTCAAAATATTAGTTGGAGCTGCTTTGGGCATTCCACGTCAAAGTATGCTACCTAAACTAATACAGCCGCTGTAGCCACCGTGATATCAAACTGGCTCATTTGCCTTGTGATCGCCTTTCTCCGATACACCATATAGATCTACAATCTGTCGTACTTTTAAACCGCATAACAGAAGGTGTTCTATTAACTCAGCTGGAATGTCAAAGGATGGACGCCCAGAGCAGGAACCGCGCCACCTGAACTGGAGTGTAGTAGAGTCCGTTCCACCTGTTCTTTGATAATTTCAAAATAGTTTCATCTATATCGGAGTCTAAAAGGGCCGCCAACATTGTAATTTCTTCCGATAAATCTTCAATTCTCTCTCTGAAATACGTAATATCTTCGGCAGAATCCATTTCATCGGCAGTAGTAAGCATTTTTCTAATTCATTCTTGTGCTATCGATTCACCAATCAGTAACTAGAGGGCGTGTTAGAGCCCACCCTCTTAACTTTGACGAGTGAAAGTGACAGTTTTATTTCAAGTCATATTTCATGACGGTTTGCAGGAATGTTACGATCAAAATGAAATAAATAAATAAGCAACGAAAAACATATTTCGTGACACATTTATTTATTTATGCTCACATTTCACAGTACTTTTATTTATTCACGCATTTATTTATTTATTTAATTTTGTCCGAAATATTCCTCCATATCTCAGGGTGTTTTACAAAGATGCCTTGAAATAACATTAAAAACATCACTAAGAATAAATGTATTATAAATATGAACTATAGCAGCAAGCAACTTACTGTAAAAAAAAATTGATCAAATAGATTGGTTTAAGTGATAATAGCTCATTTCCTTAATTTAAGTCTGTGGATATAAGGTTAAACTTCTTTGTAAGATTAATAGCCATTGGAATAAATGAGTATTTGAACCAGTGGCTTTATGCTCTTCATTTCTTCGGCATCTGACCTGATTGCACAACTCAGAACGAATTAAAGAATTTTAACAAGTGGACAGTCACAGCACTAAGGACAGGGACAGTCAGCGACACAGTGTTCTTTTCTTTTTTTGAAAAAGGATCATACATTTCTTTAAAAACTGGTTGGATACGTTAGGTTTTATAAACCTGATGCCTTAAGACAAATGGCAGTTTTATTAATAATAACTGATGTCTAAAGATATCTTTAAACAAACACAATTTGCTCATAAGAGGGAAGTTGCAACAATAGATCAAAACGGAAAGGAAACTTTATATGATTTACGTGAGTGGGAAAATAAAAACACTACATACTTATATATATATATAGTACAGTACCTGCCAAATAATACAAAGAGTACACCGCATGTGTTTCGCCCTAATTGGGGCTTATCAGGTGTGCACACCTAAGCTTCCTCTTACGGCGGTTGAACATTGGACATCAACGTTACGCCACAAAGGCTGCTTCGTTTATTTTGCAGGATTAATATTTTCATTTTGGTCAACTAATGTGGAACTAAAATGAAAAATATACTGTAATGTCAAATTGTACATCATGCACAGTTCCGATCGGGCCGTAAAGTGGATATTTTTGTTTTTAATATTTTTTTCATTAAGCGCATGCGGTGTGTGTCACTACGTGATTCCCGATGACGGCCCGATCTGCGTGCACGTGCGTATTGAAAGGCTACGTCATCACACACTTAACGGTGCTGCCCAATCTGTTTAACGCATGCGTGAATGCTTGAAGGCGGTTTCCGCCGACTGTGGAGGTCACGTGTTTCCGCTTACTGTGGAGCTCCACAGTGGCTGCAGCCAGACCCCTCTCGCAGAGATCGCGTGGTTGGCTGGCTGCTGTCAGCGAGGGGGGATCCCGATAACAGTGTCATTGCACTTTACTGCATTCACTATCAATGGGGCGCTCACACAGTTTGTCGCTGCATTTTATTCTTAACCAGTCGTTGTCTTGGGGCCCCAGGCCAGCTCGGGGCCCCAAGCAATTGCTTGGTTTGCCTGCCTTGTCGCGACGGGCCTGATGAGAAGCAGCACACGCAGAGTCTTATGTCAAAGATTGTAAGGACCATATGAGGTTCCAGTCAGCATTCTTAGCTGCTTTGATTTGGGGAGGTGCAGTAAAACATTGTTGGTTGGTGTGCCTCTAGTTAGTCTGGTTATAAAAAAGCAGTCAATAGTATGCAAATCTAAGAAATCTATTTTTGTAAACACTGTAGAAAAAAATCTAAATTAAAAAGCAAAACAAAAAACCTTGTTGTGTTACAGCCTTGTTTTTCATAAAGGAAAGGTTCTAAGATACCTCTCATGAAAAAGGAAAGCTTGAGATTAATTCTTTGCCCAAATAACATTTAGTATTCTACTTCTACTGGATTGCAATTAAGAGAACATTCAACAGCCCTTCTTCATGAAAATGAAAAGCATTTTTTCACTTGTTTCAATCGCATTTTCCTAACTGCTTCACTTTTACAAGTTGGAGTTTCTTTCTTTTGCAGATACTGTGTGATGTGGAGTTACACCCTTTTTTTGTTGCAGCTTCGGTTTCCTTCCATTGTCCAAAGATATGCAGGTTTGGTGAATTGGTTATGCTAAATTAGCCCTAGAGTGTATTTGATGTTTGCCCTGCGATAGACTGCCATCCTGTCCAAGGTTTGTTCCTGCCTTGTGCCCTGTGCTAGCAGGGATGGACTTCAGCCCCCCCCTGCAACCCTGGTCTGGAATAGGTGGGTTAGAAAGTGATGTGATGTGACAATGCCTTCTTGGTTTTTAGTGGATGCCACTATTCCTGTGTGTTTGTTGCTAGAGGGCACAGGCTTAGAAATCGTGCTTTAGCTATATTTAAGATGATGTCACATATTTCCCTTTCTCTAAACTTCAGGATAACTTCTCTAAAATTCTGACAGTAAACTCTTTACATGTGTTCTCACCTTCTGGCTAGTGATTTTTTGACTTTAAGATTTCATCCCCTTTTTTCTCTCTGACACACAATTGTTTAGTCTTTCTAGTTTTGACCCTCTGCTTTGTTTTTTGAGTAATGGCAGGTGAAAGTGTAGTTAGGGAGCATAGAATGTTGGTCTGTAGGATGACGTTAGATATCAAGAGGAAGAGGAGAGTGAGGGCAGAGCCAAGGATCAAAAAAGCTGAAAAAAGAAAACTGCAAGATTGAGTTCATGAAGGAGGTAAGACAGGCACTGGGTGGGAATGAAGAGTTACCTGATAGCTGGGCAACTACAGCTTAAGTAGCATGTTTGACAACTGGCTGGTGTCAGGGATGCCAGGGGCAACGACCTGGCCGGGACGCCTTGAGGGACCGGAAGAGGGTCTACGCCCACCCTGGATCACATGGGGGCCGCCATCCTGGTTGCTTTGGGGGCCACGGGTAGTGGGCTTGGAAGCCCAGACCTGTAGGGACTCGTGGTCACTGCCAGGGGGCGCCCCAATGCCTTGGGGACCCTGGACCTCAGCACTTCCGCCACACCAGGAAGTGCTGGGGGGAAGAGGAGAAGGGACACTCGGAGAGCTCCTGGGAGAACAGCCGGCACTTCTGTCACAATGGGGCGTGTCCAGGGAGGAACGCCGGGAAACACCTGGAGCTCATCCGGGATGAGATAAAAGAGGCGGTCTCCCTTCATTCGAGGCTGGAGTCGGGTGGAAGCAGGAGAAAGCAGGAGAGATCTGTACCGAGAGTAGGGAGCAGGTTGAGGATACCCTGGAGAGATATCCTCTAGAGAGGAGAGGAATGAAGGTCAGTAGGAACATGACAGAATACATGCGTGTGAATGAGAGGGATGTAAGATAAGTGGTGAGGATGCAAGAAGTAGAGCTGGCGAAGGTGGATGAGTTTAAATACTTGGGATCAACAGTACAGAGTAACAGGGAGTGTGGAAGTGAGACGAAGAAGAGAGTGCAGGAAGGGGGGAGTGGGTGGAGAAGAGTATCAGGAATGATTTGTGACAGATGGGTATCAGCAAGCGTGAAAGGGAAGGTCTACAAGACAATAGTGAGACCAACTATATTATATGGGTTGAAAAATGTGGAGACAAAGTCAGAGAGGCAAGATTACATTGATTTGGACATGTGCAGAGGAGAGATGATGGGTGTATTGGAAAAAGGATGCTAAGGATGGAGCAGCAGGGTAAGAGGAAAAGGAGGTTTTTGGATATGGTGAAGGTAGATGTGCGGGTAATGGGTGTAACAGAGTAAGATGCATAGGAGAGAAGGATTTGGAGAAAAATTATCTACTGTGGCAACTCCTAACAGGAGCAGCCAAAAGAAGAAGATTCATCTCCCAGCCCATTTTCCCCACCTTTGCCTGCCAAGCTTCATCTTGGGACAGTAGTGGGTGACAAATAAATGAAACAATGAAAACCATGGCATGAATGAAATCATTTAACAGAATTTTTCACCTTGTACCTAGGGGTTGAGCAAAAATTTGGCAATAAAATGCCCTCTAGTGCCAATCCTTTTTCCAGTTATTTGGATCCACTAAGAAACTTGTACAGTAGAGTTAATTTTGACACCATACACCATATCAGAAGGTGGTGATAATAGGTAAGCATTGATCATGGGTCAGGCACTATCTGCTTGATTTTGTCAATGACTGGCCCCCAAAGTAGGTCCACGTAGTGATGCTTTAGAAACACAATGCCTTGATAACACTTTGTAAAACACATTGTAAAATTTAGTCCATTATCATATTGTGATCCCCTTAGCATTCTTATTTAGTAACTTGATATTTTTATGCTTTAATGAAAAGTACCCAATAAACAAAAATGAGAAATACAATAAAACTACAACTTACTTTTTGAGTCCAACTGAGTTTTTTAATATAGCACTCTTGACTGAGTACAGGGCAGAGGGGTGTGAATAATTCTCAGTTAAAAAAAGTTCAGATTACACTAACTACTAGATACAGAACTTGTATACATATAAAAACACAAAGAAAAAGGTGGAAAGTGATTAAACATAATTTGAAATTGAAACCAATAATATCTGTCCATTAATTAATTGCTGAACTATGGTAACTTGACAGTAGTGAAGATTAAAATTGTAAAAGAGAAAGTCAAAAACAAAGTCACAGTCCTGAAGACCTTTGCCAACTGTGACCACCTACCCTCGCCTGTGTTTTCTATAGTGGAGTCTTTGCTGGTGGTCTAATCTGATAAGAGTATCTTTCCATCCAATGATTACAGAGCTTCTTTATCTGACATGACTTTTCCATATGTAGCAGAGTAGCCTTGCAGTAGGCGAGTTGGCACCAAGTGCCACATCCAGATACAGAGAAGAGAAATAGAATAGAGTTCTTAACATTTTAAAAAATATTGTGACACTTAAAATTCTGTACATATAACTAACAAACAGAGATGCAGCATGCACAGCTAATTAGCAGCTCTAGTCAGGGTATGCTAGACTAAAGTCGTAAGTCTTCAACCTCGATTTAAAAGCTGAGACTGAAATGGCACCTCTTATATTTGTTGGCAGATTATTCCACAGCTTCAGGGACCTGTAAGTAAAACCCTGACCTCTCACTGTTATTATATTAATCCTTGGAATTTTAAATAGGCCGTCATTTTAGGATCTCAATCTGAGTGCTTTAAGTATGACGCTCCTTGGGATCTGTGTATGTTAATCTGTTTCTAATTTGTTTTCTGTGTGTTTTAGCAAATCTCTCTGTCTTTATATACAGTATATTAGTTCTGTAATTTGTAAAGTTTATACTTGCATTTTACTTGAGAACTTGACAAAACACACTGTACCTGCATTCATTGAAGAGTGCTATACAGAAATGATGCTACATAAAACCATTCCCACATAGCAACAATTCTGATAGGAAAGGACAATAGTGAATGTTAATTAATGTATTAGGAGTTCTCAGGGTAAAGGTGCCAGCAGTCCACTTTCTTATCTGCTTCTGAACTTGTCACTATTTAATTGTGTCTAGTTTGCTTGGTTCAGAGGAATTCCAACAGGACAACATTCACATGTTAACCACTGAGGTAACCAGAGAAACAGCCAACAGCACTGTGTGGTTGGCTGCTCCCTATTTTCATCTTATTCAGTTTATTCATTCAATTTCTCTCCACCACAATGACAAGTCCTGGCCTTCATAGATGCCATTCCACTTGATTTATTGTTGCTTTATTCTTGAGTGATCCGTAGCCCTCTTCTGGCATCCAACCAAATTGCCTTCTTCAAGGTCTTCCCCTAATCTTCCTTCCCTCTAACTGGCCTTTTATGTTTGTTGTGAAGACTAAATTTACTCTGAAGATGTGGCCAATCCATTTCTTTTGTCTCAACAGTATATTATTGCATTTATGATTATTCTATCTTCTCCCACTATTTTCATCACATCTTCATTTCATTTATGTGCTGTCTAGCTGATCTTCTTCATCCACCTCTCTTTCCACATCTCAAATGCCTCTAATCTTTTAATTTCTTATGCATTTAAAGTCAAGGTTTCTAGCCCATATGCATACACTCCATACTTTTTTAAAATAATCTTCACCATTGAAATCTGTCTTTTAATCTCTTGGTGGCATCTGTTATCGTCTGTAATTGCTAGGGTAGCAGTACTGCTTTACTTGTTCAGTCCTCTCATTGCATTTTTTAATTTCATTTCTGGATCAATTGAATTGAACTTTGGATGTGACAGGGAAAATGAAATACTTTGAAGCTTAAACAGACACAAAGAGACTCACCAAAGACAGTGGCCAAAGTGCGATTCAAATCTAGGATTCTAGCACTAACGACTGAGCCGCTAAAGGGACCCATCTGTAGAGTGTGAAGCAGTGGCACTAATCCTTGTTCATCCATTATCAAGCCTGCCTAATCCTGTTCAGGGCCAACCACTGTGTCTACAAATAGAGGCAGCCTTAGGTGCAGGAAATATTAAATAAAGAAAACGAGAACAAAGCCAAATGTAGAGGTGTCAGAATCGCTTGAATCTTGCAAGGATATTATTATTTGTGTTAGGGAAAGGTTATTGAATTACAGCAAACCTTATCTTTCCTCACATAGCTGCAAACATGCATATCATCTTGTTTTTTCCTTTCAGGCAAGTGGTGCAACAGAAAGTAGGAAAGCCATAAGGGAGGTCAAATGATTGTTAGCGTGCGTCCTTATCCCCTAGCAATTGTCTGCCAGTTTTAATCAAGTCTCCTTAAGAGTTTTATCATCTGTGAACCAATATTTTGTTTTTGGATCATGGCTGCTGTTAAGTAATTTACATTTCAAAATTAACTTGTCTGGAAAGATATTGACCATTACGAATTCAAATAACTTACAGTAGATGAACATCTTTATTTATTTATTTATTTATTTTTCCTTCCCCTTCGGTGAGCACATAAGGTCTTTATTGTCATCATGCCTAATGATATTCATTGGTTAACAGACTAAAAGCTACTGCCATACCAAAGGAGCTGTTTTACTTGGATATTTTATAATGAACCTGTATGAAAGATGGGACTGTTTGTTGCTTTAGTGTATGGTATGCTATTGCTGCTGTACAGGATAAAAAGTAGGTAACGGTAATTAAAACAGTCCTGTCAATGTGATTGATTAATTTGCTTCTTAAGGTTTTTAATAATTTATAATTATTGGTTCAAAAACCTGTCTGCTAAATTGTACGTGCATCGATTCTCATTTGCCCTTTCTTTTTAATGCAAATAGCCAAACTTCAATCACTCTAATTATTTTTCTCTTTTGTGTTGTGTGGAAGGTTATTCCTTTTACTTTGATGGTTTAACTCTAATCATTCATTCATCTGTGAATTTTCTGAACCAATACAGTGCCTTCAGAAAGTATTCAGATCCCTTCACTTTTTACACATGTATTGGAGCCTTATGCTTATATTGATTAAATTAATTTTCTTTCCTCATCAAACAACACTCAATATGACAAAGCAAAAACAGGAATTTAGAATTTTTAGAAATTTATTAAAAATCAAAGCTGAGATATCCTATTAACATAAGTTTTCAGACTCTGTACTATGACACTCTGGAGCATCCAATCCTGTTGATCTTTGTTTAGATGTTTCTACACCTTGTTTGGAGTCCACCTGTGGACAGTTCAATTGACTGGACATGATTAAGAAAGATACACACCTCTCTATAGAAGGCCCCACAGTTCAAAATGTGTCTCAAAGCAAAACCCAAGTCATGGGACTGAAGGAATTGACTTCAATGCTTAGAGACAGAATTGTTTTGAGGCACAGACCTGAGGAAGGCTACAAAACATTACGGCAGTATTGAAGGTACCCAAGAACACTCTGGCCTTTATAACTCCTAAATCAAATAAGTTTGAAATAACCATAACTTTTCGTAGAGTTAGCTGCCTGGCCAAACTGAGCAATTGGGGGAGAAGTGCCTTAATAAGAGAAATGACCAAGAGCCCAATGGTAGCTTTAACTGAGCTACAGAGAACCTGTGTAGAGATGGGAGAAACATCTAGAAGAACAACCACCTCGACAACACTCTACTAGTCTGGGCTTTGTGGCACAGTGGTCAGACGAGATACAAAAGACCTCTTGGAATTTGCAAAAAATCACCTAAATACTCTCAGATTATGAGAAACAAGATTCTCTGGTCTGATGAAATCAAGATTAAACTGTCTGGCCTCAATTCTAATTGTCAAGTCTGTAAGAATCCAGTCACACCTCATCACCTACACAATACCATTCCAACAGGGATGCATAATGGTGTCATCATTAAGCTTTAGGTATGTTTTTCAGCAATAGGGACTTGGAAAGTAATCAGAGTTGAAGGAAAGCTGAATAAGAGCAAAGTTCAGAGATATCCTTAACGAAAACCTACTCCCTTCCAACAGGACAATGACCCCAAGCACAAAGCAAGGACAACGCAGCAGTTGAAATTAACCTTTTTTTTCCACTTTGTCATTCTGGGGTATTGAATGTTGCTTGATAAGGGAAAAATAAATGTATAAGCTTTAGTATAAGGTTGCAACATAACAAAATATGTAAAAACAAATGGAGGGTTCTGAATACTTTTGCACCCACCTGTCTGTTGTCTGTAACATTATGTGATATGACATACCTTCTTCTCATTGTTTTGATTAGCCTAAAATGCGCAAAGTATTTTTTTTTTTAATTTTTAAAAATTATATATATTTTTGGCTAGCTTTGTGTTGCTTTGATGAGGGGGCCCTTTGAGTCTTGACGCCCCCTGTTTCCGTTTAGCTTGCTGCGATGCACAATTCACATAACACAATTAGTGTTTTTATAACATTTCACCATATCCAATGATTTAACTATTGCCAGTGGTTTGCTGTGCCAGTTTTTTGCTATGATTGACACATTTTCTTTTCTTATCTTATTGTGGTCAGTCAAAGTAATAACACATTGATAACAACAATAACTTTTGGGGCGCCAAGCTGGTTATCCCAGTTTACTACAGAAAATAAAAAGAAAACTTTGCTTGATGGCACCATTATAGATAGAAATGTCGCACTCTGATGTTCTAACAGAAAAGTGCTGCCTATAGAGACTTTTTTATGGTTCAACGGAACTCTGTCTCTCCACCTCTCTTGTCAAAAAATGCCACCTCCTTCCAGGTGGCTGGGCTTTTATTGTCAGGCAGTGTAGATGCCACATGGGCTGGACGGACATCCCAGCCAGGAGAGGGGATGGTTTTTTGCTCGGACGGGAGACTCCTAACGGACAGATAAGCATTCCGGCCGGGGAGAAGAAAAGGAGCAGACCCAGAAGAAAGAGCTGGAAGAGATGGACCAACAGCCCATGGAAAGGGAAAAATATAGCTGGGTTTTTTTTTACTTCCCCAGCATGCTGGATGGCAGCAGCCCCAGATACCGGTGCCCAGTGTTAATTCAGCATGACATACAGGGAGATGTAGTCCAGCAGAACAGCCCTGCTGGAGTCACTGGGTTGCGCAAGAGGGCGCTGCAGGGAGACAAGCTCCCTGCTGTGATGGAGTTCAGTATGACCTGGAAGTACTTCCATCCGGCAATGGCCCTGGCACCGGAAGTACTCCCGGGTCCTTAATAAAAGGGACAGGTGAGACGGAGCTGTGAGGTAGAGAGGCAACACTTGATTGGAGGACAGTGCGATGGTAAGAGAAATTGTAGTAAGGAGAGAAAATCTGCGTTTTTGTGCTTTTGTAACTTGTTAAGGAGTGTGGTGTAATAAACACACCTGTATTTGCATCCAGGACTCTGTGTGTGTTCATGTTTGGGGTTAGGCTAGGGGATATTAGCCTTGCGGCAAGTTATAGCATGGGTACACTTTTTCCATTTATGAATTTATTTTACGGGGGGTCCTTATTCCATCTGGCTCCAATTGCAGTCTAATCCACCTTTCACAATCATCCTCCATTAATCTAATCAGCAATTCTATTTAATTATATAATTTGCTCTCAATAGTTTTCAATTTGTTTCTATGAAGCGTGCATCCCATTCGGAAAAGCACCATTCATCACTTTCAAGATTACTTTTGGTATTGCAAATTAATTTTAAACTTGTAATATTGCTAATCCTGATCCTAGAAACATCACTATGTACAGGCTTTCAATCAGACCACTTAATTTCACCAATACTCGACACTCTGCACTATTAAAATCCTGACCATTTGCATCAAAAGCATAATAATGTTTTAATATAGTTAATCTATCCGTGTCTCAATCAAATCAACACTCCATTACAAATGTTAGTCCAAATCAATTTCCAATTCTTATAATTGACCACATTTAACACTAACTGACAAATCACATTCAAGAAGTCCAATCACCTCCTACCTGTTCACCTCCCATCCCTCACTATTACACTCCAAGGTCCGGTCCCATCCACCAACTTAACATCAGGCCTGCCACCCCCAATAAATTTAAATTTGGTGGCTATATGACCTAAAACAAACCTCGAACAATAGCTACTAGGCCTCACTTTTAGCCTTAGGGTTAGGGTCCCACTATCCTTAACATCAGGGCTTCCTTTCTCTCTGGGGTTAAGGTTTAGAATGAGATATGGAATAGATGATTGTAATTATTCTAATATTACCTTTTAACATCAGGGTGGGCCCACTATTTTAACATCAGGGACCTATACCCCCTGGGGTTAAGTTTAGAATAAGATCTAGGTAAGACAATCTTAAAAATAATTAATTACCTTGAATGTACATAAATACCAAACCATTAGATCCGCCAAACATGATTATCGCTAAAATTAGCCTTCATACCCATAACAATAAATCTATTTTCATAAATAGGTATTCACCTAAAGCATCTACCCCGTCTAAGTTATCTTATTCAAACAATAATGAACCAGTTCATGAGCAGATACCACAGCCAAATGATCTGGACAATCCAACTCCCTGTACAATTTAAATCTTGGAGAGAGGATTACCTTCGTCATATCAGTCTGCAGAAAATGCTCATTGAACTGGAAAATCCTTCTGTTGAGGACAGCAGTGAGTGGTACCTGTGCAAGGTAGACCCCGAAAAATGCTCTGTAAAAACGGAAACAATTTTGTTTGATGCACTTGAGGTATACCTGACCTTGTTTGAACCACATCCCAGTAGCCTGCCAACACTACAACTCTCAATGGGCCTCTATAAGCTGGGCCCTTATTTAGATGTGATAAAAGAGCAGCCAATGTCATTTTTTTAACATCTATAATAGTTTGCTTTTTTTGAGTTGAAGTGTTGAACGCTGCCAGGGTACCATCTGAAATAATCACTGTCTCACCCTCAAAAGCAAGGGGAATGGCCGAGATGTTATCGTACAGACGGATCTTAAAAGGAGGATCGTCAGTATAATTATACTCATCTCATGAATCATCATCTGAGAGATTACTCATCACGTTATCCACCCTTTTTGGTAAATTTACCTTTTCGATTTTATTAGTTATAATTTTTTGAGAAGTTGTTAAACCTTTCTCATCTTGATTCATCTGTATGGACATTTCAAGCCTTTTACCACCTGCATCAGAAGGGAGAGAAGATTTTTGTCTTTCAACAGCACCAACACCAACCGGGGTCAACGAAACCGAAAGAGGAGATTTTAAAGCAATTACCAAACTAGATGGAAAGGGCTCAGCCATCGCTGGAGAGACCGATATCCGGGAAGATGAAACAATCGGCGTAGGTACCAGTGATTCCACTGAAATGGACACCCCCAGATCTGAAGAAGAACCCTGAGGCACCTGTTCTACAATGGGCTGGCTAATGGTCCTGGGTCTATTACAGGGGCCAAAAGAGGTGGAGTCAGTTGCTCTTATTTGGCGGTTTCTCGGTTCTGTGAAAAAAAGGAAGACACAAGTTTCTCACTGTTTTGTTTAGCCTAAAAATTAAAGTATGTATGTATTTAATTTATTTTTAAAAATTATATACAGTATAAAGTTTTTTTTTATTTTGGCTGGCTTGGTTGGAGGTCTAATGAGCAGTCCCTACACCAAGGGTTTCACTGTAAATGCTTTTTTTATCTGAATGGGGGCCCTAACTCTGTTTTTATGAAGAGAACCACAACTTCTGCATTATGCCAGTGGTCCCAACAATGTCTTTGATTTCAGCGTTTTTATTACAAACACTAATTAACTCTCTATAATTTCCAAATCATGTACAGTACCTATAGCAGAACCTCCCTCTCCTTCTGTTATTTACACAGAAAAATTATTAAAAGACAAATCAAATCTATAAATACAAAATAAATACAAACTAAAGTGTTCTGTTCTGTGTATTGTATTGTATTGACCCCCTACTTTTGACACCCACTGCACGCCCAACCTACCTGGAAAGGGGTCTCTCTTTGAACTGCCTTTCCCGAGGTTTCTTCCATTTTTCCCTACAAGGTTTTTATTGGGAGTTTTTCCTTTTCTTCTTAGAGAGTCAAGGCTGGGGGGCTGTCAAAAGGCAAGGCCTGTTAAAGCCCATTGCGGCACTTCCTGTGTGATTTTGGGCTATACAAAAATAAACTGTATTGTATTGTAAAACATAAATTATAGAAATTTACATGACATTACACTTTGCCCTAACACCCTCTCCAAACACTTGCCATTCTTCTCACCAAGACCCAGCGTATCAGCTCTGCCCATGCTCCTCACTCCTCAGGCTTGTCTGTGATGCTACTCTGGTTAGGACGCCAGAAGTGAGGATGACATCTCAAAACTAACAACAGTGAAAAATAATCAACTAGGAACAAGCATACAATTCATGATTTACTGAAAAGCTTCCTTAACATAAAGAACCAATGAAACATAACAACAACAAACAGTAAGTCAATTTAAATTATTGATTCTCTAAACAGATATTAAAAGGGAAAGCTCCATATATGTGGCCACTGAGTGTTCCTGGAAAAAAATGCATATTGAAGAAACATGTTGCAGCATTTTACTCCTTTATGATAGATTTCCCTGTCCTGACACCCTTATCTAACTGTCACTGCTGGGGTTATCCTTAAAGGGGCAGCATTGCAGTGGTCTTTCTTTAGTTTGTCTTCAGTCTCTATCTGTTGTAACTTGTAATAGGCGACTTCCCAGGTTCTAGACCTCAAGTGTCAAATTCACTCAAATTAGCTGCAGGTTTTTGCTTCAGCCAATTTTCTTAATTAGAAGCCAATTATTCTTACTAATGGCTTAATTTTAGTTCACTCACTTGTTAAGACTTCCATGTCTTAATTGCTCCTTAAGCAGCTGCATCCAGACTGTGTTTCTCTTTGTACTTTTTCTTCAGACAACTAACAGTGAGATGTAATTAACAAGACTAACTTGATTCTATATTCAACTGTTTGTGACGTTCAGTCACAAATAAGGAGAAACTGAAAGACTCAGAAGCGGTAGGCTGTTGTTGTCCAAAAAACATTCTGATGCTCCCAGTAAAGGAAAACCTTAACATTACAACTCCTAAACCTGAGTGAACGGAAGTGGTGTGACTTTTTCTTGAACTGATTTGAACAGAGCAAAACGAAGGATTTAAATGTAACACACAGCATTTACCTGCTTTTCTCATATGCCCTCAGAGCTGAAGAACAGAAGAACAGCCCTTGAGCACAACTCTTCTGGCCCAACAGCTTAAAAAACTCCTGGCCATGGGAAGTATCTCTTATTTTTTGAGCAGTGAGCATAATTATGAAGCAGCCCTAACTGGATTAAACTCCTCGGAGTGAAATAAATTTGGTTGTACTCTCAGGAGTAGGAGTAAATGCATTTTTTCATTTTTTCTAATTTAGAAAACTACTCCTAACTTCACCAGTATGTAGGAGAGCTCATGAGCTGTCCTAAGTTGCTAGCTACCAGAAGATGGCATTCAGGCAGGGATCGGCACACAAGTCCCAGAAAAGGCTGGACAACAATGGACATAAAAAGATAATGACTTGATAGAGATGAAATAATATATTGCAACAAATCTTATACATTATATGATTGATCCATCTACACAATGAAACCATGCACCGTTAGCCATAATATAAAGTGTTTATTCTTTTTTGCCACTGAGAAAATGCAGCCTTGCAATACTGATGATATGGGTATGTCACAACCAATCATTTCTCAAATTTTGCCTTCCAATGCATAAGGTAATACACTGATATATACATTTCCCCAGAACTCCACTTGAGGTGAAATTAAAGCAAGCTACATTCATGCAAATCAGCATGCACATAAAGATCTTTGGCCCAAGAGTGGATAATTACACATATGTGAATCCCAAGCGATATCACAGTATCAATAAACAAGTAGTCATGGGCATAAACTGCATTGTACTACCCGCCATATTACTCTAAAGATCAGTGAGACTGGATGGGCGATTGCCAGTGAAATTTCATATGATTACACTGAGCTCTGCCTTCTATGAACCACATGGATTTTTCGTGTTACGCTTTACAAGCTTGGGAAGGTTGAAATAGGCAGCCAGAGGGGGGAGGGGTCTTGGAGATAGGTAGGCACATCATGCAACTCAGAAACAGCGCAAGAATAGCCATAGCTGGTTTCACTGTAACTTTACAAGGCATTTGGTCATTACAGTGGGAAGGTGATTATTCTGAAAATACAGCCGTGGATCATTCATTGTTAAACAAACATGCTTGTTTGTTTGGCTTTACTCTTATTCAGTGTATGGGTCTTGGTCATTGCATCTTGGTGAGCGTTGCAAAGTGGCAACAATTACATGCAGCAATATCCTGCTTAATTAGGTTTTCCTACACCGTCTTTTTCTCCTGCTGATTTAATTATTATTATTGCTATTATTATTATTAAAATTATTATTATGATTATTATTGTTAATGCATTAGTATCAGAAAACTATAAAATGTCATCATGAGCACCAACTTGTGACTCAGCCTGCCATAAAATTGTGATGTCGTTCATTTGCAAACGTGATCTTCAAGACCTTGCTGGGAGCGAGTGTCAAACACGTCCTAACTAGGGCAAAATATTAATCTAGTCAGATTTTCAGTGCAATTCCTAGAAGTAATGCTGAGGCACTTAATTATTATGGGCACCGATGTGGAGAAAGAATGCACGTGGCAACACACTGTACAATAGTGCCCCAACCCTCTAATATTATTTCTCCCTGATTTATTTTATATAATAATAATAATAATAGTAATAATAATAATAATAATAACTAGGGGATTGCCCCCTGTTCACTTTGCTTGCTATGCACCAGCCACTTCTGCTCACGTTGTAAAGAGGGGGGCTGAACGCACCCCAAGGAGATGCGGCTGCTCCTCCGAAACCCCCTCTTAAATGGTGATGCAATGGGAAAGAAATACAGTTTTTTTTTTTTTTTTAACCTCCTCTTTGCTCAATCAGCTGCTGGCTTGCTGCTGTTGCTGTGCCACATGGCACTTTGAACATTTAAAAGCCTATACAGCAGCTGTCCTACTCTTTCTCTTTTATTTCCAGCCCCGGGCATGGTTAAATTTCTTGGCACAAAGTCTTGTCTTGTGGGACGTGAGTTCTTGATATTTTTCAGTTTATAATTTAAAAATGGAATAAGAATCTTAAAATCTAACAACATCACATTAAAGTTTGACAAATTCTGAAAAGAATGATACCAAACATATATATGTAGGTTTTAAAATAAGCCCAATTTAAAGCATGACAAAAACATCACATAAAATCGTTGCACCTTTAGGCTTAGGAATTTATATATAGAGAGTTAATAGTGTAATTGTTGTTGTTAAGTTTATATAGCATCTTTCAAACATTTAAAACAACAAGCAACAAAAAGTGTTTATAAATATAAAAAAAAGAAGATGATTACAATAAAAAGATAAAAGTAATAAAAATGAATACAAAGAAGAATAAATACTGTAATTATTTAAATCAGAAAGAAAAAAAGTAAATGCTAAATTGAAAAAGGAGGTTTAAAGTTTGTTTTTAAAACTATTAACAGAAGATACCAGCCATATGTTGAGCAGTAATGTGCTGCAGATATTTGGAGCATAAAAATGAAACACTGCTTCACCGCTTTCTTTGTGTTTAACTTTGGGAGCAATCGGAAGACTGTCACATGATGATCATATTTCTCTATATGGGACATATTCAGTTACAGATTCCAACATGTATGATGGTGCTAAACCATTAAGTGCTTTAACAACCTGTTATAAAAATTTTAAATCAACTGTGAGCAAAACAGATAACCAGTGCAGAGATGCCAAAGCAGGTGTAATAAGTTCCGTCTCTTCTGTCACGTGTCAATAATCTTGCTGCAGCATTCTGGACCAGCTGTAGCCTTTCTACTACATACAGTAGTTTGGTACTCCCATAAACAAGGCATTGCAGTTGTCTAGCCATGAACAAACAAATGCATTGGTAAGCTTCTTAGCATCTTAAAGTGCAAGGTAGGGTCTAAGTCCTGCAATGTTCATTTGATGAAAAAAGGGCAACTTTTGTTTTATTGTCAGTGTGGAATTGAATGTTAATTCAGCATCTAGAATCGCTCAAGAAATTACCACTTTGTCTTCAGACTGTTTTCCCTGATTTCCTAGAGTGTACCCTACCTGTTTCTATTTTATTTACTGCCATTATGAGGATTTCTGTTTTCTCTTTGTTTAACTTTAAAAAATGTATAGGTTAGATTAGATAAACTTTATTAATTCCAAGGGGAAATTCAAATGAATACAACAACAGTAACATAAAAAGCAAGAACACACAGACTCACAGGACAAATAATACAGCCAATTGATCAAATAATAAATAAAACTTAACGTCCATTTTATAATAGAAGATATACAGTCAATTAAGCAATTTAATACATTAATGAAATCAGGCACGATAGATATGAAGAGCTGGGTATTGTTTGCAGTCCTGTAGCAGTATTACAAATACAGCACTTAAGTTTAAAATACCAGAAATACCAGATATATATAATAAGCTTTTATCCCTCCAGATCAGAGAATGTCCAGTTCCATTGCCTCAAAACACCACTCACATCCACAGTTTTTCCCAGTTTCAAATGAAAACTAACATCGTCAGATCCCTAGGGCGATAGTATGTATCGTGATCATGACTAAAAGTGAAATAAAACGGTAACTTTTACAAGTACAGTACTATAAATGTACACTGTCTGATGACGAAAACCAAATGTATGTGTGTATAATATATTATACTGTATAATATTAACAACTAGCTACCCCCGGCGTATCATACGCTGCATAATCAGGCCGGTTTTTTAATGATTTTTAAGCACAGGGAGAAAATTAACATTTGAAAAATCGGTAATGTAATAAATCAGCAAGAAAAGCAACATTGTAACATGCACGGAACGAACCAACACACAATCGTCTGAAGTGACTGAAAACTGGCGCACTGTCCTCACGCCTTCTCCTGCCAGACAGAGGGATGGGGGTGCACGGTGTGAAGTGTGGAACGGAAGGAAAGGAGAATGACGTCGATTCAGCTCCATCCATCATGCTAGTCTGCTGATTTCTCATTCAGTATGCACTGCCCGCTCATGTGCCCACCTTCAACTCGTCACTTGAGTCGCTGTCTTTACACAGTACAGATGTACCTGTGACTGACGTAGACTTTTCATTGCTATTCTATATATATTCCACCAAGACACCCGACTACGGTAGTAGCGAGGTGGGAGGGGGGTGTGTACAAATCGATTCCAATATGTACTGAAATGTGCTGACAGTACTCCATCATTATACACAGAAGTTCAATATGGTGTCCCGCAGGGCTCAGTACTGGGACCTTTACTGTTTTCACTTTACATGCTTCCACTGGGATCTCTCATTAGGAAACATAATGTTAATTTTCACTCGTATGCAGATGACACCCAGTTATACCTTTCATTTAAATCAAATGAAGTTTCTCCGATGTTGTCTTTAATTAGTTGTGTTAGTGAAGTAAAGGAGTGGATGAATGAGAACTACTTGTCTTTAAATACAGATAAAACAGAGATGTTAATTGTTGGAGGGAGTGACGCTGATCACAGCAATATTTTGTCGTCATTTAACTCAGTTGGAATCCTAATTAATTTTACTGAATCAGCCCGCAATCTAGGAGTTATCTTTGATTCTAGCATGTCATTTAAACCACATATTACAAAGTCATCCAAAACATGTTTTTTCCATCTTAAAAATGTTAGGAAATTAAGGCGCTTTCTAAATAAACAGGATTGTGAGAAATGAATTCATGCATTTATCTCTAGTAGGATTGACTACTGCAATGCGGTGTTCACTGGCTGTTCAAACTGTTCTCTATACAGCCTCCAGTTAATCCAAAATGTGGCAGCAAGAATTATTACAAGAACAAGAAAATATGAACACATAACTCCAGTTCTTAAATCTTTACACTGGCTCCCAGTTAAGTTTAGGGCAGATTTCAAAATCCTCCTTTTAACATATAAAGCATTAAACGGCCAAGGTCCGGCTTACTTGTCTGAACTTATCATGACTTACAAACCTGAGCACATTAAGATCTCAAGATGCCTGTCTGCTTAGGATTCCAAGGATTAATAAAATAACAGTGGGAGGTCGAGCTTTTAGTTACAGGGCCCCTAAACTGTGGAATGGTCTTCCTGCTTCCATAAGAGATGCCCCTTCAGTCTCAGCCTTTAAATCCCGGCTGAAGACTCACTACTTCAGTTTAGCATATCCTGACTAGAGCTGCTGATTAACTGTACATACTGCATCTCTGTTGTTAGTCATTAGCACTATAACATAAGTAACATGATAATTATATTTGAATACTAACCCTCAACTATTCTGTTTCTTTTCTCGGTACCCAAATGTGGCAATTGGTGCCACGGCCCACCTGCCAAGTTGTTTGCCTGCCTATGGTAAAGTCATCCCTGATGGAGGATCACAGGAATCATGGGAAAGAGGGGTCCTTTCATCGGAGCAACGTTTCAGCCGTGGCATGGCCAAATGGGGAGGCAGCTAGATGGATGAGGTCTCCAGGACTCTAAAAATATACAAACCTAATTATGTCATATCATCTACTGTTAAACCGTACTTCTAAAATTTTTATTATTATGCTGTATTAAGGAATTGTTCTGTTCTGTGTATTGTATTGTATTGACCCCCTACTTTTGACACCCACTGCACGCCCAACCTACCTGGAAAGGGGTCTCTCTTTGAACTGCCTTTCCCGAGGTTTCTTCCATTTTTCCCTACAAGGTTTTTATTGGGAGTTTTTCCTTGTCTTCTCAGAGAGTCAAGGCTGGGGGGCTGTCAAAAGGCAGGGCCTGTTTAAGCCCATTGCGGCACTTCCTGTGTGATTTTGGGCTATACAAAAATAAACTGTATTGTATTGTATTGTATTGAACCCGCGACTCTTACCACAGATGAAAGGGACTAATTGGGTGGTCGGTGAATTTTTGCGTCCGAGCAAATGGGCAGGCAGTGTGAATGCCTAGAGAGCGAGGGTAGACGCCGTCCGGTGAAAAAGGAGTGTTGGTGGGCACGAAAACGTCTTCCGTGTTCCTGCAGGAGCATCTAAGAAGACGCATGTTTGTCGCGGATACAGCGAATAGCTGTATGTAGCGTGTAAAACAGTTTGCTATGGTGCACGCGGTCGTAACCGAAAAGATGGTTTTTAAAGACCGCTTACTTCATTGTGCTTCAACCTCAGTTGTAAAGGATTGTTTTAAGGATCCCATGGGATACCCCTTGCAAACCATTTCACACGCTGCATATGGCGATTCACCTCCGCTAGAAACATGCCTCTATGAACAGTCAACGTAGCTCGGAGGTGCATGACATGCACATGATATTAACCTGACCTGCACTGCATGTGGCCTCTATGACAGACGAATATAAATGAAGCCATTTTTTCTGTGTCGTCGTATCCAATGGTCTTGGAGTTGGTGGGCGTGGCTCTTTCCTGCGTGCGCCATAGGTGTCTCACTTGTCGGCAGCTTAGTGAATCCACGCCTCTTCCAGCGTGCTTTCCATGGTTGTCTTGCCTTAGTGAATTATATATATAGATAAGAGCAGCTCACTACTGAAAATGGCCAGGAGGCAGTCGGGATCGAACCAGAGACTCTTGATTACAAGTCAGCAAATCTTACCGCTGCGCCACAGAAGCTGTTGTATCATCCTTGAACCTTTTGTGAATGTGTTTATGTGATCTTTGGACTTCCTGCTTCACACATTATATAGTTTATGCCAACATTTTGTCATTTACTACTAAAATATGAAAAAGTTTCTGTTTTAACGTGTTTACACAGATTATTGTAGAAACGGAACACACATGAAATGCATGTGTTCCAAATAACAATCTATTATTTCCACTCTAAAACTCCAGCACTTCACTCCCATATAATCAATCAAGGCATGAGCTGGGAGAACTTTGTGCACATTCTGTAGTGGTGGGGTAATGGGATATACCAGGATACTTGCTGCTTGTCTTTATCGGCACATGTACAGGACAAAGACGCTGACAGAGAGGTGCAAACGGATTTAAGGTGGACCAGATCTGCGAGTTTTTTCGAAGGCTCTGGTAATTCTAGTGTTAACCCTCTTATTTTTGTCCCCACAGACCAGACACAGGAAATCCTACCTGAATACGAAAGCGTCACTTCCGCCTCAGCTCTGAGGATGTCCCTTCCTGTCCTGGTCCCGATGACGACATCACTTCCGCAAACCTCCCTATAAAACCCCATTCCCTTCCTCTGTTGATCAGTTCTGTTTTGGATCCTGTTCTGTACATTGTTGTGCTGAATTCTTTGCCTTATTTTTCAGCCAAGCTCAAATACAAGGGCTGCTGCCCCAAACCTTTGATTTTGTCAAGGCTCTTTATTTCACAATATACATACATATAATTATTTATTACACATTTTCATCCTAAAAAGAATATATTTGATTGCATCTGCTTGTATTAAAAGTACTTTTAAAGTAGTCAGAATGCTATTTATGGCTTTAACATCCCTTCTTCAGTTTTTAAATGTCAGCTTAGCTGCTTACATGTGCTATGGCATCTTCCACTGGACTACACGCTGCATACATTAATGATTTTCCTTCATGCTATAAACAAGACACATCTGTTTTTCTCATTGCCACATTCTGACAACATTTTACTGACATCCGTATTTATAGTACAGGCATGGATATTTAGGGATTGGATATCTTTTTTCATGCCATTAAGAATTCTGTGCATGGGGACATAGAAATTGACATTTTTTCCTCAGTGATCTGTGTTTTGTTTTAAATATAAACAAAAGATGTGAAAAAGGCATCATTAAGCCTACATTTCTTCTGTACGCTCAAAAACTCCCGTGACGCCAAGGCATTATACTATGCCAAGGGACTGGCAAAAACACAGTGACAGAAGCTCCTCAAAGATACAAAGTGAAGACATTTCTGTGCATAGGAATTGACTCAAGTTATTCATTTCTGCACAATTGTACATGTCCTTTTAAGGTCATTTATTGAAAACATATTTATATTGTGATGTGTGCCATAGTTCATGCATTATTAGAGCGCCTGGAAAGAATAAAAATGTGTGCGCTAAGACATCATTTATTGTCATTGACAGAACAAAGAGCATTATGTATGAAACAAACTAGTCAGCATCTTCATGTTACCTATTAGTGCGCCCAACCTTTTCCAATTTATGTAGCTTGTTGTTTATATTTGTCGTATGTTTTACTGACAGGTTATCAGTACATGTCATTGCTGTTATGCAGTGAAGGAGTTTAAACCTATAAGTATTTGCAATTGTGGTTTATTTCTTCCCAAGGCTTGCAGTATTTGATTTTGGCTGTGACTACGATTCCTAAAAGCTGACTGTTTTCAGCTATTTTTAGCCCTTGTAGCAGGACGAATAATTAGGCAGGACAAAGGTCAAATGCTTGCAGTGCCAATCAGGCAGAACCCCGTTTAATTCCAACTAAAGACAAAGAAAAAAATAAAAAGCATGCAGTTGTTTGCATTCTTTGCGAGAGGCATTTCCTTTTAGTTATCGCTCAACAGCATGTTTTATTCTTAGTCTGCAAGTTATCATGGTCAGCTCCGAAATGAAAAACTACTTTCCGGGTGCATCTACCTTTTATAATGAGTGGACCGGAAGAGGTGGGCCTTCCTTGGCTTTGTTGCCCTCAAACGGTGGTTTCTTGATGCTGTGAGGGAAAAAGGAGACAAGACCATAAGCAACAGTGCCCTATTTCATTCAGTGGTGGTACTACTTACTTTAAGTGAGCCTGAAAAGTGGCCCTCTAGCATGCATGTGTGATAAATAATTAAGTTAAGGCTACAGCAAGTTAAGTTGAATTCTTTATTGACATTCTAATTTCTAACTTTTTCAACCTGGGGTTAGAATATAGTTACCTTCTCTCTTGTATGCTGTTCTGATAATTTTGCACAAATGGGTGTATTGATAATGGTAAGGGTGGGGAGAGAGAGATTAACGGAATCAGGTGGAGAACTTTATTTCTTAGTCCAAAGAGTGCTGTCTGCAGCTCAAGTTCAGCAAAACCAAGGAACTGATTATTGACTTCCACCTCATCAAAGAATCTCTGCATCCAATCACTCAGAGTGGATGTAGAGGTGGTGCACTGCTACTGTTATAGTTCAGCCAGGGCTGTTTGCCAGGCAAGTGTCATCAGTTGCGGTATTTTGTTCATGTTATCAGTATTGATTATTTAGTTTCTGTATGTCATGTACCTTGTGTTTTGTATGTGGTCCCAATGCCCATCAACACAAAGGACTGCCCTCAGTCCTATAAATGCTGAGGAAAAATCCACAGTTCCTTGCAGTTCATTGTGAATGTACTCGTGTAGTGGTGAGTTTTGTCAAGTGTTTAATCTGTGCTTTTCTGATTATCAGGATTTTTTTGAACATGTACACTTTTTTTGACTGCCTTATAGATTTTGTTTAGGGACTATTTGCTCTTTGGAGTGTGTTTTTTGAAGACATTGCGTTCTTCAGAGCTTATTATGTTACTGAGCATTTTTGTGAATAATAAACCTTTTTGTATATAAGGCTTCTTCATTGTCTTTTTGTGACTAGCTGGGTTTTGACAGTTTCACCCTCTCTAGTGGGCACTTCAACTATTTTCAGGGCTCCATGTACTTGGGAACTATTTAGATCTTAATAAGTACAGATTCATGGGGGTCCACATTAATGATGGACTAGATTGGTCTTCTAACAAAGGCAGTATGTAAGAAATAACAGAGCAAAACCATTTTTCTTGAGGGACAGTTCTCTTTTAATGTGAGTAGTGACATCCTTTACATGTTCTATAACTCTGTGATGCCCAGGGCAGTGGTGTGCTGAGCTGGTAACATCACTTCAAGACAGGCTCACAGAATCTCCAAAGAGATCAAGAAGGCAGACTCAGTTACGAAACACACTCTCGACCCACTGAAGATAGTAGCAGAGAAGAAAATTAAAACAAAACTGAGTGACATCCTCTCTGACACACTAACACTGAGGACTTTCAGCTAACAAATTATGCAGCAGAAGTGTGTCAAGAAACACTATGGGGACTCCTTCATACCTATAATATGCCTGTATAACTCATCATTGTGACTCTGACTGCTCCCTTTTCTTTAGTATTTTTCTTTATAGTAATCTTGGTGCATCAGTGGAGTTTTTTTTATTCGTTATAATATTTATTGAGCATCTGTAAAAAGTGAAATTTCCCTCTTGGGATAAATAAAGTACTATCTATCTATCTATCTATCTATCTATCTATCTATCTATCTATCTATCTATCTATCTATCTATCTATCTATCTATCTATCTATCTATCATATATATATTGGGGCTCTGAAATAATATGTAATATCACCCAGCTGAAGAGAGGGTGCTGTCACTAATCACTTAACAATCTTCATCTGAAGTTCGGATGCTTGCCAGCCAGAAGACACACGGGTTCAGATGCAAATCTGCACAAGAGGTGGAAAGATCAATCCCTCACCCTAGCTTTCTTTCTTAGCTTAGTACCAAACTTTATATAGTACACCTTCATGTGCCATTTATTTTCTCTTTTTTTAACTGCAATTAAAAGGGTCTTACCACCTGATACCTCAACCCTTTGTACGACTGCCTTTTCTTACAATGTATATATATTGTCACAAGAACGACAAAGAAACATTGGAAAGGTATATAATAATATAACCACATAATATTTCCCGGCTGCAAAATCGATCAAAAAGAACAGACATGTTCACACAACTGTGTCCAAAACAGAACTGACTTGCTGCCTTAAAATGGCGGCCTTTAAATGCAAGTAGAGGAAGTGATGTCATCAGGGGCGGAATCGGCAATGATGTCATTGGTTGCCCTAGAACCGGGCAGGACTTCCGGAGAATGGTCTGCAAGGAACTGGGAGAGAGAATCAGTGCACTTTGCCGCCCCCTGGTCAGGCATGGAATTACTTTTATTCAAGCCCTTTAGTTGTCCCCTAAGCACGTGTGTGTGATTATATATATACATCTTTGATACTTGCCTACACAATTGTCATCAGGACAGCACTGTATATATATGGAGAAACTTCTGAGCTTCTATGCTCCTTCACACTCTTTCAGGTCTGCCATTGAATGGTGTCTGAGAATGCCACATGTGTCTGGCATCAAACCTCAACCCGACTCTTTTCATGCTAAGCTCCTTGCTAGTGGAACAAGCTGCTCATCTTCATTCGAAATTCTGACTACCTCATTGTATTTATTAAGCATTTAAAGACTCTCTTGTTTGATGAATTTCTGTCCATAATTGTTAAGAGTTTTGTAATTTAGGAATTGAAACTCACATGTATTTTATCCTGAGCTCTTCACTCAATTTTGTAACCTTATCCTGTAACATTTGTTTCTATACAGTCCTACAGACTGAATTTTACTCAATTATATTGACCTTTTTTGTAAGTCACTTTGGAGAAAAGCATCTGCTAAGCAAATAAATGTAAAAGTGATAACAAGCACAAGGGAAACCTACTGGGAATAACTAAGTAGCAGCTGGTCATGATGACCATATTATAGTAGACAATATTACAGTATGAGCTTATAGGTTTACCAAGAGTGCCCCAAGCTAACAAGGGAATGTTCAGTTTTGATATTAAGTGATTTTAACATCAAAATACAAACAGAGAAGGATTCTTTTTAAAAATTTTCCACACAATTTAATATTCATCTCTTTTATGAGGCTTTGGCCTCTGTGGATATGAACAGGCGTTTAGTTCATTCCATTTTGATAGACAGTTTGCCAATCAGTACCCTGTGCCTTAAAACAGTGATGTTCCTGCCTTATTGATCTGTTAATTTCAGCCTTATTGAGCAAATTAGAGATGGGATTGGACCATCAGGAGAGGAAAGACAGCTAGCAGAACTTCGCCTCTCACTCTGTTACTCACTTGCTTTTAAAATTCTCCAGAGAGTAAAGGTTAAGACTTGTCATCAGATTATCCATTGATTTCAATTATCATTGCATGCTACTAAACAACCTTTGTCAGTTTTTAGATTACTGTTTAGTATTGATTTCTGACATGCTCTTATTTTCTTGCATTAAATTTCATTACCACATGGGCTTTGAAGGTCCAAATATCTGGATTATCATCTCTTCCAAAACTTTGTAGTCTAAAGAAAGTTTCTAATAAATGCAGATTGAAGGCAATGCAGAATCTAAGGCACTTCAAAAAACTGTATCTTAGTTTTCCAATAGGTTAATCCTGTCTGATTTGCTGCATGCTTCTGATTATGATATATACTCTTCATAAGGTATCACTACCATGAGAGCATATCAATGACTTGGCAACCTATAAATTGATATGACCAGAATAAAAAAACCCTGTGTCTTAGTTAAAGACTTAAGCGGGCATGCACACTGGCCTGCATAAATTGTGGAGTATGTCTGGCGAATGAAAAAGCCACACTCAGGTATTTTATACTAGTATAAATCCAATTTTATCAGTAAGACAGTCAAGATCCCAGCAGAATTCATGTGCATCCAAGTCACAATTAAGAGCATGGTAGCAAACCAACAGCAAGCACGAGCTGACAACACATTAAAATGAAGTGTTAGCCATTCATAGTCTATGCCTTCTTGAACCTGCTTAATCCAATTTAGGGCCATTGGAACTTTAGCCTTTCATGACAGCTGTGGGCACAAGGCAACAAAACCCCAGGGCAGGTTTAGTGTATCACAGGACCCGAACCATTTGGCTCTCTAGTTCAATCCATTTGCTCATCTTTGGGAATGTGGGAGGGAAAGCAGGATGTGCAGTCCTCACGCAGAAAAGGACCGGCCATTGGATCTGAACCCAGCCTGGTGGATTTGTGAAGAAGCAGTGCTATGCATTGCTCCAGCATACCACTGATAATTTGTAATTTGTAATACTTTATAATATTTAAATAAGCAATTCAGATTGAAGGCCTTTCAGTGTTTTTAGTTTATAACATCTGTCCCCTGTGGTTCTGCCCACATAGTAGTGAAACAGGACAATCTTTAAAAATCAATTAAAAAAAATGTACTTCTGGCCAAGCAGAAGTTAGGCACGCTCCATTGTCAAATGTTGGCTCTGTATGTGATCGTGTTCAGCTCTGATGGGAGAGCATCCTCCGCGTGGGGAGAAAAACATGTGGCCGTGCTATCTCTGCCAATGGGCAGCTACCCTCTAAAACACACGTGGCTCTGATATCTCTCTCAAAAATGTCAAACATTACACTTTAAAAATCTCTAGATGATAATGTCTGCTGAACAAACAGGTATCGCTAGCTAAGCTGAGGCAAGGTATGCTCCGAAACAACGCCAGAGGTAGACCGACTTGAACGAAAACTGGCTCATGAGTGAGGAAGGGCCCCGTCTGGCTCCCCACTCCTGAGGTCCCGCTTCTCCCTCCCCTCAGCCTACAGCCTCTCTCTTGGATTTGTGTGAATAAATAAATCGCTGCTGCAGTGAACCACTTAGCGTGATGAGAGAAGTCACAAAATCAACCGGAATGTTCAAGCAAATTATAGAAAAACACCCGATCTAAATCCGTTTAGTTCTCTTGTGAAAAGCAGACGTACATACAGACAGACAGACAGATGTTGGATTTTATATATATTACATGTACATTATGTACATTACCTATAAAAAATTATTGACACCTTACAACTTTTCACATTTCATTATTATGCAACATTTAATCACAGTGGAATTAAATTGGCTTGTTTGACACTGATCAACAGAAAAAGACTTTTTAATGTCAAAGTGAAAATGATCTCTACATATTGATCTAAAATAATTACAAAGATAAAAGAGAAAAAATTGATCACCTAAGTATTTGTGTTCTTTAATATAACACTCACAGAAGTCACAGAACTAGTTCAATGGAGGTCATCCGCCTGGAGTTTCAGTTGATTGTAGTATAAATGCACCTTAACTGGAAGGTCCAACTTGTGGTGAGTCAGAATGGTGGCCTAATCTACATAATAAAGACAAAAGGACACTCCAAGCAACTCAAGATTATTATAAAGCACAAGTCAGAGGATGAAGACAAAAAGATGTCCAAGTCACTGAATATCCCTTCAAGCCCAGACTAATCATCCATCCATTCATTTGCTTAACCCACTTATCCAGGGCAGGGTTGTGGGGCAAGTGGAGCCTATCGTCTGGTTCAAGGTAGAAGCAAACCCTGGACAGGGCACCAGTTCATAGCAGAGTGAACACACACACACACACACACACACACAACAACAACATTTATATATTGTAAAAGAAGTAGTCAACACACGAAAAATGGTTTGGGGCAGCCATCCGTATTTTGTCCCTGGCTGCAAAAGGATATTGAAAACAGGAATGATTGAGTGACAGGATTGAGTTCCAAAACAGAACTGATGAGGTTTTGGAAAATGGCGGCTTTATAAGCCATGAATCGGAAGTGATGTCATCTGGTCAGAACTGGAAGTGACATCAGTCTGGGCACCGGAACCGTAAGTGATGTTAAATCAGGCAGGTTTTCTCATATTTGGCCTGTAGAGATAACAGAGGTAGGTGTAGTGCACCCTGCCACCCCCATTGCCTGGCGGGTAATACCTCCACTTGGTCTCTCAGCTCCTTCCTAGTGTGCACGTGTGTGACAATATACAGTATATAGCATATTTTCATGCAAACAATGTAGCTCAAACACACACAATAGGACCAATTTAACAATGATAGTTTACCTAAATTGCATGTCTATATACTGGGAGGAAACTGCAGCACCTGGAGGAAACCCACTCAGACTCACATAGAACACCAGGGATGTGAACCCTCATTCACCCTATTGCAAAACAACAGTGCTACCACTGAACCAACCATGTTGTCCTCCAGTTAAACCAATCATTTAGAAATTAAAAGAGAAAGGCACAGCTGACAATCTGCATTGAGTTGTGTGATGACGCTAGTGAGGGAGGCTTATAATGAGAATTCTGAAGGAGTTACAAGCTACAGCTGAAAGAGATTAGAGAGACTGGGCAGACCTCAGCTGTTGCCCAGGTGCTTCACCAGTCACAGCTTTATGGGTGACAAAGAGAAAGCCATAGTTTAAAAAATCACACTGAAGTCAACTGGAAGAAGGTTCAATGGCCTGATGAGACCAAAATCTCTAAAGGTCAAATTTGCCATATGCCAGACACTGCATATTGTCAAAAACACAGCATCTACATCATGAAGCATGGTGGTGGCAGAATCATGCTGTGGGGATGCTTCTCTCGAGCAGGCCCTGGAAGACTTTTAAGGGTAAAGAAGTAAATGAATGCAGCAAAATACAAGGAAATCATTGGAAACAGATTTCCAGTAAGACCAACATCCCAAGCATAACGCCAAAAATACACAGGAATGACTTCAAAACAGCAATGTCAGTGTCCTGGAGTGGCCTAGTCAGAGTCCAGATCTCAATCCAACTGAGAATTTGTGGCTGGACTTGAAACTGTCTGCTTACTCGCAATCTCCATGTAACCTTAAAGAGCTTGAGTAGTTTTAAAAAGACAAATTGAAAAAATGTCAGTGTCCAGATGTGCAAAGCTGATAGAGAGAGACCAGGGAATACTGACCTAAGGCTGTCATGGCTGCCAAAGGTGCATCTACTAAATACTGACTTAAAGGGGTAAACACATTGTGTTTTAATTTAGACCACTTTTAGGAGATTTGCTTTCACTTTTACATTAAAGAGTCTTTTTCTGCTGATCAGTGCCAAATTAAATCCACTGTGATTCATTGTTGATAGTAATACAATGTGAAAACTTCCAGACTTCAAGACTTTTTATAGATACTGTAACATAATGATAAATTTGCCTGTCTACAAGTGGACCATGTGATGGACGGGATGTCTTTTCATGGTTAGGTCTTGCTTGTGATGCTGCTGGTTTAGCACCTGATACTGCACATAATTTTGCATATGTGATGTATTTTCATGTATACCTTAGTTTTTTTTGTGATTTATTGCAAGATATTTGTTTTGTTTTTTCTCCAGGAACTCTAGTTTACTCACCCATCACTGAAGATATAATATTGATTCCAAATTGGTTGAATGTGAACGTTTCTGTGTATGTACATGCAACAAACTGGCGTTCAGTCCCAGGTTGTTTCCTGCCTCAAGCCTAGTGCTGCTAGAATCGGCTCCAGTTCCCCACACGGTGCATGGTTTTATGAAGCTGTAGATAATGCTGCAGTTCAAAATAGAAGATAATCAGTCTCTTGTATTTTCGCAGCTTTCATATTAAGTCTAAATTCTTTACAGCGCACTTAACATGGTAATAATTAAAACCTATCCCTGTCTTAATAAGGGGTATGAGGGCACTTTTGCTTAATCTCCTTTTGCTCCTTCCAATTGTAATTGCATTGAAACTGCTAAGGAAATTAAAATTGTTATTCAGATCCTGTTCTATTCGGTTTTCACTTACTGTAAGTAAATAAGGAGAAATTTATAATTGTCTATTAAGAAATCTAAATGGCACAGGCTATTATTTTGTGTTGAATAGATAATGAGTTCTTGAAATTAAAATTCAGGTATTATTTTGTTGCTCAAGCAAGTATGCATTTCTGTTTAATTCTGATCAAGCCTTTGTATTCAGCATGGTCATTTGCCAAAATAATTATGTGCAAAATTATGTGCGGTGAATAGATTCTAGGCAAAATTGAAAATAAAAACTATAAATAAATGAAAGTGCTTGTTTCTGTTTGGCTGGAATCATTGTAAGCCCTGAACTAACTACTTTATAATTAGAATATTAAGTTATATGTAAGTTAGACTACAAACAACTATTTGAGTCAGATTGCTTAATTAGCCCAGCATCCTAATTAGTCGATTTAGCAATCGCAGACTAATAGTATTCATGACTTAATTGGAAGCTGACAAACAACTTCTTCAGGACCCCCTGCCTACTGGGGGTCTAAAATGGAGTTGGGAATATTTCATCAACACTTGACCCTGTGTATGAATTCCTGCACAGTGCTTTACAAAATAAGAAAATAAAATAAGAGAAAAGATATGGTGTTATCTATCACTCTCACCTAATGCTTCACGCAGCTACAGAAAGCGCTGAAAAAATACAAATATAAGATGCATGTTTGGACACTCGATTTATCTTTCCATTTTTATAACAAAAATTTATACAATAGAGTGGTGTTAATGAGCAGAAAAAAGCCATAAGGAAGACATTGCTTTTCTTTTACATATACAACAGAATATTGTAGCAACCTCCCCGTAACAGATTTGGAAGGAAGACACAGCAGGACAAAGAAGTGATTGAAAAAGAGTGTACTCTTAACAACGTAAGAAGAATACAGAAATGGAAAACACATTAACCAACTTTTTTGTATCTCTTAATCAATAATATATTTGTTATAACATTTTTATATGCCAGCTGGTCATGTCGAGTAGATTGAAAATTTACTGATATGGTAATTGGCAGCAGTCTGTGGATTGAAGGTCCTTCTCTTGCTGTTATTTATGTTCTTCAACTCTTGACGGTGCAGTTACATTTGGCCTTAAACTTTATATTTAAATGTTAATGAATGTATTCATTTTCAGTTTATCACAGCACTGCTGCCGGATTTAACTTACAGAAGTCAGAAATTTAGGATAGATCAGGTAAATATTATCAAATCAATTTATCCATCCATTCATTATCCAACCCGCTATATCCCAACTACAGGGTCACGGGGGTCTGCTGGAGCCAATCCCAGGGCGCAACGCGGGAAACAAGCCCCCTGGCAGGGCGCCAACCAACCACAGGACACACACACACACAACGCACCTAACCTGCATGTCTTTGGACTGTGTGAGGAAACTGGAGCACCCGGAGGAAACCCACGCAGACACGGGGAGAACATGCAAACTCCACACAGGGAAGACCTGGGAAAGGAACCCGGGTCTCCTAACTGCAAGGCAGCAGCGCTACCCACTGCGCCACCGTGCTGCCGACCAAATGAGTTTATAATAATAATAATAACAATAATAATAATAATACATTTTATTTAATAGGTGCCTTTCTTAACGCTCAAGGTCACCTTACAATGAAATTAAATGACATTAATAAAATAAAAAAAAGAGAATGATAAATCAAAAAGCAATAAATAGCAAACAAACAAAGATAAAAGGCAGTAACAGTGTAGAATTCACAAATGGTATGCCAGCTTGAAAAGATAAGTTTTGAGGATAGTTTTAAATTGTGTCATTGAGTCTAGTTATATGTATATCTAGTATATGAGAGGGAAGAGAATTCCAGAGCTGAGGAGCACTATGAGAGGACACTCGAGCTCCCATAGCACAGAGTTTGATGTGTGGTACAGAAAGATGCAGATGAGGATCTGAGGGAGTGAGAGGGAGTGTAAGTCTGTAGGAGATCAGTAGAGTAGGGAGGAGTGATGTTGTGGAGAAGTTAAGAGCAGTATTTTGTATTGTATTTGGTAGTTAATAGGAAGCCAGTGAAGTTGAGAGAGAATAGGTATAATATGTTCAGTGGATTTAGTACAGGTTATTATCCTGGCAGCAGAATTTTGAATAAATTGTATGCGATGGATACGTTTTTGTGGGATGCCAGATAGAATAGCATTACAGTAATCTATATGTGAGGTGACTTGGGCATTAACCAATACTTTAGTACTGTGTTGCGTAAGAACAAGATGAAGTCTGGAAATGTTTCAGAGATGGAAGAAGGCAGTCCGAGAAACATTAATTATATGGGAAGAAAATGAGAGAGTACTGTCAAGAATTATGCCCAGGCTCTTCACCTGGGTAGAGATGTTTGTATTAATATTGTTAATTAAAACAGAAGAATGTTAACCTTAGCAAGTGTGGATTTAGAACCAATGAGGAGCATCTCAGTTTTATTGCTGTTTAGTTGGAGAAAATTGAGAGTCATCCATGACTGACATGTGTTACGACCTACTTTAGACTTTTGCCTTTATTTTCTAATTTGGGGTTTACCTTAATTGGGTCCTGCCCTAATTACCCATTTAAGCTACTTATTTAGCTCACCTGGGTTATGGGTGGGGTGTAGGTTTATAAATTTAGAGAGAGAGAGAGTGTGGGAGTGAGTGAGTGAGTGAGTGAGTGAGTGAGTGAGTGAGTGAGTGAGTGAGTGAGTGAGTGAGTGAGTGAGTGAGTGAGGGAGGGAGTGAGTGAGTGAGTGAGTGAGTGAGTGAGTGAGTCTGTCTGTCTGTCTGACTGACTGACTTTTGGGGTTTTTTGGTTGTTAAAGAAATCTGTAAGTTAGCCAGTTAAGTAATAAATGCTTACAGTTTGTATCTTGCTGTGAATTTTGAAGTTAGACAGCTATGTTAATGTGGTTCTCCTGCCTTGCTTGTTCTGTATAGTTTCTCCATATTTTGTGTATTGTTTTATTAAGACAATAAATGGAGCTTGTTTTGTTTTAGTTTTCTTTTGGTGCTTTGTCTCTCTCTCTCTCATTTGTGTACGGCCTATTTATGTATCCCTAGACTTTTGGTAGGCCGTAACACATGCCATAAGAGTATCTGGAGGGAAAACAGAAGTAGATTTAGTGGATGGATATAGCTGTGTGTTAAATGAAATTTAATACCATGGTGTAGAAAAACATTACCTTTGCGAAGATATAAATGAAAAAAAGAAGCGGCCCCAAAACAGAACCCTGCAGAACTCCCTGAGTAACAACTGCATTCTCACTCAGAAAATCAGAAAATGTACATTTTTGTATGCTTACATAACACAATCATAGGCATTTCAAATTTCTGACTTTTTTATTAAATTAGAAGTTCTGAAGTGCCATGATAATTATTAAAGTATAAATGCTTGCCTACAACTGATTTCTCACTTACTCACTTATAATTTCCACTTGTCCAGATACTGGACTTCAATTGCAACTGTTTGCAGTTTGTCAAATTTAACTATTGGATCACACCCCACTTTTTGTCCCTTTTTTTTTGAAGGATATTTAACATTTACTTTTTGGAAACATAGATGGAGCACTGCAAGGTATTAGAGTTTTTGTTTCTGTTTTTATTTTCTACTAGCCATCCCCCGTGGCTCCTCCCCTGTAGTAGTGAAACAGGACAAACTTTAAAAATCAATAAACAAACAGGTATCTGTAGCTAATCGGAGGCAAGGTACGCTCCAAAACGATGCCAGAGGTAGAGCGATTTTGAATGGAGCCTGGAGTGTGAGGAGGGCCCTTCCCAGCTCCCCACTCCTGATGTCACGCTTCCCCCTCCCCTTGGACTGCAGCCTCTGTCTTGGATTTGCAAGAATAAATTGCTGCCACAAGCGAACTATGATACTTAGAGCGATGAGGGAAGTCACAAAATCAACCGTAAGGTTCAAACAAATTATAGAAAAATACCCGATCAAAATCCGTTAAGTAGTTCTCTCGTAAAAAGCAGACAGAAATACAGACAGATGTTTGATTTTAAATATAGAGAGAGTTTTGTTTCCCCATGAATTTCTAAAGCAAAACATTTATTTATGAAGATCATAAATATACATGTAATGTTTATTTCTGTAGTGAGAAGTGAAGTAAAGTGCCGCCTTTTATTGGCTAACTAAAAAGATTACAATATGCAAGCTTTCGAGGCAACTCAAGCCTCTTCTTCAGGTAAGATGTAATGCTTTGCTTGAAGAAGGTGCCTGAGTTGCCTCGAGAGCCTGCAGTCTTTTTAGTTAACCAATAAAAGGTGTCATTTTGCTTGAATTCTTACTACATCCATAATGGCTAACACGGTATAACATACCTATGTTTATTTCAAGAAATTCCAATTGTTTAAACAGTTATAATAAATAAATAATAATAATTCTTTGCATTTATATAGTGCTTTTCGCAATACTCAAAGCGTTATCAAATTTTTATACCATTTTGTCTGCCATTTTGTATTTTTTATGATTACTGTCATGTTTGTTTCCTGCTTTTAGGACCACTTTACACGTTGCTAGTTGTGTGTCCTTAGAAGTTGCGACCTTTGGGTAAAACGCAACAAGATAAAAGGTCATCCAGGAACCAACTTCCTTATCAGAGCTGCAGATTCAAAACCCATTTTCAAATTACTCTTTCAAAAAATTTCTCAGTTGTAAAATTTCCTGGTCCTGATTTGCTTTGAATTTTGGACCAGGAGTCTCTTATACATTAAGCAATACATGAGAAATCAGTTGTAAGGAAGCTTTTGTACTGTAATTATTATCACGGCACTTCAGCACTTCTAATTAAGTAAAAAAGTAATATCTGTAGCTTGAAATGCATACTGTATGATTGTGTTATTTATGCACAAAAATGTATTTTTTTGATAAACTCATTTGATAACAATTAATCCAAAATATCACATGACATATCAGCAAGAGAAGACCTTCATTCCATAGACTGCTGCCAAGTACAATACCAGTAAATTCCTAATTTACTTGACGTGATCAGTAGGCACATGAAAATGTTTACAGCAGCCATATCACCTGTAATTCCATCTGAAGCTAAGCATGTTGGGCCCAGCCAGTACGTGGACAGGAAACCAGCTTGGGTTGCTGCTAGAAGATGTGTTAGTGAGGTTATCGGGATGCATGTTCCTTGTGGTCTGAATGTGAATCCCAATACCCCAGGGCAGTGACAGGGAAATTGAGCTGTAAAAATTGGCGCTGTCCTTCGTATGAAATGTAAAACTGAGGTCCTGACTCTCTGTGGTAATAAAAGATCCCTGGGCATCTTTTGTAAAGGGTAGGGTGTTTCCCGGTGTCCTAGCTAGATTGCCCATTACATCCTGGTAATTTTGGCCCCTGTAAGATTGACACTATATAGCGCCTGACCCGACACAGATTGACACGGAGGCACGTATACAATAAAATAAACTATTTATTTTCTTTTTTCTCTTTTGGGCACACGTCTTCCCCGTGACCCACAGGTAATACACAATCCCAGCACTAATCACACCAGTACAACAAGCACTTTTCTCTCCTTGGCACTCCTCCCATGCCACATGACATTGTCCTTCTCCTTCTCCTCCTCCTCCTCCACCCGACTCTGGCCCTTGAGTAGTGGCTGTAGGCACATATTGTAGCCCTCCTGGAAGTGCTCCAGGTGGTAATTGGCCTAATTAGGCTGCACTTCCGGGTGTGGCTGCATTCCAGCCCACAGAGGCTTGTTAAGCTGTGCAGCTCCTCCGGGTGGTGGCCACGGAGCACAACAGGTCTTAGTCCTGAAGTCCTACACCTGTGGCCCCGATGTAACCCAGGAGAGCACCAATCATACCGGGGGATGTGGAGTGCATCCCATGGCTTCTCCCCCGGATCCAGTGTTGAAGGCGCGTCCCGGCCGGGCATGGGACCCGGCCACCTGTCACAGCCCCTAATCATCCCATCTCTAATTGACTATCTCTCTCCCCCTTCACCACCTAACAGCTAATGTGTGGTGAGTGGACTGTCACATAATGGCTGGCGTCACATCATCCTGGTGGATGCTGCACTATGCTTCTCTATGTAAAGTACTTTCATTATCTTGAAAAGCGCTATGTAAATGCAATGTCTTCTTCTTCTTCATTTTGGCTTTGACAGTCATGTTTTTGATTTTTAGGTTTGGACAGTTTTTCTATTAAATTGTCTATTCTGCCAGTCATTTATCAAATCGTATCAGTTCACTGACATAACACAGGTAAATAGAGTAATAATATTAATAATTTCTTTCAAACCAAAAACAAATGAAATCAAACATCATCTTTTCTTAGCACAGAAAACAGTATGTGTCATAAATAAACTGGCCAACATCTGGATACTCCCATCATTTAAAAAATGACTGGATGAAATACTGGGATAGCTTACCTATTAGCTAATGTGCTTGGATGCTTTCTAATGTATTAGTCTTAACATACTGTACTATCCTTTAAAAAGTATTACATTGCAGGGTATCTGTATGGGAAAAAAATGTTTATTAAGAAACAGTTACGGAATTTGTGTCGTGAACACAATTTAATTCCTCGCATTATAACTGAATATTTTGCCTTAGGAAGGTGAACTTTTGAATCGCTTACAATCAATACAAAACTTAAGGAAATATAAAAAAAATCCTATTTATATCCGATTAGTGCACAAACTAAAATGTTTAAGATCAGGAAAAGAACTAGATATGTATTTAAGCTTGCAACACTGACACGTGTTAAAGAGATTCAGAAAAGAAAAGAATTCACTTACACAGAGTGGCCACTTTGTCAAGAACATCAAATCTTCTCCCATTACTGACGGTTCAGTCGGTGACAGACAGTGCTTTTTAAAGCAGATAGATTTGTACTGATAGACTGTTGCGTGTGTAGTCATTTCAAACTGGAGAAAAATGAAAGATGCAAGTGATTTTTAACACAGAATGAAAGTAGACACAAGAGTGTCATGGTCCAACCGGGTGAAAAGAAAACAGAATCTTCTTTAATCTATATATATAAAAGTCAATGTATGTATGTGTGTGTATGTATGTTCCAGCATCACTTCCGAACGGCTGGAGCAATTTTCATGAAACTTGGTACACATGTTTCTCATAAGTCGCCTAAAAATACTGTAGGGTGAAATCAACCCTAACTCACCCGCTTCTGGGTAGGGTCGGGGGTGATCTTGTGGTCTTGTATGCATGTTATCTTCCAGTTGACACTCGGAATGACCACCAGAGGGCGAACTGGAGGTGACTGCCAGCATTCTTTAAGTTTGAGCACCACCATGCCCCGGTTGCTTTTGAAATTAAATACAGTTGGCCGGTTCCGAGTGTCAACTGGATGATAACATACATACTAAACGGCAAGACACGCACATTAGTGAGTCTTCCTTGTTTGTTAATTTATTTTTATTTTTAAAGTTGTGTTTTTTTTTAAATTATGTTTTTCTCAAACAATTAAAAAAAGAAAAAAACACTTTATTTTCCTCCCAGGCATTGCCGGGTATTTCAGCTAGTACCCTTTAAAGCTAGAATTGCAAACTAACATAGCACCGTGGAAAGTACAGACTACAAATCAAGGAATATGCTAGGGTTTAGAATCAGATATCCAGTAGTGTAATTACAATCAGCATTGAGTCACCAGCAGGATCAGCTGGGAGTCCATTATTCAGAGGATTTCAGAGCCAGCGGCAGGGAAGCCTGTTAAAGCCTCAAGTCTGCTACAATCACATATGAGCTAGTGAGAGAAAAATGCAACATTCTTCCAAGGACAGCGCACTACCTAAAAGAGTGATGAAAAGAGCAAGAATCTTTTAGGTAAAGGCACTGCACTACAGTATTTTTTTTTCAGTGAAGACTTCTGAAAAGGGTGACACACTGTTCAAACAGCTGCTATTAATACAATTTAGTTTGTAGATGACAAGTAGAAAAAAATAAACCACAGGTAAATAAATTGGTGGACCTCATTGACAGGACAAACACTGGGAAGATGCATCTTGGATTGAAGAACCAACATCTGCAAGGATAAATGGAATTGAGACATCGCTAGTTGGCATTTAGATTGGAGACTCAGACAGAAGTTTCTGACTTGGGAGATTATTGGTCATCAGACTATCCAGACAGAGAGACAGTGTTATGTACTTTGTATTAATGAGTGATTTATCGCTGTTTTTGTTGCCTTTTTATTATAATTTGGTAGCCCTCTTTCTCAGATGTTTAATTAATTTAAGCACACACCATCTCTGGGCCCCTCACATCTTCCATCTGCTCAACTCTCCCCTCTGCTGAGCAAGTTATTTTACTGTTGATTGGGCTTCAGACACCTCAATGCTGACTCTACTTGCTTAGTGATGTTAGTTAGCCACAAGCTTCTTTCAGCTTGAAAATGGAAAAGGCTCTCTGTGGTGATGGGCCTGGAAATGTTCTGCAGCCTACTTCAGCTGGGAGATTCCATGCCGCCATATGTGATTAGGGATTCAAGGGTGAGTGTTTGGTACTTCCTATGCTTTCTGTCATGAGCTTCCTCCATCCTCTCAGGGAGTACAACTTGTTTTTAGACCATAGAGTTATATCTGGCTTTAAAATACTTTGTTATCAATCTCTTGTGGAAATTGTAGTTGTTTATTGATATCCACTGTCATCTCCAAATCAGCAGCGGATGCTAGAACTCCTGAGCTGGTTAATGGTTTGCAAGAGCTTTCACCTGGTTTGACAAATCTGACAGGGCCCTTTGGTTTTCACGTTCTTTCTTCTTTCCTTCCTCTCCTCCTTAATTTTTATCTTCATTCTCTCCTTTGCTACCACCTTCAGCAGGTAGAGAGTGTATCTTATAACTGAGCCTGCCTCCTTATTCAGACTTTCTTGAAATGATGCTACTGGCCCAGCAGACTAGAATGTAGGAAATCTCACTGGCCATCACAGAGTTATGGAGCATGTAAAGAACGTCACTACCCACTTTAAAGGAACACAGCCTCCTAAGAAAGAAACAACTCCTCCTTTCTTTCTTAAATAGCTCCTCAGTGTTACTAGACCAATCCAGCCTGTCACTAATGTGGAAACTGAATTATCTGTAGCATTGTACCATCTCCTGTTCATTCCTTGAACACTTACCTGGTGTAAGGGACTCTTTGCAGCATTTAGAGTCTGTAAACAGCTGCAGATAATTCCTTTTACAGATGAACAAAAGAAGTTTACACTAATGACCCACTCAAGCATTTGGTCATACTGATACTTCCACAAAGACCAATTAGCAATAACCATTTAATTTGAGATGCATGTTTTTGGAAATGTAGAAGCATAAATCATGAAGTCACCTGGAGCATAACCCATGCAGACTGTCATGGAAGGTAGGGATGGACTGGCGTCCAGGCTACGGGTGGTGTTCCCTTTCCTATTCAGGAGGTTGTCATAGAGGAAGGACAGAGGGAGACACCCACAGGGCAGCATGAGATCTGTAGTCTGGATGGGTATCTTTTCTGGGGTACTTGGGTTCCGCTGATGGAGTCACTTGGGGTAAGGCCCTCCTATTCTATGGAAGTTCCACCTGAGCTGGAAGTGCTTCCAAGTGACAATGTTGTTGCAGTAGAAGTTGAAAGAAGCTTCTCTGCCTCCCCTAGGTGAGCTAGAAATTGTGGGAGAATTGGAGAGATTTGTATTGTGGAAGAAGAAGAGGAAGAAGAAGAAGCCTGGTTTAAGGTATTTTCTCGAATAAAAATATATATTTAGAATCAAATCATTCCAAATTTAACATTCCAGCTACAAATTTCTTTCACTATCTTCAAATCAGGAACTTTGTTAAACAGAACCTTCCAGATTTTCCTCATCTTGCACCCTCATCCACGCTGGAAAAAATATTGCTCAATTTTGAGGAATTAGACTCCATCTCTACAATATATAAAATCATTTTACAATCCCTTCCTTTCAAAGATCCAAGAGGACACTGGGAAAATGACCTCTCAATTAATATATCAGAAAAGGAGTGGAAAGTAGCAATGCAGAGAATTCACTCAAGCTCCATATGCGCAAAGCATACAATTATACAACTCAAAATTATATATCGAGCACATCTGTCTCGACTAAAACTCTCCAAAATGTTTCCAGGGCATGATCCAACCTGTGAACGCTGCAAATTAGCTCCAGCCTCACTAGGTCACATGTTCTGGGCCTGCACCAAATTAACATTATTCTGGACAAAAATTTTTAATTACCTCTCAGACAGTCTTGGACTCACAATCCCTCCTAACCCATTAACAGCTGTGTTTGGGGTTCTTCCAGAGGGTCTTAAAGTGGAGAAGGACAAACAAATTGTGATTGCATTCACTACACTTTTGGCACGCAGACTTATTCTGATAAACTGGAAGAACCCAAACTCTCCTCTTTTAAGTCAGTGGGAAACTGATGTGTTATATTATTTAAAATTGGAAAAAATCAAATACTCAGTTAGAGAATCTGTACAGACCTTTTTCAAAACATGGCAGGATCTAATCAGTAATATTTTAAAATAAGTTCATAAAGCACAGAGAATTTATTAATTTAGGTATTTTTACAAGCCTTAAATTTTACACCGTTTGGCTTGCTCTCTCTCTCAAGGGTGGGGATCGATCTGTTCTTAGCATAATTCTTTTTTTTGTAAAAACTTGATTGCTATGTATTGATTGTAATAAAATTAATAAATAAAAATTAAAAAAAAAAAAAAAAGAAAATTAAATCCCAAAAAAAAAAAAAAAAATTAATAACAACATTAAAAATATTAATAATTGTAAAAATAATATTAAAAAAGAGAGAGAGAAATCTTCTGTAAAGGCTGTCACATGATATGATGCTCGGAAGTAATAAACTTCATTATTACCTTCCCAAAAAAAAAAAAAAAAAAGAATCAAGCTGAAGTAGTGTCTGGGGTTTGGGGCTCTGTTATTTCCACATGGCGAGGATTCAAATCTAGGTTACTGGATCCATGAAGAGGCAGCATATGATTTTAATATAGTTTAAGAAATCGGATTACCTTAGGAACATAAATGATGACAACCCTGGAGGACTTTTTTTTCCTTGACTAGGGCTTTCTGATACCCCTTTATTAGCTGACAAAGGCCAGTTTTAAAGCTGGTTACATGGTAAATGATAGTCCTGGAATGACAAGTTTGATGCATTTTCAGGAATAACAGAAAGTCAGTAACAGCAGTTCCATCTTTCACCTAGCAGGTGCCGACATCTTTCTTCTCAGCTCTGGCCCTGGTGTAACGTTATTTTTCTTAGAACTTAACACATACTTTTTCTCTTCTGTTTTATGCTTCAGATGTTGAAGTGGTGTGTTTAAAAATAATGTGACAAGCCATTGCCACACCAGCTCTGGGTTTTAACTCACAGATGTCCAATTTCCATTTGCATTTTGGTTAAGTTAATGATGCAGTAAGAACTTAACAATTCCTGTACAAGCTTGCCTGTTTTAAATACCATATTTTTATTATATGAGACAGTTTCATAGATTTTTAGATGCTTTGCTCTATGTTTCTGAGGGATGCCTGAAGAAGGGGCTTACCTCGAAAGCTTGCATATTGTAATCTTTTTAGTTAGGTGTCATTTTGCCATTCATAACACAGTACAACACCCTAGTACTAAGGGCTATTTAAAATGCCTAAGAAACTAATAATCTGTAAAGCATTGATGGTGGAGTAGGTGCTTAACTAAACATTGTCTAGAGAGAAACTTCGATTTGATCACATTTAAACAAACCTTCTTTAATTAACAATCAGTATGATCCTGTATTATACACAGCAGTTTGATGTCTATTACCTGAACATTTCCAACATAGAATAAAATGAAAGGCAATGGGGCTACAGTTATTTGAAGTTCTCATTCATATCATCTGTCCTGCTTTTCAAAGTTAAAGCTTTGCTCTTCAAAATCCTGTGAAATTCTCAGTGATTGTTTGTCATTATTTCATTGCCCACCTTTCTTTCAACAAAGTTTTTTCTAAATAATACAGTATAATTTTTTCTCTGGCTGGCGAAAAATCACAGAGGGTCATACCCCTCTCTGTTTCACGTCTGTAAATGAAGAGGTTTGTCACAAACCAGGGCCTCCGAGTCAAAAGACACACAATGAGTAAGCAGGTCTCTGACTTGCTATTGCAACTGGTGGGATATCATTCAGTATAACACAGCGGAAGGATCTCTGCCTTACACTCACCCCCTAATGCCAGCAAGACCAAAAGCTGCTCATAGAGTTCAGGAAGTAGTAGGCAGTTCATTGTTGAGGTTTAAATCAAGGATCAATATGTCTTGTTATTGGTTTTAGAACTATTGACTATTAAAAGGAGTTGCTTGGCATCTTTTTAAGTGGCTTAGACAGACAGTATTATTTTACAGGCAGCTGATTTTGTTTTTAATGGGGCCTGCTTGCTTTTCACTGGCCTTGTTTTCTTTGAACAAAGGATGCTGTTGTTTTTTAGGGAACTGAGTAAACAAGCTTTTGTTTTGGGATGTGGCGGCTCTGCTGGGCCTTCAGGCTGACTAAAGACCAAACAAGTTCCTGCAAACACTCAAGGCCTTAAACTTAAAGAAAACTAAGTAAACTTGCACACTAGCGCATAAGCACTTTAAACATATAAACATTTTTTAAATGGCATTTAATTTTATATTTTAAGGTTTATGAATATTCTAGATGATCAAGTTGAAAGCAAGCTGCATTGTGTTAGGGTTGGATTGAGCTATTGATTATCAAAACAGCCATTTGCATTCAGCTCCTGCAGCTCAGCCCTTATCAGCACAGCTGCCTATGATTTTAGTCTTACTGGAAGCTGGTGCAACAAGCAATTATTAATTGAACAGTTCAGTTTGTCATATGTGGGTCACTCTGGTTCCAACTTAATGATGAGGACTGATCAATTAAAAGGCCTCCAATTTGTATTAGATCAAGGTTAGGAATGTGAAAATATGAGAAATGTAAAACGTGATCAGATGATGGTCATCTCCGGGCCACGCAACAAGCACAACCTTCGATTCCTAATGATTGTTATGAAAAGACTGATTGTTAGGGGAAAGGAGTTTACAAAGTGAGGTAATTGTTATGAATACAGGGACAGGTCATTATTACGAAGATAACATGTAAAGTGGATAATGAGAAATATGTACAAAATGGGGACGTTTTGTGATTAGAACTGAAATTAAAATGAACCGTTCCCTAACCACCAGGCTCATTTTATGAACTGAGACGGCTTTATGTGCTCTGCAATTGTTTCATAAGCTATGCAATAAAGTATAAATTCTGTCTGCTGTTCTGAAGAATAAATTCATGTTTTATTGAAGATTTACTGAAGATTTCTCCACAACACCATCTACACTGGACAAGATGCAGATTTACATTTCATGGACTATAACTGACGTTTTGATGTGGGAACAACACATCTTAGCTATCATCAAGAATGTTCAGCAATAGCTTCAAAGTAAAGCAAAAGCCCAGATGTTCCTGTTTTGTGCGATGAGGAAAGTTTAATGGACTTGAACCTTTTTGGTTGAAACAAATGAAAATTAAGAGGTGACATGATTGAAGTTTTTTTTAATTATTTAAGGAATCTGTACAATTGATGTAGGCAGTCACTGAGTTCAACAAATACACGGGAGCACAGATGGAAAATTGTTAAGGATAATTTTCACACAAATGTTAAAAATTGTTTTTCCCCTGTGATGTGTAAGTCCCTGTCTTGCACCCCAAAACACGAGGCTGAGTCTCAGTACTTTAGCAAAACCAGCTTTATTCAGCTTGAAACATGAACAGCACGGTTATTTATTGTGTTGGGATCTACCACTCTCCTATACACAGACACAGCAGTCAGGCAGGTAGTGGCCAGGTTAATGGCCTAGTAATACTGTTCCCTGCAGTTATAATGTTCCATGCATCATCCATCGATGACAGCCACTTATAGTGCAACTGTGGTAGGCTCGAATTTGCTTCGGGGAGCTGACTGTTGCCCCGGCAATGGATAAACAGGTGATCACACTTCAGGATGCGGTTCGGCGTGTCGTCTCATTGTGAGGAGTCCCGAACCCTCACAAAACAAAGAACCATAGACTCATGTAATAAACTACCAAGTAGTGTGGTAGGGAGTGTAGAATTTTAGGGATCTTTAAAACTCAAGTTTATTTTATTTTGGAAAAATTAGTTGGTTAACTTTTTGAGCTAAGTGACCAATTCTTGTGAAAATATTTCTAATATTCTAATATTCTGTATGTGAACTGTGGAGTCCTCATTGGCTGTATAACAGTCTGTTGTAATCCCTTCTGAACTCAGCACCTCAAAGCACTACAGAGGATGGTGGAGATAGCACAGCATATTACTGGCACACAGCTGTCTTCTGATCAAGACATACTGTACTGTATACAACACAGTCTGCCTTAGAAAGAATGATGAAAGACAGTTGCTTGTCTCTCTCCCTGTTCTGGCAAACATTACAGAACCTTTAGAATTTAGATTTAGGGATGGTTATTATTCACAGGTCATTAAGTTACTCAACAACCACTCCTACTGAAAAATTATATATTGTGACCACCAGGGGGTAGTGCAACTCCCTAGACCCCAGGCACAACCTCTCAGACACATGTCCTGATGTAATAAAAGGTTTATTTTCACAAAGGCTTTGAAAGTATCATAAATACAGCACAACATAATTCTTCTCTTTCTTTCTTCTCTTCCACACCTCATAGCCAAACTCCTCCTTGACCTGACTCCAATTTGCCTGGATGAGGTCGAGAGGTCTCTTTTATCTTGGACCCAGGAGCACTTTTGGTGCTAGGGCATAGCCCAATGGAAACCCTTCAATTGGAAGTACCAAAAAGTAGAAATTAGGAATCCCTTCAGTCTCCCCCCAGCGGCCCCCACGGAACCAAGCAGGGCTGTCTCATTTGGCTACAGGCCCCAGCATGCCCTTAGGCATTTGTGTAGCAATCCTAATCCAGGGAGTCTGCCACCTAGCATATTGGGGGGAGAAAATATTTATCAGTTCACATCTCCCTTGGTTCTTCCACTGTGTTGGCCACCTGGCTGGACAAACATCCTTGTTTAATTCTGGTTGGGGAGCCAGTCCATGATTGCCTCTATTACTATATATATATGTCACCCTGTGTTAAAGATGGATGCGAAACTTATAAATTGCACAAAAGAGGAACAGCTTTCTTTCATATAGTTTTTATGGGCAGAAGGTGTGGCGGAAGCACAAATTCATCTTTGCATGTGTGCTCAGTATGGGGATAAAGTTCTCTCTCGTAGAGCCATCTGTGAGTGGATTGAAATGTTGGAAAATGGGCATACTAGTGTGACGGATGCAGAGTGCGCCAGACGTCTAGTTACAGCCATGACCACAAGGACTGAAGAAAGATAATGATATGAAAGCAGCAGTGCATCAGTGTCTATGCGTTCAGCCAAAAACATTTTTCGCTGATGGCATTAAAAAGTTGGTATGACGCTGAGAAAATTGCAAAACAAAGGAAGGTGACTATGTAGAAAAGTGATGTATTTGTTTTTGAAATAAATAGAGTTAAAAAAAGTGTGGAAACTTTTTGAATGTCCCTCGTGTGTGTGTGTATATATATATTGTGGAGGATGGACGGCCGTTTATCCCGGCCAATACCCCCAAGCCGCCAGGTGGAGCCCTCCTTGCAGCATGGAGGTCCCCAGAAGACCAGCAGGGCATCATGGACAATGGAGTTTTTATGCACAGCCCGGCTGGATGCCATGGGGGCCACAAGAGGGAGCTGCAGAGAGGACCGAAGATTTCTTCATGCCCTATGACCCGGAAGTTCGTCATAGGAAGAGCGACGGGCTTCCGGGTCGAAGAAAAGAACTTTTACCTGACCCGGAAGTGATTGAGAATCACATGGACAGGGGATTAGGAACACTTCCGGGTCAGGAGATATAAAAGGACTGTGGGAGCTCCCAGACAGAGAGCTGAGCTGGGTGGAAGGGTGGCAACGCCTCTGGGAGCTGGAGGATTGTGAATTGTTTGTGATTTGTGATTATATGAGTATAGTGGAGGAAAATGTGCGTTGTGAACTGTGGCATTTAAATAAAGTCAACTTGAGGACTTTTACCTGGTGTCTGGAGTCGTGGACAGGGGTTCAAGGGAGCGATCTACCACAATGTATATATATATATACACTAGCTATCACCTGTGGCTTTGCCCACGTATTAATGGAACAGGACAGTGAGGAGGACCCTGACGTTACTCTTCCCCCTCCCCTCAGCCCACAGCCTCTGTCTCAGATTAGCACGAATATGTCGCTCCTGCAAGCAAACTATGATTCTTAGCGCAATGAGAGAAGTCGTAAAATCAACCCAAATGTTCAAGTAAATTATACAAAAAAAAAGATCTAAATCCGTGAAGTAGTTATCTAATTCGCTAACTATGCGGAGTTAAGGTTACGCCCTGAGGCAGACGCATGAGTAAGGAGGGCCCTGCCCTCGTCCCCGCAGTCCAATGAGTCTCTCTTGGATTCTTGCTAATAAATCATTACCACAAGCGAACTATGATGCTTAGCGCAATGAGAAAGTCGCAAAATCAATGGAATGTTCAAGCATATTATACAAAAAAAACTGATCTAAATATGTTAAGTAGTTCTCTCGTAAAAAGTGGACAAACATACAAATGGGTCTAAAAAACTATAAGAAATTTCGTGGTTGGACCATGAAATTTTTAAAACCATTTGATAGTGAGCACCTATGGGCCAAGGGTATCCTACATTCCAAATTTCAAGTCCCAAGTCCTCATGGTTTGGGAGATTGCGTGATGAGTTAGTCAGTGGTATTTAGCTCTTATATATATAGATTGCAATAGAGGCAAAAATGGACTGACATCCTAGGTTTGAACAAGGATCTTTGCCTGTCCAGGAGGCCAGTACAGTGGAAGGACCAGGGGAGATGTAAACTGATAAATATTTTCTATATATAAATATGAAGCTGACATCCCCCCTAATCTGCACTTGACAAACTTATTCAGTGTGCTGAGATTCTTTTGGTTGTCCACTGCCACTTCAACAGAAAGTTCACAGGTTCACTGCGTAACGTGTTTGTCATCCAATGGTTGAAGCACATTTAAATGGGCATAGGTCATCAAATCTAAGAGGTTGCTTCTGGTTCTTGACGTTGCATACAGACATGACATGAATTTCATTACTGAACACTGACTTCCGCTGGTGAAGCTATATATATATATATATGTCCTTGGAGGTGGTTCAGAGATGGTATTACCAATTTTTTAGCTTTGTAATGGTTCCATAACTACTTGCTTCAGACAATATATATATTTATATTTTATACACAGGGTGGGCAAAAGTAGCTTTACAGTTGTGAGAATGAGAGGCAGTGAATTTAAGCACTTGTGATATTGTACTGTACATATGTGCACTGTGCCATTGTGACATTCTTTTGAGTTAATAAAGTTAATAAAGCTATTGTAATAATCACAACCTGCATGTCTTTCTCCATACAAACAACTGTGTATATATATATATATATATATATATATATATATATATATATATATATATATATATATATAGTATATATGAATGTAATGTAATGTAATACACTCGCATTGTTTATTTGTGATGATCAATTTTGTAACCTTGCACGTGGTTGCTGGTCAGTGTTGGTTCAAATTTTTATATGAATTTTTTTTTAAATTTGTTATTGTAGTCCTATTTTTTGAAACAAAAAAAAAATTATCCAAAAAAAAATGTAACACGTGTTCCTAAGTAGTCCGCTGGGATGATGTTTATTTGATTATAAGTTGACCTCGCCATACTTTTTTCACATTCCCACAGACATACTGTACATGTTAGGTTAACTGCCAGCTCCAAGTTGGCACAGCATGAGTGTCAACCTCTGGGGTTGCTTCCTGCTTTCTGTTCGATTTCACCAAGATAATGGCTGGCTTCTTCTGACCATGAATTGTATTAAGCATGTTTAAGAATGTTATGGTCTTTAGTAGGAATATGTAAATATTCAGCTTAAAAAGAAACAGAAAACGTTTGCTGTGTAGATGTACATGCTTTAATGTTGTGAAATCTCCCTGTTTATGTATTGCAGAATTCACATGCTGTAGAATTGTAGTAAGCAGTAGATGAAAAACTCATAAAAATACACTTTCTGTCAAATACAAGGAAAAGCCACAATCAACCATTCAATATTTACAGGAAAAAGCATAATAATGCCTCCAAGAAATGTTGCTTTGAAAACCCTGTTCTTGGTACTGAAGAAGATGGAAATATTATGATCTCGACAGTTCTGATTTAAAATTGTGACAGTGAATGCAGAGGAGAGTGAAATAATAACATAGGTTGTTTAATTTGAATTCAAATTGAACTTAAAATGCATTATGGATTATTAAGCACCACCTTTTTTCTAAAGTATTTTTTCTTTTCTAATTCGGTGTACACCTTGCAATCAAAGGCATTTTAAATTCAAGGAAATACAGTAAGGTATTTTTAGTTACAGTAATTCTCCCAGTAACATAATCCATTCTTTCAAGAGCTGCCATTTTTTATCTACCATATTAATACACCTAAATAAGTCCACAGGGAGGTTTTATTAATCTGTTGCATATGAGGTGATAACATATACAAGAAAAGGTAAAGGAGTGCGGGGGGAGGTCAGTGTGCAAATATTGAATAAGCTGAAGCTTAACGCCCCTTTGGTCAACTTAATACATTCAGTCAATGACTCCTTGTTTAATTTGGAATCTGTCTCAGCACTCTACATATCATTAGAGCTCATAAAGTCTAATGTACATGACATACACGCTCAGGAACAGAAATACTTTAAATTGCCATTTTAGGGATTCATATCCATAATCTTATCCTCCCAAACACTCTACCTGCTTACTCATTTACTGCATATACTAATCTCAAAAAGAGAGAGCTGCTGTCAGATTTCAACAGAGTAATAGAGAAGTTGAGCTTTAAAAATTCTGAATCTGTGTGTAGAAGCTCCCAGGCAGGAAATATGCTTCTTAAACTCTATTCCATGAAATGACACTAAATAGAAACTTTACAACATATTATAAGAGCCACAAAAAATCAAGCATGAATCCCCGGAGTTTATAAACTCTTAATGAAAGCTTCATTTTGTGTAACTTTGCGGTGGATTCAAAGGTATTCAATTGCTTTCTACACAATTTACTGTGTTGCAGATTTATTTTTAAATGGAGATATGTTCCATTTTGGCCCATCAATCTACACTCAATAACCCATAATGGCAAAGTGAGCGCATGTTTTCGGAATGGTTTGCAAATATGTTAAAAATCAAAAATTGAAATCTCTCATTCATAGAAGGATTCAGAACCCTTGTCTGTGGCACTTCACATTGTGGTCAGGTGCATCTCGTTTTCTTTATTGATACTTGAGATGTGTCTTGAACTTGACTGGAGTCAGCCTGTGGCAAACCAAATTGACTGGTGTTCATTTAGAAAGGCAAACACCTCTGTGTATATAAGGTTCATAATTGACACATAATTCATAGGGGGTTCTCTGTAGAACTCCACAATCCAAATCTGGTGTGCCATAGATTAGGCCAAGGGTGTAAAACCATTTCTAAAGCTTTGAGTGTTCCCAGGAGCACAGTGGCCTTAATAATTGTGAGATGGAGAAGTTTGGAACCATCAGAACTCTTCCTTGAGTTCACTGTCCTGCCAAACTGAAAAACCAGTCAAGAAGGGCCTTTTTGTGGAGGTGACCAAGAACCTAGTGGTCACTCTAACAGAACTCCAGAACCCCTTTGCTATGTTGGAGGAGCCTATCAGAAGGATGATCATCTCAGCAACACTCCATCAATCAAGATGTTTATAGTAGAGTGGCCAATGCCCATTTGGAGGTTGTGAAATGGCATTTATAGGACCCTGAGAGAATGAGCAAAAAGATTCTCTGGTCTGATGAGATGAAAATTGAAGACTTAGGGCAAAACTCCAAGCAATACATATGGCAAAGACCTGCCTAATACCATCCCTGGGGTGAAACATGGTGGTGGCAGCATCAGGCTATGGATAACTTCTCAGCAGCAGGCACAGAGAGACTGTTCAAAACTGTAGGAGAATGAATGCTGTGAACGGGACCCGGACACAGACAGACGGACATCGTTTGTTCCACTACACACACGTTTATTTACAATTTTTACAAGTTAGTTCAGTACACCAACCCAGTGCCTCCATCACTGATCCCCCAAAGTCCGGGCCTTTCACAATCTCTCTTAGGCCTTCCTTCCTTCAGGCCGCCTCCAGTCCTCTCTCCAGCTCCGTCCTCTTCCACCTGATTTCCGCTCTGGAATGCAGGGAGGCGGCCCCTTTTATCACACCCCGGATGGGCTCCAGCTGCTTCCCGGCATTCCTCCGCAGACACGCCCCAGTGTGGCGGAAGTGCCGGCTGCGCACCCAGAAGCCCTCAAGGTGTCCCCTGTCTTCTTCCCCCCAGCACTTCCTGGTGTGGCGGAAGTGCTGGGCTCCAGGTTTCTTCAGGCACCGGGGCGCTGCCTGGCGGTGGCCACGGGACCCTACAGGGTTGGGCTTCCAAGCCCCTAACCCAAGGCCCCCAACACAACCAGGGCGGTCGCCCCCTCGTGGTCTGGAGGAGGCACAAGCCCTCCTCCAGTCCTCCTGGGCGTCCCGGCTGGGCTCCACCCCCAGCCGCATGCGACAATGCAGACAATTGTACAGAGGTCTTTAAAGAAAACCTGATCCAGAGTGCACATCACCTCAGACTGGGGTGATGGTTTACCTTTCAGCACAACAATGACATGAAGCACACAGCCAAGATTATGCTGGGGTGTCATCAGGACAAGTTTGTTAGTTTACCTTTATTGTACGCAAGTGGAAATTTTCTTTGATACAGTCATCAAAATACAAGAGGGCATATAATACAATACAAATTAATAAAATGTTTACATACATAAAAGTAGAATGGTTACTTATTTAAGAAAAGATGAATTTGGCCTGTTTAAAATTTTATTTACCGTCAGTATAAAACTATTTCTACTTCTGCTTGTTTTAAATTTTGGCAGCAAGTATCACCTCCCAGGAGGAAAATTTGAAAGCAATTATTTAGCATTGTGTCTGGTCCTTTAGAGTCTTATCCGCTTTTCTTTTTGCTCTTTTATTATACTGTTCAATTCTTGAGGCGCTACTTGCAATTGTCCACAGAGAGCAAACCCCAGCGGAATTATTTTCCTAGGTTTATTTTTATTAGTCATAGACAGTCCCCCAAGCCAGGCCAGGAATGAAAAAGTCAGCACGCTCTTGATATGACATGTATTGCAGTTCTGGATACTAGTTAAAATTTTGTTTTCCTTAGTTCCTCTTAATAAATAGCTGCACAGTTGGCATTTTTTGCAGATATACTGTGTGTTGTCATCAAAGTTCAAGCTATTATCCAATATGACTTAACTTAAAGCTACTAACTTTCTCAACTTGTTCTGCATTGAGAACCTTTGCTTGTACTGGTTCAACATTCTTCCTGAAATCAATGAACAGCTCTTGTAACTTCCTCACATTTAGTTGGAGGTTCTGCTCCTGGCATCATGTCAATCGTCTTGGCCTCTTCCTCAAAATGTGACACATTGTTATAGTTGTCAGTCAAGGCTCTACCATCTTCAGACTTAAAAAAAAACAGGAAATTGTGGTTTCTAGGTAACAGTTGACTGGAAGTGGCTTTCCGTGTAGTGTAATGACAATTTTAAATATACACAGCACCTCTATTGTGATTTGAATGACAGGAATCAACAGAATTGATTTTACTTGTTGCAGGTATTACCTTCTTTACGTAATGCAAAAGAAAAATATGAGTGCAACCTGTCGTGCCTTTAGCGTAGACTCTCAAGTAGGCAGTGAGTGGGTTTATAAAAATGTTTTCAAAAATTGGGCTAATTTACCCAGATCACATTATTATAAAATGGACTGCAGACATTTCCATAGATTATCTATTTCTGAATGTACAATACTATACAGCAAATACTGTATATTTACAGATACATAATAAATAACATAGAACAAAAACAGCTATACAACTAGGAAAAATAAAACAAAGGGGCTTTCAGGAGTAAATAATTTCAGATGTACCTCATTACAGTGTGTTCTGTGAAGGATGTTATACAAAATATTGATTGACTGGTTAATGGAGTAGTGATTCACACATTGCTGATATTAAAAATGTCCAAGGATACGATCAGATTAAAGTGACAATCAGTCCGACCTACAGCAGCCCGAATGGGATGGTACACCTACCACATATTACATTTATATTTACATTTATTTGCTTACCAGACACTTTTATCCAAAGTGACTTACAAAAGAGGTCGACATAAACAAGTACCATCAGTTTGGGGACTGTTTAGGAACAAGGATACAGAACTGATCGTCATGTGAAGAGCTCAGAAAAATGCAAGTTAGTTACACTACCTTGATTTCAAAAACCTAAGCAAAGGTTTTCTCCAAACAAGAGAGTCATCAAACTCTTCTTAATTATTTTAAGGAAGTAATTAACATGTTACGGCCTCCTCAAACACATTAATGAAGTTTGAATGGAGTTGGGCAGCTTATTACCGGATAAAAGTTACAAATGAAAAGAGTCTGAATCGAGATTCAGTGCCATGTAGAGGTGAATTACCAGCTGCTGTTCATCAGTAGACCTGGGTGGGTGAGAAGGAGTGTAGGATCTCACCAGTATCTGCATAATACATGGATGCTGACCCATTGACTTCACTGTAGGAAAACTTTAAGGATTTAAACTAAATTTAAATTTAACACATCCCACTACAAGGAACCAAAGAAGTGATCTGAAAATGAGGAATGACATGTGCCCACCTTGACTTGTTGAATACCAACATGTCAAAGGGAAGCAGGATAAATCCATATGAGCTTGAAAGCGTAGGCAAGTATAGGGAGCAACCATAACAGAAGAGAATACTATTCATATAGAGATTAAGGTAAGGCCGGCTGCTGCCAAAAGGTGCTATTTTGCCTTTCAAAAACTTTTCAGAGTCTTATTAATGATATACATATATATAGAACTATCATTCGCGCAAATGTGATGTATGGAGCTGAGACCTGGGTCTTAACTACAATAGACAGAAATATCTTGAACAAATGGGAAAGAAAGATACTACAGAAGATTTTTGGACCGATACAAGACCAAGAAGAATGGTTGGATAAGAACAAATCAGGAGATACAGTATATGACTTACAGTATATCAGCAGTGGAACCTGGTCAATAAAATTAAGAGGGCAAGATTATAATGTCTGGGACATTTAAACCAAACCCCAAAATGACCGTATGACAAAAAGGTTGTGCACAGGAAAACAAGAGGGGAGACAAATAGTGGGAAGACCATAGAAAAGATGGATGGACGACGTGGATAAGGACATTAAGAATTAAGGTCTGAGGATGTGAGGAAGGAGGGCGTTTAATAGGTCAGAATGATGGAACATCATAAGGGAGCTCTTTAAGAGCTGGAACCCCAGATGTTAAGATAAGGTAAAGTAAAGCATAGGGAAGTACATTGGGGAAAAACTTTAATAACAGCTGTTCTAAAAAGCAAATATTTAGCAGACGACACGTTTATCTTTAAAAAATATTAACCACACAGTGAAATATCCTCATTAATTTTGATCACTTTTGAGAATTATATACATTCTGCAGTATTCCACTGCTCAATAAAGATGCCGTTTTATAAATTTTTTAGTCAATTCTTTTTTGCTTATTTTTCATTTATGAGTCGAGAAATGAATTTTTTGCATGTCAGATGCCTTTTATTAATTTTTCAGTTAATTCATCGTGCTTATTTTTCTTTCATGAGTAGAAAAATTATTTTTTATATGTCAAATGCATTTTTATTCATTTTTTAGTTCATTTGTCTTGTTTATTTCTCTTCCATGAACAAAAAAATGAATTTTTGTATGTCAAGTCCCGTGAGTAAACATCACAGTAGACACATCTTTGTGTTGATTTCTTAAAAAAAAAAAAATCCGACCACAAGAGTGTACAGCACTCTCCAGCGCCTTTAAAGGGGATCTCATTGTATATTAAGCCTTCTCATTTAGTTTGTTTCATCATGTACTGCTGGTTGTATCCTCCAGGGTTTGGCACAAATCCTTTTGGTTATGCCTCTTCTGCACATACACTGCAGAGACAGAATAAGGAAAAAATATCCTTGCCATTTTACTGTTGGTCACAACAGACCTCTTCTGGGAATGATATGACCTGGACTATCAAGCTTTAAATGGAGTCAATTCATGGACAGATCAAAAATTCTATTAAGATGAAAAGTTGTATTCAGAAGAATTTCAACAAACTAGCATCATTTTGAAAATTAAATACAGCACTTTCTTCAACATAAAGAAGTTACAATGGGAGACTGCTGCCTGAAGTTCTTTATTATGTAACAATCAGACAGAAACTCTAAACGGTTTTATTACTTTCAAAGCAGTCTGCGTTTTTTGTTTCTGAAAAGAATTACAGCACATAATATGTGCTTATTTTGTGTCATTTTGTTTTTCTGGAAAAGTTTCATCTTACAGAATTGGGTGAGGCAAAGAAGGGAAAAGCATGAAAAGTAAGTTTGAGGTTGATTTGCACTTAAAGAAACACAAAAAGTCATATGTATTCTAACAGTTAAGATGTTCATATTCATTCCTCTTCTGTAAAAATGTGCAGTTTAGGAGAACTAGTGACTCCAAATTGGTAATGTGTGATTGTGAGTGAGTGTGCCCTTAGGTGGACTGGCACCCTGCCCTGAGTTGTCTTCTGCCTTGCACCCAGTGCTACAAGGAAGGGCTTCAATGCCCAGTAACCATGAGCTGGTCTTGACAAGTATCATAATGTATGCATGTATTTAAGGTGAGATAGATTATGAATAGATTATTAATTAACAGGTTTACTATTAAATACTTAAAATATTAAGTGCATTGAACAAGTATAACCTAATTCTTTGTAGTTTTTGGCTAAACGCAATATAATATAGCCTATACCATACACATTTTGAAAAACTACCTTTCATTTTCCAGAAAAAAGTAAGAGATGGCCATGTTCTAGCTTCAGATTTTGACAAACTCAGTGAGATAATAATAGCATTATCATTGAGGGGCAGGGTTGGTTCCTGCTTCACTCGTTGTCCGCGGGGAAGTTTTCCAGTGGCTATGTGAGTTCTTTTCAAATATACCGGATTCCTTCCACAAATGCAGTGGATTCAGAAAGAATTTAGGTCCTTTCATTTTTTTACACATTTTGCTGTATTGCAGCCTTGGGCTGAAAATCATTAAAATTCATTTTTCCCCATATCAGGCAACACTCCATACCCTAAAGAAAAAACGGGATTTTAGAAACATCTGCAAATTTGTTATCTATCCTTCCATCTGCCTCTTTTCTGGATCAGGGTTGTGGGAACAGCAGTCTAAATGAAGAGAGCCAAATGTCCCTTTTCCCTGCCATCACCTCCAACTCATCTGGGAGGTAGCAAGGCATTCCCAGACCAGCCATATACAATCTCTCCAGTGTGGTTTGGTCTTCCCCAAGACCTCCTCCTGGTTGGACATGTCCAGGAGGAATCCTAATCAGATGCCTGAACCACTTCAACTGGCTCATTTCGATGCAGAAGACCAGCAGGTCGACTTTCAGCTCCTCACCCATTGCCTAAAGCTGAGCCCAGACACCCTATGAAGTAACCTCAATTCTGCTATTTATATCCACAATCTTTTTTTTTTTTTTTTGACATCTACCCAAAGATCATACCATAATTGAGGACAAGGTTATAGACTGACTGTTTAGCTGTTGGTAGGTAAGACAGGATCAAGCACAAGACAAACGCATACCAAAGGAAATCTCACAGTTCAAAAAAGTTTGTTTTAAAAAGGTTTAGTGAAATTTCAAAGCAAACAGTCCACACCAGAATAAAGAATAGCTGTTGCACATGTAGAATAAAACGCAAAAACTGAAAAAAGTTTCTTCTTTAAACTTAACTTTTTCTCGTTAAACTACAGTTATTTTCTATACTTAAAGATGTGTTATTTCTCTATGCTTTACTTCACATTCAGTACGTTCTAAATTTACAGCGCTGCACATACAACTGAGCACATTAAGGCACATTTTGAAACCGTGTGCCCTCCATAGCGTACTCATGGCAAGGCAGGTCACTAACTGAGACAAATCTACGGTCAGAGGAACAAGAAATATTTAGAATGTACCAATTCAATTCAGCTTATGGAGGTTATAAGGACCTCCCATATACTATGCACTAATTTATAGGCAAACATTTAACATAACTAAGAAAATATGTACATCTATCAAGTTAACATGACCTAAATAACTGGTAAATGGCTCTTACAGAGTGGTAAATCAAGAGCTTTGCCTTTTGGCTCAGCTCTCTCTTCAATACAACCAATTGGTATAATGTTCATGTAATTGCAAGTGCCGCGCTGATCCACTTGCCAAACTCTGTTTCCTTCTTCCCTCACTCATGAACAAGACCTCAAGATAATTAAGCTCCTCTGCTTGAGGTAGTATCTTACCCCAACTTGGAGATGACACTTCATCCTTTTCCTGGACAGAACCACAGCCCAAGACTTATAGTTGCTGATCCGCAACCTGGCCGTTTCACACTCAGTTGCAAACCACCCCAGTGTGCATCTGAGGTCACAGAGTGATGAAGCTAACAGGACCACATCATTAACAAAAAGCAGAGACATGATCCTGAGGTCTAAACTGGATACACTCAATTTCTTGGCTGCACCTAGAAATTTTGTCAATAAATATTATGAACTGAAATTGTGACAAAGAGGAGCCCCAGCAAAGTCCCATAATCACCGGGAATGAGTTTGACGTACTGCCAGCAATGCACATCAAACTTTCACTCCATGTGTACAGGGATAGAATAGCGCACAATAGCAGGCCCAGGACCACATGCTTGAGAGACACAGTCATATGCCTTTTCCAAGTCCATAAAACTTGAGGTGGTTAAAAAAGGGCCCAGGAAGGTCTGTTCCAACATTAGGGTGATCAAACACCTCAGCCTCCCTGGCAAGGTCTATGCCAGGTTTCTGAAAAAAGGGTTGCAGGTGTTGGTTGAACCTTGGATCCTGGAGGAATAATGCAGATTTTGTCCTGGTTGTAGAACACTGGATCAGCTTTTTACCCTCACAAGGATTCTAAAGGGTTCATGGGACTATGCCCAACCAGTCAAAAACGTATTTAAAATACAAAACTTGAATATCTCATTGACACAAATATTCAGACCCTTAACTCAGTACTTTGGCAGTTAATATAGCCTGGAGTCTTCTTGAGTCTGGATTTGAGGATTTTTTTGAAATGCTTCTCTCCATACCCCCTCAATCTCTGTCAAGTTAGATAGAGACCAACGTGGAACAGCTATTTTCAGGTCTCTCCATAGATGTTCTATTGGGATGTGACTGGACAACTCAAGGACATTTCCAGAGTTTTCTATAAGTCACTTCTGTTTTGCCTTTGCTTTGTGCTTCGGGTCATTACCTGTTAGAGGTCTGAGGTCCAGAGTGTTCCGGAGCAGGTTTTTAATAAATATATCTGTGTACATTTCTCTGTTCAGGTTTCCCTCAACCCAGTCTTTTCTCCCAGTCAATGCCTCTGAATACAACCCCACAACATGATGGTGCCATCATCATGCTTTACCACTGGAATGGTACTGCACAGGCAGTTTCCTCCAGACATGACACTAATGTTAGTTTAATCAGACCTAAGAATATTGTTTCTCACAGCCTGATTGTCTTTTTTTTGCACATTTCAAGTAGGCTTACATGACCTTGTTACAAAGGACAGGCTTCTGCATGGCTGTTCTGTCATAAAGCCCAGATCAGTAGAGTGTTGCAATGATGGTTGTCTTTATGGAAGTTTCTTCCATTTCTGCACAGTATCTCTAGAGATCAACCATAGTTGCCATCAGGTTCTTGTTCACCTTTCTTTTCAAGGCCTTGTGGTAAAGTGAGGTCCGCCACACTCAAGGCTTTAAGGAGCGGGATGAGTGGGTGTGGTAGCGTGGCGACAGCGGTTCTGTGCGTGACACTGGTGGTCCCACACTTAAGTGCACAGGTGTAGAATTGTAATTGGTGCCGGGAACTCCTAATCGTCACAACTGTGCCACATCCCCCATTTTAAAACAGAGAAGTGCAAGTGTGAGGGGAAATAAGGAAAAAGACAGAATGCAGGTTAGTGAAGGAAGAAGGCAGGAGGTGAAAGAGCCAGTGCAGGAGTGAGCAAGTGAAAAGGAACAGGCTTGTTGGATAGAAGGCTTGCAGCTGGTAGAAGAGGAGTGTATGGCAGACACTCAGGGGCAGTCAGAATGGGTCACTCCCGCTGAACTGTTTCGAGAAGTGGGAGTGACCAGGAGTTTGGACGGCTCACTGCGGAAGGCAGAGTTGTTGAGGAGGCTTGTGGGGGGGGCGTCCAACATGAGCACCCTGGCTGTTGGGGAGCCCAACATGAGCACCTTGGCCCAAGTCTTGGTCCGGAATGGAGCTTGTACGTAGCCAAGGGACGGAAGGCAACCGGACCTGTGGAAAGTCAGTTGCACCCGCCAATAGAGCGACTCCTCTGCTGCAAGGCCTGTAAGGGATAAGCAGAGGAGCTGCCAGATAAAGGGAAAGGCACCAGGTTTTTTAAAAAAAGGACTGCTCCTGCCAGTATTTTAACCTTGTTTTTAAAGGAATTATTTATTGGATTTTTAACCTCCACGTTCATCCATTTTAATAGATTATTTATTTGGCCAGTAATGGTGCACTGCACGATAACGTGCAGTGAATACACTTGACTTGAGCATTTAAAGTTTTCATCCTCTTTCTCTGTACGTTTAGCATTTGTTTGCTCAGAGGTTGATGCGCTTGCTGCTTCCTGAGCAGCTCTTCTTTTCTCCACTCCAACAGCCCGCTTCTTCTCCTCTTTCATCGGCATCTTTTCACATCAAAACTGGTTAAGTCATTGTTTGTGTTGCAATTACTTAGTACGTTTTCCTTAATTTTTCACTTAAGTTGGCACTTAAGTCTTCAATCTGCCTCAAGAATGATTTAAGATATGAAGAGGTAGGCCAAGTGATGGAGAAGGTGGTAAAGATGAGAACTGCATGGCCGCTCTGCTGCCCGCTACCAAGAGTTGATTCTACAATAAAATAAAATAAAAATAAAAAGAGGAATAACCTTGGAGGTCAATCATCACCATGAAAGCGGATAGTAGGTGTCACGTAGTATATATGTACCAAAATTCAGGTCAATAGGTCAAATGATTTACGAACTACAGGTGATTTAAAATTCTGAACAGACAAATGAACAGCCATGGTAGCGTATTATATAAGAAGGCAGTTGAAGCATTGCACTTTCTTTTTGGACACTCTTTAATTTTGATTGTTTTTAATAAAAGCACTGATCATTTTTGCACCTTCCCCTTACTTCATGTGCTGTCCTCATTTGTCCAGCTCATCCCAGTCATGAGTATCGACAGTGTCGGGTTTAAGAGGCTCCCAAAAAACGAAAGATGGAGCCAAGTGCCAGAACCACACTGTCACAGGCCTTTTGTCTCCTGATTGCTAAATTTGGCACAGTGGCCAGCTCTAGGAAAATTTATGGATATTCCAAAACTTTTTCCATATAAAAATTATAAAGGCAACTGTGCTCTTGGGAACCTTCAAAGCTGCTAGTATTTTTAAGAGCCTTCCCAGATCCCCATTGTTATGTTGTTAAGAAAAGGTATGAAGCTGCTCATATTTTGAACCAATTAGATTTTTTGCAGGGTGACTCTTGATAATAATGACAATCAATTGGATTATGTGGAAGCTGTAGACTTTTGTAGTGATAGCTGCCCCAATGGTGTTTCTTGATCACAAGGTGTCCGACTTGACACGATTGTCAGGACAACACTACATAGTCATTCCATTGCCCATTCATTGCAAACAGTCACCAACTACCAAATGTGTTGTGTGCAATAAGTGTGGACAGTGCAAAGAAATCTGTTATATTTGGGGCCCTTGTGCTTCTAGCCCTGAACTCTATGAGGCGCCTGCTTCTAGAGCTCTTATTCAAAGCAAGTCATGTTGCTGGTGAAAATAAAACAAAATTAATAATTTCTTTACATTTTTGACAGAGTTGTTGTTCATAATAAACTGTGTCTTTCAATGTGTAAAGTTTCTTTCTCTGTAACTGAAATATTCTTATAAATTTGTTGTTATTGCTTTCTGAGACTGTGTTCTTTAAGAATTCATATTTGAACGTGTATAAATAACAATTACTTCAGTGACCATGGTGGAAATATTAAGACAAAACAAATATCGTACAAAACAAAGGACACATTTAACTTGCTTTAAAATGCAGCCTTCACTCCTAAAATACATTGCAGAATAATTTCTTTTATACATACAGATAAAGCCAAAGACACAAGACTAGAACAGTGCAATTTCCTTTCAGTTCTTCAGGGGGGTCTTTGATGATTGCAGTTCCATGTTTCAGTGGAATGGAGACATTGTTCTTGGCACAGAGTCGACGTCACATCTGTGCCGACGGGGCGTCTGGCTTTAAGGCATCCTGAGAGGCCTTCTATATGCTCACTTTCAACTGACCAATGCCATGAATGGATTACTACCGATCTAGCACAATCTGTAAGCTATTTGCATGTGCTATGTATGGATTAGGCTCTCTAAGACCTAAAATAGTACATTCTTTCATTATCTGCAAACAGTGCATCTACTCTAATCACTTAATGTCCTTGCCTGAAAGAATTGTCTTTACTTCAGTTAGAAAAATGAATGTATGCTGAACATAATTAGGCTCACAAATCACAGTATGAAATAGTTATTTTTCAACTCTGGTTATAGTTGCATAAAAGTTTTATGCTCGACATTTAGCTCTGTGATGTTTTTTAGCTTTTCTGCTGATGATTTGAAAGGGGCTTAGTCTCACATCTCTAACGGTATCTACTACTCCACTACAAGTTAAAATACTTGTTTTTCTGTGTGAATAAATGCACGCTAAATCTATGATTAGATATATAAATATAATACAAAATTACATTTATGTCTGCATAATCAATTAAAGCATAAATCATAGTGACATATTAATTATTGGTTATTTTTGCTGCACATTACACCAAGCAAAACAAATGGCAAACTGCCTTAAAAATATCCTAGCTGAAGAATGGAAATAACATAACATTCTTAAGCCCCCATGATTCTATATGTCTTATTTAATTCATGCCCACGCTTCTAATGTAACAATTTCTTTAACTAACCACATTGTTAGTCAGACGTTACTTCCCAAGTACAGTAAATCAGACAAAAACCAAACATAAAGAAGAATAACCTATGAGAGATGTAAGTAAATGTAAATTCTCCTCCAAAAGCTTTTGCCAGCTTAAGTCTTTTTCATGACTAATAATGCTTTATTATAAAAATGCAAAGTTGGATGCTAATTAAGATCTATAGGCCCATGAAGAACAATTTCCTTCAAGCATAAGTAAAAAGATCTTGTCAAGGCAGCAATATTTGTGTGACTCCCAGTTGCAATCTAAATTCATAAACATATCTAATCTGAATAAAAGATTGGAACAAAATGTTTTTATTAAAAAAGTGCATTTAGACATATTGTTTTTGTGAAAAACCACTTACATTATATTTATTTGTGAAAGGTTTGTTAGGGACACATATACAAAGACATGAGAATGTATTAGGTCTCTTTTGCATTTTATTAATCATTATTTTTTTGGTATTGCTGCATCATTCAATCCATAAAATTATATGAATACTGTCCGGCCATTTACTTAATCCATTTATTGGGTTGCGGGGGACGGAGGGGACTGAGATCTGCAGAGCAGGAGCCAATGCGCATAGTATGCTGGTCAGAGGCAGGACACAATGCACAATATTTAAAAAATTGTGCTGTCTCTACAATCTGATATTTAGTTCACAATTAATGTTCAGAATTAAAAAAAATTAATAATTTCATATATAATTCATTGATTTTCAAGTTTATTTTTACAGTGGATTCAGAAAGCATTCACAACCCTTCACTTTCTGCACATTTTATTGTGTTGTAAATTTAATCTCTCTATTATAAAAAAAAATCTTGGGAGGAGACGAGACGTGATTGTCTCAGAGACACTTTCATATTCCGCGAGACAAGTCTTCGTGCCAAGAGATGTAACCACACTCGGGGCCGGAAGCCCTACAAGGCAAGAGCTTATGCAAAGAGATTTGGAAAAGTCAAAGACATTTCTTGTAGAGAGAAAGACACGATATTCACTCACAGGCAGTTATCAAAATTCAATGCGATATTATGTCCAGAGATTGAATATATGGACATACTGTAGGTGATATGACAGAAGTGCGCCATTTGAGATGCAAATCATGTGACACGGCAGCAGCAGCAGCTGATCAAGCAAAGAGAAAGTTACAAAAAAAATGTATGTGTTTCCCGTTGTATCACCGTTTAAGAGGGTACCGCAGGAGTGACCGCATCTCCTTGGGGTGCATTCAGCCCCTCTCTTAACAACGCGAGTGGCAGTGACGCGAAATGCCTGACACATAGCACAGGCAGGGGGGAGGGGGATTTGGTGAACGAAGCAAGCAGGGGGCAAAGCCCCCTATTTTTAAATAAATAAGTTTTGTAGCGACACAGTCACACAGCTGCTACCTTGCAGTAAGGAGGCCATGGTTCATGTCCCAGGTCGCCCTGTGTGGAGTTTGCATGTTCTCCATGTGTCTGTGTGTCTTTCTTCCGGGTATTCCGGTTTTCCCCTTTTCTCCCACAGTCCAAAACTTGCAAGTTAGGTGGATTGGTGATGCTATATCGGCCCGAGTGTGTGGCTGGGATGTGTGTGTCTGTGTGTTTGTGTCCACCCTACAATGGACTGGCCACGGTTTGTTCCTGCCTTGCATCTTATGCTATCTGGGATAGGCTCCAGCAACCCCTAACGACCCTGCTCAGGACAAAGCAGTTTAAAATATGACAGAAAACGAATAAATAAATTTGCCATTTTTGCCCATCAGTCTACACTCATAATGACAAACTGAAAACATGTCTTGCAAATTTAAAAATCAAAAACCGAAACCTTTCATTCATATAAGTATTCAGACCTTTTGTTTTGACACTCCGAATTGTGGTCAATGGTGGTTCTGTTTGCTTTAATTCTCCTTGAGGTGTGTCCAGAACTTGACTGGGGTCCACCTGTGGCAAACTGAATTGATGGGTCATTGTGTAGAAAGGCACACACCTGTGTATGTAAAATCCCACAATTCACAATGCATGTCTGGAGGACAACCAAGCAATGTAGTCCAACGAGCTCTCTGTGGACTTCTACGATCAAAATGGGGTGAGATATAGATCAGGGCAAGGGGGTAAAATGAGTATAAAGCCATTTCAAATGCTTTGAGGATTCCAAGGAGCACAGTGACGTTAATAATGAAAGAAGTTTTGAACCAACAGGAGTCTTTTTACAGTTTGCAGTATGGCCAAACTGAGTACTCATGCGAGAGAGGCCTTGTCAGAGGGGTGACCAAGAACGCAAAAGTCACTTTAACAGAGGTTCAGATGTTCTCTGCTGTAAGAATGATGGCCATCTCAGCAGCACTCCATCATTCTGCATTTATGGCAGAGTGGCTCCTTAGAAATCACTCTGAAGTAAAAGGCATATGACTGCTTTTAAGGGACTCTGAGAGCATGAGGAGAAAGATTCTCAGGTCTGATGAGACAGTAATGTAATTTTGGGAAGAACTCTAAGCATTATGTATGACAAAGTTCATGTACCCATCACCAACTTAATAATAACCCTACAGTGAAGCATTGTACTGGCAACATCATAATATAGGGGAGCATATCAGTGGCAGAGACAGGAAGACCATAAAGAACTAAAGGGAAAGGAAGAATGCAGCCAAATACTGAGAGGTCCTTGAAGTAAACCTGCTCCAGAGTGTACATGACCTCAGACTGCAATGATGGTACAGTCAAGACAATGCTGATATGACTTTGAGACAAGTCTCTGATTGTCTTTATATACGACAGGTAACACAATAAATTTAAGAATACTGTGGGATATTGTAGTTATTATTGGTTTGTTTATGAGTATTGTGGAGGAGAGGGTGCTTTGTGGACTGTGCAGAATTAATAAAGTCAACATTTGGACTTTTATCTGGTGTCTGGCATATTGGACAAAGGTTCAAAGGAGCGATAGCGCCCCTATCTGTCACAATGGTGTAGCCAGCAGGATTCTCTGGCCGTCCGATTGGCAGTAGACCTGTATACAAATTTTCTGGGGACAGAGAACCCAAAGACAACAGTGACAAGTCACATGGCAACATCGCCAGAATGGGGAAGAAGAAGGGCAAACTGAGCAGTATCACCAGCGGTAGAGCCATGCTCCCATTGGCTCCCGGCCGGTAGGTATGAAGAACAAGGAAGTAACTATACCTCCAGTTGAATTAATTAAATCTGTGGACGCGGGAACTCAAGAACTAATTGAGCCCATGCGAGGTATTTTCCAGATGCTGGCAGCCATTAAAAAGATTGTCGAGGATCTGGGAGAAACAGCTGAGGCGCCCATCCGAAAGGTAACGACGTACTTACAAAGAATCGGACGGAGTCTCCTGTAATACATGATGTGGCGGTACAGGTGAGTCAAGCCGGTACTGTAAATAATGAAATAGGGATGCAGTGTGATCTGGGCCCACTTTTAATAAATAGCGGTGCCAATACACAGTGTGCCCTACAAGAGAGGCGAAACAGTAACCGAGTGGTTGGGGAAGGGATGATCAATCTGGAGCAGCTGGATGGTGATGGCTTGTGAAAAGAGTCGGTCCTAAAGACCCCGAGCCATTTAAAAATAATAAGTCTAGAGGGTGCAGACAGGAAATGGTCTCTTTTCATTAAATAAAGAGGCTCAGACTGTGGAAAACCTCCAAAGCAAACAGGAGATCCCGAAAATAAAACGGGGTCTTCTGACAGGAAAGAAAAAGCGAGAGAGAACCATTAGAGGTGGCAGGGGTTTCTTTCAGAGCAAGAAAAGGACGGACCTAACATTTCCCAATTGTTTTCAGTCCCGCAGTGGGAGAATAATAGGAGGACGGAAGCAGTGGTACGGATGCTGAAGGTTGGGCCACATTTGCGAAACTGTCCTTGGAGACAGGGGACAAGCTGTCGAATTGGATTAATATTCCCCTAGATTCTCCAGGGATAAAGAGATAAGGATTAGTCAAGGCTCGACCGAACGTCCTCATGGAGAAAGACTTCCCTCATGGGGCAGGCCTCTCAGTATAATTCATCCCTGGGGAAGAGTACTGTGGGATATGGCGGCTGTTTATCCTGGCCAATACCCCAAGCCGCCAGTCGAGCCCTCCCTGCAGTATGGAGGTCCCCTGAAGACCAGCAGGGCATCATGGACATTGTAGTTTTCATACACAGCCCTGCTGGATACCATGGGGCCACTAGAAGACGCTGCAGGAAGGAACAACGGTTATTTGCCTTACGCCCCGGAAGTACGTCCGAGTCACATGGACAAGGGGAATGACGTGCTTATGGGGTGAAGAAAAGGACGTTTGATCTGAACCGGAAAGGATTGGAGATCACATGGACTGAGAATTGGAACACTTCCGGTCAGGGACTATAAAAGGACTGTGGGAGCTTCCAGACGGCGAGCTGAGCTGGGTGGTAGGAGGGTAACGCGTCTGGGAGTGGTGGAGAGTATTATTGTAGTTATTATTGGTTTGTTTATGAGTATTGTGGAGGAGAGGGTGCTTGATAAAGTCAACATTTGGACTTTTATCTGGTGTCTGGCATATTGGACAAAGGTTCAAAGGAGCGATAGCGCCCCCTATTTGTCACAATACGTATTTGATATTTCTTGTGTAATGTGTACCTTGAGTGCCTCTCCTCTGTACCCTCATGAGTGTGAAGCTCTGTTGACCCCTCTCCCTTTCTTAAGCATGTCCCCTTAAAGTCTGCTTTTTAAACTTTGACAGTTTGAGACACCTGTTATCTTCAAATCTGCTTTTATGCTTCTTGTTTTTAAAGGCAACACTCAGTGTGCCTCCTAAGCTTGTACTCCTGGTGTGTCTCACAATCACAAATCCTCTTTTAATCACAACACCAAAGCCAAACTGACCAATCAGATTGCTCTGAAAGACCGGACACACATACAGGCCTTACCCTTTTATTATGTAGTAGATACATATATAGAAACACATTCAGCATTTGTAATTATGACTGTTCCAAAATAAGTTCTTTCTACCAAAATATTATAAGAGCAGTCCATCTCAGGACATATTCACTCACTCACCGATCTCTACTGTCATTTATTGTGGGTCAGTTTAAAGCTATCAGTTTATCTAAAATGTATTTTGGATTAAGGAAGAAAACCAGAATATCCAGAAAATAAGGGGAGTAAGTATAAAGATAGCACAGACAGCGACCGGAATTGAGATTCAACCCCAGTCTGTAAGAGTTGTAAGTATACAACTGGCCATTGGGAAATATCTCTGTTTGAGTTTTTAGGCTAGTAAATTCAAACGATTCTAATTATTTGTATGTCTGTCTTGTGAAGGGATTACCTGTTTATTTCCGTGTCTGCACTTGCTAATCATCCTGGAATTAGTCACTAAGATTATTATGCTGATTGCATTCATTAGAAAAGAAAACATATGGTTTTGAAGAAGCGTACTCCTGCCACCTCACCAAAAGGAGCTTTTTATGAAATACATAGGTTTACAATAAAATGTAATTAAACTTCAAAGCAAGAAAAAGTCTAATAAAAATACACGTGGGAATTGCTTAATGCTGTCGATTTTTTTTCTGCTTTCTTTAGTTAAAAAAACTCCATGCATGCTAACATAATTAGGCTCACACAATTATTTTTCAATTCTGGTTACATTACCTTTGAGCTATATTCCTTGTGTGTTGTTAGTGGATCCCTAAGAGACAATACTATGGGACCACCCCTAGCTTTTATATTGTGATTGAGAAGAGACTCCCAACATGTGATCATTGCAGAGGATGTTTCATCTTGTGAGTATTGCTTTCTTTAGAATTTGCTGGTTTATTAAATTTGTGTGTCTGGTTTCTGGATTTTGTCTTGGGATAGAGATTGGGACTTGTTTGCCTTGGGTTGTATTTTGATCCATTCCATTTTCTCCTTTTTTCTCGTTTTACTTTCTTCTTTGATTATTTAATAAATTCCTTGAATTTGAAAAATATTGTTTTACCTTGTTCTGTTAAGCTAGAGATTGCAATGTTTCCCTCACAACAATGTTGTTATGTATTTTGGACATTTAAAGCTACTTTTGCACTTTTAAAGCCAGTGTCCCCTTTTGGGTCTGAAAGAGTATAGGATCCTGTAGTGAAGGTTATTATGGAGCAGATTAGAGAGGTCTTGGTTTGGCCTTCTTATTGCTGTGCTAACCAAACTAAGAGAACAAAGACTGATATGTTAATCAGTTACTAATTTGATGAAAACAGTTTCTGTGCTATAATTAGATCTTAATCCTGAGTGGTACTCTTTGAGAATACAACTGTTATTTAAATATTCACCCACCTGTTATTGAAGTATTTTTTCAATAATTTTATTTAAAAAGGGTAGTTTAAAGATAGGTCTAAATTGTAATGCGCAGAACAGTAAAGGTTATTTTTCTTAAGCATAAATTTGACTATAGCAGTTTCTAAAGACTCTCTCGAACAGTTAACTATGTCTAGAATGCTATAGATTAAGCAGTCTAAGATGTCCTTGGTAAGGCCTGGAGGAACTGGATGAGGGATTCCGGTGGACAGTTCGTATTGAGTATTTATTCTACAGTGTCCAAGTACATCTGCTAAATAAATTGAATTTACTGCGTTGAACAATTGGAGGTTCAATTAACTCTGTTCTTGTGATTTGTATTATATTACCTCTTAAACATTTATCTTTCCTTTAAAAAAGTCACAAAAACATCACACTTAACAACCAATCCTTTTATCCACTTTACAGGGTTAACAGACTGTCAACAGCTTAGAGTAAAACCCTCAGAATATCTGTATTGTCATTTATAATTTTGGAGAACTGAAACAGTCTCTCAAATTAAACTGTTGAATCGCATTTAGTTATACGAGTCCTTTAGAATTCCATAGTGTACTTTTAATTTGTTTCATTTTCTTTTCAATTTATATTCATCTTTGCAGCATTCTCTTTCACATTTAGTCAGGTTCTATTATAATAAGTACTCAACTGAGTATTAGTCGACTGAATAATAATAATACTAGAAAAAGTATTACCGTAGATCCCGGAATATAAGCAGACCCCCTTTTCTACCTACTAAATTACATATATTTGCCGATGACCGGTATTTAAGCCGACCCCCTTCTCCAAGCAAAATTTTATAAATTTCCTTAAAAGTGTCTCTTCAGGTATATTTATCATGTTAATCAGTGAGAATTTGAGACTACCAGCATTTTTGATGGAAACCAGGAAGTGATTACGGAGAAGTTTGGTAAAATGAAACCTTTGTGTTGAAACTATATACGCAAATACGATACATCGGCAGGTGGATTTCTGGAGACTCGTTATAAATTTGATTAACTTAAATACGCAATACAGTGGACCCTTGACTTACGAACTTAATTTGTTTGCGAGGGCTGCTTGTAACTCAAGTTGGTTGTAAGTCAAGACTATTTTCCCCATAAGAAATAATGGAAATACCCATAATGCGTTCCGAACCTCCCACTGCAACACTTACTTAACCTTTTCATAATAAAAAAGGGTTGTATAATGTGCTTAATTTACCAAACATCAATAATTTTTCTAATGTACAAACCGAAAAGATATAAAAAGTGCCTAGCCTACCCTAGATTAAGCTAGGAGCATGGCGGCGTGCATGGTTGCAGCGGCTCAGGGCTCTCCTTTTCAGTGCACTTTTTTGTTGTTTTTGTACTTTTTTTGTGCTTGTTTGTGCATGATCCGTTCGGTGAACATCCGCTACCCCCTTCAGAACCTTATAGACATCGGTGTCCAGAGCCAGACATCTGTTTCGAGTGTTTTTCATCACACGCACAACATCCCAGACAACATAGCAAGACCAGCATGCTCTCTGTGGATTGTTGTTGGGTCTAGTAGACGATGCAGACGGAGGAGGGAAAGGAAGCAGAAGTGGGGCTGCAGATCCAGCGTTATGCTAAGGCTAAAGAAACAAACATACAAGCCCTATACAGAACTTTTTTTTTGCAACTTCTTTGCATCTTTTCGCACCATTTGTTTGTTTATTTACTTGTTGTGTTCTACACATATGTCTGCACTGAAGGAGCTGCTTTTAATCTCATTGTACATGTGTATAGTGACAATAAAAGGCATTCTATTCTATTCTAGAAACAACAATTTCATACTGTACTCACCATTTATTTTACATCTTTGGGCTGCAGGAAGGGAGGAGGAGGAGAATGAAATGGAAGGTGGTTATTGTTTAGAAGGAGCCTCCTTATGCAAATCTTTTCTTTGTAAAATTGTCGAGATGGTGGATTTCGACATGCTGTGCATATTAGCGAGATCAGTCACACGAACAGCACTCTCATATTTCCACACAATTTCCATCTTCATTTTGATTGTGATTGCTTTCTTTATCTTCGTTAGCTTCTCTTCCTTCCTTAGCAATTATGTGTCTTGCTTGCATGGTCTTAGTGAATTATATATATAGGTAAATCACTGCAATGACCGAAATTACATCCACAAACACATGTATCTGGGATCCGACTGACGCTTACTAATGCTTGTTTACAATCGTGCAAGCGTGACCGCATTCGGGTCGTAAAGCAAGATGTTGGTCGTAAATCAAAACAAAAATTTTGATAATGGATCGAACCCTTCTATGCCGAACAGTAACTAATTATTCATCAAATCTTACTAATCCTAATCTTTAAATTCAATTACGATACTCATTCATCTTAATTACTGTACGGCAGCGGTAAGAGGATTGACGACTTCTTCATTCAAGGATTTTTTTATAGTGACATTTACAGTCAGTATTTTATTTTAAACTTCCAGATAATTTATTATACATTTTATTAATAGAATCAACAACTAAAACACTTTTTGGAATAAATTCTTTATTTAATTTAAAGTACCGGCATGCAAAGTTACTTCTTCATCTGAAAGATGGCGCTGTGGTTTCATCATTAATTACTTCCGTATTCATTGGCAAAACCGGCATTGCGCTGGAAATCTTGAATCTGAAAGGATACTCGTTGTATAAGCCAACCCCCAAACTCCAAGCCAAAAATCTAGGACAAAATTTTCGGCTTATATTCCGGAATCTACAAAATTTGGGTACAGCATCAAAATCATTATTTTTAACAACACGTTTCTTGGTAGTTATACTTATAGATATTTTATTTCAAATTAGCCATCTGAAATACCAATTTCCAAGATTTGCAACACATAAATGTTAAGTCATCTTGTTAAATTTAAATCAAATGTATGACCATCCATGTGTATTGACTGTGTGACATGCTGACTGAGATAAAATTAATACACAAGGTTCATAAACTCCCTTGACTTGGAATCACATTAATCCTTTATATGAAAATCAAAATTACCTACTATTTGAAATGTATCAAAATTAGTTGTTAAGATAGATAATAAATAAGAAAATGAATTAATAAATTAAGTGTTATATATGATAAATAATAGATGTCTTATATACAGACAGGCATTATTCTTTTAACCAGTAACAGCGTACTGCATGATAACGTGCAGTGAATACACTTGACTTGAGCATTCCTAGTTTTCATCCTCTTTCTCTGTACAATTAGCATTCGTTTGCTCAGAGGTCTCCACCCTAGCGGCCTGCTTCTTTTCTTCTGTCGTCTGCATCTTTTCATGTTAAAACTGAATAAGTCAGTGTTTGTAATGCAAGTACTTAGCACGTTTTCTTATTTTTCACTTAAGTTGACACTTAAGTCTGCCTCAAAAATGATTTAAGATATGAAGAGGTAGGGGAAGTGATGGCTAAGGTGCTAGGGATGAGAACGGTGCCCATACACATGCGCCACACAGCCACTGCCGAGAGTTGATTCTACAATGAAATACAATAAAAATAAAAATAAGGAATAACCTTGAAGGTCAATCATCACCCCAGAAGCTGATAATAGACGTCACATAGTATATGTGTACCAAAATACAGGTCAATAGGTCAAATGGTTTGCGAGCTGCAGGTGATTTAAAATCCTGGACAGACAAACGAGCAGCCACGGTAGCATATCATATATAAAGATAATGACAGCAAGATACTCAAAAGATGTAACACTAACAAGACTGAAATAAAATGGGGAGAAGTTATGTTGTCATCTCAGCCCTTAAAATGAGTCTGTGAATAAGATAAACACTTCAAAGAACAGGGATGGTAGTGAAGTGGCACTTTATACAACCCTTTCCTACAAGCTTTACAGGCCAATGTCTCCCTGAGAGGTTATGTTCTTATGGGCTTCCTACAAGCAAGAGGAAAAATATGAGAAAAATGAATAAAAACTTTATTCTGCCTGTGTTTTAGTGACATTTTTTTTCTTTACTGTTCATGTCAGCCTGCCATATGTCAAGTTCATCCATCCATGTCTTGTAGCCATTAGAGATGAACCAGAGTCCATTCCTGCAAATTCATATTTATTTATTTTTGTTTATTAAAGTTTCACTCACAAACCCAGACTATGGACAAATTTATACATTAAAAAAGAGAGAAACAGATATTGTAAGAGAAAAATGCACTTGAAACTGCCTGCCTGTTTAACTAGGATACCCTAACATTTATACCAGCACATATTAGAATAGAAAATGCGATCATATATAACATATAACAGTGTGGTTTGTTGTCTGATAGCAATTTACAGATAAGAAGTCTTATTTCTTATACCTATGACTTTTAATATGTTTAACTAGTTTGGGACTTTACATAAAACTTAATTCAGAGGTGTGCTTCTAGAGTATACCATTTATCTAAAAATGATTGGTGCAAATTCAAGTATAGTGAATGTATTCTGTAAATAAACCTTGCTGCTAAAGAAGGGCTGCCCAACTACAGTCCTGGAGGGCTACAAAGGCTACAGGTTTTTATTCTAACCCTTTTCTTAATTAATGATCTGTTTTCGCTACTAATGAATTACTTTTCCTTCATTTTAAATGACTTGCTAGTTAGATCCCCCCCAACTGCTTCTCTTATTCCTTAATTACAAGCCAAAAAAAATAATGAGATACAAAACAAATCAACTCATGACTGGCTAACCTGTGTTCATCACACACAATTCACAAAAATGCAGAAAAGTGAAGGTCTCAGTAATGTTGATCTGCTCAGGTCCACAAAACATTTTGATGGTGCTTTCTGATTTGGCAGAATGAGAGTACCAAGAAGCCATGGAGTTAAATTAACAAGAATCACCTTCTAATTATGAAAATGGTTGGAGTGGAACTGGTTGGATTTTGAGGCCTCCAACTTAGCAGGTCATCTGTTGGCTGACTTCATATCTCATTTTTATTTGTCTGCCATTTATGGAAAAAGAAGAAATTCAGAGAATTGTTAATTAACAAGGGCCATTCAAATGAAAGGAAAAATAAGTCAATTAACAGCAGAAACTGGTAACTGATTAAAAAGTGGACGGAAGGAAATCCTGCAGCCACTGCGGCCCTTCAGGGTCAGAGTTGGATACCCCTGATTAACTGTGCAGTTTGTTTGCTGATAGCAGTTTACAGATGAGAAGTCTTATTTCTTATACATAGGACTTTTAATATGATTAACTAGTTTGGGGCTTTACTTAAAACTTAATTCAGAGATGTGTTTCTGGATTATACCATTTATCTAAAGCTGATTGGTGAAAATTAAAGTATATTAAATGTGCTATGTAAATAAACTTAGCTGCTAAAGGAAGCTTTTTGTTAGGCTCTGCTTACAGGTGAAATAAAGGACGGCCATGTTTGAATTGTTAGGGTAGTTAGGATTTGAGTCTCTCCTTTATTTAGTATTTTCCGCAATAATACCAAGTAAAAAAATACATAAAAGCACAAAGCACAAACTACCATGCATCATATACATATTATACAGCATACAATTATATATATAGATAGATGAATGACCCAGAGGAAAATTACAACAGACACAGGAGTAATTGAATGGCAAAGAAAATTTCCGAAAAAACTGGCTAATTTGCAGGCAAATGGCACATGTTGGAAAACTACAGGTTACAGCTTTGTTAGTAAATGTCCAGATGTCTTGTTGAAGACATTGGTAGTATGTAGCATCGCTTTTATAGTCATAGACATTATCTATGCATTGCAGTGATTGGCTTGGTTTACATTCAGGTAAAACACAGACATGCTAAAAAAAGTTAATCAGCCATTCTCTTCATTTGTTAATTACTGCATGTATATGGAGATGTGCTAAGTGATACACAAGGCATCATTTGCAAGTCCACATGCCAGTTTTCAGTGCTTTTAAACCATTTACTGTTATCTCTTGTTGAACTGGATCAAAATCTATGCTGGCTAAAATGAAACAACATCCTCGCATTGACAAGTGAGTTTAAAATGCAAATTGTTTTATTCATTTGTCTTTTCTACTGACACTCATGTGCAAATGGAATGGGAGATAGGGACATCAAATCAGTTGCCATAACCAGTGATGCTGTTTACTGGAGCTTCAAAATGATAACAGTTAATTACAGAAGGGATTTTAGACACTTTTTAACATGGGACTGTACTTCCTTTCAAAATACTTTCTTGCTACCCTGGTACTGAATGTATTAAAACAAAAAAATGCATATTATATATGACTCAAATTTTAAAAATACAAACATTCACAAAAAGTGAAAAGGAGTTCATACTTTTTTTTCAGAAATGAAAATGATGAAAATCAAGGCAGAGTATATAAGACATCACTTGCCTTACACCAGAAAAGCAGCAATAGTCTTTTCATATCAACAACAACAACATTTATTTATATAGCACATTTTCATACAAAAAGTAGCTCAAAGTGCTTTACATAGTGAAGAATAGAAAAATAAAAGACACAGTAAAAAAATAAAATAAGTCAACATTAATTAACATAGAATAAGAGTAAGGACCAATGGCCAGGGTGGACAGAAAAAAAAAAAACTCCAGACGGCTGGAGAAAAAAATGAAATCTGTAGGGATTCCAGACCATTAGACTGCCCAGTCCCTCTGGGCAATCTACCTAACATAAATGAAACAGTCCTCTTTGGATTTAGGGTTCTCACGGAAGGACTTGATGATGATGGTCACGTAGACTTCTGGCTTTTAATCCGTCCATCATTGTTGGAACATCATGATGCTTTGAGTAGGTGGCCACCACCACAAAGAAACCGGAAAAAGAAACAGAAAAGAGAGTAGGGGTCAGTACTGATTTTAGAGCCACCATGAATAGTTATTATGATGAATTTAACATACATAGTATTAGGATTAAGTTGAAGTGAAGTTATAAAAGGCCATGTTAAAGTAATATGTTTTCAACAGTGTTTTAAAGTGCTCCACTGTATTTGCCTGGCGAATTCCTATTGGCAGGCTATTCCAGATTTTAGGTGCATAACAGCAGAAGGCCGCCTCACCACTTCTTTTAAGTTTTGTTCTTGGAATTCTAAGGAGATACTCGTTTGAGGATCTGAGGTTACGATTTGGAATATAACGTGTCAGGCATTCCGCTATATAAGATTGGGCGAGATTATTTAAGGCTTTATAAACTATAAGCAGAATTTTAAAGTCAATCCTGAATAACACAGGTAAGCAGTGTAGTGACATCAAAACTGGAGAAATGTGCTCGGATTTTCTTTTCCTAGTTAGGATTCTGCACTCGTTGCAAACGATTTATATCTTTTTTGGGAATTCCTGAGAGGAGTGCGTTACAGTAATCTAGTCGACTGAAAACAAACACGTGAACTAATTTCTCAGCATCTTTCAGTGATATAAGAGGTCTAACTTTACTTATGTTTCTTAAGTGAAAAAATGCTGTCCTAGTGATCTGATTAATATGCGATTTAAAATTCAGATTACAGTCAACAATTACCCCTAAGTTTTTTACCTCCGTCTTGACTTTTAATTCTAATGTATCCAGTTTATTTCTAATATATTCTAATATATAATTGTTTTTTTTTTTCCTTTGGACTCAAGACTTTGCTTAGTCCTTCATCAAACTGAGGAAAACAAAGAATACAAACATCTAAGAAGTCTGACCAACGAGAAGAGATTGTTGGCTCTTTCCAGTTTGTGTAATCACTCAAGAGGAACACATATCCTTTTCTAAAAGGCGGCCTCTTGTAAAATACAATATAACAGAATTTTTGTATAGTGCTGAGTGCAAGTGCAAACCGCTATGAACAGTTCTCAGTTAAAATGTAAGTATAGGTTATACTAATTACTAAATACAGAACTGGTACACTTATAAATGAAGATTTTTAAAAACACACAAAGAACAAGGTAGAAATGATTAAACATAAAAGGAAATCAACAATATTTGTCCATTAATTAACTGATGAACTATGGCCAGTCGACAATGGTAGAGATTAAAATTGTTACCAACAAAAAGTCAACAATAAATTGACAGTCCTGGAGACCTCAGTCAACTGGCCACCTACCTGCTCTGAGGTTTTCTATAGTGGAGTCTGTGCTGTCCATCCAATCTGATGACAGAATCATTCTATCTGGTGATTTCAATACTCCTTTATCAATTTCAATACTCCTTGATGACAGGAGATCAGCCTGGCAGAAGAGCAGTGGCATCAAGAGTCACATCCATATACCAAGAAGAGATACAGAATAGAGGAGGGTTAGTAATGGTTTAAAAATATTGTAACACTTATATTTCTGTATAAATGACTAAAAAACTAAAATGCAGTATGCAGAGCTAATCAGCAGATCTAGTCAGGGTATGCTAGACTAAAGTAGTAAGTCTTCAGCCTATATTTAAAAGCTGAGATTGAAGAGTCATTTCTTATATTAGAAGGCAGATCATTCCACAACTTCGGGACCCTGTAACTAAAAGCTCAAACTCCCCACTGTTATTTTATTAATCCTTGGAACCTTAAGTAGGCCGGCATAGCGAGATCTCAATATGCGCTCTGGTTTGTCAGTAAAGATAAGCTCAGATATGTAAGCAGGGCCTTGGCCATTTAAGGCTTTAGTTGAAAGGAAGATTCTGAAATTAAGCTTCTTCTAAGCTCTTATTTGGTCACAGCTCCAGGATGGTACAATTGAGGTCTGGTTATTGTTCTCATGAACTCCAGTTTCTGAATTTACAAGAAGAGAAGGCAAAAGCAAACTTGCTGCATCATTATGCTTTTCTGGGATTGGCTCCAGCAGACCCCCGTGACCCTGTAGTTAGGATATAGTGGGTTGAATAATAGATGGATGGATGGGTCTCAAAATGATACTGGCAGAGCTGGACATCTCATCTTAAAGCGTGAGGTACAGTAGTTAGTGATTACATTGTCTTGTGGCCAATGGTGTCATAATAGTATAAGGGCATGGTCTTTGTACATATAAATTATCTGGCAAAAAATAGATACACCTGCATTGTAATGCCCACACATACACCATTGTGTTTCTCTAATGGTGAAACCCTGCTTTATGGAGACATAACACACTGTTCTCTCACCCTCTCCTTGATCCCAGGGGATGACTTCTCCTTTTACAATGGAATAAAAATCATAGATGACAACAACAGTGTTAGTGAGGGTGAGATTTCCAAAGACTGTGAACTGATGTGGCCGTCATGACAGCCTTATTGACAGCCTTGAGATCAATACTCGCTTAGTTCACCCAATTTATTCTTTGTAATGACTTATTTTGAGACTCACACTGAAGTGTTTTTCCGTTGATTAATACTTGCATCCAAAACCATGCTGTAACCCTTATACTATAACTAGAGGGACATAACACTGCAGTTTTATTACTGGATGCTTTGTTGGATAAAACAGCAGCTTTTGAAAGGAGAAGAAGGTATAACCAAGATTGTTAAAGACTGTTCTTAGGAAGAGCAAACAAAAAGGCACTGGAGGAAGAATTGTTGATGACTGAAGATTCGACTTTTACAAACCAATTGATGCTTAAGTGGTAGTATAGAATTTTAATCAAATATTTTAATTAATTTATGGTAATCTTTACAATTTAATACAAGTACGTGCTAAAATGAAGTTATATCAATGCATTACTAGAACCATAAAGAAAAGGTCTGAAGGTAATTAAAGGGTTAACTAAATGTGTCTTAAAGCTTCAGCACATAAGTGTGGCCTCATCTTAATAGGAACCATTGAGGTAATGAATAATGTTAAAATAAAGTAAATGATTAATGAACACCCCTTTAAAATACAAGAACAAACTAGTAATAGTGAGAAAGCCCGAACAGCCCTGTTATGAAGCAGTGATGAAATTAATGGGAAAATTCGTAGGACACCGCCATTAACGAAGCAATGTTTAAAATAATGGAAGAATCAACATGTATGCAAAGTTACTGGTGGCTGTGGTTGATTGGCTAAGATGATAGAATTCTGCATATTAAGAGTCAGGTGACGTGATATATTAGATAAGGTGACAAAGTTTAAAAGGGAACAAATTGTTTTATTAATTACTCACTGGACTGAGGCATTTATGGATATCTATCTGCAAATAAAGAGTCGTGTTGCATTTTCATCTGGTGATTTATTTGAAAATAGAGAAAGTTTTTTCCACAACAATAAGTGCTCCCTTTTGAAGCAGGAATGACAAAGCAGTGTCCAGTGCCATAGGGGAATTGTGGGGGGCTGTGGAGATTGAGAGGTGGGTAAAAACCATTTGATGTGTGTTTTAATTAAAGATATTTTTTTCTAATAGTCAACAAGGAAAGTTCATCCGATTGTCACTAGTCTGTTGGAAAACATACCAGTAAGAATCTCATTGAACTGTGTCCGCATGACAATAAACTTAACTTTGTAAATCCCCACCATCTATTTAAATAAGACTACCTACAAGGAAGAATGTGTTGATTTTTTGTAATTTTGCATTTGTCAGACTTTAACTTTAGAACTCTAACTATCCTTCTTTTATCATGGAAGGGTTTTGTGTTGATCCTCTCTGAAAACATTACTTCCTTTTATTTTTATGTGTACAATCTTTGTTAACTAGATTGACCTCTGCTCTTCTTCTCTTCTCTTTTACTCACCTGGCCACTCATCTCGCTTTCATCCCAGAAATCCCCCCACCCAGAACCCCATCCCAGAAGGCAGAAATGAATATGATTAAAAAAAGGAAATAAGACTGAAGAGCTGCCTTGTGGGGATGTTAATGCAAACATTTATTGAAGCAAGCGCAATTACAAATAGGATAAAATATCTCGCATAGCTCGGTTAATCCTTTTGTTGTGGAGGGAGGGGTCTAAATTCTGGTGTCATGTGCTTGTGACCAACCAACAACCACCTGCAACCCAAAAGTGGCCAAGAAATACTGGTTTAGGTGTACCCGTAGTATGTACAGTAGCACTACCTCTAAGTACGACCCTGTTCACAGCAGCATCCTGCACTGTTCCCTGGGCTACCACAAAAGAGTTAGCACTGGAAGAAGCTGGTATGAAAAAGTATGTTTCCATTTACTTTATTTCTCATATCCAAAAAAAAGCATCAATATTAAAAAAAAATAAATAAATGAAAAAACAATGCGACTGCAACAGAAAGTAGGAGAAGATGGATGAATTGCGAGACAAAACCTCACTTGAGTACAAAGTTTAAGCTACCTGTCTAGTGGTAAATGAAATTGTTGGACTGGTATGAAAAATAATTTTGAAAGAATTTGAAAGCTTTTGATGAATTCATAATTATACATACAGTACATACTGTATATTTTACAATATTACAAATTGTTTACTTGTTGTTACAAAGTTGTGTATAGTGTGTGTGTGTTTGTTTAAAAACACACAATTTTTAAAAATGTTAAACATTCTTTAATAATATTGTATGTGTGTGTATATATACTGTGTATATATATATATATATACATATATATATATACATATATATATACATATATATATATATATATATATATATATATATATATATATATATATATATATATATATATATATTTATACTAGGGGGCGTACCCCCGGCTCCCTTCTCTCGCCAACCATCCTGACCTGCACTACGCGGCAGCCACTTCGCGTCTCTGACACTTGTGTTGTGAAGAGGGGGGATGAACGAACCCCAAGGAGATGCAGTCAATCCTCTGAAACCCCCACGGTGATACAATGGGAAACAGTTTTTTTTTTTTACCTCCTCTTTGCTCGATGCTGCTGTTGCCATACCGTGTGATCTGCATCTCACGTGGCACTTCGAACAGCCTGTACAGCAGCTGTCTTTGTCATCTACTCTTTGACTTTTATTTCTAGCCCTGGGTGTAGTTAAATCTCTTGGCACAAAGTCTGGTCTCGCAGGACGTTAGTTATTGATATTTTAGTTTATAATTTAAAAATGGAATAAGAATCAGAAAATTTTACAACATCACATTAAAGTTCAATAAATTCTGAAAAGAATGACCCCAAACATATACTGTATATGTAGGTTTTAAAATAAGCCCGATTTAAAGCATGACAAAAAATATGACAGAAAAAGTCACATAAAATTGTTGCACAATTGTTGCACTTTTAGGCTTAGAATTTTATATATGGAGAGATATATATATATACTGCTCAAAAGAATTAAAGGAACACTTTTAATCAGAGTATAGCATAAAGTCAATGAAACTTATGGGATATTAATCTGGTCAGTTAAGTAGCAGAGGGGTTGTTAATCAGTTTCAGCTGCTGTGGTGTTAATGAAATTAACAACAGATGCACTAGAGGGGCAACAATGAGATGACCCCCAAAACAGGAATGGTTTAACAGGTGGAGGCCACTGACATTTTCCCTCCTCATCTTTTCTGACTGTTTCTTCAATAGCTTTGCATTTGGCTATGGTCAGTGTCACTACTGGTAGCATGAGGCGATACCTGGACCCTACAGAGGTTGCACAGGTAGTCCAACTTCTCCAGGATGGCACATCAATACGTGTCATTGCCAGAAGGTTTGCTGTGTCTCCCTGCACAGTCTCAAGGGCATGGAGGAGATTCTAGGAGACAAGCAGTTACTCTAGGAGAGCTGGAGAGGGCCATAGAAGGTCCATAACCCATCAGCAGGACCAGTATCTGCTCCTTTGGGCAAGGAGGAACAGGAAGAGCACTGCCAGAACCCTACAAAATGACCTCCAGCAGGCCACTGCTGTGAATGTCTCTGACCAAACAACCAGAAAGATTTCATGAGGGTGACCCAAGGGCCCCATGTCCTCTAATGGGCCCTGAGCTCACTGCCCAGCAGCATGCAGCTCGATTGGCATTCGCCATAGAATACCAGAATTGGCAGATGCACCACTGGTGCCCTGTGCTTTACAGATGAGAGCAGGTTCACCCTGAGCACGTGACAGAAGTGAAAGGGTCTGGAGAAGCCATGGAGAACATTATGCTGCCTGTAACATCATTCAGCATGAGCAGTTTGGTGGTGGGTTAATGATTGTCTGGGGAGGCATATCCATGGAGGGTCACACAGACTGCTACAGGCTTGACAAAAGCACCTTGGCTGCCATTAGGTATCAGGATGAAATCCTTGGACCCATTGTTAGACCCTATGCTGGTACAGTGGCTCCTGGTGCACGACAATTCCTGGCCTCATGTGGTAAGAGTATGCAGGCAGTTCCTGGAGGATGAAGGAATTGATACCATTGACTGGCCACCACACTTTCCTGACCTAAATCCAATAGAACACCTCTGGGACATTATGTTTTGGTCCATCCAATGCCACCAGGTTGCACCTCAGACTGTCCAGGAGCTCAGTGATGCCCTGGTCCAGAACTGGGAGGAGATCCCCCACAACACCATCTGTCATCTCATTAGAAGCATGCACCGATGTTGTCAGGCATGTATACAAGAACACAGGGGCCATACAAAGTGCTGTGTACAATTTTGAGTTGCTGCAATTAAATTTTGGCAAAATGGACTAGCCTGCCACATAATTTTTTTCACTCTGATTTTTGGGCGTCTTTGAATTCAGGGCTCTGTAGGTTGATCATTTTCATTTCCATCAAACGATGTGGCATCCTTTTGTTCCTAACACATTACCCAGTCTATATCAGTATAGATATCCAGGAGGATTTCTTTTTCCCATTGAGATCTGATGTGTTTTCAAAGTGTTCCTTTAATTTTTTTGAGCAGTTTATATATATATATATATATATTGTGTCCACCAGGGCCCTCCAGCTACCCCCAAACACCCAAACACACCAGACACACGCACAAGTGTTGCACAGCAGATATTTTATTTAATTGAGGAAGTCCTTTTCTCTCACTCACCCACCTGTAGCACAGTACACAGTCCACAGTATTACAAAGCAAGCTCAAATAAAGAGCACTGTCTTCTGTCTCCTTACACCTTCACTTCTCCTGGCATGGAATGAAGGTGGATGGCTCCTTTTATGCTGTGTGTGGTGGTAGCCCGTTGAAATAGGGCTCTATAGCTCCTGCAGCACCCCCTGGCAGCACCCCCGGAATCCAACAGGACTGAGCCAACAAATACCAAGTCCCATATAGCTCTGTGGGAATCCAACGTACCGTTGCAGCTGGGATTAAGATAGCGCCCTCCATAAGCCACCTCCCCTTGTGCTTCCATTATGCAGGCATTCCAGCTGGGTAATGGTGCCAGTCAGCATTCTTCACGATGCATATATATATATATACTATACATATAGTATATATATTGCAGCAGATGGTCGCGGGCAGATTGAAATTAACTGGGGGAACAAGCACGGCCAGAGTGTTACCTCCCTTGGAGCACTACATGGCAGACCCCCTGGGTTGCAGCAGTGCCTAGGACACCCGGAGGGCTGATGCAGCCTTGTTGGGGTCTGTGGGTCCTACCAGGGGGTGCTCCAGTGGCTGCTGAACTGTGGAGAGCAGCTGTTTCTCCACACCTGGAAGTGCTGCCAGAAGTAGGGCAATGAGCACCGGGAGAACTTTTGGGTGATGTATAAAAGGAGCCAGCAGATGCTACTCAAAGAGCCAGAGTCGGGAAGAGGGAAACAAAGCTTGCCGGGAGTAGTGGAGAAAGAATTGTGTCGTGCTGTGCTTCTGGGACTGTGTTATAGTTGTGGAAAACGAGAAAGTGTTACCTACAAGGGAAAAGAAAACAAAAAACACTTTGTAGTTGTGTCTCTGGGTCTGTCTGTGCTGGCCTGGGGCGGTGGTGCCCACCTGTAGAAGTCCACAATATATACAGGTATATATATATATATATTTATATGAACAATATGAACTTTTGGGGCTTCCACCCGGGTTTACTTGAACATAAATCGAGTACCGTCTCCACAATACAAAATAAATGGTCACATCGGACAAAGTATATAAAAATAGGGGAACATTTATACAGAGGGACAGTAAATTGAATCAGGGATGCTGGGAGAACTGAGATGCATGTTGGGATACCGACGTCATCATCTTAGGACTGGAGGGACAACAGGAACCCAGAAGTATGGCTTCTTTTTGTTTACCCCGGCCTTTCTTACGGTGGCGGGTTCTCGCTCTGGCTGATGAGATAAGAAGAGAAAGGTTAGTGCGCCGCCTCTTTCCCTCGGCATGGGTTGTCGTGATGTGGTCCAAGTCCTTAAACTGCTCCCCATGCACTTGTGCATGACATGATATATATATATATATATATATATATATATATATATATATATATATATATATATATATATACACATGTATATATATACATGTATATATATAAATCTGCAACTGCAATACTTGCTTGGTGAGATTGTTTTTTAGGTGCTGACAGATTACAGAACAAAAGAAGCTTGATTCCATGGTTGCGCATTATGAAATGTCTTGGTTATGTACTGTAAAATCCATGTTTTTGGACAGAAATTCCTAAATCCATATTGATATTGGTATAAAGAAAGCTTTTTAATCATAATAATATTTTCTTTTAAATCTGGAGGGTTCTACTCATCACTCTTCAACTGTCTGCAGCTCCTTTATTACACAGGCAGAATAATAGCTGTTTATTTTTGTGTATATAATTAAATGCAAAATAATGCCAACAACCTCATAGGGCATAAGGGGTAAACATTCTGAAATATTCCTAATATGTCAAAAAGTAAAAGCAAAATAAAAAAATACAACCTGGAATATTTCAGAAGCTGTCAGAGATGACACTGACCAACACTCAAATGCTTGTGGGTTTAAGTTTTGTAAGGCTTGATCTATACCTAATCTATCATCTCAATCTTTATAATTATAACTATCAACGTAATAATAAGCTGCATGGCAACAACTCTTGGGGGAATAGGAAATTAAGACCTAAACTATTTCACTTCCAGTTAAGACTAATATGACACCAAAAACTCAGAATCAGTGTCTCCATGATGGGACAGTTAACTTCGTAAGCTGGAATGTTAAAGGCCTGAATCACGAATTAAAGAGAAAGAAAGTACTTTCTCACCTAACAGGTCTAAATGCTAAAATAGTATTTTTACAGGAAACCCACTTACTAAGTAAGGATCAGTTCCGGCTGCAAAAGACTGGACTGGCCAAATGTTCCATTCTAGTTTTACAAAGAAAACTAGAGGGGTGGGAATTCTCATACATAGAACAGTACCATTTGTAGCATCAGATGTAGTATTGGATCCTGAAGGGAGATATGTGATGGTCATGGGAGACTTATCTAACTGTAAAATGATTTTGATAAATGTTTATGCACCTAATGTTGATGATAAGGAATTTATACAAAATTTATTTGCATCCATTCCCAATCTGAACACTCATAAACTTATAATGGCTGGGGACTTTAATTGTGTTCTAAATCCACTTTTAGATAAGACTTCCTCCACAGGGGGAACGGCAACTAACACCGCAAAGATAATTACAAAGTTTATAACTGATCACAACTTATCAGATCCCTGGAGGTTTTTAAACCCAAATTCAAGAACATATTCTTTCTACTCACCAGTACATCATTGCTACTCAAGGATTGATTACTTCTTTATAGATAATAACTTCTTGCCTAAGATTAAATCTTGTAAATACGATGCTATTGTTATTTCAGACCATGCTCCGATGATCTTGGAGCTGAAATTACTAAGCCCCATACACTCACCCCGCAGATGGCGTCTCAATCCGCTTCTATTAGCTGACGAGAATTGTACTGAATTTATATCCAAACAAATTGAATTCTTTCTAGAGACAAATACATCCCCTGAGATCTCTGCAGGAATACTCTGGGAAACTCTTAAGGCCTTCTTAAGAGGACAGATTATCTCATATCTTTCCCACAGAAATAAATCCGAGCGAAGAAAGTAGCAGAGATAAAAGCGAAATTACTAAAATAGATGAAGAACATGCCAGACTACCAAGCGAGACTCTACATAAGAGGAGGCAGGCTCTACATTCAGAATTAAACCTCTTGACAACTAAAGAAACCGAACAACTAATTTACAAATCCAGACATCATTATTATGAACATGGAGAAAGCTAATAAGCTTTTAGCGCAACAAATTCACAAGCAAGATGTGCATAGCGCAATCTCGTAATTACTAACACTAACGGAGATAAAATCATCGAACACAAAAATATAATGTACACTTTTAGAGACTACTATAAATCCCTATATACTACTGAGTTTAAAGAAGACAATATACAATCTAATGCATTTCTGGATAAATTACAGATACCACAAATTGACGCTATTAGTGTGGAGGAGCTCGATAAACCTCTGTCATTATCAGAATTACTGGATGCTATAAAGTCACTCCAAGGTGGAAAAGCAGCAGGCCCTGACGGCTACCCTGCAGAGTTTTACAAGAAATTCTCCGCTCAGCTAGCTCCCCTCCTATTAGCAACATTTACAGAAGCCAGAGATAACCAATCTCTTCCACAAACCTTTCGCCAAGCACTAATCACTGTCTTTCCAAAACAAAATAAGGACTTATTACAATGTGCATCATACAGACCAATTTCACTTCTGAATAACGACGTTAAAATACTCTCTAAAATCATAGCTAGAAGGATGGAGAAAGTGCTCCCCTCAGTAATATCACAAGACCAAACTGGATTTATTAGGGGCCGACACTTATCTTCAAATCTTCGACGCCTGTTTAATGTAATATACTCACCAACTAAATCAAACACCCCAGAAATATTATTATCATTGGATGCAGAAAAAGCATTCGACATGATTGAATGGAAATACCTTTTACTATTTTGGAGAAGTTTGGGTTTGGCCCAACATTTGTGCATGGATTAAATTACTGTATACTAACCCAGAAGCTTCAGTTTGCATCAATAACATTTGCTCAGACTACTTTAAACTAGAACGTGGCACAAGACAAGGATGCCCTTTGTCACCACTGCTGTTTGCAATTGCCATTGAACCACTGGCAATACATTGTCGAAATACTGATCAGATAAAGGGGATTAGCAGAGAAGGACTGGAACAGAAAATCTCATTATATGCAGATGACATGGTACTGTATATATCGGACCCAGAAAATTCTGTGCCTGCAGTCTTAGCAGCACTCACAGAATTTCAAAAGCTCTCTGGTCTCAGAATTAATCTGAATAAAAGTGTACTCTTTCCGTGAATTCGCAAGCATATAATATTAGATTAGACACCCTTCCTTTTATCATTGCAGAACAGTTTAAATACCTCGGGGTAAACATCACAAGTAAACATAAAGCTCTTTATCAACAAAATTTCGTCGTCTGCATGGAAAAAATTAAACAAGACTTGCATAGATGGTCAACCCTTCATCTCACACTAGCTGGAAGAATTAACACTGTTAAGATGAATATTCTTCCTAAGCTCCTTTTTATATTTCAAAACATACCAATATACATTAATAAATCGTTTTTAAGCAATTAGATTCAACAATAACCTCATTTATTTGGAATTCTAAACATCCACGCATCAAAAGAGCGACTCTACAAAGACAAAAGGCAGAAGGCGGCATGGCTCTACCTAACTTCCAGTTTTATTACTGGGCGCAAATATACAGTCGATAAGAACCTGGACACAAATAGAAGAACATACACAGGCATGGACCGCAATAGAAGTAAAATCCTGCAGTACTTCTTTGTATTCCTTGCTTTGTGCTCCAATAAACACACGTTATCGGCAATACACTAATAACCCAATTGTGCTCCACTCACTTAGAATCTGGAACCAATGTAGAAAGCATTTTAAGACGGAGAAGCTTCTTTCTGTGGCACCCTGCAAAAGAACCACCTCTTTCAACCCTCACAAACATATGCAGTTTTAATATCTGGAAAAATTTGGAATTAACTTGCTTAGAGATCTTTATATAGACAACGTCTTTGCATCCTATGAACAATTACATTCCAAATTTAACATTCCAGCTACAAATTTCTTTCACTATCTTCAAATCAGGAACTTTGTTAAACAGAACCTTCCAGATTTTCCTCATCTTGCACCCTCATCCACGCTGGAAAAATTATTGCTCAATTTCAAGGAGTTAGACTCCATCTCTACAATATATAAAATCCTTTTACAATCCCTTCCTTTCAAAGATCCAAGAGGACACTGGGAAAATGACCTCTCAATTAATATATCAGAAAAGGAGTGGAAAGTAGCAATGCAGAGAATTCACTCAAGCTCCATATGCAAAGCATACAATTATACAACTCAAAATTATATATCGAGCACATCTGTCTCGACTAAAACTCTCAAAATGTTTCCAGGGCATGATCCAACCTGTGAACGCTGCAAAAGCCCCAGCCTCACTAGGTCACATGTTCTGGGCCTGCACCAAATTAACATTATTCTGGACAAAAATTTTTAATTACCTCTCAGACAGTCTTGGACTCACAATCCCTCCTAACCCATTAACAGCTGTGTTTGGGGTTCTTCCAGAGGGTCTTAAAGTGGAGAAAGACAAACAAATTGTGATTGCATTCACTACACTGTTGGCACGCAGACTTATTCTGATAAACTGGAAGAACCCAAACTCTCCTCTTTAAGTCAGTGGGAAACTGATGTGTTATATTATTTAAAATTGGAAAAATCAAATACTCAGTTAGAGGATCTGTGCAGACTTTTTCAAAACATGGCAGGATCTAATCAGTAATATTTTGAAATGAGTTTATAAAGCACAGAGAATTTGTTGATTTAGGTATTTTTAAAAGCCTTAAATTTTACACCGTTTGGCTTGCTCTCTCTCTCAAGGGTGGGGATCGATCTGTTCTTAGCATAATTCTTTTTTTTTTTGTAAAATTGATTGCTATGTATTGATTGTAATAAAATTAATAAAATAAAAAAAAAAAAAAGTTTTGTAAGGTTGCTTTGCTGGTCTCTCTGCTGGTCTTCTTTCAGCTTATCCTCATTCCTGGTTTATCTCTTTAATTCAATAGACAATAGAATACTTTCACTTTAAGCTTATTACTTTTTATATTTGGCAAGTCCAAGACTCCTCTCTGATATCCCATGATTTAAAAGAGCTTAGAATTTACACAGTCCAGCAAATGACCACTTTAATATTTAAAGTTCATAACCTTTCATTTGTTAGAATGCCCTTTTTACATGGGTGAGTTTTGCTAGTTTAACCTTCTGTCTGCTGTCTCTGCTAGCACTTTCTCTTTTATGTAGTTAGACAAGCTATTTTACTGAGATTAAAAGGACAAGCAAGAAATGTGCACTTAGAGTTTAAACATACAGTTTAAATATATAACATATTGTCTACAATCCTTCTTAACAAGGATTAATATGAAATATAACAAACATATTTAAATCCTGCTACTGACTCTGTGTGACTTATGAGCAAGTCACTTCACCTGCCTGCGCTCAAATCAGAAAAACAAAAAGAAATGTAACTAATTATATCTTAAAAGTTGTGGATAAAGGCATCAGCCAAAAAAGAAATAATAATAATAACAGTTCATCATCAATGTCACATTCCATCCACCTGTCTGTTCATTTGCTAAATTTACTCTACCCACATCAGGTTATGGGGAGCCACAACTTACTCTAGCACTATTGTGAGCTATTAAGAAACCAAGTCCATTTTAGGGAATGCTAACACAAATACCCACATTTTTATATAATGCAATATCCTAACCTGCAAGTTTTTGGGAACTGTAAGGAAAACTAGAAGGCCTAGGGTCACGGACAGTCTTGAAACAATTGACTTCACTCATGGGGAAGCCAAAGACAAAAGGCAGAGACATAGCCTTCTCTACATGCTAGTTCATTAGGGAGTGTGGTGCAGTGCTTAAGGCCTTAGATCCGGGACTTCAAACCCACGAGGTTGTGGATTCAAATCCTGCTACTCCTGCTAGTGACCATAAGCAAGGCTCTTCAACTGCCTGGGCTCCAATTAGAAAAACAAAAGGAAATGTAACCAATTGTATCTCAAAAGTTGCAAGTCGCCTTGGATAAAGGTATCAACTATATAAGAAATAATAGTAGTTCATCACCAGTTCTCACTAAGGCAACCACTCCTGAAATGAGGAACCTTGCAAAAAAGATTTAGGATTTCTTACAGCTTAGCAGGAAACATTAGTCCCAGCACAAGACACCTAATTAAGAAGAGTGTTCAAGTGTGAGTTATTTTATGTAAAAGTGAAATATCTGAACCTCTAACATCTTTCCATTGTCTCGATCAGTCTGCATTTTTTTTCTTGTTTCATGCAAACCTCTCACATCTTTTATTGCTGTCATTCATGTGTAATATTAAAAGACTCCATTTTGAACTCTTGTATAAGGCAAATGTCGTTGATGGCTATCATGTCATATTTTTCTCATAACAGACTATGCAGGGTTCTGTTTAAGCGAGTTCATCTAATGCTTTTCACATTTCACTGGTCTTACTTGATGAATCTATTTGTGTTTTTCTTACTTTTATGTGACTCTTGATGAAATATGCATTTGAATGTTCATTTCAGCATATGCTATATATTATGTCAACGAGTCAGAATATTTGCATTGGCTGTGTTTTAGTATTACAAAATTGCTCCGTGGAGCTTCTAAACAATGTATGCCTGTGTTGATTACTCTACAACAGGAAAGAGTCATAAAAATACTAAATCAACTAAATAAAATGCTTTTCAGAATTTTCATATTTTGTATTGAGAAATTGAGGATGAAATATCTATCTATCTATCTATCTATCTATCTATCACTTCATTTTGTATTGCTATCCCATCCATATGTCTGTCTTTCTATAACTTTGTTATGTAGTTCTAATGTGTTTATCTGTATTGAAGTAGATGGGATCACATAAATAGGTATATTAATCAAAAAACCTACTGATTGTTTATTTCAAAGACTGTAGGTGGCCAAAATCCAAACATTATTATGTAAATTATTAAAAAAAATTAGGAGTTACAAAATTTGATTGATCTAAAGCTAAAGACAGTGCTGATCACCCACCAAAGTGTTTATTCTAGTCTCTTGTGACAGATAATTGTTTTTTCCATTTCAATACACATAGCATGACAAAAATGTATAATAGTACCCTAGAGTGCATTATCCCATGTGTTTGTTAAACCACTCTCATATGTTGATACTGATTTATATAGAGGTTTATGTACTATTATAGTTCTCTCTGCCTTTGCAAGCCATCTGTGACAGAATTACAAAGACAGTCCTGGGTTCTAACTCTGATTGCCCCATAGCATATTTGGCTTTCTTTTCAAAAGGGGAACAGAAGTTGCCAAAGAGGATCTCCCCCAACAAGGTCCATGGACAGAACAGTAATGAGACCACACCCCTTAAAGTTTCTAGAAAAAGTAACATTGCTTTCAGCCACATGACCCTAGGACTGTATTAAAGAAACCAGAGAACAGAAGAATGGCCACCCACTTCCATGCTCTTTTGGGGAGGAACTTCATCCGAAAATTGCTGAAGGTTATTATTATTGTAGGAGCTCTGTTCAGGTCAACTAGAGAAAGGACACTTGTTCTGCCAATTAAAAGGGGCAGTATTTAGAAATAATGACCAGCAAAATGGGAAGTAGGCTTTAAGTCCTTCGTAATTCCTAAGTTTCAAAACCTAAATATAATTCCAACCTTGTAGTCAATATTTTTAACAAAAGGTCAGAATTCAAAGTCAAAGTGAACTTTATTGTCATCGCAACCATATACAAGAATACAGATAGACGAAATTGTGAAGCTCAGGGTCCACAGTGTAACAACATGAAGTCCAAATAATAAATTAAAAATAGAATCAAAATTAAAATTTAAAATTAAAGCACAAACAAGACAAGACATTGTGCAAAGACAAGACAAAGAAGTAGCAGCAATATTGACGTGTAGTTAGCAATATGAACATTGATGTAATGTATGGTATTTACAATCTAGATACATAAATATAGTCAATAGATATGTAATAAAATAAGTAAATAATAAATAATAGATATAGATAATACAGTGTATGATAATAGTTGTTTAAGACATGTGTAAACCATGACAGGTCAGAATGTTTCACAGCAGAAGGATATCAAGAATGTCAAAATACTTAAAGGTCAGTGTGAGATTTTCAGTTCTTCTCTACATACACACTAGTCTTTGCAGGAAAGTGGCTTGCATTTATAAAAGTTCTGTTTTTAGAGGTGTTTGAAGCAGTGTGGAAGATCCCAGGGGGCAGCATTTTGTTAAGGAGTCTGACAGCTTGGGGGTAAAAACTATCCTGCAGCCTGGCAGATTTGGCTCTGATGCTGCAGTATCTTCTCTTGGATGGCAGAAGTGTGAAAAGTCTATGTGAGGGGTGTAAGGGGTCCTGCACAATGCTGCAGGCCTTGCGGACACTACATTTGTAAAATATGTCCTGTAGTGAAGGGAGAGGCACCCCAATAATGTTCTCTGCTGCCTTCACTATCCTTTACAGGTGCTTGCAGTCTGACATGTTGCAAAGAAATAAAAAACAATTCATGAGTAATGATTTTGACAGGCGGCCACAGCCATTACCTGGACGGAATGGAAGGACCAGGGGAGAGAGCATCCGTGAGGCAGTACCTCCCCAGGGATGCTAGAGGGCAACCCTCTTGGGCGACTGTGGAACCATAGATTCCTGCAGGGCATGCTGGGAATTGGAGTTTGGTACAGCCCTTTTGGGTTCTGTGGACGCCGCCAGGGGGAGCAGCCGAACCCTATACTGTGTTTCCACCACACCTGGAGATGATTCCAGGTAACACTAATAAGCCACCTGAAGTACTCCCAGGACCTGAATAAAAGGAGCCACCTCACTTCATTCAAGGAGCCAGAGACTGGAGGTAGTGAACGAAGCTTGCCGTGAGAGGAGTGGAGGTGGAACAAAGAAGAGAGATGGAAGGAAGGAAAGAAAAGGAACTGTATTGTATTGTGCTTGGGAATGGTGATAGTGTAGGGAATGAGACAAAAGTGTTGCCCATGTGAATAAACATGTCCTGTGTGCTGAACTTGGCTTCTGTGTCTGTTGTGTTCCAGGGTTTGGGGAGCTGTACCCCCCCTGGTGTCCACATTGTCTAATTTTGAAACACCAGAAGTGCACAGCCTTTTTAAAATGTCATATTGATGACATCATGTACCATACACTTCCAGTCAATACGTAACTGTCAACTTAGCAAATCATGAAATGGTGGTAACACTTTTCATTCTATCATCTCTGTAACATTGCCCGCCTCCCTCCATTTCTGTCCTTTAATGATGTCCAAACTCTGGTTCATTGTTTCATAATGTCTCGTATTGATTACTGTAATTCCCTCTTCCTCGGCCTCCCTGCAAAATCTATATAGAAGCTACAGTACATTCAGAACTCCGCTGCCAGTGTCTTCACCCACACAAAGTGTTTTGCTCACATCTCCCCTGATCTCTCCAAACTGGAGAGGATAAAATTCAAGATTCCTGTTCTCAATTTCAAAGCCCTACATAACTTTGGCTCAGTCTGCCTCACTCAGCTACTAGCTCCTTACACTACTTGTCACTCTCTCAGGTCCTCCAGCAGTAATCCCCTTACTGTCCCACGCACCAGACTCTCCACCCTGGCAGGCAGCCAGGTGTTATGTGTTCCCTCAACTCTGGAACTCTCTTCCTCAGTCTCTCCGATATTGCTCCTCTTTTTAGTCTGTATGTAAAGCGACCTTGGGTTTGTGAAAGGCACTCTATAAATGCAGCTTATTATTATTATTATTCATCCATCCCTCCTTTATCCAACCAGCTATATCCTAACATAGTGTCACAGGGGTCTGCTCGAGCCAATCCCAACCAACACAGGGCGTAAGGCAGGAACAAATCCCCGGGCAGGGTGCCAGCCCGCCACAAGGCATTATGCGCGCGCACACCAAGCACACAATAGGGACAATTTAGGATGGCCAATGCACCTAACCTGCATGTCCTTAGACTGTGGAAGGAAACCCATGCAGACACAGGGAGAACATGCAAACTCCACGCAGGGAGGACCCAGAAAGCAAACCTGGGTCTCCTTACTGCAAAGCAGCAGCGCTACCACTGCGCCACCATACTGCCTATTTTTATTATTATTATAGTAAATGACAGTGTTGAAGTAAAGCAGTAAATATTTTTTCAAGCTTCAGGTAACTGTCTTGAAAAGATATTCCTCAGATAGCTAAAGCTCTAAGTAAGGAAGATAACAAGCAGAGGAGTGTAAGTAAAGAAAAAAAAGAAACATTAAAAAAAAAGTCCATATGATAGCAATACTGCCTTGAGGCTTGAAGTACTAACTTTACTTTGTGAAAGACCTATTTGTCCTGATCTTTTCTTTGTAGAAAGTGAAGAGACTTTCATAATGTGTCACATTTTGTGTCTATTAATCTTGAAGGTGACTGTCTAAACTGTATGCGTTCATAACATAGTTGTTGTCTTGGCTCCTTACACTGCCCACAGTACCTTTGACAGCTGTTTACAGGCCAAACCAGAGCAGGAGGGACACCAATTTCAGATAAATATAGGTGGCTTTAATTCATGCCATAGCATCTTTAATAGAAAATCTCAACACAACATTTTTAAGAACACTGACAGGTAATTTTTGAGGCATAAAATATTCAGAAAGCCCCTTTCTTTAAATAACTAAAAACTCTAAAACAAACTGACAACAGTTGAGGAATGGATAGACATAAATTAGTGCGACAGATATAAAATTTATGAATAAAAGTAAGGCAACATATAAAAGTTATTAGATGCCACGTCCGAAAAAAGTGGGAAAAGCTCTTCTAAAGGGATTCTGGAGGGAATCAATTTCAAAAGCATTAACATGTCATACTATACCTTAAAGAGTTTATAAAAAGTTGAAGTGCCACCAAAGTGTGTGAAAAGGATGATTCAGTTACAAAAAAGCTAAGGGTGGAGAAAGACTGGCTGAGAATCATTTGGAATAAAGGTAAGAGAAAATAGAAGTACAAGGGAATTCATTAAAAGACCCGCACTAGTTGCTTAGCTTGAAGGGATTGTAGTGAAAATTTCATTATCTCATGGCTGCAGAGAAGGGAGTCTAGTCGGCTTAGCACTCCTGCAATAACATTTTGCATTAACTCTATGCGTTCGAAATTCCAAGCCTTTTCTAAGTAAATCATTCATTTTCGGCAGTGTCAGGTTTGGCTTTATTCATATCACACATTATAGTGGGATAGGCAGCTTCTAGATGTGCCAAGATTGTTTCATCCTCATTTTATTAACTCACTGATATTGTTTAGTGTTGTAAGTAGCATTTTAGTAGTATGACAGATTGTCAGGCTGGTAAGGAGGTGCCAGGCATAGAAGAGGCAGGAGGTGAAAGGACAATAGGAGACAGTCCATAGCTTGTTAGAGATGCCCACAATAGATGTAATGTGGGTAAGCAGATCCTGGTGGATCCTAAACCTTCAATGTTTGTGGATAAACCGGCAATACGAAGATGGATGGTAAGCTGTATGCCCCACATGTTTATGGAGTGCCACAGAAGTCATCATACTGAGGACACAAAACTAGAGCATTGAGGATGAGCAGAAGGCCATGAGAGTTTTTCCCAAGTTTCCTGCATGGTGAAGGTGGGTCTTCCTGGATGTTTTTCACGACAGGCATGTATGACTGACCCTTTAACTGCACACTGAGGTGAAGGTGTGCATGGTTACCTGGGCCATTGGTAAGAATGACTTGGGATATTTCAAAGGTGTTCCTGGCCCTGGATGTTATTCTTGGGATTTCAAAATAAATATTTCAAGGTGGGATATAAAGCTACCTCCTTCTCAGTGGTATGGAGAACTTGGGCTGAGAAGGTGAACTTGGGCAAAGGATTGACAGGACAGAGTAGAAGTGTGAATCAAGCAAGATCATTAGGAAAATGTGTTATGGTTGTGGCAATGTATTCAGGGTAGGGGGGTAAGTGGGCAAGCCAACCCAGTGGAGAAACGAGGAGATGAACCTCTTAGTGAGACCCAGGGAGGCTACAGAGTTTGATGTATCATATTTTCTCTATATGCCCCCACCCCATGCAACTTTTGCATTCAAAAAATACTTTTTCATAAATATACACTCACTGACCAAAAAATTAGGAACTCCTGTACACCTGCTTATCCATGTAATCAGCCAATTCTTAGGTTACAGCGCAATGCATTAAATCATACAGACACAGATCAGCCGCTTCAGTAAATGTTCGCATCAAACACCAGAATGGAGAAAAAAAAAATGATCTCAGTGATTTTGACTGCGATATGACTGTGGGTGTCAGATGTGTTGCTTTGTGTTTTTTCTAACTCACATGATCTCCTGGAATCTTCACATACTGCAGACTCTACAGTTTACAAAGAATTGTGTGAAAAACAAAACTCATCTAGTGAGCTGCAGTTCTGCGGCCTCTAATGTCCTTTTGATAAGAGAGATTAGAGCTGACTGGCCAGACTGGTTTGAGGTGACACAAATGCTACAATAACTCAGATAACCATTCTGTACAAATGTGGTTAGCAGAAAAGCATCTCAAAATGAACACCAACTCAAACTTTGAGGCGCAGATGAGCTACAACAGCAGAAGACCATGGCACTCCTTCAGCCAAGAACAGAAATCCCGATAATCCTCTGCGCTCTTGACACAGCCTGCCATAGAGCATTCCAATGAGCTACTGTGCAGCTATGATACCATAGAGAGCAGTGCACTAAGAGTAACAACGTGAAAGCAACTATGGTATTTGGAATAGTTTGTTCATTCCATGCATCATTATATTGTTACAGAATGATTACAATCAAGTGAAGTAAATCTGTAAACAATATGCAGTTAATTTTGATATATTTGATAAATCCCATGTCACTGATGCAAATCTGAAAAAAAGGAGACCACTTAGAAACAGCAGCACTGATTTGATGCTGGGTGCCACCAGTTTGCAAAACTGAGCAGAAAAGTGTGTACACAATGGCAAAGGCTGCCTCGAGAATGTGAGTGGCTTTACGCCAGGTTTAATTTTTATATATTGCAATGTAAGCGTGGAAATGGGCGTACGCAATGGGCGCACAACATTTTTGTGTGTATGCACCGTTTATACGTGAGGCCCCTGGTCCTGGGACTCTGAAGCAGTTGGGACAGCAGCACAAAACCATGAGGCCAACTTACTATCCTGCACTGCATTTTCCATTAATTTGTTTTCCAAACTCTCATTTCAGCACAACCATGTGAGGTCCAGTGAATAAGTTAGAAATTTACTTTCTACAGATGGGTACTTAGGAAGGCATATTTTGGAGTCACAATTAATTTAAGTGGTGTGAGAGACCTGTTATAAGAAAAGACTTGAGGCATGGCAAGGTTGGGGCAGCCACCCATTTAAAGTGGTTTCCTGGCTGCAAAAGCAATTGATTCATGTAAGGCAAGTTTATACGACAGAGTCCAAAACAGAACTGCCTCCCAGAGCAAAGGCAGGAGGCTTTATAGGACGGTGGGCAGAAGTGATGTCGTCCTCGGGCCCGGGACCGGAAGTGATGTCATCCTCGGGCCCAGAACAGGAAGTGATGTGTCCCGCTTCGAGGTGGTGGCTCCTGGTGGGATTTCCCGGGAAAGACCTGTAGGGAACTCAGAAAGAGCGTCAGCGTACCCTGCCCCCCCGGGCAGATGTATAATTCTCTCTAAGCCCTTCAGCTGCCTCCTATGCACACGTGTGTGACAAGACCATATGATCTTTTTGTTTCAAGACCATTTTTGTTTCCACATAATACTACTACAAAAATCGTTCCGTCATAATACACCTTTTTTTCAGTCATAATTCACCTTTTTATAAAAGTAAGGCACTACATGTTAGATAGATAGATAGATAGATAGATAGATAGATAGATAGATAGATAGATAGATAGATAGATAGATAGATAGATAGATATGAAGGACACTGTATATTATATAGTCTGTAGTCTACACTATATAATATGAAGGTAAGATAGATACTTTATTGATCTCTTGGAAGACAGTACTGTGGATTACTCATTCCCTCGCAGACAGAGAGTCATTTATTTATCTATCCATCATACCATATTTTTTAACATCTTCCATCTAATTTAGAGTTGCAAAGTGTTACAGTCAAGCATTGGTGAGAATTAACCCTGAATGGATAGCCAGTGCATCTCAAGGCGTACATGACCCATTACCATAATGTGCACATCGATAGATAGATAGATAGATAGATAGATAGATAGATAGATAGATACTCATGTGAGAAAATGTGTTAATGTGAACAAAATATGAGAAGACAACTAAATCATCTTCAACACACTATATACACACAGAGAAAAAATGAACAAACCCCACAGAGACAGTGACAAAGCCTGGATTTTAACACAGTTTTCCAGAGCTGTAAGTAAGTAGTTTTAATTACTGTGAAACTCTCTTTCAGCCTTTAAATAAAATAAAAACTATATGATTTATTTCCATGGGCTCATCTAAGCTTCAGAATATGATGCATCAAGCAGTGCATTCAAAGGTCTAAAATCAGTGCAGCACTGTTTATAAATTAATCCTAAGTAAGCAAATCAGAGCAACTGGTGATGGGCCCATATTGCTACTTTCCAACATACAGGTATCGGCCCTAAATGATCGGACAAAAAATGTTTGTGATTGTAAGAGTTTTTTGTTTAGTTATTGGTTTACTCATACATATAAGTCATAAACAGCATTATTATTGTCTTTTATCTTTTTGAAGGGTTAATGGGCTGTGGCAGGGTGAAAAATAGAAATCACACTCCTGATTAATTTCACTTCACCTAATCCAGAGGCTGCAGCTGAAGTTGTTTATATGGATGCCAAGGCAGAAGTAAAACATCTCATTGCAGTCCTTTGCCAATGACATGCGCCATCTCTTTGAACACCTTGGCAGAGTCAGTCTATTAAAATGTGTGATAGTGTAAGCTGGCTTCATGAAATCCACTTTTGAATTGAGTGTATTCGATGAAAATAATGTGATGAAGTGATAAGAAAATGACACTAGCCTAGGATGACTGCCAATGAACTTGAAATAAAAATAGCTGTAGAAATGCTATTAAATCTCTAGGCACCTTTTGCTTGGTGCAGGGACTCGCATCTAAGGCAAAAATATAAAGGATGTCACCAGTAACTGACCTAAATGAGGTGCCAGGAGGAGACCTACAGTAGCTCCATAAATTTGTAATTAGCACCCCAGAGAAGAATTCTCAGAAGACCTCAGATTTATTCTCGTGCCCAGGGCAGGACATTTTAAGTTTGAGACCCTTACAAGGAAGGGTTTGTGGCAGTTTAGAAGATCTTTCTAGTGTACCAACTCAGCTCTCTAGCTTTCATCCCCAGTGACAGCAGTGATGAGAAAAGAGGTCATTAAGGCACACTGCTATAGAGCAAGGTATGCAAGGTACCAGGGGCATAGCCAGGAATTCATTTCAGGAGGGGATGAGAAAGTACATGGATCATAGTTCTGTCGATGACCAACAGGGCTGGCATGTTAAGTAATGACATCTGAGGCAAGGCACATTTTTGCTATTGCTGCCTCAAATTTATCTTTACAAGTCATGAATCAACACACATAATCCACATACCATACATATAGCAATACAAGGTTTATAATAAAATACTCTAAGGATAAAGTACATCCTTGGAACAATGGGCAAAATAATAAAATAAATATTATTAATAGAATTATTTTTTAGAATCAATACAACACCCAAAACAGGCATTAAGAACTACAACTTTATAAATTCCTCCCAAAATATACACTCACTGGCCCTTTTATTAGGTACACCAGTTTGTCAACGCAGATGTCTAATCAACCAATCACATGGCACCAACTCAATGCATTTAGACATGTAGACCTTGCCAAGACAACCTGCTAAAGTTCAAATTGATCATCAAAATGGGGAAAAAACGTGATTTATGTGACTTTGAATGTGGTATGGTTGTTGGTGCCAGACGGGCTGGTCTGAGTATTTGAGAAACTTCTGATCTGCTGGGATTTTCATGCACAGCCATCTCAAGGGTTTACAGAGAACATTCCAAAAAAGGGAAATTATCCAGTGAGCGGCAGTTCTCTGGGCAAAAATGCTTTTTTATGCCAGAGGTCAGAGGAGATTAGCCAGACTGGTTCAAACTAATAGAAAGCCAGTAGCAACTCAACTAATCACTTGTAATATCCGAGGTATACAGAGGAGCCTCTCTGAATGTACAACATTTTGAACCTTGAAGCAGATGGGCTACAGTAGCAGAAGACCACACCGGGTGCCATTCCTGTCAGCTAACAATAGGCAATTGAGGGTACAATTTGCACGGGGCCACCAAAATTGGACAAGAGAAGACTGGAAAAACATTGCCTGGTCTAATGAGTCTCAATTTCCGCTGCGACATTTGGATGGCAGGGTCAGAATTTGGCATCAACAACATTTAAGCATGGATCCATTCTGCCTTGTAAAGGTTCAGGCTGGTGGTGGTGATGTAATGGTGTGGGGTATATTTTCTTGACACACTTTGGGACCCTTAATACCAACTGAGCATCGTTTAAATTGCCACGGCCTACCTGAGTTTTGTTGGTGACCATGTCCATCCGTTTATAATCGAAGTGTACCCATCTTCTGACGGCTACTTCCAGCAGGATAATGCACTATGTCACAAAGCTCAAATCATCTCAAACTGATTTCTTGAACACGACAATGAGTTCACTGTACTCAAATGGCCTCCACAGTCACCAGGGGCCTCATGTATAAATGGTGCGTACGCACAGAAATGTTGCTTAAGAACATTTCCACGCTCAAATCGCGATGTATAAAACCTAAACTTGGAGTAAAGCCACACACATTTCCACGGTACCTCATACCCTGTCGTATGCAAGTTCTGTGCTTGGTTTTGCAGACTGACGGTACCCAGCGTCAAAGCAGTGCTACTGTCCCTGTGTGGTTATCCTTTCTTTTCCTGACGCGGCTTTATAAATACACTGAAACTTACTGCATATTGTTTATTAGTTTAATGCATCTGATTGTAATTAACCAGTAACAATATAATGGTCCACAGAATGGTCAAACTATTCTAAATACAATAGCTGCTTTAGGGTTGGTAATCTCACTGCACCTTCTTCTTCCTCTTTCAGCTGCACCCGTTAGGGACTGCCACATCGGATCATCTTTTACCATGTTACTCTCACTGCAACACTCGGAGTATTAATATCACTGTACCTGAGTGGGGAATCAAAGATCTACAGCAGCTGACTGGAAAGAGAATTATCGGAATACAACATCAAGCACACGCTGCCTCGGCCATGCTGTCTACTAAACTGCTTTCACACGGCAAACGTTTCAAAGCCTTTCCTGTACAGACCTCGTGGTTCAGAAAAAGTTTCATCCCAAGAACTATAAACACACTCAATCAAGTGCTCCTTGTAGAACTGTTTGTACTTATTAGTACAATCACCTCACTGTAAACTTGCACTACAGTTATAATATTGCACAACCTGAGCCACTTTATAAAGTGTGTATTTACATATGATAACGATATCATTTTTAAGATGAAATGCAGCAAAATATGTTTATTATAGTATACAGATAAAACTTTGTTTATGTGAGGACATGGTGCTGCAGTGCTAGCAAGGAGCTAGCGTTCGATTCACATATTGTTCCTTCTTGTTGGGACTGGAGCGACACTGGATGGATAGAATAATTAAACACGTACTACGAAGATATTTCAATGTTCCTTAAAAGTTTTGAAGAATCGGCATTCTAAGCTTACAGATGGCTTAACGTCTATTACAGAGCTGATTGTGTGGCAATCAGTTACTTGGAGAAAGAAAAGGAAGGACAGGCATTGGAGTTTAGTATGTTTGAAAGAGACAGTACTTCTGTAATAAAGTATTTAATCGAAGGTCACGCATGGCACAGCAAGCATCTGAGATATGAACAATCACTGTGCCACCGTGTTCACATGTTTAATAATATGATTTAACTCCTTTCATCATGAAAATGATATCACCTATACATCTCAGCATTTGAATTATTCAGAGAGCTGTAATATCACGAATGCAATGGATTCTGTGTTCTGTCAGAGGAAGAGAAAGCCGGTAAGCATGTAGTGATTCACACACATAGAAGGTCGGGTGCGGGGCAGCAGCTTAAGCAGAGAGGCCCAGACTTCCCTCTCCCCGCCACTTCTTCCAGCTCTTCCGGAGAATCCCAAGCGTTCCCAGGCCAGCCGGGAGACATAGTCCCTCCAGCGTGTCCTGGGTCTTCCCGGGCCTCCTCCCGGTTGGGCGTGCCGAACACCTCACCAGGGAGGCGTCCAGGAGGCATCCTGATCAGATGCCCGAGCCACCTCATCTGACTCCTCTCGATGCGGAGGAGCAGCGGCTCTACTCTGAGCCCCTCCTGGATGACTGAGCTTCTCACCCTATCTTTAAGGGAAAGCCCAGACACCCTGCGGAGGAAACTCATTTCAGCCGCTTGTATTCGCGATCTCGTTCTTTCGGTCACTACCCATAGCTCATGACCATAGGTGAGGGTAGGAAGGTAGATCGACTGGTAAATTGAGAGCTTTGCCTTACGGCTCAGCTCCTTTTCACCACGACAGACCGATGCAGAGCCCGCATCACTGCGGATGCCGCACCGATCCGCCTGTCGATCTCACGCTCCATTCTTCCCTCACTCTTGAACAAGACCCCGAGATACTTGAACTCCTCCACTTGGGGCAGGATCTCTCCCCCAACCCTGAGAGGGCACTCCACCCTTTTCCGGCTGAGGACCATGCTCTCGGATTTGGAGGTGCTGATTCTCATCCCAGCCGCTTCACACTCAGCTGCGAACCGATCCAGAGAGAGCTGAAGATCATGGCCTGATGAAGCAAACAGGACAACATCATCTGCAAAAAGCAGTGACCCAATCCTGAGTCCACCAAACCGGACCCCTTCAACACCCTGGCTGCGCCTAGAAATTCTGTCCATAAAAGTTATGAACAGAATCGGTGACAAAGGGCAGCCCTGGCGGAGTCCAACTCTCACTGGAAACGGGCTCGACTTACTGCCAGCAATAAACCACTTGATTAAAATGGAAATTTCGAGATTAAAGTTGACATTTTGTGCTTTTTTCCCACTGTGTGCCTTTTTTTTTCTCTGTACCCTAATAAGCTTTCATATGACACTCAGCCGGAGGGCTACGACTCGCCATTTCACGGCGACTTGGATATGTGACAACTTCTTTTTTATTTCGCGCACTGTGCGACTTTGTGAACTTGAGCTTTCATGTTTCTCCGACACACCATGTCATTTGATCGACTTCCTTTTGTTGTTTATACCACTGTTTAAACCAACAAATAGTACGCTTTTCTTTGATCTCAATCCAACACAACACCTTTTGGATGTGGTGGAATGGGAAATGTGCATCATGGATGTGCAACTAACTAATCTGAAACAACTGTGTGATGCTATCATGTCAATATGGACCATAATTTATGTGGAATGTTACCAGCTCCTTGTTGAATCTGTGCCACAAAACCTACAACAGTTCTGAAGGCAAAAGGGGGTCCAGTATGGTATTAGCAAGGTGTAACTAATAAAGTGGCCACTGAGTATAATTTTACTGATTTTCATGTTGAAAAAATTAAATACAATTCAAATCTCTTCTGCTTCACTCATCGCACATGCTTCTCTAAACACTCTGGCAGTTGAATAACTTGTCCTGCAAGCTAAAAGGTGCCTGCCCTTTCAAGCTGAACTTTGCAAATCAGGATATATTTGACAAAGATTTTACCTGTCACTAACATTCCAGAAATCAACAAACTTTTACACAAGGACAATGAATAATACATGCAGTACATAATACAATATGTGAAAAACTCATGACAATATCAGTTACTGACATGTTGCTTTAATTTGCTCAGGCCTCATTTTGATGCTAGGGTGCTCTCAGGGACACATTATATATATTAGGCACTTATATGTGTCCAACTCTTTTTTTGTATTATTGTTTCATTAAAAATAAAATCCTCAAATGAATATGCTGCTCCACTCAAAGTGCCACATGAGCTGGTCTTCTCATTGCATCACCCTACGCACCCGCTCTAATGATCAGTCATTTGTAACAGTCATAAAATATATTTCAGGATGGGTCAAATCAAAAATCTTCCTTCTTTAATTTGCTGCTTTCTCGATTATAAAACGTAGATGACTTAAACTCAATAGAAGGAAATCTGAAATTCTCGTAATAGGCGCAGCATCCACTCTATTAAAATCTGGGAGTGTTAGTATCTACATGGATGTTTCTCCAATGTGGTTCCTTATTTACCTGACGAGGTAAGAAGACGATATCGGGCAGCCGAGTGGGCAAAGATAAAAATAAGATTAAATCGAGAAAATGGCGTTATAAACCGTCGGTGCCTTCTGTGATCCTGGGAAATGTAAACTCACTACAAAATAAGATCGACGAACTGGCTGTGCTGGTGAAAAATGTCAGAACCTACAGAGAATGCAGCTTGCTGTGTTTTAGTGAAACATGGCTAACGTCTATCATCCCAGATGCTAACGTGGAGCTACCCGGGTTTAGCACAGTTAGAGCGGACAGAGAAGCAAGTACCTGTGGAAAGAAAAAAGGAGGAGGACTCGCTCTCTATGTCAATACAAAGTGGTGCAACTCAGGACATGTAAACGTTAAAATCTCCACTTGCTGCAGGGACATCGAACTGTTGGCCATAAGTCTGCGCCCCTATTACTTGCCCAGAGAGTTTGGACACGTGATTGCTGTTATTGTTTACATCCCCCCTCAAGCGAACGCGGAGATAGCGTGTGACATCATCCATTCCGCAGTTGCTAAGTTACAAACGCAGCACCCTGAGGCACTTGTGCTAATCGCTGGAGACTTTAACCATGTAACGCTGGATAAAACATTACCTGCCTTCTTCCAGTATGTGGATTGTAAAACTCGGGGAAACAGGACTATTGACCTACTATATGCAAACGTTAAAGACGCATACAGCGCCACCCCACTGCCTGCGCTTGGGAAAGCAGATCATAACCTGGTTCTGCTTCAGCCTCAATACAAACCAAGAGTGAGGGCGCTACCTACAACCACACGCTCATTCAGGAAGTGGTCCCCTGAGGCAGAGCAGGCTCTGAGAGACTGCTTTGGAACTACAGACTGGGATATATTGCTGAGATCACATAGTGAGAACATTGAAGAGGCTGTTGAATGCACAACTGATTACATCAACTTCTGTATGGACATTGTAGTTCCAGTAAGAACAGTACGCTGCTATGCTAACAACAAGCCATGGATTACAAGTGACATCAAGGGCCTTTTGAACCAGAAGAAAAGGGCTTTTAAAGGTGGTGATAAGCATGAGCTGAAGTGCGTGCAGAAGGAACTCCGAGTCCAGCTCAGGGCGGCGAAAGAGCAGTACAGGAGAAAGCTGGAGCAGAAGTTGCAGAACAACAGCATGAAGGAAGTGTGGGATGGGATGAAGATTATCACTGGCTGCAGCTCAAGCGGGTGCCGAATCGAGACAGGACGTGGAGAGAGTAAACCAAATGAACAACTTCTTTAATAGGTTTGATCACAGTAACCCACGCTCACCTCGGAGTACTGCATCCTCCAACCATCCTTCTGCTGATACCAGCATAGGTGAGACATCCCCACCCACAATTACAGCAGCCCAGGTGAGCAGAGAGCTGAAAAGACTTTGTGCCAGCAAAGCAGCGGGTCCAGATGGTGTATCGCCACGATTGCTGAAGGCCTGTGCGTTGGAACTGGGGAGTCCTCTACAGCGCATCTTCAACCTGAGCCTGGAACAGGGAGAGTCCCGAGGCTTTGGAAAACATCTTGTATCACTCCTGTCCCAAAGGTATCACGTCCTAGTGAGCTGAATGACTTCCGCCTGTTGCTCTGACGTCACATCTGATGAAGACCATGGAGCGGCTGCTGCTTCACCACCTGAGGCCACAGGTCCGTCACGCCCTAGACCCTCTGCAGTTCGCATACCAGGAGAAGGTGGGAGCGGAGGATGCCATCATCTATATGCTTCATCGATCCCTCTCCCACCTGGACAGAGGCAGTGGTGCTGTAAGAATTATGTTTTTGGACTTCTCTAGTGCCTTCAACACCATCCAACCTCTGCTCTTTAGGGATAAGCTGACTGAGATGGGAGTAGATTCACACCTTGTGACATGGATTGTGGACTATCTTACAGACAGACCTCAATATGTGCGTCTTGGGAACTGCAGGTCTGACATCGTGTGCAGCAATACAGGGGCGCCGGAGGGGACTGTACTTTCTCCGGTCCTGTTCAGTCTATAGATAGATAGATAGATAGATACTTTATTAATCCCAAGGGGAAATTCACATAATCCAGCAGCAGTATACTGATACAAAGAAACAATATTAAATTAAATAGTAATAAAAATGAAAAGAATTAAAATAAAATTAATGTTCGTATTTACTCCCCCGGGTGGAATTGAAGAGTCGCATAGTGTGGGGGAGGAACGATCTCCTCAGTCTGTCAGTGGAACAGGACAGTGACAAAAGTCTGTCACTGAAGCTACTCCTCTGTCTGGTGATGACACTGTTCAGTGGATGCAGTGGATTCTTCATGATTGACAGGAGTTTGCTTAGTGCCCGTCGCTCTGCCACAGATGTTAAACTGTCCAACTTTAAACCTACAATGGAGCCTGCCTTCTTAACAAGTTTGTCCAGGCGTGAGGCGTCTTTCATCTTTATCCTGCCACCCCAGCACACCACCGCGTAGAAGAGGGCACTCGCCACAACCGTCTGGTAGAACATCTGCAGCATCTTACTGCAGATGTTGAAGGATGCCAACCTTCTCAGAAAGTATATTCTGCTCTGAGCTTTCTTACATAGAGCATCAGTATTGGCAGTCCAGTCCAATTTGTCATCCAGCTGCACTCCCAGATATTTATAGGTATGCACCCTCTGCACACAGTCACCTCTGATGATCACAGGGTCCATGAGGGGCCTGGGCCTCCTAAAATCCACCACCAGCTCCTTGGTCTTGCTGGTGTTAAGGTGTAAGTGGTTTGAGTCGCACCATTTAACAAAGTCTTTGATTAACTTTCTGTACTCCTCCTCCTGCCCACTCCTGATGCAGCCCACAATAGCAGTGTCATCAGCAAACTTTTGCACGTGGCAGACTCCGAGTCATATTGGAAGTCTGATGTATATAGATTGAACAGGACCGGAGAAAGTACAGTCCCCTGCATTTAAAATTGAACTCTGTAAGCACATCATTACTCAAACAGTGGTGGGACTCTGGACCAAACTACCGAGACATGTAGTTCAAGCAGACACCTTGACAACCTTTAGGAAGAATCTGAATGAGATTTTGAGAGACCTTAAAAATGAGCGAGACAGACTGAATGGTCTCCTCTAATTTGTCACATTTCACATTTTATTCACTAAAATATTGAAACCAAAATATTGAGTTCTTCAGAATCAGGCAAGTACTATATTTACCTTTGTTGATTTTTAGGTATTTAACATGCGGAACCATTGCTAACATTTTGGTATGTTTTGTTATCTATAAGTGTTAGGCAAGTTATATTAAAACAAATTCTACAACTGCACTCTAGACTTTACTGTCCAAAACATTGATTAACTCTGTCTATCTGTATGTCTGTCCACTTTTCACGAAAGAACTACTTAATGGATTTAGATTGTGTTTTTTTCTATCATTTGCTTGAACATTCCGGTTGATTTTATGATGAAAGCGTGACATCAGAAGTGGAGAGCCGGGCAGGGCCCTCCTCACTCATTCGACAACCTGAATTTGAGTCGGTCTACCACTCACCACGTTTTGGACCGTACCTTGCCTCCACTTAGCTAGCGATATCTGTTTGTTTATTGATTTTTAAAGTTTGTTCTGTTTCACTACTATACGGGTGGAGCCGTGGGGGACAGCTAGTTTCTAATATTGTTAACTGCTACAAAGTGCTTAAATCTGTATCTTTAGATCCACATTTTTATCATATACATTAACATTTCCTGTGGTATTTTCCATAATTTATCTGTAAATTAGCATGTTACACTTACCAAATAGATGCAAAGTGGTATTGTTCTTGCATGGGAGTCATTTTGGAAAGTTCAAGTTCAGGCCCCTTATCGACACATGTTTTATGTCCTAGATGCCATAACATTTTAAAGAGAATGACAAAATTACAGAATATACTGTTCATTAAGTATGCAACGGAGGTCCTTCTTCTTTACTGGATTATCTCACGGTACAAGCTACTATTTTAACAAGCACACACATATATCTTACACAATAGCCTAATAGAACATTGTATAATCTGATATAATTTCAATAAAAACTTGATCCCAACAAAAAAAGATATATAGTACTGGCAGATTTTTTTTCAGTGAATGTCAAAGCTTAAGAAGGACATTTTCTTATCTTGGAATATTTGACTGTCTTTTTTAATAAAGAAAGCTTTTTAAGGTTTTGTCATTTGGAGAAAGTTTCCTACATACCCTAGATTTTACAGATTTATTACAGCAGAGTAGACAAATATGTGACATGGTGTTAACAGATAATTTCAAACTCATGTAAACTGCTAAGAAAAAATATTTTTTTGTAGTTTAAGAACTTGCCTTGCTTTTCATTGTTTGAACTTTGTTTCATACAGCAAAATAATCTTAAAGCAATTGAAAACAGGCCTAAACATAGTAGTCAGGTACCTGAAAAGTACAACAATGAAACCATTGGGGACTGGTTAGAAATTGAAATGCTACTGTAAATGTCCTGTGAGATTTGTAAAATCCAAGTCAACGTGTATATAAAATAGAAAAAAGAAATGCTAACAGGGCTTGGAGTCTCTGGCACATGTTTGCATTAGGAGGAGAAAGAACAATTTGAAAGCAATATTATCTTTAGAGAAATACAAGTGTCTCCAAATCTTATACTATGACATTGAATATTACCCCTCCTGAACACTGATAGAATTTCAATTTTATTTCCAGCACTGCATATTCTGGACCAAGGCTGTGCTCTCATCTCAAAATTGTTCTTCTGCTCATATCCCAGATACAAAAACACATTTGGAATACCTTGGTGAGAATGCTAAATGTAATGTAAAGCAAAATAATTCATTTTCAGAAATATTTTCCTGGTTATGAAATATTTACTGGCAGTGAAGGTTACATTTGTCTGGAAGGTAGTTATTGTGCTAATAAAATAAATGATAAAATGCATGTGTATCAAGACATTTCAAAGTGATCCATTAATTTTTTTGGGGTCGGTTCTATTTTATTTGAGAATGTAATGAGCCAGAGCTCATCAAAAGCAGTAATGGGCACGTGGGCAAAAATCAAACCTCGATGAGACACCAGTCCATCAGAGTGCATACTCGCACATGTACTGTACATAGTACAGCCAAATAACTTTATAACAGTATAGGCTGTGTGAGAAATTTCAGTCTGGCTTTTGTCCCACAGAAACTGCTTTAATTGATCAGTTCTCAATGATCTTTTAAATTTCTTCCAATGCAGAAAATGCCACTGTTCTATGTTTTTGGTTTCGCTTTGGCTTAAAGGTTTTAGTTGACCTATCAGGCAGTGTTTGCTGTGGGTTTACTTAATATGTATAAAACTGTTTTCAGTAGTAGATTTAATTCAATTAGATACACTTTATTAATTCCAAGGGGAAATTCAGATGCATACACCAGTAGGAACATAAAATAACAAGGATACAAATTCACAGGATAAATAACACAACCAATCAACCAATCAATCAATTGAAAAGTAAATAAATAAAACTAAATAAAAAATGCATGTTGAACAGAATTTCTTAAATGACTTTTAACACTAGAATTACCAGAGCCTACAACAAAACTCGTAAATCCGGCCCACCTTAAATCCTTTCTCATTTGTCCGTCAGCGTCTTTTGTCCTGTAAATGTGTTGATAAGCAGCAAGCAGCCTGGTATCCCATCCCCTCGCCCACCACCACAGTTCAATTCGCAAAGAAGTTTCTCAGTGCTCAGTGTTTATCTTCGAGTGAAGTGCTGGAGTTTTATAAGGTGTCACACATATGTGCATAGGAGGCAGCTGAAGGGCTTAGAGAGGACTCATAATACATCTGCCCGGGGATTTACGCTGATGCTCTTTCTAAGTTCCCTGCAGGTCTTTCCTGGGAAATCCCACCAGGAGCCACCACCTCGACTCGGGACACATCACTTCTGGACCCGGCCCCGAGGACGACGTCACTTCCCCCCAACATCCTATAAAGCCTCCCGCCTTTTCTCTGGGAGGCAGTTCTGTTTTGAACTCTGTTGTGTAAACTTGACTTTGCATGAATCATTTGCTTTTGCAGCCAGGATACCGCATTACTCGGGTGGCTGCCTAAACCCTTGCCATGTCTCTTGTCCCTTCTTCTCACAGTGGTGTAGTCGGCAGGATGATGTCCCTGAAGAACCCGGGACAGGACCCTAAAACAAACCAGGTAGGAAAGTACCGGGGCCGAGTTTCTGGGCGGGGAGTGCGCTGGGGGGGTCAGGAAGGACCCGCTGCAGGCTCTGCTCCACGAGGGCAACCCTGGTTTGAAGCCCTATCTGGTGGAGAAGGTGGAAGGGACCCACAGGCATGGGCTGGTTGCTGGGGAGGACACAAAAGGGGCTCATTATGCTCTCCTGGGCAGGGGAGCCGAGCCGCCCATCGGGATCAAGGTTCCTGATAACGATGGGCTTTCCCTAGGCCAGCAGGTGAAGGAATTGCAATCCTGGGAGTTTAACCCAAAAAGAGCGCTCCCAGAACAAGCTATGGCTCTCTGGCCCCCTCTACAAATTATGCAGCAGGTTGCCTGTTTTCTGCTGTTGCAGCACCTACCCCAGGACTTTGCCCAGCCGGCCTGGGATGACTTCCATTCCATGCAGGAGCTCTTACAACTCCTAAAGATCCCATGACCGGCTTTGAAACCTGGGAGGGCAGAACAGCTCCTTAGTAGAATTCACAGGAGCTATGTCCCACTGAGGAAGTCCCTACCACGCACTCCGGAGCCTGTTCCGAAGTCGCCGGACCGCCTGGCCTGTGACATGTCGGGGAACAAGGCGGCCTGTAGGGGGACGCGGCAGTGTGATTTGTGTGCCCTTAGCAACCCCCTGGCGGAGAACCATACGGGGGAGCTTCTCATTAACGGACATAAGGTGACGGCCCTGTTTGACTCCAGCAGTAACGTGTCTGTCGTTGCTCGCCGTTTTGTTTTACAGCAACAGTGAATTAAAAGAAAGACCAGTCTTAAATGTATACATGGAGACGTCCGCATGTATAAATCCGCCCGGTGTTAACGTATGTTTCGAAGGGACCCTTAAAAGACTTACCGTAGCGGTTCACCCAGATCCTGCGTTTCCAGTAATCCTAGGGCGGGACTGGTCCGAAACTAACAGCGGTAGACTAGTGAGCATTCCCGGAAAAGCTTTGGGCCTAGTTATAGGTGAGAAAGACTCATCTCCAGCTGCCTCCACGCCGTGTAATCAGCTGACAGGGAGTGAGGCGGAGGGCCAAGATAGTGACGCAGGCACTCCCGGACCGTCGAGGGCGGCTACATCATCAACCAGCGCCCCGGCAGTGTGGGAGGAGTCTCCGCCCCTTGAGGTCAGACCGGACCCGCTCTCTGAGTTGCACTTTCAGTTTAGAGCAACAGCGGCTTCTTTCAACAGAGAACAGTGGAATGACGACTCTCTGAAACACGCAAAGAATGCAGTAGTCCTCGTCAATGGCCAACGCACGCATCAGCTCATGCCACAGGGACCTCGCTTTGTCATTGAAAATTACTTGTTATATCGGGTCGCCGAGCATAAGGGGAAGGACCGGAAGTTGCTGCTAGTCCCGCGAACCTACCAGCGGCAGGTCTGCGAGTTAGCACACTCCCACCTTCTTGGGGGCCATCTCGGCTCTGACAAAACACTGGAGCGGATCAAGCTCCGTTTTTTTGGGCGGGGATTAATGAGGAGGTTCGCTGCTTTTGCATTTCCTGTCCGGAGTGTCAACTGAGGCAAATTCCCAGGAGGGACCGCGCTCCTCTTGTCCCCCTCCCCCTGATTGACGTCCCTTTTGACCGGATTGGGGTCGACATAAATATATACTTGTCCTCGTGGTTTATGCGACCCGATACCCTGAGGCTGTTCCGTTGCGCTCGGCTACTTCCAAAGCAATCGCACGGGAACTAGTAAGAGCCTTTGCGCGAGTGTGCGTCCCTAGAGAAGTCCTAACGGACCAAGGGACGCCTTTTACCTCGGAAACGTTCATGGAGACTGCCAAGTTACTGAAGATAAAGCATTTAAAAACCGTGGTGTATCATCCTCAAACCGATGGGTTAGTAGAGAGATTCAATCAAACTCTCAAGCAGATGCTACGTAAGGTGGTCAGCGAGGATGGGAGGAATTGGGATCAATTCCTCCCCCTCGTCCTCTTTGCCTACCGGGAAGTTCCCCAAGCCTCTACGGGCTTCTCACCGTTTGAGTTGTTATACGGACAACAGCCCCGGGGTATATTAGATATTTTGAAAGAGGGCTGGGAAGGAGAGGCACTTCCCTCAACAAATATTCTGGAATATATCGCCCAGTTGCGCGATAGATTTGATACAATTAGACCCATTCTAAAGAGTCATATGGAGGAGGCTCAAGCAGCACAAGCCAGCCTTTATGACCGTGGCACGACTCTCCGGGAGTTCTGCCTAGGGGATCGAATCATGGTGTTGGTGCTTACTTCTCACTTCAAGTTGCTCGCACATTGGCTGGGCCCTTATGAAATTAAGGAGAGGAAGGGTTTGGTCTACTATTTTGTGAAACAACCCAATCGTCGACCAAGCGAGCGGGTGTATCATGTGAACCTGCTGAAACCATGGAAGGAGAGGGACCCCGATCCCTCCTCCGGTCAGCCCTGCTCACTCTTCGCTCAAACAAGTTCCCTTAATTTCGGCAAGCAGTTATCTCCCAGACAGAGGCAGGAGCTGGAAGCAGCTATCCGCTCCGTCCCAGAGGTGGTGAGTGAACAACCCGGCCAGACCTCTCTGGTTGCGCATGACATATTGACTGACCTGGGGGTGATCGTCCGAGAGCGGCCCTATAGACTCCCGGAGACAAACAAAGCTGAGGTGGAACTGGAAATCAAGCGAATGCTGGAACTAGGAGTGATCAAAGAGAGTTTTAGTCCCTGGTCCAGCCCCATCGTCTTGATTGCTAAGCCCGACGGCAGTTGGAGGTTTTGCAATGACTTCCGTCGGCTTAATCAGGTTTCCCAGTTTGATGCTTATCCCATGCTTCGCTTGGACGACCAGCTCGAGAGGCTGGGACCAGACAAATTCCTGACCACACTTGACATGACAAAGGGGTACTGGCAGGTTCCTTTAACGGAGTCCGCGAAGGAAAAAAACGCGTTTAGCACTCCTAGTGGACACTGTATCGTGTCCTTCCATTCGGGTTACACGGCGCGCCTTTCCAGCGTCTGGTGGACAAAGTGCTCCGGCCCCATAACTTGTTTTGTGCTGCCTATCTGGATGAGGTCATCATCTATTCCAGCACATGGAAGGCACACATACAGCAGGTCACAGCAGTATTGTGGGCATTAGGAGAGGCCGAGCTTCGAATCAACCCCAAGAAATGTTTCTTCGGGTTGAGAGACGCCAAGTATTTGGGCTACCTGGTGGGCCGGGGTACTGTGAGGCCACAGTGTTCCAAGTTACATGCCATACTGACATGGCACCGTCCGCAGACCAAGTGGCAGGTCCGATCCTTTCTCGGTTTGGCCGGGTACTACCGCCGGTTTGTGCCTCGCTTCTCCAAGAGAGCGGCGCCCTTGACCGACTTGACGAAGAAAAGAGCTCCTAACCTAGTGGTATGGTCTGACAAAGCAGGTGCTGCATTCAGTAACTTGAAAAGGGCTCTGACTTCAGCACCTATATTAATCACCCCTAACTTTTCTCTTCCATTTGTCCTCCAGACGGACGCTTCGGACACAGGCTTGGGAGCCGTGTTGAGCCAAAGCGTCGACGGTGTTGAACACACCATAATGTACCTGAGCCGGAAACTGTTGGACCGGGAGACCAGGTATGCAGCGGTGGAGAAGGAAGCTCTGGCGATTTAAATGGGCGGTTACGCAGCTGCGGTACTACCTCTTGGGTCGGGTGTTCACTCTGGTGACGGATCATGCACCTCTGAAGTGGATGGCCCTTCACAGGGAGTCGAATCCGCGGGTCACGAGGTGGTTTCTTGACCTGCAGCAGTACAAGTTTTCGCTCGTTCATCGGCAGGGGTCTCTTCATGCCAACGCTGATGCCCTCTCCCGGGCTCACGACAACTCGGTGCAGGCCGCCCGACCCGACGGGTCTGGGCTGAGGGGGGAGTCTTGTCACGTGTGCATAGGAGGCAGTTGAAGGGCTTAGAGAGGACTGATAATACATCTGCCTGGGGGGGGCGGGGTACGCTGACGCTCTTTCTAAGTTCCCTGCATGTCTTTCCCGGGAAATCCCACCAGGAGCCACCACCTCGACTCGGGACACATCAATTCCGGTCCCGGGCCTGAGGATGACATCACTTCCGGCCCCGAGGACGACATCACTTCTGGTCCCGGCCCCAAGGACGACATCCCTTCCCTTCAACGTCCTATAAAGCCCTTTTCTCTGGGAGGCAGTTCTGTTTTGAACTCTGTTGTGTAAACTTGACTTTGCATGAATCATTTGCTTTTGCAGCCAGACTACCGCATTAAACGGGTGGCTGCCCCAACCCTTGCCATGTCTCTTGTCCCTGTCTCTTGTGTGTTTTGTGTCAACAACAAGCTATGTAAAAACGTCGTTAACACAGAAGCATTTTTCATGTTTTAGTAATAATTGACAAAATGTAGACATAAAATGTATAATGTGTGAAGCCTGAAATACAAATATGAAATAAACACTTTCACAAAAGGTACACGTATAACAAAGCAAGTGCACTTTTATTCAAGAATTTCATCGAAGAAAAAAGAAAGCAGGTTATGGTAGGCGGTTGATACGACAGCTTGCGTGGCGCAATGCTAAGAACTGCTCATTCACAATCAAGAGCTTCTGGGTTCATGCTGGCAGCTTTTCAAGTTTACCGTTTTGAGTAGAGAGCTGCTATTATTGTTATTATTTTACAATAAAAACATACATTTGATTTGCATCTGTAACAGCCGCACTACTGACATCCACACTTATTCCCAGTCAAGTACACGTCTTTACTTGAAAACAGACTCAAATTGGGGGTTTGGGAGGTGTGGTGGGAGCATGAACGTGAGTGAGAGAATAAAACTGCAAAAAAAATGCTAACTTTGACAAGTACTATAAATTTACAGGGCTGTTACAGACACAAATCAAATGAATGTTTTTATTCGGAGGTCCAGCAGCGACTCTTTTGTGTTTCTGATGTTGAGTTGTGGGTTGTTGTTCTTGTACCACAAGACAAAGTCCTCCACTACTTTCCCATACTCTGACTTTGTCCCCATCATTAATGCAGCCTATGATGGAGGGGTCATCTATAAATTTCTGTAGGTGCAGGTATTGTACTGGATGTCTGTTGCGTAAAAGGTAAATGGGAAAGGAGACAGGACAGTTCCTGGAGTATTACACACCTCCTTTTCTGTCACACAGTCCCTTACCCTCACAAACTGATGTCTGTTGGTCAGGTAGTCCATGATCTAGGAGATTGTGGGGGCATCAAGATGCAAAGCCTTAAGGTTCTTTCCCTGCATCATGGGGCGCTTGGAAAAAAAAAGTATTCAGTAAATGGCAAACCCTGTAAATTTACAGCAAAAAACAGTTAGGAGATGTAATTTAATTATTGTATGCTGATGACACTCAGCAATATTTTTGTACTTTAAACCACAGCATACCTCTTCAGTCTCATTATTAATTAATGGCTTTAGTGATATAAGTCAATGGATAACTAATAACTATTTCTTAATTCAGAAAAATACTGAATTTATTTTTGCTGTCATTCTTTGTACAGCAAATTAATACTAAATATTACTAACTCAAAAATGTTTACTTTTAATTTAGCTGAATCATCTGAAATTTAGTTGTTGACCTTGATGTGTATTGAATTTTCAGGAGTGATATTTCATCACTTTCTAAAATCTACAGGTGCCGGTCATAAAATTAGAATATCATGACTAAGTTGATTTATTTCAGTAATTCCATTCAAAAAGTGAAACTTATATATTAGATTAATTCATTACACACAGACTGATGTATTTCAAATGTTTATTTCTGTTAATTTTGATGATTATAACTGACAACTAATCAAAGTCCCAAATTCAGTATCTCAGAAAATTAGAATATTGTGAACAGGTTCAATATTGAAGACACCTGGTGCCACATTCTAATCAGCTAATTAACTCAAAACACCTGCAAAAGCCTTTAAATGGTCTCTCAGTCTAGTTCTGTAGGCTACACAATCATGGGGAATACTGCTGACTTGACAGATGTCCAAAAGACGACCATTGACACCTTGCACAAGGAGGGCAAGACACAAAAGGTCATTGCTAAAGAGCCTGGCTGTTCACAGAGCACATTAATAGAGAGGCGAAGGGAAGGACAAGATGTGGTAGAAAAAAGTGTACAAGCAATAGGGATAACCGCACCCTGGAGAGGATTGTGAAACAAAACCCATTCAAAACTGTGGGGGAGATTCACAAAGAGTGGACTGCAGCTGGAGTCAGTGCTTCAAGAACCACCACGCACAGATGTATGCAAGACATGGGTTTCAGCTGTCGCATTCCTTGTGTCAAGCCACTCTTGAACAAGAGACAGCGTCAGAAACGTCTCGCCTGGGCTAAAGACAAAACTACTGCTGAGTGGTCCAAAGTTATGTTTTCTGATGAAAGTAAATTTTGCATTTCATTTGGAACCGAATCCACGTGGCTTGAGGTCCAGTGTAAAGTTTTCACAGTCAATGATGGTTTGGGGTGCCATGTCATCTGTTGGTGTTGGTCCATTGTGTTTTCTGAGGTCCAAGGTCAACGCAGCCGTCTACCAGGAAGTTTTAGAGAACTTCATGCTTCCTGCTGCTGACGAACTTTATGGAGATGCAGATTTCATTTTCCAACAGGACCTGGCACCTGCACACAGTGCCAAAACTACCAGTACCTGGTTTAAGGACCATGGTATCCCTGTTCTTGATTGGCCAGCAAACTCGCCTGACCTTAACCCCATAGAAAATCTATGGGGTATTGTAAAGAGGAAGATGCAATACGCCAGATCCAACAATTCAGAAGAGCTGAAGGCCACTATCAGAGCAACATGGGCTCTCATAACACCTGAGCAGTGCCATAGACTGATCGACTCCATGCCATGCCGCATTGCTGCAGTAATCCATGCGAAAGGAGCCCCAACTAAATATTGAGTGCTGTACATGCTCATACTTTTCATGTTCATACCTTTCAGTTGGCCAACATTTCTAAAAATCCTTTTTTTGCATTGGTCTTAATTAATATTCTAAATTTCCGAGATACTGAATTTGGGACTTTCATTAGTTGTCAGTTATAATCATCAAAATTAAAAGAAATAAACATTTGAAATACATCAGTCTGTGTGTAATGAATGAATCTAATATACAAGTTTCACTTTTTGAATGGAATTACTGAAATAAATCAACTTTGTCATGATATTCTAATTTTATGACCAGCACCTGTACTTTCTTCTGCTTATAATTATTAATTAATTACGATGGATAACTCAGCCACAGTGTTATATAATTGTCTGAATTTACATGTATTTTATGTTTTGCTGTCATTTTTGAATTATTATTTGTTATACTTTTATGTATATGTCTGTGCACAAGCTGAGGGTTTATGGTCATCTGCCTCCTTGTGTTGCTTTTGCTATATTTTGAAAGATTTCTTGTGATTTTGCCAGCTCTCCATGTTTTAGACCTGCTAGGTCAGAAGCCTAGAGCCAGCTGATGTGGGACCAGCTAAACTAGCTCGTCGGGTAGGCTGGGTTAAGTTATGGCCCAGCCTTCGTGGTCCTTCTAGGAGGCCTCAAACCATTATGTTATGTTTTGAACTCTACAACTTGCAGGATCTCAGAAAACTCATTTACTTGCTCACTTGTTTCAGGCAAAATTGATTACTGTAATGTTTTATTTCCAGGCTGTTTAAATTGTTCACTAACTACTCTACACTTAACCCAAAATATGGTATCAAGAATCATAACTAGAAATAAATATTATGATCATCTAATGCCAGGGCTTAAAGCATTTCACTGGCTTCCAGTTAAGTTTGGAGTTAATTTTAAAATCCTTATTGTTATCTATCTAGTTGGTTTAGCTCCCCCTTAACTTACAGAAATTATTAGTTCCTATATACTAAAATGAACTTTGTAATCTCAATATACAGGCCTCCTTATGATCCAGGGAATAAATAAAACCAGTGTGGAAAAGGCACCAAATATCTGATATATTTTACCTGCTAATATTATAAATGCCTCATAGGTTTAAGCATATAAATCAAGGCTCAGTACTTATTTTAAAATAGCATACACATGTGCACGCACACACAAACATGCATGTACACCAATGTAGATAAATTGGAATCGGGCATCTTTATTGCAGATCACTCGTTATAATTTTAGTTTGTCCAGATACTTTTGAGCCTCTGAAAATTGGGGAAACCGTGTATAAAAATGGCTGTCATTCCTAAATGGTTCGTACTATATACCCTTAAACCGCCACAACCACCTATAGTCGGTTCCCAGTGCAAATTGCCAGCACGCCGAAGCTGATCAGTCAGTGTCGTACATTCGTTGAGCAGCCAGCTCATGACCGCTGCTGGCCCCTAGCGAATCACCATCATTGTCCCTGGGATTCAGCCCCTGCACTAGACTAGCCTACCAGCATTAGCGTTTACCTTTATGTGCTTGTGCGCAGCCAGTTCAAGCGCAGTTGGCTTGATGATTTACTGAATTTCATCAATGGCGTCAGTTGCACCTTGTACATATAATAATAGATGTTTGCAGTAGTTTTTTTTATAGTTTTTATAGTTCATTGGCAGTGTGTAACATGATCACTATTGCAGTAATTGTGATGCTCTTCACATGAAAAAAAATGTTTTCCATTAAAACTTCACATTTTCTTAGTGAATTGTGAGATTTACTTAAAAAGTGCAGCAAAAAAATATTTTGCATCCTGGGTGCATTAACCACCCAAGTATGTGGTGCTTTAAAGGTTAATGCTGATAGCCTACACTTCAAATGTATAATTATTTCTTCATCTCAAAATCAATTGACGTATGGAGCTAATATTATGAAAAATGTGTCAATGTCCAAATACTACTGGATCTAACTATATTTTTCATTAATATTGTTCTGTTTATTTATTATTTATTATCTATGTATGACATGTTCTCCTGTGTTCTGTGGGCAGAACTCCAAGAGGTGGGGGTCACCCTGACATCACGACAAAAGGACCACTCATAGCCTATAAATTGGGAGGCTGGGGAGCGCATCCTCAACTTGTTTATTGTCATCTGGATTGTGCAATCTATCAATTTTCTGGTTTATGGAAAATTTTGCTTTAAGTTTATGGTTTTAGTTACGGGATTGTGGATTAGGACATGTTTGCTTTCTTTTATACTTCTTGTGATGTTTCTGATAAATTCCTTTTTTATAAAAAAGTTTTTGTTTCTCAAGTCAGTGGATCTACTTTTATATATTTTAGGACATTTAAACTAATTTGAACTTTAGAAGCCTGTTCCCCTTTTTTAGGCCTGTGTATACCAAAGCCTGCCTGTGGACTTTGGGTTCAGGTCAGCTGGGGTGAGGCCCATTTTTCCACAAGGTTGGGAAGGTCCTGGCCTGTTTTTGTGTGTCTTTTAGAAGCCTCACAATCATTTTACTATTGCTCAGTCTTAACACTAGGGTTGCAAAGGACTACGGGGATAATAAAAGAACATCTAAAAGGATGACCAGAAGCATTTTTTAGTGGATGACTGGAAGCATTTAGGATGACTGAAGGATAACTAAAGAAGCAGTCCTTTGTATTTTCCCATTGAGTTTAAAGGGAGGAGGATTATGGACAAATATTCAGCTGGCAGATGGAAGACAGATTATGGGACCTGTGAGAAAGCTATGGAGGTGACAGAAAGTAATGCTTGTGGGAACTGGATCAGTAACCCCATCTAAGACAGACAGGAGGACTAGTTTAGAAAGGGAGTGAAATTTTTTGTTTTCCTTTGTTAGTTTTTGCATACCTTGATTTTTCTTTTTGGTACCCTTTTCCTTATGTTCTTTTTTATAACTCTTATTATTCAAATAAATTAGTCTTATTTGCTTTCAAACTTGTTTCAGGGGCAGCTTAAGAGCGCATTTTATATAAAACAACATTAGTGTATTTCAACTTTGCAGTGTGAAGCACAATTCGTATGCAACAAGCCACAAATACAGCACTGTGATATAAATGCCAACTTTCCAAATTATTCCAATTTCAGATCAATTTTTACAAATCTGTTTGCTACAGAAGTCATTGAAATCATAATAAGAAAGTATTGCCAGTAATTCTTAAATCAAGTTTTTTTTTAAATATACAATGAAATTAGGCTTTCTCTAAATGCATTACTTGCAGGCTAATCTGTCATGTGGAAAATGTGCTGCTTACCAGAGGTGGATGGTTGTAAATTAAACAATACAGCAGTTACTTTGTTAATGGTTATGTACTACCCCACATTCCAAACATTGGCAAGGCAGCAAGAGTATACATTTTTTCTTTTGAATGAATGGTTCATTAAAATTATCTGTATTTAGCGATTTAAATCTAAAAAACACACAATATAGGGTTATGAGAAGTTGGAGAGGTCTGCAAGGTACAGAATATTTGTATTTAATATATAAAAACGGCGGCATGGTGGCGCAGTGGGTAGCGCTGCTGCCTCGCAGTTAGGGGACCCGGGTTCGCTTCCCTGGTCCTCCCTGCTTGGAGTTTGCATGTTCTCCCCGTGTCTGTGTGGGTTTCCTCCAGGTGTTCCGGTGTCCTCCCACAGTCCAAAGACATGCAGGTTAGGTGCATTGCCGATTCAAAATTGTCCCTGGTTTGTGTGTGCACCCTGTGGTGGGTTGGTGCCCTGCCTGGGGTTTGTTTCCTGCGTTGCGCCCTGTGTTGGCTGTGATTGGCTCCAGCAGACCCCCGTGACCATATAGTTAGGATATAGCGGGTTGGATAATGGATGGATGGATGGATAATATATAAAAACAGAATGAACTCCTTCAAGTATAGGAGCTCCCTAGCGTATTCACACTAAAAGGTAGTTAGACACAAGCTGGCTGGCCATTAATATGTCTCACTCACAATTAAATCTTTTTACGGCTCTTCTTCATATGCCAGCATATAGCCAATTTATAAGGCCCCTCAGGAATACCCCACACAGATTTCTGTATTTCTGACAGAGCAGTACAGCTGTAAAAGCACTTAACATTACAGATATATCAAATATTTTCTATTTGATAACATATTGGCAAAACAAAACATAGTTGTCAGTAAATTAAAAGTGATGCATTCTTGCATAGCTTTAGTACATGTAATTACTACATTGTGTTGAGTAATTTGCAAAAGGGTGGCATAAAACATACAGGATCATATAAAAATTGTGTATTCTTCCCCACTGGTAATTACTAGCATAGCATATTCCTACTAAATGTGACTCCAGGCACCTTCCAGTGTTTGCAACTGCCCCATCAGGTTTATGTCATGAATGTGGCCATTGTGGTGAGTTCGTAAAGATGAAAATAAAGTAAAGAAAAAAGGAAATAGTTGTTATTAGCTTGTCTTCTCCACAGTCCAGGAGTGAATCCAACTAATTTTTTACCCTGGCTCTGCTCACCAGTATGCATGTGTGTTTTTTTCTCTTTTTAAGGTTTTGTTTTTTTGTATAACACATATGGTCATTTTCTGTGACAACCTTTTATATTTTGTCATTTTCTTTTTTTTTAATTATCTTCTTCTCTGTTTTTGAATACTTGTTTGTTATTCTAACAAGTTCCATTTTGCATAATGAGAGAGGGGTTTTCACAGTTCCCCTCTCCCTTTTGAGTTTGTGAGTTAGGCCTTCTTTGAAGGTACAGGCCAGGATTACTTTATGTTTTAGGCCTTATTGGAGTTGTACGGCCTGGTTTTTCAAATTAAGCCTTGCAGTCAAGAGTCTAATAGTAAGTGTTTTGTCTCATTTAGTTTAGTTGAATTTCCAAAAGTTTTTCTATTCCTGTGCAACATCAGCTACTTTGCCGAGTATATAAACATTTATATAGGTTATGATTATTACAATTGCTTTATTATCTCAATAGCTTTATTAACTTTATTCACTCAAAAGAATGTCACAATGGCACAGTGCACTTAGGTAAGTTAAGAATAAATTTCTGGTCAACCTTAAGTCCAATATAATTTGGACGTACACAAATCTTTCCAAGCTGCCTGGCCACTTCACCACGAGAGAATACTCCATGACAGTACAGTTGCCCCGCCTAGATGTCTTTCTTAATTGTTTAAGATGTTATAATTCTGTTAGTGTGGCTGGGAGGGAAGGAATTTCTGTAAGAGCCCAGTAGCAGAATAGTGGGGGACATATGCTTTATTTGAAAAAAGCACATTGTCAGGGCACCCTAGCAATATAAGCCATGAGTTAAGAGTCCACTGAGATTCAACTTACATCCCAGATTCCTTACTGTAGCTCACGAAAATGGCAGCACCACAAAAATACAGGTTTTAAATGCCCCGTGGTTAATGACACTACAAAGATTACATCAGGTTCAGAACATATCAACTTTTCTATCTGTCTTGCTGTTAAGTGAGTACAGGCATACACATATGTAATTGTGTAATAAAATAACTGTAAATTGATAAAATATAAAACATTTGCAGTTATAAACATGCAACTCAGCGTAATCTCAATGATTAACAGAAACAAATAATTCCACTCCACTGTTTCACCCTAATTTAGTAAAGGATGCTATGAAGCGTTTAATTTGACTTTATGGTCAAAAGAGAGCGAGATAGAATTATTTTATCACAGTAAGGGTTTATTAGCTGTTTTTATCTACAGAATTATTGCTTGAAATAATACAGAGACCTAATAATTATTTGAGGGAATATTAATATTGATTTTTTCTCAGGAAGGTTGCTCACCTAGAATGATTTATTAATATTAAATTATAAGCTAATGAAGGTATCCAAACTGATGTAATTGTGAAACATACTAATAAATTGTTAAGCTATTATTTTAATAATAAATAACCCCGAGATTAAAGATCAATAACATTTTATTTTTTATTTATTAAAAACTATACAATTTGGTACAAAAAAGAAGACATAACACTGAGAAAATTTTTAAAGTATATGCTAATAGGATGCTGATGTACTTGTAATTTTCTTCAGTATATATTTTATTCATTTTAAAAATAGCAGTACAATGAATATTTTATGGGTTAGTAAGCTTATATAGTGCTAAGTGTTATTCGCATATCTAGTCCCCTGCTCATAAAGAAAGAAAGAAAGAAAGAAAGCATATTTAAAGTTATCATTAAAAGAAGCTGAACTTGTGATTTTGCTATAGTGTTGAAAGCATGCAAACAAGTTTACATATAAAGCAAGAAATTTGTCAGCTTTTCATCACCATTTTTTGACAGAGACCTTGTCCAGAGTAGAGTGTCCAGAGCACAGAAGCACTAGAAGCTGTGCAGGGAAAAGCAATCAACTGCATCCTGGGACTAAATGGCTGACTGCCTTAGGGAATAAAAGCTTCTTACTAATGAGTAGAGAAAGCACAGTAGGACCTAAATCAGGCCCGCACAGTTCTCAGATACATTAACGTATTTGATCCAGTGAAATATTTTAACTGTGAATGACATGCTCTAAAGCAGGGGTCACCAACTCCGGTCCTGGAGAACCACCATGGCTGCAGGTTTTGATTCTAACCCCTTTTTTAATGTTTAATGTGTCTATAACTTATTGTGAATTCATTTTAATTGAATTGCTTGTTTAAGATTTGTTCACCTGAATTTCTTCATTGTTCCTGTGAACGTCTTCATTTCTTTCCTTAAAAGGCACCCAAACAGAAATGAAACTGGAAGTGAGGGAGCTAACAGAAGACCAACTAATTCAGGGCCTCAAACTTCAACCAATTTCACTCCAACCAGCTCCTTAATGAGGCACTGATTCATATTGTTAATTAAACTCATTCTTTAATTCTGTGGCTTGTTGCTGCTCTCGTGGTGCATTAGCAGACATTTCCAAAATGGTTGATTTTCTCTTCTCTAAGAGCACCATTAAAATGTTTTGGGCACCTGAGCAGATCAGCATTCCTGAGACCTTCATCTTTCTTTATTTTCAGATATTGTATGGTGGACACCAGTTGTTTTTGCTCATTTTGTATGTCATTATTGTTTGGCTGCTATTTTAGGAAAAAGAAACAATTAAGGGGTCTGAGTCTTCAAGAGCAAGTCAGTTAACCACTTAAACCACCGCAACTGGCTAATGCCGTTTCCCAGTGCCATTCGCCAGCACGCAGGAGCCGAGTATATTCGGTGACGTACATTCATTGAACGCCGCATCCGGCTACAGTTGGTTCCCAGTTCAAGTTACCAGCACGCTGGAGCTGATCAGTCAGTGTCGTACATTTTTTGAGCAGCCAGCTCATGACCACTGCTGACCCCCTGCAGCACTGCAGCCTCACTGTCCCTGGGATTGAGCCGCTGCACTAGACTAGCCTGCAAGACATCAGCACTTACCTCTGTGTGCTTGCGTGCAGCCAACTCAAGCGCAGTTGGCTCAGTGATTTACTTAATTTCATCCATGGCGTCAGTTGAACCTTGTATATATTGTTCCAGTAGTTTTTTAAATAGTTTTTACAGTTCATTCGCAGTGTGTAAAATGATCTGTGTTTCTCAAATTGTGATGCTCTTTGCATGAAAAAATATATGTTTCATTAAAATTTCACTTTTTCTTTGTGTATTGTGATGTTTACTTACAAAGTGCAGCAAAAAACGTATTTGGCATCCAGGGATGCATTAACCCCCACATATGTGGCAGTTTAAGGGTTAAAATTAGTTAAAAATAAGTTAATTAGCAGCAAAAACAGGTCACTCATTAAGAAAAGAGTTAGAATGAAAACCTGCAGCCACTGGGACCCTCCAGGACCAGGGTTGTCAACCCCTGCTCTAAAACAGCGCTTCCCAAACTCGGTCCTGGGGACCCCATGTGGCTGCAGGTTTTTGTTCCAAGCAGCGTCAGTTTTTAATTGAACTCCTGGGCTAATTAAGTGAACGGTTATTTCCCAAGTTCTGTGTTTTGGGAACAATATAGAAATTAGACAACTAAGTATGGTAAAAACAAAAAAATATTAAAATGAACCAAGTAGTGATTTTCATTCTACTTTTCCAGGTGTTCTAATTGTTTAATTAATCCATTATTTACTAATTAGTGGGTCTGATGCTAATATAGTTTCAGCCTTTGATTATTCAGTGTTGTTTGCCAGCGTGTCTGCTCTGCTTGTTTTTAATTGTCATTATTAAGATACAACGAATGGGGGAAACTGCACAGAGATAGAGCAAAATATAATGAAATTAACAAAAGAGAGTTAAGCATTTAAATCTATAGCAAAAACAGAAATATTTTTAATTGTCTTATAAATGTAAAAATCATGCTGCTGTGCTTTTCTGAATGTAGAATAAAAGAAAAATAATACCAGCTAATTAAATGAGATCAGCGCTATCAGGTGTTGTCGCTGTTTATGAATCTGGCTGGAACAAAAATCTGCAGCCACAGTGGGTGATTCATACATTCAAGAATGAATCCACAAAAGACTTACTTATGCAGACCACCGAGACATAGTGTTAATGTGGAAAACTTGACAACTTTGAAAAACTATCCTGATTAGGTATTGGAACAGCTTAACTATCAGCTAATTAAACAAAGGGTCGTCTCTCATTTGTCAGACTTTGTGTGTTTTATGTATTAGGCAATTGGTCTAGATACTGTTTAAAATTATTCATTTTCCCAATGTTCTTCTTCCAGTGAAGTGTGGATAGATATATCCCGGCAGTATTAGATGCAAGGGAGTTGCCTGCTATCTCTGCCTGGAGCATCATTCTATTGTAGGACATAATCAGACACACTCCCACACTCATAACTGCAGCATCGATCAACATTAGCTGGTCTTGTAAGAGATGTTGACTCTTTGTTGTCTGTAGATGCTATAAGTGATTAGCAGAACTGTGACAATCAACTGCTTCACCTATATAAATAATGCATTTTGCAGACATACTGTAGGTGGAGATTAGGCACCGGAGGTAAGTAGGACAGGTTTATATATGACAAGACCATACTTCATGTTACAATGAGTATATTACATGGATGTTAAAGGCAGTTTTTTGTTGGAATATTTATCAGTAGTTATCCTTACTGAGATTAAATGTTCTCCACATTTCTGCATAGGTTTATTCTAGGCACTGTTGGTTTCCCTCTTGCATCCCACAAAGACATTTAGGTTGGGTTTATTGATGACTCTAAATTGTGGCTATTTATGTGCATGTTTGGCTGTGTGTGCATGCGTGAATAGGCCCTGTGATGGGGTGGGCCCCTGTCTGTTTAGCCAGTTATGAAAACACAAAACCTATATCCTATGCTTTTCCAAAACCTCCCTGGGTCGACTACTGAAACAATGTGTTGAAGAGCACTGCTCAGATGTTAAAAGCACTACAGTGAGAGATGCATGTTTCTTTCAGAAATAACACAACAGATTTATTTCTTGAAAAGTATCAATAAAGTTGAAAAACAAGCATAAACTTTCCTTAAAACTACAGTCTGATTTTCTAAACCATCAAGCTTAACTGTTACTTTTGTGGGAAAAGAACCGCAAGGAGTCATTCACCAAAATTCTGCAATACAACTAGAGTTAAATACAAAGAAGAAGAAGAAGAAAAAAGATACTTTCTAACAGTACTTGTCTGCTAATTGAGTCTGTGGACAAAGAAGGTCAAGATGTTGCATTGAAATTTATTAGACTGCATCAGGAAGGTGGACCCTAGAAAGAGGAACGATGTCAAAGCAACCACTGATTGCTTCTAGCAGCTTTCAAAATGGTGATGTGATGGGGTAAAAACATAAACAATAACAACAAAATAAAGTAAAATTCAACCTCATACAAACAAATAAAAATTTTTCAATTCTGAAAACTAAAAGCACAAAAACTTTTCTAAAGAGACAAAACAAATTTCCCAATTGTCAACAGGCTGTTTCCTGTCTTACACCTAATGTTGCTAGGTTTGGCTCTGGCCTCCTACAATGCTGAAGTGGGTTAAGTAAGTTTCAGCATGTTAAGCAATAATTATGAAAAAGGTAGAATGTTAATTCTAATTTTTTGATATATTGTTTCAGCCAGTCAATTTTTAATTTTACATATTGCCTTTCAAGCATATAATCTTCACATACTGTATTGCTCTACAAATGAAATGGCAATGCCAATTAGCATAAGACAATAAAGTAGCTTATACCATAATTACAAGATTATTTAAATAATGAGCAGGTGAAGAAAGTGACCTAGCCTGCATTAATCCTGGATTACTTACCCCTGTATATCTCGATTTTTAGCTCCAAGGACTTATTATGGCTGCTGTTCTACAGATTAGGCAGCTGTGAGTCTGGTTTCAGTTAAAATGCCAGCTATCCTATCCTAATTTCAGTGCTCTGCTGTTAGTTATCAGCCACACAGGGAGTGGATGTCAAAGTATTATGCATTGCATTCCAAGTTTACAGGTATGGGTTTTTCACTTTACTCTAGCAGATGAATTGGCTCAAAAGCAAACAATCTACTGTCTACTATATTTGGTCATTATATGATTTGACCGCACTTCTGTTGTTCTGTTGTGTTAGTATGCCATTCAGTATACAGTACAGGCTAAAAGTTTGGACACAGCTCCTCATTCAATGTGTTTTCTTTATTTTCATGACCATTTACATTGGTAGATTCTCACTGAAGGCATCAAAACTATGAATGAACACATGTGGAGTTATGTACTTAACAAAAAAAGGTGAAATAACTGAAAACATGTTTTATATTCTAGTTTCTTCAAAATAGCCACCCTTTGCTCTGATTACTGCTTTGCACACTCTTGGCATTCTCTCGATGAGCTTCAACAGGTAGTCACCTGAAATGGTTTAATTTATATATTATATATATTATATAATCAAATAGGGCTGGAAATCTATTAAATAAAATAACTAAATGTACTGTATGTAATTAACCATGATTCATTGTATCTAACATTAAAAAATGTAATTATAAAATTAATACATAATGACGTAAATACATGCTGAATCACAAATGCAATGTACATTCAACACAAAGGATTTAAAAAAAATTGATGGCATAGTTTAAACCTGAACTTTTACAAAATACTACTTGTGCAAGTACAACCTGAATTTGAAAGCCTTCTTAAAAGGCAAACTGAAAAGAAGGTAATAAGGCCAATGTATTAATTATTCAATTGGCATAGCATATAAGACACAGACGTGTCAAAGTAAAAAAACGATCGAAACGACTGTTGACTGTGAATGCACTGCTAAGGACTCATTTAAATTTGCATACATTAAAACTCTGTAAGTGCTATCCTCAATTGTTCACCACCATCAACGACTTGAAAACTATACTCTACACAAGAGTTTTTTTAACTGGTGCGCCATTGAAATAACAGTGTAGTGCCCCTGGGTCCAGGTCTGAGAGAGACAGGCTCTTTAGATGGTTGAGACCAGTCTAAGGAGGACGGGTCTACCTGGAGAAGCTGACATGAAAGCAGCTTTGTGGTCACCATTTTGCAGACACAGCACTTAGAGAGCACTTTAGCAGGCAGGACACATGTTGGAGGTCCATCTGCCTGGGTGTGTGTTCACTAGTCACTCTCACAGAGCTAAAGGACAATGGTCATACGAGTTGTCTCTGACCCCAGGTCAGCGGAGTGAGGCAGAGAGAGCACTACCTATATGAGCAGGTAAAGGGATGAAGCAACTGGAAAATGCGTCCAAAGTGCTCACTAATTGCTGCTTGGGTGTTAATCTCTGAGCTAATTTTTTGCCGCTGCCTGTCCCGTACCTTCGGACAGTTTAGCATGTCTAAGAAATGTAACACTTTTTTTGTTGGTAGATTCATGGTATGCCTTGTGATTTTTTTGGGCTGCAAAAAGTGTGCCACCACAGAAAAACAGCTGGAAAACACTGCTCTACCTACACTTTTGCTCCTAGAATACTAGAAAAGATCTCCATAGCTGCTGTCTCATTTAAAAACTAAGCTTACATTACTTGGATGGTTATGTAGCATTCTTTGCAGAAATTACTGAAGATACTGCAAACTGGAATCATGGGTGTAATCATTACACTTCTGTTACACAGAATTTTGGTGTTATTAGTGATGTGCAAAACAATTCTTTTAGTAATTTAATTAATTTTGTTCAGGTCACCAAAATGATTTGAATCTTTGAATCTCTGTTTCGATCACTTCAAAAAAAAAACAGCAAGTTATATTTTAGTTTAACAACTAGAATAGTATCATTGCAGTCTAACGACTTTAACCACCAAACAATATAAACAATATAAAAAACAAGCAATAATATAAATAATTCACACAAAATAATTATCACATAAGCAAACATTTTTATAGCCTAAATATTGAATGAAACACAACATGTGAGTACTTGCATCTTTTATAACTAAATAAAATTGATTTCAGTTATAGATTAAGCTAGCCTATAAACTACATAAATAGAATGGGATAGGCTGTGTATGTGTGACTCTGTGTGCCTGTAATAGGCTGTTAGCATATGCTGCAGTTAAAACATAGGCTAAGAAAGTTGTATTATTCATATTATAATTGTAAGATTATAAATGAACCTCTGTTTAACTCTTTGAGGGCTTAATATTTTTTTTACAAAAAACAGTTTTCTGAAAAGAAATGATTTAACATAGAAATCAACATTAAACATCTGTTGCTGCATGCCGTGGCTGCCAGTTTACCAAGACTATGCGACAGGCTTGCTGCCAGGCTGTCTTTGTGTGGCTGGGGCAGCAGCAGCGGTCACTGTTGCAGTTTATTGCAATCTGGTTTCTACCTCTTATCATTGTTAAGTGGCAGTCCTCCCAGGTGAACAAGTGCCGTAGGCGTGTCAGCTACTTGAACCTGTTTAGCACAACGATTAGCTGGGGACCAGTCTGCTGAAGCTGGATCCTCACATTGGTTTTCGATCGCTTGTATCAAAATTGGAGTCCGACAAGTCATAGTCCAGTTCAGAGATAATAGGCAAAACGTCATCCACAGAGTATTTTACTTTACACGTCTGCTTTGATCTCTCACCCGGTGTCAGGGCCATTTTTTGCTATTGTTTGTGCCTTGCTACTCACTGGGGCACAGGAAATCTCAGTCAAAACCAATGAAGCTAACTTCCTTCTAGCTAGGAGAGTCCATCTAAAACATAATGATTGGTTTTGTCACCATTTAAAGTTGATTACCATTGTGAACTCCTCCTTTTGACAAAAGTCGACTTCAGCCCGGAAAGAGTTAAATATTAGCAATTTGCAGTAGATGGCTCACTAATGCGTCCAACAGTAAGTTAGTTGTGTCTTTTGATCAAATACAGATGGGATTAACAAGAGGTGCCATTTTACTTTATTCAATATATAGCAAAAACAATAACTGAGCCTTCCCAAAAAAAAGCATGCGGCTTCCTGGCTGTCAGTCTCGATCCCACTCTGTATGACACGCTGCAATCTCCTGTAATTTCTTTCTTTTATATCCTTTCTGATGCAATCTGCCATATATGTATATATCATCAGTGAATTGAACTTAGATTCAATGTACTGTGAATCTCTCGACTGCAGTTAATTCCTCCATTCAGTACACAAACTGATTCTTTGGGTGAACTATTTCAGTGTACAGTGCTGTGAGTCTCTTGTCTGTAGTTCGTGAACAAACTTGCAATGGTTCTCCAGGTCAATAGGGACATACTGGTTCATTCAATCAGTCAGTGTACGTACTGAGACAATCATAGTCAGTCAGAGTGAACTGATCAATGGGAGGTGCTTGGTGTCATTTACCTAGTCTGCCATTGGCTAGTTGTCATCATGACTGTTTTGCTGAAACAGTTTACTGATAGGCTGTTTCCCAAAGACATCAGCCATTTAAGTGAAGTTATGATGATAGCTCCAGACTGTCGCAGAATGCAATATAAAATGTAGCATGCACAGTGCATGCCTTCAAATGATTCATTCATTTAATGTTATTGAACCGGTATGCTTATTTAGAGACCAAGACAAGTACAAAACAACTTGTTTGTTAGTTCATTGCATATCACTAGTCATGTACAGTATATTAGGGCAGTCAGCACTGTAATCTGGCTGGAAGACTGGCGAGTTACGTACAGGGGTACTAGAGACTTATTTTGGTTTTAGTGATACTCAAAGATAACTTATTTAGCACTTATGTGATATGACATTTATTCAGTGTTCTTACAGAAATATGAAATGAAAAAAGAGAGAGTATTTTCTTTTCTTGTACATTTGCATCTTTTTTCTAGCATTGCACCAGGACTGCCATAAACCCTCCTCCTCAGCCCCTTTACTTCCTGTCCCCTGCACCTATGTCAGCATGTATAAATCAGTGCTACATATTAACATGTGGCATATCGTCGTGCACCATGTAGTACAAAATGTCAAACCTTTAACTGTAAATTTTATTTCATAAAATTTTTAAAGGTGCTATATAAATATGGTACTGGATATGCTTGTAATTCTTTAGGTACACACTTAACTTGTATTATTTGTATTATTGTTTTGTAATGTTAAAAAACTACCGTCCTTACCAAATCACAGCCCTGGAAGCTATAATATTTTTAACATATTAAACACAACACATTAATTGCAAAAATAATGTGTTAAGTTTACCAGGCCTAACATGATCTGAGTATGCATGTGTCCTGCTGGTGCTGGTGTACATGTTGAATCATGGCAAATGCGTACTCAAATTACTCAACTTATGTGTACTCATCATTTGTTACCAGCCATAGCAGAATTTAACCGTTGAAGAAACAGAACTGCATAGGCAAAAGTAGGATAACAAGCAGCCTGAAGCTAAGGAAATATGGCAAATCAGGGTACAGCTGTGGAAATGTCAAGAGTTTACTAATGACAGCTGCTTCAAGAAGACAAGTGAAGTGATAAAATTTATTACTTTCAGTTTACTTTGGTTGTGATGAGTATGTCTCAAAAATATAGAAGCATGTTTTCTTAAATCAAAACCTTTGCTGCTTCAAAGTGAATGTATTTAAGGCTTTTGCTCCCACATTTGAACACTGGCTCCTTCACTTCCATTTTAAAATGCAATAGCAAGCTAGGCATTTTGTAGAATGTACAAAAAATGCTTCACTTTAGAGCACAATATAATGTAGCAAATTAGTATACAGTGATCCCTCGCTATATCGCGCTTCGACTTTCACGGCTTCACTCCATCGCGGATTTTAAATGTAAGCATATCTAAATATATATCACAGATTTTTCGCTGGTTCACGGATTTCTGCGGACACTGGGTCTTTCAATTTATGGTACATGCTTCCTCAGTTTGTTTGCCCAGTTGATTTCATACAAGGGACGCTATTGGCGGATGGCTGAGAAGCTACCCAATCAGAGCACATATTACGTATTAAATAAAACTCCTCAATGATATATGATATGCTTACCGCGCGGTGCTTCGCACACTTCAAAGCTCTAACAGCCCGTATTAATTTTTGATTGTTTGCTTTTCTCTGTCTCTCTCACTCTCTCTGACATTCTCTGCTCCTGACGGAGGGGGTGTGAGCAGAGGGGCTGTTTGCACAGTGGCTGTTTGCTTAGAAGATACGGACACTCCTCTAAAAAATGCTGAAAGACTACCTTCACATTGATCCCTTCATTGCGGCGCTTTATCGTGGTACTTGCATACTTAAAAGCCCAACAGCCCTATTGATTTTTGATTGTTTACTTTACTCTCTCTCTCTGCATTCTCCGCTCCTGATGCGCACCTTGAAGATGTTTGCATTCTTTTAATTGTGAGAAAGAACTGTCATCTCTGTCTTGTGTTGGAGCACAGTTTAAACCTTTGATTAAAGGGTGTTATTTAATGTCTAGAGGGCTCTAATAATGTCAAAAAACGTATTTAGAAGGTTGTTAACAGGTTTTCAATGCTCTAACTGTGAAAATATTAGATTTCTAAATAAAGAATCCTACTTTGTGGAAATTCATTTATCTATCTGGAGGGGATTAACCACGATAAACAAGCGTTTACTGTATAACTGTGCGGAGAATATTTATAAACAGTGTGGGAGAGTTTCTAAGGGCTTAAAATATATAAAAATAACCATACAAACATATGGTTTCTACTTCACGGATTTTCACCTATCGCAGGGGGTTCTGGAACGCAACTCCTGCGATCGAAGAGGGATTACTGTATACAGTAAAACCTTGGATTGCGACTAATTTGGTCTGTGAGTGTTTCACAAGACAAGCTAAAATTTGTAATAAATTTTAACTTGATAAACAACAAGGTTTTGCAATATGAGTAGTACGTACAGTATACGCTTTGTCTGCCGAGCATCACGTGATCACAACTGAGCTGATGATTCTTTTCTTGCTCTCACTGCAGGATTGTGGGTAATTGTCTCCCATTCTCGGCCTCAATCATATAGTCAACATCCATACGAGCATGTACTGTTTACTATAGTATTGTGACCACATGTGTGTGTTGTAACGTGTGAGTCCCTATCTTGCACCCCAAAACACGAAGCTGAGTCTCTCAGTACTTTAGCAACACCAGCTTTATTCAGCTTGAAACAGGAACAGTACGGTTATTTATTGTAGCGGGAATTGCCACTCTCCTATACAAAGACACAGCAATCAGACAGGGTCGTGGCCAGGTTAGTGGCCAAGTAATACTGTGCCCTGCATTTATAATGTTCCTTGTATCACCCATCAATGGCAGGCGCTTATAGCATGTCCACAATCTTTTCGGATTCGCTTTTATGGCGAACTGCTACAGCGCTGGGAGCCTGCGAATGCTTTATGGACACTCGTCCTCATGTTGTCCCGTTGGGTGGAATCCCAAAAGAGTTTAGAAATCTTACAATGTGTAAAGCATTTTTTTTTATTTTGTGTCCAAGTGTAGTGACTCTTCAGGCAAAAGCAACTGTCATTGGATAAGTTCCTTGTTAAAGTCGTAAAAAAAGAAGATTCCAGTGAGCCAACAGATAGCAGGGATTTTGTTAGTTAGAGTGAAAGTCATCCTACACAATAACCCTCCTCTCTCTCGTTTCCCTCACACCAGCCATGATTCTTTTCAAAGGTAAAGTGCAGGTTAATTTGTTTTATGTATTTTGACTTTATATTTTGCATTAATCATTTTTATATGAATAGTTTTGGGTTGTGGAATGAATCATCTGAGTTTCCATTATTTCTTATTGGGAAATTCGCTTTTATATATGTCAAGCCCATTGCGGCACTTCCTGTGTGATTTTGGGCTATACAAAAATAAACTGTATATTGTATATTGTATATACGAGTGCTTTGGATTACAAGCACATTTCAGGAGCGAATTATGCTCGTAAACCGAGGTTCCACTGTAACATGATTGTGAATAAATAACTTTGACTTGAAAAATACCAGACTTGTCCTTTCAATTACATCCCACTTCTATTTACTGAATATCTGAACAGACTTCCAAAGCCTTATTTTCCAACTCTCACCCTGGAAGATGCAGAGAAGCTCGTCCATGCCTTTGTCTCCTCCAGGCTGGATTACTGTAATGCACTCCTCATCGGGATTCCTGGCAAGAGTATTCAGAGACTCCAGTATATTCAGAATTGCACTGCCAGGATCCTGATGAGGGTGCGAAAGCATGACCATATCACCCCAATCCTGAAAACCCTTCACTGGCTCCCTGTTCCACTCAGAATTGAGTTCAAGGTCGTTCTCCTCACCCATCAGTGCATCTATGGACATGCCCCCCTTTACTTACAGGAACTTCTTACCCCTCATACCTCCTCACGCACTCTCCGCTCTGTACACACTAACACTCTCCAAGTCCCTAGAACCAAGCTTCGCAGTATGGGTGATAGGGCTTTTTCATCTGTGGCGCCGAGACTGTGGAACGCCCTCCCTGACTACCTGAGAGCCCCACAGTCGACTGATGTTTTTAAACAGAATCTAAAAACTCATCTTTTTAGAAAGATATTTTGTTAAAGTATACATAGATTTTCTTGTTTTATTATTTTTGTTTTTACTCTGTAGCACTTTGAGATTTCTAAAATATGAAGTGCAATATAAATAAAATTTATTATTATTATTATTATTATTATTTTGGTATGAAACATTTCACGTTTACTTTTCTAAATCCTTTGTTTTTGCAAATGACACTGGACAATTGGTAATCACACAAGTAGATCCTGGACAGTTTCTGCCTGCAAGTTGTAAGGTTATAGAACAGCCAAGAATAAGTCAAGTAATAACTCTGAATAGAGAAGAATGTTAATTATAATTTTTTGATATTTTGTTTCAGTCAGTCATTTTTTATTTTACATATTGCCTTTCAAACATATTATCAATTTACAAAGGAAATGACAATACAAATTAGAAAAAGACAAAAAAGTAGTTTATACCATAATTCCATGGTAAGTCAAATAAGGTGCAGGTGAATAAGGTGACCGAGACTAAATTAATCTTAGATTATTTAACTTTGCATGCCTCATCTTTTAGCTCAATGGACTTATTATGACTGCTGTATTAGGTGCATAAGTATTTGGATAGTGACACAGTTTTCATACTTTTGGCTGTAATGGATTTGAAATGAATAAATAATTACATGATTGAAGTGTTTAGCATTCATTCAAAGTGTTTTACAGGAATATAGCATGAGCTATTTAAGAATGGCAGCAATTTTTATACAGGTTCTCTCCATCAAAAGTGTTTGGACAAACTAACATAATCATGAATTTAATAATCATTTTCGATACTTAAATGAAAAATCTTTGCAGTCAATGACTGAACTCTGGAACCCCCTGTCTTCTCCAAGTGTTGGGTTTCCACTCTACTGATGATTTGCCAGGCCTTCACTATAGCGGTCTCCAGGTACTGCTAGTTCTTTGGACTTTCTGCCATTAGTTTTGTTCTTCAGCAAGTGAAATGCATGCCCAGTTGGGCTGAGGTCAGTTGAATGACTTGGTCAATGAAGAAAATTCTTCTTCCTTGACTTGAAAAGAATTTGGTTTTCTGTCACAGTATGTTTTGGCTCATTGTCCATCTGTACTGTGAAGCATTGTTCTATCAATTTTGTAGCATTTGTCTGAATCTGAGCAGACGGTATATCTCTGTGTAGTTCAGAATTCGGCCTGCAACTTTTGTCAGTAGTCATATCATTAATAAGCATCAGTGACCCACTTCCATTGACAGTGACACATGCTCATGCCATAACACTGCCTTTACCATGTTTCACAGATGATGTGGTATACTACTGTTCATGAGCCGTTCCTCTTCTTCTCTATATTTTGAGGAAACAATTAAATAGAAGTGAACAAATATTTAAAAAGAACGCTGTTTTTACTTGCATGTAATGAAAGTTGTTGATAGTCAGCATATTTTGCTGTGTGGTGTAATCTTAAATGTCTTATCAGATTTGTAGTGGCAAACGTTGCAGTTAGTATATCGTTCATCTTCCACACAGCAGACATTATAGCAGTTACTGATTCTGTGGGATTGTTCAGCCCTTCACATTGGTCTCTCTAAGCTAAAGGAGAATTAACATTCCTGTTATGCGCACACCCGGCTCACACAATGTTTTATAATTTCTTCATAAAGTAAAGCCAGGAATTGCAGTGCATGTGAGCGCTGCTTACATTTTATTTTAATTATAAAAACACTAACAATTGGCAAGTTATCCAGCCAAAAACCAGCACATCACTAAAGTGGTTGGCATTCTTGGCAACCAGGAACCAAAAAGTGGTTGGCAATTGCCTCAAAAATATGAACAATAGTAACCTGGCAAACCCAACATGATATGTACAGTATTCTGTGTGTGTGCGTGTGCCTTTGTTCATATTGTATTATTTTCACCTTTATGAGAAGACATGAACGGATGAATTTCACTGTATTATGTACACATGACAATAAAATCTGAACATTTCATTTTAACTGCCTCATGCAGAGGCTGCAGTAGATTGGGGTTGTTAATGAAATCTTTATTAGATCAAACATCACTTGCAACCATTATTAGAATAAGAATCAAATTACCCTCACAAAGCCTCAGCAAAGAACAATGGGAGTGTGCACCACTGATGCTGTGTCTTCTGGTCTGTATTGTCATATGAGCTCTCTGAACATGCAGGTCTGTGCATTCTGGTTTTTTTTTGCATTTCAGTTGTGTTATAATTTATTCTATCCCATTTTATGCACTTTGCACTGCAAAGTATCCCATGATTGTGCTGTCTGTGACATATTGCATGAATACATATCCAAAATTTTTCCTGTTCTCTCCACTGGTGAAGGCAGCCTACTGGGTAGCGCACCTTAAACAGAACAAATAAACCTGGCTGCTGTTTGTATCCTCAGGGAGGTGAAAACTTTTCTCCATGTATTGTTGATGTTTCTGGCGTAATTAGTGAGAATTGATGGGTGTTCAACGGGCACTCGATAGTTAATTTCCGTCCCCAGTGCTATTGGGATAGACTCAAACCCCCATGATTCTGAAGTGCATCAAACAGCTCAGACCATGAACAGATGGATGGATGGATAAATACTGGGTGATTCAAAAAGATTCATCTGATTTCAAAGTGCCATGTTTTTACAACCGTGAGGCATCTAGGAGCCAATCACATACCAATTGAACAACAACAACATTTATTTATATAGCACATTTTCATACAAACAGTAGCTCAAAGTGCTTTACCTATTAAAGAATAGAAAAATGAAAGACACAATTATAAAACAAAATAAATCAACATTAACATCGAATAAGAGTAAGGTTCAATGGCCAGGGGACAGAAAAACAAAAACTCCAGACGGCTGGAGAAAAATAAAATCTGTAGGGATTCCAGACCATGAGACCGCCCAGTCCCCTCTGGGCATTCTACCTAACATAAATGAAACAGTCCTCTTTGGATTTAGGATTCTCACGGAAGGGCTTGATGATGATGATGGTCACGTAGACTTCTGCCTTTTAATTGAAAGAGGCGGTCATAGAGTTTCTGACTGTCACCGGAAGATGGCTCCCTTCAGACTGCCAGAAGATGAGCATTTCTCAACAACGAGCTCCCTCATCGCTGGATTGGCCATAAAGGAGCCCACAATTTGGCAATCCACTTCTGGTGTCCAAGATCATCAGATCTCACGCTGTGTGACTTTTTTTTTTTTTGTGTGGATACGTTAAGGATTCTGTTTATGTGCCACCACTCCCAACAACACTATATGATCTCCAACATCGCATTGAAAGAGCCGCCAGTACATTGGCATCCGACATACTCAATTCGAGTATGGGATGAATTTGACTATTGCGTTGAAATTATCTGTACAGCTGGAGGAGGTCATATTGAGCATTTGTAAAATTACATAATAAACTTTATGCTCACATAAAGCATTTACAATTTATTGCATTGTTTTTTTAATGATTTAGAAGTGAAATAAATCATCTTGAAATCAGATGACTCTTTTTCAATCACACTGTATAACAGATGTTTATATCATGGAAGAGTTTTGGGGTGACCCTACCGCAAACATTAAATTGTCATATTCCCATGTAGACCCACACATATGTCCTCCATCCCCAAACTCTTGTTCTCTTATCTTTGCACTTACCTAAACTGTAAGGAGATCCCACCTGCAAATGCAGTACACTTTCGGCTGGATCTGTGGGTCCCTGGACTGATTGCTGCTGTGCTTCTCTTTTCCTATTACAAGATGTCTCCTCTTTTCTCTATACTCCCAATGACAATATAGAGCAACAAGGGAAGGAAGGATGTAGGCAATAAACTTTTATTCAGTCATTACAGAATTTAACATTTTTAGATATCCTTAATGTACCAAAAAGCAGAAGCAAGTATAAAGGTAAATGGATGTGGTAAATCACCATACAAACTGGAAAATTTCAAGAATGGTCCTAGGTGATGCACATTGTGTGCAGCGTTCTGTATCTTAAGGGTACATTTCCGCAACATACGGCATGGGTCTTCTTGAATCCAATGCTCTCCCTTGTGCAGCTCCTTCCCGAGTCCCCTTCCCTCTGACGTTTTGAAGCTTGTTAGTGCCAAGATGAACACCCCTAGCCCCTCTCTTGCCAGTATCATTTTGATAGACCATATCAGCACATCCCACACACCCTCTACATTACAAATTTAATTTTAGTTGTGTAGTACTAAACAGATTATTACAATGTTGAATACCCGCCGATATAAGAGATAATTTGTACCCTCAGCAATTAAGCTATTTGATGAGAACAGGTAACAGCAATTCACACATTCATCATTGACATGGCAGATTCATGAGCGCCACTGTGTAGATAGACATTAATTTTTTTTAGTATCTATATTTGAATATGTGTGTATTTATGTTTAATATATATGCATGCGTGATGGTGTTCAGATATATGTGGATCCTTATAGTGCATTTTCTCCTTCCTTGTCTTTCTGTATTTAAAACCTTTGTCTATGTAAACTTACTGTTGATGTACAAACCAATGACTTTCCCTATATGACACAATAAGGTTAAGACTGAGTTGAGTTCAGCCCATGTTCACGAGGTGTGCACATACAAAGCAAACGTTTTGAGTATGCAGAAAATCCAGTTTGCCATTTAAGGTTCTGACATTCGTCTAAACATACTTGTCTCTAAATTGTGTTTGTCTGCTCTTTTGACTTCGGAAACATTCCCCCTTTATAAAACTGCCCTCTATCTCTACTAACAGTTCCTCTTTTATGTGGTGAGCTAAACTGTTACAGAAATCAAAGGTTCAAGTGAGATAAAAATAGTAAAAGTCACACCTCTTATGCTGCCCTTATTGCCCAGAAATGTTTTTAACAAACAAACTTGGAATGACTGAAAAAAAACATTAATAAAAATCTTACTGTCCATCTATAAGCACATGCTTTGTCCAATTTAAGGTTGTAGAAGCCAGCCCTGGATGGGGCACCAGTCCATGACAGGACACACTCACTCACTCACTTACAGCAGATCAATACAGACCACCAGTTATTCTGTCACGCATACTGTTAGGAGAAAATAGGTATAGCTAGAGAAAACACTAAATAGATACAGGGAGAATGAACAAACTCAACATAGACAGTGGCAAAGCCAAGATTTGTATATAGCACTCTGCAAATGCTCCATTGCACCACTTGCTGCTTGTGTTTATGTCAAAGATTATTATTTAACTACACTTCTAACACAGGTTGAAATCTAAGTCTTCCAGATAATGCACCTCAGCATTAAAGTTTTCAGTACCTCATCTATTAGAATTTTTTGCAATGCATGTGGTAATAAAATCCATTGCATCTTTTCATTCCAACTGATGGCGCTCAAACACATTTGTAGTAATAAAGTGCATTACTACAAATGTTTGCAGTGCACCAACTGTTTGAATGATGAATGCAATGCATTTTATTACTACAAATTTTTGTGATGCTCCATCTGTTGGAATTTTCTTCTTTTGTTACGGTGGATTAGGTGTTTGCATTTACTTACTAAAAATTGTCACTGTCTTGCCCATAAAGCAACTATTATATCTTAATATTAAATATGTGGCAAAAGAGTACTTGGAGAAGAAAAAACTGCAGACATTGGGTTACCTCCACACACACACAAAATGCCAAGATCGAGGTTCAAGCTGAGTCCCATAGAGTATTTAACACTGCACCTCACATGTAAACTATTGATTTTGTGCAGCCTTTAAACATTTTCCTTCAAAATGTAAGAGAGAACATTTAAATTGTCATCAGCAAAAACACAACGTCTGTAAGCTACTTGTACTTCCAGTGAAACCTTCCAATGAATTTTTTTAATCTTTAAAAGAAAAATGTTTTCATATTTGAGACATTTATTAATATTGTGTCAGCAGATTTTCTCTGAGCATTTCTGACAAAGGAACTGCATTTATGTAGCTGCTGAAATAAAGAATACAGTTTATAAAACATAATATTTTACCCTTTATTTGCCATACCTTAGTTAACGTCTAACATTTTAAAAGAATCATCCCACTTAATATCACGCAGGAAAATAATTACATGTATTAATTTTCTTATTAAAGTTTGGCAACATTAAATCTCTAGTATATACACCATAATGGGAATCATAATCCATCAGGCTCTACAGACACGGGCGGTGGTTCACATTGATGAACGGAAAGGTTAATTGTTTTCCTCAATGATAATCATTTAATTTATTTTGCCTTCCAATCTTGGCCTGATCATCAAATCAAATTAGACACCTCCGATGTTTATTCAACACAGCCTTTGTTTCTGGTACAAAAAAAGAAACTATTGCTGTAGCAGGTCTTTAAAATTCCCAATGTAATATGGGGCAGAAAATTAAAAAATGCAGTGTGCCATGATTAATAGGTTGGCACTGTAACAGAGGCGACTTCACAGCCGCCGGTAGCTTAAACCATCTGGGTGGGAAAGCCGCTGCTTAGTTTAGGGCTGTCACGATTGCTGAAAGGCTGGCCAAGAAAGAGTGCAATGTGGGCTGTGGCTTTGAGAAATGAAAAGGGTCATGTTCATAATGACAGACCTACCTTGTAACCTACCTAGGTGCCTTTGCGAATTAACAGCACCATCAATTTGTACAGGATTTCAATGTGCAATATGCTTTTATTTAGTGACTTCTGCTTGAAGTTTCCCTAATTCTTTTTTAACACAAGTAAAACAACTGTACAATAAGCAAAAGTGTTTTTTCTAGTTCATTTGCATTTTTGCATATTGCCGCTTTTATTATAAAGAAATAACTATTTTATTTATTTTCATATAAAATGTTTCCAGCAACATGTGACCCTAAAATATGGCTTGAAAACAGCGGGAGAGATTCTGCTTGCCCTTTTATGGATTTAAAAAGGCAGCATTGTGATGGAAGAGAATAATATTTAAAACCATATAAAGGACTGCACAGCTGGAAAGGAACCGTCAGGGGAGGACCTGACACCAGACTGGCACAGGGCAGAATGAGGCTTGTCACACATATCCGATTAGAAGGAAGCTGAATGGACCAAGTGGAGGTAATTACCCACCAGGCCAGGGGGTGGTGGGGTGCGCTAAACCTACTTCTGTTATCTCTGCAGGCCAAATACGGGAAAACCTACCTGATTCAACATCAACAATGTCACTTCTGGTTCCGGTGCCCAGACTGACGTCACTTCCGGTTCTAGCCCTCGATGACATCACTTCCAGTTTTTGCCTTTAAAACCGCCATCTTGTCACTGTTAATTCAGTTCATTCTTGGAACTCAACAAAAGCACTTCTATGCTTATTTGAATACCCCTTTTGTAGCCAGCGACAATATAAGGGTGGCTACCCCAAACCTTTTTCGTGTGTTGAGACTCATTCTTTCAGAAGGTGTTTTATTGTAACTAACCTCTTTTCTTAAAGGGGATAAGAAGAAATGTTATAACCAGCTATGCAACTGTGTAGGCATTTTTACCTGGCTATCAGTTTAGACAGATGGTAAGTTTCACTACAGCTTCACGTCTCCTAACCAATGACAGGAGTGTGGACCATTAATCTGACTCCAATTTATTGCATGTTAGTCTAAAAGACCACTTTTTTCTTTATCATTTAAGTGAGTTAGTTATAAGTTACTGTAATAATTTAGTTAGCTTGACTTACTAACTTTGCTTTATATAACCTCAGAAAGCAATACAACTGTGGCTGATAGTCGCTGTATGTCTGTAACCTTAGAGGTTAAGGATGTTTGACAAGTGTGTACTCTATAATAAAATCTCAGGGGTTAATTTGCTATTTCAGCATGTGCTATATATATAATATTTCATAAGCAACCTCAGAAGCTAATCATCATTCCTTAGCATGTGTTCCAGAATACAACCCCAGAGACTAGGCAGCTAATTAATGTGTGCTTGATTTAATTCAAAGCCAAACTATTAAAGGATACTCATTAAACTGGATTCTTTAGACAACAAAACTCAGAGACTGATTTCCATTAAAAGGTTTGCTACACCTTTTTTAGCATTAATTACAATGATAGTAGACAGATAACCAGTACACTAATTGACAGTTTATAAATAGCAAACTCAAAATTATATACAATAATAAAATATGGAAATCATTAGAACAATCTAGACAAGAACAGGCAATTCAACCCAACAAGGTTCACCAATCCTATCCACTTAATTATTCTAAAAAATAATTTGAGTTTTGAAAGCCCCTAAAGTCTACCACACTGTTTGGCAGCTTATTCCAAGTGTCTATGGTTCTCTTTATAAAGAAAAACTCCCTAATTTTGTGTGACATTTACCCTAATAAGTTTCCAACTATGTCCCCATGATCTTGATGAACTAATTTTAAAATAGTCTCTTTTAATCTTTCCTCATAATTCATCCGCTATAGCCGGAATCAGCCTAGTTGTTCTTCTCTGGACTTTTTCCAGTGCTACTATGTCCTTTTGTGGCCTGGAAACCAAAACTGGACACAACACTCCAGAAGAGGCCTCACCAGTGTGTTATAAAGCTTGAGCATATCAGAGATACTAATCTTCCATTTGTAAATTTGACATGTATCCTCACATACTCTAAGGTTACTCCGAGATCAAGGCTCATTCAGTTAAAACACTGTGTGGCTGTGAAACATATAGAGTTAACCATAGTTCAGTTTGCTTCCATGAAATACAAAGATAGGACACATCATAAAACGCACATGTCGCACATCATAAAACCCACAGCTTTTCCCCAAGAAAGAATGCCTGTGATCTGCTTCATTAATATGCATAATTATAGAAAGCTAACAGAGAAATGCCCTTCTGTAAATAGCCCAAATGATTTACTCTAACTGTAGCATTAATTTAAGACCAAACATAACAATGAAAATATTACACATGTCATTGAAATACTTAAATTAATTCCAATGAATTATGAATACATAAAACTGGCTGAATGTCCATTTGATTGACTGCTCAAAGCCTTTCAACAGCTGCAATCACAGGCAGAAATGCCATCTTATCTTGAAGTAAAACAGGTTTCATAATATAAAGGGAACACTCAGCAAGGGAAACATAATGATCTGCCTTTACAAGTAGCAATCCATGACTATAACATGGGGTAGCTTGTTCAGTAGTATATGTATAGTAGGTTCTCACTCTTCCTGTTTACTTTCCAACAAATCACTCTCCTTCTTGACATTCTGTTATTCACTTCCTCCTGCAAAACAAGCCCTTGACTAATTCTACCACCCAAATCCAAACTCTGCCCTGTTGACCAGAATGAGCTTTTAAGTCCTGGCCCATTACTATTTCAAGATTGGTCCCTCAGAAGTCCTGGGTGATGAGTAAAAGCTATGTGACTTTCAATAGTGAGCTCAACCGAGATGCTCCAGGCCCTTCTACACTTCCATGTTAGGGCCACCATACATAAATCATGGTGAGCCCCAGGTAGGCTGCCCTGAAGGAACCTGAACTTACGATGTTGGGTCTCCTCACAGTAATCTAGTAATTTAGGGGACTTCTAATATTTTAATGTGAAACCCCAAGCAAAATGCACTATTTAGTTTCAGACTTTGTAAAGGCCTTTGTCTTTCTGCTAGTATCTCTGCTGGACATAAATAAAGTTGCTACCAGTCTTAAAGTTACAGTGTTTATAATATTGACACAGAAAGAGGAAGTGGTCAGACAAACTCTTCAATATGCCGTACCTCAGTACCATCGAAAAGTGGACTAAACACTTGCATGATGTAGTAGCAATGGCCTTCACCTTAGTACATGTATGGAGATCATGATTGACTACATAGAAAATAAATATCTTAAATTAACTATCCATATCATGGGACATTTCTTTTTTATTACAAGGACCAATAAAATGTTTAGAAATGATTTAACATAACAACCTGGAATGGATCACCATGACACCCAACAAACTTAATATTTCCTTTAATAAAGAGTGAAGCTAAATCTATTTTGTTCCAGAGTATGATAGAATTGCCACTTCACTATCATGCTTGCATCCCCTCTGTAGCTGCGTTTATCTGAAATTACCACAGTTCTGCAGCTTTTAGTTTGATTCATAGGATGATTCAGGCAACAGTGTGATGTGTATTCAAATAATTCCACAGACCAAATATCTTTGTTTTAAAAGTTTTAGTAAAGTTCAAAGCAAAACAGTTCTCACAAAAATTAGAGAAAAAAATTAATATTAAAGAAAAGTTCTGTTTATGCTTATACAGTATATCTTATTTCATTTCTCTAACTTTGACATACAGTCATACAGTGGAACCTCAGGTCACGACTGTAATTCGTTCCAAAACTCGATTTGGTTGTGACCCAAACCAATTTCCTCCATAGGATTGTATGTAAATACAATTAATCCATTCCAGACCCTACAAACTGTATGTAAATATTTTTAAAGATTCTTAAAGATTTTTAAGCACAAAAATAGTTAATTATATTATAAAATGCACAGTGTAATCTATACTAATAAAAGGCAAAGCCCTCACTCACTCACTCACTCACTCACTGACTCACTCACTCACTCATCACTAATTCTCCAACTTCCCGTGTAGGTAGAAGGCTGAAATTTGGCAGGCTTATTCCTGAAGATGAGATGGTCAGGGTGGTGTTTGGCACAAACTCATTGAAACTGCGAGAGAAACTTTTAAGTGCCGGGTCTTAGCTGACATTACACGAGATGGCACCAGTACAGCTGGGAACCTTCGATACAAGAACACCAAGCGGCTCACGTGAACTGACGCAGTGCACAGACAAAAGCAACAGTTCCAAAGAGTGCTGAACAAAACCGAATTACACAATTGAGAAGGCAGCAAAAAAATATGAAGCGTCTTATACATACAATCATATTCATAAGTGCAGCTACTGCGGAAACAAAGCACACGGTGGAAAAAGTGAATGTCCTGCTAAAGGAAGACAGTGTAAAAAAAACCCGTGCATGCAGTTTGTCACATCACAGATAAAAAGGAAGACGAGCTGTTTATTGATGCAGTAAGGAACTAATCAATGAATGAAACCTCTTATCTTTACAACGATTGACAAACACGGAATGTAACTTGAACACATCCTACAAATACGAGCCTGATTGAAAGAAATAATGATAATCAAATCCTTGATGACAGCAACATTCAATAACACTAACAAAACAATTACTGTATATTGACAATCATGTTACGTTATTTTTAAAATGTTCCCTTTTCTTTTCATAACTTCTACTTCTCCACTGCGATACACGGGTATATATATATAAATGTATATATATAGCCCGATCTACAATACATACTTTAGCATAGACAAGCCACACGCTGTGGCGCAATTGTAGAGTCTTCGCCTCTAACACCGAGGTTCGATTCCCGAGAGGGGATGTACAGACTATGTACGCGCGCTACCTGATTCATTTTACCTTCGCATCTCCTTGGTTTGGGACGTATGAAAAATATTAGGTTAACGAGAATCATGTTACGTTATTTTTAAAATTTTCCCTTTCTTAGCACAAGCACAGCTGAGAAGCTTCGATGCATGTACTCCATAACACGTTAAAAATAACGATTTAATCACACTTTCAATTCCAAGCAAACGGGAACTTTTGTCAATGCATGATTTCCTGGTACATCCATTACACTGATGCACACATCACAGCTACAAAAATGTTAGAGTCGGAATAAAGCGCATTCCTACGACTGATCATTTCGACTACCCGAAGCCTTGATAAAAGCATGGTTTTGTGCACACTGAAAAGCAAGCAAAATTAGATGCATTACAGAAAGCGGACTTTGTGGCTCTTACTGGGGATCATTGGACTTCCGTGACCGTTAGTAATTCTAAATACATCTAATTACAAAATGTTCAATGATCACACTGTTTTAGCCTAATGTACAAAATAATTTTGGCTAATGTTACTCAGAGTTTAAAGAGTAAGCTGGTCAAATTACCTTTTATGTTTCTGACTTATTTTTTAAGAAGAAAACTGCACTTTATGTGAAATTTTGGTTATTATTATTTAAAGACAATACTATTCTGAAAATGTACTTAAAGTACTTAAACTACCACTTTATTTTTAAGTCTGCCCAATTTTAACCAGGGATGATATTTTTGTTTCTGTTTTGAATTCAAATGCAGTTTAAAAGTTTTTTTCAGAAATTAAAACAGCTTCAGTTTACAATATTCATGTCCATGTCTATTATTTGATTCTGTCGCCCACTAAAACCGTTTTAAATTAAAAAAAAAACATTTGCTATTTGGGGCAAATTTACGTGTGCGATTACATACGATTAATCAAGATTAATCCTTACACAGCCTCTAATTAATTGGATTAATTTTTTAAATCGAGTCCCACCCCTAATATATATATATATGTAGATATATGTAGATTTGTATATATATGTGTATATACAGTATATATGTAGATATGTATATGTTGTATATACAGTATGTATATATGTGTGTGTGTATACAGTATATACAGTATGTGTATATATATGTATATGTATATATATGTATGTGTGTATATGTATATATATATACATACATATATATATATATATATGCCAGCAACACTCATGACAATGACAAAACAATTACATTGTCAATCATGTTACGCTATTATTAAAATGTTTCCTTTTCTTTTACTTCTCCGCTGCCAATTGCAGGTATTTTGCTATATATATATATAACTGTAAAATAATATATATTTCTGGAAAAAATAAAAATTTGAAAAATCCTTAATTTATACAAAAACTAACCATAAGCAACCAAGAAAACTAACCTTGCATGAGTCGAGTTCTGGCATGAAGGAAGTGAGGAGGAAGAACTAGCCACACGTAGAAGGATAGTTTTGCAACAAATCACCATGAATTTTCCTGGCTTTCTCGCATAACTTCGCCTCGCTTACGCTATCCCCTGCAAGTTGCTTCTCGTTCAACCACACTAGCAACAGTTTTTCCACCTCTTCCAGCACTTGAGGCCTCTGCTTGGTTAACACTATAACTCATTTTGTAACATCAGCTACTTTAATGGCCTCTTTCTGCTTTAGAATTGTAGATTTTGACTTCTTGTACTTGCCGGCAAGATCAGTAACACGAAGGCCACGCTCATACTTTTCAATAAATTCTTTCTTTAATTTGATTTCAGTTTTCTTCGAACCTTTCTTCTCACCAACACTACCACTCTTCACTCGCTACTTGCTTAGAGGCCATGGTTATTTGCAAAATTAATGCAAAAGCACATGAAATAGAGCACAAAGAGTTCACAGCGAATGCATGCACGTTTAACCGAGAACAATGTACAGGGAGAGACTGAACACGTGCAGAAATCATCGGCACGTATGAACCGGAAGGGAAACTGGCTTGTTCGTCACCCGAGTGTGTGGTCGTGAACAGATACAGAAGTTTGGCGAACTTTTTGATCGTAACCCGATTTGTACGTGTTCCAAGACGTTCGTGACCCGGGGTTCCACTGTACTTGAGGCACATTAAGTAAGTTAAGCACTCTAAGCATGGTCTGAAAACTGTATGCCATCTCCTATTTGCAAACATATCTAACAGTACATGCTAGCAGTAAGACTATTTCCTCACTGTCTTAATTTAACACTATTTTACAGATATAGCAAAGAAAAATCGATCTCATGTTAACTTCCATGGGGTAAAAGGCTATACCATATTCTAGGTAGCAATGAGAAACTGACATTCTATGGAAATTAAGGAAACGCATAAATAAATTTAACATCAAACATTAACTTTCTAAGATTATCTTTCACACATTCCAATATACAAACTTGAGCCCTGGAAAATGCTGTCATATTTCAAAAATGAAACAATTGCACCTAAGGAAATATACTTTAGCCAAAATGACTTTTGACTGTTGGGAGTAGCATTTATCATACATTATTTAAATTGGGCCCTTTCATACATAAATGAAACTATTTTAATCTCTACTTCTGCTTAGCTTCAAGTTGTTATTAAGGTTTCAAAACATAGTTTGCTGACATTTGGACAACTAAACAGGTCCACATTGATGTTCTGAAATGAAGTCCCAAACCCACTGTAATGGGTGTGAGGCTTCCAGAGATATGCCACAAAAGTAAGGTAAGCCCTTTCACTAGCCAACCAGGAAAAGGCGGACGCAGTCCAACATACTCCTCACTGCTGTCTAAAAAGTAATTGGAAATCTCCACAAGAAAAGGGGTTACTGTACTTCCCCAGTTTGCAGATAGGAAGGTGAACAAAGAATCTTTATGAATGGATTTTTGAGAAAAAAAAGAAAAATACAAACAAAATTCTCAGCAGGGTAAAATTGACAAAAATGCGCTGCCTAAAGGACAATCCAAAAGTGAAATAATCCTAATATGAAAATGCAGATAGAGTAATTAAAGATAGAGCAGAAAAAAGATAGTAAATCCAAAAAGAAATAACAACACTCAAAATAAGACTTATTCAAAACAATGATCTTCTAATTCAAGCCTTCTCTGCTCTAGACTAAATAGCCAGAGGGAAGACTCAGGGTCAGGGTGGCCCTTCCCCCTTGGGCTACACGCACAAAGTACAAATAAAGTAGGCACATTTAAAGTAACAGAACATAATTATCAAATTGTAAACACCACTTACAGAAATAACATAAATATGAAAAATAATAATTAAAAGATAGCAATAAAACATACATAAAATAGACAGAAACACATACTATGACACAATAGCTGGCACTGCTGTGAGGTGGATGTCTTCATGCATTATCTTTTGTCTGTTGTCATCTATAACAGTGCAATTTGTCTCATCAGGGTGGCATGTTATTACTGTACTGAAAGCAGTTAACACCAACTTGCTTGAGTATCAATGAGGTAACTTGTCTTCTGTTTATTCTCTCTTGTCTTAATGATTACGCAGGTAATGCTGGAGCTGGAATGTTAAAGTTTCTGTGTGACAAGGAGAAGTAAATGTTGTAGAATGGGTTGAAAAGCCTGATAACCCTAAAGCTGTCTCAAGCAAAATACCAACCATCTGGAGTGCCAACGATGTAGCTCACAAGGACTTATTTTAATCAGTTAAGCCTTTGAGGCTACAATAGACTCTGTATTAAACAGGCAAAAAGGGACCTACTACAAGCAAAATTTAAGAAGATGATTAAGCTGTTTGGAAGAGACAGGGCAAACTAACAGAAAAATGATAAAATGCTAAACTAAAATAATTCCATCCGTCTCACCAATATTCTAAGCAAAATAAGTACAAGTAATTTAGAAGTTTTAGAAAAGCTAACAATTAACGTTTTGTCAGCTCCATGTTCTTTATTATGAAAAATTAATTGTAAACCTGCAAACCTACTCATGCACATAGAACTCAGCAAGATGCCTATAATCTTATTAGGCATAGCAGTTTTAATCTGGTAACTGTTCTTCTAATGTCCCAGTGGTGCAACAAGCAAAACAAAACTACAAAGAGCAGCAGGAAAGTGTTGGCCAGAAAATGCTAGGAAAAACATCAACATAATACCCATCATTTAGCTCTCAAGAAGAACACAATCATATAAATTAGTGTAAAGAATAGCTATTATGATCTCTGGAAGTTATTTATGAAACGTTGGGTTTTGATACATAGAAAACCTTGATCTAATGTCGGTTTTGTTGCATCTTACTTTGTCAAAAAGTTCTGAATTTAAGTTTTATTTCAATGGATATCACTATTACCTCTATTGTTATGACTGCCTCCATGGAGATCCTTACTAGAATACCCCAGAGTGCATTTGTTTGCGATATTATCATCCTCAGCAGTTCTCTGATATCCATGCTTGCATCAAAATTGTAATGAAAACATTTTGATGTTTCTGGCTAATGAATCTTTTGCTCTTGTTTTTTTGACCCTGAATTGTTGGGTGTTGTGAAATGAATACCAATGATGCTGGAAAAAGGTTTGGGGCAGCCACCCATATATTTTATAAGTTGGCTGATAAACGGCAAAAGTTTAACACTAGAATCCCTGAAGCCTACAAAAAAAGTCATAATCCTGGGCCACTTTAAATTCCTTTGCACCTCCCCATCAGCGTCTTTTGTTTTTTAAATGTGTCAGTCAGCACAAGCAGCAAGCAGCTTGCTAACCCATTACTCTCCCCCCACCCCCACTGAAGCTGAAGTCAATCGCAAACTTCTCCCAGCTCAAGCCTCTATCATGGTGTGAGGTGCCTGGAGTTGTATTGGGTAAATAATTTAGTATATCATTATTTGGAATAAATACATTTCATGTGTGTTCTGTGTCTACAATGATCTATGTAAATGTAGGATGACAGGAAACGTGAAGCATGAATTGCTGAACAGTGTGGCATGGTGGCGTGGTGGGTAGCGCTGCTGCCTTGCATTTAGGGGACCCGGGTTAACTGCATGGAGTTTGCATGTTCTCCCCGTGTCTGCATGGGTTTCTTCGCGGTACTCCGGTTTCCTCCCACAGTCCAAAGACATGCAGGTTAGGTAGATTGCTGATCCTAAATTGTCCCTAGTGTGTGCTTGGTGTGAGTGTGGGTGTGTGTGCCCTGCGGTGGGCTGGCACCCTGCCTAGGGTTTTTTTCAGCCTTGCGCCCTGTTTTGGGTGGGATTGGCTCCAGCAGACCCCCGTGATGCTGTAGTTAGGATATAGCGGGTTGGATAATGGATGGAAATGCTGAACACATAACTAAAACAGAAACTTTTTGCATGTTATAGTAATAAGTGTGCAATGTGTGAAGACTTTAGTACAAATATCAAATAAACACGTGCGCTTTTATTCAAGAATATAACCAAAGAAAAAAAATCATTCAATTTATATGTTGGTGTCAATGAGTTCAAAACCCAAGCTCCAATGTCAATCAACAGAAAGTTCATATGAACTGCTGTCTTATAATCAAAAGGTTGTGGATTCGAGACCGGGAACTCTGCATTTTGAGTAGTGAGCTGCTATTATTATTATTATTTCTACAATATAATAAAAACATACATTTGATTTGAGTCTGTAACACCCGGTGTAAATTTTGGCTATTTGTAAAAGTTAGCTCTTTTTTTATTATTCAGTTTTATTCTCTCAGTCACATTCACTTCTCACTCTCTGAGTTGGTGACGTTAATCTTAATTCTTTTCACAAGAGCAGCGATTATAATATTAAGCAATGGTCTTTACAGACATTAGTCCAAAACAGAATGTCGAAACATACAAATATCCATCCATCCATCCATTTTCCAACCCGCTGAATCCGAATACAGGGTCAACCCAACACAGGGCACAAGGCAGGAATCAATCCTGGGCAGGGTGCCAACCCACCACAGACATACAAATATGGCTGTGTTAAAGCCAGACAGGGGAAATGAAATCCTCTGGGTATGAACTGGAAGTAATGTCACCAGGCCCAAAATGTCCTCACACACACACATACAAGCAAACCCAACCCCCCAGCACCCAGGTGGAACTTCATGTGGTCAGTCTGCAGAGGAAAAAAAGAAAGGATCAGTGGACTCTGCCACCCTCTGGTCTGCCATGGAATTATCCTCTTTTGAGGCCTTTAGCTGCTTCCCATGTGTGACAGTTGTATTATTGGCTTTGATGAAAAATCTACTTGACTTCTGGTTTTGATTTTAACTTGTCTTTCGACTATGCATCTCCCGGTCATTTCTCATTTTATCTATTACTGCGAGTCAGTATAATAGGAAATGGAAAAGAGTAGTGTGACTAAATGTAACAGGCATGGTGAGAGGCTTCATTGCTTAAATTAACTCTTTTTAGACAAGAATCATAATTGCAAAGGGAGTGCTTAAATAGAGAAGGTGGTTATAACTGTGCATAGCAACAGAGAGCTCAAGGAGAAGATCAAAAAAATAATCATACAAGCATGTCAAGTACCAAATAAAGGAGCAGGTTAGAGGTGTGTGAAATATGGACATGGAGGTCATGGGAGGAAATCTGATTGAAAGACCATTAGAAGAATAAAAACAACAATGAAATATGGAAGATATATGTTAAGATGAGTGCTGGTCACTTTTCTTTGGCTTTATGTTCTCATGCAGAATTAGTTCTTGTAAAATGCAGAATGAATTCTGAATAAAATGCTAATCATAAAAGGTGGAGCCAGATGATGGAAGCACTGTTTTGAAAGCAGCAGTGTACAGTAGTTCTTCTAATATAGGTTACTAGTCAACAGCAGGTGGTAAAGGTCAGCTGTCAAGCCCCCTCCACAAAAAGGTATAGTGAGTTCTTCAGTTTGCTATGCCTTGCTGGACACCACTGTAGTACATGTTGGTGTCTGTGAACTCCATTCATGAACTGTTTATTTCTTAATATTGTGGATAGTGGTCCACTTTCAACAAGGCTGCGTACAGTTAGACATGAAGATCTTTGGGGACTGGTGTTCATTATATGAGAGTAGTACCCACTGTCAAGCCAGTCTCACTCTGAATGGCATACAACATATGCTGGGAGCAGCAGTAATGCGAAAAGTAAGAACCTATCAAGATTTGATCTTCATTTAAACATTATCTTTAGATAAAGGTTATGCACTGCACTTGAAAAATAAGAAAGAAAATTTGACTTTGCAATAATTTATTCATTGAAAATTGAATGGCTACGTCTTTTCCGTCTTTGGAAAAAGTATGTCCACCCTTCTGTCTAATAGCTGATATGGTCTCCTTTGGCAAAAAATAACCTCAACTTGAAGTTTCCTAGAACTGTCTACTGGTCTCTGGCGTCGACTGGGAGAAAGGTTTTTACACTCCGCCATGCAGACTTCTTTCACCTATGTGATATTTGAGGGGTGTCTTGCAAGCACAGCCCGTTTCCAACCCCCCACAGCATCACGACAGGATTCTGATATAGGCTTTGACTTGGCTATTGCAGAAGCTTCCATTTATTTTATTTTCACCAGCAGGCCTTACAGTTAGTATTAGGTTGTTCTGGTCAAATCCTTGGCACGACCAGTTGGGAGGAGACCCTGGGGAAGTCCACTAGGATAATTATACCTCCCAGATGCCCTGGAAACATCTTGGGTTTCTATAATATGAGTTGGCAAGTGTGGCTGGGGAATGGGAGGTATGGGCGTCATTTCTATGGGGGGGCTCTTCTGGGGACTTTTGGATAAGCACGGGAAATGAATAAATGAATGAATGCAAAAATTTTAAACTTGACTAGAAAATGCAAATATCACCTTTAGCTAAAGATACTGTTTAAACGAATGTCAAGTCTTGATATGTTGTAAATAATATTTCATGTGGTGTACTTACTTTTTCACATGATTGCAGTTTACATATAAGATGGTGGGTTTTTAACCAGTAAATGCATTTATATATAAATTTAAATAAATGCTGTTTACAGAACTGAGTGGCACCATTTCTAAACAAGTAGGGGTCAAAACAATCAGGTGAATTTTTATGAGACAAAACTGAAAGCCAATGTCAAGAAATAGCAAATTTGGAAACATAAAAATGTTGTTATTCATATTTTGTTTGGAGAATATAAAATATCTTTCCATAATTTCTTTTAAAGTTCAGATGATAGGCAAAACCAGACTTTTGTCTGTAAATAGCATAAAAGCTATTGCAAAGAATCCAGACAATGGCAGAAAACCCCATACAGCTTGCAGCACATTGATAGAGCAAGACCCCTGAAACCTTACTAAAATAATCTTAAACACCAGCATAACTAGGGAACCTTCATATTATTACATAGAAATCAGAAAAACTAATTGAAAAATGCAGAGTAGAGAATATATTGCATTTATGGGTTGTGGATGAAACAAGAGATATGAGTCTCCCATTTGGAAAAGTTGTATGTGTAACCCTCTAAGTGCTATTTACCAGAATATGAATTATAATTTTGGTAGTGTCCCTTTAGCTTTGCTTTTTCCATAGTAAATGAATGCAGCAATTGCCTTCATATAATTGCAGTGTCAATGATCAAGCATTCAATTGCACAAGAAGAAGTCCAGCAGTTCATAAACATTGCCACATAGTATCAAAAGCATCAAGAATTTAACTGCAACTGCTGTGTGGTGGTTTTAAATGTACAGCTGTTTTATATATAAAGAGTAAGGACCACCTAAATGTGAAATTTTAAATCTCATTGTGATGTGCCTCTCTGTAGTTTATCCTGGACTTAACTTCAGTTTGACTCTTTCAGCGGCTCGAGAGTACTTGTCCTTGACTATGAAGATGCTCGCAGCAACTCCTTTAACATGCCCTAATCATGTCTGAGTGAATGATTAACTGTTTAACAAAGGAATGAAATAGGGGGAAACTGGAAAATATGTAATAAAAAGACAACAGCTTCCTTTTGTTCTTTTGGTGCCCTGGATATTTACAGTTATGAAATTAATGAGAGGTCTAACAATGTCATTAACATGAGCAGTGTTACCATAAAGAGGCATTTATTGGCTCTGCTGAGAGACATTAAACATGACCATTTGAGACAAATAGCCTTTTGTTAAGGAAAGTGAGCAAGTGAATGTGAGCTCTGTGACGAGCCGTCTACCAATCCAAGGTTTAGCAATGCATTACACTCTGCATTTGCTGGAAGCAGGCCCCATGTGCCAACAGTTCCTGTCCATGTAAGGGGCAGTATTTTTTATGATAAACTTAGATTTTTCTACAGAAATAATAAGAAAGCACAAAGACTAAAACTAAGAATAAAGAAAATCATTTTTATACTGTGGAAATATAAGTCAACACAATGGTACATTAAAATGCTACAGTGTCTCAGTCTGCTACCACAGAGACCGGAGTCACATCACATTAATGTGATTAATTAATTAATACTGGATTATACACAGCTTTCTTGCTAAACAAATTTTATAATATTATAAAAAATATAAAATAATTACTAAAACCTTAAAGACTTTGCCACCCATGAAATCAATACATGAATAAATATATGAAAAATAAATTAACTTATTGTGAAATTTCAGCTCTGGTGGATGGGCCAATTGCTGCCTTGTGTCAAGTATTTTCAGGATCTGCCCTGTGACCTGTGACCTGTGACCAGGATCATCTGTGACCCTGCATTGTGTAACTGCCAGGGATTATTTGTATCTTCCTTTTTATTGTTGTTTTATTATTTTTGAATATCGCTTTTCCATGATATTGATTAGTGTCTGTTAGGTTTGTTCATAGTTTGACATTTCTTTAAATGTTCTGATATTCCTTGTACTTTGTGGGTAGAGCTGTTAGAGGCAGGGCCACTCTGATGTCATAGCTATTTGGGATCTTCCTTAGCCATTATACTGAGGTGAAATAGAAGGGCCCAGCAATAGTTCATTGAATTATTTTTGAGTATTATTTTCCTTTCATTTTTATCATTTTTAATATTACATTTCTGTTTTTGGATTACTATTTCTGTATTTTGTATTAGAACTAGCTCATCCATCCTTTTCAAACTTTGTGATTTGTTTTTCTAATCTTGTGCCTTCATTTGATTTTTTGTAAATTCTTCATTTAAAAACATTCTTGCTTGGGACTTATGTATTTGAGTCAGAGTTAAGATAGTTTCTCTCTCTTGAAAGGCATTATTGTATATTTCTTGTTTTAACTTTTCAAATCAGCTCCCCATTTTTGGTCTGTATAAAGCAAAGCCTACCATTAGTAGCTGGGGACTGGTTGAATGTGGTGTAGCTTTATCTGGGAAAACTGGTGTAGCTTCTTGCCTACTTTGTATCTCTTTTCGTAGGTGTCACACCCCTTTTTGTCATGTCTGAGACTTCATCTCACAACACTGTAATCAGATTAAGTAGACCTGAAAGTGGAAAGATAAGTGTTTTGAAATGTTCTGCCCACAAATTGGACACTTCACGGGGTACACCTGATTACCAGAATAGGAGCATGATATCATAAATTTTTTGCTCTGTTTTAACTGTGAACTTAATACAAGAGCTCTGCAATCTGTGAAGTGTTCTTTACAAAAACAAATTGAGCTGAACTGAAAAGCAGAACAGAATAGTCTCAATCACCAGAAGCAGCAGTATGGCTTTGAAGAATGAATCATAATTAGAAAGAAGTTCCCAGGTCTGAAACTGGGCAGTAACAAGTAGGTTTGTGACTCTAATTCTATATATTATATTGGGAGCTGCCTTGTAGTCTGACCTGTGGATAGGATTGCAAGAACATGAATTTCCCTACAGATTTTATTTTTTATTTTTTCTCCAGCCGTCTGGAGTTTTTTTGTTTTTTCTGTCCCCCCTGGCCATTGAACCTTACTCTTATTCGATGTTAATGTTGATTTATTTTGTTTTATAATTGTGTCTTTCATTTTTCTATTCTTTAATATGTAAAGCACTTTGAGCTACTGTTTGAATGAAAATGTGCTATATAAATAAATGTTGTTGTTGTTGTTGAATTTTAGAGAGCATTAAAAGTGAAGTGGTCTCTACCTGGTGCATAAAAGCTGCCTCTGGTCAAACTACTACTACTACTAGCTTGGAGATAGAAGGTATGTTTAGGTAAGGACATGAGTTTCAAGATGAAGATAACTCGAGTATCACAGAAAAGTTCTAGATTTTTCAAACTTTTTAAATCAAAATTGTATATACTAAGTAGAAAAATTGTGATTATTTTTGTCAAAGCTAAAGGCAAATATAATTTCCTTGTTTAACACTAGAATCAAAGAAGCCTACAAAAAAACTCGTAATCTTTTGCAGGTTCTCATCAGCGTGTTTTGTTTTGTAAATGTGTCAATAGCACCGGCAGCAGGCAGCCTCACTGACGCAGCTTTAGTTGTACACAAAGTTCTTCTAGCTCAAGTCTGTTTATCTGGGTGTGAGGTGTCTGGAGTTGTATAGGGTAAATTATATATCGTTATTTGGAACACATGCATTTCATATGTGTTCCATGTCTGCAATGATCTGGGTAAATGTAGGATGACAGGAAATGCATAGGAAGAAATGTTGAATGCATACCTAAAGCAAAAACATTTTTCATGTTAGTGTTATAGCACTAATGACAGCTATTTGACATGAAGTGTATAATGTGTAAAGACTGAAGTCCAAATGTGAAATAAACACTTTCACAAAAGGTACACGTATAACAAAACAAGTGCACGTGAACGTCAGAGTGTCGAGTCCACTACAACACCTACAATCCTTCACATAAAGTGTACTGTACTTTCGACTTTCACCAATAAGAAAATTTTACTTCTCAAAGGCTGATCTTTGAAGGCTCTTTAAACTTCACAGAGATTCTCATTTATGTTTCATTTAAGAATTAACCTTGTCACAATTCCTTAGGAGAAACAACTAGACAACTAGACAAAAAGGAGAAATACAACTGTGATTAAAGCAGTCAAAATTTGATTTGAAAAGCGTGGTATGTTTTGTCTCTTTCAGTACTTCATATTTGTATTTATTATTGGATTGATGCTTTTATCCAGGTATTTTACAACATTTGATTTATAATAGATTATATTTCTTGAAGTGTAGTGACTTGGTTGTGTTCATACAATGTGGGATTTCAACACACAACCTCAGGGAGTAAAGCCCAAGTTTTAACCACTATGCCACACTTGCCTCCCATTTCTTCTAAAAGGCGTATGATCCAACTTCAGTAAAGCAATATAAATTAGAGCAACTAATAGTATTAGTGATTGTGAAAAATGGATATTAGAATGGGGATATTAGAAATAAACTTGATCCATTAAGCTTATAAGTCAAAACAGAGGTAAAGAATTTATGGGTAATAATTGACTGTGAGGGCGGCACGGTGGCGCAGTGGTAGCACTGCTGCCTCGCAGTTAGGAGACCTGGGTTCGCTTCCCGGGTCCTCCCTGCGTAGAGTTTGCATGTTCTCCCCGTGTCTGCGTGGGTTTCCTCCGGGCGCTCCGTTTTCCTCCCACAATCCAAAGACATGCAGGTTAGGTGCATTGGCGATTCGAAATTGGCCCTAGTGTGTGGTGGGTGTGTTTGTGTGTGTCCTGCAGTGGGTTGGCACCCTGCTCAGGATTGGTTCCTGCCTTGTGCCCTGTGTTGGCTGGGATTGGCTCCAGCAGACCCCCGTGACCCTGTATTTGGATTCAGCGGGTTGGAAAATGGATGGATGGATAATTGACTGTGACCTAAATTTTAAATCACATTTTAATCAGTAGTTTAATCACTAGAAAAGCATTTTTTCATATATAGAAAAATTAGTTCACGTTTTTGTCTTTGGTCGACCAGAGTACTGTAACACACTCCTCTAAGGAATACCCAAAAAAGACATTAATCGATTACAACTCGTGCAGAATGTAGCTGCCAGAATCTTAACTAGGAAAAGAAAATCTGAGCACATCTCTTCAATTTTGATCTCACTACACTGGTTAGCTGTGCCATTTAAAATTTACTTTAAAATACTGCTTATGGTTTACAAAGCCTTAAATAATCTCCCTCCATCTTATATTTCGGAATGTCTTTCACTTTACACTCCAAATCGTAACCTTAGATCTTCAAATAAGTTTCTGCTTAGAATTCCAAGAGCCAAACGTAAAAGAAGTGGTGAGGCGGCCTTCTGCTGTTATGCACCTAAAATCTGGAATAGTTTACCAATAGAAATTCGCCAGGCTAATACGGTGGAGCACTTTAAAAAAACTGCTAAAAACTCATTATTTTAACCTGGCTTTCTCATAGCTTTATTTTAGTGAAACCCTGATAATCTGTATATGAATTTAATTATCATTTTTATCATGGCTCCGCATAACCCATACTTTCTCTGCTGTTCTTTTTCCGGTTTTCTATGGTGGCAGATCTGTGCCACCACCACCCGATCAAAGCACCGTGCAGCCCCTACATTGATAGATTGAAGGCCATCATTGATGTTAGGCAGAATGCCCAGGTGGGGCTGGGTGGTCTCGTGGCCTCAGAAACTCTGCAGATTTTTTTATCTCCATCCATCTGGAGTTTTTTTTGTTTTTTCTGTCCTCCAGGACATCGGACCTTACTTTATTCTTTGTTACTTAGTACTGCCTAATTTTATTTTTCGATTTTTCTTTTTTCTTTCTGGTAAAGCACTTTGAACTACATCGTTTGTATGAAAGCGTGCTATATAAATAAAAGTTATTGTTGTTATTATTCAGAAGCAAGGACTACAGTTTTGTGATCATAGTAAAGTGTTTTATTACTACCATCCATACATTTCATCATATACTACTGAGCACACAATGCAAACATTTTCAAATTGCAAAATAAAAATGTCTATACACTACTTGGAAGACCTGAGACCATTGTGTGACTTTAGAAAAAAGAAAAAATCTGAGAAGCATGAGACAAAACAAAATGTCTCCATTTTATTTCTTTCTGATCTCATTGTAGCTGAGGAGAAACCAGAAAGATATTAGAGAGAGATCTCTTTTTGATTTTTCATTCCTATGAACAGGCCACTCATTGTGTATTAAAACCTAAAATGTTTCCTTCCTATTTGTAATACTTTTCATTTACTGACATTAAATTTCATCTGCCAGAAATCTTCTCAAGCCTGTATGCTGTCCAGGTCCCTCTGAACTAATTAAATGGATTCTAGATTATCTGCCAATCCACCTAGCTTGGTATCATCTACGAACTTAACCAGCTTGTGATTTATAGTAATAGAGGAAAGCTGGGAATGCCATCGTCAAGTGAACATGATTAATTAAATCATAAAAATTAATTTCTTAATAAAATTCTAGAAACACAAAAAAATTAGGTCAGTGTGCAGTAGACAGGTAATACACAGGCATCATTTTTGAATCATACAGAATAAGTGTCTGAAGTAATTCTTTATTTTTATGATATTAGATATTTCTTTAATATATGTGATGTTATCATTTTATATGAGCATATATATGAATGAAAATGTGATGTCTCAACTGCAAAATGGTGTTAAAAAGAATGAGGCCAGAATTGGAATTTTGTAAGTGTGACGTTTGTGTCCTATGTGTGATATTTTTATTTTACAAGTTTTGATATGTAGTTTTATTGCTTGAGGTAGGCTGAAAAATATGCACCTTACCAATTTAGGATCACCTTTTCTAATTTGCAGTACATTGTGCTATCTTACAGTTCAGATAGATGGGTAGATAGATCCAATGTTAAGAGATTAATACATTCTGCTTTTGCTTTCAGATTCCATGTTCTTAAATCTTAAAATAAGAAGACTTCTCAGGTAATGCCTCTAATAAAGTTCATGATAACTATATGTCATTTTAGCACTTTATGTATATTTGTTTTATTTTCAACCTGTAATGTATCCTATTTGTTTGTTGTTTAGGTTTCCAGACAAATATTTAAATGACTGGAGCGCCACATGAAAAAACAGGAACATTTAGGCAGTGACAATTAATAATCTGATTTCTTTATTAAGGGAGTCGGGCTGATAATGAGGGCTCTCATTAACTTTAATATGTTATTTTGAAAGTAGGAATCAATACAAAGTCAGGATCTGATAGAATCTCAAATGGCGGTATTAGCTGTAAAATCACTGAGCATTTATAAAAAGCCAGATCAGACATTACATTCATAAAGAACTGCAGAGTAACAAGTGAGATCAAAAAAAATAATAATTCCATGTTACCACACAGAAGAACTGACGAAAGTTACACTGTATCATGAGGTCACTATACCCCTAGAGAGGTCAAAGTCAATGTCAAAGTCAAAGATGAAATACTAATATGGTCGAGTGGCACACCAACAAAAGTGTGGGTACAAAAGCATGGTGAGGAAATCATATGGTGAACCATGCATGCAGGATTTTTTAATTAATTTATCTATTATATATTGTCACACACATGTGCATGGGAGCCAGCTAAAGGGCCCAAATGAGAGTAATTCCATGCCAAACATGGTGGTGGCAGAGTACTCTGACTCTTTGTCTCACTTCTCTGCACACTAGTTATGGGAAATTCCACCTGCGCCCTGATGACATCACTTCCGGTTCCAGCCCTAATGACGTCAGACAGATATGGAGATGAAGTAACCCCAAGGCCTTCACAACAGTAGACATGTCATCATAAAGCATAAATTCAAAAGCTGAAACTTTTTGTAATTTGTGAAAGTGTGTGCTTTCTACACAGCAATCGATCAGCTATACCACTGATATTGCAGTTATACATGCATTTTGGTATCCATGACTTGTCAATACCTGCCAAATAAAGGTGAGGTAATGCCTTCAATGTTGGTACACTTGTAGCTTTGGGCATTATTCCTCCGTTCATTTGTAATTGACCACTTTTTTAGCATGAACTTTAGAAGTGCCACCTAACTAACCTTATGCAAAGCTTCGATCCCCGTAAAAAGGCTACATTATTAGACCTTTTGATATGGAGTTTTCAGAAACTTAAAATTTTAAAGAAATAAAAACTAAAAGGAAATATCTAAAATACTTTAAAGTGAGTATCCCAGGTGCAAATATTTATTTGAGTTATAAAATAATTAAGTCTATGAAGTCTATTGCTCAGAATAAATATGTAAATCTACCATAACACCTCATCTTCCTGTTTGGTGAATGATGGTGCAGGGGTCAATTGGCAATCGCAAGCATGAACGTGGCAGAACTGAATGGACATAACCCAAAACTGACCTTAAGAATGTAGATATATCGCTGGTCGCCTGTGTCTAGAAATCTAAGGAACAGTATCAGTATCTACTGTATATTGAGAATTATCTCAATATCTCAGTATGGGGAATTAATGTAGTACAGTTACATGCAATACAGTATAAAGGCATGCAACATATACAATGTATACAATATATATTGTCAAGCATTTATTTTTTTAAATTTATTGTCACACACATGAGGATGGAGTTTTTTTCAAGGGAGTGAAGGGAAAAACAATGTAAATCCTAAAGGTGAAGCACAATCAGTCACTAACCCACTATCATTAGAGTGGAGAAGAACTCACCCCGCTGCAAGCCCCACTTCATCCGGTTCTTCCATGATATATACCACCACTTTCATTTTAGGATCAACTTCTGAAGAGGACAGAGTTTTCCTATTTCCCTGTCAAGAAGACTATGATAGTTAAAAATAGAGAGCTGTGAAAAAGGGTGATGGGCACTGAAATGTCCATCCATCCATTCATCCATCCTCTTCACGAGTGAGGGAAGAATGGACCGTAAGATGCACTGCAATGTCTGAATTGAAAACTACTATTTATTTAATACAACTGGACTGATCTTTTGGAGGATCAGCCCTTTATCTTTTTTATTATTTTTTCGCTCTTTTATTATATATGCATTGTAGCGTGTGGCTGGGGCTCTTGCCCGGCTGGGACACCTCCACGCTGGGATGACCGGGGGAGCAGCCAGCATGGCCAGAGCTTTACCTCCCCCGGGATGCTAGATGGCAACCCTCCCAGGTTACAGTAGTGCCTCAGACTCCCACAGGGTTGCATGGGAGTTGGAGTGTGGTGCAGCCCTGTTGGGATCTGCAGGCACTGCCATGGGGTGCTGCACCAGAAGGCTACCTTCACCATACTCTGCAGTGCTTTTGAGTTGAGCGGGTGCCATACCATTATGAAAGCCATACCGCCTTCTGATTTAGGTCGTTGTAGGGTCCCCCTTTGGATGCATGGAAATTTCAAATTCCAAATAAATGAGGTTATGATTGAATCTAATTTCCTAAAAAATGATTTGTTGATGTGTATGGGGATACTTTGAAATAGAAACAGAAGCTTAGGGAAGATATTCATCTTGATAGTGTTAATTCTCCCTGATAAAGTAAGAAGAAGGGTAGACCATCTATGCACATCTTGTTTAATTTGGTCCATGCAAACAGCAAAATTGTGCTGAAAAAGAGCTTTATATATATTTATGATGTTTACCCCATATATTTAAACTAATATACAATGGTAAAAGGGAAGATGTGCAATCTAATCCTGATTTGCTTGAGAATTCACTGGAAAAAGCACGCTATTGTTCATATTATTTTGAGTCCAATCTTTTGAAATTCTGCTAGTTCAGTTAGGGCTACAGGCACAGAATTTTGAGGGTCTGATATATATACAGTACCATATCATCTGCAAATTGTGATATTTCCTGTTCAAGTCCTTCTCTGAAAATCCCCTTTATCTCTGAGGCATTTCGAAAGTGAACCAAAGCAGCCAACATCTCAATGGTGACTGCATGCAGCAGTTGTGACAAGGGGCATCCTTGTATAGTGCTCTGTTCTAGTTTGAAGTACTTTGAAATAATGTTGTTAATACAAACTGAAGCTTCTGGACTGCTATACAGTAGTTTGATCTATGGACTTATGTTAGGACCAAACCCAAATTTATGCAAAGTGGTGAATAGGTAATCCCATTCAAACATATCAAATGCTTTTTCTCTGGAGTGTTAGAATTTATGGGTGAATATATTACAATAAATAGGCATTGAACATAGGAAGCCAAATGTCTACCTTTAAAAAATCTGAGTTAGTCTTGTGAAATTACTGAAGGGAGCACTTTCTCAATCCTTCTAGCTAGGTCTTTTGGAGACTATCTTAACATTATTCAGAAGTGAAATTGGTCTGTATGATGCACATTGTAATAAGTCCTTATTTTTTTTAGGAAAAATGGTAATTAATGCTTGGTGAATAGTTTGAGGTAGCATTTTATTGTCTCTGACTTCTATAAATGTTGCTAATAAAAGGGGAGCTAATTTGATGAAAGTTTTTATATTATTCAGCACTGGAAAGAGATGAATAAGCACTTTATTTATGCTTTTTAAGTGTCAATAAGACCAACAAACGTCTTTGTTCAGGCTTTGTTACATAGCAGTAAATGAGTAATAGATGCATTTTTGTTGTTCCTCAAATAAAAAATGTGATTGATTGCTCAAAACTCATGTGTCCAGAGTTGGGTCAGGAATTCATGTCACAAAGCCAAAAATGTTGACTTAGATTACCTTTCCTAGTGTCTTCCCTATTCTGTGTCCTCTTTAAATGATTCATCTATAGAACCATATATCCTTTATATTGTAAAACCATACTTCCATAGGTGTAACCTGTTACTTCTGGTTTAAAAAATTCCACCACAAATACAGTATATAGTGATTAATCATAGACTGGATTATGATATATGTACTTTCTGACAGACCCCTAAATTAACTCTGTGCTACACCCAGTCTTTGTCTATATGAATAAATAGTATATGTAAAGTGGGTTTACTCTTTGCTATGTTGTGCTATGCTATGCTTTGTGCTGAATCATTTAAATGTATTTTTTCCCTCAGAATGAAAAAGAGAAAACAGGATTTCAGAAATTTTTGCAGATTTATTAAAAATAAAAAACTGAAATATCAAAGTGACACAAGTATTCAGGCCCTTTACTTGGTACTTCATAAAAGCATCTGTGGCAGTGATTATAGTCTTTTTGGGTATGACATGACAAGCTTCACACTCTGGGGATTTTCTGCCATTCTTCTCTGCAGATCCAGTCACGATTTATCAGGTTTGGATAGAGACTGTCAGTGGACAGCTATTTTTAAGTCTCACTAGAGATTTTTGATTGGATAAAAGTTTGGGTTCTGGCTGGCTAACATAAGGACATTCCCAGAGATGCCCTTAGTTTCCCACATATGTCTTTGCTGTGTGCATAGGGTCATTGTCCTGATAAAGGATGAACCTTCAGCCCAGAATGAGGACTTCCTGCAGCAGGTTTTTCCGTAAGGATGTCTCTGTACTTTGCTCCATTCAACTCTTCCAGTCCTAACCTGTGATAAACAATACCCACAGCATGATGCTACCACCACCATGCTTCACTGTTGGAATTGTATTGAACAGGTGATAAGCAGCTCCCGGTTTCGTGAAGATGTGACTCTAATCTTGCTACTACCTGTCTGAGAGTCCTTCAGATGCCTTTTTGCCAATTCCAATCAGGCTTCCATGTGTCTTTGACTGAGGAAAGGATTCTGATTGACCACTCTTACAGTGATAGTACAGCTGGAAAATTCTTCTAACTGTACACAGGTTCTCTGGAGCTCGCCCAGAATGCTCATCGGCTTCTAAATCACCTCTCTTAAAATGGCCTTTCTCCCATTATTGTTTAGTTTTCCTGGATGACCAGCTCTAGGATGAGTCATGGCTCTCCAAGAGTCTTCCATTTAAGGATTATGAAGGTAGCTGTGCTCTTATGGGAACATTGAATACCGCAGATTTTTTGTAGCCTTCCCCAGATTTGTGCCTTGACACAATCCTGTCTGTAAACTCTGCAGGCAATTCCTTCAAACTCATGGCTCAGTTTTTGCTCAACTGTAGGACACTTTGTCCAGACAGGTGTGTGCCTTCCATAAATATGTCCAATCATTTGAACAGACCATAGGTGGACTCCAAAGAAGGCATAGAAGCATCTCAATGATGATGGGATGGACCTCAGCCAAATTTGAAGTGTCAGAGCAAAATTTGTGAATACCGTACTTGTGTCAATATGATAATTTAGTTTTTAGTTTGTAGTTTTTTGTAAATTGAAAAAATAAAATTTTTGTTTTGTCATTGTTGGATGCTGAACATTGGAAATAATGATTTTAAATGATTTTAACAGAAAGTTGCACCATAACAAAATGTGAAAAAGGGAATGGGTCTGAATATTTTCTGAATCCACTGTGTAGTAGGAAGAGACTAAGACAGAAGGTATTGAAAAAGGTGACAGATATCATTTGCAACATTGTAGAATAGATTACAATATTGAAAAAAATTACTTCTGGAAGTAGAAAAAGAAATGTTTATGCAGGTACTGATGGGGTATCACTTAAACTTTCCACACATTCAGTTGGGTCAGGCTGTTGAAATTCAATTATATAAGTGAAGCAGCTTTAGGCTTCAAGTAATAAGCACCTTAAATGGCAACCATTAAACAGCAGCCATTAAACTGCCGTGATTTCCATGCAAATGTTGTCTGAAAGCATTTTCTTGTGTGCCGCAGCTCTCAAACACTAGTCTTAACTTTGAACAAATTATGTTTTTTCTCTCCACCATTCTGCAGAAAATGCCAAGTCCAAATCTGTCAATTTGGAAGTGACCTTAGGATTTGTCACAATTCACACTCATTTGCCTCTTCTTCTTAAGATGCGAAGCTTCAGTCGTAGCTTTGTTTAAAAGAAAAACAGAAGGGGAAACAAAATGCCCTTTAACAGAAGCAAAATGAAATGTGATTGATGTAATGGAAGAGGAGAAAATCCATAAAGCTCATTTCAGAAGCAAGATAATTTTATTTTAAGAAATAGTACCAATAATAAAACATAAAAAACGATACATGAGCATTAGAAGTCAGTGCATTCATTCAGTACACATCGACGGTCTCCTTTCACATGCCGCCTCTGGTAATATTAGGACTGTGAAGTTGGAGGGGTGATTTGAGAAAGGTTTCTTTTCATACATTATATATTTTCATGCAAAATATGTGGAACTCTTTTATGTTAAGTAAAATGTACTCTTAACTGTTACTGCGGAAATCATCCAGATTATAGTGCTTGGAAATTTGAAATCCAATGGCAGGTGAGTGGCTGCTCTGCCATTCACACAGTCACAGTTTTCTTTAAATGTGTGTTTGCAAATTGAACTTTATAAGCTCTGTAAGTGCACTGTGAATGAGCCCTTATGGGATCACATATAATCAGTTTCAAATCTTTTTGGTGTGAAACATAACCAGTATGTCTAGTACTATGCATTTATATATCATACGTAACACTATTAATTACTAAAATGAAGTAAACTGTAATATGCAGTAGCTTGTAATAAATCACTCATTATATTTTAAATGTGTTAGCAGCTCTGTAACTCATGCTGTTATAACATACCATTCCCCAGCCCACTCAATCCAGTTCAGGATTTGCTACAGCAAATCCCACTAGCAGATGGAAGGCAGAATTGAGCCCACCCATCCACACATACTCACCTTATGCTCACACGGGCCAAGTTAGAATGACCAAATAACCTAACTGACACACCTTTGGGAGTACCACAGAGGAAGAGACCACTCAGATGTGCAGGCTATGTAAGAACATAAGAAACAAGAGGAGACCATTCACTCCATTAGGCTCTTGTCATTACCAACACTGAACAATTATATCACAGTCAACTGTGATATAATTTGTTCAAGAGCAATGAATGTGACATCTCGTCTTTGAAATGCATAGTGAAACACGATCTGTTCATTTCATTTTCCTACTGCCTGGAGATGCTAAAATACCAAAAAAAACAACCATAGTCTGTTTAGGAATTACAGATGGTCAAAACTTGCCATAACGATACGCCATTTTTCACACCAAGTTTGCGTTTTTATAAATCCTGACTTCTGCATAAGAAATGATTTATGCACATACATGAGCCTAAGCACATTTTATACATGAAGCTCTAGAATTGGAGGCTCTCAGAACTTATTTAAGCAAAGAGTCAGAAAACATCAAGATATCTGTTACAGACAGAAAATAATCCTTAGGAAAATCTACACCAACTTGAAAGCATAGCTACTAAAGTGATGTAAATGACTGAGCCATTGAGGAAACCAGTGCCAGACATGTGCTGTCTTGAGGGAAATTCACAAGAACAGGGCACAAACAGTACAGTAAGTCACTGTATTTTAGGAAACAAAACGGAAAACAAAGCATGTGTAATGCATCCTATTTGATCCTGGAAGATGATTAGATCAATAATGAAGGTGTAATATTTAGGTATATGAAGGAACACATGCCTTTACTAATTTCTGGTCATGGCAAGTATCTCTGCTTATGTCCACAACAAGGTTGTCACTTTGATGATATCCAGAGACAAATTGTCTTACCGAGGGTCTTCTTATTAAATCAGCCCCTAACCCCATAGTGTTGCTAGGTAATAATGACCACTGCCCCAGAGACAGCACAGCTCGCATATATTTTAGTCATTAAAAGCTAGACCAACTATGCAAAACAAAACAAAAATGAACAATCACACTGTGCCTTCTTATTATTAATATTATTATTGTGTAAAATATGTTTCTTAGTTGTCCTGTTTGTTGTTATAGTTACATTTCTGGTGATTTTTGTAAAGTACTGTATCTTGCTGATAAATGAGGGAACAAATCAATACTGTGGAGTATTACAATATTTTTCTTAGTGATATGTTATCAATATGTGAATGAAAGTTTGGAATTTTTTTTTACTGCACCATGTAAAGAAACAGAAAACTCCGCAGCAGCACAAAATTTTTTGATGCTATATCTATTTTACTTCCCTGGAAGTCACCATGCATGTTTACCAAGGGCTATGGACACAATTGGGAATCCATGCTGAGGACTGCAAAACACTCCAGAGGGTTGTAATGTCGTCTTTAAATATTAATGGGGCACATCTGCCTTCTGCCTGTAATATCACTGACAATGCTTTGCTTTTCCATCTGATCTTAATTCTTTGCTATGTGGGAGCATATATTTCAGACATTACTAATATATAGCACTTTTTCCTGGAGAGGATTGCCAGCCATAGTGTGTGTACTAGGCAGTTGGGGCTTCAGCCACCTTACATATAATACTACACTTCACACAGACTATCTGTTAAACTGGTGTGTGTTCATTTCTGCTTTCCAGATTTGAAGATTGTTAGCCATATTGCCTCACTAGGTAGTTGGGGCTTCAGCCACCAAGGTACACCCCTGCTCATGTAATGCTGTTTCACCCAGAACTGTGCTCTGTACAGACCCTATTGAGACCATCTCCTCTCACCACTTCTGACCTAGGCTAGAATTTATCAAGCATTTCAGAGTAGAAAAACTATCCTAAATGGCTCGAAATTCTCAAAGTGATGCAATTTTGGTCCTCCTCTTAGATGTAGGAGTTAAAAGCATTTTATCAATTTTCCTAACTTAGAAGGTAACACAGTCCATGTAACCCCTGCTCCTCTAATTCAGTTACAAATTTTGAAAACTGAAACTTACACAATTTTCATTCACAATTCACTACCTTAAAAAGCTTTACGCCACCCTTCACTTTTAGTGTCTCCCTCCACTGTTCTGGCATGTGCTACAGGAATACTGACCCTCACAGAATCACATTCAAAGATGATGGTTATCCTTAGGCCATAACTGCTTGTATTGACAAATGCATGAGCATCTTTAAGAACTTTTTTACATATACAGTATATCATCTGATGCTGTATTTAACGTAAAATGTATTCATTGCATTTTGTTGGTATTGTACAAATATCACTAGTCCGTGAGAGATATACAAGTAAAAATCTCAAAGTCCATGGATACATGACAATAAACTTGAATAATCAGAAGACTGAAAAGTGCTCAACCTGTTTTTGGTATGTTTGAAATTTTAAAACCTTTTGAGAAATAGCTAATGGTTTACTTGTACCTTATGATATGTACATTTTCTTAGCCCAAGGAATTTTAAAAGCATATTTGTATAAAGTGTACAAATATAGTTTATATGCATTATCTTAAATTATATTTTTTGTAACTGCTTGATAGTCCTACTGCGAAGTAAAGAACAATCTCATAAGTACTCACCCAGAGCTTAATTTTGATAACTAACCTGTAGTATTTAGTCTCTTTTATACAAGTGTTTTTATCTGGTTTGGGGTTTTTGTATGTGGTAACTTTAACTTTTGACCATGGTTTTTACTTTTGTTTTCATTTTATGGGTGTTGTTTTCCATTATCATTTTATTTCATTTGTTTATTTGATGCCACATTGGCTATGCATTGTCACATTCCCATTCACTTTATCTTGAGAGCAACAATTAGTGACGTCACCAATACTTCCAGTATAAATATGGCTGCATGTAGAAGGGTCAGTATTACCTCAGTAGATCTTATAAAGCACTTTTAAATTTTAGAAATTGTAAATTTCTTTCTCAAGTAGACCCTGTGTTAGGTGAATTCTATAAACCTCTTAGGAGCTCCTGAAAAACTTTCTGGATTCCGAATATAAGGCTCAAGTATATGTTGAGGAGACACCATAAAGGTTCCATAGTAAGATACATATATATATATATATATATATATATATATATATATATATATATATATATATATATATACAGTATATATATAAAATATACTAGCTGTAAAAAGCCTGGGGTCCTAGAAACTACTGAAATCGATAGATAAAAAATTGAAATGTACAGATGTCAGATAATTGAAAATTGGGCGTCTTTCTCCTAGGAGGATTCGTTTTGCCGACATTCTCGCATCACTTGTGTATTAGAGGCATGAAGAAAAGTAAAAGTGATACCGTTTTTCTGATGTTAGCGGCTAAGTGACTTTGTCTTTCTTCTGAGGTTTCATTTTGCTGACGTGCTGGCCCCCCTTGTGTTATTAGCAGCTAAGTGAGTTTTCTGTTTCCTAGGAGGAGGAGCTCTTACACGGACTCCACCTCCATGCCAGACAGACACACACACACACTTCCACACATAGATGTCTATATATAAGATATATATACATTGTCACAAAAGTGACACAAAGTCATCAAAAAGGTTTGGGGCAGTCATCTGTATAGTGTGCCTTGGCTGGAAAAGGGTTAAATAATTGCAAGATGTTCACAAGTACGATTCCAAAACAGAACTGACTTTGGTTACTAAAGATGGCAGCTTTCTATGCCATGACCGGAAGTGATGTCATCATTGGCGGCAGAGACAGAAGTGACATTAAAAGTGGTGCTAGAAACATGCTTGGTTTCCCGTGGATGGTCTGCAAGGGATTGAGAAGAAAGTCAGTGCACCTCGCCGCCCCCTGGTCTGGCATGGAATTAATATCATTCAGGCCCTTTAGTTGTCTCCCAATCACACATGTGTGACTATATATATATATATATACAGTATACAAATATATATAGTATATAAATCAGGTGAAATGTCAACCAGCGTCCATAAGAGGGCTGAAATGCCTGATCAACAAAGAAGGATGTAAGAGCTTACAGAGGTAACTAAATATATGATGTGATCAAAACAGATCAACTTGCCACTTTGCCATTTTGATTATTAATAAAACAAAATGGTAATGAAAAACCACACCCATAAAACAAAAGAGCAAGTAAAATCAAATGTCAAAAATGAAATCCCAATGCACATTAACCCCAAAAGACAAATATTTAAAAGTGGCTGAACACTACAATAAAGAGGTGTGTGTGTTCTGTACCACTATACATTCAGCTTTATTGTACAGATGTTTGAAATCCAGTTCCACAAGTTGAGAAATTAATTGCAATGAAGTGAGCCGTTTTGCCTATAAGGGTAAAATTTTCACTCTGACTTTTGATAAATCAAAAGAAAAAATACATTACAATATGCCAAAGAATTAAGTCACAATAGTTAATATATTAAAACATTAAAAGTTACAGATTCATTTGATCTTTATCAGCTATCAAGCTTAGTACTGTATGGTGGAGCCACTAGCAATTCCCACCTCTATTGACTGCGTAGATGTGTTTCATTTACATTTCATGCGTCATTTTGAGTTTTCTCCCTCATAAACCCCTCCATTTCATTACGTTTCTGCAATGAACATGTTACACTTGTGATACTACACCTTGTGTCTAACCGTGTTATCAGATCACCAGTGATGTACACCTAACACGAAATGTACCAATATATACCCTCTTAGATTCTTTTCTTAATGTTGGACAGCACGAAATGTCAAAAGCAGCTTATTCAGTTGTTACATGTAACCTCTTAAACATGTCTCAATGTCCTTATTGTACCTCACATATTCAAACCTAGGGGCCTCTAATGGCAGGCTGCTCACAAACTAGGACTGTCTTTTAGTTTCATTCCCTTACTTCATCCCAGTTTACCATCAATAGAGGACTTACACTAAGTGTTCTTTGTGCTCTTGAGGGACTGCAGCTTAACAAGGAATGAACAATCAGTACTTGACAATGCTAGTAATCAATAATTGGACAGAGACATTCATTTAAAGCTTTTATTTAAAAAGAGCATGTATTTGCATAATAATCAATAGCAGAAAATATAAGCACTACAAACATTTATACAGCATGGGTGGGTTCATTCAGTCTTCAATCCATACCCAGATGACAGTTCCCAGATGGCAGTTCATTAGTTACAGGTTATATATATCCTTAATCGTAAATGGAAAAGAAAGATTTCTTGCCAGAGACAGAGCTCCGTGGAAAGTGTCCTGCAGCTGAACAGATAGAAAGTTTCATTGTAATTTCCATGGCTCCTCTCAAAGTGTTAGAAAGGCAGAACACCAAACATCCATTTTGCAACAAAGCAACAACTGAAGTAAACTAAATAAGGAAATAAAAACTGAACTGAAACTCTTATTGAAAAAGGTTCTGATAAAATAGATTTACTGTTTTCGCCCTTCTTGACCCAATTAAGCATATTGTGCTTAGGCTTACTGTCCTCTAGCAAAATGGTTAACATTTTCAAAGTTTCTTAAAACACAGGAAAATTATCACACAAGCTTGTGTTCAATTCCCATGGGAGTCAAAAGTTGCACTAAGTTGCAAAAAGATTGGCTGTGCCAAACATTCTAAGGTCACTCCTTTTTAGTTTGATGATTTCTTTGGGTCTCGGCTGTTTACATGAAATCTGTCATCTGAAAAGGGTAAAGCATCCCCCATTACATTAATTACTTTTGAATAGTGTTTTAGGAAAGTGATTGCCACAAAAGTCACTATATGGACATAATGGACTGATACTGTGATGCTGCACATATAGTGCCTGATCAGGTTCTGAGGCTTTAAATTGTTTTGTAATCTGTATGCCTTTATCATTCTTTTAATTAAGATTTTTTTCAGATATGTGTTGGTAAGAGATTGGTTATGGATTATTTTAAATCTTATTGATAAAAACTTTGGGGGGGTTACTCATATAACATTATTACTCAAGTGTGCTTTAGTGTCATTTCAATGACATTTTTCCCAACTGTAAATGTTTACGGGTATACATGTCTTGTAAGGCACTTTTTTATGTTGCAAAGATTTAATAGAACAATAATTCTGACCCAGTCCTACTTGATGTCTCAGCAGTTCTCTCCCTGGTAGTGGTTTTGTCTGTTAAAACAATGGGCAGTGAGGCTGTGGTATTGCACTTCTAAGTGTGGCAGCAATCACTGGGGTATCAGAGCTGCTCTTACAGCTACCTTCAATGTCATTTTTTAGTTATTCTATCAAATGCCCAGGTCATTCCTTAGTACATTAAAAATTCAGTTCTTCTGAAATGTTCCAGTGCAGAGAAATGCAGATGATTCCAGGGATAATAGAAGAAGAATAAATTAAACATCTTCAAAGAAATTATAGTACTATTATAGATTTTCAAAGGAAGAAAATCTTTGAGGGAAGCACTGAAAATTATAAATGGAATACAGAGCTTATAAAAAGTCTTCACACCCTTGGATGGTTTCATATTTTACTGTTATACAACACAAGATCACAGTGAATTTAATTTGCCATCTTTGACTTTGATCAAAAGAAAAAGATCACTGCAAGTGATCTAAATTAATCAGTAATAGAAAGTACAAAATAATTAATCTCATAAGTATTCACCCCATTTAATATGACACACCTCGGTCATCACTGGTGCAGCCAACTGGTTTTAGAAGTCACACATTATCTGCATCTCTATGGGTACTGTTTAACATCATACCCTGGGTTTTAGTCTTTCAAGCTCGTTCAACATGATGTTCTAGGTTTATAGTATTTGAACTATATTGTCAATAGATATCTCTATTTTAATCCTTATGCACCACTGCTGGGGCACTTGTTTTGTTTTGGACGTGCTCTGTCTCTAAGTATGTCAAAGAACTTTGCGGTCTAGGCAAAATAGGGTAGGTGGTGGTTGATATGATTTGTAAAATTTGAGTTGCTTGTATGGAATGTTATCTTCTTTTAATAAATTCAATAAATTGTTTTAAAAAACATCAGTTCAATGGAGATCCCCTGTCTTGTATGTTTATAAGTTCTAGGTGTCTCTATCTGGTAAAGACTAATAGCTGACAAATTTAGCTTAACTCAGAAGAAATTATAACTGATTATCAGAAGTTGTGATAATAACCAAATAAGAGCACTGACAGAGTGAAAACCAACCAGCACTGAGATCTTACAATGGATAGTTTCCTCACTGCATCCACAATTGTAATTAAACCTCTAAGGAGGGTATTGCAATGTCCCACACCTGACCATGTGAATACCCTCATAGCAGGTTCACTTACAGAACAGCACAAATTGTCAAAAGCACAGCCAGACAGAAATAAAAATGACAAAACAAATAAATCACAATCTAGAGTGCCCATTCTTACTGTCAAATAACTCCTGAAACCAAACAAAACACTTTTAAACTAAATTTTAGCATTTTCAAATATTGCTTAATTTAACAAATCTAAATTATTTTAATATTTTAATTGAATTATATTCTGGAAATTAAACAATTGAAGACATCTCTTGCAATAAAAACTGTAAAAACCAAGTAGATTTGGCTGAAGGCCTAGCCTCTAAAGCTAAATGCAGACATTTATTTCAGCCTTAGCATTCTGCTCACTGACTCCCTGGAATTTTTGTCATCAATATCGGCCTCTGCATCTCCATGTTGTACACAGGCCATGAAAGTAGCAGTGCAAGCAGTGGGGTCTAGAAAAAGCCCTGCAGAAATGACTACAGAGACATTATCAAACCGCATAGGAAAACAAGATATGTTGTCAGTTACAGGTTTTGAAATTTGACTGTTAAGTAGAAAATAGCAAATACAAAAAAACAATTCTCCTAAAATGTCAGGGGAACAAATTCATAATTAATGTACAAAATATTGATACAGCAGATGGATGGATGGGTGAATGGGTTGGTGTTCCTTATGGTGTTTATGCTGTCATCTTACACTGGTTCAAATTGCAGTCGTTTTCCATGCGCACACTCTCCTCATGTCTTTGTGGATGTTCTCCAAGCACTCTGCCTTTCTGCCCACATCTCAAAAGTATGGATGTTAGCTGGCAACTCCAAACTGGCCTGGTATAGCTCAGAGTGAATTAGTGAACATGAATGTCCTGTAATAGGTTTGCAACCCATTCACAGTTATTTCTCATTTACAATAGCTTGGATCAGCTCGGTGGTCCTGCAGCCTTAAATTCGATTAAGTCTATGATCACAAAACTAGCTTTTCATTTAAAAATAGTGTTTTTAAATGAAAATGATTTTTGTCTACACTAGCATTTTCACATTGTGAAAGTATCTGCCCAACCTAAAATGGCAAAAAATTCATGCCACGTAGCCGTCTGTCTACACTCAGCATTTATCCATCAGCTGAAACAGGAATAGGAAGCATCCTCCATGCAAGACATTCATTTGCAGGTTGCATTTACACACAGCAATGGTGAATACAAAAAACAAAAAAAATATTGTTTAGTTTGGATTGACAATGAAGTAGAATTGTTATTGTAAGTAACACACAAGTATAAAGCGAGAAAAGTGGCTGAGAAAATGTAACAAGAAGGATGTAGTCAGGAAAGGGCCACAAAATAAGCACAATCCAATTTGAATGTGATTACAGTTTGTGTTTTCAAAATTCGCTGTATTTACAGACTACCACAGCAGTGCTGAGTGGGCATTTTGAGAAATATATGGCTTTGGGAGAGCATTTTCAAAAGTCTATATTTTTTCGGATTAAAAATGCCAAAATGTAGTAGTCGATTTAGAAAATGGGTGGATTGATTGATGAATGTATGGATATATTCAGTAAACAGGCAACAGAGCACGGCCCCATCTACATTGGAGGTGAGGCTGTGGAGCAGGACAGCAGCTTTAGGTTCCTCGGAGTCACCCTCACTGATGACCTTAAATGGGCAAGTCACACTGTGGCAGTAGTCAAGAAAGCCCAACAACGCCTCTACTTCCTCAGGAGACTGAGTAAGGCCCGGATGCCCCCCACAACCCTTTGCAGATTCTACAGGTGTACTGTGGAATCCATCCTGACAGGATGCATCACATCCTGGTACAGCAACTGCTCAGTTCAGACCATAGAGCTCTGCAGTGTGTGGTGAACACAGCATAGCAGATCACGGGCACACAACTCCCTTCGATCCATGACATTTACACTACCTGCTGTCTGAGGAAAGTGAACCGTATCAGGCGGGACCCCAGCCACCCGGCACTGTCACTTTTCACCCTCCTCCCATCTAGGAAGTGACTAAAGTACATTCGGACGCACACCTCCAGGTTCAGGAACAGTTTCTACCCAACTGCAATCAGACTCCTGAACAATCAGTAACCTTGTGTCACCTCCACTGCTACCTGCACATATACTTCTGCCACTGTCTCTATTTATTCCTAGGATTCTGGTTGTATTTATTTACTTATTCATTTATTTATTGTGTTTTTTGTCTATGTTCACTTTGTGCAGGGGCACATGCAAGCAAGCATTTCATTGTACGTGGTACTTGTACACATGACAAAAAAGAATTGAATTGAATTAATACGAATTTTAAGATTAGGCACCCAAAGAGGACATTAACATTAGGGACCTATAGGTAACTATGCTCCACCCCCACTAACTCTAAGGTTAGTATTTGTGGTTGGGATAGGCCAGTCTAATAATTTAAAATCCAAAAATTAAGTAACCGGCTTGTAGACTCAGGATCCAGGGATTGTCCATGTCTCCCTGAAGATTGTGATGAGCAACAGTTAACACCCCATTAACATTATTCAACTGGTCTGCTACAGCCATATTAAATCCTTCAATGAATGGCGTGCTGCACATGTGTGATTCGCAGTGAGGGCAGTGGTCCCAATAATTTGCGTCATGATAACAGAAAAGCATCACGATAATAGAAAAGTACCGATTATTATTTAAACTCAAGATGCTGGTATAATTTGAAGATTGGAAAAATAATATCAGAAGTAATAATCTTTAAAATATTTATGTCCTGGAGAGATAAAAATTGTCATTTTGTGACTGCAGATGATTTACTTGGACTGTTTTTTGTGTAAATGTTTCATCAAACTTTACTCACAGATGTCTCATAGAGAGCAACGTTGTTTGTGACACTGTGAGGCTTTGTTTGGTTTATACCAGGTGTGGGCAAAGTCAATCCTGGAGGGCCGCTGTGGCTGCAGGTTTTTGATCCAACCCAGTTGCTTAATTAGAAAACAGTCCTTGTCAATAATTAAATTTCATGTCTTGTTGGTGCTTTAACTCTACCATGTCAGGTAATTCTCATATCTGAGATTTTTTCTCCTTTCTAAGGATATTATCCAAATGATTTGAAGTCTAAAATGGATGAGTAATTCTCAGTCCTTCACTTTTTTCTCTTCATGTTCCTTTCAAGTATTGAATTAAATCCAATAGCGCATGATGAATATACACAGGTGTAAATGGAGATATGCTGGTTCCTTTTGTCATTTGCATCTTTTTGCTAATTAAGAGCAATTAAAAACCAAGAATACAACTGTTTAACACTAAAATAAGCAATAAAGGTTCATAATCTTAACGAGCCAGACAATTAAAATGAAGCAGAAATGTTACTTGAGCAATAATTTCTTCTTAAGCAATTGGGTGGAAAGAAAAACCTGCAGCCACTGCTTTCCTCCAGGAACAACTTTGCCCACCCCTGGTTTATAATGTAGCTGTCTAAGCCTATTAACAAATGTTTTTTAGTTTATCTCCATGAATAACTAACCTTACAATTGTTCATTCAATTTATATTTCAAACAGTATAGATAAAGTTCCTTCATATCATAAAGCGTTTTTCTTATACCTTAATGATAAAAGGTCCTAGGACAAGCACTCTGTCATCAAAGTAGGCAGCCAATTATCTATGTGTAATATTGCAAGGTCCAGAACCCCATGTGGCACATTTGGCATAAAGAATAGACTGCCTGAGGGTGAGCGAGAGAGCACCACCTGTGTGGACATCAAAGATGCCATTCATCAATCAGACTGAATTCTGTGTCAAGACAAGCCACCTGAAAGACTTGCCTTGCCTCTGTTCTTTCTCTTTCCCTTGTACCAATGTTTCTTTTTTTTGCTATTCTTCAGCTTCTGTATACTTATGGAAAGTATTATTTAAACTAATGATGTAATTAGGACATTATCATTTACAGTGGTGTAAAAAACTATTTGCCCCCTTCCTGATTTCTTATTCTTTTGCATGTTTGTCACACAAAATGTTTCTGATCATCAAACACATTTAACCATTAGTCAAATATAACACAAGTAAACACAAAATGCAGTTTTTAAATGATGTTTTTTATTATTTAGGGAGAAAAAAAATCCAAACCTACATGGCCCTGCATGAAAAAGTAATTGCCCCCTGAACCTAATAACTTTTTGGGCCACCCTTAGCAGCAATAACTGCAATCAAGTGTTTGTGATAACTTGCAATGAGTCTTTTACAGAGCTCTGGAGGAATTTTGGCCCACTCATTTTTGCAGAATTGTTGTAATTCAGCTTTATTTGAGGGTTTTCTAGCATGAACCGCCTTTTTAAGGTCATGCCATAGCATCTCAATTGGATTCAGGTCAAGACTTTGACTAGGCCACTCCAAAGTTTTCATTTTGTTTTTCTTCAGCCATTCAGAGGTGGATTTGCTGGTGTGTTTTGGGTCATTGTCCTGTTGCAGCACCCAAGATCGCTTCAGCTTGAGTTGACGAACAGATGGCGGACATTCTCCTTCAGGATTTTTGGTAGACAGTAGAATTCATGGTTCCATCTATCACAGCAAGCCTTCCAGGTCCTGAAGCAGCAAAACAACCCCAGACCATCACACTACCACCACCATATTTTACTGTTGGTATGATGTTCTTTTTCTGAAATGCTGTGTTCCTTTTACGCCAGATGTAACGGGACATTTGCCTTCCAAAAAGTTCAACTTTTGTCTCATCAGTCCACAAGGTATTTTCCCAAAAGTCTTGGCAATCATTGAGATGTTTCTTAGCAAAATTGAGACGAGCCCTAATGTTCTTTTTGCTTAACAGTGGTTTGCGTCTTTGAAATCTGCCATGCAGGCCATTTTTGCCCAGTCTCTTTCTTATGGGGGAGTCGTGAACACTGACCTTAATTGAGGCAAGTGAGGCCTGCAGTTCTTTAGACGTTGTCCTGGGGTCTTTTGTGACCTCTCGGATGAGTCGTCTTTGCGCTCTTGGGGTAATTTTGGTCGGCCGGCCACTCCTGGGAAGGTTCACCACTGTTCCATGTTTTTGCCATTTGTGGATAATAGCTCTCACTGTGGTTCACTGGAGTTCCAAAGCTTTAGAAATGGCTTTATAACCTTTACCAGACTGATAGATCTCAATTACTTCTGTTCTCATTTGTTCCTGAATTTCTTTGGATCTTGGCATGATGTCTAGCTTTTGAGGTGCTTTTGGTCTACTTCTCTGTGTCAGGCAGCTCCTATTTAAGTGATTTCTTGATTGAAACAGGTGTGGCAGTAATCAGGCCTGGGGGTGGCTACAGAAATTGAACTCAGGTGTGATACACCACAGTTAGGTTATTTTTTAACAAGGGGGCAATTACTTTTTCACACAGGGCTTTTTTTGGATTTTTTTTCTCCCTAAATAATAAAAACCATCATTTAAAAACTGCATTTTGTGTTTACTTGTGTTATATTTGACTAATGGTTAAATGTGTTTGATGATCAGAAACATTTTGTGTGACAAACATGCAAAAGAATAAGAAATCAGGAAGGGGGCAAATAGTTTTTCACACCACTGTATTTCATTTATATTGTTTGCTATTATTCATGTTTACTTTTATTGTTATATTCTAATAAATATAGTTTTCTTTTAACAATGGAATTACCAGAGTCTACGAAAAAGCTCGTAGATCCATCCCACCTTAAATCCCTTCGCACCACTCCGTCAACGTCTTTTGTCCTATAAATGTGTCGATAAACAGCAGACAGTATTAAACCTATATTTTTTTGTATGCATATCTTGAGTGATTGAAATAATAAAGTAATACAAGGCACATGGTGCAAACAGATTGCTATTTAAGATTTTTGGGCGAGGAAGGATACCCGAATTTAATCAGCACAGGGAGTACTGCACTGTTGGTACATGGCAATAACCAAGGTGTATCAGCCTCCAGTGTCTAGGGATCACCTGAGGTCACTTGTGTGGTCTGCTCAAGAAAAAGCTACTGAGACACTAAGTGGAGTAGTGAGGAGTGATAGGTTTTATGGGCATCATTAATAATCATTACTTAAGTGTAAGTTTAATTGGATTTTGTCTGTGTGTACTAGAGTAGGCCAATCCATAGCGAACTTTGTGAGTCCCAATTAAGCGCACTATAATCCACACATTAAAGAGAGCATCATGATGTTGATTTGCCTATTGAACAATTGTTTCTGTTTAACGAAATGTAACACAACTTCCTCAGGCCTGCTAAATCCTGTTCATTGTTATGGGTGGGCTTGAAGACTCTCTCTGTAGCATCATACACAAGGTAGGAACCAACTCTGGATGGGAGGCCTATCCATCACAAAACCCATGATCAAAATTGGGGCACTAGTGAGTCTAGAATTCTGAAAGTGAGTAGCCTTTAATAGAATAATGTGGACCAAGACACCTTCCCTTATACTGTAGTCTAAGTAAACTGCTTGCACCAATAGAAAGAATCAGTTTTTCTGATTTTTGCGTTATTAGTTTACTTGCTCAATTTGGGTTGTATAGGTGGGTCATCCAGTAATGAGAAATCAGTGGGTACTTGTTTCACGAAAGGACTCGGTCATCACGAGGCAGGTGTGTGATCATGTTGTTGACTTTGGTTGCTTCACCTTGTGCTTGTATTGTGATGGAATGGTTTAGTAAGAGCTTCTTTGGGTTCTGTCCTTGTCTTTTTTAATAGCTAGTTAGAGCTCTGTTTGAAAGTACTCATATTGAGCTATTGACCGATTTATTTAACTAATATTATCAGGACCAAGTAAAAAAGCCTGGGAAAGAATACTGCTAGTAGGTTTGTGAGTAACCCAACCAAACATATCAGAGTATTTCTAAATAACTTCAATAACGACATATTTCTGAAAAGCACAGTATATGTACAGTATGCAATTTATGTTTCATTTCTTATCTTTTAAGTTCCAAACATAAAATTCTCAGACCTGGACCAGATGGATGAGATTCTGTGTAATGACTGTGGCCAATCCTCTCATGCTATCTTGTATAGTGCCAGTAATTGTCATTGATTATAAAACGGCTACTTCAATCAACTCCAGAAGCAACATTCCTATTGTCAGTCATTTCTTTGTTCTTCCACGCCAGTTGACCTCCAGGAAGAGAATTGAAGAACCCATTGGTATAAGTTCACATTCTGTGTGATTTTGCATGTAGAAGAAAAACTGGAATTGGTGGTGGCTGTGATCTGCAGTCTGCCATACCCAGTAATCCTAGGGTATGACTGGTCTAACAGAAATGCTGGAAGAATTCCACTGCCTCCTGTAAAAAAACACTCACCTGGCAATTGATAGGGATTTCCCACCTCAGAACACCATGATGCCATGTCTAATCAAAAAGCGAGATGCTAAAGGTGTAGCCACGTAGGTTCATGTTAATAATCTCCCAGTGAGATTTATGGGGTTGAGAGAAAGTGGTTACAAAGTGGATGCAGGAGTTGTAAAGCCACAATGTTCAAAGTTGTGCCCCTTTCTGGGGCTTGTTGGGTACTACTGCCATTTTGTGTCTCATTTCTCTGAGAGAGCAGTACCTTTGACTATTCTTATATGAAAGCATTCTCCTCATGTTGCAACATGGCATTTAGAAATTGAAGTGGGATTTAGTGACTTAAAAGCAGCATTTACATCAGCACCTGTTCTGATTTCTCCTGATTTTTCATTACTTTTTGCGCTGCAGACAGATGCGTTGGACACCAGCTTGGGTGACATTGACTACCCTGTGATGTATTTAAACTTGAACCTGCTTAAACTAGATATACGATGGTGGAACAGGAAGCTCTGGCAATCAAATGGGCCATTCAGCAGGTGAGGTACTTCTTACTGGGTGGGGAGTTCACTCTGGCTATAGACCATACACCTTTGCAATGTATGGCTTTGCACGAGGAGTATAATCCCAAAGTCACCTAGTGGTTCCTGGATCTACAGCTGTATAGCTTTAAAATCCAGCATCACTGGGATTCCCAACACACTAATGCTGATGCTCTATCTAGTTTTCATGACCACTCACTATGGGTCATCTGACCTGATGGGACTGGCTATGTAAAGTATTTTCAGGGCTGGTGCATTGATAACAATTCCACCCCAAGTTGAATGAGGGCACTGTCATTCACATCTTCTCTTTCGTCTGCAAATCAGACATTCCAAAAGCTGATGATCCTTGACATCACTTCTGCTTCGCCTCCTAGCCACACCTTTTCTGCTTTGGAGACCATATATTGGATGTCAATTGCACATCATAGCAGTCTAGATGATGGATTTGCATCTGCAAAGACATCTGCTGATAATGTATATATTTTTAGGACCTTTTCTTCTGTTTTTGTTGTGTTTCCAACATTACCCTGACATCAGCTGGACATGTAATTTCAATTCAAGTCTCCTGGATACCACCACTATACTACCATTTTTTATTTAATTATTTGCAAATATGGTATGAAAATACAAAATAATATGTCAGAATGATAGTCTTTTCATTTGTTGTTATTCTGAATATTGGCTCCACATATTTATGTCATATGTCACTAGGTGCTCTGGCGTCTTTCCATAAACTAAATATGTGCCTTTTAGGAAAATTAGTAACTCTGAATTTAGGATGATTCTGAGTGTGTGTGTGTGTGGCTAATCCCCATCCAAGGCTTAGTTTCTGCCTTGCACCTTATGCTGCTAGAATAGGTTCAGCTACCCCATGTCTATGCGATAGAAACAGAATTAAAAGATAAATGGACAGACTGAAATGCATAGATTAGCACACAGACATGTTTAAGTGGTTCTCATGCTCTCAAGAAGAATAAGTGATGCAATTTGAATGGACAAATGGATGAATGCATGAATATATATTGGCATATAATTGAGCAATTGGATTAGTCATTTTCATGAATGAGATCTTCATTCTCACTACAAAGGTATGAATAAAAGGCAAGTACTTTACTATCATTTTGAGACAATTTTCTCCACTTGTTCACATAACTTCCTTCACTATAAAAAATGATTGATAATTGTCTTTGGGTCAGACATTTTGTAATACAGTGACAGATGGATAGATTTGAAAGGCACTATAAAATGGATAGATTTGAAAGGCATTTCATAAGGTACTGAAAGATATGAAAATCACTATATAATAGATAGATAGATAGATAGATAGATAGATAGATAGATAGATAGATAGATAGATAGATAGATAGATAGAGTAATCTATCTATCTATCTATCTATATATCTATCTATCTATCTATCTATCAACTATTATTGAAAATAAATGAATGGATGCTGTTCTTTAGTCATAATAGCACTGATCCCAACATTAACTTGCTTTTGCATATTCATGGGTGTTATTCAGCATTTAGGTCATGCAGGTTATAAAGATGAGTTGTACGAGTGCACTCGGGTCCTAATCTGAGATCCTGAGGTGATTCATCGTGTGGTGGGTGTGGCAATGTGCTGTGTCAGTGCCTGCAACCCCCCTCTCTATTAGCTACGCCTAAAGTAACTTCTTACTGATTAAGTGAAATTCACATTATGACTCTACTTTTAAATCTCCGCTATTATTCAAAATCAAACTTCTTTGGCAGATGCTATGGTGTGTCTTGGTGTGTACAGATGAACCAGGCAAGCACAGATATATCCTAAGCATTGATGCTGTGCCCTCTTTTCTGCTCTTTATACACCACCTTACTGGGCCCTATCAGGGCTGTTTTTAGGACGTTGGGGGCCCTGGGCATAATTAGACCGTGGGGGCCCTAATGCGTGTAGTATCAGCTACAGTTCAGCCAGATTTGACCTGTTTCCACTGGGCACAGCGTGGAGGTATGTAGTTAAGTCCAGCTTGTGCAAAATGTGCAGTGCAGTGGTGCATATTTTTATAAATTTTAGAGTATTTTATTTATTTTTTTGTCATAATTAAAAAGTGTGTTTATTATACCGTTTTCCATTTTTTTCTACCAAATTAAAACTTGGGCTAAAGAACATTCCAGAATAAAGCTTAAGAAACGAAATCAACTTTTCGCGCCTTAACACTTGCAAAATCTTTAATTAATGCCAAGTAATCAAGTGATTGGACAATGTCTCGCTCAATGGACATTAATGCTAAAGAATTCAATCATTCTTGTAACATGGTTGTCCTGAGGCAATTCTTAATTATTTTTAGCTTAGAAAAGCTGCGTTTCCCAGCAGCGACAGTAACTGGTATGTTGCTCGTTGCTTACTGCTGGACGATTATGAAAGGAATCAGTAGGAGAATGCACCTTTTCGGCCACGATAAATTTCAGCAAAGCTCTTTTTTGTGTCTCAGTAAAGGCTACATTGTCTGCCTTTTTCTTTCGTTTAGCATCACCGGATGGATAACTGCATTTCATATTAATATAGTACATGCAAAACTGCTAATGTGAATAAGCGAGCGGAGTACAATAAGGCCAATGCCAAGGCGAAAAAGGGAAGAAAGCGTTATACGTGACAGAAAAACACAGGAAGAAGTCCACGCCCACGCTCACGATGAAACCGTGGTCTGGAACGGAATGGTCTCCTCCGATGAGAGCACTCTATTTATTGACATTTGTGGGGGCGTATTGTAACAGGGCTCCGCCTGCGCCAGCACAGGGCTTTGGCCATAGCAAACACCCCAAGCCCCAGTTCCCTGTTGCAGCGTCCCTGCCCCACGAAAGTACAGATACGTAGCTTGCGTTGATCTTAAAAAAAAAAAACTTCGAATGATGGGGCCCTTTTTGTCTCGGGGCCCCAGGCGACCTCCCTGCTTGCCCATGCCTAAGAACGGCCCTGTCCCTATCATTAAGTCCTCTGGCTTATATTATCTGTACTATGCCACTGATACACAGCTCTACCTGTTCTTCCCTCCAGAGAACCATATGATATCAGGTAGAATCTCTGCATGTCTCATTGATATTGCAACCTGGATGAAGAAACACTATCTCCAGCTGAGCCTTAAAAAGACAGATTTATTTATCACCCCAGCTCTGTTCGGCTTTGATCATTATCACTAATACCCGCTAAGTCAGTGCGCAACCTTGGAGATGGTGATTGATGACCAGCTGTCCTTCAGGAACCATGTTGCTACTATCCCTAGGTCTTGCAGATTTACTATATACAGTATCTGCAACATCAGACTATCTGACAGAGTATGCAACACAACTCCTGGTCCAGGCTTTGGGCCTGTCACGTCTAGTCTACTGCAACTCTCTGCTGGCAGAAGTACTGGTACTGGTATCAACATTCAAATTCCAATTTGTTCAGTGTGTTTAAGAAGTGTTTGAAGACTCTCTTGTTTGGTGAATTTCTCTCTAATGGAAATCAGCTATAAGATTTTGTAACCAAGGAATTATAATTAACTTTCAGTTTACATTTACTTTATCAAATGCAACTTATAGCATTTGAGATACAATTTGTTACATTTCTTTTCTTTCTCCAACTGGAACACAGTGAAGTAACTTGCTCAGGGTCACACAGTGTCAATGGTGGGATTTGAACCCACAACCTCAGGGTTTGAGGTCCAAAGACTTAACCACTGTGCCACACTGCCTGCCTAGTAGCCTGTCTGCCTGTAGTTCTGATCCTTTCACTTGGGGTGATCAATTTTGTAACACTTGTTTTCAACAGTCCTTCAGACAGATGCTTACTCACTTATGTTGACTTCTTTTGGAAGCAAAAAGAGTTTTTAAAACTGCAGTCCCAAAATAATAAACTAGTCTCTAATCCCAAAAATCAAAATCTTTAAACGAACCAAATACCAAAAGCCAGAGAATTAAAACAAAGTACTTCCAATGAATGAAATAATCTAAATTAAATTGAGAGCTAAAAGGCAAGAGTAAATACTAATGCCTCATAAGCCATCTTCTTGTCTGCTGGGCTCTTAAATAGCACTGCGTCCAGCCCCCCAACTGAAGAATCAGGTGGCCCTGCCCTCTTAGGCTGAACATAAAACAGGCAAGAATTGAACAAAGAACTTATAAATGTTATGTTGCAGCAATATAGAATGATGAAAAGGATGAGCAGTCCTTTAAAATACTATCAGCCAGACCAGGACTTTCATTAAATCTGACCCAAAAATAGGCCTCAGCACAGGCAGCCAGAACCCACAACTCAACATGCAAGCTTCAGCCCTACACTGTCACAAAAGGGGGAATGACTTTAAAAGTCCAAAAAACAGATTAAACATTGAAATATAAACATAAAGGCATTTCAAGGAAGAGGATGTAAATCTATTGCTTGATAGATAGATAGATAGATAGATAGATAGATAGATAGATAGATAGATAGATAGATAGATAGATAGATAGATAGATAGATAGTTTGTTCCCAGGCCCTCTCTCCTTGTTGCAGTTTCAATTCAGAGAGACGCCGGATCTTTTAAAAGGGAGCAGTGGAATGACGATTTCCTGAAGTTTGCCAAAATGCAGTGGTCCTGGCCAATGGCCAGCGCACTAACCACTCGATGCCACAGGCTTCTCACTTTGTGTTAGAAAACGACCTTCTGTATCGCGTAGCCGAGCATGATAGGCAGGAGAGAAGGCTACTGCTAATTCCGCGGACCTTCCGGTGCCAGGCCTGTAAGTTAGCACACGCCCACCTCCTAGGTGGCCATTTGGGCACAGAGAAAACCCTGGAGCGGATTAAGCTCCACTTCTGTTGGCTGGGAATCAATAAGGAGGTTTGTCGCTTTTGCACTTCCTGCCCAGAGTGTCAATTGCGACAAATTCCAATCCCCTTAATTGATGTTCCCTTCCACAGAACTGTCGTCGATTTAGTCAGACACCTAGAGACCTCAGCCCGAGGACACAGGTACATTTTAGTCCTTGTGGATTACGCTACCAAATACCCCGAAGCTGTTCCATTGCGCTCAGCTACTTCTAAAGCCATTGCATGGGAATTGGTAGGGGTCTTTTTGCATGTTGGCATTCCTAAGGAAGTCCTGATGGACCAAGGAATGCCCTTTACCTCGGTGACGTTCATGGAGACTGCCAAGTTACTTAAAATAAAGCATCTAAAGGCCTACGGTATATCATCCTTAAACCGACGGTCTGGTAGAGAGGTTCAATCTGACTCTCAAACAAATGCTTTCCAAGGTGGTCAACGAGGATGGAAGGAACTGGAATCAGCTCCTCCCCCTTGTCCTTTTTGCCTAAGTTCCACATGCCTCCACGGGGTTCTCCCTTTTGAATTATTGTATGGGTGACAACCCCATGGGTTGGGAAGAAGAGGCTCTTCCCTCTACAAACATACTGGAGTATATCGTGCAATTACGTGATAGATTTGGTAAGATTTGGCCCCTCCTTAAAAGTCACATGGAAGAGGCTCAAGCAGCACAGGTCCGATATTATGACCATGGCACATCTCTCCGGGAGTTCCACCCGGGAGATTGGATCATGGTCCTAGTACCTACCTCCCACTCTAAGCTACTTGCAAGGTCCCTATGAAGTTAAGGAGAGGAAAGAACTTGTCGACTGTTTGGTGAGTCAACCCAATCGTTGGCCGAGGGAGCAGGTTTATCATATAAATCTGCTGAAACCGTGGAAGGACTGGGATCCCGATCCCTCCTCCGGTCAGCCCCGTTCACTCTTTGCTCACACAGCTAGCCTTAACTTCGGTGTGGATTTAAGTCCCAGACAACGACGGGAGCTGGAAAGAATTATCTTGTCTGTCTTGAAGGTAGTGAGTAAAAACCCCGGAAGGAACTCTCTGGTTGACCACGACATTTTGACAGAGCCGGGGTTATAGTCCGAGAACGTCCGTATCATCTTCCCAAGGCAAAAAGAGCTGAACTGGAGCTTGAGATCAAGCACATGCTGGAACTAGGTGTAATCGAAGAAAGTCATAGTCCCAGGTCCAGTCCCATTGTATTGGTCGCTAAGCCTGATGGAATTTAGAGGTTTTGCAACTTCTTCCGTCAACTTAATCAAGTCTCCAAATTTGATGCTTATCCAATGCCACGAGTGGACGACCTCCTCGAGAGGCTTGGAGAGGCTCAATATTTGACCACACTGGACATGACAAAGGGGTACTGGCAGGTTCCTTTAACGGACTCCGCGAAGGTTAAGACCGCGTTTAGCACACCTAGTGGACACTGGCAGTATTGTATCCTTCCATTTGGGTTACACAGGGCTCCAGCAACCTTCCAGCATCTGGTGGACAAAGTGCTCAGGCCTCATAACTCATACAGTGCTGCCTACCTGGATGATGTGGTCATCTATTCCAACACATGGATGGAACACCCACAACAGGTAAAAGCAGTATTGCGGACACTTGGTGAGGCCAGGCTTTGGATTAATCCCAAGAAATGCTTCTTTGGAATGAGCAAAGCCAAGTATTTAGGCTACCTGGTGGGTTGGGTTACCGTGAAGCCACAGTGCTCCAAAGTAGATGCCATTTTGAAATGGTCCTGTCCGTTAATCAAGCGGAAGGTCCAAGCCTTTCTCGGGTTAGCAGGGTACTACTGCCAGTTTGTGCCCCGGTTCTCAGATAGAGCAGCGCCCTTGAACAATTTGACAAAGAAGAGGGCCCCAAACATTGTGACATGGACTGAAAAGACAGACGCTGCATTTAGTGAGTTGAAGCAGGCCCTTACGTCCGCACCTATTCTGAAAGCACCTAACTTTACTTTACCTTTCATCCTCCAGACGAACGCATCGGACAGGAATGGGGGCCATGCTGAGCCAAAGCGTTGATGAGGTGTTCCACACCATTATGTTCCTGAGCCGGAAACTGTTGGACCAGGAGACCAGGTATGCAGCGGTGGAGAGAGAGGCTTGGCGATTAAATGGGCAATTACTTAGCTGAGGTACTACCTGTTGGACCGGAAATTCACCCTTGTCATGGACCATGTGCCTTTACAGTGGATGGCCCTGCACAAGGAGTCGAATCCAGGGGTCACTAGGTGGTTTCTTGACCTCCAGCCATACAAGTTTTCGCTCATTCATCATCGGGGCACTCTTCACGCCAACGCTTTCTCGGGTTCACAACCTCTCTGTCAGGGTCGACTGACCCAACGGGTCTGGGCTGAGGGGGGGTCTTTTCACACACGTGCACATGGTAGACGGCTAAAGGGCTTGAGTAGGGGCAGTTCCGAGTCATACCAGGATGTGGCAGGGTGCACTGACTCTTCTTCTCCCTTGCCTGCAGACCACTCACGGGAGATTCCACCTGGCCCTCGTGACATCACTTCTGGCTCCGGCTCCGGCCCTTGTGATGTCACGTCCGGGCTTGAACCTATGGCTGAAGACCTTCATGAGCCCAACCCCTTTGATCTCACTTAATGTCTTCCCCTTTAAAAGCCTCCACCTTTTCCCTATTCCCTCAGTTCTCTTTTGGACTTGGTTTTGTGCACAGCAATGATATAATTTAAAACTATAATTTGCAGCCAGGAAACCAAATATATGGGTGGCTGCCCCAAACCTTGCTATGGCTCTTTGTGGCTTTTGTGACAGTGTTTAAAATTATGGAAGGAATTAGTACAGTGGATTCAGGCTGTTACTTTAAAATATGTTCAACAATAACATGGACTGACTGATGGAAACTTATTAAGAGCATATTTTGTGCAAGCACTAGGTTTTTTTTTCACATATAGAATCATAGACACAGGGGATAATTTACCAAGTTGGATGGTGGACAGGTCGGACTTTAGGGACCTTCAAAACTGAACTGTGGTACAGTGATTAAGGATGTCAAATCCTGGGGTTTTGGGTTCCTATCCTGCCACTGACACTGTACGACCCTGGGGGCAAGTCACTTGACCCACTGTGCTCCTATTGGAAAAAGAAAAAGAAAAAGAAATGTAACCAATTGTATCTCAAATGTTGTAAGTCTCTTTGGATAAAGGCATTAGCTAAATAAATGCAAAGTTGATGTCATTTTGGATAAATGAGGTGGATAAGATTCGTGAACTTTGCTTGGCTGAATGGTCTGTTCCCAGCTATTTTTCTAATGTTCTGGCATTCATTTCTACTTTTTGGTAGATTGATTGACAATATTTGCTGAGGCTTTCTTATTAATGAAGGTAATACAAATTCAGTGGCTGATGTTTTGTTTTATTAAAATTTTAAAACCAGACATTTAGATTAAGCTTTATATTGCAAAACATTTAGATGGTGAGTGCATCTGGAAACGTTTTATGTAAAGCAAGATAAAACTTACAGAGGTGCAAGTTTGGAAGCAATAGTGCATGGAAGCAAATTGACCTTAGTCTGTGTCTCTGTGGTGTTTCCTCCATAACTGGATACTGTAAATTTCTCCCACATCCAAAACATATGTGTGTAGGTGAATGTGTTGACATATATATCTATGGCTTTGCAAGGAACTGGACTTTTAGCCTGTCCAGGGCTGATTCCTGCCTGATACTGCTAAGACACAGTACAACTATCTGACAGAATAGCGGGTATATCTGAAGTTCAGAGCCACAAAGAGAAGAGGGAGTGCAATCTGAGAGCACATTTTTTTGTCATCTCATACTTTTGACAATTTACCCATTATATGGCACACAACCTGCCTTATACTTACAGTACTTTGTAAATTTGATAGGTTTCAGATTAGATTTCAAGACTTTCTTTCTTATGAATATCTTTTATTGAATTACTTACATATTTTATTTCATTTGCCTTTGCAGAGCAAGAAAAAAAGCTTATTACCATAATAAAAGCTGGAATAAATGCCTGTTTCAAAAGGCATTTTCTGTAGACCAGCTCAAATATCACATTCCGTTGTTGTAAAAATCTCTGTGTAATGGCCATAAGCAGTATAGGATAAAGCTGATAGAGAAAACCGAGGCCGCAGCCTATAATGTGATCAAGAGGACTCCCATCAAAAGCCATGACACCAGTGATACAGCTAACAGTGCCCATCAATAACTATCAGATAGCGCTTAATAGGGGAATAAAATCTGGACAGATAAGAAGTTTGGATGGAGCGGCTATAAATCAGTTCTACTGAATGACCTATATAGAAAAGAGAAGTCCAGGACAGGACTACATAAATTGCTAGTTGATACTGAATTATAGAAAAGGGGATAAAAGAAAAAAGAAATGCACTGGTGTTGGCGTTGAAAAGATCAGAAAAGTAAGAATGTAGAAAAAGTATTAAATGTTCTATTACACGATCATATTGTTTATCATGGTTTATAGAGCAGATCAGGGATGTTGCTCACAGATCAAAAGTTTTCAAATGAGGTCTCATCACTCTCTATTACAATTTTTTTTCTAGCAGTAGGTTTCCTTCTGCTCTGTAGCTATAAAAATATCATAGAAATGTGAAATAAAAAGGTTAAAGTGGTGTATATAAGGATAAAATAAAAAGGTTAAAGTGGTGTATATAAGGAAACTCTTTGCTAATCGTATGATGACTAAACTGTTATTTTAGATGATGTATACTTGATTTTAATTTTTTATTTTCAAAGATATACCAGGATTGAGGTGGCACCTTCAAACTGAAGTGCACAGTATATTTTCAAATTTGCTTAATGTAATGTTAGGATGGCAGAACTTTTCATGTCAATGCTGGGCCAACTGAAAACTGGGACCCATCCTCTGTAGAGCAGCCACACTTATATCTGGTTTAGTTAGTATCATAAATCAACCTAATACATATATCTCAAGTAGAGATGGTTAGAAAACTGGAGACAGCGCAGACACCCAGAAAATGTGCAAAATAACACAGAAGAGGAGTAAATCCAGAACTCATATGCAGGGTCCTGTAACTGTGAGACAGCACAAGTCACTGAACTACCATACCAAGATTGTGGCTTTTTCTAAATTTGCTTTTCTGTGAGAAGGAGTAATGGTCATCCCTGGTGGAGAAGAGAGAGAACAATGTTATTGAGTGAAAGATTTGGACATGGAATGCGGTTGCCTTGTCTAGTAAAGGACTGGCCGGGTGTTTGGATAAAATTCTCATCTAAACAATCAAAATATGTCTCTATGTCCACCTAAGGTTACTAACTACAGAGAATAGTAATCAGCACAAGCTTGATTTGAATTAGGTTCCTCCACAGAGCTGTACCACTTACATTTCTACATGACATTGAGAGGAAATCAGCAACTGAAGAGGACCTTGGAGTACATCTGCTCTTCCTGTATAAGTAAAACCTCTCAAGCGGGGTCTGTAAATTCCTGAGGAACAGTTGAGGACAGGGAGTGGTACTCCATCCTCTCTGACTTGTCACCATGATCTTCACTACGATAGCTGTGTAGAAAATGGATGGATAGATAATGTAACATTTTTCCTTTATCTTCAATGAATTTAAAGCATGCACACTTCTGCCATAGTGCAGTGAAGGTTTTCTAGACGAAATTAGAAATTTTACAACCTGGTACAGTCACAGCTGAGATCTGTGCTCAGTAAAATCCTGCTTTACATTTTCTTTAAAATCTCCTAAATCATTTATTACAAAAAAAACCTGCATTTCATTCCAGGTCTACATCATATAAATGAAAATGATTCAAATTCAGCACCTCATTACTCATCCAACTTAACAGGGATTATCATCTGCTATTTGCGTTCTGCAGAAATAATTTGCATCTGTTTTAACTGTGGATAAGTTATGGTGTGAGGCGGCATATCGTTAGCTGTATTAGAAAAAATAAAATGAAGCACTCATTCATCCATGCTTTTTGTAAACTCACTTTGTTTCATTGCTCAATCAATGGGAAACAATAGAACTAAATAAAAGAGGTTGCTGTTAAATCTATTAAAATGCTGTTGTTCATTTCTCGTTTTTAGTATTTAACATCACTTTATTACTCTGACACCTACACTGGCTTTAGCATATAAAAAGGTAGAAATCACCCCTGAAATATGATAGATTTAAAAAAAAAAAAAATCCATTAATTCATTCATTCATTCATTGATCATTTTTCCAAACTGCTTATAAAAATTCAAGGTTGTGGTTAAGGGAGTGCAGAAGCTGGATATGACAGAAATGAGCGCGTTGAGCTGGATGCTTGGAGTTACAAAAAAAGACAGAATAAGAAATTAGACAATCAGACATACAACAAAAGTAGGAAAAAAATCTAAAACAGTACAGGAAAATAGGTTGAAGTGGCATGGACAAATGATGAGGAGAAACAACAAATATGTGGGCAAAAGAGGACTAGGAATGGAAGTGCAGGGGAAGTGGAACTGAGGGAGGCTAAAACAGAGGTGGATGGAGAAATTGAAAGAAGATTTGAAGGAAAGGGTCTGACTGGTGAGGAAGTGCAGGACAGAGCTGCATGGAGAGGGTTGATTAGGCACATATAGACTCCTAGTAAACCGATTCTGTTGAAATTTGGCACATTACTCTTCAAGGATATTTATTGGCAAAGTTTAATTTGTGTTAAGATACCTTGAATACAAATGAATGCATTTTGAAATTTCAAAATTTTCTATTGAAAAGCATTTGTGAATATCTGTGCTTTTGAGCTGTCGAATGCAGCACAGTCCCGTGACCACCAGTCACACATGTTTGTCATCCTCATTGACTCTGTCAGACTGGTCATAGAGGTGGGCCATTAGGAATAGGGAACATGTGTGTGTTGGACTGCACAAATTGAAGAAAGGCATATCAGTCGCAGGAACACAAATTGATTGCCTATCAGTTCATTTTCACTCATACAAAGTTTTTCTGCAGTGAAGCTGTTGATTACATATATTGGGAATTATGGTTTGGATTAACTGAGAAATAGACTGGGTGTCATCCAGTATATGATGATGGTTAGCAACACTGAAACAATTCATTCCTGCATACCTTTTCCCTAAATCCCAGTTCATCCAACCAATTATTGCTCACAATTCTCAACATAGCAAGGCACTTCCCAAACTGTGGAAGATTTTCAGTAATTGATGCATTTAAAAAAGAATGTAAGCACAGATTGTTCCTGCAAATAAAAATCAGTTGTGAGTCACCATTCACAATGAATTCAAGATGGATGTCTTTTATTATATCAAGCCTCATCTAGCAAAGCAGCATCTTAAGTAAGTTAGGTTCATTTGCATAACACAGTAATGAAGCATTTTAGTTTACATCAATCAACATACAGATAAATGGTATATTCTTTAAACACACCTATTGCTTTTTCAAGTTCCTCATTTAGCTTTAAATAATTATACACAGTCTTCATATTTTCAATTTCCTTTCTCTCTCTTAATGAACTACTAGTATTAACATCCATCAATTCTTCAATTCTGTCCAACATATCAGAAAATGATTCAGATTATTTAGAACCATTACTTTTTGATGACCGATTCTATCATGAATTGGAATTAAATTCTCATCAAAAAAGGTGTGAGGCCTCCAAAAGCCTTCACAAGCCAGGCCTGGCATCCTATTCCTGCCCGGATTACGCCTTACCCTAATCTGCTTGACTCCTAAACCCAAAGGCCTGTTTTGACTTACTAAAGGGGTTAAAGCTTCAAAGGTATATTTAAATGTTACTGTAAAGCTCTTGGCTTGCATAGGCAAACCACAAAAAATGATCTTTATAAAAATGGAGGTGTTTATTTAACCAAAAGAGTAATGGTAATTACAAAAGAGCGATTCAAAACATTTTAAAACCTTTGTAATAGTTTGGTTTAGAAACACTGCTTCGAAGTCTGTTGATCAGGTCTATATTATGTCACCTAATGTTTCAAAATGTTCCAGTCTCACTGAAAAAACTAAATAAGAGCTGATGATATTTGATCAGAATATTAACACTTAAATAGTTTTATAAACTCTAAATTAAAAAAGTAACAAAATCACATCAGACTTCCTTGTGCTGGCATTTCACTGCTACCTCACATCATAAAAGCACTCTGTGGGTGTGCTCAGTTTAAGAGCACTAAACAAAAATAAGCTGCATTATGTTGGATTAAAGCCTAGGTAAACCTCAAATTTTGAGTTTCTGTTTTCTGCCACTGCACATTCCTATCTATAATACACTATTTGTTCCTGTTTGAAACTCTACTTAAATTACTGATCTTGATTTTAGAATAGCACTTTATTTAGTTAAAATTATTGTTACAATAAAATTAATAACACGGTTGGCTGTAATGGGAATCTAAGAACTTGTTGAGAACAACCAAGTAAAGTGTGATAATTTCGAAAAATAACGATAATGTGGCAACATCTTCGTTCAGTGCATCTGGGCTCTTGTAATAGTGCATTCACAACCAAATTCAATGCTGGACCAGTCCATGATTCACATTCTGTAAATAGTATATTCACTCAAAATTATTTATGATCCTTTATTAAGCTAATGAGTTTGACCAACACAACTATTACAAATTAATTTCTTATGCATATGTTTGAGCAATTGCTGTCAGATGTCAGTAATGTTTAATTATGCTGTACCGTGTGATAAGCGCCCTGCCATATACACAGGACAGACATCTAAGAAACTGGACATATGTATCCAAGACCATCAAAATGATGTGGAGTGAAAAGATTCAAGAATAAACAGTGACTCATTTGAAATAACTCAAAAAACACAAGAGAACTTTGCCAGACATGGTCCACAGATGATGATCCGATCTGCGTTGCCTTGAATGCTGCTTATGCCCAGCTCAGCTGAAGCCACTACACCATCAGTGACTAACACATTCTGTCACATAAAATTCTCTTCTTTTCTAATGTCTAATCGTTTTCCTCTGAACCTGACAAGTGTCAAAAGCTGAGAAATACAGAATACTTTGATATGTGCTTCTCTTTTATCTACAATAGATGTAGATATAGCCATATAAATAATGATAGAATCAAGTATAGGTATACAAGCTTAATAGAACATCATTGGACAACAGATCAAGAGAATGTGTTGACTTCAAATCAAAGTTTATTGATTTCTTTCTGCCACTAGATGTCACTGTGATGTGATGCTTCGAACGTTACTAAAGATCAAAACTTTTTGTGAATCAATCATTTTAGTTAATTTGATCTCTCAAACATTCCATTTCTGCTCTCACAAAGAAAAATAGCAAAAGCCAAAAAATTCAATCCTTAGCTAACAAGTGCCAAAATGAGAAATCATAAACCAAAAACAAAGCAGTAAAATGTCAAAAAGGCAGTAAATCCAATAACAAAAGAGCACAACTCCAACAGACTTCAATGTGCCATGTCTGAGCACTTCTGTTCTGACTCAAATAGCCAGCGGGATGTCTCAAGCATGGTCCTGCATTTTGGGGTACCACCTACAAAATACAAGGGACACTACAAACAGGATATACGTAATGAAAATACAACATATATATAGAAATAGTTTAAACTAAACTAAGCATAAAAAACAGGGATCAGTAAACACATAAGCAAACGTGTAACAATAGTGATGGGCTTGTTCAAATAATACAGAATAAGGCACATAAAAAAATTCATGCAGAACATTTTACTGTAACAGGAACACAGAGTGGATCATGTTATTCAGAGAGTGTTACTTTAATAAAACTAGAGTTCATAAGAAAATGCTTTTTAGGGATTGCTCAATTTATCTAGTAAGAAAACTGGCAAAAAAGACATCTGACATTTGTTATCCTAATTGGCAATTTTGCTTTTGTCATGTTTAACAAATATGATACATATTGACTAAAAGGATTCCAACCGTTTATTGCTTAAAAAAAGTTATGCCATGAACAATTCTGACTGTTACCAAAGATATCATGTTCACAAGACAGCTCTTATAATATATAATGCTAATTTAACTAAAAGTGAAGGTTTTGTTTCTTGATCTGCTCAACTCAGGGAAGTACATAAGCAATTTGCTAAAGGTATTCTGCTGTACATTCTGAGAACTAAATAAAATGGTGTAATTTATTACAAATAAATCCCTTTTTCTTCCTCTCTGTTTATCTAATCTATGATTTAGAGATGTATTTTTATGCTTTTGATATTATTTGTAGCCTATATTCCCCTGAATGCTTACAAAAATATAGCATGCTATTTCTTTCACATTTTCTCATTCTAAAAAAAAAGCTTTGTGAGGCACTAAAGTCATTTTATTTAATTACTAGGCACAGTACCTGTCAGAATAATTGAAACAATTTGCTCTCGCTTGCCCCACATGTACCTTCATCACCTTTCCTCTGCATCTGTTTTTGTCTGAACCTCTCTTGACCGGCGTTACCTTTCTTGAGTGTGTTCCCGTAAAGCCTGCTCCTCAGACTCTAACATTATTTTTGAGGCAAATTTCTTGCCTCCTGTCCGGTTTTATACTTTTCCATCTTTGAATGTGACTCTCTTAACATAAGCTTTTACTGTTTTTTGTCTGGCTCAGAATTCCTGTTACTCTTTTGCCAAACTGACCAATCACACCATAAGCAAACTAAGGAAATGAACACTACAGTTTTATTATATAGTAGATTGCAAATGAACACAATTGGGAGGGTGTTGAAGAGTAAAAAAAAAAACCACAAAAAAATGCAAAATGACAAGTCAGCTACTATTTCTCCATAGTTCTAAAAACACTGCACAAAAATTACCGGAACAATAAATCATCACAGTCTAACACTGTCAATAAGCTTTATGGATGTTAGTCTGTCTAGTTATGAAGCATAAGCGATTGTGAACCAACCTCACCTGCTTTGGTGTAAATGAATGTGACAAAAGCAAGGCACTCCCCAAAAAGGGAATGGTTTTGCAGGTGGTAGTCACAGGCAATTGTTCTTTTCTTATCCTTCCTGACTCTTTCTTTTCTAGTTTTGTGTTTTGCTAGTGTCAATGTCACTACTGGTCACATGAGGTGGTACTTGCATGATTGATTCAGAATCTCTTATGCTTCCTAACCCCACAGATTGATATCCCTGAAGATTAATAACTTCCCTGAAGCTTAATAATATGACAAATATAGGTGGCTTGCCTGTTTTCTGCCTCCCTGTCTCTCTTCTACAAAACCTACTTTCAGTGCAATTCTTCAAAATTCTTTTGCCATTAGAATCCATAAACCCAAGTTCAATGTTGTTAGATATCCAATCTCACCAATATCTAGCATGAAGTAGTTATACAAACTCCAGAGTTATTTCCTTTATTAAATGTTTCCATACACAGTTTTATTATCACTTGGCCTCAGCAGTCTTTTACCTTCTGGTTTACATCCATCTAATGTCCAATGGTCATTTAAAAATCAAACAATTCTGGGTTGCCTGCCCTCTTCAAATGTAGTGTGGCTGTCTGCTATATTGTAAAGTGTAGTCTGGCCTCCTTTAGACTGTAGCCTATCCTCTATTGCCCATTACCACACAAATGCACAACTATCTATAGGGACCTCTATTCTATGATGGAAAGCCATCTGGATCAGGTACTTAGGGATATTCTTTTCCCCTGGCCTAATCCATCCTACTTTTTGAGCTTTGTTCATGGCTCTTTTCTGGTTCACTGTATGACCTTATTAAATGCAAAATTATTTTTTGGTGGGTCGAACACCTGACAAGAGCAGCTAAGTATATGCCAGACAGCTTGAGAATGCCCTTTTCATCAAAGCCTCAAGATTTGTTTTCCATTTGCTGTTTTCTTTAGATATCAATACTTTGGGTCTATTTAATTTCTTAGCCCTAACTCATTATTCTTGAAGTAGGAGAAAATTCTAGAAAAGGTGAATTAGAAATTGGGTACATTTTCATAGCAAGTTGTTTGGGTTTATAAGGCCTTAATCTTCAAAAAGTATAAAAAATACACAAGTGTCTACCTATCTCTCTATTGTGACACATAGGGGGCTCTATCGCTCCCTTGAACCCCTGTCCACGACTCCAGACACCAGGTAAAAGTCCAATCGTTGACATTATTAAATTGCCACAGTGCACAAAGCACCCTCTCCTCCACTATACTCATACAAACACAATAATAACTACAATAATACAATCCTCCAACTCCCAGACGTGTTGCCACCCTTCCACCCAGCTCAGCTTGCCGTCTGGGAGCTCTCATTGTCCTTTTATATATCCTGACCTGGAAGTGTTCCAATCCCCAGTCCTCTGACTCACTTCCGGGTTATAAGGCACAAAGAAGTCTTTGGTCCTTCCTGCAGCCCCCCCTTGCGGCCCCTGTGGTATCCAACCAGGGTCTTGTATAAAAACTACATATCCCATGACTCCCTGCTGGTCTTCGGGGCACCTCCATACTGCAGGGAGGGCTCCATCTGGTGGCCTGGGGTTATTGGCCGGGATAATAAGCCGGCCAAAGATCACACTATCTATCTATCTATCTATCTAGTCATGAATGTGTTTAAAATTTTTAGGCAAGGAGAGGTCCTGGCAATTAGGTGGCAGCACGAAGTTCCTTTTAATAAATAATGGGAATAAATAGATCTCTGAGAAGAGTTGCACAGTCCCAACTGAAGGAAACAAATTGAGGGTGTTTTAATCTACAGTAGTATCAGCATATGGCCATAGGTTTCTTGAGTTCAAAACTGAGTTTGGGATTAGGATTATGTGAAGAGCTGATGAGACCAGGGCCAAGAGAGAGTAAAACAGCAAGAGAGATGAAAATTGAGCAAAGGCGGGCCAGTGAGCATTCCCTCCCTATAGATACAGTACCTTCAAAAAGTATGCAGACCCCTTCACTTTTTCCACATTTTGCTATGTTGCAACCTTATACTAAAACAACTCTGTGAATGGTCTTGAGTTGTGCAGCCACAGCTATAGATGAACTTCTCTGGAGAGATTAGATGAATAGCTGTCCAATAATGGTCTCCATCCAACCTGACAAAGCTATAGAAGAAGAATAGAAGAAAACCCTCATATCCAGGTGTGCAAAGCTTGCCACATCATACTCAAGATGACTCCTGGCTGTAATTACTGCCAAAGGTGCTTCGCCTAAGTACTGAGTAAAGGGTTGGAATGCTTGCGTCAATGTGATATTTCAGTGTTTTATTTGTAATAAATTAACTAAATTTCTAAAATCTTGCTTTTGCTTTGTCATTCTGATGTATTGAGTGTTTCTTGATGAGGGAAAAATAAATTTAAGTGATTTTAGGAAAAGGCTGCAATGTAACTAAATGTGAAAAAAGTGGAGGGGTCCAAATACATTCAGAATACATACAGTATGGCAGTGGTTCTCAACCTGTGGGGTGGGACCCCCTAGGAGGGGCGCGAAGTAACAAAAAGGGGGTGCGAAGATGTGAAACAAAGAAAACAAGAATCAAAAATATGAAAAAAAATATCTGTTGAAACCACAACAAATTAGCTTAAACTACATTCTGATACTAGAACAATAAATATAGAGTTAGATAAATGTTGATAAAAGTTAAGTAGATATAATAAAATATGCATCTACATTTCAAAAAAATGTTAGGGGGGTTTGATTAAAACTGTTATGAAAACTCGAGTCGCAAATACATAAAGGTTGAGAAACGCTGCAGTATGGGGTATGGGTGTTTTTAAAATCTTTGAAATAAGACCCAGATGGCTACATAGATTTCTTTGTTTTCTGTTTTTCTTGCCACTTTCAAAGCTCCCTTTATTAATCCCTCCCTTTATAATTTATCTTTAATAAATACATCCATTTTGATAAGCTTTAGCCTGCTAGGTCAGGTGGGGCAATGATTCTGAATATTAAATTCAGTCAAATTAAATGAAAGTCATGAAGGCCTATTTGGAAAGTGTTAAATATGGGAAACCAGTTCATAAAACCTTACATTTTGTAACATTCTCTCTAAATTAAATGATTAAGAAATGCAACACACAAATTTGTGAAACATTAAACCTTCTGCCCATCTGTCAGATAATTTAATTACTGATAGCTGCTGGACACAAGCTCATAAACTGTTAAATCAGGTCTTTTTCCTTCTAACAATTAAATTAACCAAAGGAGCCGGATACGGATTTGTGTTAAATTGTAACTCCTTTAGTCCAACAGTTAAATTAATCAAAAGCGCTTGGATCTGATTTTGTGAATCATTAAATCTGGAATTTAACACATTTACTCATTCATGAAACATTAAATCTGGTCTTATTCTTTCTAAGCATTCATTTACGCATAGATGCTGAAAGCTGATAAGTGAAACATTAAATCTGTCCCCGTTCCTTAAAATTATTAAATTAACTCAGGTTGTCAAGTAGTTGGTGGGTGTGCAATGACAGCAGTTCAGAGGTTGCCAGCCAACTAAATAAACTGATACGGAAGGCCAGCTTCATTACAGGACTGATCCAGCACTTAGAGTATCTATCTATCTATCTATCTATCTATCTATCTATCTATCTATCTATCTATCTATCTATCTATCTATCTATCTATCTATCTATCTATCTATCTATCTATCATATAGTCCCTTTCATGTCTATCATATACTGTAGTGTCTTAATATCAGTGGATTGCTGTAGTCAGCTGAAGCTAGCTTTAAGTTTCTGTGCAGTCACTTATGGCATTTTTTGTTGATAAGTCAGATTTTACAGCACCCAAAGGGCTGTTCCCTGGCTTACTGCAAAAGTATTATAATGTGTCAAAACACTGATGGATTCTTTGGTACCTGCTGATCTGTGTGTGGTGTCGGTTGGGAATGATATTGATTATAAAAATGTTTGGCATTATGACTGAACAAGTTAGTGGTGGATTTTGTAAATGAAGAATCATTAATAATAAGGTATGTTTCAGTTTACATTCAGTTTAAAAGGCAAATAAAATGTTACGTTATATCAAACAAATGTAAATCTTGGGACTTTATGCTTAGACTGCATAATACACTAGTAAGACCATATCTAGAGAACTGTTTGCAGTTCTGGTCACCATTCTACGAAAAATACATAGGAGCATTTGAAGGTGTGTGGAGGAGAGCAATCAAGCACCGGGACTTAAGGACATGTCCTACTCTGACAAGCTCAGAGAATTAAACCTGTTTAGTCTTGAGCTGAGGATACTGTGTAGGGACCTAATTAGGGTCAAAAGTATTTTTAAAGTAGATCCAGCAGAATTTTTTCAATCATATACTAGAGGACATGAGTAGAAATTAAGGGGAAGTGCATTTAGGACTGAAGACAAGAAGCAATTCTTTGTTGAAACAGTTGTGGGACTCTGGAACAAACTACCGAGACATGTAATTGAAGCAGAAAACTTGACAACCTTTAAAAAATAATCTGGATGAGATATTGGGGCAGCTTAGTGATTAGCTAAATAATCAAGCCAGATGGACTGAATGGTCTTCTCATTTCACAGGTAGTTTTGTACTTGTGAAATGTGAAGCTTACAAAAAAATATTTTTAAAGATTTGCTGTGGTTCAAAGCAAGGGGTACAGTATTACACCTTAAAAACCTCATGCACTCGTCTGTGTTTATGTTTATCTGCACATAATCAGTTCCAATTATGCCTCTCATTTATATTACTGTGGAGAAGCACAGTGCATTATGTAAAAATGTGACATATTTTCCTGAAACACACCATTATACACAGTACAATGTTTGCTCCATTGGAAAATCTCATTACATGGTAAGCCAATTCCCCAATCCCTGCCATTACCTTGCAACCACACTATGCTGTTCTTGATTCCTGCAGAATAGGCGGAGGATATGTACTCTCCAAGCACCATGGAGCCTCAAGCTTCTTTTCTTTTTCTGATACATTTGTAGGATCGTGATTGTCATGATTGTCATCATAATACCAGAACAAGTCTGCTGATCCAACATAATGTCTACATATGATAGACAAGGAGTTTGGGAATCTTTTTCATTAGAGATCTTTATTTAAATACCTAGACACAAGCACATTTAACGCATGAAAACATTCCCAAACTGGAACTGAACACCTTTCTTCTTGTGTCAATGACATGAATTTTGCTGGAAGTGAAACGTAGTTTGTTTCTCAAATGTTTGTCCAAAGTGAAACACCAAATTTTGTAGTACATTCAGTTCTGTGAAAATTGTTTTGCTCATAACTAATAATTACTGAATAAGTTGGTAGAGGAAGGGTTGATTATTCATGGTGCTTTGTTCCCAGTTTTGCACTTACAAAATAGGTTATCCTTTCAAATTTTCCCTCTTTCTTGAAAAACAATTATATATTGGATGAGTTGCAGCACTAGGAGTAGATTATATCCAACAATACCTTTTGCTTATCTACAAATTCAAGCAAATTGTTTCCTTTAGTATGTCCATCCATCCATCCATCCATTTTCTAACCCGCTGAATCCGAATACAGGGTCACGGGGGTCTGCTGGAACACAGGGCACAAGGCAGGAACCAATCCTGGGCAGGGTGCCAACCCACCACAGGACACACACAAACACCAAGCACACACTAGGGCCAATTTTGAATCGCCAATCCACCGAACCTGCATGTCTTTGGATTGTGGGAGGAAACCGAAGAACCCGGAGGAAACCCACACAGACACGGGGAGAACATGCAAACTCCACGCAGGGAGGACCTGGGAAGCGAACCCGGGTCTCCTAACTGCGAGGCAGCAGCGCTACCACTGCGCCACCGTGCCGCTCCTTTAGTATGTATAACTTTATATTGATGAAGATATCAGATTTAAGGTTGATTGTTGTGGCTACCCTGTCTGAATTGAAGAGGTGCTTTACTTGTGATAGAACTGGAAATAAAGCCTCACAGTGTAAGAATTAGTCAGTTCTGCTCTTTCCAATTCTAAAAGTGCTGAGGTAGTAGGGGTTGTAAGGCTGACTATGCGACTGGTCTGTAGGTGTCTGTGTTGTATGTTGAACCCCCAGTACTTTGCTGAAAATTTGGGAGAGTAAAAGTGGTACTGAGCTCTAGTGATGAAGAATGACTCAGAATTACTGTTAAGGAAGATGGCAACATTCCTCATCACTCTTCCAGGCTGACCAGTTATTTGAATAAAGTATTCAATATTGAGTGCACTCTCAGCATCATAGAAAATTTGGCACATGACCTTATCAACACTGATTTAGACCTTTAGCTTTTAAACTAGATGTTGTGGGTTTATGGCTGGCCACTGACATTTACCATGGTGAAAAACCTGTGAACTGAGGTGTTCTTAGATGCGAGACCACAGTAATACATTTTTCTTCAAAGGTGGGATCTGTACTGTACACGGGTGGAGTGTAGTAGAATTGATGCACAGAAAAGGCGTGGACTGAGAGAGAGAGAGAGTCCTTCTGATGTCACCAGGAAGCACTGCGCTTACGTTGGTAAGAAGCAGTTTCTGAGTACTCAGCACAAGGAGTTCTTTAGTGTAAGCTGTGAGGAGAATCTTCTGAGTCAGTCGTCATGGGCTTGTGGCTGATGCAAATTGAGATACTTCTTGGTGTGAGTTCCTAGCAATTCAGTTGACGACAAGAATGGGATTTTCACTGTGGATGGGAAAAGCGTAGTGATGGTCTTGAAAAGAAAAGGTGGCAGCTGACAGAGAGAGCTCAGCTAATGTCACCAGGAAGCACTTCACTCACAGTGCTTATGGAAGCAGTCTCTGTGCGGTTCTCCTTTAGCGGAAAGTTCTAAGAAGCTGCTTCTGAGCTACGCATCATAGGACTGCCACTGTGCAAATCTGTAAACTGAGATGCTTCGTGATGTGAGCCCTCAGCAAGGGATACTTAAATAGTCTGAGCTATTTTTACCTTGCCAAATTATTGTGTACAGCTAATTCAACATGCATAAATACAATCAGGAAGTATTCCTGTGTTACTCCATTCCACTTAAGTACAGAGACAGTTTCGAAAATTTCCAACTTACATATAAATTCTAGAATGCTTTTACTACCCTTTACCTTTTGAAACTCATTGGCCATTAACTTTTATCAGCAATGGTGACAGATGCAGTAGAGCAGGGGTCCCCAACTCCGGTCCCGGAGGGCCCCAGTGGCTGCAGGTTTTCATTCAAACCCTTTTCTTAATTAGTGACCTGTTTTTGCTACTAATTAACTTCTTTTGAAACAATTTTATTGGACATGCTCTTGAAGACTCGGACCTCTTAATTGTTTCTTTTTCTTTAATTAGCAGTCAAACAATAATGAGATACAAAATGAGCCAAAACATGACCAGCAAAACATGACCAACATTGTCGATCATGCAATATCTGAAAATAAAGAGAAAGAAAACAGAAAATCAACAATTTCAGAAATGTATGCTGTTGCACAATGAGATCAGCAACAAGCCATTGAATTAAAGAACGGGATTCATTAACGACAAGAACCGTCAACTCATTCTACAGGCTACAAAAAGGACATAGCAGCACTAGAAAAGGTCCAGAGAAGAGCGACTAGGCTGATTCCAGGTCTACAGGGGTTGAATTATGAGGAAAGATTAAAAGAGCTGAGCCTTTACAGTTTAAGCAAAAGAAGATTAAGAAGTGACATGATTGAAGTATTTAAAATTATGAAGGGAATTAGTACAGTGGATCGAGACTTGTATTTTAAAATGAGCTCATCAAGAACACGGGGACACAGTTGGAAACGTGTTAAGGGTAAATTTCGCACAAACATTAGGAAGTTTTTCTTTACACAAAGAACAATAGACACTTGGAATAAGCTACCAAGTAGTGTGGTAGACAGTAAGACATTAGGGACTTTCAAAACTCGACTTGATGTTTTCTTGGAGGAAACAAGTGGATAGGACTGGCGAGCTTTGTTGGGCTGAATGGCCTGTTCTCGTCTAGATTGTTCTAATGTTCTAATTCAGCAACTGGTTGGAGTGAAATTGTTTGAAATGAGTTTCAGGCCTTGACTTAGTTGTTCTTCTGTTGGCTCCCTCACTTCAGATTTCATTTCTGTTTGGGTGACACTTAAGGAAAGAAACCAATTCAAAGTGGCAATGAAGAAATTCAGGGGAACAAATCTTTAAAAAATAAGTCAATTAAAGTAGAAGGTAATTAGCACCAAAAACAGTGCACTAATTAAGAAAAGGGTTAGAACAAAAACCTGCAGCCAATGGGGCCCTCCATGACCAGAGTTGGGGACCCCTGCAGTAGAGTAACATTGAATGATTACTGCACACTTTACGGACACTAGCATGTACAGTATATCACTATTGTCGAGAGTCAGGAGTTCCAAAACCACAAAAGTTGAAAAATACTTTTGAAAATTGCCCTTGGGTGGGGAATTACCATTCAAACCCCAACTAGAAAGTAATGGGCCCAGAAAAATCTTTATAAGATAAAAGGTTAATCTTAAACAAAGGCTACTTATCCAAGAAGGTCCTAAGAGCAAAAAAACTTGCCTCAAAAGGCAAGGCAATCCACTGCAAACAAAGTCCCAATACAGAATCCAAAGGTGAACTGAAAAACAGAGCACAGGTTAAAAAATCCAGCAAATAATGAAAAGCAATAAGGCACAGTAAAATATAAATAATACTCCACTTCCTAGCATGTTCAAAATGAATATATAGGGTGGAGGGCAGTTCCTGGTGGTGAATAGCAGGTGTTCCAGCCCCTTGAGGGACCACCCACAAAACACATAGGACATAATCTAGACTTTTTTCAATTATGAATAGACACAAAGAAAAATGTACATCATAAAAATAAATTGTACAAAATTAGACAAAACAGACAAGAAACACAACTCTGTACCACCAACCCCGCCCCTGCCAGGCAAGGAATACTGGCTAAAACATGACAACTATATAAATGGGTACCTGGTACAGGGTGGGTAACTCTTGGCCTAAATTAGTCATATTTTGATTTACTACTTATTCTAAACATTTGTCTTCTCTTAAAACTGGATCATTAGAACAATTGTGACAAGAACAGGCTTATCAGCCCAACAAGCTCATCCATCCTATTCATCTAGATTTTCCAAAATAAGATGAAGTTGACATTTTAAAGTCCTTAAAGTCCTGCTCTGCACCAAACCACTTTGTCATTTATTCCAAGAATGTATAGCTCTTTGCATGAAGGGAAACTTTCTAACATTTCTGGTGGTACATTTGTGCCTCACTAGTGTATTTCATATATACTGTGGAAGACCGTGGGGAGACTTGCCCAGCCGGAAAGCCTCAGTGGCGGAAGGACCAGGGTAGAGGACATATCCACAACAATACCTCCCCTGGGATACAAGAGGGCAGCCTCCCTGGATTGCATCAGGGACACGGGCTTTGAGCTGGGAGGCTCAACCCTGTTGGGGAACATGGTCACCATCAGGTGGCGCCTGGACAGTCCCGGAGCCATGTACTACAGCACTTCCGCCACTCCCAGAAGTGCTGCCAGAAGAGGATCTGGGAGCATGTGGAGTACTTCCAGGGACCCTTACAGCACTTCCGCCACACTCGGGAGTGCTGCTGAAAGAACATCAGTGTGCACCTGGAGCACTTCTGGGTGCACTACAAAAGAGGCCGCCTCACTCCATTCCGAGAGCCGGAGTCGGGAGGTGGTGGACAGAGCTTGCGTGGAGGAGTGTAGGCGGCAGGAGAAGATAAAAGGAAAGAAAGTAAAAGAGAAAGAAAAGGACTGTGAGTTTATTGTGGTGCTTTGTGCACTGTCTATGCTGTAAAACAGAGCAGCAAATAAACTTTGCAATTTGGGGACATTGTTGGTCTGCGTATCTGTCTGTGTCAAGGCTGATTGTTTACAATATTTAAGTATAACCTTCTTTGACTCGTACGCTACATGTTGTGCTATAACCTAACATCCTATTAGCTGTCTTGATCACCTCTGTACACTGTACCCCTAATGAAAGTGCAGTGACTGTAGCTGAATCATGTCTTTTATTTTTCTTTTTAATTTGCAAGTTAACGTATGTAACTTCATAAGTTAGCACAGAAAATTGGTGTATAGTACGTGGTAAGACCTACCAATCACGAGGAACAGTGATTACTTTAGGTTGTCTTCACAAGTGTCTTGCTGGTTTTCGGCATTATACAATGCCATCCAAACTAATACGTGCACAAAGATAGACAAGTACTTCAATCATGGCGCTCCAGAAATGTGGTTGCAGGGGTGTCCTCTGTTGTTCATGTTTAATTTTAGTTTATACCTTTAACAACAAGTGGGTGATCTTTGATGTGTTTTGTGGATTTATTGTAAGGTATTCATTTCTGTCAGTGATGTAGGTTATTTAGTGGTTTGATTGTGGTTTATGTGTTATTACGTTAGACCGTCTACCCTCTAACATGTGGTTAGATTCGCCGTGTTTTGGTATAGAATGTGGGGGAATGGCACACTCTTTATAATTTATCCGGTAGGGGTCAGTTAACCTGATGATGGGAGAGTCGTGCTTGAAGAAAACGAAAGAGTGAGAAGACTGAGTGCACTGTAGCTTGAGAAAGGTTGAGTGGCTCAATGTCTGGCTTATTAAACTCCTATTAGCTGGAGAAGGTTCTTGATTTTCAGGGTGGTTTTTGTGGCTGTAGAGCCATCTTTTTTCGGATGTTTTAAAGTTGCAGTCTAACCTTGGACTGAGCATTGTATAATCAGGATAACAGCCTTGTAAGTTTTGTATGGATTTTTTTCACTTTTCATTTGTTGTAGATATATTTTGCTTTTTGAGATTATTGTTCTTTTTTTTAACATTTAACACTCTACATATCAGCTTCAGAACTGTTTTAATGATTTGTTGTTTACATTATCTGCCTTTTTGTGACAGCCGCCAACTCAAAGACTCTGTGTTTTGTCACCTTTTGTCCCATTCGGGGCCAGCTACCATCAGAACACTTGCTCCTGCTGGTGGCTGCAATCCATTATGCCTCCCAGGTCCGTCTCAGAAGGAGTACTTTCAAGTTTCAGACCTCCCATTGTGTTGTCAAATCTAACATTTTAACTTCCTACATGTAATACTTTATATTAACTTTCATTAAATTTCATCTGCCTCAAGTCTGCCCAAGCCTGTATGCTGTCCAAGTCCCTCTGTAACAATTTAGCTGATTCTACAGTATCTGACCTTCCATCTAGTTTGGCAAAGGATTAAGTCTTTTTTTTCCTCTCATCTGATGCCAGATATTCAAATCCTCTGTTATCCTGAATTGTCAACTTAAATGCTGTCTTAGTTATGGAGACTGTTGTTCCTGAAATTCTGCGTTTGGGCGTAGTTGACTCAAAAGAATGTATATATTTCTATTACTGTATTACAACTGAAATAGATATACTTCTCTGTAAACATTATTAATGCTTTTTAGCCACCGTTCCTCCAGATACATTGGTCATAAGTGCTGGAAATTAGCTCATCACATTTAAAATTTTGCTTTCCTTACTCTGAGACGATGACTGTAACCCTTCAGTTGGAGTTTAGGACAGTACATGCAGCAAACATCAGTCTCTGTCCTGAATAATTGCAATCTGTTATTTATACTGTTTTCTTTTTTTGTAATGCTGCAGAACAATTTTAAACTGAAAGTAAACATAAGAATCTAAGAAGATGACAGGATACATGATAATAACGCTTAGAAAATGCTAGGTTTATTTGTATAGCTAAAAGCCAGAACCACTGCTTTGTTACATCCCTGTCAAGTAATTCAGATCCCTCAAAGCACAACAGAAATACATTCAAGTCATTTTTATTCATTTCTCTCCTTTTATTAAGGGTCTTAATAGGAGGCTCAGCTCTCTGAAGATATTTAACAAGCATTTCATAGCAATGTACAGAGAAACCATTTCTCATGCGATCCAGGCCTTTAACCTTCCATCTTTCAAGCCCTGCTTGGTAGAAAAGTAGAGACGAATAGCAGTTAGCATTAAGAAGAATTAAGAACTGTCAGCCTCGTTCTGCTGGGCTCTGAAAGTCCTTAAATCTCTTGGTTTTGGCAATCAGTCTGTGTCTAAAGCTTCAGCGGGAGAAAGATGGATGCATTCAATAAACACACTGCTGAAAGAAAAAAAAAACGCTGCAGTCAATGAATTAGACTGATAAATGGGTGCAGGAAATTTTGCAAATCTTAAGGTTTCGTTTGACAAACTCATTCTTTTTCAAGGTTGCTTGTTTAACATTATTTTGAGGGAATGGGCTACTTATTACGGTTTTGCATGAGTTAAAAGGCATTTTCACTCTGCACGTGCTCTAATCACAAATTGGTGCTGACAGCACTACCTCTTTAATGTCGGTTAGGAGATTTATAAATGGATTTTTTTCTGCAACCCAGCTATGTGCTGTTCAATGATGTGAAAATATTTTAACCTTTAGCCTCCTGCTCTTTAGATGCAATCTTTGCATATTATCATATTGTTGAATGTGGTAGCGTTAGAGCTTGACATGTCATACTAAATTGCTAAAAAACAGCTTTTAAATTGCACATCTACTAATGACAGTACTGGAACAACTTACATTATGGCCTTGATGGACACCTTCAGGAAGTAATGCGTCTATGAGCAGATATCAGCACAATGCACTTGGTGTACAACCAGACATCAAGGTGCCACTTATGTACTGCAGTCTGGAAGTCCTGGTTTAAGTGTGCATGCCAGGGTATCAAGATAAATAGAAGTTATTTAAAGGTGGGTCTATTGATGAAAGATGAAACAAAAGAAGGTGAGTGCATAATTGCATAAAATTGGAATTGATGGAGAAGGTGAGGTCATTACTGGTCCAAATTCAAAAGTCAAAGTCTCAGATTTAACTTTTGGTATGCACTTTGCAGTTTGATTAATGTTAATTGGCAATAGAGTGCTCTTCACTCAAGCCCCGCTGTCTCTTTTACGTGAGTGTAAGGTTTCGATTTTTGCTTTCAGAGTTTAGTGTTTCTGATCTTTACCCTCCATTTTAGAGTTCTAGTTTGGTCTAGGTATTTCAGTCTGACATTTTTTTTGAACACCAGTCCTTTCTACGTATTAATCATTTTTTTTATCATTGGATTATGTCTGCAGAAAATATTTTTTCCATCTCTTATCTATGTACTGAATGAAAAAGTTAGTAAAAAGTTTATGAGCAATGACCAGGAAAAAAACAGGCAAAGGTCAATACTACTGATGAGAAAACCCCACTAAGATCACTGCTTCAAACAATAAAAGACACAGACGGAACAATATGGACAAACAAAATACAACTAATGCTCACAAACTAGCAATAAGTTAAAAAAAATAGAAATAATAGTGCTCACAATCTTGGGGCACACACTGGATGTGCCATGAAGTGGCAGCTTGGGACTGGCTTCCTCCATTGTTTGAAGTCGTGGCTCCAGGCGCAGCTGGAATGTTGGTCTGTGCAGATACTTTTTCCTTACATCAAGAAGATAGAAACACCTTGTAAATAATAATCAATCTTATGTTATTATTCTTTCACAGAGTCTCATTCTGACATAAGGAGGGAGAGGGCTTCTTTAAGGCTTGTTATGACTGACTAAGTATCCTTAATTAGCCATGTGGTGCTAGACTAGAAATTGAGCGAGCACACAGGGATTAGTGGTATATATCCTGTGGCAGTACTCATAATATTCTCATTATGTTCTGTTAATGTACCCCTCAAATAAAAATACTGCATTTTTTTAACACATGCAGAGTGCAGATTGGCTGGCTCGGATTCTAATATCACACATAATCAAAGCAGATCAGGCACAGAACTTACAGTACATATGAAAGATCTGTGAATGGTTGCTACAGCTTTGTGATGTTAAGCTAATCTTGGAAAGAATCATGGGGTGCTGGGAGAAAATTTCATCTAAGTTAACTACACTGCAAATTTCCAGGAAAATATTTGGCAAACAAAGTCAACAATGACTACATCAAAAACCACTTTGGTGAATTTCAACATTGCCAATACCAGAAGTCAGAAAGAGAATCTTCTTTTTCATATACAGCTTTTCCCACTTTTGGGTTGGAGTGCTCTATTGGACCAGCCTCCTTCACACTGTTGTACAGTTCCTCACCTGATACCCCTTTCTCTCTTAGGTCCCACGTCACACAGTCCATCCACTTTCTTTTTGGTCATTCCCTTCTCCTCCATCACACCATTTCCTTATCTATGATTCTTCTCCCACCATTGTCTACCTCTCTTCTTAATACATACCCAAACCAATTTAACCTTCTTTCCTGTATTTTCTTTGAGATTTCCACAACTTTAATTGTACCTCTGATTCTATCATTCCTGAGGTGATCAAGATGTGTTACTACACACATCTATCTCAACATTCTCATTTCTGTAGCATCTTGTTTCCTTTAAGTCGGTGGTAATGGGCTGCAGTGTCAAAAGGAGTATAAAAGGAAGACCAAAGAAGGTAACGCCAATAATTACAGTAAATGGTGATAACTAAGAGAATGGCAACTTAGAAACCAGCATAACTCATCTATAAATGAATGGTGGGAAGAGTTTTGTGTAAAGTGGGAAAAAAGTGTTGAGAAAGTAATATACATTAAAGCACATTAAAACATATAAGCTCTAATGGCTGAGTATTTGTCATTTTCAATAAATAGAATGCAGGTTTCATAGCGAGCTGTCGATATGGATGGCAGATATGAAACAGAGTGCTGCTTGTTGGAAGGAAGGCTTCAATCACATTCAGATTCAAATTACTAAGGCAGCTCTTCCAGACCATGAACAATGATGACTGGTGCTGAATTGTGATGTCATGAACCTCTGTTTTTTTCCAGTTTTTTAATGCCATAAATTGTTTTTTCATCGAGTTTTTATTTAACATCTACACTGCCCAGCAACTTGCTGCTCCTGTATTGCTTATAGATACAGACTCCTGTTGCTAATCACATGTTCTGGTTGCCACTATGTGTGATGTCATTAGTCTTAAAAAGATGGTGGCACCCAATATGACTCATCGAAGATTTGGATAAAAATCACAACAAATACATTGCAAATTTAGTAGTCAGAAGGAGGCATCTTTATGTTTTGTTTTTTTTAGAACCACAAATCCATTGGTCACATTTATTTTTTGTTTCAGCACATCTTTGCTTATGTTAGTTATTTTTTGTGCTATCCCACAGTGCTATTTTGTTTTTTCTATGGTCAACGCCCAACATGGGACTTTAATATTGATGGCTGCTATGTTTGTTAACAGTGACATCAGGGAGCACGAACAGTGTGACATTATAGATCATGGAGTATAAACATAACTCCCTTCTTGGTTTGTTCAAATTTGTCCATTTTACCTATAACTCCAGTATTACTATTGTTGTTAAAAGTTTCTCTGGTTATGAATTCTTTTCGAGTTGGTCTACGATGTTTCTCCCACATCTCAGCTCTGGTTACACAACTTTTTTGGTTACTGGTTCTCTGTGTTTCTTGACCTATTTTGTTCAAGTCCTTATTGATTAAATTCTTTGACTCCTGGTTATGACCGTGTCTTGTTTTTTACAGCCTTGTTCTATGTCCTGTTTCTCATTCCTTAACTCAACTGCCATCTCATGCAGTTCACTACAATATTGACTTAAGTATGATTTTTAGTTTATGTTTTGGCTGAAACAATTGATAATTTTGACTACATTATTTGGTTTACATTTTGCCTACAATGAACAATCCAATTATTTGATCTTGGCCTCTCTGTCGGACTAAGATTTCTGGTGTCACCCTCTCAGCATCTCTCTGTCATATGCATTTTGGCTTTTATTAACACTTTTCTGGTATTAACATGGAAAACTAGGGTCTGAAAACAGTTAAAGGATTTCAAACATACAGGTGTACCTCAGATACTAATAGAAACTGGGTTAATCAGTCAATCTAAATTTCCTTGGTATGAGCGAATGACATTTCCTTGCATGTGTAGCCATACACATCATGCTTCTCGAATACGCTCTGGTCCTCTGTTACCCAGAACTGGATGAAACAAGTTCAATAATGGATAAATGTATGTGTTATTTTAGATATAAAAATCGCAAATAAATTTGAGGATATACTTAACCCTGATTTTTCTTGTAGTTAGGCAACAGAAGGTCCTTTCTGTTTCCACCACTTCATGCTTACTGTGGTCAAACAGGCTTTGGTCCATGGTTGTCCAGACACAGTTTTGATGACCATGTTCTGATAAACTTTTGTTGTTCCATCAATGACATAGTCACTTACTCGGTCACTCACTCTTTCACTCATTTATTCTACTTTACTCCTTTGTTCGCTAGCTCCTTCACTCAGTCACTAACTCAATAGCTTTCTCCTTCACTAACTCACTCAAAATTCCTTTTCATCATCAGTTAAAAAGCAGTTGACTGTATAATTTAATATGTCCATATCCTCACATAAGGGCCAGTCAAAGTTTCTGTAAATGTCACACCATGCTGCTAAAAGATTTTAACTTTAGGCCAAACAATAAAGGACAATTAAAATTAAAAAAAAAAAAACACCTTTTAAAATACCCAACCAAAGTCCTACTTATTTGTGATATTGTCATTACTAATGAGTCAAATAATGGCTCCCTTATAGCTAATTGCATGCTAATGTTTTTCCTATTTGTAAAATATTGATTTTCCGAAGGATAAACCTGCAGTCCTGTTATCTAGTATTCTAATTATTTGTTTACAGACTTACTGTTTACTCTTCAAAATGAGATTTCTGTTCAGAAGACTTGTTCTTTCTTGTACTTTATTGGAGAGAATTTAATGAAATAGAAATGTGCATGAAATACTGATTATTGTGTAGTTTCTGCTTCATTGATTGCATTTATCAGTTGCAGCTCATGGTTAAGAGAAGTCCTCAGGAGAAATATTTAAAGTGCTTTGAGCTCAATGGTGCTGCTGAAAAGCTTCAAAGAAGCCAATCAGTTTTCAAAGCACATGATATGTAGACATTGCTACATCAGACTGTCCTCAGTTATTGATGAGACCAATAAGAGAGTGTTTAAATATGTTAATGCAGAGATTTGATTTAGCTGTAGCCGTTCTGTTACTTTAATGCGGTCTTATCAAATTGTAGTGTGGTACAGGTTTATCTTTGACATGGAATATCTTTTGAATTATGGAATAAACACTACCTATGTGTTTGTTGTGTGCATTTCCCCAAGAACAAGAAAAGGTGAATCTTTGTTCCTGCTTAATGACAGATTTGTATGCAATATTAAAGTATATCTATGGAACAGCTCACCTGTTCTGTTCTCTCACTCTGTCCTGGGTTCACCGACAAAAGCGCAATAGACATATGCGCCCCGACAAAACCGCGACCGACAAATGAGCGCCAACAAAGCCGCTAACTGGTTTTCGACAAATGCGCGCCGACAAAATCGCCACGATAAAATCGCGAGAGAGGCCAAAAGAGTGGGACGCCCTTGCTGCAATCCTTCCTACATATGCAAGGCGTGATCTTAAGGACTATCTGCGTGCCGTGCTGATGGCATGCCACGTCTCATAATATTGACTTCTAAAATAAATATTATTATATATGCTTTAAACTAGTAATTCATATTTAATGAAACTTTCGCAATTTTGACGGCGCATTTTAATCGGCGCTATTTTGTTGGCACGCATATGTCTATAGAGCAATTGACGGGTCACACTGTCCTGTGAGGACTTCGTCTGACCCGGTCCCAAACCCTGCTATGTCTCTTTCCCTGAAGCCACGTCCCCTCAAGGGAGACACCTATGGGTTCTTTTGAAGTCAAGAAATAGAGCTGGAGAAATGGAGTTGCCCAAAAACTGTGTGTTCGAATAATGGCACCCATTATTAATAAAGTTTGAGTGCTGTTCCTCCAAGCACCAAAATAAAACATTTGCATGCTCGGACCTCTTCAGTCTCTCTTTTGATCAACCCTGTAACCCAGACACGACAAGGTATACATCTTGAGACTGACAGCTACCATTCTGTGTGAGGCAGGTTGTCAGACAAGAACAAAGTCCACCTTCCCATCTATGTTTCCATTTTTTAAACTCATTTGTTCCACTATACTGTCAATTTTAGTTTTTCTGTTTGAAGAAAGCAACCAGACAACTTAGAATGAGACACTCATCCCATCACAGGACACGGACAGGAACCTTTAGGGCTCGTTTTTACTTCACGTTCAGAACACGCATGTGCCCGCATCATGGCTGCCACGTGTTCCCATCGTTCATTTGACGCGTCCTCTGAACAGGTCCACAGAAATTAACGTGATGCATGCGCGAGTTGCAGTACCAGCAAAACGTTGGGGGGTGCAGTGTGCTAAAAGTTGGAATGTAACATCAGAATCTCTGGTTACTATCTACTTGTGACAGAAAGCCACTTTGCAGATCCTACGAGATCGATGTGTTCGCTTCAATGTTTGATTAATGGTTCGATGTGTTGAAGCAAAATGCCGACATATAAATGAATTTGTGGTGCTTTTATATTCAAGAGTTGCATATTCCCGATCATAATGACATGATACATTTTAAAAGTCTCACATACCGTCTTCTGTGCAGTCTTTTTTTTCTAGGGCTTCCTCCGGACCTGACAGCAGTGGCAAACAGCAATAGATCACCACACAGAGCACATTAAATGTATGATATTCCAACTCTCTGCACATTTAGAATCCTAAGATTTATACTTGATATCACTTTCATGATGAAATGCATTAAAGTATGTATGTTACATTTTACAGATAAATTGACAATTTCGTTTAAATAATGAATACTGTTAATAATTACACACAATGGGGTGACATGGTGGCAGAACGGTAGCGCTGCTGTCTCGCAGGGAGTCATGTTGCTGGTATTCTCTGCCTGGAGTTTGCATGTTTTCCTTTTGGGTTTCCACAGTGTTCTCCAGTTTCCTTCCAAAGATATGCAGATTTGGTGACACTAAAATGACGCTAGTGTATGTGAGTGCTTGTATTCACCTTGCGATGAGCTGATGCCTGTTCAGGGATTGTTTCAGCCTTGTGCCCAATGCTTGCTGGAATGGACAAATCCCTGGATTGATGGATTTAATCATTAAACATCCTTTTTAGAGATATTGCTGTAAGGTGTCATCGGATATGTAATGGAAGCCAAACCTTTTCTCACCGTGATGATATCTCACACTGCCGCCTGGTGGATTCCTTCAGATTTCCATATGGTACGTGCGAAAGTATAAACAGTAAAATGCTTGCGTAGCAGGAGCGTCGCATGAAGTATAAACCTGGCCTTAGAGATGCTAGACTGCAATAAAAGAAATATCAAAATTTGATATCCGATATGTGGAATATTTGAACTATAAAATAAACAAGAAATGGTTAACTTTAAAAATTGAGTAAGTTATCAGAGTAAGTGTATAGCTTTTTTAAGGTGGGTTTACATAAGTTACAACACACCTATTTTTGCCATCATGCCTGATTGTCTGTCCATATAATTTTCATTGAGATATGTGGAATAGTGTAAAATGTAAACATTTTCAGAAATTAAATTAACTTGCATTTAAAATGTATTACTGTAATTTTTAAACTGCCCTTCTTAAAATAATTAGTTGAGGGTAACAGAGCCTGGGAAATAATTACCTAGTTTTAGTTACATTTTCTGCGGTGGGGTTTGTTTCCTACCTTGCTCCCTGTGTTGGTTGGGATTGGCTCCAGCAGACCCCCGTGACCCTGTAGTTAGGATATAGCGGGTTGGATAATGATTGGATGGATGGATAGTTACATTTGCACAAAATGCCAACCCCTATTGTTATCATCATTTCAAAAGCTTTAGCAAATTTTCAAAACACTCCATGTAACCTTAGTTAATCATTAATTTATTGTTTCAAATACACCTTGAAAGTGGTTATTTCAATTGTATTCCCATCCTTTACACCTGATAGCTTCCCAAGATACAATCTATGGAAACAATTACTGCATTACGTAAGTGGTTTGTATGGTTCTCTACAATACCAAATTTGTTCTCCTTAGTAGAATAATTACTCAATTAAAACCTTCCACTTGTGCCTTTGACCCAGGCCTAATGGGCTTTATCAAAGCGGTTTCTGGTTTTCTAATTGACAGTGTACTTGATGTAATTAACTTTTTTATTAGATGCTTGGGACTTCCCAGAATCTTTGAAGAATGTAGTGTTAAGCCTCTGTTCAAGAAAAAAAAATCTAGATTCCTCTTTCTTGGAAAATTTTAGACCTATTTTTAACATTCTATCCTTGATAAGTTTCTGGTTTTACAAATCACAGTAAAGAAACTGCATTGGTTAAAATAGTTATGATTTCCAATTAATGCTGACACAGGTAACATATCTGTTCTTATTCTCTTAGACATGAGCACAGCGTCTGACACCATAGACCGCTGTATTCTCATAATTCATCTTAGCCAATGGATGGCTCTCTCTGATAGTGTCTTAAACTGGTTTAAATCTTGTTCTAACAGGCAGTAAATTAGTTGTTAGTTGTGGTGATTGTATTTCAGGAATCCATGATATTGTATATGTGATATAACAGGGATCTATTCTGAGCCCACTATTTTTTTCAACCTACATGCCCCTGTTATGTCAGATTATCTCAAATTATAAAATGAACTACAACAGCTAAGCAGATGACACTCAGCTTTACTTATCTACAGCACCTGATGATCGAGAAGCTCTGCTCACTCTGATTCAATGTTTTTCTTGAGTTTCAGAATGGATGACTAGTAATTTCCTCTAGCTAATAAAGGAAAACACAGAAATCATAATCATAGTTGTTGCCAAAGTGGAATAAGTGAGGGTTTTAGAAATAAATTTGATCACTTTGCATTAAAAGTTGGAAACAATGACTTTAGTCTTTATTGTGGACTCAGATGTAAACTTCAGATTGCACATTAACCATATTACCAGGACTGTATTTGTTCATTTAAGGAGTGTAACCCTTTGGTATGTATTGGCTTAAATGATTGCAATAAGAATCGAACTGGTAGACATACAATTTCCCATTTTCAATCATTGGTTTCAATTTTGAAAGATAGTACTAGGTTGTTATACCGTGTTAGCCATTATGAATGTAGAGAAAAGCCAAGCAAAATGACACCTTTTATTGGCTAACTAAAAAGATTACAATGTGCAAGCTTTCGAGGCAACTCAGGCCCCTGCCTGAAGAAGGGGCCTGAGTTGCCTCGAATGCTTAAATTTTGAGAGATAAATTTCCACGGGCTAGTATCTATATAGCTAAGATTCCTTATTCAGTTAGGGATCAATCAGAAGATGTTTGTACCAGGATATGTCAACTAAATGAGAAGTTAGTTTCATTATCAGGGGTGAAAGTGATAGAAAGTCTGGGACAAGGTGATGCAGAATTGGAACCGGATGATAAATTTCATTGGACACTGGAACAGTCCTTCTTTATAGCTGATCATTGACTAGAGTGTTTGTATTTGTTACAAGAATCATATAGGTTTATATCAGCTAAAGAATGTAATATTTTTAATTTAAGTCATAATTTCAGATTAACACAATCAGATATATCCCTTTTACAAAAAGGGCTTACTTTTGTACCAGTACCGGTAAAAATGGACTTAGATGAAATTAGGAGGGATGTATATAAGTACCATCGTCGGTTGAAGCTTTTAGATTATTTTGAATATGAGGTAGGCCAGGCGCCAAAGACCTTTGTTGAGCCTTCTCATTAAGAACCCAAGAACCAGAAATTGAGTGAGGTTATCTTAGAGTTAATAAAGGATGATAAACAAGAATTAGCAAAGATGCAGCTAGTTCCTGGGGCTCCAGATAATTTGACAAAAGCTGAGAGATCTTTCCTGGAGTATCTTAGGGTAAACAATAAGCGGATTATTATAAAACCGACAGACAAAGGGTCCTTGACCATTATTATGGATAGGGAACAGTATATCTTGGAGGCCAAACGTCAATTGTCTAACTAACTTCATTATAGACCTCTTAAAAAAAACAATCGGGACAAAATACATACTAAAATGATTAAGGTGTTAGACAGGATGCAGGAGGACGGCTATATATCGGCTGAACAGAAACGATATTTGGCAGGGCCACCGGATCCTTCAGTACGGAAATTTTATCTATTACCTAAAGTGCACAAGAAACCAGAAACATGGACTATCCCGTTTCAGATTCCGCCGGGCAGACCAATTATTTCTGATTGTAGTTCTGAATCATATAGGGTTTCGGAATGGATTGAATTTTATCTTAATCCATTGGCTTGTCAACACAATAGTTTTGTGCAAGACACATATCATTTTTTACAGTTGATTAGGGATCGATCTTTTCCAGAGGGGGCCTTCATGTTCTTGAAGGATGTGGAATCCCTTTATACAAACATTAGTATAGATTTGGGTATGGAAGCAGTGAAAAAGACTTTAGAACAATATCCGGATAGCGCTAGACCTGATGAATACTTAATGGATTTGTTGAAATTGAATCTAACAACAAATGAATTTGAATTTAATGGGAGTTTGTATTTACAAACCTATGGAACAGCGATGGAGAAAAGATACGCCCCATCTTATGCTAATATTTATAGGGCTAGATGGGAGGAGGAGGCCTTCTCCAAATGTCACAGGTTACCGTGTTTGTATCTGAGGTACTTGGATGATACTTTTGGGGTTTGGTTGTATACGGAGGGAGAATTTCATGAGTTTGTGGATACTCTGAATAACATTCATAAGACCATTAAAGTAACAGCAGAATTAAGTATGGAGTCCTTAACCTTTTTGGACACTCAGGTGTATTTTAGTGGTATTTCGGAACTTCAGAAACAAATATGTGCTAAGGTACATTTTAAAAGTACCAATACACATGCTCTTTTACAGAAGGGGAGTTATCATCCTAAACATACCTTTAGGGGGATAGTCAAATCCCAGCTAATCAGGTTCTGTAGAATTAATACAGATATGGAGCATGTGCAAGAAGCAATTGGGGTTTTGTTTTCATCCCTAAGAAAGAGGGGTTACTCTAGGAGGTTTTTGAGGGAAATTAAATCAGAGGTGGAAAATACATATGGTACATGAGGTATTTGGAGGTTCCTACCAATATCATAAATAAAAGAACAGGGATACCTCAAATTAGGGATTCCCAGAGTAACATAAGGAATATATCAGAGTTGTCTTGGTTTACGGCTTATGAATCAGATGTAGATATTTGTGATTCCGGAGAAGGGTTTGAGCGGATCCTGATGAAGGGAAAGGAATATTATTGTTTGAGGAAGACCGGAGGAGGGATGTTAGATGGAAGGGGATGTATTTTACCTAGAAAGGAACAAATGGTTAATTTCCTGGATGGCGGTACTTACCGCTGGATCTGTCCTTTTCTTCTTCCTTCTTCTGTCTTCGTACGTTGTTGGGACATCCAAAACCTGCAAAAACCACAGATTAGAATACAATTAAGATATAATAATGGGATCAAAAGTATGGGAGGTAGGGATTATACGGGAAAATACTTACCTGTCCTAATACAATTTGATTCTTCCCAGGATGAGGTGGTGAAGATGGTGGAGGAGAATGAGGGGGAGTTTATTTTGTATAATTCTCTTGACCACGGGGGAAGTAAGAATGCGATGAATATGGTGGATTCGGAATGGTATTTACCTCAAATAGATGGAAGGCAGATTATTAGAGTGGGAGTAGTAGGAGAAATGGTCCATACTCATATTGGTCCAGAACCTGAAATTTCTAATAGGAGATTGGAGTTTAATGTTAGTTTAGATTTGGAAGAGGAGTTAAGGGGGAATAAGAAAATCATTACAATTATACGAACTAACCCCACCCCGAATTCTGAACTTAAGGCCCATGGGGGGAGCCCTAAGATTAATAATTTGCTAGAAATGTTTAACCCTAGCCTGAATTCTAACCCTAAGGCCCAAGTCGGGATCCCTAAGGTTAACAGCTTTAAAGAGATGACCAACCCTAGCCTAGATTCTGAACTTAAGGCCCATGGGGGGAACCCTGAGGTTAATAGTTTGGAAGAGATGGCCAACCTTAGCCTAAATTCTAATCCTAAGGCCCATAGGGGGCTCCCTAAGGTTAATATTTTAAAAGAGAGGACCAACCCTAGCCTAAATTCTGAACTTAAGGCCCATGGGGGGATCCCTAAGGTTAATAATCTAAGGGAGGGGTTCAATTCCAACTCCGTTTCTAATCTTAAAACCTATGGCAGTTTTCCTAATGTGAATTATTTGAATGAGGGGCCCAATTTTAATCAGTTGAGGGACCTAGAGACTGAGGAAATGGAATTGGCAGGAGGAGGGGATGAGAGAATAAATTTGGCAGTGGATATTAACCCTACGATTGGAGAATGGGAACTGGAACCAGATAATTTGGAATATTTAGTGAAGGAGGTGGAAATATTGGAGAAAGAGGAATATAGTTCCATTAATTTTTACCTTTTCAGCTCAAGCTCAGGTGGTGGTTAAGATCCTAAAAAATAATTTCCAAGTGGCCCAACTATTGGATGAGGAATTGGCGGGTATTAAATTACTTTCTGCGTATCAGAGAAATAACAACTTAAAAGATTATTTAGTAAGGGCATCTTGTACGGTTCGGAGGAGGAATAAAACAGCATGGCAGATCCCTTATGTAAATAAAAAAATAATTAAGAATCCGATGACACTTAAAGAAAAGCCGATTTTTCAGAATTTAACCCTCACTTCCGTTAATTGCATTTATGCAATTCAATGTAGAAAATGTGGCCTAATTTACATAGGGGAAACAAAAAACACAGCTAAAGCAAGGTTTATTCAACATCTAAGATTGATTGACAACCAGAAGAAAAGTACTAAATTATATTTACATTTTACACAATCCGAACATGAACCCCTGTTCTTTCCACTTGAGACAGAAAATTATTGGAATAAAAAAAGGAGATTAAAGAAGGAGAGCGAATGGATAGCTGACTTAGACACAATTTTTTCTAATGGGTTATATGAGAGGGAATAGTTGATTGAGTCAGTACAAATGAGTAATATATGGATAAGGAACTTTAGGATCAAAATTAAATAGGAAGAGGAACTTTGTAAAATGACTGTAAACTGTGTACCCGAGCTTACCACCTAGGTGGTATCCCCTACCCTTACCCTAACCGTAATCCTAAAACTCCACCTCCCCTCCCAGTTTTCAATTACAGCAGTATTATAGCCAGCAGCCATACCACATGCACTTCCAATCATCTTATCGAACTGAAGCTAAACAGTACATGGATAAGTGGCCATCTAGGAATAAGCTTGAGCTGCTGCTGGAAGAGGTGTTGGTAAGGCCAGCAGAGGGCACTTATCCTATATTCTGTGTTTGGATCCCAGTGCAGTGACAGGGAACCTGCACTGCAAAGATGGCTGTACTTCAGACGAGATGAAAAAAAGAGGTCCTGACTCTCTGTGGTTATGAAAGATCCCTGGACATCGTTCATAAAAAGTACAGTGTTTCCCAACATTCTGGCTAAATTGCCCATTACTGCCTGGTCATTCTGACCGCTAATTATCATCCATTACCACATAAAAACTAAGGTCTGGTGCAAATTTGGGCAAAATGGATGCCATCAAATTATCCAGGTGGATGCTACACATTGGCGATGGTTGAAGTGGCTCGACCCTCTATGTGTGAAGTACTTTGAGTGTCTCGAAAAATGCATCTTCTTCTACTTCTTGTTAAGGTATGACTCCATCATTGGAAGTGGTGACAGCCTAATTGCATTCATTCACTCACACAAGGACAGGGTAGATTAAACAATACATGTCTTGGAGGAAAATTGTAGAACCCAAAGACAAATATTGAGTGGTCAAGTGGGAATTGTACATAAATAGTGATAATCTGTTATAACTATTAAGTTGTAACTCTAGCATCTGTGACACCATGCTGGTCTAGAGAATCTTCTAATTCAGATGATTTGGCCGCCAATTTATTTAAACAGTTTTATCAAGAAATGTGTGCAGTATGTATCATTTTCCCCACATGACATTTGCATCCAGATTTGATTAGGTCTACAGATTAGACCTAATCTGTACTCATAAACCAGCAAACTCCAAATGTTTAAGAGAAATAAAATGGGGTCACTGTCCAATTTTCAGCATTTTATTGGGACACTATTACAGGGCTAAGAAAAAGAAATTTCTGGCTACCCTATAAGAAGAATTTGGTTTGTCCTTGGATTTCTGGCAGATTCTCTGGCAAGTACTTCTTGATTATTAAGGTATTGTCTATCGATGTTACTTTAATACATCGTACTTAAATATTTTCTGTATTTAATCAAAAGCGTAATTATACATTACAGCCTCCATGTGCCTTTTTATATAAGCAAATCATTTTGAGACAATTTACACAAAAATTGCTATACTTGCGTTATTTAAAAAATATTGCCTCTTTGAATTTTTTCTGTACTTATATAGTAGTTTTTTTTGGAATGAATGAATCTAATTTCTGTTTGAGTAAATTTAATTTTTATCAACATATTATTTTGTTGTTACCATGACACCATTATGTGGATCTGTCATTATAATATATTAGCTGTGTAAGCCCATTCTGTAAAAAGCCCGGAGTCCTAGAAACTATTGAAATAGTCAGAAAAAAAAATGAAATGTAGAGACGTCAGGTAATTGTAAGGAACTACTCTGGGCATCTCTCTCCTAGGAAGATTCTTTCTGCAGACGTGCTCTCATCACTTGTGCATTAGCAGTGGAAGGAAAAGTAAAAGGGATAATGTTTTGCCAATGTTAGCTGCTAAGCATCTTTATCTTTCTTCTGAGGTTTCATTTTGCTGATGTGCTGGCCCTGCTTGTGTTATTAGCAGCTAAGCAAGTTTTCTGTTTCCTCAGAGGTGAAGCCCTTACCCCAACTACACCTCTCACTTCTGGGCCAAACAGTGTGACGATGCGGGTTCTGGCTCCATGCTCCCATCTGATTTTTGGAAGCCCTTGAACCTAACACCATCGATAATGTTACCGAGTGAGTTAGTCAGTGGAGGCAGTTAACAATTGAGCAAGGGGATGGTATAAAAAAGTGCAAAAGTGCTTTTATTAAATGCTGGGTGCCGCCAGTCTGCAAAACCAAGCAGAGAACTTGCATACGACAGGGTATGAGGTACCGTGGAAATGTGTGTGGCTTTACGCCAAGTTTAGGTTTTATACAGTGCGATTTGAACATGGAAACGTTCTTACGCAACAATTCTGTGCGTACACACCGTTTATGCATGAGGCCCCTGGTTTTAACCTTTGCTTAGTTTTCATACTTGTTCATCTTTTGGTCCTATTTGCAATGACATAGTGTTCTGCCATTCTTTACCTTCTGGCAAAACTCAAATATTATAATATTCACTGCCTACAGAGAAATGTATGTTGCAAAACTATTCATAGTTTTTATAATATTTCATCTACTTACTAAAGTTTCAATTTTTAAAGATTTTAGTTGCTATTGGTGTCTTAAGATGTAAAAAAAGCACAAGATGAGGAAAAGAAACAGAAATAGAGAAGAAGTCAGAGGGCAAGCAAAGATCATAATCAGGATTTCAAAATTGTGAGCTCCAAAATCATAAAATATGAAACAAAAATGAAAGTTAAAAAGGCGAGCCAAATGTTGTCACCAAAGTACAAACAAAATTAGAACTCTGAACTGCAAAAGATATGTGTACTCTAGGATAGAAACATAACCTAACTCACATTTTATTCCATGACCTTTGTTATGTCATCAGCCACACATCTGTGTCATTACCCAGGTAATCTGTAAACAAATGCTAATGCTGATAAGTAAACAAAATGGCAACAAAACAATAAATATAAAAATACAAAAGGTTTACAGAAGGTCAAAACCACAAAACAATATACTAGGTATATATGATATTGAAAAGCACATAACAGTGCTAAAATTCAGTAATACCTGCAAGAAGAGGCTGATATAAAATAAATACAAAACACCGTTATCAGTGTCCTGGATGATGGACTGTCAGGCAGACTGCAGTTTGTGAGACTCAAAGACTGCGTTTCTGATACAGATGTGATCAACACTGGAGCAACACAAGGAACAGTCCTGCCTCCTTTTCCCTTCACTCAGTACACCTCAGACTATAAATACAACACCAGATCATGTCACTTGCAGAATTCAGTTGATTCTGCATTTATGGGGTGTATTGATAAGGACGATAAGACACAGTATAGTAGTCAGGGGGAGAAATGTGCTTCTTCGTGCGAAGGGAATTGTCGGCATCTTAACATCAGGAAAAACAAGGAACTCCAGCTATTGAATTTCATCACACCAAAGAGCCACTATGTCTGGTCACTATTCAGAGAGTAGATGAAGAGGTGTCCACTGCTACAGGTACTTCAGGGTTAACATCAATGACAGGTTAGGCTGGTCTCGGAACACAGACGAACTATATAAGAAAGGGCAGAGCAGGCACTTATTCAATAGGAGACTGCATTCCTTTAATGTGGGAAATGACATCCTTCACATCTTCCACAACTTTACAATGGCCAGTGTGATTACTTATGCAGTGGTGTGCTGGGCTGGTAACATCACGTCAAGTGAAACCCCCTAAATCAATAAGTTAATTAAAAGGTTAGGCTAAGTTGTGGGACACACTCTGGACTCCCTGGACATAGCAGCAAAGAAGAGAATTAAAACAAAACTGAGTGCCATTATGAACAAATGCTGCACATCCTCTCTCTGATACGCTAACACTGAGGACTTTCAGCCAACTAAAGGAGAAGTGTGTCAAGAATCGCTATGGGGGCTCCTGGGACTGGGACAGACAAGTTTTCTTTCTTTTTTAATTTTTTCCTTTTAAGTCATTCTGGTGTGTTCCATGAGTGTACATACCCTATGTGTATATATATATATATATATATATATATATATTGTGGAGCCGACCTGGACACAGACAGGCGGACATGTTGTTGAATCACCACCACACGTATTTATTTACAATTTTTACAAATAATTTGGTCACTCAGACCCAGAATACAGTCCAAATAGTACACAAACCCCAAACACACACAGTCCTGGCCACAATATGCCTTTCTACGGGCCCCCTCCACACCTCTCCTGTGCTTTGTCCTTCCGCCTCCCGACTCCAGCGCTGAATGAATAGAGACGGCCCCTTTTATACAGTCCCCGGATGAGCCCCAGATGTTCCCGGCATTCCTCCTCTGGCCACGCCCCAGCGTGGCGGAAGTGCCGGCTGTCCTCCCGGCAGCTCTCTGGGTGCCATCCTAAATCTTCCCCCCAGCACTTCCTGGTGTGGCGGAAGTGCTGGGGTAACAGGTCCCCAAGGCATTGGGGCACCTCCTGGCGGTGACCACGGGCCCCTACAGAGTGGAGCTTCCATGCCCTGTACCCGTGGCCCCCAGAGCAACCAGGAAGGCGGCCCCCACGTGATCCAGGGTGGGCTCTGACCATCTTCCGGTCCCTCATGGCGTTCCGGCGGGTCGTTGCCCCTGGCATCCCTGACAGTATATATATATATATATATATATATATATTATATATATATATATTATATATTTTATATATATATATATATATTTATCTACTGTATTTATGCATTTATTTATTGAAAGTGCTTCTGGAAAAATAAACTTACTATTCTATTCATATGTTTGTAATCATATATAAAATGACGTGTGTCAATGGGAAGTTCAGACAATTTTGTATTATAATTGTTTATTATAAAGGCAACAACAAAACAAAATACATAATCTCTTTTTGAAATCAAAAAAAATCTTTGCTCTCAATCTTAAACTAGTCATGCAGCAAAGAAGAACTACAGTCTGTCATGTATCAATGCTGCCATCATATTCTGTTTCATGGCTTCTGTTAAAATTTTCCAAATCAGGCAAGGAACTTTGTACAGAATAGTCACTCCTGCAGATTCACACACATACTGTACCGATCAACTACCAGTTTAGCAAACCTTTGAAATGCTTCCCAACATTACATATCGTATAATTTATCTATTAATCTCACAGAATAGAAATATTGATCAGAAGGAAAAAATATTTTTTTTAAGCAGAAGTGCTGACAATTGAGAATGCGCATGATAAAGCAGCCAAATGACAAGACAAACTGAGGAATAAAAAAGCTGTAAAAATGTTACATAGAAACGAGAAAGGGACTGTTCTCAAATGATAGGGAATGCCATCCTCATAGTGTACGAAAGAACAGCAGAATACTTAAAGTCAAACTCCACTCCTTAAAGTGTTTCCATGAACCAAGTAGTTCTCTTTTCTTTTTTCAAAAATGTTTTAATTTTTTTTAGTGTTTTTAAGTAAGCAAAATTAAGGTATATGCATGGATTATCATAATATTTCTACCTGTGGTGACCCTACAACCCAGGAGTATTTGACTGAAAAAACACAATTTAGATATATTAAAAAATATGAAAACAATCACAGTCCCTATGGCCTCTCTGCCTGATTCTACAGGTTTCTATTAGGAGGCACAGCAAATCCTTGTTTCCCTGTTCCTGCACATCTTTCACCTCCTGTATCTGTACCTGTCCCTCTAACTCTCTAGGCCATGGGCTCTTCCTTAAACCTACACTGCATTCAGAAAGTATTACGACCCCATCACTTTCTGCACACTTCATTCTGTTGTAGATTTAATTTTAAATGGACTAATTTGTCTGTCAATCTACCCTGAATAACCTGTAATGTCAAAGTAAAAAACATGTTTTCAGGAAGGTCTGCAAATCTATTAAAAATCAAAGCTGAAGTCTCTCATTCATACCCTTAATTCAGTAAGTTGTAGAAACCCCTTTTGGCAATAATTATAGCTTCAGGTTTTCTTGTGTAAATCGCTACAAGATTTGCACACTTGAATTTTTGCAGTAATCCTAATTTACCTCCCAACTCTACACTCAGATAGGCGCTGGCCCTTAAGGCAACTTTAAAATCCATCCCAGAGTGTGTGTCAAGAATCTCTGTTTTCTGATGTTAAGATCTTATTATTCACTTTTTGCAATTGTTACTTTTATTTTTTTGGGTGTTGCTACATTTTATCATTATGATGGTGATTTCAAGGCACTACCATTTTTCTATCTTGGATCGTGGGCACTGCCAAGTTTTTACACAATTAGCTACATGGTGACATTATCAGTTTTGGACTGTAAAAGATGGCAGCAGGCACGGGATCCTAGTTTGAAATGAAAATATGAAAAGAAAAAAAATGAGCTAACTTATGCCTGCATTGTTTAATAAATTAATAAACAATGATATTATGTATATACATACAAACATGTACTGCAAATACTGCATATCAAAATAATGTACTAATTACTACATTATGGTGTACTAATTCTTACATTATATATTTGTGATGCGATTAGAGGGGATACACTTCCTATATACGCCAGAGTGTAAAGCAATCATACAAACCAAATAAATCAGAGAATCAATTCAATTCAACGGGTAGTCTGAAAGCATTTAATTAATAAAGTGAATCAAAATGGCCATCACTATTGCTTTCTTAAAAGTGAACAACCTTTCCTTTGTGTTATTTCTTGTTCAGTTGCTGTAAATTCTGCCATTGTCTCTGTTACATGTTCTTCTATTTTAGAACAAATAGATAAAACTAAACTTTTTTAAGCTATCCTATAATACATCATGCATTATTTCCTCTTAAAATCATGAGTACATAATCTGTAGATGCTCCAATCTCCTCTGTGGTTTTCATGCTATGATTGATGCTCTCATCGGTCTTTCTTGGGGCCGCTTAAATATCACAAGTGTGTACATAACTGTGGGTGGCCTATAGTCCTTCTTGAGAAACACCTTGCGTTCATGGAACAGATTGAGTCTTGATAGTAAAATGAAACTTGTTCAAGCAAGTCTTATTCAGCTAAGAGTCGATTTCAAAAGCATGCTTCATGGAACACCCTTCAGGTCTTTAATAGAGTCCCCCTTGGCTGCCTATCTTAATAAAGCAATACCTGGCTAAACCTAATTTGGGTGTTTGTGCAGCCTCCCACCAAACCAGAGGTCCAATTTCCCATCACTTATGACTATGTGTTACCACCCTCATTCAGGAGGTGTCCCCACCTTCTATAAACTCCTTGTGGTCTCAAAGTCTCTCTTGAATCGGGTAATGGTCCCCAGCATCTTGAGAATTGGCCTTATTTTCTCTAGTGTACTGGGGTAGCATTTCACATTTTTACTTAGGCTGCAACTCTTTCATGTGTGCTGACACCCTTGCCTATTGCCATTCCAAGGCACTGCAAGCCTTTTTTAGCTGGTCATTAATTTATGCATTTATTAATTATGGATTAATGCTTGTATTTGAAGTGTTTATTTCACCAGCTTTAAGCTACATTTGTTACAACTCTTAACCAACAACGGAATAAGTGTGCAGATTTCTTAATCTGACTCAAATATATTTTTAGTATTTAAAGACTATATTTACTGTTAGTTATGAATTGATTATAAGTTACTATAAGTTTTGTATTGTTTGCAAATCTTTACGTAATACATAGCACCCTTAGAAAGAAATATGATCATGTCTAATAGTTGTCTTTTATATGTAAACCTCAGGGATTACCGTATATACTCACGTTTATATTCTTCCGCATATAAGTCGGTCTTGATTTTACCGTATAATTTCTGGTATTTTAGAATGTCAGTCAAATAAGTCGAATGCGTAAAACTCACGCTATTGGTCCAAGAGATTATGATATGCTAATGCCCACCTGAGAGAGTAACCACGGAGCACACTGCCTTTTTTTTTCTATGTATTGTGCCTACATAACCACACGGTAATACCTGAACTTTTCCAAAGCGACATTTGCACTGTTTTGTGTTTTTTGTATCTCAGGCCCTCATATACCGTAGAAAAGGTTACTGCTGATCCAGTACTTAGGACGGGCATCTGCACTCTGGTCATTTAAATGGGTCAATAAATAAAAATATTCTCCTGTCCATACCTGCTCCAATATCCTACATCACCCAGCATTGACATATGGCATGAGACCCCTTAGCATACATAATTAGATAGACAGATGCACTTCTTCTGTTCTTCCTTTTTAGAAAAGGCATGAATGGATGAATAAGTCTGTAGTGTACAATCCAAGCGCTTTCTCTTCAGACTAACAAAATTAATCTCTTATTTCATACCTAAGTATTTCACTGTGTCTTCAATTATACTAAAGGATAGCAGCACACAACTGCAGTCCTTCTCTTAAAAATATGTAAACCATATTGTAGTTAAATTAATTGCTAAAGTTTTACTACAAAACTATTCTCAGTGTTTCCAAGAGAAAAGCACCTGTTTCATTTACTCAAAGGTTTTGTGTTTTTTTTTTTTGTCATTTATGTAATTGCATGCAACACTGATGATGATTGGTCAAACGGAAGATTGGGTGCAGCTGTGCCTTCAGATAGCAAACCTCTTAAAGATGGAAAGTATTTCCAGGCTGATGTAAATGTTGTTTGGTAAAAAGGAATGAATGATTATGTACTCAGCTCTGATGGTGACTGTTCCAAAAGTGCAGTCAGAGAAAAAAAACAAACAAAAGAATATGATTAAAGTTTTTGTATTTTACTTTCAATGTTAAATTGATCAATCTGTTCTTCATTTTGTGAGCTCAATCAAGCGACATATTCTGAAAATGCAGTTTTTTGTTTAATACATTGTGACCTCACCTCATTGCAAGATGTTCAAAGGGAAATCATCTCATTTCTGCAGTATTGCCCATTATGTCTTCAGCTTCAAGAGCAAATGTGAACTCAAAGCAGCAGCTTACAAAGCATTAAGCTTCCCATGGTGTGTGTCAGGTGTTTGGCTTCATTGATGGTAGCCAAGGTTTGGTCTCACAAGACATATATCTAGACAACTGTTTAACTGCCATGCTGGTGAATTTAGTACACTGAGCTTGTACATTTTTTGAAAGCACTAAAGCCAAACTGATGAATGCGCCTTGATATATTTTTCTTAAAAAAAGAAAGGGTTTTATTTGCTTGCCATGACGCTGAACTTTAAATCACAAAATGCCTGCTGCATTTAAGAAAGCAAGCCAAGCTGCCACCCTTTTTAAACTCCATTACAAACTAATGTGAAGCAAGAGGTTGGAATCCTGTTAATTAATGTGTATTCATTAATAAAATAAAATATCTGCATCACATATATCCTACCTTCTCAACACTGTCCTTAATCCCTGTGGGGTTGCAGGATTAACTGCAATGACATACGTCTTATCTTGCCAAAATAAGTTCTCTTTGAAAGAACAATGTTGTGCACAGTTTTTAGTATATCGAAACTAGCCGTTCCACGCAGATTCGCCCACATAGAAGTGAAACAGGACAGTGAGGAGGGTCCTGCCTGGCTCCCTACTGCTGATGTCACGCTTCCCCCTCCCCTCGGCCCACAGCTTCTGTCTCGGATTAGCACAAATATATCGCTCCTGCAAGCAAACTATGATTCTTAGTACGATAAGAGAAGTAAAAAAATCAGCCCGAATGTTCAAGCAAATTGTAGAAAAAAAAAACGATCTGTCACAAGCCGTTTACTAACGCAGATGGCCTGCTAGTAGTTTGGGACCAATCAGGACTGAGGGAGTAACAAGAGAGGCACGAGAGAGGCAGATGTTCAAAACAGAAGGTAATTTATTTATTCCACGATAGAGTAAAAAAAAATTATAGTTGTTGATGAAAAAATAAAAAGGATGCGCAAAAACATATAAATAATCAGTGACAAGACAAAATCAAATTATGAAGAAAAACAAAGACAAAAAATAGAAATTGGGAAACACCAAGGCTCTTACCCTAATATATACAGTATATATAATCAGTTCACGAAAGGGTATCAGCAGCCTTAAAATAATACAAAACTGGACTCTGTTTCAGTCCAGGTCACCAGTACAACTCCTCCAAAATAAAAATCTCAGTTGTTTTTTTGGTCCTCAGGAGCCTAACACACTGCTTAACAGCAAACAACAGCTCAGCCACTAGCTACCTCTTAGGCTGGCGTGCCTCGCACTACCTAACCCCTCTTAATTCTATCCAAGCGATCCTTTCTTTCTCCTTTTTTCCTCCTCTTGCGGCCACAACGGTACTTATAAAGCCTTTTCCATTGCCAGGATCAGCTTACCTAATCATAGGGAGATACCATTTAAGTTCTGCCGGGGAAATCGTACACTACAAATACAAATCAAAATAGCCAACAACTACATATACATAATAAAGCAATAAACAACAAAACATTTATACCTAACCTCGAGGTTGCTAATAAACAAACTTAAACATTACGGTGCACGTACACTACTAATACAACTTGGACTCCCCCATAGCTGTCGTTTGATCTTCCCAAGCACCTGTGACTGCGTTTAGCATCTGTGCCATCTTTAAAAAAAAAAATATATATATTGTCGGTAAAAATGGTATGTAAAGCGCGAGACTTTCACCCAAAACATACGGTAAAACATCTGGAAAATAAACTAAACAAACAACCTGAGGGTAAGACCAAAAATCTTATAAAAGAAAAAAAATTCCATTTTATTTTTTTATTTTCCCTTGATAAACTTGCTGATATATTGTTCATTGTGGTTTATACTTAAAACTTATTGAGAGTCTTGCCCCATAGCTATCTAGACTATAATGTATCAGCATCACGGTGAGGCTATAGTGTCACACAATCTACTGTAAATCTGTTAAGTAGTTCTCTTGTTCACTAGCTAAACGAATGTAAGATACACCCCGAGGCCGACATGTGAGTGAGTAGGGCCCTGTCCCCCTCCCGTCGGTCCACTGCATCTTTCTCGGATTCGCACAAATAAATCAGTACCACAGTCGAACTATGACAGATGAGAGAGGTCACAAAATCAACCGGAATGTTCAAGCAAGTTATAGAAAAATACCCAATTTAAATCCGTTAAGTAGTTCTCTTGTAAAAAGTGGACAGACATACAGACAGACGTTGAATTTTATATACAGGTAAAATTCCGTTACAACAGATATCTTTACAACAAAATTTTCATTACAACGAAGTATTTTTATGGTCCAGAGAGTTTTCCCATATGACACGAGTCTATAGAAATGTCATTACTACGAAGTACATTCAGCAGATACTTTCATTACAACGAAGTGACCTTGAAATGCTTGAATGAATCAACCACAGAGCAGTTAGTTCTGTGGTCACAGCTCAGTTGTGCACAACAATCCCCGAACAAAAACATTGTAAAAAAAATTCTTTCTTCAAGCTTTCCTCGTACTGTATGCTTTTTTTTTTGATGTTTTTGTTTTCGATGGTTTTCAGTGATACCTTTTACTTATTGCTCATCAACATTTGAAAAACATCCATTGGAATTTAACTCATTGTCACCCTCCTATAGAAACAGCAGACACGAAAAAACAATAACAGTTCATATTAAAAAAAAAAAAAAATTTACATTTTTGCAACTCTCAATTGCAAGAAAAATGACATTGCCAGTGAATTTGGAATTTCGCCATCGACACTGTCAACTTTTTTAAAAGACCAAGCAAAACAAGAAGACAAATCTTGGGTTGTAAATGTATGCAAACTGCTGCTGTTCAGTGATGCTCGTTCAAGAAACATTCCTATTAATGTGGCACTCATTCAAGAAAATGTGAGGTTTCTTAATTCTCTTGGGACCTCCTCCAACTGGACAACACACCGAAGAGCGTCCCGAAGTGCGATCACCGCGTCTGTGGAAGACTGTTTATCTGATGCTGGGGCAACAGCAAGCTCACAGCGCTGGAGTGGCTCAACACTGAAGCAAACAGAAAAGATCTCGATGGGTGATGCAGGGAACAGTATTACTTGGCCATGACCCAGCCTGACTGCTAGTATAGGAGATTGGCAGATTCCGCTACAATAAATAACCATGCTGTTCCTGTTTCAAGCTGAATAAAGTTGGTTTTGCTAAAGTACTGAGACTAAGCCTCATGTTTTGGGGTGCAAGACAGGGACTTATAGCATGCCCACAATCTTTTAGGATTCGTTTCTCTGGCACCTCACTGCAGCGTTGTGAGCCTGCAGTTGTCCAGCCCCGGCAACGGACAAACAATCTTCCACAATCTCGCTTCGGGACACATTTCAGCTTGACATTCCCATTGGGTTCAGAAACCTCACAATATGAAGAAGAAGAAAAGGATGACTCAGCTTCTGATTGATAACTGTGCTGCCTAAAACAGGCTTCCGAATTTTGATAATGTTCGGGTTGAATTCCTGCCACCCAATTGCACAGCAGTGCTTCAACCATTGGGTTTGGAAATCATTAACACCCTGAAACTGTATTACTGCAAGGAAATGCTGAGAAAAAATCTCATCATCATAACTTTTAAAATTAACGTGAAAGAAGCTATTGAAATGATAGCGACAAATACAGAATCTCATTACAACTAAATATTTTTTTCATTCCTGGCAGTTCACTGTAACGGAATTTTATCTGTATACAGAGATATGTCTGTCTCCACACATGCACTAATTTTTCATGAATCATGGACTAAATAAAATTTTAATTTTTCTTCTGGAACTGTCCAATGCACAGTTAGCTTGTTTGATCTTTCCCAATACAGACGCCAAAGTTGAATATCAAAATACAATGTCAATCAAAATACAGAGTTTTATAAAAACTTTCCCTCCATAGTCCTACCTCATTTAACAAAGCTGAACATGCAGTTTTTGAAAAACAGAATGGCCTTTATTTAAAATAAACAGCTTAAGAATAAAAAAGGGTTTGTGTGCAGCAGTGTTTTTGGGCCTATTTGTATTTTTACGTTTGATATTTATTAAGTTGCTGTTACTGTTCAGAATGCATTTTTCATCAGTATAATTGTCTGTCAGTCATTGTCCAACCCACTATATCCTAACACAAGGTCACGGGGGTCTGCTGAAGCTAATCCCAACCAACACAGGGTGCAAGGCAGGAACAAATCCACCCGTGGGAGTTATGTACCTGTAAAACCCCACAGAATGGGAAACCATGTATACTGAAGTATTAATCTTACAGGAGAAATGGGGTTTGGTACCAACTTTTCCTAACCATTTGACAGATTTGATGTCATTCAAGTGGTTACTGGAATATAAAATAAACACTTTCACAAAGGTATAACAAAGCAAGTGTGGTTTTATTCAAAAATAAAATAAATCCAAGTAACAACAAGATACCAAGACATGATTCACCAGTGTTTGTGTGTCTGCTTATATCCCTTCAGTTAAACCTTTTACAAGAAGTAAAAATTTACACCAAGTGTTACAGACTCAAATCAAATGTATGCTGTTATTATATAACTAACTGTTATATAATTAGCTATTCCAAATAACGATATATTATTTACCCTATACAATCCCAGACACCTCACACCCAGATAAACAGACTTGAGCTCTGAGAATTTTGTGTCTGCCTTGACTTCAGCTCAGTCAGTGGGGGGTGGGATAGCAGGCTACTTGCTGCCAGGGCTGATTGACACATTTGCAAAACAAAAGATGCCAATGAAGAGATGCAAAGGAATTTAAGGTGGCCTGGCATTATAAATTATTATAAGTATATTATATTATGTGTAAGCTTCAGGGACTCTAGTGTTAATAAAGGATGCAATACAAGAAAAACTTACTAAAGGACAAAAGCTCACAACAGCCAGATGGTTCAAAAGGGAGTTGCCTAATCCACAGTAACCAGTCCCAATACGTTAGTAGTCAAAATCCTTAAACAGACCCTCAAAAAATGTAAAAAATCCAAAGACACAATAATCATAAAGAGGATAACTCACCAGATCAGCTGAAGTATATCTGAAATAGTACCATACTAACAGCAGACCAAAACCAGACTACATAGCACGGTCCAAACAAGAGACAATCGTCAAGGTCTAAGTGCTGTCTCAGTGAATGGCAGGACAAGATTAATAACGAGTTTAACTAATCCACAGCTAGTCTTGTTTTGGCCTTGTGTTTCTCCTTAGTTTGTTCTACTGGCCATCTTATTGGCCGTTATGGGTGAAGCACCACCAATTAATGTCTATTACTCTCTCAATTAATGACGTGCCGCAACACATTCTTCTCAATTTAAAGGGACAGATCAAGGGGAAAGAGTACATTCTCATTTAAACTTTATAAAAAAAAATGATTGCAATCATTATTCTATATTAAATTGAAACAAGTATTGTCATTATAAACTTTATTCACTTCAAGTGCATGAAGAAGCCCAAAAACACTACACAGAAAGTAATAATGATGGCAGATACACATTAGTAGAATCATATCTGAAGCATAATTTTCTCTCTGTGACTCATTTCTAAACTATGCTGATAATACAGAAGAGCTGATTTGTTACTTTTCCTAATAATTAATCCAATACTCACAAAAGAAATGTCTAACCAGACCCTGGAAAGTATTCATAAAGAGTGTCTTATCGCACTGTAAACTTCACAGCAGAGCACAAGTGTTATATAGTAAATATTGTGAGAGATCTTATATCAGATCTAGTGGAGACCCACAATGCCAGGAGTTCTAATGTGTTTTGGGGGGGTTTGTTGTTTTTTATAATATTTATATTCTTTTGAGCATTTCACTACAGCTTGCACTATGTGTATAATTGTATGTAACAAATAAAATTTGATTTGATTTCAGAACCTCAGTGACACTACAGAAGAATACAGCAGGAAGGATCTGGCAATATGTTTCAATGCACATTTTCTGATCCAATAGCCAAGCTATTTCTTAACCAACTCTGCGTCTTTTTACTGAAGATGAATGTTGATCCATATTTTCCTATTTCTTATATTACACAATACAAATATTTCCATGCAATGCTTGTTTTTTTATGGCATTTTGTTAAATATATTTGATTCTGAGTCACACTGTACTTCAGTTCAAATCTAAATATACTTTTTAATGGTATATAAGTTCTTTTTCATGTCCATAACTGTCTGTCTGATGTGTGTGGAATTAATTTTGTAACATTGCCCACCAGGTTTGTTGAACCTGCACACAAGGTGGTCTAATTTAGTTTGTCCTCCTTCTCAGATTCCCACTGCAGCTGCACTTACTTTTAGTCTTGGTCCATTGCTAGTCCACACCTCTGGCGTACACTGCAATGGCGTTAAGCCCAAATACTAGTCATTTTACAGTAAATATGTACTAAGACCAGGGGCCTCATGCATAACGCCGTGCAAAGAATTCACACTATAACATGGAGTACGGCCAAAAGCGTAAATGTTCGTACACACAAAAAATTCCAGATGCATAAATCTGTGTGTTCGCCAACTTTCATGTTCTCCTGCTACATAAATCCCAGTCAGCATGGAAAGTAATGCACATGCACACGCCTGCCGTCACTTCCAAACTCCTCCCAGAATTATGCCTCTTTGAATATGCAAATCAATATAAATAGCCCTTAAGCTCAGCGTTATGTGAAAAGGCAATGGCAAAAGCATGGGGGTAAATAGAAGTATTTCAGCGAATACCAAGTGGAGGCAATGAAAAACATACTATTTGTTGGTTTAAACAGTGGTATAAACAACAAAAGGAAACTGATAGAGTGACATAGCGTGTCGGAGAAACTCGAAAGCTCAAGTTCACAAAGTCGCACAGTGCCAGAAATAAAAAAGATGTCAGACATCAAAGTCGCCGTGAAAAGGCGAGTCGTAGCCCACCATCTGAGTGTCATATGAAAGCTTATTAGGGCACAGAGAAAAAGAATAGGCACACAATGGGAAAAAAACACGAAATGTCAACTTTAATCTCAATATTTCCACTTTAATCATGTAGTTTATTTTGTCATTAAAGTAGAAAATCATAAACTTCATCTTAAAATCATTTAATTTACTAGTTTCTCAAATCCCATCGTAACTAAGGTAGCACGTTAAATACTTTGTTTTTTATTTGATCTTCTATGTGCTCTGTGTGTGTGAATCACGACATGATTCTAAAACGGGCTTTCTCTTCCTCAAACAGGAGACAGAATCCATTACATTCGTGATATTACAGTATTAAAATATATTAAAATTTTTTTTTTTTCTCCAGCCTTTGGAGTTTTTTGTTTTTCTGTCCACCCTGGCCATCGGACCTTACTCTTATTCTATGTTAATTAATGTTGACTTATGTTTATTTTTTATTGTGTCTTCTATTTTTCTATTCATTTTGTAAAGCACTTTGAGCTACATTTTTTTGTATGAATATGTGCTATATAAATAAATGTTGATTGATTGATTGATACTGAGATGCATACTTGATATCATTTTCATAATGATAGGAATTAAAGCATTAAACATATTAAACATGGGAACACAGTGGCGAGGTGATTGTTCATGCCTCATGCAGGATGCTTGCTGCGCCAGGTGCAACCTTCGATGAAATAATTTATTGCAGCAGTACTGTCTCTTTCAAACGTACTAACCCCCAATTCCTGTCCTTCCTTTTCTTTCTCCAAATACCCAATCACCACACAATCAGCTCTGTAATAGACATTAAGCCATCTGTAAGCTTAGAACGCCAATTCTTCTAACTTTTAAGGAACATTGAAATATCTTCATAGTACATGTTAAATTATTCTATCAATCCAGTGTTGCACCAGTCCCAACAAGAAAACAGCACGAGGCAGGAACAATCTGTGAATGTAGTGCTAGCTCCTTGCTAGCGCTGTGACACCGTATCCTCACATGTTTATTTATTAACAAATAGATTATTTAAATTAAGTTAGTTTTATCTGTATAATATAATAAACATATTTTGCTGCATTTCATCTTAAAAATTATATCGTCATAATATGTAAATATGCTCTTTATAAAGTGGCTCAGGTTGTGCAATATTATAACTGTATCGCAAGTTTACAGTGAGTTAATTGTACTTATAAGTACAAACAGATATACAAGGAGCACTTGATAGACTGATTGAATGCGTTTATAGTTCTTGGAATGAAACTGTTTCTGAACTGCGAGGTCCGTACAGGAAAGGCGCTGAAGCATTTGCCGTATGAGAGCACTTCAATAGACAGCATGGCTGAGGCAGCGTGTCTTTGATTCTGTATACCGATAATTCTCTTTCTGATCAGCTGCTGTCCAGGTTACAGGTTAATTACAATCAGATGCATTAAACTAATAAACAATATGCGGTTAATTTCAGTGTATTTATAAAGCTGCGTCAGGGATGTGGCTCTAAAAAGAAAGGGAAACTACTGTACATTGGATCAGTAGCACTGCTTTGACGCTGGGTGCAGCCAGTCTGAAAAACTGAGCGCAGAACTTGTGTATGCCAGGGTATGAGCTACCATGAAAATGTGTGTGGTAACGTTCATACGCAAACAGTACGCACCGTTTATACATGAGGCCCCAGATCTGCATGGGATGATCCGTAGCTCAGGGAATACTGCAACTGACACAATTGACACAGTTCTGTCATTTTATTTGCTAATCTCATTTTTTCCTCTTTTTGTGTTTCTGGGCAGAAGTGAGGTTGCGTTATGATTTTGTTGCTACATGGACCAAAAATCAGTTGATTTCCTTTTACTGTGTTTGTTTTTCATTTTGTAAATAAAATTTATTTACAAAAAATAAATATGATAACATAATTCATTATTTTCATGTTGTAAAATCCCTCTAACATCAAGGGTTGCTGTAGAGTGCTTTGTTCAGGTGGAGGTGAAAACCACCAAGGAAAACCTGAAATAAAAGCAGAATAAAGTAATGTAGAACAGTATGTGATATTGCTGTAAAATATTACAGTCGTGGCCAAAAGGTTTGAGAATGACACAAATATTAATTTTCACAAAGTTTGCTGCCTCAGTTTTTATGATGGCAATTTGAATATACACTAGAATGTTATGAAGAGTGATCGGATGAATTTCATCTGAATGAATTCCCTCTTTGCCATGAAAATTAACTTAATCCCAAAAAGCTCATTTCAACTGCATTTCAACCCTGCCACAAAAGGACCTGCTGACATCATTTCAGTGATCTTTGTTAACACAAGTGAGAGTGCTGCCAAGGACAAGGCTGGAGATCACTCTGTCGTGCTGATTGAGCTAGAATGGAAAGGTTCAATTGTTGTGAAGAAGGCTTCAGGGCACCCAAGTAAGTCCAGCAAGAACCAGGACCATCTCCTAAAGTTGATTCAGCTGAAGGATCAGGGCACCACTAGTACAGAGCTTACTCAGGAACGGCAGCAGTCAGGTATGAGTGCATCTGCATGAACAGTGATGCAAAGACTTTTGGAGGATGACATGGTATCAAGAAGGGTACCAAAAAGCCATTCTCTCCAAGAAAAACATCAGGGACAGACTGATATTTTGCAAAAGGTTCAGGGATTGGACTGCTGAGGACTGGGGTAAAGTCATCTTCTCTGATGAATCTCCTTTCCGATTGTTTGGAGCATCCAGAAATAAGATTGTCCGGAGAAGAAAAGGTAAGCGCTACCATCAGTACTGTGCCATGCCAACAGTAAGCATCCTGAGACCATTTATGTATGGGGTTGCTTCTCAGCTAAAGAAGTGGGCTCACTCACAATTTTGCCTAAGAACCCAGCCATGAATAAAGAATGGTACCAAAAGATCCTCCGAGAGCAACTTCTCCCAAACATCCAAGAACATTTTGGTGATAATGCCTTTTACATCATGATGGAGCACTGGCCCATAAGGCAAAAGTGGTAACTAAGCGGCTCTGGGAACAAAACATCAAAATTTTGGATCCATAGCCAGGAAACTCCCCAGACCTTAATCTCATTGAGAACTTGTGGTCAATCCTCAAACAGGTATCTTCTTAGGTCCTATTCAAACATTCCTGTTACTAATTTTTCATCATCTTTGGTTTATTGATTGTCTCGCTTGAAGGATATCTTTTGGCTTTCACAACAGTTGCCATTAACACAATGACCATTCTTAGAAATCTTGCATACACAAGTTGGTGTGTGATGTCACCTCAGACATCTTATAAAACAGTAGCTTTTTGTTGTGATTGAGTTCCTTTTTAATTATTTCTGACGTTGTTTTTTATGTTTCATGTTCTTTTACTTTCCTTATTATGTTTTTTTTTAAACATTCTGCTACTGCATTTAATTAAGTTGATTTATTTTGTCACGCTTGGGTCACAGATTTCCACAGAGACACAGGAGGTCGTAGAAACAAGAAGGATTTTTATTCAAACACTGCAAACACATGAGCTTAAACGTGCTCCATGACAAGTCAGAGATGACAGTTCCGCTAGGAGCAGAGAGAGAGAGAGGGATAAAAGCAAACAATCAATTCCAAAACCGACAGGCGCTGCGCAAGGCTTTTAAGTTAGCGGAGTATCGCGTGAGGCTTGTATTACGTGTTATAGTGCAAGTGAGAAGGTAAGGAGCAATGTGAGGGTAGTCTGTGTTTCAGGGGTATTCCCAGGGGCATCTTTGTCCTCTTGGGGTTCGATCACCCCTCCAGCTTACAATTTATTTAAGACTTGCTGCAATACCATTATTGTTTACTGTTGGTGTCATCATTTATGATGTCTTGTTAATGTTGCCATGGTGGTACTTCCCAGAGAGGATTGCAACGGCGTGGTGTGTGACATCATTAATGTGACTGCATTAAGGTCTGCACACCTATACCCGAATTGTTTTTCACATCATCTTTCTCTGTGGTGTGTAAAGTCTTAGTGTTTTTGCTTTAACTACCATGAATAAATAATTACATAAATTAATGAAATCAGCTGCTTCAATTCATTATTTTAAGACCAGCTTACAGGAAGACATTGAACTCATCCTGACATTCTGTCCCTTCTTCGACTTTACCCTCTTTGTTCAGATACTCAGGCTTATTTGGGTCTGTGTAACAAATTATGCTATTTGGTCATGTTTTTCTTTTTGTATTTTATATTGTTTTGCATTTTTATTCTGTTTTTTTTTGTCTCTTATTCTATTTCTAAACTTTGTATATCCTGTATTTTTCTTTATTTTTTGTGGATAGTACTTGCATTTAATGTTGTATATGCCCTGTTGTTCTGAATCTCTTTCAGGTGCTTGGAGCATGGAACAGACTTTATACAAATAAAATGTAATATCATTATTATTATTATTAACTTTAGAGCTGCAAACATTTGACAGTGATTTTGGGTTATTGTTTTGGTTGCTAAATCTTTGTGTTATTGACTATATCTCATATCCTGGTTTCTTCTTATTAAAAATTATATGCTGCACTTCACTGACATGACAATATGAAGCTCATGTAAACTTTGCTAAAAGTATAAACTTCTCTTGCACATTTAAATGAAATTGTAATCTTTAAAAATTTAAGGTGCTCAACAAATTACAATTTTGAATATAGTTTTGCTTATCAAGTTAGAAGATTTCTACTTTTAAGTGCTCTGATCTGTAACAGCTTTTGTCCAGGAATGTGCACAGTGAAAGAATAAAGAAAGTACTGCCTCTCTATCAAGTAAATACAACTGAGGGCTGGTTTATACTTCACGCTCAGAACGCATGCGCTCAAGCATCATGGTTGCCATGCATTCCTAGTATTCATTTGATGCGTCCTCTGAGCACGTCCTCATTGACACAACGCGTGCACAAGTTGCAGTACCAGCAAAAAATAGGGGGTAGCAGTGTGTTCAAGAATGAACGAGACGTCAGAGTCTTTGTTTACTAGCAACAGGTGACAGCAAGCTGCTTTGCAGATCCTACAGGATAAATCTTCATGTTTCTACCTTTGATGAATGGTTCGATATAGTGAAGCAAATCATCAGACTTAAATGCTGACATACAAATGTATTTGTGGTTCTTTCCTTCATTTATTTGTCACATAGGCAATACAAGTATCGCATATCTCCCATTGTAATGACACAGTACATTTTAAAGGTCTCACATACCATCTTTTTTTATTTTTGCACGTTCACAACATCTTCAGAATGTACAGAAGTGTATTTGAGCCACAAAGAAAAAAAAATTAGGGACACAGTGAAGACAAACGGTCTAAAGTGGAAATTACAACTTTAATTTAAAATTTCCACTTTAATCTCATAGTTTATTTTGTCATTAAAGCAGAAACATAAATCAGAAATTTTCTAGGGGTGCATGGCATAGAAAAGGTTGGGAACCCACAGGCATGGATGAAAGATTAATTGGTGACTCTAATTCAATTGTAGTTCTATGGCCAATCAAGAGAGTGAGGCCTGTAGTAGACAACGCGGCACACGGGTTGACCAGTGCTCCTGGGACAGGCTGCAGCCCCCAGTGACCTTAGAATAAATGGCAACAGAAAGTGAATAGAGAGATGTTGTAATATCACTGTGTCATTCATCAGTCAGGTAGCATGTTTTAGCTGGGATGCTGACTTTGCAAATGGTATGAAGGTGATAATTAAGTTGATTAATTTCATGTGATGTAAGCCTGTAATGCCTTTTCAGCAGTTTCCTTGAAGGGACTTTTGATGAATATAGTGATTTTTGCCTGATAATGAGGTGTGATTAGGAGTTATTCAGTTGTTGTGGACTCTTTGTAATGAAATCTTTCAATTATCAAACATAACAACCTGTAAAAAGTGCAGGAGTTTGTAACTCCATGAATTAGTCCGAACAGGCAGCAGTTGTTGCTTTTCTGTTTGTTGCTATTGAATATTAAAGCTTAAGACAAGATAAATGCGTAATATAAATATAGTTTTGGAGCAAAACTCAGTTTTGCCTGTATTTATATTTTCTTTTAACATTTATTTATGTTTATCTTGTAAAATTTCAATGTTATTTATTTATTTTTTATATTTTTCTTGTATCAGCTCTCATTTAGTTTTGTTGCTGGATGTGCATGACGTCATGGTAAGTCTTTTTTATAAATTTAAGCAGCATATTTCTGATTTGTCTAAGTTTTTCTTTAAAAAAAGTAAAGTCTCATCAATGCTGTGTTCCTTTTTCGCAAGGAAAAAACATTTCAAGGGTGATGAAAAGTAATTGAATAGAAACAGGCAGCTGTCTGATACACATTTATTGGAATCTGTGCTAAATCTAAGCTAAAGTGCTTTTCCGATTCAAATTCTTTTCACAGTCCTTCCCATATCATTTTTCATTTAATTCTTTTGTTTTATGTTAAGTTTCTAAAACCAAAACCAGACATTATTCTAAGTCAGTGGTTGACAAACTCCATCTTGGGGACCCATTGTGGCTGCGGGTTTTTGTTCCAACCAGATTCACCATCAATGATAATAACTGGTCTTATTTGCTTAGCTGGTCTTTTATTCTTTTCTTTTATTCTTCATTCAGAAAATAACAGTAGTATGATTTTTACATTTATAAGACAATTTGAAATATTTCTAATTTTGCTATAGCTTTAAATGCTTAACTCTCTTTTGTTGTTTTCCTATTATTTTGACCATTTTCATTGTAGTTTGCTTCCTTAACAGTATCCTAATATTGACAATTAAAATGAAAAAGAGAAGGCATCCAGGCAAATTACATTGAATTATGAAAGGCTTTAGCATTTGGCGGACAGCTCCTGTAGCACATCCAGGGCAGTATAAAAGAGGCCGCCTCACTCCATTAGGCGAGCCAGAGTTCGGGAGGAAGAAGAAGGAGCTTGAGAGATTAGGAGTGAGGGCGGCAGAGAAGAAAGAGTTGAAAAGAAAGAAAAATTCTTTCTGTGAGAAAATTGTGGCTATTTAAGGCATTGTATGGTGTTGTGCAATGAAGAATATAATGAAACATATGTATTTTTGGACATTTGGAGTCTGTCTGTCTATGTTCCTGGGCTGAATTGCCGCAAGTGTCAAACCCACTAATTTGTGAATAATGGACTGAATAACAATAACACCTGAAAAAGCAGAATGAAAAGCAGGATAAAAGTACTGTTTAAAGAAAAAAAATCACTATTCCCATATAAGTGCTTAGTACATTTTAATTCAAATTCACCAGACTTAGTTCTGTAATTTTGTCATTGGCCCCATAACACAAAACAACAGCTCACTTATTTAAGCTTGGAGTCCAATTAAAAAACAGAAGTTGGTTGGAACAAAAACCTGCAGCCACAGTGGAACCTCAGGACTGATTTAGGGAGCCACTGGTTTCAGCTGTTGACAAGCCTTTTAACCTTTGTTACCTTTTCCACCCACAGTTGTCAACTCTTTCATTTCGTTTTGGTGCTTTGCTATTATGATTATTTGCCTTCTCCATTTTTTTTACTATTGATCCAAAGCTTGAGCTAAATTTGTATGTGCCAGCATCTTTTATATCAGCAGAGTAGAAATGTCATAGGTCACAACGTGAAGACATCCATGACAAAATAATTCAAACTGTGGCGCCTTGCAATGAAATGGGTTATAGTGATGTCATGAAAATAATAACATTTTATGATAACAAGTATGATCTCAAATGGATCTGAACATTTGCTAATGGGATTGTATCAGATAAAAATGCCTATTCTTTGCAGTAAAATGCAGCAACAAAAAAAAAATTCTAATTGAATTCTGATAATCCCCTAGAGAATATTTATTTCTCCAGCAGTTTCTTTCCTAGTGTTAGTTTTTGATTTTAACGTTTTTCCTGTTTAGGGTTGCCCAGCTAGAACTGGACGCAAGGCAGCAATAAAGATGAACTGAAATATCAGTCCATCGCAGGGCAAACACACATACCAACCAAACGACCAGTTCAGTATCATCAATTCACTTAAAACCTGCAAGTTCCATGAAAGGAAACCCAAGCACCAGGATGAAAACCACTTAGACACAGGGATAACCCAAGATGCAAACACTGGTCTCCATACTGCGAGGCAACAGTGCCAATCAGTATGCAAAATAAATCTGCGCATAAAAGTATTTTTAAAAGTATGGAAGAAATAAACATCAAAAATGGGCACACAAATTTAACATTAATTAGTGATTGCATAAAACTGGTGTATTAAATGATACAAATTAAAGGGTGAAATAAATTGAAAAACATGGTTGCCTGAAATTCATCAAAACGTAAGTTTGAGAAATTAATATCAAAAAGAGGGGGTGGGATGTGAAATTAAAAATAAAAAATGACTACAAGAAAATGTGAAATTACCATAAAAATAAATGATGTGAAAATCAAAAATCACTACTCACATATGAAACGTCTCTCATCTTTAAATCAGGAAATGGCGTCCACCCGGATGCACAGGAGTCCTTCTCATGCTTACAGTCAGAGCCTGGAGCTTATCCTGCTGCTTTCAGCCCTGCAGTAAGAACTGTTCCTGGCAGTGCTCTGCAACTCTCACTAAAGGAAACTCTGCACCTACATTACATTTCATAAACACACACCCTCATTTTTGGGAAAAATGTAGGCCAAAGGTCAAGTGTTGTCTCGTTTTTTTTTTATTCATTTTATTACAATCCATACAAAGCAATCAAGATTTTACAAAAAGAAAAATTGAGTTAAGAACAGATCGATCCCCACCCCTTGTTTGTTGTCTCGTTTTGAAGAAAAATATTGTTGCAGCTCCATAACAAACAGCAGAAGAAATATATCTGAGCACCACTGAGTTATAACATAAGACCGCCAAGTGTTTTAAGGGTTCATCCACCTTAATAAAAGCATGTCTATCTGTCTGAGTGTTTGTCCTGTTTCTGTGTCTCTGTCATTCCAAGAGATGTCGCATCACAAACATTTTTAGTAATAAAATGCATTACATTTGTCCTTCTAATAGAACACAAAAGTTAACACTGCTTTTATGCATCCAAAACCAAATGGCTTATAAGAGAGACACATGAATTGCATGGTGCACTGGAAACATTAACGCTCAAGTCTGCGTAGATTACTTAGTCTTCGACATGACGTAGACAGGTAGCACAGCTAGTGAGCCTAGATAAGACTATACAACCATACCAGTAACATTTTAGGAATAATCATGTTATGAAAACTCAAATAGTTTACAAACAGAGATTATTTCAGACTGTGCTGATGCTACCTTAGTGTGACTGTCTCTCAGATCAACCCCAAAGAGCAACAGGGATTCTCATTAACCCCAGTATCATAACTAATGATCTGTAAAGCTGTCCCTGTTCTTACCTTAAGCAGCTGGCATATATTTTCATTGGAAGGAAATATTTAGGAAAGAAAGGTAAGTTTACAAAAATATAAGTTTGTTTGCTGGGGATGTTTTCAGGATGAGCGGGTCTAAATTTGTCTTTTTATCCATAATATAATAGTGCCCACCTCCAAAAAAACATTATACCTATGTTAATCTTGGGAGTGGGAATGTCATGCTTTGAGTCTACTTGATCTAGTGAAAAGGACCATAAAACGGGAGTCTGCCATGCTAGAGGAGAATCTTAGAACCTCTGAACTCCTACAGCATGCCCATGGTCCTAGACATTACAGGAAATCTACTAAAGATTAAGGAAAAAATTTGTGTTATGGACTTGTCACATCAAAATTGAGATCTCAGTCCAGTAGAAATGTTATGGCAAGACTTGGAACCCATAGTTATTCAGTCATGAAATCTATAGCTATTAATAAATAATGGAATAAAAGTAATTTTTTATATATGTTCATCACTGAAGTGAACTTCATTAAATGTTGGAGCACAGATAAAAGATTTTTTCTGTTTGACATGAAAAATAAGGTTTCTGCTTTTTAGAGAAGCACTGTATTTGGCCATTCATTCTCCTGTCTCATGTAAATGACCGCTCAATCAATGACAGCACCATATGTTCAGAGAGTGCTATTTAAAGCAGGTAGACAGCTACCAATAGATCACATTGTGTCATTCAATGCCAAGTTAACTGGTGACTCTAAATTAGTAAATTGTGTTTATGGGACCATCTGCTCTTCCATTATTGGTTAATGCCTTGTGCAGGATACTGGCTAAGGATGGGCTTCAGCTCCCAATGATCCTGAACTGGTTTAAACAGGTTTTAAATGTATATTACCTATCCATTCTGTTTGGGTTTAAAACAAAGATGTTATCTGGTGTTTCTGCCAGATATATATATATATAGAGAGAGTGGCAATATATTCCCCTGGATGCAAGAGGACAGCCTCCCTGTAATTCCACCAGGGCGCACCTGGATGGTTCCTGAGCCATGGACTGCAGCACTTCTACCACACCAGGAAGTGCTGCCGGAAGATCTTCAGGGAGCACATGGAGCACATCCGGGTGTGCCATAAAAGGGGCCGCTTCACTCCTTTCGAGGAACCGGAGTCAGTTGGAAGAGGACGGAACTTGCAAGGAGTGGAGTAGAGGCGGCAAGAGTGAGAAGCCTAAAGGATTGTGGGCTGTTCCTGTGCTGTGAAATGTTGTCTGTAAATAAATGTGAGTGCTTTTGGACATCTGACTGTCTCCGTGTCTGTCTGTGTCAATTCCAAAACTGACAGGTGCCATACAGGCTTTTAAGTAAGCGGAGTACCACGCGAGAGGCTTATCATGCGACAGAGCCGCAAGTAAGGTAAGGTGCATTGTGAAGGTAGTCTGTCAACGTTTTTCAGGGGTTTTCCCAGGAACGACTGTATTCTCTGAGGATGTGATCAGCCCTCCAGCTCACTATATATATATATATATATATATATATATATATATATATATATAGTGGTGTGAAAAACTATTTGCCCCCTTCCTGATTTCTTATTCTTTTGCATGTCACACAAAATGTTTCTGATCATCAAACATATTTAACCATTAGTCAAATATAACACAAGTAAACACAAAATGCAGTTTTTAAATGATGGTTTTTATTATTTAGGGAGAAAAAAATCCAAACCTACATGGCCCTGTGTGAAAACGTAATTGCCCCCTGAACCTAATAACTGGTTGGGCCACCCTTAGCAGCAATAACTGCAATCAAGCGTTTGTGATAACTTGCTATGAGTCTTTTACAGCGCTCTGGAGGAATTTTGGCCCACTTATCTTTGCAGAATTGTTGTAATTCAGCTTTATTTGAGGGTTTTCTAGCATGAACCGCCTTTTTAAGGTCATGCCATAGCATCTCAATTGGATTCAGGTCAGGACTTTGACTAGGCCTCTCCAAAGTCTTCATTTTGTTTTTCTTCAGCCATTCAGAGGTGGATTTGCTGGTGTGTTTTGGGTCATTGTCCTGTTGCAGCACCCAAGATCACTTCAGCTTGAGTTGACGAACAGATGGCGGACATTCTCCTTCAGGATTTTTGGTAGACAGTAGAATTCATGGTTCCATCTATCACAGCAAGCCTTCCAGGTCCTGAAGCAGCAAAACAACCCCAGACCATCACACTACCACCACCATATTTTACTGTTGGTATGATGTTCTTTTTCTGAAATTCTGTGTTCCTTTTACGTCAGATGTAACGGGACATTTGCCTCCCAAAATGTTCAACTTTTGTCTCATCAGTCCACAAGGAATTTTCCCAAAAGTCTTGGCAATCATTGAGATGTTTCTTAGCAAAATTGAGACGAGCCCTAATGTTCTTTTGCTTAACAGTGGTTTGTGTCTTGGAAATCTGCCATGCAGGCCGTTTTGCCCAGTCTCTTTCTTATGGTGGAGTCGTGAACACTGACCTTAATTGAGGCAAGTGAGGCCTGCAGTTCTTTAGACGTTGTTCTGGGGTCTTTTGTGACCTCTCAGATGAGTCGTCTCTGCGCTCTTGGGGTAATTTTGGTCGGCCGGCCACTCCTGGGAAGGTTCACCACTGTTCCATGTTTTTGCCATTTGTGGATAATGGCTCTCACTGTGGTTCGCTGGAGTCCCAAAGCTTTAGAAATGGCTTTATAACCTTTACCAGACTGATAGATCTCAATTACTTCTGTTCTCATTTGTTCCTGAATTTCTTTGGATCTTGGCATGATGTCTAGCTTTTGAGGTGCTTTTGGTCTACTTCTCTGTGTCAGGCAGCTCCTATTTAAGTGATTTCCTGATTGAAACAGGTGTGGCAGTAATCAGGCCTGGAGGTGGCTACGGAAATTGAACTCAGGTGTGATACACCGCAGTTAGGTTATTTTTTAACAAGGGGGCAATTACTTTTTCACACAGGGCCATGTAGGTTTGGATTTTTTCTCCCTAAATAATAATAACCATCATTTAAAAACTGCATTTTGTGTTTACTTGTGTTATATTTGACTAATGGTTAAATGTGTTTGATGATCAGAAACATTTTGTGTGACAAACATGCAAAAGAATAAGAAATCAGGAAGGGGCAAATAGTTTTTCACACCACTGTAATATATATATATATATATATATATATATATATATATATATTGTGATAAGGAGCTTTATAGCGCCCGACCCGGCACAGGCTACGCAGAGGCACGTGTTCACACTCAATACTTTTTATTCTTTTTTGCTCTTCAGCCGTGGACACACGTCTTCCCCGTGTCCCACCGGCCCAACACAGTCCCAAGCACAAAACCCACACAAACCAAAACTTTCCTGCTCCACCACTCCTCCCAGGCAACCACGTCCTCTTCTTCCCGATTCTGGCCTTGATTGCTGGGAGGCAGGCCCTTTTATACCCCACCCGGAAGTGTTCCAGGTGCCTGACCAGCTGGTCTTAATTGCACCACCGGGTGTGGTGGCTGGTTCTCTGCAGCACCCCCTAGCGGCCACCCTACCTCCCAACCGGACTGCTGTGGTGGACTCCATGTCCCATGGAGCCACGGGGGAGATTGAGGAGGGATCCACGGCCAGGAAGACTGCCCCCAAGCGCCCTGGGGGAGGTACTGCCATGTCCATGATGGCTCCCCCGGGACGTATGCAGCAGAGGCATCCCGGCCGGGCATGGGACCCGGCTGTCCATCACATATATATATATATATATATATATATATATATATATATATATATATATATATATATATATATATATATTTATATATATATATGTATAATGTAATGAAAAAGCAGAGACAAGTATAAATGTTTGGGGTTTTTAGGCCCCATATACAGTAAAGCAAATAAAGAACGTCAGTATTTTCTACAAGAGTACAACAGACCAAAAAAATAAAGCAGGTCGGACAATTTATAACGGTGCAGCAGAAAGTGATGAAATGATGGGAGTAGTCGTGATGGTTGATGGGACAGTGATGTCATCTTTGGGGGACCGGAGGTTAGAAAGGACCCCGGAAGTGGGTGGTAGCAGAAGACTTCTGGGTTAGTTTATGTGCTTTGGCTTTTCTGAAGGAACAATAAAAGAGAGGTTAGTACCCTTCCATTGTCCCCTGGCATGGCTTGTCATGGCGCCCGTCAGGTCCTAAAGCTGCTCCCCATGCGCTCATGCGTGACATTAAATAATCTGCTATACCTCCCTTACTATTTGATATTGTAAATTATTATTATATACATACACACATATAAATATGTGTTCTAGAATTCTAATACAATTTTTCTGAATATAAATAAAAGCTAACAGGTAATACTTTTTAAGTTTACACATATATATACATATATACAATGTGTGTGTATATATATTGTGATGTGTAAGTCCCACACTTGCACCCCAAAACACAAGGCTGAGTCTCAGTACTTTAGCATTATTCAGCTTGTAACAGGAACATTGTAGCGGGATCTACGACTCTCCTATACACAGACACAGCAAACAGGCAGGGTCGGGGCCAGGTCAGTGGCCAAGTTATACTGTTCCCTGTATTTACAATGTTCCTTGCATAACCCATCGACGACAGGCACTTATAGCGCAACCGCGATCTGTTCGGATTTGTTTTCCCGGCGAACCGCTGCAGCGCTGGGATCAATGGATATGCTATAAAGTGTGTATATATATACATATACATATATATATATATATATATATATATATATATAGTGGCAGATTGCTGGGGTCATTACCTGGCCGGGATGCCTGGAAGTTCTGGAAAGGGACAAGTATAGCAAGTATAGTTCCAGTAAGTAACCCGAGGAAGGGGAGTGGACAATTCCGGAATGGGTGCAGAGGTTTTGGCGAACAGGGTGCTGGTCAAAGGGGGGAACGTTGGTCCTACTACAGAGAGAAAAACGCCAGACAGTGGCATCAGGGCAACGACTCTGCCCCTGTGTCTATTTTGTTTTTTATAGGAACAGGCCCTGGGAGACAACCAATTATGCCCACTTCGGTTAAAGTAAACACTCGTGGGACTGGCCACTACGAAGCATGGTTCTTCACTGGCAATGGGGCAGTGTGGCAGATTACTGGAGTCATTACCTGGCCGGGATGCCTGGAAGGACCGGAAAGGGACAAGTATAGCTTTCGGGCCACAAGGAGGCAACTGCCCCGGACTAAGAGAGGATCACGGGAGAAGAGGGAAAAGATTTTAACCCGTTGTGACCCGTGGCCACCGCCAGGGGGCGCTTTAAGCCTCGTCGGACCCAGGGAACTGTTACTTCCGCCACACCAGGCAAGAGGCGGATGAACCTGCCAGGGACACCTGAAGTGCTTCCAGTGCAAAGGGCAGCACTTCCGCCACACCAGGAAGTGCTGCCGGAAGATCGTCACCAGCCACCTGGAGCACATCCGGGTGGGAATAAAAGGCACCGCCTCCTTACAGTCGGGGAGCTTGTGTCGGGAGTGGAAGCAGGATGAAGCTCCCAGGAGGAGACAGGCAGCCAAGGACTGAGATAGAGAAGAGAATTATTGTGGGGATTAATTGCTGTGTGCATTGTGTGGTGTTTATTTGTGAATAATAAACGTGTGTGTTTTATAAAAGATGTGGTTTCCGACTGGTGGTGTCCAGGTAAGTCTCACTATATATATATATATATATACAGTATATATATATATATATATATATATATATATAATATACTAGGGGGCTTCCCCAACCCCCATTTTTGCTTTTCCGGATACACACTTTTAAGATTTTTTTTTTCTTTGAATTCACTTTTATTTCAGAACTTCTGCAAAAACAATATTTGGAATCTTTCAAGTCCCAATATGCTGAATCTTTTAAATGAGATCAGTGAGACATGAATTTAATGACTTTGTACCATAATTCAGGATAGGTTTCTCTGTTTGGAATTTTAGCACAGACAAAACGATCTGCATCATCAGCAGTTAATAATTTTTTTTGCAAAGTAACCAATAAATGTATGTGAGGTAAACTCCGTTTTTGAAATTCTCTGACTTAAACTTCAAAGCCTTACAATATTTACATACTTCTGACATATCACCTATGTTCATATATTCAATCTCTATTAGCCTTTTCGTTATTTTTCTGAGTAATAATTTCTCTTTGTTTGCACTAATGCGATGTTTACTTTCTTTCTTTTGACACTGTCGTTTTTTTCTACTTCATATTCTGTATCTTGCTCTGCATGTATTTCGTGCCTACGTTTTTTTTGAGTATTTTGAATTTCAGTTTTCATTATCTCTAACCTGCTCAGCATGTGCTTGGCCCCCTTTTTTTAACCTCTTTATGACATTTTACTTTGTTTTCTACTCTTCTGACCTCACTTTGTCCTGCTTTTATTTCAATGACTCCTGGTCCATGGTGATTATTTTCCTATTTTCGACTAATAATTTCCATTTGTTTGTGCTACTGCGATCTTTACTTTCTTTTTTTTTATACTTTCGAATTTTCCTACTTTCATATTCTTTAACTTTCTCCACATGTGTACCGCGTCAACGTTTTTTTTTTTTGAGCCATTCGAATTCAACTGCTTTCATAATCTGTAATCTGCTCTGCATGTGTATAGCGCAAACGTTTGTGAACGTGTTTATGAAGTTCTACTTTGTCTTTGAATTCTGAGCCCGATTCCTTATTTTCTGAATTTGCGCATAGCTTATTCTTCCTCTTTTTTGCTTTTTTTTCTCTCCAAAGCTTTTGAGTCTCTTTTTTCCGGCTGCTTTCTTCTTCGCTTTATATGTGCTGAGACCCTGGATCTGTGTGTGCTCAAATCCTTCACACGACTGAATGTTTTGCTGCCCGCAGTCTTATTTGATATTGGTTGTAAGTAGGGCATGTCTTGTAAGAATCTCATGTTGTACGTTATCGTGAGATGGTCCTGGGTCAATCTCTTGGCACAAAGTCTCATGTTTAAGGTCCCTGCGAGACGCTCCATGGCCATTCTCTTTCGTCTCATGGGTCTTTTAAGTGTCATATCCCTAGTGTTTCTCTCCAGGATTTTTTATTATTTATATATATATATATATATATATATATATATATATATATATATATATATATATATATATATATATAGTGGAAACCAGGGGTGTTCCAGCTGCCCCAACCCCAACACAGACAGGCAGAGACATGAGTTTGGCACATCACACATTTATTACCACACAGGAAGCACATCTTCTTCGCTCCCCTCAACAGTACAGTACATCAAGCACTGTGTCCCATCTTCTTCCTTTCTTCTCCATTTCTTGCTCTGCCTCCTCTTCTGGCAAACTTCGTCCTCTTCCACGCAACTCTGGCTCCCTGAATTGCGGGTCCTTTTAAGAAGGCCCTGGGAGTATTCTAGGTGGCTCATTAATCAGACCTGAAATCACTCCCAGGTGTGGTGAAAGCCCAATGTATAGCTCTGCAGCTCTCCATAGCGGCCCCCACGGAACCCAACAGGGCTGTGCCAAACTCCAACTCTCAGCATGCCCTGTGGGAATCCATGGTGCCACAGCCGCCCAGGAGGGTTGCCCTCTAGCATCCCGGGGAAGGTAGTGCCTTGCAGATGCTCTCTCCCCCAGTCCTCTCATCCAGCTGGGGTTCTGGCCTGGTAGTGGCCATGGCCTGTCACAATATATATATAGATGGATAGGTATAAGGCATTATGTAGTTTAAAGATATGCAATAAAGTGAGTCTTTATTTGAGTGTTTGATGCAGGTGGTGTGTTTGCCTCCACTGGGATTAGGAGCCTCAATAGCAGTGACTGCTCAGGAGAAATTCACAGACAGTAGATTGCTGGCTTAGATATCATCAAGGCCATTTTTGATGGGCTAAATCCCTTAGATATCTATATTACTGACACTTCAAGCAATCAAATGATGTGAACAATGACTTGAATCCCATCAGTGCATGACCTATTGTGTCTGACAATATGTATGATGGAAGACTTGGTTATCCACATTTGATTCTGGCCACTGCTTATCCTCAGGATTTTTACATTCCTTTAGTCATTTGACCAAAACCCAGTAATTACAGTAATAATAAAAATGATAATAGCAGACTTCAAATGATTTCAAATTAATATAATTATAATAACATTTTTTTCCCAATATAAATAAAAAGGAAATTGTAATACTTTTAAGTTTTTCAAGGTTATTAACAAGATCGGTTTTCTTCACGCATGAAAGAACTAAAGATGAAATACTTGATGTAAAAAATTGATGAATCAAGTTGACATGTAGTCCTTCTATCTCAAACTCTCATCCTTGGGTTGTGATGCTAATTTTTTGTATTCCTTATTTACTTTTGTTAACTGACCTTCAGTGCTAAAATTCAGTGTAGTGCCTTTTGTGCACTGTATACTGAACTTGACCTTCTTATAGTTAATCAGTAATACTAAGAAATCTTTCCTTATCGTATTTCTAATGTAATTTAAAAATTTAAATCCAGTGGTGCTGCATGCAGATTCAGTTTGTAGGTTTTTTCATTTTGTTATGCTTAGTCTTACTACATCAATAGTACAAAAGAGAGCTGCCATGTTTTGTTGTGGTTTTGTTGCGTGTCATTTATGTTTGGCATGGAGTGTGAATTCATTCACATTTGTTTGGTGATTGCACACATTATGTTGTCTTCAAACATCAAAATTAGGTCTAAAGGTCTAAAGGCATGACTTTGCAAAGACATTTCTTGAGCAATTTAAATATTTTTAATGTATTTTGGTTTTGTTTCAACTAGAACTTTATCTTCGTATATAATATGCTTCAATGGCTGTCCAGGATTTTAAATCACCTGTAGCTTGCAAACCGTTTGAACAGTTGACCTGAAATTTGGTACACATATACTATGTAATGTCTACTATCCGCTTTCGGGGTGATGATTGACCTCCAAGGTTTTTCCTCTTTTTTTATTTTATTTTATTGTAGAATCAACCTTCGGCAGTGGCCAGTAGAGCAGCCATGCAGCGCATGCGTATGGTCGCTGTTCTCATCCCTACCACCATCGCCGTCACTTCCCCTACCTCTTCATATCTTAAATCATTCTTAAGCAGATTGAAGACTTAAGTGGCAGCTTAAGTGAAAAATTAAAAAAAAACATACTAAGTAAGTGCAACACAAACACTGACTTAATCAGTTTTAACGCAAAAAGGTGCAGATGAAAGAAGAGAGAGAGCTGCTAGGGTGGAGAAAAGCAGAGCTGATCAGGAAGCAGCAGGCACATCAACCTCTGAGCAAATGAATTCTAAACGTACAGAGAAAGGGTATGAAAACTAGGAATGCTCAAGTCAAGTGTATTAACTGCACGTTATCGAGCAGTGCGCCGTTACTGGTACTTAGGTAATCGCTATAGCTTCTCATGTACTGACCATCTCGCTTGTTTTGACTGCTTTTTTGGAAAATATGTTAAATCCTAAAAGTAAATTAATATTGTTTCAAGTTGTATGTGTGATCATACATTTAATGGTATGAAGGTTGAATGGCAATCTACACACCTGTCCTTTTCTCCTATAGCCAGGAAATTTATGACCCAAAAGAGAGTCATTCATTTTACCAGCATTCTGCCTTCATTTTTTCCTCCAGCAGCTATACCGCCTGCACTTCAAAACAGGCAATCCACTCGAAGCTAAGTATGTTTGGACCTGGTCAGAACTTTAGAAGTTTTAGTTGTTGCTGGATGAGGTATTGGTGAAGCCATCAGTGGGCACTTACCCTGTGGTCTGTGTGGTGATGTCAGTGCAGTGATGGGGACACTCTGCTGAAAAAATGGCATCTTCCTTTGGATGTGGTCATAAACCATGTCTGGGCATCTATTGAAAAGAGGAGAGTGCTTCCCAATGTCCTGGCAATTGTTCACCACAACCTAATCATTTTGGCCTCATAATGATTCCATATCTCTTTATTGGCTAACTGTCTCACTTCTTCAACACTAATATTGGCACAAGAACGGCTGCCATTGCATCATGCAGGTGGATGCTGCACAATGGTAGCGCCTGAAGGGGTTCCTCTCTCTCTATGTAAAATGCTGAGTAGGTTAGAAACGCCCTTTATACATGTAATTAATTATTAATGAGTTATTATTATTATTATTGTTGTTGTTAATATAAGAGCCAGTAGAGCCCTCGGCATGTTATCTTTGTTGTGGATGACCAAAATGCCTGCTGAAAGTAACACTAGTTTTGACCCTGTGTGTTTTTCTCTTAAAAACTGCAGTAAACTGGCCTTTACCTGTGGGACCCCCAGCCCTTCTAATGTCTCTGTGTTATTTATTGCTTTACATTCAATAGTCACAATGGGGAGTAAAGCTTACATTGAAATTGAGAAATGTGTACATGCCCCACAGACAACAATAAAGTTAGCATTTGCACCCAGTTTCATTGAGCTGTGAGGCAGCAGGTTTTATTTAAGAGTTGATTGTGGATAAAAACCAAGATCAAGGCCTTTAATGACGTCTTAGGCACAGCCATCAGCAGTGTGTCAGTCTGCAGAGAGAGTGTCTCTGGTGAATCTTCCTATGAAGTTAGTAGACGGATTGATAGAGCATAGGGGGTCATGACGTCACTGGAAAGGGGTGTGTGGCGCTCCCAATAACTATGCAAAAGGACGAAGGACCAAGTGTTTAGAGTCCTGGTGCCTCCTGTCTTGCTATATGGTTGTAAGACATGGACACTATCCAGTGACCTGAGACAAAGACTGGACTCCTTTGGTACTGTGTCTCTTCGGAGAATCCTTGGGTACCGTTGGTTTGACTTTGTGTCGAATGAGTGGTTGCTCATAGAGTCCCGAATGAGGCACATTACTTGTATTGTGAGAGACCATCAGTTACAGCACTACGGCCATGTGGTGTGATTCCCCGAGGGTGATCCAGCTCGCAGGATCATCATTGTTGGGGAGCAGCTGGACCAGGCCAAGGAGATGCCCACGCAACACCTGGCTGCTGCAGATAGAAGGTCATTTTTGGAGGGTGAGAACGGACCAAGTGTCTGCCTTGGGGGTTTGCCATTCAGGATCCCAAGCTGTTTCGTTGTGTGTGTGGTGGGTGCGGCAGCATGCTGTACCAGAGCATGCTCCCCAACCTGAACCTGATTGTGACTCCTGACCTGTTTCCCCACTCTGTCCTGTTTGTTTCAGGTCAAACTGGTTTGATAAGTCAGGTTTCTATTAAATTCAGTTTCAACCATTCAGCATCATAAAAGTGTGACTGCTTTGTGGAAGTTATCCAACCTGACATACTTAAATAAATGTATCTAATTACCTTAGGAATTTAAAGAAAAACAGTTTATTTCTCCAAGAAGGGGGTATTTTCATGTATTATTTTTTAATCGGAGAAGGGATTTAGTGTGCCTACCATTCTGTTCCTGCTTTAGGATGTTAGGTGTTGCCTTTAAAGCTGATTGGTTGAAAATGAACAGGTATTCTTAGTGGTTGTAGTGGAAAATAAGAATTGCTGGTATTCCCTGGTGTTGTAGTTAATAACGATTGAAATAGTTTTGGATGAGAGTGGTGGGAGTCTGTCCCTGTTGGTGGTGCAAAAGCACATTCATATACAGAAACTATTTCGGAGAGGAAGGGGAACTGTTACATTTGATAAAATAACAGACAGGTTCGTTGTGCCGATAACTTCCAAAACTCATAAGGGCAGTTCAGGGAGGTATGAGCCCATTGCAGTCACTATCTATTCTGGAAATACAACTTTAGAACAACAAAGGAAAAAATGAAACTAATAGTGGATCTGTCATGCATTCAATGGTTCCCACTCAATTATACTTTTTACACTTATGCTGTACATACGCACTATTAAACAGACAATAAATATGAGTTTCCAAGTTAGAAATTTATGTGAATTCCCTATGCATCCGGAACTACAAGTCGAACAATTCAGGGAAAAGAAAGCTACCCAAATTGTGATGTAATGCTGACCTTTCAACCTTTGTCAATTGCATAAAATAAAAAATATAACTTTTTCAGCCAGAAGTGCAACTTTCTTTGTTGAACTGCATTTGGAGTGAAGGGAAACACATTCAATACATTTAGTAGGCTCTTTATGTTCACGAAAAAAATACAATTTATCTTTAGTTGCATTTTTTGCAGACAAAGTAATAAATCAACAGCAACCTCGTGTTTCTCTGAAAAGTCTGACAGGAAATTAATGTGAATGCAGTGGGAAATTGAAGCGTCGCAAGTCGGAGCTCCAAAAACTTTGATAGCATGTGAATGCAGCATAAAGCAGACGCCATGAATGGTAATGTTCTCCTAACTTAGAATAAAAACTGTGTGAAACTGTTTTCAAGCTCATCAGAACTGTATCTTTTTAAGTATAAGGTAGCCAAATAATCTTCTAGAAACAGGCATCTGTGCTACCCAGTGAATTTCAGGGCACTCCAACTTGGAACTTGAGTCTCCTTCTTCTTCTACCAACAGGGATGAAACAACTCATGCTGTTGAACCCTGTGAAAGTATACATTAAACATATCAATTATATATATGAAACAGGAAAACTATAAGAGAGCAATCCCAGGTTAACAAAAACAAAGGAACAACATAAAAAGGTGTGTGCTTTTATGCTAATGTCAATTACAATTTTGCATATTTCGTGGAGGCTTCTTACCTTATTGTTCCAGCTGGTGTTTCTGCTGGAGCTATGAGTGCAAGGTTAGATTGCACTTTGTCAGTCTAGCTGGTGTTTAGTTTCAAATAAAAAGGAACGGGAGGCCTTTATACTTTTAATAAACAGACAACTCTACCCCCCCAACTGCCATTTGTTAGGTGAACACTGTGAAGCTTCTTTGTGATGTTTTCTTATATCTGAGAGGCCTATAAAAGATCAAGTGTTCAGTCAGCAAAGACAGAGATTCTTTCATTAATTCCTTCTCTTCATTTCTCCCTTACATTCACCAAAGGTTTTTTTTTTTCTGAGAGTCATGTTTGTTTTTTGCTTTTTTTTTTTTTCTTTCTCCTTGATCGCTAACTTGGCACTGCTATTTCATTTGCTGCATGGGAAAACCTTTTCATTTTAATTTCAACCTATTCATCTCTGCAAGCCTTTGATTTGAAGAGCTTCCGGATAATTATACTTGCCTCTGTGGTGCGTAATGAAACTCCTTCAGCATGCTGCACTAAAGTGGGGCCTGCAAATATCTTTTCATTTGTTTTCATTTAATGAACATTGACTCGGTATAAAAGGGTGTGTAATATACCATTGATAGTTTTAAAACAAAAAAAAAAACAATTAAAATTGAATTGGCACTCATTTTCTTTCTTGTTGCATTTTCCCAAAATCTGGTGTACATGTAGTAGGCATGAGCGGCACTATGGCTCAATGACTAATGCAGATATCAGCTGCTTAGGCCTGAATGCCAAGTCTTTTATTCTTCACATGTTCTCCCTGTGTTTGTGTGTATTTTAGTCCAGTAAGAAGTGTGAGCTTTTAGTTACAGGGCCCCTAAACTGTGGAATGGTCTGCCTGCTACTATAAGAGATGCCCCTTCGGTTTCAGCTTTCAAATCCCAGCTGAAGACTCACTACTCCAGTTTAGCATACCCTAACTAGAGCTGCTGATTAACTGCACAGACTGCATCTCTGTTGTTGATCATTTAGCATGAGTAACAAGATAGTTATAATTTGTTACTAACCCTCACCTATTCTGTTTATTTTTTTGGTACTCAAATGTGGCACTTGGTGCTATGGCCCACCTGCCAAGTTGGCTGGCCCAATGGCTGGCCCAATGCTGACTCAGCTGTGGAATGGCCAATTGTGGGAGGCAGCTTGATGGCTGAGGTCTGCAGGACTCTAAACAAATCCAGATCATATTATGTGATATCATCTACTGTTAAATTCTGCTCCATACTTGTAAAAAAATTTTTAACTATTATACTGTATTGAGGATTACTTGTGTTTTTGTTCTGTGTATTGTACTGTATTGATCCCCTTCTTTTTGACACCCTCTGCACACCCAACCTACCAGGAAAGGGGGTCTCTCTTTGAACTGCCTTTCCCAAGGTTTCTTGTTTCCCAAATGGGGTTTTTTGGGAGTTGTTCCTTGTCTTCTTTGAGAGTCAAGGCTGGGGGCTTTCAAGAAGCAGGGCCTGTTAAAGCCCATTGTGGTACTTCTTGTGGGATTTTGAGCTATGCAAAAATAAATTGTATTGTATTGAATTTCTTGAGTGATTTTGGGCTATACAAAAATAAACTGTATTTTATTGTATTGTTCATATATGGTTGTTTCAGGATGGAAACTGAGTGGGGATTGAGGCATTTACAATATGATTGTAATTTATAAAGGATAAATTGTGTAGAAATATGCATATGCCAGAATCTTTTTGCCATTTGCCATATGTACACATATTTTCACACTCAATTCCACACAAAGTTTTATAAATGAGACCCCTGGCTTGGAAGGAGAGACAGCTTAGCAGCCACAGTGCACTTGCCAAGAGGACTACAGATCTGAACTGCACCCAGAACTGACTGCTAATGCGCTTCACTTCTCCTCATTTATACCCCATTTGCAACAGAGCACAAATACTAAATCCAAACAAGGGGAGCAGGTAATAAATTTATTTTGAATCATTATAGCCTTTAACATTATAAAAAATTTTTAATCCACCAAAAGCAAGAGAAAAGCAAAATATATGATGGTGAATCACCTAGAATACAAAGTATCAGTTTTAGAAGCTGTCATAGAAGATGCAATCCAATACACCCAAATGTGTGTGGCATTGTCTCTCTTAATATTACATTGCTTTACATTTCTGCTTCTCCATCCTGGTTTTCTCTCTCTTTTTCTTTCTTCACTGTTCTGTTTTTATTCTGTTACTCTTTTAAAAGCTTGTCAAGGACAAAATCTACACTCTTAGCTCCTCTCTGTTCAAAGTCAATATGACACACCATATTAGCATATGTTCATGAGGTCTGCATGCTCAAAAATACTGTCACACACGTGCGAGTAGGAGGCAGCTAAAGAGCTTGAGTAATTGTAATACCACATCAGAGCAGGGGCCGGCAGGATGTACTGACTGTGTTTCTCAGTTCCTTACAGACCATTCGCGGGAAATCCCACCAGGTTCCGGCACCTTTGTTGACATCACTTCTGATTCCGGTGCCTTTGATGATGTCACTTCCAGTTCTGGTGCTTTGGATGACATCACTTCCAGTTCCGGCCCCAATGATGTCATTTCTTCTATGGGCCTTTAAAGCCGCCATCGTACCTCCTGTCTGACAATTCTGTTTTGGAATCAGTCTTGTGAACATCTCTGTTCAATTATTTAAACTTTTGTAGCCAGGATATAATATACTGCCGGCTGTCCCAAACCTTTATGATGTTTGGAGTGAATTACTTGTCACAATACCTGTTGGTTCAAAGGCTTCCCATTTATGCATGTGGAAAATCCCTTAATTTAATATATTTACCATTTACAGTTCTAAACTTTCATCTTGCTTGACTGTTCTGTTTACAGTAGTAAGTTTCATTTTTCTTAGTTTAGCTTACTGTCTGCTGTCTCTACTAACACTTCCTCTTGTTGAAGTTAGACAAGCTACTTTTGCACGGATCAGAAGTTCAAGTAAAATAAAAAAAGTAAAAGTCACAGTTTTATGCTGTACGTATCATCAAGAAAATGCTTTTAACAACTTAGGTTAAGAGAAAGAAAGATAACTGAAGCACATTTGAAAATACCTGATTACTTCTACTACAAAATAAAAAAGAGTTATATTTCCAAAACCATGTCTCACTAATGCCTCAACATTCATGAAGGAGTGCCATCTCCAGCTCAACCTGCTTAAAGCTGAGCTCCTTGTTATTCCAGCCAGACTGTCTATTTAGCACCCTTTGGCCCATTCATACTAATAACTACCAAGTAAGTATGCAACCTTGGAGTGGTGATTGATGATCAGCTATTTTTCACCAAACAAATTGCAGCCGTTTCTCATTCATGCAGATTCACAACATCAGACTACATCTGACTGTGTATGCAGCACAAACTTTACCCACATGTGCTACCAATGCAGTTCAAATGACTCAAAGTAAAGCAGCACCTCTTCTCCTCTCTTCAGGTCACTTCACTGTCTTGCTGCTTCAGCATGTGTTAACTTCAAATCCTTGATGCTTTCCAACAGAGTAGACAGTGGATCATCACCTGTGAGTTCCTATGCATGTTGTCACCCATTTAGAACTGCCATTGAATGGCATCCAGTGATACCACCACTATGTGCCATCAAATTTTAATCCATACTCTTTTCATGTTCCATTCAACTGGCGACCTCCTCCATGCGTTTAAGAAGCATTTGAAGAGTCTCTTGTTCTGTAAACACCTAAATAATAATGGATTTGAATCAAGGTTCTTAGTAGCTAAGAAAGAAGAACCTTCTTGTGTCGTTCTGTTTAATTTAAAGCTCTTTACTTGTGATGGTCAATTTTGTAACCCTTTTTGTAACAATTGTTTGAAACATTCTCTAGGCTGATTTTACTAGATGATGTTTGATGTCTTTTGAACGTTGCTTTCAAAAAAAGTTTTTGCTAAGTAAAATAAATGTAAATATAAATTATCTATTAAAATGCAGCCATAAAAATGCTAAATACAATAAGAGCCATACAACCACCTGCTGTCCAAGAAAATCTATTAGCTATGAACTGCTTAAATTGAAACAGCGTCTTACTTTTGTTGAATGGGTATGAGGTGTAAAAGAACAAGCCACAATAGCATGGAAAAAATATGCAGGCTACACGTCTTGACTCAAACACCAGACTCTGGGGCTGCCTGTTAACAATGTCAACCACATTGGGGCCAGTTGTTTGCTAGATAACATAAGGCCAGCAAACAAGAAAAAAATTACTGTTTTTTTCTGGACCAGGACTCAACAAGCACAAGTAAGGCTTCCTTGGTGGATTCATCAAATTTCGCAATCAGATGGTTCTCTTCATTGGTACATGAAGATCAAGATGCTGCCAGGTCCCTTCAGGAAGTTTTGTGCTTGAAGTATCCCTGAAATTGACCTGTTTTCTGTTTAGTGTAGCTACCTTTAAGCAACTAAATGGTTCTGGATGTTTCGTACCTATTTGCTGGCTGACTCTACCATAGACTGAGAAACGTTCAAGTAGGAAATGCAAATAAACAATAAACAAAAGAAACTAAGGAGTGATAGTCTCAAGAAACACCTTCAACTCTGAAAGCTAAGGTTGGCCATGCACAGGCACACACAAGAGTAGGCCTAGAACACTGCAGGGCCAACAACGCTGTCAGTCGAAAACAAACTTGCAGAAATGACACAAAGGCAATGCCACATAGTACAAACAGCAATATATTTCTAGATAAGAGATTACATTGAGCATATGAAAAATAATTAGAAAGAATTGCTCACAGAAACATAGTTGAGGGTAATTGACATTTTAATAATGAGTTACTGAGAGAAGCTTATTACTTATTTTTCACACCTGTCTGGGTTGAGACCCACTTGCCCTTGATGCAGAAACGCCACTAGTTACATTATACAGTATGAATGCATAACTGTGTTGTATAAACTGAGCCGCATTTAAAAAGAATGCGCCAACTACAACCTTCCAGTTATCAGTGCAGATTCTTAGCCTCAGTGCCACCACTCCACCTTAATATATGGATCTTTCTGGGTGTTGGGGGGGCTCAGGGGACCAAGAGTACCAGGAACTAAGCTGCCATTCCTGCCAAAAATGTAGAAGCAGTTTTGAGGATAAAGCAGACATGGACCAGAAAGAGCTCAAAGATACTTCACAGGCAGTCCTTTTTTTAATTATTTTTATTGATTTTAATTAGAAACAGATTACATCCCATTCAGTCAAGTCAAATTTAACAAATCAAAGCAAAATTGACTATCTGGACTATTTTGTTTTTTTTTTTGCTTTTAAACTGGCTTCATGGACACAATGTGATTGCTCTCTCTTTGGTCACAAAATCGCCTTCTTAAACTTAATCCAGTCTGTAGTTGTAGCCACCATAGACATTGTTACCATTCCCTGAATATGGGTGTCCTGCTCATTGGATTTCATTTTCAAAGTGAAATTTCACACACTTTCAAAAATAAAGCAAATAAGTAAATAATACTTTCTCAAAGATAATTTGACTGAAGCTTTCCTGGGGAATGATAGACATTTATAAGGACACTTCAAGCATTTTTCAAAGCTGTTTATCTGTTTGTCACCTACTTTGCATAATGATGAATCCTTCTACCCACCTCTCTTAATTATAAGGTATGATAATGAAAATGAATCTTTAACAAAATCCCCATGCTATGGCTATTTATTATATTTACTAACTTTTGCTTCTACAGAATAGTTATAAAAAACAGTACATTAATATAATATTCATGACCACAATTTTAACGTCTACCTAATATCAAAACTCTGAAGTGTTTCCTGTAATCAAAGCCTATTAATTTATGATTATTATAGTAATTTAGGGCTAAAATGCAAAGCTGCAGCTGTCTGGTTTCCTATGCCTAGCTGTGATATGGTACTTTATAAAAAGTTTGAAGGCATGATTAGCTACCTTAATGCTTATTTTTAGCAATTCGGAGTGTCTGGAATCATAATAAAGTTGTCTTGGCTTGCTGACTGAAAGGTTCTTTTTAAGTAAATTTGCCTTGCATACTTATAGAGAGTATACAAATAATAGGAATTGGTGATATACTGTTAAAGTATGTTTTCTTTGCCTTAGTAACATTGTTTACACTACTCAGAAGTTGAATTTGACGTTTCAAAGTATCCTAATCCACTGTTAGCATTAAAACAAATGAATACGGTCATAAATCTTTTAGGCTGTCAGAATTTAGAGCCAGGCGAGTAGACACAGTTTTTGAATATTGAAAAGTAGGTGATTCTACATACAGTATAGCCATTTGAGACCTTAAGTAAGTGCTTGTTTGTTTGTATGGATGTTGCACTTGTAAGGACCATTAAAAAGAGAACTACAAACAGCCTAAGAGAGAGGTGATGCAGTTATGTCTAAGTGTTTTAAATGTTTTTACTGAGATGTGATTGTATTCCCACAATTTCAGAAAGGACAGAATAATAGACATGATAATGTCCTATCCCAAGATAGGATTTGAGCCGACAACCTCATGAATAACAGACCACTTTCTTAGTGGCCAGTTGATCTAAGCTATTTATTACTACATGTTGGAGTCCCAAAGCTCATGGTACTGTACTGTACTAGATTCCACAGATTAGCATGAAAGCCAGTGTTTGGAATACCATGAGTAGTAGCTATTTTCTACTCACGCCCTAATGCTGCAAACAAAATGTATATGAAAAATCTAATGTGTCTATGATTATTACAGAGTACCATAGGACTGACATTAGTGCATGAATTAAATAATTATTCTATAGTCAAGAAGCATTGTGTGACTAAAATGAGTTCTAAATATTTCAGTTTTGAATGTGAAACCATGCAGGTCTGCCCTTTGTCAATGATACAGTTTGACATTGCTATTAAACCACTTGCCATTTTATTAGTAAACAACCATTTTCAGGAGAATTACAAGGTATACGCTTGAACAAAAGGTATTTATTATGAAAAGGAGTCAGGACCATAGCAAAAAGGGCATGAGACCTTGGGATGCCCTGAATGCACAGCTATGGGCATCACCCATGTACTGAAGTATCAGTAGTTCATAGGTGGAGATGGACCACAGAAAATGATGACAAAATGAGCTTAAAGTTACAAAGTGCAAGTGAATTTACGGCCAAAATAAAGCAACAAACAGTGTTCAAATGTGTGGTACAGAAAACAGACTCTAATAAACAATTGTCCATAAAAACAACAGTATTTTGTGGAAGTTAAAACCAAAAAAATGAGTTAAGCAAATATTCAAAAACCAGGAATCAAATAAGAATTAGAATCTCTCTTCTCATCCTACATGCTTCTCCCCTTCTCTCTCTCTCTTTCTTTATCTTGTCTCCCCTGCTCCACCCTCAAGGTCTGGTCAGCAGAGCTGAGACACGCCACTTCTGCCAGTACCTGCTGGGACCCACCAAGACAGCTTCCTCTTTCAGCCTCCTCCATCAGACACCACAGGACCCCTGGAGCCTACAATCTCCCCTTCTCATCATTAGTGATCTGCCCCTAGAACATCATTACCTTCACTCCACCGTGGGGCATCTATGACCACTTTGCCACTTTTCTCCTACCTGTTTGTCTCTTTCCTCAATTTTTCTATTCCTCCTTGTTATCTCTCATTTTTCTGACCTACTCAGACCTTTGAAATCCCAGTGAGTTTATGTGTTTCCATTAATGACCCACGAAGTACTAATGAGAGATGGCTGTGCTGATCGCTGTCTCACATGTGAACGAGCAATCAGTCAATTATCCCATTAAGCACTCCACTGGTGCCTGGCTTTCCTGCACGCCTTCACTCACAACACCTGAGCTGCTCTATTTTTAATACAAAACTGGCTGTGGCTTACCAGGGCCAGAAATTGGGAAATTGCCCTTAAAAATCAGGCAAGGAAAAACCATTTGTTGGCTTAAACAGTGGTATAAACAACAAAATGAAGTTGATCGAGTGATACAGTGTGGTGGAGACACTCGAAAGTTCAAGTTCAGAAAGTCGCATAGTGTCTGAAATAAAAAAGAAGTGGTCAGATATCAAAGTTGCCATGAAAAGGCGAGTCATAACTCACCATTTCAGCGTCATACAGAAGCGTATTAGGTTACAGAGAAAAGAACAAAATATGGACAGACTGAAGAAAAAAAGATCAGAATGTCAACTTTAATCTTGAAATTTCCACTCCAGTCTAGTAGTTTATTTAGTCATTAAAGTAGAACATAATCTTAAACTTAATCTTAAAATTAATGTTTATTTCTAGAGTTTCTCATATCCCATCATAACTAAACTTGCATGTTAAATACTTCATATTCTATGTGTGTGAATCACTACATGATATTACAGCTCTATGAACAATTTAAATACTAAGATGTATACTTGCTATCATTTTCATGATAAAATAAATTAAAGCATGTATTAAATATGGAGGCATGGTGGCGCAGTGGTAGCGATGAGCTGGCCCCCTGCGCAGAGATTATTCCTGCCTCCCCCATAGGATCCTTGCTGCGCCGTGCATGACCCTTGATGAAATTATTTATTGCAGCAATACAGACTCTTTTAAACATACCAACCCCCAATTCCTGTCCTTCCTTTTCTCCATAACCAATTTCCTCAAAATAAGCTCTGTAATAAATTCAAAACATCTGTAACTTTAGAACACTTATTCTTCAAAACTTTTAAGGAACATTGAAAAATCTTCATAGTACATGTTTAATTATTCCATCCATCTATCCATGCAGGGTCACAACAGTCCCAGCAAACATACAGTGTGAGGCAGGACCAATCCCTGGATGGGGCACCAGCTCATCACTACCACTGGGTCACTGTGCCCACAAATTTAATTATTAACAGTATGCATTATTTAAATTAAGGTAAAAATGTATCTGTGTAATGTTACATACATACTTTAATGCACTTCATCTTAAAAATGATATCAAGAGCTCCAAGAAGATAGCTCTTGGAAATCTAAATTGACTTAGAAGCCAGCCATCATCATCTGCAAATACACTGTCTATTCTTTTGAAATGAATTGAATTCCTTTATTGTTATTGTATGGTACAATGAGATTCAATATGCAAATCCTCCATAAACTTATTTTCCTATAAAATGATAAAATAACATTAATAATTACACAATAAAAAGTGATGCAAAATATACAGTATGAAAACAAGTACAATATACATGTACATATAGTGTAGATAATGCAAATGGTTCATAAAGTGGCTCAGGTTGCGCAATATTACAACTGTAGTGCAAGTTTGCAGTGAGGAAATTGTACTTATAAGTATAAACAGTTCTACCGAGAGGACTTGATAGACTGATTGAGTGTGTTTATAGCTCTTGGGATGAAACTGTTTCTGAACTGCAAGGTCCCTACAGTAAAGGCTCCGAAGCGTTTGCCGAATGGGAGAAGTTCAAACATACTGGCTATAAATATTCTCCAGGGCTAGAAGCTGTATCTCAATAATCCTCTGTGCTCTCGACACAATCCGCCATTGAGCTTTCCAATCAGATGTTGTACAGCTGTGATTCCACACTCAGATATAGTGGATTAAAATACTCTGAGTGATGCACTGAGAATAACAACGCTAAAACAGCTATGGCATTTTGAATAGTTTAGGTTTCAATTGGCCATTCCGTAAACCATTATATTGTTACAGGTTGATTACAATCAGATGCCTTAAATTTATAAACGACTAGCAAAATAACCGCGATTCGCAGCGGCGAAGCACTAACTTAAAATTTTTATTAAGAAGAAAATTAAACCTTTTTAAACTGAGGGAAAATATACCAATAATTATTTGTTAAGGATCTCTTTGTATACCACATTGTCATTTCGGCCCTCCGGTTGTAATATGACCAAGCTGGGCACTGAGCTTACTCTTGAGCATACAACGTACAGTTGGCCATGTGAACAGTAATCTTGTTTCAAATCTCACAGCTTGGATTGTTGCTGTCATAATCAGTTTGAGTTTCATGGTTTGTTTAAATTATGACAGTATTTGCAGGACTTGTGCTGAAGTGACATTTGGCATCTGTCAAGCGTTGTAAGCATACAACCAGTTTCATCAATAACTTCACATCCAGCTTTTGAGAGTTTAAACATTCATAAACATCAAAGTGTCCACTACTCAAATTGTCACCTGTGAATCTAAGATGTTTAAGAGGCATTGGCAGTTGTCAAAAGGTGTAAAATATTTGGCCATTTCGGTACACTTGAAAGCGACAACCGAACAATTCAGCGGCAGCCATCAACTCGCATGCAGATGCATAGGTGAAGGGCTTAAGCATTTCACTCTTCTAGTGCTCCTGTGTAATATAATTATCTACTGTACCGTCATCAGTCCACACCATGAACCTGTCCCAGTCATTCAATACATAAGACACAATGTTCCTCCGGATATCAAGAGTGAGCCTGATATGGCCGTGCAATATGTAACAAAGAGAATGGAAAAGGCAGGTGCCATCTCTGAGCATGGAAACCACTCGGTAAGTGACAGTTCTTTGATTGATGGTGATCACCTCGATAGACATGTTAATAGGGGTATGGTTGGAACAATAAGGAAATGGGTACCTGAACAATGTAAAGTAAGTATAAAATACCTACATAATAACTATAATCGTAATAAACAAACAATAAAACAGAGGAGAAGCCGTGGATTAAATAATAAGGCTGTAGCTATCAGCAAGGAGACGTGAATCCCGTGGCAAAGCTAGGAAGGGAATATAGAGACCGGAGCAACGGACGGCCTTATATAGGCAGGCAGCCAACAACGTGGGAGGCGTTGGGATGGGGGACCCAACGCTGCCTCACACAGTGACCGAGCTGCAGGCTATGGACGTATATATGTACATAAGTAGGATTCAGTTAGCGTTGGGAACCCGCGTATCAAATTTCTTGAAGATGGGCCCATAAGTAACAAAGACTGTTGGAAAGTTCAATATGGCGGCCGACAGTGGCGTCATACCACCGAAATAAACACGTACATAGGTTTCGGTTAGTGCAGGGAAGCTGCCTACCAAATTTCGTGAAGATGGGGCCATAAATAAGAAAGTGGCGTTGTCGACCGTTATGACCGTTATGCGTAGAATATTGAAATGAAACCTGCTTAACTTTTGTAATTAAGATGTAAGGAATGAGCCTGCCAAATTTCAGACTTCTACCTACACGGGAAGTAGGAGAATTAGTGACGTTGGAAAGTTCAATATGGCGGCTGACAGTGGCGTCATACCACAGAATTAAGTACGTACATCGATTTTGGTTAGCGCAGGGAAGCTGCCTACCAATTTTCGTGAAGATGGGGCCATAAATAAGAAAGTTCAACATGGCAGACGTTGTCGACCGTTATGACCGTTACGCGTAGAATTTCGAAATGAAACCTGCTTACCTTTTGTAAGTAAGCTGTAAGGAATAAGCCTGCCAAATTTCAGCCTTCTACCTACACGGGAAGTTGGAGAATTAGTGATGAGTGAGTGAGTGAGTGAGGGTTTTGCCTTTTATTAGTATAGATATGTGGTTAATTTCAGCGTATTTAATAAAAACTGTGTCAAAAAAAAGAAAGGGAAACCACACAGGAACAGTAGGACTGCTTTGACTTTGGGTGCCGCCAGTTTGCAAAACTGAGCAGAAAATGTGTGTTTGCAATGTTGCTGCTGTGAGAATGTGTGTGGCTTGTTGTCATATATATATATATATATATATATATATATATATATATATATATATATATATATATATATATATATATATATATTTACACACACACATAAACATATATATATATACATATCTATACATATACACATATATACATACATATGTATATCTACATATATACACATACATATACATACACACAAATACATATATATTGTAAAGGACCGAGAGAGACAGTAGCAAGGGTTGGGGTTTTCCGGCCCCGTATATTGTACAGATAAACAAAAACAGGTCAAAATCATAAACTAAACAGTTCATAATCGCGCCGACTCCTGGCGTCGCGGCCATTTTATTGGGGAGGAGCGAAGTGGAGGAATGTCGGGAAGGACGCAAGGGAGGATGGGAAGGATGGCGTCAGGGCAAGATGGCGGAGGAAGGGCGGAAGTATCGCACTGCGGTCATCCATGCCTATGGTGCAGGGCGGTCTTTTTCCTATGAGGAAGCAGAGGGAGAAAGTTAATACCCCACCATTCCCTGGCGAGTGGTTTCCCAGGTGCTGTCGAATCAATCCGCGGCCTCCTACTCGCGCGTGCGTGACACGATCCCCCCCTTAGCCCAGGACCGTCAGGTGGGCGGACCTAACCGAGAGGTCGTGAATACGAGAGAGGGCATCGGCATTGGCCTGAAGGGTGCCGCGCCGATAAGTGACAGTGAACTTATACGGCTGTAAGTCCAGGAACCACCTGGTGACCCAGCGGATTCGACTCTTTGTGCAGGGACATCCACTGAAGTGCAGCGTGATCAGTCACCAGAGCGAACTTCGCGACCCAGCAGGTAGTACGGAGGTGGGTCACTGCCCATTAATGGCCAAGGCCTCCCTCTCCACTGCAGCGTGCGGGTCTCCCGGTCCATCAGTTTCGGCTAAGGTACATCACAGGGTGCTCGACACCATCGGCGCTTTGGCTCAGCACGGCACCCAGGCCTGTGTCCGGCGTCGGTCTGGAGAATAAGCGGGAGCCCAAAATGGGCGTCCGTAACACAGGTGCCGGCGTTAGGGCCTTCTTTAGGTCACTGAGCGCGTGTTCTGCTTTGTCGGTCCACACCACGTATAGGGGCGCCCTTTTTGTCAGGTCAGTCAAGGGTGCTGCTCTTTGGAGAAGCGGGAACAAACGGCGGTAGTAACCCGCAAGCCCCAAGAAAGCCTGCACCTGTTTCTTGGTACTCGGACGGGGCCATTCTAAGATGTCTTTCACTTTGGAGCTCTGTGGCCGCACCTGTCCTTGTCCCACGAGGTAGCCTAAATATTTGGCCTCCTTTAATCCAAAAACACTTCCGGGGTTTATGCGGAGGCGGCTTTAGCCAGTGTTAGGAGGACAGCTGCGACCTGCAGTAGATGCTCCTCCCAGGTGCGGAATAGATGACAAGCGTCATCCAGGTAAGCGGCACTATAGGACTGGTGGCGTCAGCACTCTATCTACCAGGCGTTGGAAGGTCGCGGGCCCGTGCAGCCCAAAGGGGAGGACCTTGTACTGCCAGTGCCCGCTAGGGGTGCTAAAGGCCGTTTTCTCCTTTGCGGATGCCGTTAAAGGAATTTGCCAATACCCTTTTGTCATGTCAAGGGTAGTCAGATATCGAGCCGTACCCAGCGCTCAAGGAGGTCGTCAATGCGGGGCATGGGGTAGGCATCGAACTTGGAGATCTGATTCAGGCGTCTAAAGTCATTACAGAACCTCCAGGAGCCGTCTGGCTTGGAGGCGAGGACAATAGGGCTGGACCAGGGACTATGGCTCTCTTCAATTATGTCCATGTCCAACATACGTTTCACCTCCAGTTCGACCTCTGCGGCGTTTTGCCTCCGGAGTCGGTAGGGCCTCTCGGACGATTACCCGGGCTCCGTGACTATATCGTGCTCAATCAGCGGTCCGGCGGGTGACTCGCTCACTACCTCGGGGATGGCTCGGAGTGTTTGGGCTAACTCCTGCCGCTGCTTGGGGTCAGCTCTTCACCGAGGTTAAGGGCAGTTGTGCTTGCGAAAGGGAGAGTGACCTACGGGGCTGGGAAGCTCCTCTCTATCTCTCAGGGCTTTAACAGGTTGACATGATAGATCCTCTCACTTTCGGTCGGCGGTTGGGCTGTTTTACCAAATAGTCGGCGAGTCCTTTCTCTCCTTAACCTCGTAAGGCCCTTGCCAGTGGCGAGCAGCGAGTGGGAGGTGGGGGCGAGCACCATAACTTCGGTCCCAGGCGGAACTCCCTGAGGGCGGAGTTGCGGTTGTAACACCGGGCCTGCGCTGCTTGCGCCGAGTCCGTGCTCTTTTAGGAGGGCCTGATCTTTGTGAGTGGTCGGCGCAGTTGCGCTCGTACTCAAAATATTAGAGGAGGGAAGAGCCTCGGCCTCCCAGCCTTCTTTTAGGATGTCGAGGATTCCCGGGGTTGTCGCCCGTATAGTAATTCAAAGGGGAGAAGCCCGTAGAGGCCTGGGGTACCTCCGGTAGGCAAAAGCACGGCGGGAGGAGCTGGTCCCAGTTCCTGCCGTCAGCGCTGACTACCTTGCGGAGCATCTGCTTAAGCGTCTGATTAAATCGCTCGACCAACCCGTCAGTTTGCGGGTGATAGACTGGCGCTTTCAGGTGCTTTATCTGCAGTAATTTGGCCACCTCCTTGAGCGTATCCGAAGTGAAGGCGTACCCTGGTCGTGAGGACCTCCTTGGGTATGCCCAGCGTGAAACAAGTTAACCAGTTCCGTGCGATGCTTTTAGTATTAGCGGGCGCGGGGAACCGCCTCTGGGTACCGGGTGGCATAGTCCACCATGACTAGGATATACTTGTGGCCACGGGTTGAGGGCTCCAGGGTCCCACCAAATCGACCCCTATCCTTTCAAAGGGATGTCCACGAGGGGAATAGGGACTAGAGGAGCACGGTCCCTCCTAGGAATCTGGCGGGTCTGGCACTCCGGACAGGATTGACAGAACCGCCCGGACCTCCTCATTGATCCCAGGCCAGTAAAAGCGGGCTTAATCCTCTCCAGTGTTTTTGGCCCGAGGTGGCCTAGGAGGTGAGCATGTGCCAACTTCGCATATCTCCGCCCGGAAGGTGCAGCGGAATTAGCAACAACTTCCGCACCTCGCCCTCATGGGTAGCCACTTTCGGTACAACAGATCATTTTCAAGGACAAAGAAGGGTTCCAGCGGTGTGGATCCGTCCGCTGTCGAGCTGTTAGGCAGAACAATGCGTTCGGGCAAAGCGCGGGAGTCATCATTCCACTGCTCCCTCTTAAAGGAGGCGGCGTGGACGAAATTGATGGTCCAGGCGCGAGAGGGTCTTGGGGCCTGGGCCGGGAGAGTTCCTGGCTAGTCCCTTCTCCGGCGGAATCTTCGGGTCAAGGTCCGTAGCCACGGAAGGTCCCCGAGACACCAGCGCCCATAGGGCCTGCCCTTGTGCGGCGTGGAGGCGCGGGAGGTTGCCTTTTCCCCTCATGACAAGATCCAGCGAGGCCCCGGGAGCGGCGAATGGCTTACCGCTGATTCTTTTAGACCAGTCTTGTCCCAGGATCACTGGGAAGGGGGTCAGGTAACACAGCGACCGTCATTTGGATTGGTTCCCCTTCCAGGTAAGATAGCAGTGGCGGAGCGATATGACCTAGTCCCCCATGTACACAGGTAACCAACAAATGTTGCTTTAACCACTGTTGCGGTAAGGCAAGCGGCGAGCAACAATGGTAATGTTGCTGCGGAATCAAACAAAGCCACCACGGCGTGCCCATTTAGCAACACCACTCCCGTATTGGACTCGCCAAGGGATGCGGCGGGTACAATACCTCTCCGTTGATGTCCAGCTGCAGTCCATAGGCTCGGGCGATGTGATGGGGCAGTTTGGCAGCAGGTGGCGGTCTCGCCACACTTGAAACAGCGGCGGACCCGGCCTCTCTTTGGCTCTGGCTGGCGCTTCTGCAGCGTCGAGGGCTTCGGGGTGGCCGCCCGTCCCTGCGGTTCCAGCGAGCAGGCTTTTCTGACCCCCAAGTCGGAGGACCGCCAACTGGCGCTCCAGGGCGTCGAGGAGGCCCGACATGTTTGATAGGCGTGCCCCGGACCTGCTGGGCGAGGGAACTGGGCATTGCATTGACCAGGCCTTCACAGGCCACCCGCTCGACGACTTTCCGCCCGTCGGGGCTCTCTGGCCGTAGCCAGCGGCCCATCTTGCCCCAGAACTTCGAGCGCCTGGGCGCGCGGCGGGGTCAAAGACCCAGTTCCGCCATTCGACGCCTGCTGGCCGGGCTAATGCCGTAGCGGGCCAATATTTGGGCTTGAGGAGGTCGTAATTAGCGGCCTCCTCCTCAGGAGGTCATAATAGGCCCATGGCTGGTCCCTTTAGGTATGGCGCCAAGATGGGCGCCCACTCGGACCGCTGCCACTTTCGTTCGGGTGGCGTCCTCTCAAACATGCCCAGGTAGGCATCGGCGTCCTCGAAGGGCCCCGGTACCATAGGAGGCGGCTGCCTGGCGGGTCTGGTCTCGCCCGTTGGGCTTCCACTAACCTGGCCTTCGTGGCCTCCAGCTCCCGGTTGGTAGCGGCTTGCGCTTGCTGCAGGGCCTGGAGCTGGGCGTTCATTCCCTGCAGCACGGTGTTCAGGTCCTGTCCCTCCGTCATTCCGGGATCTCTTATCCTGCCGACTCGCCAGTTGTAAAGGACGAGAGAGACAGTAGCAAGGGTTGGGGTTTTCCGGCCCGTATATTGTACAGATAAACAAAAACAGGTCAAAATCATAAACAAACAGTTCATAATGCGCGCGCCGACTCCTGGCGTCGCGGCCATTTTATTGGGGAGGAGCGGAAGTGGAGGAATGTCGGGAAGGACGCAAGGGAGGATGGGAAGGATGGCGTCAGGGCAAGATGGCGGAGGAAGGCGGAAGTATCGCACTGCGGTCATCCATGCCTATGGTGCAGGGCGGTCTTTTTCCTATGAGGAAGCAGAGGGAGAAAGTTAATACCCCACCATTCCCTGGCGAGTGGTTTCCCAGGTGCTGTCGAATCAATCCGCGGCCTCCTACTCGCGCGTGCGTGACAATATATATATATACATATACACACACATATATAAACATATATATACATATACATACATATCTACATATATACACACACAACAGATATGTGCTACTAAACATGCACAAGGTTCGAGCCGCATGTAGACGGACTTTTTGTTCTTCAAAGTCACCAAAGCGCAGTGCAAACTCAGTGCGCAATAACTCTAGCTTCGCAATAACTTGCAGCATCATAAGGTAGACTTGATTAACGCGGTAAGTGTTCGGCAAGGCAGCTGAAGCGCTGCATTATGGGATCTGTAGTTTATTGTGTTACCAGCGCTTCATATACCCGGGACATTAATAACAATAATACAGTATATAAAATGATTTCGCCCTTGAGTTTGACACATATGGACTAAATAGAACTTGAAAAGATATATTTTTTCAAATGTGATCGCAATTCAGATAGAGTTGACGCGCACTACAGCCTGCATGCCTCAATGAGTCATCCTCCCCTCGCTCTTACTTTTTACCGTTCATCTAATGAATACACTGAGTATGGCTTTACCAAAACAATCATTGATGGCGAATAAAGTATCCATTATTCAAGTATGTAGATCGGGATATATATATACATATATATATACCCGCGTATCAGAGAAGTAGTGTGTTAAAAAAGCTAGAAAAAGAAAAGGGAACATTTTAAAATAACGTAACATGACTGTCAATATACAGTATTTGTTTTGTGAGTGTTACTGAGTGTTGCTGTCATCAAGGATTTGATTATCATTATTTCTTTCAATTAGGTTCGTATTTGTAGGATGTGTTGTGTTCAAGTTACATTCCGTGTTTGTCAATCGTTGTAAAGATGACAGGTTTCATTCATCGATTCATTTCTTACTGCATCAATAATACGCGGGTATATATATATATGTATATGTATATATATATATCCCGATCTACATACTCGAATAATGGATACTTTATTTGCCATCAATGATTGTTTTGGTAAAGCCATACTCAGTGTATTCATTAGATGAACGGTAAAAAGTAAGAGCGAGGGGAGGATGACTCATTGAGGCATGCAGGCTGTAGTGCGTCAACTCTATCTGAATTGCGCGATCACATTTGAAAAAATATATCTTTTCAAGTTCTATTTACTCCATATGTGTCAAACTCAAGGGCCGGGCCACATCCGCCCGCGTGTAATTATATCGCCCGCAAGATCATTTTATATACTGTATTATTGTTATTAAAGCCCGGGTATATGAAGCGCTGGTAACACAATAAACTACAGATCCCATGATGCAGCGCTTCAGCTGCCTTGCCGAACACTTACCGCGTTAATCAAGTCTACCTTATGATGCTGCAAGTTATTGCGAAGCTACAGTTATTGCGCACTGTGTTTGCACGGCGCTTTGGTGACTTTGAAGAACAAAAAAAGTCCGTCTACATGCGGCTCGAACCTTGTGTATGTTTGGTAGCACATATCTGTGTGAGAAGCTCTTCTCAGTGATAAAGACTAACAAAACAGCACACAGGAGTCGTCTCACTGATGAGCACCTGCAATCCATCCTGAGAATCTCCACAACACAGAACCTCACACCAAACAGAAACGAACTTGTGGCCAAAAAAAGATGCCAGGCGTCCAGCTCTAAAATGACATATGAGCAAAGACAACTGAATGATTTGATTTGTTATTGCACGTAAGAGCGGGAGTCAACCGTTTTAACAAACAGCGTATTGCACTGATACGAAATAGCTGTGTGTGTATATATGTAGATATGTATGTATATGTATATATATGTTTATATATGTGTGTGTATGTATGTATGTGTGTGTATATATGTGTGTGTATATATGTAGATATATATACGTATGTATATATGTGTATATGTTGTCACAAGAACGAGACATGGACAGATAAAGAGTTGGGGCAGCCACCGTATATTGTGGTATCCTGGCTGCAAAGTCGTTTTCGTGTAGAAATACAGAGCACTGAAGTGCATACAACCGAGTCCAAAACAAGACTGAGGAAACAAAGGAAAGGGGGCAGGTTTTAAAGGGGGAGACAGGAAGTGAGGTCGTATGGATCTGGCACGTGGTCTTCCACCATTGGCTCAGAGCGGAGGTGACATCAGAGGGACTGGAGCTGGTGTGGCCGAGTTCCATTGGCTCAGTCCCGGAAGTGATGTCAGGAGATCCAGGTGAAATCCCCCGGGGATGGTCTACAGGCAAAGGAGAAAAGAGTCAGTGCACTCTGCCACACCCGGCATGCCTCGAACTGCCTTCACTCGAGCCCTTTAGCTGCCTCCCATGCGCGCGTGTGTGACAATGTATAGATATGTATATATATATATGTTTATGGTGTGTGTGTAAATATATATATATATATGTATGACAACAACACTCATCACTCACAACAGTGACAAAACAATTACATTGACAATCAGGTTACATTATTTTCAAAATGTTTCCTTTTCTTTTTCATTGCTTCTTTAACACACTACTTCTCCGCTGCGAAGCGCGGGTATTTTGCTAGTCTGTGTTATAAATGGGCATGTCTGACCACATATTACTTCCTCTTACAAGCCTCTTATTGACAGCAGCAACTCTCTTATTACTCAAGACAGAAGTTCTTGTGTGTGTTTCAGGGATTGTGGTTTGTTGTAATGTCTATATTTTTCTATCTTGCCTGAAGGAGTTGCCTCGAAAGCTTGCATATTGTAATCATTTTAGTTAGCCAATAAAAGGTGTCATTTTGCTTGGCTTTTCTCTTCCAAGGACTAATAAAATGTTATATAATCTATCTATCTATCTATCTATCTATCTATCTATCTATCTATCTATCTATCTATCTATCTATCTATCTATCTATCAGTGGCGGCTGGCCAATAGAGGGCGCTAGGGCGCCGCCCTCCCTGAACCACACACACAAAATAATAATTATATAAATTATTTAAATGTATAATTATATGATGTGATATATTAGAAAATCTTCTGTAAAAATAAATGTTTTCACCATCACCATATAACTTCTCTGCCTGTCAGCACGCCTCAATTTCAGCTGAGGGGCGATCGAGATATCGCCCAAAGGAGGCGGTCTTTGTAGAATTTAGTCAAATGCTGATTCAAGATATAAATATATTCAAGATGTGACATAAAATTTAGCCAATCAGCGTCCTCAAATCTTAACTGAAATGGGCGATTTTTCTGTCGCCCCAAGCAGCTAAAATCAAGGATGGTCTGTAGTGGCGCAATTTTCAATTAACATTACGTGACAATGGTGGACTCAGGTGTTGTTAATTCCGGACACAACCCAACTCTGTTCAATCTCTACTCCAATATCCGTTTGAGAAGAGAACTTTGGCAGAAAAACTGAAGGTAAAGGAGCTGGGTCCAGATCAGCCTAACCTCTTAATCAGACAGCAGATAAGCGAAAAAGGGAAGAAGTACACGCGAAGCTACTCTTCCAGTTGGTACACCAAAAAGGCCTGGCTATGTGGATGCGTTTCTGCTAATGCCTTATTTTGTTTCCCGTGCTTGTTGTTTAAAGCAACTGGGACAGATCCTGCTTGGACAGTTACGGAGTGAGAGATATGAAGCACCTGTCCGAGAAAGTAAGAAAACATGAGAACACCAGGACACACATGGATAATTCCGTCAAACTAGCCATTTTGGGAAGAGTAAACATCGCTACTCAGTTAGACGACGGTCACAGGATTGCGATAAGAAAACACAACGAGGAGGTAGATAAAAATCGGTATATTTTATCCAAGATAATTGATTGTGTTAAATTTTGTGGGGCTTTTGAGTTGGCCTTGCGTGGCACGATGAGACTGACTCGTCAGACAACCCTGGCATTTTAAGGGTTTAGTGGATTTTGTTGCCTCGCTAGACAGTGTGCTAGAGGAGCACCTTAAGACGGCAACCGTTTTTAAGGGAACATCAAAGACGGTACAAAACGAGCTGCTGGACTCCATGCTATCAGTGGTTAAGGATTACATTTTGGAGGAAGTAACTGCTGCTGATTTCATCGCCATTCAAGCTGACGAGACGACTGACGTTTCCACCCACTGTCAGCTGGTGCTTGTGCTACGTTACATCGATTCCAATGGTAACATCCAAGAGCGCTTTTTTGAGTTCTTTACCATCCAGAACGCAAACGCTGATTCCATTGCTACAGCGCTTCTGGACCGTCTAAGTACCGTACTAACAGACGGACAAAAACAAAGTAATTGCCCAAACTTATGACGGGGCCACTGTGATGAGAGGAAGCACCGGCGGAGTGCAACGTAAGATAATGGAAGTCTGCAAAAATGCTCACTATGTTCACTGCTACGCGCATCAGCTGAACCTCGTCATGCAGCAGGCGACATCACGCATTCCCAGAATCGGCACTTTTTTTTCTGACCTTGGTGGATTTTCTGCCTTCTTCTCCAGGTCACCTAAGCGAATCGCTGTGCTTGACCAAGTGGTTGCGCACAGACTTCCCAGGGCCTCTACAACACGGTGGAACTTCCAAAGTCGCGCTGTAAACACTGTGTACGAACACAAGGATGACATTTTAAAATGTTTTCAGTTCATCAGAGACTCAGGGAACTTTGATTCCTCAACTGTCAGAGAGTCGGGGGTTTTGTGAGGATGCTTGAAGACGAGGCTTTCTGTTTTTTCCTGGCATTGTTTCACAAGATCATGCCAAATGTAGACATGCTATTCAACCAGCTGCAGAAGAGGAACATTGACCCTGTCTACATTAAGGCAGCTGTCCAGGGATTCACAAACAACATGCAAGCAATCAGGTAAATACCCTTATTTACTATTGGCTTATAAAGCTGTTGTTGTTAGAAAGATTTGTTGTCTATGAAATCTTAATTGTGCCTTGCCATTAAAGTTAATGATTGCCTTAGAGCACACCACATTTTTAAAAAATGATTTATTAACTTTTTTTGGACCAGGGACTCGATTCCCTTTCTGTGTGGGGACAGTACATCATCTGACCAGCAGCACCAGCCCAACAAGCGACTGAGGACCCTGGGACCAGGAGAACAACAGAGGCTAGCTACAGAGGTAAAACACACTCACACAAAAAGAGACAAAGATGACATATACATTATAATTATTGTAATTGTAAAGAAACGGATTGTTAAATACCAACAAGGAAAGAGAGTGAAAAGTATTATATTTTCCCAAAAACCAAATCCAAAATGTTTGAGGTTTAGTTTGGCGTTATATTGTGAATAATTCCATAAAATGTCAATTTAATTTTGTTTGTAAGCATTCTTGCAGTGACTCTTTGTAAATGTAATATTTTGTGAATATAGTATTTGCCTCTGTGGGTAAGTGGATATAACATCTTTTAGTGACAATTAAAAGGAATTTATATCAGACCAGTCAAGTAGCATAAACCTAGCCACTTTATTAAGATATTAAGCACTAGTTTGACCAACTAGCAGTCAGCCAAACAGTAAACTTAACTTTTTAATTTAACTGACTAAAAAAAGATAGGAACTGTTGAAGAAAAAAATTACATCGCTAACTTTTAAGACTAGTCTAAGAAAACTATGTAGCTGGCCTCAGTATTTAAAATGTATAGACCACCGTTATTAAACCGATGGGCCAAGTCAAGTATAGTGCCAAAAAAGTGCTGATAAGTCACAAGCTGCATGATGATGTTTGTCATCAACACAAATGGGAAATAATTAAGTACATAATATCCGTACATGTAGCAGAAAATAGGTGGTTTATTTATTGAAATGCTACTGTATAGCTTGTTTTGTTTAGTAAACCAATAAAAGTTCAAGATCAGGAGAAGTAAACACCCTAAAGTACAACGATGAATACTGGAGTTTAAACTTTAATAACAATGTAATGTACAGGTTATGTTCACTCAGAATCACTGTGATAATGTTTTACAGGTATGTGATACCATCCTGATTCATAGCAAGGAGCGGTTCTCCTTCACCCAGCACCTCGTCAGTGCAACATTGCTGCATGGAGAGTTGTTTCCACAACACAGTGTGACGTTTCCTGAATCAGCACTCGAAACAACAGTGGAGGCATACCCCATGCTGAACAAGGCCAAGCTCAAAACAGAGCTGTCCCTCATCTATGAAAACCCTGAGTTTAGGGTTGGCAGTGGTGCAGTGCCTCTGTACCAGTTTTCATTGACAACAATCTTCAAAGTACTTTCACAGAGACTGTCAGTCTTCTCAAGATCATAATCACCACGCCTATGACAACAGCAGAGTCCGAGAGGTGCTTTTCTACTTTGAAGAGGATCAAAACTTTCCTAAGAAACACAATGACCCAGGACCGCCTTAATGCTCTGGCAATGCTTTCTATTGAGAAGAAACTTGTCAGAGACATTCCTGACTTCAATAAGAAAGTAATTGAGAAGTTTGTTAATCAGAAGGAGAGAAGAGCAAAATTCCTGTACAAATAAGTAAAAAAAAAGATGCAGTTTTTTTTTTCCCACCACAGTTATTTTCCTGTACATGGTTGTCCTCACATTTGTCGTGTGTGTGTGTATATATATATATATATATATATATATATATATATACTGAAATAATTGATCAGACATGATTTAATAATGTTCTTTAACTTTGTCTGCATTGCAATAAATCATATTGCTTTGATTTGTGAAGAATTGTTTGAGAAATTGTTTGCTGTACCACAGCCCCACCTCAAAACATTTTCACCAGCCGCCACTGCTATCTATCTATCATATAGTGCCTTTCTTATCTATCTATCTATCTGTCTGTCTGTCTTATAGTGCCTTTCATCTATGTATCTATCCAAGGACTTTCCTCTTTGTGGTATCTTCTGTTTTTGGCATGTGCCAGCCACTGTAGTTTGTTATCTGTTGGTCTTTTGTTAGAAGCCTGATTTAAAGAAGCCACTTAGGGAGAGAGAAAGAGAGAATGCTGACAAAGATCACTCTAGGCAAGAGCAGCATGGAATTCCATAGAAGCTCACCATTTAAAGCAAAATTGTTTCGATTAACACCAAAAGAAACACAACCTTCCACTATAAATAAAATAGAAAGTAGTATGATTCTCTTTTTAAAATCATATTTTTTATATATGGGGGAAGACAATACAAAGTAAACAGCTAAAAATGTTAAAAGAAGGGAGGTTACTGCTGCATAACCGAAGAACACAGCACAATATTTTTTTTTTCTTTAAGTATTTTCAGGTATTTTACGTCTCCAACAGTATGAACTGAACTGTTTTAACATTTCATATAATGTAATGTATTGGATGAGTTTAATGCCTTCCAACAAATAAACAAAAGTACTGCTGTGATCATTTTCATTATATGACTCATTGCATTAGCGGGACATAAAAGAGATTTACATTACTGGGATTTAAGACCAACCATTGTAAAATAAACTGTTACTATTTGATGTTTAAGAACTGGCTGTGAACAAGGTGGGCTTCCAAGAGGAAAAAAAGAAGAATGTTCTGCACATCTTTCAATTTTCTTTACTTTGTAAAAAGTTCGATTTGGAATGCAAAGAAGCTGCCATTTCTTTCATTGATTGACACAACATACCCCGAGTGTGAATGAGTATGATTTCAGGAAATATTGAAAAAAAGAAACTCATTCAGTACTGGCTTCCTTTTAGCTTCTTGCCATACAGACAGTGTTTGTGGGGTCACATAAAATTACTGAATGGTTCTGCTTCTTTTGCAGCCTCAGTCATAGACGTGTGGCATTCTTTTAAGGTGATCTTTGGCCTCACACAGAGTTCTCTCAGCAGCTTTCATAAGTTTTTAAAGGATTCTGTGATGTATTTGTTAGGCACCAGAATGGAAAAACTTCCTTAAGTCTGGACTGTTTTTAGAACTTTATGTGCTTGTCTGGTGCAGCATTCAGAAACAAATTCCTTTTTACCTCCTTCACATAAACTGAAGGGGTATTCAGACCCCTTCACTTTTGCACATTTTGCTGCATTGTAGGCTTTATTTTAAAGGGATACATTTGCCATTGGAATGCCTCTCATTTTGGAGTGAATTTTTGTATTGAATCTCCTGATTTCTTGCAGTCTAGATGTTTAGAGGACAAGAAGGTGATTCTGATTCAATATAACATAACATTTGTTTTAATCATTTCATACTAATGCAATTTATAATATCATTAAAAATGATAATGTGAAATGTCTGTTCCAGTTTGCAGACTTAAACAATTGCTATGTAAACTTCCATCGTTCTTGAAATAATGCCTTATTAATTTATTTGAATGAATGGAAGGCAGCCACATACAGAATTCACTGTAGCTCCATATGCACAAAGCATACAATTATTCAACTTAAAATCTTTTATCTGAATCATTTAAAATTGTCCACAATGTTTCCAGGGCAAGATCCAACCTGCGTACATTGCAATCGAGCTCCAGCCTAACTGGGCCATATTTTTCGGATGTGCACCAAATCAACATCATTTTGGACCAAAATCTTGAAATGCCTTTCAGACAGCCTTGGTGTCACAATCCCTCCTAATCCACTAGCAGCTGTGTTTGGTGGGCTCACAGAGGGGCTTAAAGTGGAGAAGGACAAACAAACTGTAATTGCCTTTTCCTTACTACTAGCAAGTAGTCTTATCTTGCTCAACTGAAAGAACCCCACCCCACTTTCTAAAAGTCAATGGGTAACTGATGTCTAATACTATCTGAAGTTGGAAAAAATCTAATTCTCACCTAGAGGATCTCTTCAAATGTTTTAAAAATATGGCAAGATTTAATTAATAAAATTCTAGAATAAGCATTTATATTAGGGAAAAAGGTAATTTTCCCTTCTTTGTTTTTCATTTTTTCCTGGATATTTTTGCCCATACTGTTGGCTCTCCTCTCTTTCTCTCAGATGGGGGTTGTTGCTTTACTTTTTTAACTTTGTGATTTTTTTTTCTTTTCATCTTTTTTCTAGTTTGACTATGAAGTCATTTGTTGTATAAGTTTGAAATGATTGTATGTGATGTTATTTTCTTCAAACAAAATAAAATAAAAAGAAATGGAAAGAGTATGGCACAGCTGTAAATCTGCTTAGATCATGCCATCTACAAAAACAGAGCAATCATAAAAGGAGAAAACTAGTGAGGGAGGCCACCAAGAGACCTCAGAGGAATTCTGAAGAAACCGCAATGTACAGTGGTTAACACTGGAGAGACAACAATGGTGCCCAGGTACTTCACCAGTTGCAGCTTTATGGGGGAGTAGCAAAGAGAAAGGCACTATTAAAAAAACACACAGAGAATGTGCCTCATGGTGCATGGGGACTCTGTAGTCAAGTGGAAGAAGGTTCAGTGTTGGATGAGATATTGGGACAGCTTAGCTATTAGCCAAACAAACGAGCTTGATGGACTGAATTGTCTCCTCTCGTTTGTCAAGTTTCCTATGTTCTTAAGTCTGATTAGACCAAAATTGATGAGGCACCAAGTATAAAGTCAAATCTACACAGGACTGAATTAAAACAACAATGTTAATGCCCTAGTGTGGCCAAGCCAGAGTCCAGGGGTCTCATGTATAAATGGTGTGTACGCCCATTTCCACGCTCGCATTGCGATGTATAAAAACTAAACTTGGCATGCAGCCAAGTTCCAGTGTGGTTTCCCTTTCTTTTTTAGATCCACACACCACATGTCTGATGTGGCTTTATCAAATACACTGAAATTAACCACATATCATTAATTAGTTTAAAGCGTCTGATTGTAATTAACCTGTAACAATATAATGGTCAACAGAATGGCCAAACTGTTTCAAATACTATAGCTGCTTTAGCGTTGTTCCTCTCAATGCACCACTCATAGAATTTATCCCACTGTATCTGAGTGTGGAATCACAGCTCTACAGTAGCTGATCGGAAAGAGAATTATTGGTATACAGCATCAAGCACACGCTGCCTCAGCCATGCTGTCTATTTGAACCTCTCTCATGCAACAAACGCTTCAGAGCCTTTCCTGTAGGGACCTCGCTGTTCAGAAACAGTTTCATCTCAAGAACTATAAATGCACTCAATCAGTCCATCAAGTGCTCCTGGTAAAACTGTTTGTACTTATAAGTACAATTTCCTCACTGTAAACTTGCGATACAGTTATAATATTGCACAACCTGAGCCACTTTATAAAACGCGTATTTACATATAGTGATAATATCATTTTTTAGATGAAATGCAGCAAAATATTTTTTACATTATACAGATAAAATGTTAACATAATTTAAATAATCTATATTTTTAAAAATTAAACATGTGGGGACACTGTGTTGCAGCTCTAACAACGAGCCGGTGCCCTGTTCAGGGATTCAGGGATTCTTGCTGGGGCTGGCGCGACACTGGAAGGATAAAATAATTAGACATGTACTACCAAGATATTTCAATGTTCCTTATAAGTTTTGAAGAATCGGTGTTCTAAGCTTACAGATGGCTTGACATCTATTACATAGCTGATTGTGTGGCAATTGGGTACTTGGAGAATGAAAAGGAAGTTCAGGAATTGGGGGTTGGTATGTTTAAAAGTGACAGTACTGCTGAAGTAAATTATTCCATTGAAAGTCGCGCACAGTGCAGCAAGCATCTTACGGGAGGCAGGAACAATCTCTGGATGGGGCGGCAGTTCGTCACTATCACTGTGCCACCGTGTTCCCATTTTTAAGAACCTGTTTTAATTGCTATCATCATGAAAATGATATAAAGTATGCATCTCAGTATTTAAAATATTCAGAGAGCTGTAATATCATGAATGTAATGGATTCTGTGTCCTGCCGGAGGAAGAGAATAACCGTTTAAGAAGCCTGCAGTGATTCACACACATAGAGCACACAGAAGAACACATACAAAACAAAGCATTTAATGTGCTACTTTAGTTATGATGGTATTTGAGAAACTAGTATATTAAACGATTTTAAGATGAAGTTTATGATGTTCCACTTTAATGACAAAATAAATTACGTGATTAAAGTGGAAATTTTGAACTTTTTTCCCACTGTGTATCCATTTTTTTTTTTACTCTGTACTCTAATAAGTTTCCATATGAGAGTCAGACCGTGGGCTACGACTTGCCTTTTCACTGCGACTTTGATATCTGACAACTTCTTTTTTATTTCGGGCACTGTGCGACTTTGTCAACTTGAACTTTTGAGTTTCTCCAACACTCTATGTCACTCGATCAACTTCCTTTTGTTGTTTATATCACTGTTTAAACCAACAAATAGTATGTTTTCCCTTGCCTCCACTTGGTATTCGCTGAAATTCTTCTATTTTCCCCTGTGATTTTGCCATTGCCTATTCACAGAACACCTAGTTTAAGAGCTAATTATATTGATTTGCATATTTAAAGAGGCATAGTTCTGGGAGGAGATGGGGCAGGACAGCAGGCCCGTGCACGTGCGTTACTTTTCACGCTGACTGGGATTTATGCAGTAGAAGAACGTGGACGTTAGTGTACACATAGATTTATGCATTTGCATTTTTTGTGCATACGCACATTTCCACTTTTGTCCGTACGCCATGTTGTAGTGTGAATTCTACGCACGCCGTAATGCATGAGGTCCCTGGACACTGACATTGGTTGTGCAATATTATAACTGTAGTGCAAGTTTACAGTGAGGTAATTATACTTATAAGTACAAAGCGTTTAACAAGGAGCACTTGATGGTCTGATTGAGTGCGTTTATAGTTCTTGGGATGAAACTCTTTCTGAACTGCATGGTCTGTACAGGAAAGGCTTTGAAGCGTTTGCCGTATGAGAGCAGTTCAATAGACAACATGGCTGAGGCAGCGTGTGCTTGCTGTTGTATACTGATAATTCTCTTTCTGATCAGCTGCTGTAGATCTGTGATTCCCCATTCAGATATAGTGATATAAATACTCTGAGTAGTGCAGTGAGAGTAATATAGAAAAAGATGATCCGCTGTTGCAACCCCTAAAGGGAGCAGCTGAAAGAAGAAAAAGAAGGTGCAGTGAGAGTAACAAAAATAAAGCAGCAATGTTATTTGGAATGCTTTGGCTATTCCCTAGACCATTATATAGTTATAGGTTAATTACAATCAGATGCCTTAAACTAATAAACAATATGCAGTTACTTTCGATGTATATGATAAAGCCACGTCAGGGATGTGGATCTGAAAAAGTAAGGGTAACCACACAGGAACAGCAGCACTGCTTTGATGTTGGGTGCCGCCAGTTTGCAAAACTGAGAGCAGAACTTGCGTACACCAGGGTTGGAGCTACCATGAAAATGTCCGTGGCTTTACACCAAGTTTAGGTTTTATACATCGTGATTTGAGTATGGAAACGTTTGTACGCAACATGTTTGTGCATACGCACCGTTTATACATTAGGCCCCAGATGTGTAAAGCTGGTAGAGAGAGAGAGACCTGTGCACACAGACATAAAAGTGCCATGGCTGCCAAAGATGCAGTTACTGAATACTGACTGAAAATTTTGAATACTTACAGTATCTGATCAATCATTTTGTGTTTTATACTCGTAATTAATTGAGACCACTTTGCAGAGATCTGTTTTTACTTTGTCATTAAAGACTTTTTTTTCTCTTACTCAGTGTCAAAAAAGGTAAATTCAATGCACTGTGATTAAGTGTTGTATAACAATAAAATCTGTACATTTTCAAGGAGGTGAATTCCTGTATGTCAAAAAATAAGTCTTATACTTTAAAAGTGAAGATATTAAATAAGATAACATAAATTATAAGAGGTCTGGAGACTTAAAGTAACCCTTAAGAAGAAGACTTGGAAATCTAAGCAAAATTATTATCAACAACCAGTGTAGATAATCAGTGTGTTGCATATAAGATAAAAAAGGCTGTTATATATTGTAGTTACAGAATGCACCTGGAAGGCCGCATTTTGAACATTTTGGTTTTCAGATTACAAGAAGGAAATAACATAACCCAACACGACACTTTGTCAAACCTACTTAAAGGGAGTAAGTAGAGTGGCTGCAAGTTCTCACTTTAAATGGAACCTAAAGACAGAGGCGAAAGCTAATCTGGGGTAAATTTCATACAAATATTAGAAGTACTGCTTTATACAGTGGAAACTCGGCTTACGAACGTCTCGGAACACATACAAATCGGGTTACAACCAAAAAGTTCGCCAAACTTTTGCATCTGTTCACGACCACACACTTGGGTGACGAACAAGCCAGTTTCCCTTCCGGTTCGTACACGCCGATGATTTCTGCACATGTTCAGTCTTTCCCTGTGCATTTGCTGTGAACTCTTTGTGCTCTGTTTCGTTTCCCTACTGGTTTGTATATGCCGATGATTACCGCACGTGTTCAGTCTCTCCCTGTAAGTACATTGTTCTCAGTCAGACATGTATCACGCAGAGGGACTTTACCTCAAAACTATAATCTTCTCTCCACCCAGCATCCTGCTCACTTCCTTCATGCCAGAACTCGACTCATGCAAGGTTAGTTTTCTTGGTTGTTTATGGTTAGTTTTTGTATAAGTTAAGGATTTTTCAAATGTTCATTTTTTTCCCTGTGCTTAAAACTCATTAAAAAAGTGTTTACAGCGAGTGGTTTATAAGGCTGTAGCGTGAACTCTTGCAATGTTATTTTTCTCTGTTCAAGGTTTTCTCAGTGTTATTCAATGTTTTGTTGTTGACGAGGGAAGACCTTAGCAAGTTTAAAAAATAGCCATCCTGGTCACCCTGTTTAATACAATGCCTTAAGTACAGAAAGGAAAAACAAAACAGTAGAGAGCAGTTGCTGTTGAAAAAGATTAATGCTGCTCAGTACAGGTCTTTCTCCATCCTGTGGTCAGCTCTAGTCAAAGTGAGACCACTTCTTATAGAGGTCTGACCAGAAGGGGTGGAATGAATTGCCCACATGGGGCATCTTCTGGCACTGTGGATGAAAAACAATGAAACTATTAGCTACCGATGAGCCTGGAAAGTGATCCTCTGACAAGCATACGTGACTGCAATGTACTGTGGACATGTGGAGCAAATAAACAAATCCCCACCTCAGAGATGTACAAATCTCAACTTGATGGTAATTTGGACACTTTGAATCAGAGTGACACAAGCTGTTTTGGGATGAATGTCCTGTTCTCCTGAAACATTCTTTACGTACAAATGTTGTCTTCAGTCAAGAAATCAAAAAAGATTTGAGGACAGAAACCTATGGCGATGATGAAGAAATTAATAATCTGAATATATTATTATCAAGTAGTGAGCTGAAAAAAAACCCAAAAGCATCAAAGAGAGTGCAACACACATAGACCACCTGGTATAATTTCTGAGCCATTTGGCAGTGTGAAGACAGCAAACTTTATGCCTCATACTACAAAAAATAATTATATTCCCAACCCATTTTTATCATGTTTGTAAAAAAAGAGAGGATCAAAGGTTCAAGAGATGGGGCACCTTCTTATTGACACAGTTTAACTGAATATAAAAATGATAAATGACTACATCTGTCATGGTTCTGAAGTTGCCAGGCTTTGGCTAAAGCACAGGAGCTCTGTCTCCATCTGCTGCAGGTGCGTGAATGAGTGGTCAGAACTTACAGGAGTTCCCTGTTAGGGCGGAGCTACCAAAGCGGTGCAGAGGTGATGTCATGTGTTAGCTGCAGATGGAAAAGAAGAGGATGTTAGTCACAGTGCCCATTCTTGTCTTGCAGGACCTGGAAGCTGTCCCCAAGGAACATGGGAATGAAACGTTGTATGTTTGCATTTTGTCTGATAAAAACAGAGGAAACCTTGCACATACGTAGTGTTTCTTGTATGAAAATACCATTAAGGTTTGGCCTGTCCCCGGGTTAAACTGTCAAAATATAGTTGCAAAAGTAATTTTAAAGAAGTCAAAAAGTTTAGAGATTTAAAATGTTCATATGCTGCAATACTTTACAATATCAATATTCGTGTTTGGTATAGAATTTAAGGAACCAGACTGGATAGTGCTATCAATGATCTGCAACATTTTTTGTTAAATTTATTAATGTCAAAAAACACAACAGATAAATGTGCAAACATTACTGAGAAGAGACATTTTTAAACTGTTAAAACATTCATTTAATTAGCTTTGTTTAGAAGTGATGACAGTGATGAAGCATCTATAAGCAGGTTATTATTATATACAAATTACATTTTTACTCATTTACATTTTCTTTTTTATTAGGCCACAACTTTATATCCATACAAATAGCTCAGTGTGAGGTAGATTTGAATAAATTGCATTGTCTAAACTTGATAAATATGGAAGCCATGTTGATTTATTATATTAGGAATGATTAGTGCTGCATGATAAACAGTTAGCGTCACAATTGCAATGGTAATGAAAAATAATAATTCACCTTTTTCTGCTAATTTTCTCTTTCTTTTCATTGTCTGAAACTGTTCACTCTAACTGCTTCCTCTGGCGATGTATGCATTTCCAAAAGGATGAGCAGGGCAGAGCGTACTTCCCTTTGTAGAGAAACAGCTGCCTGGAGAAATTCCTCAGCACTCCTCTATAATGTACTGAGCTTGCCAAAGTCAAACTTCGTTGTTGTATTCAGTAAATAATAAGAAACGTTTGTGTTCATTGGGGAAGAAAGCTATGGAAAAGAACTTGGAAAGAACAGCCGGGTGCTTAACAGGAAGAGTCAAGTGCATGTGTGTGTGTGTCTTTCTGCATTACTGCCACTATTCTGAGGAGATGCACATGTAAGAATTTTATTGATTTCTGTACACATCACAATAAAGTTGACCACAACATTCAACTTGCAATAGTTATTTGAGCAAACTCTGCAGTACGGTGCAAATGGCCACTTAAGAGAATTACTTTTACAGTTAGTTAATCTGGGCAGTAATTGTTCATTTGCTTTTGAATACACTATATAAAATTAGGATAAATACATGAACCACTGACACAAACTATAATTTGCTTTCCAAAACTTTTCATACATTATGTTTTTGGAGAGTTCAAGAAAAATACAGCTTTGGTTTCCAGACCTCTCTTTCAGACACTCCCACCATTCCATGGGTCTTTTAATGTGAGATGTACCATCTATTGTTATGTTTTCAGGATTTATCACTTTATTGTTATTTCTGTCCCTCATGTGTGCTAAGGAGACAGTTTACGGTTTCAAAAAGGAATGTTTCTCAGCTGAGCCAAAGGGTGACACCATCCAGTAATACTCTCTCCTCCTTTCCCTCTGCACACCCTCAACAGAACCCACCTTCTAATGATGCCACTTCCAGCAACCAAGATCCCTCCTTCTAATGACATTATTTCCAGTTCTGGTTCCACAAGTTCCCGACTCTTCCTGTCCACAGCATATATATCCACCATCTTACTTTGAACTTCCTGTCTGTAAAGACTTTTTTTATTTTTGTAAATTTTCAAATATATGGGGAATAAGATCCAGAAACCTTTATATTTGTTCCTGACTCTTAATACATTTCTTTGTGTATTTTTATAATTCTTATTGTGTCTCTATTTAGTTGCTAGGTTTTCCTAGCAGGCAACAGCATTTTCAGAAAGGTTTGTACATGTTGTTTATGGCAATGACACCAATCGCTTGTTACATGGGTGTTACTGGGTGACATCTTGCGTGAATGGGTTAAGATATCACACCTTAGATATATAAGATGGTCCGCCCTTTTTAGCATGTTTAATCTTTGGATTCACTTAAATAAGATCTCTACTAAATGAAAATTGGTTATTTTAGTATTATAATTTTAGGCTTACCATAAGTTAATAAATCAGAGCACACACTAAAACCTTAAAATGCCAGCTTATTTAAGATTCCAAAGATTAATAAAATAACAATGGGAGGTTGAGCTTTTAGTTAGAGGGCCCTGATATTGGTAAACGATCTGCCTTCTTATATATGTGATGTCCCTTCAGTCTCAGATTTTAAATTCAAGATGAAGACTCACTGCTTTAGGATATCATACCCTGACTAGAGCTGCTAATAAGCTGTGCATATTAAGTCTCTATTTGTTAGTTATTTGTGCAAACATATAAGCAGATTAAATTAATTATAAGCTATTACTAACTCTTCTCTATTCTGTTTTTCTTCTTGGTATCTTGATGTGGCATTTGGTGCCACTGCTCTACTGCCAAGTGATTTTCCTGCCAATGGAAATATAATCTCAGATACTGGGAGTCTTGGAATCACCTGATGGAAAACTTCTGTCCTCATATTAGATGGCCCAGCACAGCACGGACTCTAGTATTGCACAACCAGGTGGGGTCTGGGTGGCTAGTTAGCTGAGGTCTCCTGGACTGTGATTAACTCTGATTTTGTCTTTAACTTTCTTTCATTTAAACCATGGACTCCCCAGAGGTTTATTGTCTCCAGCATGGTGCTGACTGGAGTTTTTGTTTTCCACTCCTACATATTCAACTTTGCCATAGTTCAACAAGTAATTAATGAATAGATATTATTGAGATCCATGTATGTTAATGAGTTTCTACTCTGTTTTCTGTGTGTTTTAACAAATATGTGTCTTTATGTGAACTAATTCTGTATTCAGAAATTTGTGAATTTTATTCTTGCATTTTATAGTTGCATTTTACTAAAGGACTTGTCACAGTGCTCTGTGCCTACACTCTGTGAAGAATGCTGTGCAAAAATAAACGTAATTAAATTGAAACAGACGTTGATTTGGTTTAGGATCTTTGCTTTGCATTTTTGATTTTGATTTCTTGAATTTACAACTTCTGATGCTTGAAATTTTGACACATGTCCGGTTAAAGAACTTGCTCTTTGTTTTACCCTAATAGAAACGTTAATCCTCTAATCCATTTTTCTATTACGTTTTACCTTTATGGCGTGTCAATTTCAGTCTTAACATTATAATTAAATTCAACCAAAAGGATGCTTGATACAAACAAATAAATCAGGTAATGTTTAGCTTAATCAGATGTGCTAGCAGTGTCATTTAACAAATAAATGGGTGCACTGGATGATAACCAAACATATTTAGGGTGCCTCAAGGAGAGGTTTATAAATGTCTAATCTAAAACACTTTGATGGATACAAAATTATATTTTTTGTCAACAAGTCCTATAGTCAGTATGTTATTGAACTTCTGTATAAAACAAAATCCTAAATAAAGCACTATCTCAGTGACAATAAGCCCCAAACCTCAGACACAATATTTATCCAACATAGCCCCCGGGTTAAATAAAGGATTATTATTACACAATATAAACTATTACGTGTGCAAAATCAAGCAGACTACAATTAGAAAGCAAGTGTCGGATTTGGTCTCGTCCATTGCAAGAGATGGACGTTTGTAGCGGAGCTCCGTTAGCAGCGGTGTTATTTTTTTACATTATTTTCTTATTATCCTGAGATATCCTGTATTTATCCAACATGAGGGTTATACTACGGTATATGCAAGCATATATAAACATGGTCAGCAAGAAAGGGGCTCAGATAGAAATGGAAAAGAAAACTAAAGCTACATCCAAGCCCAGACCGACAAGTCCAAGTTCAAGCTCAAGATATGGCCTTTCAGAGACTGACCTGGATCAGACGGGTGAAAGCCCAGACTCCTCTGGACCACGGTCTGCTGCATCGTCTCCAGTTGAGAGCAAAATGAGGACCGAATATATGAGTGCGAGTGACGCAGGTCACGATAGGTCACAATTGGAGAAGATCATTTGAAACTGGAAAAGGCCTTGCAGTCCACGCTCTCACCTACTCCACGTTAGCCGGGAACATCAGCTGTAATAGAGCCCACAGCCTCACCTACAGTGCACGAAAGCAGAAATGATCTGTCCGAACCGAAGGTGATGATCGCTGAGCTCAAGCAAGAGATAAAGAAAGATATAAAGAAAAGCGAGAAGGCAAATGAGAAGGCAAGTGAGAAGCTGCGACGGGAGCTGCCGCAGGATAATAAAGACTCGGAGAAACACGTATATATTCGCTTTGATTCTGGATAAAATTGAGGAGCACATTCAGGAAACCACGTCTAAACTGTGCACATTTGCCGATCAGCTGGAGGATGTTAAGCATACATTCACAACTCGGATTGAAACAGCCGAAAACCTAGCATCCACCACTGATGGAAAAGTAACAGCTGCCAATTCCGAATGCAAACAACTCGGAAATAGACTTGCTGCACTGGAAGATGGAAGCAGAAGGAATAATATTAGAATCAAAGGTCTACCTGAGAATCATGAAAGTCCAAACCCAGTGAAATTTGCAGCTGAACTATTCTCTAAAATAATTGGAGAGGACTTTAAATCAGATACCGAGATAGCGGCAGCTTATCGCATACACAGATCAAATACCTTTAGACCTAGGTCTTTTATTATCCGCTTTGAGAGATTATTATTCAAGCTAGAGGTGATGGCACTCCTCAAACACAAGCAAGAGATTATATTTGAAAATAAACACATTTGTATGTTCCCTGATTTCTCTCCCGCAACAGCTGCTAAACATGCAGCCTTCTACAACATTAAACAGCGGTTACGGCAAGCCAATATCAAATACAGCCTCTTGTGTCCTGCCAAACTGAAAGTGGATGTTCAAGGCCAATGCTACGTCTTCTCCAGCCAGGAGGAAGCAGATAAGGAACTAAGAAAGCTGATCCTGACACTATTCTGAAACACAATAGTGAGTCGCATCCTGTCATGGCATGGCAAGGATATGTAACCTGCTGCCTTTTCCACTTGTAATGATACGGGTATTATAATTATACATCCTTTTCATTACTCAGACACTTTCTGTTTATGTTTTAATTGCAGTTTTAGACATGTGTGTGGAAGAAATTAACTTTTTTTTTTTTTTTACTACCCTAAAGGAGACTGTTCAACATCATACCCTTGGTTTATTGTTATTGTTATTATTGCATTAAGACTTACTATGCTTATTCTGGACCACTTTCTAACACCATTCCCTGGGTTTATTATCTTAATACTTTAAGATTGCTGAAGATTATATTTTAAGCTTATAGTTTGTTAACGATTATATTTTAGGCATATAGTATTTAGACTATATTGGCAATAGATATCTCTATTTTTTAATCCTAAAACGCCACTGCGTGGGGTATTGTTTTGATCTGGACATGCTCTGTTTCTAGGTATGTCAGAGGACTGGGACTTCATGAAGTGGGGTCCAGCCTCACATGGGGAGGAAAAATGGGGGGGAGGGGGGACAAAGGGGGGAGAGAAAGAGAGCAGGCTATATCTAATCTATCCTTTTAATCCTTATAATTATAACTACCAACATAACAATAGGCTACATGGCAACAACTCTTGGGGAAATAGGAAATTAAGGTCTTGTGTGGATTATTTGCTTTTAACTTTCACTAAATATTTTTAAAATGAAAAAAAAAGAAAACAGTGTCTCTTCTTTCTCTCCTTCCACTCCTCCTTTTGAGTGTCCCAGGGAATGCTTCTGATGCCATACTGTGTTGTCTTGGAAGCATTTCTGGGTCATGTGGAAACCAGGGAGGTCCTCCCCCAACAGCACCCTTCAATGGCACCCAGGGACCCCATCAGGGCTGCACTTCCAGACTGTAACTCCCATGTAGCCCTATGGGTGACCAAACTTGGATGCCTTGGGATGACTACTGCCACCTTTTGCATGGAGGATGGAACTGCTCTAGTCTTCCAGCTTCCACTGGTCCATTCCTTTAAAACCCTCTGGCTGGGCAAGAAGTAATTTTTCCCATCCAGCCAGCCTACACAGTCTGTCCTTTATGGCGTTTACAGTATAGTAATAAAAGACAACAAGAAAGCATAAAGGTTTGGAGCACCACCAGGTGTTCCCCATATAACTGAAGGTGTTGACAAAACAATAAGCATGTAATAACATAAGGTGCAGTATGTCTTTCTATACATGAATCTTCGGCTAGACTAGTGGAAGATGGCAGTGGAGTTGGTTATAAGGCAAGGCAGGCAGAAAGAAGGCTCAGGGGGCCAGAAACCAGACGTAACATCATAGGACTTTGTCCGTCAATCTTCCACTTTGCATAGGGAAAAGGATGAGTGCAATTGAGAGACAGCGCCATCCCCTGACTCGGGGTGGAATTTTCATTTGACGAACCCCAAGGTTGTCCCCTAAGTGCACTGGTGTGACAATAGATAGATCATCGTTTATTTGTCCCAATTGGAAAATTGCACATTTTACAAAATCTCAATAACTTAACAAAAAAAAAAAAAAACACCCTTCTAATATACTCAAGAAAACTTCTCATTTGGCTAATCATAAGAGAGTGGTCACAGAAAGGCACTATAAAGGTGTGTTACTCTTGGTATAAAGGAGTTCAGTAGTGTTTCTTTCTAATTGGCTAAAATTACTCAGCGTCAGTAAGTCATAACAATTCATTTTAAACTTACCAGAATATATTACTTTTATTGTACAGTGGTGTGAAAAACTATTTGCCCCCTTCCTGATTTCTTATTCTTTTGCATGTTTGTCACACAAAATGTTTCTGATCATCAAACACATTTAACCATTAGTCAAATATAACACAAGTAAACACAAAATGCAGTTTTTAAATGATGGTTTTTATTATTTAGGGAGAAAAAAAATCCAAACCTACATGGCCCTGTGTGAAAAAGTAATTGCCCCCTGAACCTAATAACTGGTTGGGCCACCCTCAGCAGCAATAACTGTAATCAAGCGTTTGCGATAACTTGCAATGAGTCTTTTACTGCGCTCTGGAGGAAGTTTGGCCCACTCATCTTTGCAGAATTGTTGTAATTCAGCTTTATTTGAGGGTTTTCTAGCATGAAGCGCCTTTTTAAGGTCATGCCATAGCATCTCAATTGGATTCAGGTCAGGACTTTGACTAGGCCACTCCAAAGTCTTCATTTTGTTTTTCTTCAGCCATTCAGAGGTGGATTTGCTGGTGTGTTTTGGGTCATTGTCCTGTTGCAGCACCCAAGATCACTTCAGCTTGAGTTGACGAACAGATGGCCGGACATTCTCCTTCAGGATTTTTTGGTAGACAGTAGAATTCATGGTTCCATCTATCACAGCAAGCCTTCCAGGTCCTGAAGCAGCAAAACAACCCCAGACCATCAAACTACCACCACCATATTTTACTGTTGGTATGATGTTCTTTTTCTGAAATGCTGTGTTCCTTTTACGCCAGATGTAACGGGACATTTGCCTTCCAAAAAGTTCAACTTTTGTCTCATCAGTCCACAAGGTATTTTCCCAAAAGTCTTGGCAATCATTGAGATGTTTCTTAGCAAAATTAAGACAAGCCCTATTGTTGTTTTTGCTTAACAGTGGTTTGCGTCTTGGAAATCTGCCATGCAGGCCGTTTTTGCCCAGTCTCTTTCTTATGGTGGAGTCGTGAACACTGACCTTAATTGAGGCAAGTGAGGCCTGCAGTTCTTTAGACGTTGTCCTGGGATCTTTTGTGACCTCTCGGATGAGTCGTCTCTGCGCTCTTGGGGTAATTTTGGTCGGCCGGCCACTCCTGGGAAGGTTCACCACTGTTCCATGTTTTTGCCATTTGTGGATAATGGCTCTCACTGTGGTTCGCTGGAGTCCCAAAGCTTTAGAAATGGCTTTATAACCTTTACCAGACTGATAGATCTCAATTACTTCTGTTCTCATTTGTTCCTGAATTTCTTTGTATCTTGGCATGATGTCTAGCTTTTGAGGTGCTTTTGGTCTACTTCTCTGTGTCAGGCAGCTCCTATTTAAGTGATTTCTTGATTGAAACAGGTGTGGCAGTAATCAGGCCTGGGGGTGGCGACGAAAATTGAACTCAGGTGTGATACACCACAGTTAGGTTATTTTTTAACAAGGGGGCAATTACTTTTTCACACAGGGCCATGTAGGTTTGGATTTTTTTCTCCCTAAATAATAAAACCATCATTTAAAAACTGCATTTTGTGTTTACTTGTGTTATATTTGACTAATGGTTAAATGTGTTTGATGATCAGAAACATTTTGTGTGACAAACATGCAAAAGAATAAGAAATCAGGAAGGGGGCAAATAGTTTTTCACACCACTGTATTTTTGATTTTGTATTTGTATTTATTCTTATGTTACTTTTTGGTTACATGAGCAAATATATCTTCATTGGCCAGATTACTAGCTTCATAAATAATTTTCTTAGGAGCCCTAAGAATTCTGCACAGTAATATTTGAATTGCTGAGTTTTTGTATGGCTCATTTGTCCAAATTAGGCAACTTGCTTTTGATCTTTAAGGTTTGGCTTTATTCCTAACTTGTATCCTTCAGAGCATTCTGGGTCTCCTTTTAGACAAATGCACTGATAATGAAGGCTCTGAACTTTGCCTTACTCTCATTAAAATTGGACCAGGCTTTGAAAAATGTACTGATTTCAACCATTACTTTGGTATTTTGATTACAGTTTTGTGTGGCACCTATGTTAGTTAATCTTTGCCACTCATGTTGACAAAATGTCACTAATTCTGAATTCTGAAAACAGCAGGACTTCTTGATTTATTTTCTTGGTTGAAGATAATAGTAGTGCTTTTATGAAGGATTTTTTAACTAAGCAGCTCTTATGACTGTCCAAAGGTAAGCCACGTTTAGTCACTTTATTCTGTTAGACTGGAGGGAGTTACCACTGATTTCTTCCCCTCAGTCTCTTTTTGCCCTAATAAGGACAATAGATGTTGATTTTTAAGTGGTCATGTAAAAAATAGAGGGGATCGTTCAGTGGTTGCTTCAGTAAAAAATGATTTTAAGGAAGGAAAATACAAGAATGTGATATGCTGTACTGTCCTGTGAAATATTAATGCAAAAAAGTTATTACAGATTACAAACAAATGCACTGTGTCTATAGTAGTAGTTTTCTAGTAAGTGTCAAGTTAATAAACATGAAAACGAAGGAAGCACTTCTGGAAGAAGAAGGATGAACATATTTTCCCAACTAGGGAATCTGCATTAAATTTTATTTTCCATTAAAAATGCATTGTGAATGGAACAACAACTTGCATAAAAATGACATGCTTGACTTTAAACTAATGAGATGTTTAGAAATTAATTTTATGATTTTGTGAATGTGTGAAAAGTGAGAGGCCCAGAGAGTTGTAGACAGTTATTGGAATTGTATCACTTTTGCCAATTCATTTTGTCCTAAAAACATCTTATAACCCTGAAACCTGGGGTTAGAATAAGGTCACCATTTCTCTTGTGTGTCATAAAAGATGACTAAAGAAGGTTAGTGTCAGGGCATCTAAGTGTACAAAGTTTTGCTCCAATACTTCCTTTGAGGTGGGCAATTGGCCACACTGGGTGAACCCAGAAAATGACTTTAATCCATCAGAGAGGCAGACAGTAGTATGTCATCTCTTAATAGAATTAATAGGACAGCACATTCTGACATGGGTCAGTTAAAGGTGATGGGTCTTAGAATACAGCTAAAATGGTCATGACAGAGAGACAATGTATAACAAAATATTTGTTGAAAATAGAATATGTTTGTATTGTTTGCCATTTTAATACAGCCAAAGAAGAATTAAGGAATGTATTTATTTTCTGTTGTTTTACAGCAAATATCAATTGGCAATTTAGTGTTATGCAGAATACTACATTATTATTGTCATTGATCTTTTTACAGATAGCTTAGCCAAGGGGAATTAAAGGCCAGGATACTTTATTATTCTTTACACAATGTATGCCCAACTGACAGCAGGTTGCCAAGAATAAGGTCTCCAGCAGGATGACAGTTTCCAGAAAAGACTTCCAGAAAGGAGAGAAAGCCCCACTACTTACTGACAAGAGTAGTAATGAAAATGCCAGTGCTGAAGAGCAGAGCCGCCAGGGAGCAGTAACCCCTATATAAGTGCTGTATGTCCTGGAAAGGTATTAGGAGAGGCAATAAGAGAGAAAGAGCTGTAGCCTTTGTAAAAAATGCAATGGTCCCTATTGTCACTGCGCATAGGTGATCTTGACAAGAACATCTGGCCCTATCCTGGTAAGTAAGTAAATAAGTACATGCTATTTATAGGCTAAAAATAGCAAGGGCCCAGGAGGCCCCACCAGTTCTGTAGTTCATGCTTCTAGAAGTTAAACTGGATGATCAGCAAACGTAGAACACTGTAGAGATTTAGAGTATCTATTACATGCAAACACATACAGACAAATGATAACGCTACAATGAATGACATAGGTACAACAAAGGAGAGAAACAACAAACACCTAGGTCCACAGGGCCTACCTAAAGACAACAATTGCCCCAGTGCTCCTTCTGCCTTAATTCCACAATAACCCCTCCAATACTTTGGTTATCCTTCCCTCTTGCCAGTGGAGTTGAACTCTAAGCTCTTTGCGGAGAACGCTGACTTTATGAAGTGCCCTGCCCCCTAGGGGTTTGGAGAACTCTTAACCCAACTCTTACTCTAACTGAGGTCCACTTAGACTGGCAACAACCCCTATTTGAACATCAGAACATTAAAACATAAGACATTTGACAAACAAGAGAAAACCACTCAGTCCATCAAGCTCTTTTGTTTAGCTAATAGCTAAGATGTCCCAATATCTCATCCAGATACTTCTTAAAGGTTGTCAGGATTACTGCTTCAACTTGTTTGTTCCAGATTCCTTTGTTTCTAGGAGAAAGGAAGTTCTTCCAGGCTTCAGTCCTAAATCAACGTCCCCTGTTGGTTAATATATGTAGAGGCTAAGAGGTACCCCAGATTCTCCAGCTTGTATTCATGTACAACTACCTATTAGAAGTCTTGCTATTCCTCTTTCTCAACACTATTTATCTACAAATACTGGGGTCTGTTAGTTCATCTACCCACCAGCAACCTGATATATGTTACATGCTTCAACTTAGGTTATTGCATGTCTTCATACTAGTATCCCTGCCTGGTACCTCTCGGAGGAGATACATACATTTTAATTACATTGCACTTATTCCTGCCATGTGCCACCTTGATGATGCCCATTGCCCTGGATGTGAAGTTTTGCCAGCCTACATATATTTTGTACCACAGAAGCACAATACAAATATATGAAAGTGTCTCTCCATCAACTTGTATTAACTGAGATCAATCCTGAAATGAACTGCTGAATAATTCCATTAGTTGACAACAGGGCATAAATAATATAGAAGCAAAGCAACAAACTGGCCTTGATCTCTTGTTTCTCCAATGGTCTAATGTAGGAGACTTGTTAATATGTTTAGAAGGATTACAGACAATGTATTTATGGTAAAAATGCTTAAGCTGTGTGCCTTTTATTTTCTTTTAATGTTTGATCTCTAGTAAAGACAACCACATACAAGAGGAAGTGTTAGTGCAGACAGAAGGCTAAACTAGCAAAAATGAAACTTACACTGCAAAAAGGACAAGTCTAGCAAGATGAAAAGGTCAGAACCATTGTTCGAGCCATTAGTTATCTTCATGCATGTACACCTCATGAAAATGACATTGGACTGTTGGGATGTTCACTTTGACCCTTTCAAGCTTTAAAAAGTCGTTAGTTTAAAGTGAAGGTATTGAATTAAAGAGAGGAGAACTAGGAAGAACATAGTCACCAAGATGATGCAGCAATGTAAACCTTAAGAGATTGAATGCCACAGAGGTTGGGTGTGCATCATCTATGACAACTCCTGAAAAAGTCAGGTTGTGTTATTAGTAATTTGCCAGACCCATTTACTTTATTTGCTTCCACTTTCTGGCATATTAAGAATGTTAAGGACTATAATGTCTGAATGCAAGGTTATTACCTCTGTCCACCCTTGCTTGCATTTAATATTTGCTCATTCCTGCCACCTGGGGGGTAAATGAATAAAGAGAAGGAGAAGACTCCCTCTAATAGGGAAAGTGAAGCACAGCAGCAGTATCTGTTGTCCCAGCTGTAAGTGCATTGCATCTGCAGGCTGTGTATTCTTCAAGGCCAAGTGAGTGCAAGGTTAACAGAACAAGAGTTGGTATGGAGGACATATCTGTGGGTCTGTATAAGAAAGGTAGGAGAGGGTCACCCCAAAACCCTTCCACTAGGCCATGTAACCACAACAGAACCATTAAATATCATTGCCTTTCTGTTAATATCTAACTTTCTGTCCACACAGGCCTTTTTTCCTCCTACATATTGCATATATTGTGGTAATCCATGCCGGCAACCAATGGGCACCATACAATTTTTGGTTCATCTTGTAGTTTATAGACCAGGATAGGCTAGGACAAGTGAGGAGAAAACAACAAGTAAAGGTACAAAATGCACACAGTACATGTTTATTATAGTAAAAAGCATCAAAACGTGTCATTGCACGGTGAATTTAAAAATTCTTCAGTAAATCATAGTCCATAAATAAATCCTTAAAATGGTGTAGTGAGAAAAAAAAATCATAAAACAATAAATGGTTAAAAACCAGGAATTAAAATCAGAATTGGCCATCTCTCCCACTTTCATGATCCAGTGCTTCTATGTCTTTCTCTCTTATACCCGCCACCCCTTTTTTAGCATGTGCGAGACACCTAAAAACACAATCCTCATGACTCCCTTTTGGCCCCCTCACCCAGTACCTGCTGAGAGCTCCAGGAGTACATTTCTTCTTGCTGCCACCTTCACAGTGGTATCCACAGTGAGATGGCCTTTACCCAGATTGGTGCACCGTGCTCACTTTGTGGGGCTTCTCCAATCTAGTCTACTCTATTTCTCTGTTTCTCTCGCTCACACTAGTTTACCCTCCAAATTCTCTTCTCGGACTTTCTTTGCATTTTCTTTATTTTGACTTTTTTTCTCCCTCTTCTTCCTTTACTCAGAATTTGTATGTCCTGAGTGCAGTTAAAAAACAAGCAGAGCCACTAACTAGTGATAGCTGTGCTGATCTCTCACACACACACAGTTAATCAGTCCATTCCCCCATTAAGAACTCTGTGGCAGGCCTGTCTTTCCTACACACACGTACACTAAAGATTCTGGCATGCACTATTGAAAAAAAAATTTTCACCCCATCATTTTGCCACAGCCCCTTGACACGTCATGCCACAACTGTTTTATTAAATTTAGACTCAGTTGTGCTTTGGCTGTGAGACACTTAAACTTCAATCCAAGGGTCACTTCCAATAAGGCCTTAGAATTATTCCATATTGAGGGTTGTGGTCAGGATTGCACAAAGAACTCCAGGCCTTTTTTTGGTCCCTGGTGTCTCTTAAATCTTGAGCCTTTAGTTGCTTTACAAGACTGAATCTCCAAGGAATCAACCAGCTACTTGATATGTTAGCTTTGGTGCAGCACAGTCCCTTCTAAGTCCATATGGTTTCTCGTGGTAAGAGTGGGTTTGTGGTGTGACAGTGTGTCATATATAACAAAATGACTATGAGGTCTCTAAAATATAGCTATAAAGGTAATCAAGGGCTTCACTAGTCAGCCCAGAAGATGCTCACCTAATCCATCTTACTCAGAATTATGAGAAATATGACCAGTAGGCTTCGGCCTAGCAGGCCAAAGTATGGAGAGTTGGTAAAATAATACAATATATCCTAAACATAACAAAAAGACCCACAAGAGGGAGGATGAGCATAAACTCATAGCTTGTATATAAAAAGGCAAACAAAGCATCTTTATAAGTAAAGGGTTTATTTGATAAAGATATGAAAATAAAGCAAAATACTCAAGATTCAAGAAAGGAGATGCATTGAAGACAATCCTAATAATAATAAAAAATAGTTACATTTACGTAGCGCTTTTCTTACAACTCAAAGTGCTTTTCATAGACTGAGGGAACCTCTTCAACCACCACCTATATGTAGCACCCAACTGGATGATGGAATGGCAGCCATTCTTATGCCACATTAGCTGTTATGTAGTTAAGGGGTGACAGAGATATTCAATTAGGACATGAGATGAAGAGGGAGCCAGAATGGTGCCGTCGTGGTGGGCAATTTAGTTAGTAGAGTTTATATTGATGTCTTCTTTTCGATAAATGTCCAGAGATCTTTAAAGTTCACAGAGAGTCAGGACCTCGGCTTTATGTGTCTTTCAAAGGATGGTGCCATTTTTACAGCACTGAGTCCCCATCTTTGCCTGGTATATTGGGATGCACATATATACAAAAGGGTAAGCCCTCCCGATGGCCTCACCAATACACCTCTTTTGGCAGCAACCCAAGCTTTTTCCTAGGTTGTCTTCCACCCAAGTACTGGCCAGGCCCAAACATGCTTAGCTTCAGGTGGATGACGTGTTCTGAAATGCAGTCCCAATACACAATCCAGGAATCGAAATCGAAATAGAAAGAAGAAGTCCAAAAAGAACTAGAAAGTCTAAAGATAAAAAGCAATGCTTACAGCTGCCAATTCAAACACAATGATCTCGTGATTTGAGTTTACTCGTCTCTGGTATAAATAGCCAGTGGGAAGGCTCAAGAGTGGTGATGCCAGGGTGGCCCCATCTCCTGGGGTTCTAACCGCAAAACACATAGGATGGAGGCCAATTTAAAAAAACATACACAATTATAAATTTATGAAAACTATATAAAATAAGAATTCAAAGACAACAAAAACAACTGTAGTATATAAATAAAGATACATAGTCTGGTCTTTGATCCCACTTTCTTTATTAGATGAGGGTCAGGCATCTCAGCCAATAGTGGTGCTGCTTGCCCATTAGCATCTTGGGAAAGCCTGAAGCCCACATGCGAGCATAACACCTGCTTGCAGACATCTCCTTTTTCCAGTGTCATAGTCTTTCTTCTGTTGAGGATTTGGTAGCCAAGCCTCCTGTTTACCTTCCTGTTGGTTTCTTAACTTCTGGGAGCAAAACTTCCCTTCACAGGATATTTTGGAATTTTTATACAGTTAGCATGTCCTAAAATATCTTTTTTATCTTTAAAGATGGGCAAAATCAGCAATAGGATTGTGGTTTATTTCAAGCAGTCCCTGTTTATGTGTTGCTATATTTCTCAGGCAGAGCCTTTGTTTCATCTTTCTTTGTGTCATTTGCCTCCTTCACAGCCCAGGTGCCTTTTTGAGCTGTCTCACTTGAGTGGAGATCTGCTGCTTATAGCCTGAACCTTAAGAGAACTGTTGGATAGCTCCTGTCTTGTGCTGCCTCCAGAGATTGTTCACTTAGCCTATTATTGATTTGTCCTTTTTTCAAACAACCATTTTCATAAGAATCACCAACACGTGGCTCAGCAGAAAAACAGGCTCATCTTTTAACAGCATATGGCTGTAGCTTCCTTAGCAGGGAGGCTGGATATAATACCGTTGGCATAATTTTATTTGCCACTCGTGCCTCTTAAAGGTACAAAACAGATTTTTCATGTTTTGCAAACTAATTTAATGTTGATTCATTGCTCTATCATTATGTAGTCATGAGAGATTCTGAAGTAAGCTTGGAGGCAAATAGTGCAAACTAATTGAAGTAAAGCAATTGGAAAGTAGGGAATAGAATTAAAGTGGGATTAACTAAGAGATAAAAAAAAAAACAAACTGGGTGGAATATTGCAGTGAGCAAGGTTGTCACCTTGTGTTTGTCCCTGAGTTTCATTCTCAGGCCTTCTGAATAGAATTTGTATGTGGGTCACTGAGTAATGTACATACTGTACTGCCTTGGAATGATGTTTACTATAGCTAGGTGTTACATATACTATCACACACATGCACAAAGGGGGCCTCCTTCAAGAACCCAAGAGGGTAAGCACCACCACCAGGGAACAGAAGGTTTCCATGAACAACTAGATGACACCTGACCACAGCCCCACCAATCTCATAAGGCAGATTCAGAAATGGTATATAGGGGGTGTCTTTAGTTTGACCTTGGTGCAGAACCAATAGGCAGAGAGAAGACAAATTCCTCTATAAGTGAAAAAATCTTTGCAATTGTTAACAGCAGAGACAGACAATTTTGTTGTATTTTTCTGTAATTTACTGCCATTTAAATGGGGTTACCAAGATGGTTCCCTAGCAGTTGAACCAATGTGTAACAGTGAAATTTTTGCAGTTATAGCTGATGGTATTTTTTACCTCATTTTGTTTAATTTAAGTTTAATTTAAATACAATGTAGCTTTAACATAGATAGAGGAAAATTCAGTTTAACTCCCTATAACCTAAGATGTAATGGAATGTTCTTAATGTTAGCTTTGTGTGACAAAAGAATAGCTCAAAGATTGAAGATGGACACCTACTGCAGAAAGAAACATGAACTGTTAGATAGGCATTAAGAGCATATTCTTTTCTGAATGTTATGTTTGTATGTGCGCTGAATGAGATAACATATAGAAACTTCAAGAAATGTAAGTTAAATATTTTAACGTCAAGCGGAATCTCATAGACAAGGAGCTTCCCTTTTTCCCTTTTTGTTGTGCATATTATTACTTTACTTATTTACTTTGAATTTCACTAAAATCTTTAAGGACTCATAGAATGTAGAGTTTTTTCTTGTAAATCATACTATACACCTTTCTGGTAATTGCATTTGAACTATTTTGAACTATTTGAAAACCCTCAACAGACACGTTTACAGCATGTCTGGCCAGTCTGTCCATAATGCATACGGTGAACTAGCTTACAGAAGAAAGTATGACCAAGTAGCTAAAGAATGAAATCCATGATGATACTGTATATATTTAATGTAAGTTTCTAAATTCTTTTGTGACTCCCCCCAACAGGACGATATGCCGAAGAGCATCCCAATGTGCAATCGCTGTGTCTGTGGAAGACATTTTATTAGTTACTGGGGCAACCACAGGCTCCCAGTGCTGTAGCAGCTGGCCGTGAAAACAAATTCGAGCTGTCCGCGGTCGCCTTCGATGGGTGATGCAAGGAATATTATAAATGCAGGGAACAGTATTACTTGGCCACGACCCTGCCTGATTGCTGTGTCTGTGTATAGGAGAGTTACAATAAATAACCATGCTGTTCCTGTTTCAAGGGAATAAAGCTGGTTTTGCTAAAGTACTGAGACTCAGCCTCATGTTTTGGGATGCAAGACAAGGACTCACACATCACTGATCACTTCTACTACTTTCTTTTATGTGGAATCACTCCCTGGACACTTTTTACTATTTTTAGTACTTGACATGGATTTTATTTTTTTGTGAATTTCCCCTTGGGATTAATAAAGTATCTATCTATCTATCTATCTATCTATCTATCTATCTATCTATCTATCTATCTATCTATCTATCTAATATATATAATTTTGTTTTTTTGTTTGTTCACCGTGAGTTTCTTTGCATGGTCAGGGCCATGTTGTTTGCAAAACTTTTATCCATTGCCGGTCACATGACATATAATGTATGGATATAATGTAGTCATTATGGTCTGTTTATGAGAGTAGTATATGCATGTTCTGTTACCTGTGTGCAAATTTGTTTTTAAATAAAAACCCAATAACAATAATAATCTACTGTAAGGACTTTGTATTGTTTATTTTTGACTTCAGTTTTGAATTCACACTTTGTTTTTTTGTGTATGATTTGAGTTCACATTATGATTCTGTCTCATCCTCTGTAACATTCCACTCCCCAGTTATTTTTTTTTCCAAAAACTGTGCTAAACACCAGAAATATTCAGGGTGTTCACAGCAAAATCATAAGGATTATCTGTTATGTTGCTATCTTAGCTGTTTGCAGTCTGAACAGGAGATGCTTTAAATCTGTGTTTCTCAACCTTTTAGGTGTCATGATCCATTTTTTCCCATGTGTTTTGTCTTGGTAGAGTGATATATTACTCTACTTTTCCCTTTTGTATTATTAATGTGTAGCCTTTGTCAGAATGCCTCAAATCTCCCTGACTTACCGCTCTTTATAAGGTATTATTGTATATAACTTCTCTCCACCTTCCCTTCTACATCTATAACCTCGGGCAATTAGGTGTAGTAAAAGACAAGCAGGAGTTAAGTTACACTTGCACTGCATCCTAAAGTGAAGCATATTTTATAAATAAAATAAAATAACCAGCCTGCTTTTTAAAAGATTTTATTTAACTTTACTCCTCTGTCTGTTTATTTGTCTGGGTCAAATCTTGCAACTGACTTTAAACCCACTTATGGTGAAGCGAATTTCTTCAAATTTTGCATACGTGCTCAGTATTGATGACAATACAATAATCCGTCAAAATGTATGCAATTACATAACAAATTGCGCTGTAATTAATTGTTATGCTATTCCAATTAATGCACAGACAACAGTGACGGAGAGAGAATATAGTACTATATAGGGCCATACAAGCTAGAGACGCATCAGATTGCCCCCACTTGCCTCTTCCAGTGAGTGAAGTGGGTAATTATGCGTACCGATTTTACAAGTTTACTCTTGCAAAGGCGCAGTCTTGATGATCATGATGATCATTGTGAGGAAGTATTGGCAGAAATTTGCCATTCTGCCGTCAATATTATTTTTTCCCAGTGCTAATCCCATAACAGCTTGAACAGAAAAATAGAGACCAAAATATAATTGTTTTTAGTATTCAAATAATTCTGCAAAGAAGATATATTATGTAATACTTTTAAAGAATTTTCAAAATGATTAAAGAAAAATCATATGCAAAATACTCAAGAACTAAAAAGTAAAAAATAAACTATATAATAAAATGCCCGCTATATCCGAACTACAGGGTCACGGGGGTCTGCTGGAGCCAATTCCAGTCAACCCTGGGCGCAAGGCAGGAAACAAACCCCAGGCAGGGCGCCAGCCCACCGATAAGTAATTTATTCCTTTAAAAATCAATTGGTGAATTTGATTAAAAAAAATTGTAAACACACACAACCACAATTTAAATTCGCCAATGCACCTAACCTGCATGTCTTTGGACTGTGGGAGGAAACCGGAATACCCGGAGGAAATCCATGCAGACAAGGGGAGAACATGCAAACTCCATGCAGGGAGGACCCAGGAAGCGAACCCAGTTCTCCTAACTGCGAGGCAGCAGCACTACCCACTGAGCCACCGTGCCGCTTAGCAGTCATTAATAGCAATATTTTATGGGTCCTCAGAAATTCCTGTCCTTCTAGCATTCTAGCAGTTGCTTCCAGAAGGAAAGTTGTTAAAGCCAGTCAGGTTGATGAACCTTTTAAGGTTAATTATCAGTCAGTTGAATCACTTTTTGAACAGACAAATTCTGTAATCAATAGAAAATGTCATATAGATAATTTTGAGATGATTAGAAATCTGATTATTTTACGAGTGCAGAAAATTTGATATTTGATATTGAAATGTTAAAAATTGCTTTAGACTTTTACATAAAATTATTTCAAAAGATTTTAACAAATGTTTTAAATTATTACTAATTTTACATCTAAAGAATAAATATTGTTTTTCAATTAATTAAAAGGACTTTGACTATTTTCTGCTTTTAGCATAAGGTGCATTTTTATACATAGAAAACACTTCAGCCTTTTCGCAACTAAACAATGTTTCTGTCACTTAAAAAGGCACAAACTTGAAATCTAATTGTGAAGTAAAAGTAAGATACCATCATAATGTTGGAAAACGTAAGGCTTGTAAGTCTGGAAGGTTTCAATTCCAATGACCCAAAACGGAAAACAGGAAAATGTGCTTTTGCATCTCTGATAAATGTCAAGCTTTTGTCAATAAAGTAATTAATATTGAACAGTAGGTCACAATAATGAATGCAAAAAGAACAGTGTATAAATAAAGCATATAAGATATATGCAGATACAGAAAATGCACATTATGGTTTTCCCGATTCAATCTTTCAGGAGCTTTGAAGATAAATGGGTACAGTCCTGTGTCACCTATAATGTCACAGACACAATGTGTTATCTGTGCAGTTAGGGTAGTCATGTGTGGTCTGTGAATGACATGTGTGGTCTAGTTACAGACAGCACAGATTGTACATGTTCACATAGTCATGACTATCCTACAACAAGGAGAGCCAACACTCACAGTCTGCATGCCATTATGAAAATAGGGCCCTGCTAGAGAGCTTGCAGATAACCTGAATGCAAGAAAAAGTGAAGCCAATGAGGACTGGCAAGGCACTGTATCCACTGTATGTAGTTCTTTTGAGGGTGAGGATGGAAAACACTGGGACCAGGAGAAAAACTTCCCTTCGGCCTGGTAGATGTTAGTAGGAGTGTCATCTTGATGGTCTTGTAAAGCCACTGAGGAGTCAGGAGTACCTTCCTGTAGCCAAGGCTTGAGAAATGGTGGTATTACCGTGCCTTCAGAGGTATTTAGATCCCTTTACTTTTTTATATTTTGTTATGTTGCAGCCTTGTGCTAAAATCATTTAAATTTCATTTACTCACATCAAGCAACACTCAATAATTTAGAATGACATAGGATTTCAGAAAATTCTACAAATTTAGAAACTGAAATATCCCATTGGCACAAGTATTCAGTTGAAGCTGAAGCACCTTTGGCAGTGATGACAGCCTGGAGTCTTCATGGGTTTGATGCAACAAGCTTGGCACACCTGGATTTGGGGGTTTACTGCCATTCTTTTCTGCCGATCTTTTCAAGGTCTGTCAGGATGAATAAAGAACATCAGTGAATAGATAATTCCAGGTATTCCCAGAGATATTTTGATTGGGTTGAAATCTAGGCTCTGGCTGAGAGTTGTCCCTAATCATCTCGTTTGTTGTCTTTGGCTTGTGCTTAGGGTTATTGACTTGGAGGAAGGTGAACCTTCAGCACAGTCTGAGGTCCAAAGCATTTTCAATTAACGATATCTTTGTACTTTACTCTGTTGAGTTTTCTCTCAATGCTGACTAGCCTCCCAGTTCATTTTGCTGAAAAACAACCCCACAGCATGATCCTACTTTCACTACACTTCACCGTTGAGACAGTAATTGGCAGGTGAAGAGTGGCGCCTGGTTTTATTCAGACCTGATGTTAATCTTGGTTTCATACAGAGTAGAGAATCTTGTTTCTTACAGTCTAGCAGAGTTTCCAAGCCAGCTTCCATATGTTTTTACTGAGTAGAGGCTTCTGTATGACCACTCGGTCTTAAAGCCCAGATCATCGGAGTGTTGCAATGATGATTATTGTTCTGGAAGGTTCTCCCATCTCCACAAAGGTGCTCTGGATCTCAACCACAGTGACCACCGATTCTTTGTAATCTCTCTTCCCCGTCTCCCATAATTGCTTAGTTTGGCCAGATGGCCAGCTCAAGGAAGAGTCAGGGTTGTTCCAAACTTCTTCGCTTTAAGAATCACATAGGCCACTGTGCTCTTGGAAATCTTAAATGCTGCAAGAATTTTTTTGCAGCCTTCCCAAGATCTGTGCCTCGACACAATCCTGTCTCTAATCTCTGCAGAGAATTTCTTGGACTACTTGGATTGTTTTCTGCTCAATTGTGGGATCTTCTATAGACGGCTGTGTGCTTTTCCTGATCCTATGCAAGCAATTGAATTGAACTCCAAACAAGGTGTAGAAGGTGTAGGTCCAGTGATGATCAATGGAATGGGATTCACCTTAGGCAAATTTCAAGTGTCATAGCAAAGAGTCTGAATACTTGTGTCACTGTGATACTTCAGTGTTTTATTTTTAATTAACTTGCAAAAATTTGTAATATGTTTTTGCTTTGACATTCTAGGCCAGGGATTCCCAGACTCGGTCCTGGGGACCCACTATGGCTGCAGATTTTTGTTACAACCAGCTTCTTTTTAATTGATCTCCTGGGCTAATTAAGTGAACTGTTATTTCCCAGATTATATGTTTTGTGATCAATATAGAAATTAGAAAACTAAGTTTGGTAAAAAAAAAAAATATATATATATATATAATGCACTAAGCAGTTATATGGGAAAATGTATTTTTCTTTCTTTCTAACAATATTTTCGTCTTGATTTTCATTCTGATTCTCCAGGTATTCTAATTATTTAATTTATTCATTATTTACTAATTAGTGGGGCTGACACTAAAGTAGTTGCAGCCTTTCATGATTCAGTGTTGTTTGCCTGGGTGTCTGCTCTGCTAGTCTATAATTGTAATTATTAAGACACAATGAAGGGAGCAAACTGCGCAGAGAAAAGGTGAAATATAATGAAAGCAACAAAAGAGAGTTAAGCATTTAAATCTCTAGCAAACATAGAAATATTTCTAAATGTCTTATAATGTAAAAATCATGCTATGGTGCTTTTCTGAATGTAGAATAAGAGAAGAGGAAAAAAAATACCAGCTAATTAAATGAGCTCAGTGAATTCAGTTATTGTCACTGATAATAAATCTGGTTGGAACAAAAACCTGCAGCCAGAATGGGTCCCCAGGACCAAGTTTGGGAATCCATGTTCTAGGGTATTGATAGAAGGAAAAAATAAACTTTAATGATTTTAGCACAAGGCTGCAACATAACAAACTGTGAAAAAATGTGAAGGGTGAAAATACCTTCTGGCATCTACTGTATGTAGTTCTTTTGATGGTAAGGTTGAAAAAGACTAGGAGGAGGACCAAAAAAAAAAACCCCACCATCCTGGTAGATGCTAGCAGGAGAGCCAGCCTGATGCCTTTTTATAGCCACCATGGATTCCGGAGCGTCTTGATCATCAAGGGTTACAATGGCAGATGTAATATGGTGTTCCTGTAGATAACGATGCCCCCCTATCCCTAACTGAGGAAGAATTTCTTTGGCTTGTCCTGTTAGTAGCCTTGGAAAGGGATTAAATCATAGTCATAGTCCAGTGGCTAATTTGGGAAGAGATTTGGCTTGACTACACAGAAAAGTGAAATTAATTGGTTATTGTCATCACAAACAATTCCCAAAATTTATAGTCCAGATACAAGGAGTACCTGTAGTTGAAGAAAGTATACAGTAAATTAAAAATTTGTAGGGGACAGATGCCCACAGGAGGGTTGATTAAGAATTAAAAAGAAAAGAAAAGAAAAAGAGTGATTTGATGTACAGCACCACTACTGATGATGAAGAAAGTAATGAAGTGAAATCTGGACTTCTTATAATAGGAGATTTAAATACAACACAAAAGGAACGACTGATAAACCTAATCAAGAAAAACAAGAAATATTTTTTAGCCTTCCAAGGAAAGCACCCTTGGCTAAACACAAAATTATACTAAACCGGCATAAAAATCCCAGTATGCTGATAGACACTCCTTATGGCTTGCAGAACCACCATTCAGGAAGAAGTAAAACTGGGGCTACAGTGTGGCATCATGAGAGAATCCAAAAGCAAGTGGTCTAGTCTGATCACCATGCCCCCCAACCCTGATGGCAGTACAAGTTTAAACACAGCCTTCAGATGCTTAAATAAACTCTCCACATTTGATGTATATTCCATACCATGCCATTCACTGACAAGCTTTTAGAAGAAATAAGAAAGGTAACATGTATCTCCAAATTCCATTTAATGGAAGGATATTGGCAGGTACCACTTTAAGAGTCAAAGTGACAAATAAATAATAGCATTTTCACTCCTAATGGACTGTACAAGTTTATAAGACTAATCTTGAGCTTAATGGGCATGTTGAACAGTTCAGTGTATGCTAAATCAAATTTTAAAACACATACTGACCACACAGGCATGTACTGTATCTAAACAATGTTATCATTTTTAAAAATTACTGGGAAAAATTACCTTTCACACTTAAAATCACTATTGGACAATCTGAACAAAGTCAGTCTGACCATGAACCCCAAAAATGTAATGTGGCAGTGTCTGAAACACATCATCCTGGCTGCTTAAGTGGTAAGGTTGGACCATGCGCCAACAGTGTGTCGTCATATCCACCACATGATGAACTACCTGGATTGGGTCCCCAGTGCAACAGGTGACACCTCAGCACCACACTGGAACAGTGTGAGGTTTTCTTTACAGTGACTGGAGTGCCAATCCTCCCACCAACCCCCAAGTTTTCCCTGCAACTGCAATTGCAGGTTAAAGGCCTTGCTCAAGAACCAACAGAGTAGGCTATGAAGAAATACATGACCTTTAGAGGCTAGCTGGTTATTTGTGTACTCTACTCTATATTTCATTTCATGCAGTGATACTTTTTGATCTAAAAAAGAGACACATGAATTACCCAACTAGGATGTATCTCATGAGAAAGCATTGTTAGCTTTGAAAGACGCTCACTCTTAGCAGACCTTTTACAAAACGTTTATGGGTACTGGGCAGTGTAGCAGAAAAGCACATACATGTATCTCTTTGTGTTTTATTATTTTCTGTCTGAATTTATGAATATTCTGGGTGTGCTTTCTTGTGAAACCAGGATATTCTGTTTCTACCGTATCCTATCCTGAACTTGTAATCAAGGGAGGAATGAGAAAATTATTACTAAATATATTTTATTTTAAGAATTTATAAATTAGAACCCTCTCTTTGTGGACAAATGTGTGTGTCTAAAACTTTTATCATGTTAAGTATTTTGGAACCTTTAGGTTATATAAAAAAAAACTAGCCATTCCCTGCGGCTTCGCCCATGTAGAAGTGAAACAGGACAGCGAGGAGGGCCCTGGCCAGCTCTCTGCTCCTGATGTCACATTTCCCCCTCCCCTCGATCTGCAGCCTCTGTCTTGGATTAGCATGAATATATCGCTCCTGCAAGCAAACTATGATTCTTAGCACAATGAGAGAAATCACAAAATCAACCTGTATGTTCAAGCAAATTCAAGAGAAAAGCCCGATCTAAATCCATTAAATAGTTCTCTTGTTCACTAGCTAAGCAGATGTAAGATACGCCCCGAGGCTGACGTGTGAGTATGGAGGGTCCCTGCCCCCCTCCCATTGGCCCACTACATCTCTCACGAATTTGCACAAATAAATCGGTACCACAAGCGAACTATGATACTTAGCACAATGAGGGAAGTCTCAAAATCAACTGGAATGTTCAAGCAAATTATAGAAAAAAACCCGATCTAAATCCGTTAAGTAGTTCTGTTGTGAAAAGCAGACAGACAGACAGACATTGGATTTTATATATATAGAGATATATGTATGACATTAGGACATACCATTTATCTGCGTACTAATTGGTTTTTAATTTAAATAATTTGGATGATATGTAAATGCATTCATTGTATTAAATCCTTATTCTGTCATTTTTAATCAGTTGGCTGAGTGTAGTAGAGTGCACTGCAGTCAATTCCTTCAAGCTTGAAGTAATAAAGACAGCCATTTTGAATTATATCTGTGAAGGTGACTCAACACATTTCTTTATTTACTTAATATATTCCCTAACAGTTGATATTGATGACTTGATCACTGGAGAAAGGGTGTAGGCTATCATGTCAGAGAAGCGAGAAAAGATATAGAGAAAACTGACTCCTTGTTAGTTACACAAAAAGCAGGAAACTCATAATACTTCCTATTTGAGTACACTCAGATTTGCAATCTTAAATATAAATCTCTATTTGGGTGTAGCTTGTTAGCTAATCACAGAGGGTGTTTGATACAAATGGAATCCATATTGTCTGATAGCGAGTGTGACCAGGTGCAGGAATGACAGACTTTATATCAACAACATACTTTGATAGAAATTAAAAAATAATGGAAGTAATACCCATCTTGCTGCTATTGCCCAGGCCTAGGGGCCAAAAGAAATGATAATAAAGTAATAATGAACACAAAAAAGAAACAAAAAGTGCTAGTCAGTGATTTCAAGAGTGCCGTCTCACAGGTCGTGCATCTGCCAAGTGATGCTGCCTTCCAGGAGTCAAGGAATCTTATAGATGGTGGACCAGAAGGGGTAGAGTTAATTTCCCTCACTGGGTGGTTTCGTATTGCTACAGGAGTAAGGGCAGAGAAGACCATTAGCAATAGCGCCCCCTCTCATCTCAGTGGGTTATCACGTTCTTAAGGTTAGGAGGAGATCCTCAGACGCACATGCGTAACGAGAAAAATGTAAAATCAACAGTCAATAATTCACTCTGACTGTTCTTTGATAATGGAAAAATAGTTTTTATAAAGATCCAGCTTTCCAAGTTTATTGGTTTTGTACTATGATATCCAGTGATGGATTGGTAAATAATCCAAATAATTGGGACTTCATTAGTTATTTAGGGAGGCATTTGGGCTGGGAAACTAAAGGAAATAAAGTAAAGAAAAAGTCCTAAAAAACTTAAAGCAAAAATATAGATAAAAGTTAGCAGCTCAGAAAAAATACTGCACAAGTAAATCAAAACAAACTACAAAAATCAAGGCAGCGAAGACATTCCAAAAAGATTCCTAACAGTAACCAGGTAGCATTTCGTAACTATTCTTTCATCCTATACAGAGAGATGTGCATCTCTATCTTATCTCAGTGTTATAATGTAACACATCATGCTTATGCACGAATGTGTGACTTTCAATGAACGTGGTTGCCAATAACAACACGGCAGTGCACATGGAAATTATTCATAAAGAAGTGGCTCTTGCAAAACATATCATTTTCATAATAAAATTGTAAACAAACTGAAAAAAAAATAATCAAGAGTAATACACAAAATTTATAATTGTAAAGTCATAATTACATTATTACAAACCTCTGAAACGGTCCAGTCGAGGTGGAACTTCCAAGAGTTGGGTAAAGTAATGTCTGTGGTCCTCCTGGGCATCGTTCTTCACTCTAGAAGCTGAAAGAGAAAGGAAGCTGTGTTGCCTCCCTCAAGGTTCTTACCTGTTAAGAGCCCGTCAATCGCTCCCTGTGCTAGCATGTCTGATAATAGGTAATTAAAATATGTAAATTGGAAGATAGATGTCCCTTAACTCAGAATGAATGGCTAGGAGGCTAAAACAATATTAAGAGTCTTTATTGTAAGGCAAGGGAAAGATAAACGGAAAGAGCCTTACAGTCACCAAGTGTGATCACAATGTTGTGATGACTGGCCCACTTCTGTCCTGCATTACACACTGAACACCCTTTTTAACTACTGTTCATCTTTCTTTCAATGTATGATCCTTTTCCTGTTAGTTAAACTGTTGTTCTGACTCACCTCCTACCTCTAAGTTCATTGGGGCCATCAACGGAGCATCTCAGCAATACTAAAAACACTCTAACCACAATTATGGTGGAGAATGCCCTCTGAAGCTTTTGGATCTGTGTTCTTCAAGCCATTAGTCTCAGTTTTGACTTGAACAGCTTAGACAACGACCAAGGTAGCTTGTCCCTCATAACTTATATCAGGAACAGGACATAACATTTATTATACTGGTAACTCCCATTGCTCTATTCCCATCTCTAAGCCCCAGAGTAAATATTTCTGGAGCCCTCACTGTGAATTTAAGTTCCACCTCATCTGGCTGTGCTTCTTTTTTGTTATGTATGTTGTTGTGCCATTCTTTATATTTTTCTTTTCTGTACAGGCGTTGTAAGATCCAATCCCTCTACTTTAGCCTTAATAATACCAGAAATGCCAGTCCAGACCTGGCATTCTTCTGTTCATAGCGGGGTTTGGCAAGTGCGTGCTTGTCATTGCAAAATATACAGGGGTGTTTAAATGCACAAACAGTTGTCACCATCTTTTTTACTGTAGTGTATTGAATCTCTTTTTCAGTAGTAATGCTAAGTGGTAAAACTGCCTTCCTTTATGGCCATTTAAAAGAGTCAGTAAATTGTGCCTGTTCTTGGTTTCTTTCAATTTGAAAAGCTGCCTTTTTCTAGTGTTCCTGTACCAAATAGTGTAGGTTTGTAAAGACAGTGGCCAGGTTCGAACTACTATCAAACTCGCCCATATACAGAGAGCATTTGTACAATTAACGAGGAAAAGTGTATAATCCCTCAATGCCTCTCTGTCCCCTGTCTTAATCTGAGGCCATTGTATTTTTTTTCATAAGTGTATGGCTTATCTGAACTTCAATATCAAAATAATCATGAGGCTTTGCTTTTGCCTCCTTACAGTATAAGCAACATCTGGTGATAAATGTTCATAGGTCTTCTTGAGAGCTGCAACTTTACAGATGAAGCAGATGAGCAATGTAATCAAAGCCGTAACGTGGGTGGTATGAACTGTACACCCGCACCAGGCACCGCTCTTTGAAGGGCATGAAAATTAATTTCACTGAAAATTAGTGAAACTTTTATAGATATGCCCCTTTACTTTTTATGATTTTGTAAACAACTTGCACATTGAAATGTGTTTATATTGTCTTTTACAATCACTGCCGAATTATTGGAAATGAAAGTTCAGCTCTAATTAAAATAACAATGAAAACCGTCACGCAACTAATATGTAAACGCACAACTGAGCAGTGTGCACCTTTATTGTTGGAACTGCGATCCACAATCAGTCATTACTCTCTGATCCTCTGTCTACTCGCATCTCTACAATGTCATTGTGTTTCTGATGTTATTTAAGGTAAGTTCATTTTGTGTAGTATATTAGTTTATATTGTTTTATAGATTTGGCTAAAATATTGAAAAAAAGGAATGAATGATCAAATGTTTTTTTTTTTATTCTAATAATGAATGTTGAACTCATGTTTAATAAAATAGAAAACCAAATAATTTTTATTTTGGAAATATAATCGGGTTGGACAATGACTGACTGACTGACTGACTATCATACTTATTCAATTCACGGCAGAAAATGATTACTAAAAAGTCGGGAACACAAAATCTGAAAGAAAAAAAAATACGTTCCGAAAGACAACGCAAGTACTCAGATACTTTAAAACAATGGATTTCAACCGGAAGTGAAAATTAAAGTGAAGAAAGCAATGAAAATGATTTAAATATTCCTAATGTGAGAGGATACAGTAAATTTGTTTTATCCATTTTGATTGAAGAAGTGCGCTTGTTTTCCCTTTTGGCACCAAGAGTTGTTTTACCATGCTACAGTTCTGAACGTAATCTAAGAGAGCTAACTCTGGAAATATTGTCTTCAGGTTTGACAATATCTTTCAGATTAGATTGCCAAATCGACTATGTGCTTATCATATCATTTATGTTCTTTAGATTTTGCAAGACATCAATCACAGAATGCAGCTACTAGAATCTTAACTAGGAAAAGAAAATCTGAACACACATCTCCAGTTTTGATGTCACTACATTGGTTACCTGTGCCATTTAGAATTGACTTTAAAATATTGCTTATGGTTTACAAAGCCTTAAATAATCTCGCTCCATTCTATATTTCAGAATGTCTTTCACCTTACACTCATAATTGTAACCTTAGATCTTCAAATTAGCTTTTAATTCCAAGTGCTAAACGTAAAAGAAGTGGTGAGGCGGCCTTCTGCTGTTATGAACCTAAAATCTGGAATGGTTTACCAATAGAAATTCGCAGGGCTAATACAGTGGAGCACTTTAAAAAACTGCTGAAAACACATTACTTTAACATGGCTTTCTCATAGCTTCATTTTAGCTTAATCCTGATACTCTGTATATGTGTTTAATTATCATTATCATTCTTGGTGGTTTCTAAATCCATACTAACCCCTACTTTCTCTGCTGTTCTTTTTCTGGTTTTCTGTGGTGCCGATCTGCGTCACCACCACTTGATCAAACCAACTTGCTGTCCCTACATTGATGGATTGAAGGCCAGAAGTCCATGTGACCATCATCTTCAAGTTCTTCCATGTGAAGCCTGTAAACCATGAGGACTGATTTAGATTATTAATGTTAGGTAAAATGCCCAGTGGGTTCTGGGTGGTTTCATGGCCTGGGACCCCTGCAGATTTTGTTTTTTTTTCATCCAGCCGACTTGAGTTTTTTTTTTCTGTCCTCCCTGGCCATTAGACCTTACATTTATTCAATGTTAGTTAGTTTTGCCTAATTTTCTTTTTTAATATTTTCGGTCTTTTTTCTCTTTCTTCATCCTTAAGTACTTTGAGCTACATCATTTGTATGAAAATGTGTTATATAAATTCATCACAATATGCCATTTGAAAACCAATGAAAAGTCAAGAATAAAATGGACAGGTATAAACCAAAGAAAAGTCATGAATAAAATGGACAAGTATAAAACAATGTTCTCTGCTTTTCTTGCTGTAGACCAAGAGTTGGGCTCAGAGTAAGGGTATGAATGCAAAATATCTTAAGATCACAGCAAACTCTGCTGTTAGTGTACTTGATAAACCAATCGATTATGCTGTCAACTGTCACTAGCTCTATTACTACAACTCCAAATTTTAAATAAGAAGATTTGTTTTCTCCTTTTCTGATAGGCTACCCAGTAATAATTAAATGTTAAAAATGAATTTTAATACAAAAGTTCAAACACAGGTTAAACCAGAAGTAAAAAGCAGCCATAACATCTAAACAGATGCAGAAACAAGTTCTAGACTAAATCCAAAGCAATTGGTCCTCTTGGAGGTGACGCCAACCTAACCAGTACCTCAAAAACCCGAGCATCCGTTCTTAGGCCCTGCCAAGTTTCTTTCCTAAAACAAAACAAAGGTCTTTTTTAACTGAGGAATTCTGCTTATATAAGATACCATAGCTCCCTAACATAAAACAATATTAGATTTATTTATTTTTTCAGAGCTTTACATAATGTTTGTCTGTTTGATTTACCCTGAATAATTTAACCTTAAAAGCAGCAGAATCTCGATGTGCATCATTTTGCATGGCTCCTGTGATGTCAAAATGTCACATGCTGTGCACAATGGGAGTTATGAGAATGCATGTTGACCTGTCACTGTCCACCACAAAACTGAATAGAGATTAATAAAGCTAAGAGAATGGTGTGAATGAATTCTGGATAAAAGTTGTGTATTATGGGAGTAGTTAGTATGGAAGGAGGGCACTAATGAAAGTTGGTTAAGGGTAAAGTGTGCACTAACATAAGTGCTATTATGTTCTGGCCCAAAAATTTAATGAATACTAAATGAGGCCTAATCCTCTGCAACAGAACCTCAGACCTTCCTACTATCAGCTCCAAACTCAGAAAATGCCAGAATGAGTCCTTGTCTCCCAAATATAGCCCCAGGCTTTCTTGAAGCCTACTATCCCAGATGGGATTTCCCCTAACCCATAAGAAACAAAAAAGGAACACTCAAAACAAATCCTTAACAATTCTTAAGTAAAATTCAAAAAGAAGGTGATGAGGCTATAAACAGCTGATTCAATTAAAGAATTTGACATTTTCTTAATTATAATGTATTACATTAGAGTTTCTGACAATATTGGAATATCAACAGAGAGGAAAAAAGACAAGGAGTGAGATAGATCATATGTAGAAAACTGCCTGGGACACCCAATGTGCGACAGTATCAGGTTAAAGACCCATCAGACAGAGCCTACAGAGAGTAGAGTAAAGTCTATGAACAAAAATTAGTTGGGTTTGTTGATAAATAGGATTTCCAGGAACAGCATTTTACATTATGAAATATAGACATCCAGGCAGGAAGGATAGAGGAAGGAGTGCAGAATATGAGCAAAAATTAAAGGGAGGGGCGTATAAGTGGAGTTACATAATAAACTACAGAGGCTGGAAACTGGACACTTAGAAAGGGGAAAAAGAGGAAGATAGGAAGTCAAGAGGATGAGAAGGCAGAGTAAAGGAAAAGGAGATCCTTCATGTTCTATGACTAAAGATTATGACACCATCCATCCATCCATTTCCTTAAACAGACCAGTCTCAACCAGATTCAAAAGAGAAATATGTTCTGGATCACAGGTACAGTCCTTTATTGTGTGCATACCACATAGTTTTAAATGATAAAAGGTTTTCTGTTGTCCAAATTAGAGAATGAAAGATCCGGGCACCTCCCTAATTAATGCTTATAAATGCCCGTGCGCGGGCAGTGTGTTTCTCTTTTAGTGAGAGATTGGCCATATTATGCTCTATATAACTAAATCACAAAGCTGTTTCTTCCCTGCAGCTGTCTCAATGTACAAATGATCTCTATTGTAACCTCCAGAAATCCCCAGCTTACAATATTTTACAAATAAAACTTTCTTATAGTCTGTCTTGAAAGTATTACAAAAAATCATATAAAGAAAATGCACCTTTGATACCACTTTAGAGGAATAAAGTGTGTCATCCTGATGTATCTTTAGAGAGAAATGATCAACTGAAAGAATCCCCCTTACATGTTTCACAGTTATTAGCAACGCATTTATATTAAACTGTGTATAGCTTTATTTTATGTGCGAGTTTCAGCTATTGTTTCATCCAATTAGCAGAGATATCAAGAAAGTTTTTCTCACAGCCAGAAGGTAGTCTGAAGCAGAAACACACTGAGGGCATAAAATCAATGAATAAATAAAAACACAAGTGTCAAATCTATTCTCAGTCTGCTGCCTTAGCACAGGACCAACTGCCTGCCTCTGATCTCGCTGTTTCTTCGACGTCAGCTCAAGACAGATCTTCTTTCTGCAGTTACACTGAGATGAGCTCCTTTTTTCAGTCGCATTCTCTCCATCTTGTACCTTTTCCAAATTCACTGCAGCAAAGCTTCAACTGATTACTTCAGAGCCATGAAGGAAAAAACAAGCTGCTCACTGTTTCTCACTTTTTTCACTTCACTAATTAATACAGCCAATGCATTAATATAAGGACAAAAATAATTAGGAATTTTTTATAATCCTAGAAAATATCATTTAAGCCACACAGCCCAACAGTAAAGTCTGAGTAGAGAACACTACATTAAATTTTGCAGACTGTGATGCATAGAGGGTGCTCATCCAATAAATATGAAAGCTCTAAATAAAATGTAGAAATCCCTGCCATACACTGATGTTATTTTAGGACAGATAGTACTTTGGCAGTAACTAAAAATTATATTTGTTTGTACCTTGGAAACCTGATCCTTTTTCCAGTGTCCTGTGCAACTCTGTGACCAAAGCGTGATAAGTGGTACCAGGTGGGGTGTTGCATAGATGGATCTTCATGAGGTTCAACACGTTCCCTTTCCAGTAGACCCAGAGAATGTGGTGTCACTCCCCCTTCCCTTCCAAGGGACCTGCTTGTGAAGATATCCCCTACAGATGACCCCAAGAGTTTCCTCTTCTGCTTTGAGCAGATGGCCATGTTGATGTGCTGGGACAGACAAAACTGGGTTGCCATCATCGCCCCTTTTTTTTGTCTTGGTATGCCCTGCAGGTTATGTGAAACCTCCCTCTTGAGATACTTGATTATGATTTCCTGAAGCAACAGGTTTTTCTTTGTACTGCTTTGAACTCCCTAGCGGGTAAGTACTGGCTGTGGCAGATCAATCGTAATCACCCCATCTGTGGAAAGCTGTGGGATCTGCTACACCTTATCCAAAGCTGGTTCTGAGGAGACTCTGTCGAACACATAATAAAAAAGGTCACTGTTGACACAGTATTGTTTGGGATAGGTGAAGACCTCAGTGACGAGATGCTTTGGGACAATGTTGACTTCTGATAAATTTAGCCAATAGATTGGAGGGCACCCAAGCTGCTTGGAGGCTGAGCGGCTACCCTAGTCTGGCTACTACTTCTCTGCAACCCTCCCGGCCTCGTCCTCCGGGCAATCACTGCAGCTTCTTACCTCAGCCCCAGCTTCAGGTCCATCCTTTCCTTTAACTTGGTTCAGCCTAGTCAAAGAAACCAGAGTCAAAGAATTCACTGACGGGGGCCCTTGGATTGGAGAGCAAAGTAGAACACGGCACCATGAAAATTCCACAGCTGGGACTGAGTGCAGGTGTTTCCGTTGTGACCACACTGGACATCTGGCTAGGGAGTGCTGCCTCTCCCCTGCTCAGTCCATGGAGATTAGACTAATGACCTGATATCCTGGGACTATTTGTTGCTGTTCCTCATGTTCATGGTTCGAGAATCCCCTTGAGCTTCTACCTGCTTAAGTCCATTTGAGTTACTGTTTGGCGGGTGTCCATGGGGCATGGTGGATATTATTCGTGAAGAGTGGACGGGTGTACAGAATAATACTCAGGGTTTGAAATTTGTAGATCATTTCACTGCACAAATAAATTTCTAAATTATGCTTTTATTCTTCTGTTAATGGCACAAAGTTTGCTTGAAATGAAACTGAAATGAAATTGAAATGTTTTGAGTCTTGCTGCAAATTATTTCACTTATTGCTACTGTTGGAGCTCTTTTTATTAATACATTTTCTTTGAAGAAAATAGCATTCCATACAAATCAAGTCAAACTTAAACAACAAAGAAAATAACTTTACATGCAGTCAATTCAAACCTAACAAAACAGAATTGAACCCCCACAGAGGAGAAAGAGGGGACAACCAAAAGCATGGGCAAAAACTTAAAAACAACAAAGAAGTTAGAATGTCCTTCCCCTATATAAATGCTTGCTCTGAAATGTTATCATTTAGTTCTTGCCATATTTAAAAAAAGTTTTGAACTGATTATCTAAGTGAGAATTAGATTTTTTTCCAATTTTAGGTAGTATGGAACATCAGTTACCCAATAACTTATAAAAGGTGGGTTTGAATTCTTCCAGTTGAGCAAGATACGTCTACATGCTAGTTGTGTGGTGTAGGCAATTACAATCAAGTTGCCATTCTCCACTTTAAACCCATCTGGATGTACACCAAACTGCAGTCAATGGGTTAGGAGTGATTGTGACATCAAAACTGTCTGATAAGCATTTAAAGATTTTTGTCCAAAATTATGTTAATTTAATACACTTCTAAAACATATGGCCTAGTGAGGCTAGAACTAGATTGCAATGTTTGCAGGTTGGTACTTGCCCTGGACACATTTTGGACAATTTTAATCAAGATAAATGTTATTGATGAAAGATTTTAAATTCAATTACTAAATGCTTTGCACATATGGTGCTAGACTTTATTCTACCCATGGCTACCTTCTACTCATTTTCTGAGGTATTAAGTGAAAGATCCTTTACCTATCTCACCCTCGCATCTTTGAAAGGAAGATAATTTGGAAAGTTTTTATTTATTATTGAGATGTTGCCTAAATCTTCAAAACTAATCAATATTTCTTCTAGAGTAGAAATAGACGGGAGGTGGGGAAAATTGAGTAGGTTCCTCTTAGTTAAATTTCTGATTTGAAAGTAGTGGAAAACTTGTGTTGCTGGGAAGTTAAATTTGAAATGTAATTGCTCATATGATTCAAAAATATTATCGATATAAGTTCTCTAAGTGTTTTAATCCTGCTTGTTTTCCAAAGAATAAATACTGTGTAAGTTTGAGAGGGTTGAAAACGATGATTATCATGTAGAAGTGTAACAGATAAATGCTTCTCTGACTTGTGATTGATGAACAATTTGATTATTTGTATATTGACAATAATTTGTATTTACTGGGGCACAAAGCAGGGCATGTAAAGATGTACAACAAAGTTTTATTTCTATTGCAGACAAGGCTTGTGTTTATTCATCAATCTTTGTCAATTTCCAGGTATGGCAGTGCCATGTCACCTTCAGATTTAAGTCTTTGTAGAGTTGCCTTTTGAATGAATGGACATGTCGAATTCCAGATAAATGAGTTTATAATTGAGTCTAATTTCTTGAAGAATAATTTGTTAATGAGTATGGTGTTTGCTCTGTAATAGAAAAATAAGTTTGGGAAGGATGCTCATCCTTATAGTATTGATTCACCCTGCTAATGTGAGATGAAGGGCAGACAGTTTGTTCAACTTGTTTAATTTTTTCTATGCTGATTGCAAAACTGTGTTGAAAAATATCTTTATATTTACTTGTGACGTTTACCCCTAGATATTTAAACTGTTCTGGTAAAATAAATAGACAGATGTCCAGTCTAGTATGGTATGCTAGAGAGTTCACTGGAAAAAGGATACTTTCAGTCAAATAATTTTGAGCCCAGATATCTTTTTAAATATACATTAAGGACTACTGGTAAGGATGTTTGTGAGTCTCATATAGACAGTACCATTTCACCTGCCTATAGTGATCTTTTCTGTTTAAACTCTTCCCTTTATCTCTTATGCATTTTAAAAGTGAATGGCCAATGGCTCAATGGCAATTGCAAAAAGTAATGATGATAGAGGGCACTCTTGTAGAGTACAATGTTCTAGGTTGAAGTAGTTTAAGATCATTTTGTTAATACAAATTAAGGCTTCTGGACTAGTATAAGGTAGTTTTATCCATGCACATATACTTGGGACAAGCCCAGTTTTGTGCAATGTAGTTAATAAATAGTCCCATTCAACTCTGTTAAAAGCTTTTTCTGCATCCAAAGATAATAAGATTTTTTTGTGTTAGATTTTATTGGTGAGTATATTACATTAAACAGACACAGAAAGTTTGAAGTTAAGTGTTTGACTTTAATAAATCCAATTTGTTCTTGTGATATTACAGAGGGAAGCACTTTCTCAATGCTTCTAGCTAGAACTTTGGATAGTATCTTAACATCTGTGAACTTTGACCCGGACACACACAGACGGACATCTTAAATTCACCACACACTGTTTATATACAATATTTACACAAATAAGTCACGTGCACAAACCCCTGTGCCTCTTGCACCGATTCCCCCAATGTCCAGGCCACACAGTCCTGTGCCTCTTTTCCTCCTGGCCGCCTCCAGTCCTCACTCCAGCTCCGTCCTCTTCCCCCCGACTTCCACTAATGACTGAAGGGAGGCGGCCCCTTTTATAGGAACCCGGATGGGCTCCAGCTGCTTCCCGGCAATCTCCTGCGGACACACCCCCATGTGGCAGAAGTGCCGGCTGCGCACCCGGAAGCCGTCCAGGTGTCCCCGGTCGTCTTCCCCTCAGCACTTCCTGGTGTGGCGGAAGTGCCAGGCTCCCGGGATAAGGCACTGGGGCGCCGCCTGGCGGTGGCCACGGGCCCCTACAGGGCTGGGCTTTCAAGCCCTCTTCCCGAGGCCTCCAGCATAACCAGGACGGACGCCTCCTCTCGATCTGGAGGAGGCACAAGCCCTCCTCTCGTCCTCCTGGGCGTCCTCAGAAGTGAAATTGGTCTGTATGATGCACATTGTAGTAAGGCATTATTATTCTTTGGAAAAGTGGTAATTAATGCATGGCAAAATATTTGATGTAGAATTCTGTTGTCTCTAACTTCTATAAATGTTGCTAGTAATATTGGAGCTAACTAAGTTGTAAAGGTTCTGTAAAATTCTACTTGATAGCCATCAGGATCTGTTGCCTTCCCACTTTGGAGTAATTCTGACAGTGTCAGAGATTTGTCCAGTTCCTCTTCACTAAGGGTTTATAGCTGTGGTATGTGTATCGCATCAGATTAGCGTTTAGATTTTGTGCTGTCTTCCTTAAAATAATTAGAGTGAAATATGACTTATAATACTCCCTAAATGTGTGGGTTATATTTTTATGGTCAACGATTTTATCTCCATCTGCACTGGTAATTTCTGTTATTGCATTGCAAACCTCCTGCATGTGGATTTGTTGAGCTAAGCCAGTACATCATAGTTACTCAAGAGCTGATTATTTCTTTATTGATAATAATTTATTGCTGATTATGAAATCTTGCAAGTACAATGCTATTGTTATCTCTGATAATGCCCCTCTGATCTTGGTGCTTGAATCACTATGCCTCACACACTCATTTCGTACTCGGTGTCTTAACCCTCTGTCCTTAGCAGATGTGAACTTTACAGAATTCACCTTTTTTGACACAAATGTATGTTCAGTGGTCTCTGCAGGAATACAATGGGAAACTCTGAAGGTATTTTTAAGAGGTCAAATTATTTCATATCTTTCCAATAAAAATAAAGTGGAGACCAAGAAGCCATCAGAGTTAATCAGCGAAATTACCAGAATAGATCAAAAATATGCCATGTGTCCAAATTAGGTACTTTATAGGAAAAGACTGGTTCTACAATCAGAATTTAACCTCTTGACAACAAAAGAAATGGAACAACTCAGTGTTTCCCCCTGGTGGCGGGTACCCCTAGGGGGGTGCCAAGTAACAAAAAGGGGGGCGCGAAGATGTGAAAAAAGAAAACAAGAATAAAAAATATGAAAAAAAATCTGTTGAAACCAAAACAAATTAACTGAAACTACATTCTGATACTAGAACAATAAATATAGATTTAGATAAATGTCGATAAAAGATAAGTAGGTACAGTGGAACCTCAAGATACGATCACCTCTGTATATGAGAAATTCAAGATAAGAGTAAAGTATGAGAGAAAAATTCGGATCTAAATATGAGCATTGGCTCGCGTAAAGAGCCACGAGCCAGGCTGTGGGTATGCGTGATGCATTTCCCGATCCGCCTTGACTCGGGGATTCACCCAAGCTGACGCTGCCAGCCCGTCGGCTCACTCAGTGTTCCTTGTTCTCCCGTAGTGTGGGGATCTACGCGTTTGTGCACTTGTGATTTCATTGTTTTGCTGTAGCAGTTTGCTGTATAAGCGTATCCAAAAATATCGCGGACATGCAGACGGAGAATAGGAGACGATTGCCCTCAAGAGGAGAGAGAGAGAGAGAGAGGCGCGCGCGCGGGATAGAGAGAGAGACAGAGAGAGAGAGAGAGATAAGAGAGAGAGAGAGACACGTGCGCGAGCGAGAGAGATAAGGAGAGAGACGCGCACGAGAGAGAAGAACCATCAGCTCAATTAAAAAATTTAGCTCGTCTTGCAAAACACTCGTAAACCAAGTTACTTGCAAACCGAGGTTCCACTTGTATATATTATTTATCAGTGTTATTTGTTAGGAAAATTGATTTTTATGTTGATATTTTTGGGGGTGCGGAACGGATTATCTGGATTTCAATTATTTTCAATGGGGAAGTTTGTTCTAGATATGAGAAATTTACTGTACAAGTTCAGTGCTGGAACGAATTAAACTCGTATCGCGAGGTTCAACTGTATAATAAAATATGCATCTACATTTCAAAAAAATGTTAGGGGAAGCGCGATAAAAATTGTTATCAAAACTCAGGTCGCAAATACTTAAAGGTTGAGAAACGCTGGAACAACTCATATTTAATTAGTTGCATCGTTATTATAAATACGGACAGAAGGCTACTTTTTGTGGGTGTCTCTGGCCACCCAGGACTTCTGAGTGACTTTCAGGCTGTGTCATGTGCAAAGAGAATTTTCATCCCTATGTGTAACTTCTCTTGCATTTCTCACCTGGGGAAGGTGCAGTAGCCATCATGTAATTCAATCAAGGGTTGTGGAGATAGGGATATTACTGCAAGCAGCACGGGACACAAACAAGGACACGAACCTCTGATTAGGGTATCAGTTTATTGCAGGACATACATTTAATGGTAAATGAATTAGCTGGATACATTTTGCAATGGACCATACTACAAAAGCTACTATAAGGATGAGAGATTTGCTATTTGATATAGAAATGTGTCAGTCCTTTAGTACAATGTCTTATCTTAGCTCAGCATAATTCAGCACATCCCAGAAGTTTGTTAGCTGCTTAATCCAAACTAAAAAAAAAGAAATCATGTCCACAATAAATGCTGAGTTAATTTGTGGGGATAATAACACTCATGGTATTCTGCGTCAAGAAGAAAAAACAATGGCCTTGTTAAGGAATGAAAGCAAAGGATATGTTAAATTGAGTCTTCTATTTATTTTTTAACCCATGTTTTATTTAAATAAAGAGGAGCTGGAGCCTATCTCTGCAGCATTGCATGTAAAGCTGAAAATTTCACACACTCACCCGCCCTCTCTGAGTTAGTTTACAGTCATCAGTCAGCCTACACAGATAAACAATACAATAATACAATACAATACAGTTTATTTTTGTATAGCCCAAAATCACACAGGAAGTGCCGCAATGGGCTTTAACAGGCCCTGCCTTTTGACAGCCCCCCAGCCTTGACTCTCTGAGAAGACAAGGAAAAACTCCCAATAAAAACCTTGTAGGGAAAAATGGAAGAAACCTCGGGAAAGGCAGTTCAAAGAGAGACCCCTTTCCAGGTAGGTTGGGCATGCAGTGGGTGTCAAAAGTAGGGGGTCAATACAATACAATACACAGAACAGAACAATTCCTTAATACAGCATAATAATAAAAATTTTAGAAGTACGGTTTAACAGTAGATGATATGACATAATTAGGTTTGGATATTTTTAGAGTCCTGGAGACCTCATCCATCTAGCTGCCTCCCCATTTGGCCAGGCCACGGGTGAAACGTTGCTCGATGAAAGGACCCTCTTTCCCATGATTCCTGTGATCCTCCATCAGGGATGACTTTACCATAGGCAGGCAAACAACTTGGCAGGTGGGCCGTGGCACCAATGGCCACATTTGGGTACCGAGAAAAGAAACAGAATAGGTGAGGGTTAGTATTCAAATATAATTATCATGTTACTTATGTTATAGTGCTAATGACTAACAACAGAGATGCAGTATGTACAGTTAATCAGCAGCTCTAGTCAGGACTAGAGCTGCTAGTCTAGTCCTAGTAGAGGACTAGTCATAAACCACAACATTAACAACCACCTGCCTAATATTGTGCAGTTTCATCTCATACCACCAAAACAGCTCTGACACATTGTCTCCACAAGACCTCTGAATGTGTATGTTGTATCTGACACCAAGACACTAGCAGCATATCCTTTAAGTACTGTAAGTTGTGATGTGGGGCCTCTGGATCAGACTGGATTTTCCAGCATATTCCACAGATACTCGATCAGATTGTGATCCTGGTCATGTCAAAGCCAAGTCAAAACCTTCAACTGTTTGTCGTGTTCCTCGATACATTTGTGATATAGCGGGTCTGCGGCTCTGAAAGAAATAATCCATTGGCTGTATCAGTCTCTGTGGGCGCACTCACACAGCTGTGGGGAGTTAATGAGGTAATTGGGGTGAGTCACACCTGCACGAGAGGGTGCAATCTTTCTCAACTGCTTCATTGGCTTCCTGCAGTGCATGATTGAGACACTGTGCTAATGGAACAGTATATGGGCTGACAAAGAAAGAGGGGGAGAAAGGAAAGAAACGGAAGGAAGTAAAATTTAAAGAGATGCTTGCAGACCGAGAGTGCGGCATTGGGGCAGTGAAAGAAGTCGAGTCAGCCGACTGAAGAGAGAGAAAGTGAGAGAGAAAGAAAAGGCAGTGCTGTCAGGGATGCCATGTCGGAGCAAGGGATCAGTGGTCGAGGGATGTATCATTCCCACTGATTTTGTGAAGAGTGGGTACGATAAAGGTGGTGTCCTCTCCTGGAATCCTGCGTGTGTGAGAAAGAGGGTGAGAAGACAACCAACCCCGAGTGGTCTGGCAGATATCGATGGAGACTGACAAGATGGGGATTGATAGTGAGATGGGGGTCGATTGTCTTCATCAATTGAGTGAGTAATGGGTAGGGAGACCTGGAAGGAGTTGTGCTTGGCTCATTTCTCCCAACGACTGTTGCTGGTTTTTATTCTTGTTTTCAGCCTGGTTTTAAACACTTGGATTGTCCTTGTTGTTATGGATTATTTATTTATTGATCGTTGAGACCCACACTATTTATTTATAACACTGTTTGTTTATGTTTTTTTGTTAATAAAAGCACAGAACACTTTTTCACACCATCCCCTTGCTCCAAATGTGATTTGTCCTCATCTGCCAGCTCATTTGGTTACACTGTCGACGGTGTCAGGTTCAAGAGGTCCCGAAACTGGAAGAGGGAACATGAAGCAGGACCTGCACCATCACAACATTCCTAAACAATTTTTGCAGTGTGGCAAAGAGGGCCACTGACATAAGGGAATACCATTGCCATGAAGGGGTGGTCTGAAACACTAATAGGTAGATGGTATGTGTCAAAGTAACATCCATATGAGTACCAGGACCTAAGGATTCCTAGCATAATATTCCCCAGAGCATCACATTGCCTTCGCTGGCTTGTCTTCTTCCCATAGTGCATCCTGCTGCCATCTCTTCTCCAAATAAACATCACAGCTGCACTCAGCCATCCACATAATCAAAAAGAAAACATGATTCATCAACCAGACCACCTTCTTCCATTGCTTTATGGTCTTGCTCATGTGTCCATTGTAGGGTCTTTTGGCAGTAGTCAGAGATTAGCAAGGGCCAATATTGAGGCTTTTGACCAGCAAGCTACATGCCATCTTTGGTCTAAGCTAAATGCTACACATTATCAAAAACACCCATTCCCTTCCATGAAGTATCATGCAATTGGGATGCTTCTGTGCAGCAGGTCATAGAAAGCTTATGGGGGTAGAGGGGAAAATGAAAGTAGCAAAATTCAGGGAAATCCTGGATGAAAACCTGATGTAATTTGCAAGAAACCTGCACCTTAGGAGAAGATTTGTTTTCCATCAAAACAACCATCTGAAACATAAAGCCAAAGCTATACTGATAGGGCTTAGAAATAACAATGTTCCTGGAGTCAGAGTCCAAATCTTAATCCATTTGAGAACAACTGTGTCTGGAATTGAAAAAGGCTGTTCAGTCACAATCCCCATACAACATGACCAAGCTTGAACAGTTTGCACAGAAGAAAGGAGAAAAATGATAGTGTCCAGTTTTCAAAGATGATAGAGAGAAACCTGGGCACAGCATATTGAAGTCTGTCATGACAGCCATTTGTGTTTAATATCTGTAACTAACTTTTAGGCACTTACTTCTGGGTGTCCATGCTCAGTTGTAACAGACAAATCCACAGTTCGCATGACTTTGGCCAAATGGCTGGCCCTCATATCCTGGATATCCTACAGTATCATAAGCATGTGGACAGTGTAATAAATAATAATAAATAATCTTGCTAATGCTGTATCCAAAGGCTCCCACTATCCCTGATTTTGTTTTCCAAGTAATAGCTCGCCACAGAAGGATACTGAGAAGAGAAAGAGAGGAGAGGAACATAGCTTTTAGTTGATAATGATTGTCATGATACTATTTTTGAGCAAACAGCTAACAGAGTTGAAATCCAAACAGCTTATTAGCAGCTCTAATCATAGTATGCTAGACTAAAGTAATGAGAGATCAGTCTGGGTTTAAACGCTTAGATCAATGAGGCATCCCTCAGACAAGCAGACAACTTCACAACTTCAGGGCCCCTCTAGTTAACAACTCAGCCTTCCACGGTAATTTTATGGACATGGTAAAGCCATTTAAATTATTGTATTTGCAATAAAGCCATGATACATAATTATTGTGTAGCTATTTTTATCAACCCTCTACGAAGAACTACAACAGGTTCATTCCTTGTCATATTCAGGTTAAAAAGCTCTAGTAAACTAAATAAATAGTACAGTAACTGCTCTTCATATTGCATTACACTGTAAGATCAATGTGGAATCACTCTGCATCTCAAAAGCTCTCATTTTCATTTTCATTATTAGCCTTCAAGAAATTCCTCAACAGTCTGCTGAAATCAGTAGGGAGGCAACTGTCTAGCTATGTGATTTATTCATCCATTATTTATCCAGACCCTCTCTATTGATGATCATGAAGTCCTAGAACCTGTCCTGTGAGAATCTGACATGAGGAAGCTCTGGACATTTGACTGTGGCCGTCAAATGCTGGGCGTCCACACTGGAATCCAATCAAACTAATGCTCATATTTGTAATCTGTAACCCTCCAATCAAATGTAACCAACAGTGATGGTTAACACGTGCATCATTCTAATAAATGTCCCAGATAAGACAATATTAGGAAACTAGAACTTGCTCCAGAATCAGTGCCTATGGTATCAATTTTCAACCTATTCTTCATCCCTCAGCCAGCAATATGGGTGTATGGCAAATCTGACTATTAATCATCCACATAATGGAGGTTGCATATTTAAAAAGAAACCACTTTATCTGTTAGCACTTTAGAAGTTTTTTAAGTCAAACCACACTGTCAAAAATGTTTTTCATATGCCAATAGCATTATTTATATTATCAAGTTTACAGTCTAGACTGAAATTTTTACTTGCAAGTTCAACGAAGGGCAGCTCGGTCGCGCAGTATTAGCACTGCTGCCTTAAAGTATGGAGACCAGGGTCCTTCCTGTATGGAGTTAGCATGTTCGACCTCCATCTTCATGGGTTTCCTCTAGGTTCTGCAGTTTCCTCCCAGTGTTGTAAGACATGCAGGACAGGTGAATTAGTGATGCTAAGCTGGCCCTAGTGTGTGCTTGGTGTGTGTGCATGTGTGTGTTTGTGTGGCCCTGCGATGGACTGGCACTTTGTCCAGGGTTTGTTCCTGCCTTGAACTCTGTGCTAGCTGGGATAGGCTCCAGCACTCCTGTGACCCTGGTCTGGGTTAAGTGTGTTAGAAAATGACACAACATGATGTTCATGCAACATGTCATTAGTCTTCAGAGCCACAAGAATGCATTAAAATCCATATATTTGTTTTATTTAAAAGAAAGTGTACCCCAATAAAACACAGCTCCACCCTTTTCACATCCTGCAAGATAGACAGTGCCTATAAAATGTATTAACTGTCTTGAAAGTTTTCACATTTTATTGTTACAATACTAATATTAGTTTCCCCTTTTCTAATCCTAATCAAGAAAAAAGACTCTTTAATGTCAAAGTGAAAACAGATCTCTGCAAATTGGTGTAAATAAAGAACAAATATAAAACACAAATTAATTCATTGCAAAAATATTCAGTTCAGTATTTAGTACATGCACCTTAATGATTGATTTACCTGAGATACTCACTGACGTGGATATTAGATATCCCCACTGTAGCGTGTTTGTGATAATGTGCAGTGTTTGACTTATGCCAAACATGGTATTTAGTCTGATAGCCAAAAAGGCCAATTTTGGTCTCTTATCAGACCTCAGAAATTTGTTCCAGTTGACTCTAAAGGTTTCTGTGTGGCAAAATCCAGCTGAGTGTCATGCATTTGTTTTTAACAGTGTCTTTCTCTTTACTACTCTCTCATAAAGCTGCAATTGTTCAAGTTGTTGTATGTACACTCTCTCCAATCTTGGTCACTGTAGCTTGTCTCTCCATCGGAGTTCTTGTAGATTTTTTTACATCCCTCCTTTCTGATGGCTTTCTTCTTGCACAATCACTTAGTTTTTGTGAAAGACCCGCTTTAGGCAGATTTACAGCTCTGTCGATTTATTGTTGATTGATTTAACTGGACTCCAGTGAATATTCAGTGACTTGGATATTTGTTTGTCTTCATCCACTGACTTTCAATTACTTTTTTACAGAGTTGCTTGGAGTGTTCCTTTGTCTTCATTGTGTGGGATTGGCTGCCATACTGATATATCACATACTGGTCTTTACACATACAAGTGCATTTATACAACAATCAATTAAAACCCTGGACAGTCACTATTGAACTAAATCTGGGACTTCTAAAAACAATAGGCTGTACCCATATTAAATTGGTGAATACTTAAGCAATTAATTAGTTTACACTAGGGGGCTTCACCCCCTTTTCGCTTCGCTAGCCAACCCCTCCTCCCCCCCACCATCGCTATGCGCTGTTGTGAAGAGGGGGCTGAATGCACCCCAAGGTGATGCGGCTGCTCCTCCGAAGCCCCCTCTTAAGTGGTGATACACTGGGAAACAAATAACTTTTTTTTTTCACCTCCTCTTTGCTTGATCAGCTGCTGGCTTGCTGCTGCTGCTGCTGTGCCACGTGATCTGCATTTCATGCTGCGCTTCAAATATTTAAAAGCCTGTACTGCAGCTGTCCTATTGTCTCACTGCCTTGTCTGTCTTCTTCCCCAGACATCCTCAAACACTATTCAATCTCTTTTCGCTGTTCCGTTATTTCACTGAGTAATATTTTCTGGTTGTTTGTGCTAATGCGATCTTTACTCTCATTTTTTTGAGACTTTTGAATTTTCCATTATCACTAACCTGCTCTGCATGTTTATCATGGGACTTGCTTCCAAAGTTTGTAAGTATGACGTGACTTGACCGTCTCGCAGGACATAAAAGTGTCTCTCTGTCTCTCTTGAAAAGATCAAGAAATTAGAGAAATTTCATATTTCTAGTTAATTTAAACCAGTCTGCAGAGATCGTTTTTTACTTTTGACATTAAAGAGTCATTTTCTGTTGACCTGTGTCAGAAAATCCAAATTAAACCCACTGTGATTTTGTTATACAACATAAAATTTGTGAAACCTTCCATACTTTTTATAGGCAATGAATAAGTACAATAGAGAGAGTTGTTTGAAAGTCCTGGAAAACAGGGTATTGTGAGTCATTAAAAAATAACTATATAAACATAAATAAATATACATGCTCAAAAAATGAAGGGAACACTTCATTATCACAGTCTAACACCAAGTCAGTTAAGCTTCTGGGATATTAAATCTGTCCAGTTAGGAAGCATACGCGATATTGAATCAACTTCACCAGCTTTGGTGCAAATGAAAGTGACAACCGGTGGACTGAAGAGGTAATAGCAAGAAACCCCCAAAATGGGAATGGTTTTGCAGGTGGTGGCCACAGACAGTTGCTCTCCTTATCCTTCCTGACTGATTCTTTTCTAGTTTTGCATTTTGCTAGTGTCCTTGTCACTACTGGTAGCATGAGGCGATCCCTGTTGCCGATTCAGGATGGCATATCCATGCGTGCCATCACAAGAAGGTGTCTCCCAGCATAGTCTCAAGAGCATGGAGGAGATGGCTGGAGATGGGGCGTTATGTGAGGAGAGATGGACAGGGATGTAGAAGGGCATCAATCCAGCCGCTCAACCAGTATCTGCTCCTTTGCGTAAGGATGAACAGCTGGAGGTTCAAGATGGCAAATGCAACATGGCGGGCCAACATTTTTTCACAATAAAAAATGTTCATACCATATCAGGTGTAATTACCCATTTTGTTTTTTTTTAAATTTATAAATTTATCAAGTGTTTTTCCCTTCACACTGCCCCCTCAAAAATGTTAAAGACTTATTTTAGCTGTCTGTCGGGGTCCCTTTGCTCTACTACTTGTTTTTCACAGTTGTTTACAATGCTTTAGTACTGACTGTTAACATTTGAATGTAGACAACATTCAGATCATGGATGGTTCAGTTTTTAATGCTTCTGGGCACTTCCCCGTACTTCACACTGCATTGTGTGACTCCCTCACACTCGGTGCATTCAGAAAGCTTTGAGGTGCTCGGAGGCCGAGGTATATAAGCCAGCTCCTTCGGCCCCATCACAGTCCAGTTTACTTCAGAGTTCAATGTTCACAGCTGATGAAGCTGTATGCAACTGGTAATGGTAATCTCCCACTAAATTCATTTGAATATATCATTGTTTTATTTTCACAAATTCTGATGTTCTAGATATATAAGAGGCTCAGTCAATGCTGGGTAGTTTGAGCTAGTAAATCTATACGCACAAAATCGAATGTCTGTCGATCTGTCTGTCTGTCTGCATGTTTCCTGTAAAATCCTACGGTCTTTGACTCATCTGGATCAAATTTTGCATAGCTGCTCTCTAGGACTATACGGACAAGACAGACTATTATGAAACCCAAAAGTCCCAGTTGGTTTTTTTTTTCCTATTTGCTACTCTTTGCACATCAGTGCCACCTGCTGGCTCTGAGCAAGTGAAACATCCAAACAGACTGAAGCCAGACTAGCAGACAAAATGACCAGAGCTTAACATTACTTTGCCAGGCAACACTGCATGATGCGTCTATCTACTGAAATATGAAAAAGAGTAATGTACGCTTTTGCAGGAGGGTGTTGGGTGTTGCTTGATTGACAGTGGAAATGCAGCGCAACACAAAGGAGAATCAAAGGATTGCTGTTTAACTCCTGCTTTGTTGGCCTTTCTTCATAATGAATTAAGCACAATGAACTGTCCACCTTGAACTAAAAGAACAAATCAAACATAACAGCATTCATGTTTATAAACCAGCAAGGAGTTACCACAATTCTGGAATCTAAATGGACCCAAAAAGAACAAATTCTCATCTCAAAAGAACAGAAACATTGAGAGAGAGGCAGGGTGGATGATGGATGGGAGACCTACAATTAACAAAAGCTTTGCTTTTTTTTCTAAATTGTATTATCAGGAAAACTTTGACTACCAAAGTCAAAGAAGAAAACAAAAGCTGTGTAATCTTAGATGATACAATAACGTGGCTGTCCATTTGTCTGTCCAGGATTTTAAATCACCTGTAGCTTGCAAATCGTTTGAACTATTGACCTGAAATTTGTAACACATATTCTATGTGACATCTACTATCCACTTTCGAGGTGATGATTGACCTCCAAGGTTATTCCACTTTTTATTTTATTTTATTGTAGAATTCACTCTCAGCAGCCGCCAGCAGGGTGGCCCTGCGACACATGTGTACGGACGCCGTTCTCATCCCTTCACCGTCACTTCCCCTACTTCTTTTTTATCTTAAATCATTCTTGAGGCAGGTTGAAGACTTAAAAGCCAGCTTAAGTGAAAAATTAAATAAAACGTACTAAGTAATTACAACACAAACACTGACTTAATCAGTTTTAACGCAAAGAGATGCTGACGAAAGAATAGAAGAAGCGGGCCACTAGGGTGGAGAAAAGAAGAGCTGCTCAGGAAGCAGCAAGTGCATCAACCTCTGAGCAAACGAATTATAAACTTACAGAGAAAGAGGATGAAAACTAAGCATGCTCAAGTGTATTCACTGCACGTTATCGTGTAGTGCGCCATTACTGGTCTTATATAATACGCTACCGTGGCTGTCCGTTTGTCTGTCCAGGATTTTAAATGACCTGTAACTTTTAAACCATCTGTCCTATTGACCTGAAATTTGGTACACATATACTATGTGACCTCTACTCTCCACTTTTGGGGTTATGATTTTTATTCCTCTTTTTATTTTTATTTTATTTTATTGCAGAATCAACTCTTGGCAGTGGCCAGCAGGGTGGCCGTGCGGCACATGCATACTGGTGCCGTTCTCATCCCTTTCACCTTCGCCGTCACTTTCCCTACCTCTTCATATCTTAAATCATTCTTGAGGCAGATTGAAGACTTAAGTGCCAGTTTAATTTCAACACAAACACTGACTTAATCAGTTTTAACACAACTAGATGGCGATAAAAGAAGAGAAGTAAGCGGGCCGCTAGGTTGGAGAAAAAAAGATATGCTCAGGAAGAAGCAAGCCTATCAACCTCTGAGCAAACGAATGCTAAAAGTACAGAGAAAGAATATGAAAACTTTTAATGCTCAAGTCAAGTGAATTCACTGCACGTTATCGAGCAGTGCACCGTTACTGGTATGTGTATAATTAACAAAAATATAACAAAAATAGACTCTTTTACTGTAAAATCTACATACAAAGTTTGAGAGAGCATAGCATTTTCTCACTAGGGAGAAATTCTCATTGTATATCTCTGGACTTGTAGGATTTTGTCAGATCCAAAAAAGAAAGCTAGGTAGACTAAAATACATCTTACAAATTGCAAGAGTACAGAAGAAGATTCAATCACTCTGGATCATTAACTAATAGCCAAGAACTCCTGATATCTCATTCAGGTGTTTTTACATCTTTTAAGTTTCCACTTTATCTTTATGACTTGTTGTTTGTCCGAGATTGTCAAGATCTTTTGTGTATAGGTGGCTTTCATCTTCCATCTTCCATGTGATTTGCTGTTTAACTAAAACAATTCAGCTACATCAATATAACCAATTTACTTATAAATGTCTAAATGTCAAACTTATATTTGTATCCCAGTTAACAATCAGCCATTTAGTAAAATAGTGAAAGTTTGAGATATTCCATAAAATGTAATTCTGATGAATGGAGGCTAATAAATAAATAAAGAGAGAATTAAATTACAAAATTTACAGAGATGGTAAAAACGAAATCATGCAATTACCTCTTAATCCTGAGAAGCCCCCTATGTGGCCAGCCTTTGCCAGCTTTGCTTGTTTTGCAGGAAGTGTACTATTAATGACCACCAGTATAAACACCCCTGATCCAGGACCGAAAATGTTCCTTGGAAAACAGGTGAAAGGGCACAGACTCCCAGAGTTGTTATCAGTAATTATATCCCAACAGAAGCAGCATGGCCACCTCACCATAAAGGGCAGCTCACCACTGTCACAACTCACAAGTTTAGTAATTTTGTAATTAGAGGACGTTGTAGGAACATAATCTGAGCAAGAAGAACACTCCCAGCCACAGTTCATTGAAGGCTTATTGCCAGAAGCTATTTTTTCGACTTAACAGGTCTTGTCTGTATCAGAAAAATCTTACTGGTCTGAGATAAATATCTGGCTCTAAAAAGTAGCAAGCCCTGCATCTTTCCAATATGGAGCCCAAAGACTAAAAATGACACGTTAGTCTTATTGTTTTTTTTTTTTTCATTCTTCCAAAGCAAGCCAAGGCTCTTTAGACGACATTTCCAATAAAATGAAGCATATAATATGGTTGAGGATGACGGATGAGCTGGTTTGATTACTTGAGCATTTTATTTCCCACAGATCGCAGAGATACAATTCAGATGTATCCTCTTAAGCCTTGTTGCTATCTAACAAATTGCATAGGAGGAGAGTGACTGACAATTCCTTAGTGTACCTGCTTCCAAACTACACTACTAAGAGTACAGGTCAGCATTCTGCTGTTTGAATCCAAGCGTCTTGAGCAACACAAAAAAAGAAACAAAAGAAAAGGTGTTGTTTCATGTGATTGGCAGAGATAAATTACAGGGAGAAATAACAGCCGTTCCCAGAATTTCCAGAATGAACGACTTCACCCAAATCATTTCAACAAGTCAGGATACATTTATGTGGCTTGCAGATGTATCCTGCATAGAAGAGAAAACAAATGTTTGAGCCTCGTTGCTTTAATTCACCTGTACAAAGTGGCAATGTTTAGAATAACTCATATTGTAATGTGCTATTATTAAAAAATAATACATTATACGTTCTGTTGCTTCTCTATGTAGTGAGGTAGCAAATTAAATAATAGTAGTTATTCTCTGCTTCAGTGAGCAACAAGAGCTTATGCACTAAAGTATAACACATAAATCTTAGTGAAATAACAAATAAATAAGTGTTGAAGCAGAGTGGTTCCTAAAGGATGCCTTAACTCAGAAAAATGAAGCAAAACAGGTGAATCTTAAGTAGAAAATGTATTATGTAGGGATAAATAAAGGATGTGACTAAGTGCCTCATTATAACAGATTTTTGTCCATGTTTACCAGATGCCGAGGCTCAACCATTTTACTATTTTTTAAAAAGACACAACAAAGAGTCCGATTATCTCTTAATAAGTCACTAGATGTTCAACATCCCTCTCTGTATGTCTTGGCCCAAACTTACTTCACAACGTTTGACTGGCAAGATGTCCTCTTTAAACTCAGTCTAAAGTTAAAATCTGGGGTGATGTCACAATCAAGTGTTGGATTGTAATGTGCCAATTGGTTCCATTGCACCTCTTAGCCATCTTAATTGTCCCTTTAAAGAACAAAGATGAGCTTCTGTCCTTCATACAATGTAGATCCCAAATATGTTTGTACTAGGATTATATAATATTGGAACACTTTTGCATCAGTATAATGCCCCACAGATTCGGGATTTCCCCCTACACTTGCATGGTTTATTGTTCCCTAGCAGCCACCTGATTCCCCCAGTTTTCTTTAACTGTGAGCTCCTCTTCTCCTTTATGACTCTTGTGGCCACTAGGGGTGTGTACCAGACTCCTAAACCCCAGACACAACTGCCAACACACAGTCTCAGGTTCAAACAAAGGTTTGTTTATTTGACACAGTACCGTGCCATGCTTCTTTTAAACAGCACAATAAAGCATAGCTCAATCCTGCCCTTCCTTGTTCTCTCTTCCATTTTTCCCAGCAGACTTTATCCACCTCCTCCTGACTCCAACTCACCAGCTAAGGTGACGTGGCCTCTTTATCATTGGACCCAGGAGTACATCCCTTATTGCAGAAATGCCGCTATAATATGGGTGCTCATTATAAATTAATTTATTGTCAATTTAATTTTGTTATTAGTGTAAATCCTGATTATTGACATCTGCTAATCCTTCTTTTGACATCATGTATTGTTAAGCACTTTGGTTTTGGCAACATTTTCTCTAACTTCTGGTATTGACACTTGCTACAGTTTCTTTGGCATATGCGCCAGTTTACCACATCATATCATTTGGCCTCATTCCCTCTCACCAGTAGACAACTTGAGAGGGTCTGCTGGAAAAATGAAATGTGTGGGCTTTTGCAATTCTGTGGTCCAGCAGATTAGTCTTGATAATGTGACTGGCATAACAATAGCATGCTGCAGCCAACAACTTTAGGCTAGAATTTCAATATCGATTAGAATTTTCTATTAGGTATTTTTTAATTTTTTTTTTTTGCTTAAGAAATTTGAAAAGTAATTATCCATAATACATTCACAACCAACAATTAACTATAGTACAAAAAATGAAATTTTTAAATCACTTCAATTAGAACCTGGTGTCCGTGAAAGCCACTTCAGCAGCTACAAGCCTTTTTGGGTTTATTTTGTACAATGCTATTACAAAGTGTATTTTATGTTCTCTATTAGTACATGAAGAGTAGCTGCAGCCTATTTTCACTGCTTACTGTTATCAAATATTAAAAAAGCTCCAACTTTCAAAGCAGTTAATTAAGTCCCAAACACAGATGAATGTTAGACCATGGGTACACTTTATAATTTATTTTTATGTTGGGGTGACATTTATCTAAATATCAGAAAAACACTGCACACAAACACACACACATACATATATATGATATCGCATATATATATATATATATATATATATATATGCGCATATATAAGTATACTCTTTGTATTATTTGGTAGATACTGTATCATATATACAGTATATATATTGTGGCGGATGGCCTGGCCAGGATGCCCCTGCAGCATATATTCTGGGGGAGCAAGCATGGGAGACCCAATACCTCCCCCTGGACGCTAGATGGCAGCCTCTCTGGGTTACAGCTGTGCCTCAGACTCCTGCAGGGCATCATGGGAGGTGGAAGTTTGGTGCAGCCCTGTTGGGTTCCGCCGGCGTCACCGGGGGTGCTGCAGTGGGAGCATTAGTTCTGGGCATTAGTTTCACCACAGCCAGGTGTAGGCAATCAAGCACCTGGAGCACTTCCGGGTGCCTAATAAAAGGCGCCAGCGACCACCATTCAGGAGCCGGAGTTGGGAGGGAGAGGATGAAGCTGCCTAGGAGGAGTGGAGGAGAAGACTTTAGTTTATTAGTGTTTTTGTGTGCGCTTTGCTTGGGACTGCATACTGCCTGTGGGACACGGGGAAGACGCGCACCCACAGGTGAAAAAAAATAAATTTGTGTTTTATTTTTACGTGTGCCTCCGTGTCCAGTATGTGTTGGGTCGGGCGGTTATATAGCGCCTTTAAAATATATATATATTTATATATATGTATATATATATATTGTGGCCCCCGGCCGGGCTGGAGCCCGCCGGGACGCAGGAGGACGTGAGGAGGGCTTGTGCCTCCTCCAGACCGCGAGGCGTCCGTCCTGGTTCTGTTGGGGCCACGGGTTGAGGGCATGGAAGCCCTTCCTGTAGGGGCCCGTGGTCACCGCCAGGCGGCGCCCCGATGCCGGTTTATCCCGTCGCGGTTGCGGTTGGGGCTGGAGCCCGGCGGGACGCTTGGAGGACCGGAGGAGGGCGAGTGCCTCCTCCAGACAGAGTGGGGCGTCCGTCCTGGTTAGGCAGGGGCCTCGGGTACAGGGCATGGAAGCCCAGCCCTGCAGGGACCCGTGGCCACCGCCAGGCGGCGCCCAGTGCCTAATTATCCCGGGAACCCGACACTTCCGCCACACCAGGAAGTGCCGGGGGGAAGACTTTATGTGGCGCCCGGAGAGCTGCCAGGAAGGCAGCCGACACTTCCGCCACGCTGGGGCGTGGCCAAGGAACAGATGGCGGAAGCACCTGGGGCTCATCCGGGCATTATTTAGGGCCGCCTCCCTCCAGTCATGGAGTGGAAGTCGGGTGGAAGTGGACTGAGCAAGAGGAAGGACTGGAGGCGGCCAGGAAGGCACAAAAGACTGTGGGCCTGGACTTTGGGGAATTGGTGCGAGAAGGCACTGGGGGTGCACGTGAGCCATTTTGTAAATAATATTGGTGAAAGTAAATGGTGTGTGGTGAAACAATGTTGTCCGTCTGTCTGTGCCGGGGCCAGCGTTCACAATATATATGTATACTCTATACAGTATATATAAAATCCTAAGACTAAAATTGCAACGATTTTGTGCACATTTTTATGTCACGTTTTTTGTCACACTTTAAATAGGACTTATTTTAAAACCTATATATATTTGGTATCATTCTTTTCAGAATTTATAGAACTTTAATGTAATGTTGTTAGATTTTCAGATTCTTATTCCGTTTTTAAATCATAAACTAAAAAATATCAAGAACTCATGTCCTGCGAGATGAGATTTTGTACAAAGAGATTTAACCACGCCCGGGGCCAGAAATAAAAGACAGAGAGTAGGACAGCTGCTGTACAGGATTTTCAATGTTCACAGCTGATCGAGCAAAAGGAAGTAAAAAAAAACTGTATTTGTTCCTCATTATATCACCATTTAATAGGCGGTCTTGGAGGAGCAACTGCATCTTCTTGGGGTGTATTCAGCCCCACTCTTTGCAACGCGAGCAGCAGAGACGCAAAGTAGTTGGCATGCAGCGCAGGCCAGGGGTTGGCGAAGAGCGAGCAGGGTAAACCCCTTAGTGTATATATATATATATATATATATATATATATATATATATATATATAAACTGCTCAAAAAAATTAAAGGAACACTTTTAAAACACATCAGATCTCAATGGGAAAAAGAAATCCTCCTGGATATCTATACTGATATAGACTGGGTAATGTGTTAGGAACGAAAGGATGCCACATCGTTTGATGGAAATGAAAATGATCAACCTACAGAGCCCTGAATTCAAAGACACCCCAAAAATCACAGTGAAAAAATTATGTGGCAGGCTAGTCCATTTTGCCAAAATTTAATTGCAGCAGCTCAAAATTGTACGCAGCACTTTGTATGGCCCCTGTGTTCTTGTATACATGCCTGACAACATCGGTGCATGCTTGTAATGAGATGACAGATGGTGTTGTGGGGGATCTCCTCCCAGATCTGGACCAGGGCATCACTGAGCTCCTGGACAGTCTGAGGTGCAACCTGGTGGCATTGGATGGACCAAAACATAATGTCCCAGAGGTGTTCTAATTGATTTAGGTCAGGAAATTGTGGTGGCCAGTCAATGGTATCAATTCCTTCATCCTCCTTTGTCAAGCCTGTAGCGGTCTGTGTGACCCTCCATGGATATGCCTCCCCAGACAATCATTAACCCACCACCATGCTGAATGATGTTACAGGCAGCATAATGTTCTCCATGGCTTCTCCAGACCCTTTCACTTCTGTCACGTGCTCAGGGTGAACCTGCTCTCATTTGTAAAAAGCACAGGGCACCAGTGGTGCATCTGCCAATTCTGGTATTCTATGGCGAATGCCAATCGAGCTGCATGCTGCTGGGCAGTGAGCTCAGGGCCCATTAGAGGACATGGGGCCCTTGGGTCACCCTCATGAAGTCTTTCTGGTTGTTTGGTCAGAGACATTCACACCAGTGGCCTGCTGGAGGTCATTTTGTAGGGCTCTGGCAGTGCTCATCCTGTTCCTCCTTGCCCAAAGGAGCAGATACTGGTCCTGCTGATGAGTTATGGACCTTCTATGGCCCTCTCCAGCTCTCCTAGAGAAATTGCTTGTCTCCTAGAATCTCCTCCATGCACTTGAGACTGTGCAGGGAGACACAGCAAACCTTCTGGCAATGATACGTATTGATGTGCCATCCTGGAGAAGTTGGACTACCTGTGCAACCTCTGTAGGGTCCAGGTTTCGCCTCATGCTACCAGTAGTGACACTGACTGTAGCGAAATGCAAAACTAGTGAAGAAACAGTCAGAAAAGATGAGGAGGGGAAAATGTCAGTGGCCTCCACCTGTTAAACCCTTCCTGTTTTGGGGGTCATCTCATTGTTGCCCCTCTAGTGCATCTGTTGTTAATTTCATTAACACCACAGCAGCTGAAACTGATTAACATACCCCTCTGCTACTTAACTGACCAGATTAATATCCCATAAGTTTCATTGACTTTATGCTATACTCTGATTAAAAGTGTTCCTTTAATTCTTTTGAGCAGTATATATATATATATATATATATATATATATATATATATATATATATATATATATACAGTATATACAGTATGTATTGTGACAACTCTAGGGGGTGTGACAGCCCACTCAATCCAACACAGACAGACACAAGAGGCACACTACAAAAGATCACGGTTTTTATTTTCTTTTTAGCACACAGCACAGAGTGCTCCAATCACCACAATAGCTCAATCCCTTGTCTTCTTCTGTCTCTCTTTTCCCTCTCTCTTTTCTTTTTCTTCTGCCGCCTCTACTCCTCACTTCACAAGCTCTGTCCTCCACCTCTCCACTCCGGTTCCCAGAATGGAGTGAGGCGGCCCCTTTTATAGTTCACCCAGATGTGCTCCACATGCTCCCTGACGATCTTCCAGCAGCACTTCCTGGTGTGGTGAAAGTGCTGCAGTCCAGGGCTCCGGGATCGTCCATGCGCCCCCAGGCAGTGGGCACGGTCCTTAAATGGGTTGAGATCCAAGCTCCAATCCGGTGGCCCCTATACAAACCAGAGGGGCTCCCCTCTCCTATCCTGGGGGAGGTATTGTCTCTCTCCTGGTCCTTTCGTCCTCCAGGCTTCCCGGCTGGGTAAGAGCTCCAGCCATCTGCTACAAAAGTATGCAAAAGTATTCAATCCCCTTGAAAGTCACCATAATTTTCTGCATGACAACAGATTTGTACACATAGTTATCCACTCAGTATTTTTAATGTGAACTCATTCTGTAACAATACATTTCCCAAGTCAAACTAAACCATTTTCTGTAGATACTTAACTGAATAAGAAGTATTCAGGCCCTACACATTAACACTTTGTCGAGAGCCCTTTTGCTGCTATAACAGCCTTAATCCTTTTGGGGTAAGTACCAGTTTAGTATATTGTTCATGAGTAATTCTTCCCCATTCTTCTTGACAGAATTTATAGAGATCCTTTAAGTTGGTGGGATTGTGCCTCTGGACAGCAGTTTTCAAATTGTGCCACAGATTCTCAATAGGATTAAGATCAGGGCTTTGCCTTTACCATTCCAAAACAGTCACCTTTCTGTTTTTGAGCCATTCTAGTGTCAATTTGGCCTTATGCCTAGGGCATAAGGTTGATAGCAGACTGGAACAAGTTCTCCTGCAATATTGTGTAATATTTGTGTCCATCCATTGTCCCTTCAGCTCTGATAAGATTTCCAGTCCCAGCACATGAAAAGCATCCCCATAACATGATGCTACCACCACTGTATTTTACCATAGGCTTGGTGCTTCTTGAGGCATGGGCAGTGTTAGTTTTACCTCATCTGACCATAAAACCTTCTCCCACATCTTAATTGGGGGCCTTTCTCATGCTTTGTAGCAAATGTCATATGTGTTTTTATGTGGAACCTTTTTAAGGAATGGCTTCTTTCTTGCTACACTCCCATAGAGGCCGGTTTTGTGAGATTGTGGATCTAGACACATTTAATCTATTTTCACCCAAAGAGCATTGCAGACTTCTAAGAGTAATGGTTGGATTTCTATTAGCCTCTCTCACCAGTTGACGTCTTGCTGTGATGTTTAGTTTCGAGGGACGGCCTGTTCTAGTTAGGGTCTGAGTGCTGTGATGAACCTTTCATTTTCTGATAATAAATCCAACCGTGCTTAATGGGACATTCAAACTCTTTGATATTTTCTTGTAGCCACTTCTTGCCATGTGCATTTCAATGACTTTGTTTCTCACATTAGCAGAATGCTCATTTGTCTTCATTTTTGCAGTGACTGTATAAACAAAAGCTATGGCTCTTACAAAGGGGGGCTTTAATAACCAGAGAGACTCACAAGTAGTACCTAATTATATTTAACTATGGTCAAATGACTATCACCTTTGTGTCATTTGTTATTAATTTGTCATTTGTGCAAACCAGGAGTTTCCAAAGGAAAGAGGTGTAAATACTTATGCAAACACTAACTTTTGTGTTTTTCTTCTTCAATTAAATATCTACAGAAAATGGTTTATTTTAACTTTGCAAATGTGTTGCTACAGCAGAAGAATTCACATTAAAATAACTGAATGGATACATCTCTGTGCAAATCTTTTGTCATGCAGAAAAATATGATGACTTTCAAGGGGATTGAATACATGCCACTGTATATAAATATATAAAGGAGGAACAGGCATCCAGTCTGGAATTTGTTGCCCATTCAAGTACCCATAATGAAAGGACTATGGATATTTACAAGTCCACATGGGACTAAAAAAATAATAGATGGACTGGATGAAGGACGGTACCTAGAGCAGTTTAATCCCCCACATGGAAGGTGGCAGTGTTCCTCATGTTTGATTGCTCGCATGTCTGGGTCCTGTCTGGGTCCTTGGGTGCCACTAGAGGGCACTGCCAGGTGAGGACTGCCCTGTTTTTCATGTAATCCAGAAGTGTGCTGGGTGGCCAGTGCCATGACACTGGAAGCATTCTCATGTCTGGCTCACCTTGGACAGTCAGAGTCGGGAGAAGCGGTCAAAACGCAGCAGGAGGAGCAGAAGGAGAGAAAAGGGGTATTTACTATTACTGTTACTATATTATTCTTGGCTGAGTTTCACTTGAGGTGGTGTTGGAGACAATAGTAATCCTTATATTTGAACCCGGAGTTGTGTTGGGAGACATTGTGTCTAAGGTTTGGACATATATATAGAGTATAGATGGGTTAAATGACTTGCTCAAAGTCATTCCTGAAGGCAGGAATGGAACCAGAAAACAGCTTTTGAGTTAGCCCAGTGTCTTAGCTGTTACACCACACTTGCCAAAGTGGCATTAAGTTAACTGGCCCATATAATTGCTTTTCAGCCAGTGCCCAATTCAGTCCCTGTGACCCTAAACTGGATAAAGCCAGTTAATGGATTGTATGATTTGTGTCAAATGAGACCACTGATAAAATTGGAAGGAGCATATGAAAGGTGCATAGCTGCCCCTGAAACTGTAACTTGGCATAACCAAAAGACATCTTGCAGCCCTCTTATTTAAAATCCCAGCTGCAGGAAGTTTGACACCCCTATGGAACTAGAAACAAAAAGCAAGAAGAAATAAAAGAAAAGAGAGAAAAACATTTAAAAGGAGACCTGCTGCCAAAGATCAAGAGCTTGTTAGAAGTCTAAGAAATTCAGTCAACATTCACCCTTGTGACATCTGACCCAGAACTACATCAGTCAGCTTTGGGTCCAACCCTGTAAAGCAAGTCATTTTCAAAAATCCACCAGCCCACAAAGCAGTGTAATACTTCTCTTTTATTCCTAGTGTTCTTTCTGACAGGCTGTTTGCTTAATAATGCTGCATATGAAAGGTGCTATCTAAGATAAAGATTGATTGATTGATTGATTGATTGATTGATTGATTGATTGATTGATTGATTAATAAAAGCCACCCACCAAATGGAATGCTCTAACCAGCTTCACTTTGCTTTTGAGTCTGGATGACAGATTCTTTATACTGTATGGAACTTTGTATATTTAGAATTTTAATACAACCTCTTTCTTTTGTTTGCTTCATTTACTGACCTTTTTTAAAAAATCTGGAAGATATCTGAATTTTAGAGAAAAGAAAATGTGATGGGTTGAATAAAACTATCATTATGCAAAGCAGCATTTACAGTAAGTCCAGCAATAATTTGTGACAGGGTATTTTCAGAAAAAAATACAAATAACATTATGGTGCTTAATGGAAATACTATGTGAATGGCGTCAGACCTCACTAAACATATAAATAATACAAATCACTCTACTTTTAATGTATGTAGATCACCTGACATATATGTTATAATGGTAAGTATCTGAGTTTGTTGTAAGATGCAATACACTTCAAAAATATTGCTGCCATAACTTAACAATCACCAAACATTTCATTCATTTCATTTTCTATTTCTACACATTGCAAATATCAAGTTGTTGACCTAGCATATCTTTTATTGACATTGACGGTGTTCGCTCCCTCTCCCCATGTGAAATAATGTCAGAATGCAGGTGAAGGGGAATGAGAAGTCCAGATTCTTTAGACTCTTTAGAACCTGCCCTAATCTTTTTGTAGGAAAATACTTGAAATGCATCAAGAAGGGCACACTCCAGTGGAATGATCAATGTGAATTTTGGAGGAAAGGTAAGAGGACTGCCTATTCTGCTAATGTAGACCAACTGAAATGTAATGACAAAGAAGAGGAAGAGCAGTTCACCTATGACCATTGAATCAGCCAGAACTCAAAATATCTGGCTACTCCAGGCTAAAGAGATGAGCCCTTACTCTGTGGCAGACATTGGAAACTATTTCATTTACCTGTTTTGTGTTTTCTTTAGAGTACTCTATCTGCCAACTAAGAAGTGGATAACCTCCCAGAGGTAAACACGACTACTAAGGAAGTACTGAGGGATTTGGAAATTGTAGAGGGAGAAGTGCTGCTCAGATTAAATAAGATGAAATCAAACAAATCACCAGGCCCAGATAATATTTATCCTCATGTTCTTAAGGAGGCTAGTGAGTACAGATATAAACCCTTGACACATATTTTTAGGAAGTCACTGTGCACTGGAGAGATTCCAAAGGACTGGAAAATGGCAAATATCACCCCATTATATAAAAAGGGTGACAGGGCAGATCCAAGCAACTATAGGCCAGTAAGCTTAACATGTATCACAGAAAAATTAATGGAAGAAATTATTACGGATACGATTGAGCAACACATGGCAAGGACAGGAGTTCTTCTGAACATTCAGCATGGGTTTAGAAGAGGGAGGTCGTGTTTTACTAACATGTTGGAATTCTATATGGAGGCAACAAAAGGATACGATCAAAGTGGAGCTTATGATATTATTTATCTGGACTTTCAGAAATCATTTGATAATGTGCCAAATGCGAGGTTGGGCATCAAGTTAAAAGAAGTAGAAGTTCAGGGTGATGTTTGTAGATGGGTGCAGATTTGGCTCAGACACAGGAAGCAGAGGGTGATGGTGCGAGGAACCTCATCAGAACTGGCCGATGTTAAGAGTGGTGTTCCACAGGGGTCAGTGCTAGGGCTGTTGCTATTTTGAAAATATATAAATGATTTAGATAGGAATATAAGTAACAAGCTGGTTAAGTTTGCAGATGATACCAAGATAGGTGGATTAGCAGATAATTTGGAATCCGTTATATCATTACAGAAGGACTTGGATAGCATACAGGCTTGGGCAGATTTGTGGCAGATGAAATTTAATGTCAGTAAATGTAAAGTATTACACATAGGAAGTAAAAAGGTTAGGTTTGAATACACAATAGGCGGACGCAAAATCGAGAGTACACCTTATGAGAAGGATTTAGGAGTCATAGTGGACTCTAAGCTATCATCTTCCCAACAGTGTTCAGAAGCCATTAAGAAGGCTAACAGAATGTTAGGTTATATAGCCCGATCTGTGGAGTACAAGTCCAAGGAGGTTCTGCTCAACCTTTATAAAGCACTGGTGAGGCCTCATCTGAAGTCCTGTGTGCAGTTTTGGTCTCAAGGCTACAAAAAGGACATAGCAGCACTAGAAAAGGTCCAGAGAAGAGCAACTCCAGGTCTACAGGGGTTGAATTATGAGGAAAGATTAAAAGAGCTGAGCCTTTACAGTTTAAGCAAAAGAAGATTAAGAGGTGACATGATTGAAGTGTTTAAAATTATGAAGGGAATTAGTACAGTGGATCGAGACTTGCATTTTAAAAGGAGCTCATCAAGAACACGGGGACACAGTTGGAAACTTGTTAAGGGTAAATTTCGCACAAACATTAGGAAGTTTTTCTTTACACAAAGAACGATAGACACTTGGAATAAGTTACCAAGTAATGTGGTAGACAGTAAGACGTAGGGACTTTCAAAAATCGACTTGATGTTTTCTTGGAGGAGACAAGTGGATAGGACTGGCGAGCTTTGTTGGGCTGAATGGCCTGTTCTCATCTAGATTGTCCTAATGTTCTGATGTTCTAAAAAGAGAAGACTCGCTCTGATGACATAACTACATCAATATAATAATGGCCAGCATATCTTGATAGTGTATATAAAATAGACTTGATGATACACAAAGGTACCAGAGTGGTTCTTCAGAGCGACCCATTGAGGAATAATTTTTGGTTCCCAAAAGGCTCATCCACATAAAGGTTCGAGAAAGGCCCTTTATTTATTTAGCTCTGTAACAAGTTCCATACAGTAAATAGCCAGATGGTAGTAGATACGTGAAAAACCAACAGGTCACGATTTCAAAAAGACTCTTGCTGCATATGTACAGTAACACAGCTTAAGTCCAGATTTTCTTAGTATCCTGCTATGTAGCCTACTGTACATTAAAGCCTTTTTACTAGGAAGTTTTTCAAAGCACAAAGAACCAGCTTCATATACAGATGACCCTTCCCAGATGGAAAAGGAAGCAATGGCTCCATAAAAGACTACACATCCAAGTAAAGAACCATAAAGTGACATTAAAGAACCCTTTTTTTTAAATGCAGGGATACCATTGCTGGGCTTTTAAACTGCAAAATTAGTTTTTTGATTCCTGTCTGGGTTTCTAGGTCTTTTATTTTTTTAACTTACTTTTTTTTACTTTACACTAGAGGCCTTTGCCTCCTGTTCGCTTCACTCATCAACCACCCCAACCTGCGCTACGCGCCAGCCACTTCAAATTTCTGCCACTCGCATATGTAGATTTCATTTTAACCAAACAACAAGTCTTGTAATTCTCATGGATATGCCTCTTCATAGGGAAGAAACACTACTTTTCCCTGATGACAACACGAATTAGACGATGTACAAGTCTCTGACTTCAAATTTAAATCCAAACAATATATTCAATCTCTTTTCGTTGTTCAGTTATTTCACTGAGTAATAATTTACGGTTGTTTGTGCGAATGTGATCTTTACTCTCATTTGTTTGAGACTTTTGAATTTTAGTATTTTCATAATCTCTAACCTGCTCTGCATGTGTATTGATCCAACGTTTTTGAATCTCTTTACAATGTTCTACTTTCTCATCTACTTTATGTCTTTTATTTCTGGCCCCTGGGCATTGTTAAATCTCTTGGCGCAAAGTCTCGTCTCACAGGATGTGAAAGTATCTCTCTGAAAAAGTCAGGTTTCATCCCAGTCTAAAAAGTCTCATCTTGTCCCAGGATTTTTTTATTATAATAGAGTGATTACATGGTATTACTTTACATTCTATTGTATTGCATGTATAATGACATTGACTGAGGCTGCTGCGTTTAATGCATGTATCATAAGCATAATGAAGTTGTTCTTAATCCATAGTACGCAGACTCTTGGTGTCAAGACCAGCACTGTAATGGCAGCCACCTGATTGGCTAGCAGATGTGTCTGATGTCTGACACACCTCCTTCCCCTTAATTATCACTTACATTTGACTTGACCACTCTCTACTTATGTGATTGATTGCGGGGCAGCACGAAAGAAAATCCCAGCCACCTGATTGGCTGGCTGACTCAACTTTCTTCCCGTTAAACTAATGTGACCGACACATTTTTAGCAACAGAGCATCTCATCCACTGCTGGCACAGTTAGTTTGTCATTGACTACAGTGTACGTGTGCTAACAAGTTCCGATTTAGCAATACATTTGCAATATTGCGATTTCAATTTGCAAACCTTATTAACAACGATGAGTGAAGAGTTGCCAAAGAATAAAAAGCAAAACATTGTATGTCTTGATGAGCCAAAATATCAACTAATATCAGATTATATGACAAGCCTGACAGTTCTAGCCCACTCCATGGCATGTGTCCAGTGAATTTTTTCTCTGAGCAGAGATAAACTGTGTTAAAACAAATAACACAAACAACTTCAAAGCAGAAACTACTAAAGATAGACTCCTCGCCAAGAAAGGAGTAACAAAACATACACTTGTACAACTTAGGAGCCAAAAACATTTATTCTGAAAGACTCGAGAATGGAAAGATTTCTAATGAAATAGTAACTATCTATGAAAATTCCGATAAGGAAAATTAAAATAAAACGTAAATAACATTTATTTGTAACACAAAGTAATACCTGTCAGTAAATAGTTAAAAATAATTGTAGTCTAAAACTGGTTTACTGAGGTTTATGTCATTTGTGTAGAATCTGGGTTTATATGAGCACAGATGGTTTTTTAGGAAACCCTACTGGCAAACCCTGCTTGATGGCCATTTGTATTGGTTTCTTAAATGCTCCTTGACAGACAAAAGTATATATAATTTTATTGGTGATTAACTTTGTCCTTAGCAGATTACAATTCAATGTTACTGCTCCCTGAAACCATCTGTTCATTGCCTAAACTCTCTTAAGTCAATTATGGACTAACAAAGAATTGGAACCCTATTGTAGTAGCACTGGCACAAGGCAGGGAACAACTCCAGACAAGGCCCCTATCCATTACAATCACATATTGTTATTCATTTTGAGTTTAGAGTCACCAGTCAGCCCAAAAGCTATATATCTTTATAGGATGCAAACCTGAACATTTCGAGAAAAACTTAGAGACATGGAGAAAATTAACAACCTTTCCATAGATTTTAACTATCCATGTAAAAATGCACACACGTTTATTTCTTCTTTTGGTGCACACAGCACAAACACAATGCTCAGTCCTGCTTTACATCTACTGTCTCCACTCCTCTCCTGCAATCTCTGTCCACTGCCACCCGACTCCGGCTTCCTTGCTGGTGAGGTGACGTCTTTTATACCACACCCGGAAGTGCTCCAGGTGCTCCTTGATCAAGTTCCGGCAGCACTTCTGGGTGTGGCGGAAGTCCTGCAAGGAAATCAGGTTCCTCTTCTGGCAGACCACTGCTCTGGAACTGTCCAGACACCCCCTGGTGGTGGCCATGGGCCTGCACAGGGTTGAGCTTTTTAAGCTTCAGTCCCTTGGCCCTAATCTAAACTTGGGGGCTGCCCTCTCGTGTCCCAGGGGAGGTACTGCTGGTGATATGTTCACTCCCCCTGTCCTCTCCTCAAAAGGGTGTCCCGGCTGGGCAAAGTCCTAGTCTATCACAATATATATGCTGCTCAAAAAAATGAAAGGTACACTTTTGAATCAGAGTATAGCATCAAGTCAATGAAACTTCTGGGATATTGATTGGGTCAGTTAAGTACCAGAGGGGTTTGTTAATCAGTTTCAGCTGCTTTGGTATTAATGAAATTAACAACAGGTGCACTAGAGGGGCAAAAATTTTTCACTAGTTTTGCATTTGGTTAAAGTCAGCGTCACTACTGTTAGCATGAGGCGATGCCTGGACCCTACAGAGGTTGCACAGGTAGTCCAACTTCTCCAGGATGGCACATAAATACATGCCATTGCCAGAAGGTTTTCTGTGTCTCCCAGCACAGTGTCAAGGACATGGACGAAATTCCAGGAGACAGGCAGTTACCCTAGGAGAGCTGGACAGGGATGTCGCAGGTCCTTAACCTATCAGCAAGACCGATATTTGCTCCTTTGGACAAGGAGGAACAGGATGAGCACTGCCAGAACCTACAAAATGACCTCCAGCAGGTAGGTCACAGGTGTGAATGTCTCTTACCAAACAATCATAAATAGACTTCATGTGGGTGGCCTGAGGGCCTGACGTCTTGTTGTGGGCCGGGTGCTCACTGCCCGGCACCATGGAGCTTGATTGCCATTTGCCTTAGAATACCAGAATTGGCAGGTCCACCACTGGTGCCCTATGCTTTTCAAAGATGAGAGCAGGTTCACCCTGAGCACATGTGACAGACGTGAAAGGGTCTACAGAAGCTGTGGAGAAAATTATGCTGCCTGTAACATCGTTTAGCATGACTGGTTTGGTGGTGGGTCAGTGATTTAACGCGTCTTTCTTTGAAGAATTCTCAGACTTAATATGAATTTTAATTACGCACTATGACACACTCTTAATAGTCGGCGACTTTAACTTTCATATCGATAATCAATGTGACCTAAAAGTAAAGGAATTCATGAACCTCCTGGACTCTTTTGATTTGAGACAGCTCATTAATCAGCCTAAACATAAAGCAGGTCATATGTTAGACTTAGTAATTACCAAAGGACTAAAAGTTGATGTAAAGCAGATCATTGATATTGCTCTATCAGACCATTTTCTTTTACTATTTAATATAGAAATATTGATAGAAAACATTCATGAGAAGCATATTGCTAAAAAACGCTTCTTTGATTCATCAGCAGCTTTAAAACCTACAAACATTCTAAGCAATCAGTCCGTTTATAGTGCTAACTATAATAGTGAGGATAATGTAAATAGTAAGGTGGAAAAATTTAATACTAAGGTGAGAGCTGCTGTTGACATAGTTGCTCCTGAAAAGACAGCTAAAAAATCTTCTAGCATTGTTATACCATGGAAGACCCAAAGAGTGTCTGATTTAAAGAGAACATGCCGTAGAGCTGAGCATAAATGGAGGAAAACTAAACTAACTATCCACTATGAAATATTGAAGTTTAAAATAACAGAATACAATAACACAGTCCGTCTTGAAAGGCGCTGCTATTTCTCTAATATTATAAATAACAATTCTAGTAATCCCAGAGTCTTATTCTCTACGATTGATCATCTGCTAAACCCAGGTAACACAAAGGAATGCCTCCAAAATACTTCCAGTGAAACCTGTGAGGGTATTGCTGTATTATTCAATCAAAAAATTAATGATATTAGAAGTAATATAGTATATCTCCCCAACACCGCGGATCCTCCTAAGCCCCAGTACTCCATTATAAACAAATTAAATTCTTTCACCAGGATAGATTTACCTGATTTACATAAAATAATTTCTCAACTGGAACCCTCCACTTGCATTCTTGACCCAATACCAACAAGTTTTTTCAAAGAAGTATCGGGCGTACTAATTGATAATATGCTTGACATAGTAAACTCATCATTAGATACGGGGGTCTTCCCACTGTCTTAAGACTGCTATAGTTAAACCCCTACTCAAGAAAAATAATCTTGACCCCTTTGCTTTTGAAAGTTTTACACCCATTATTAACCTGCCTTTTTTTAAATAAAATTTTAGAGAAGGCTGTCATTATGCAGTTAATAACCTTCTCAATAAACATGCTATTCTTGATAAATTTCAGTCAGGTTTTAGAACAAATCACAGCACAGAAGCTGCACTCGTTAAAGTACTAAATGACTTACAGGTAAATGCAGACAAAGGCCGTTTATCTGTTCTCATTCTCTTAGATCTGAGTGCCGCATTTGACACCATTGATCACAACATTCTTAGAAATCGCCTTAGTGGGCACTCTTTGGCAGTGTCTTAAATTGGTTTGAATCCTACCTGGTAGGTAGAAAATTCTTTGTTAGTTGTGGTAATTGCAACTCAAAGACACATGATATTCTATATGGTGTTCCACAAGGCTCTATCCTGGGTCCACTGCTCTTTTTGATCTACATGCTTCTGTTAGTTCAGATTATCTCAGAGCATAACGTGAGCTACCACAGTTATGCTGATGACACACAACTGTATTTATCAGTAGCCCCTGATGACCCTGACTCTGTTATTCACTAACACAATGTCTTACTTGTGTTTCTAATAGGATGAATAGTAATTTTCTCAAGCTAAATAAAGAGAAAACCGAAATTTTAGTGATTCGCAATAGTGGATACAATGAGATTATTAGAAATAAACTTGATGAATTAGGATTAAAAATCAAGATGGAGGTAAAGAACTTAGGCGTAACTGTTGACTGTAACCTGAATTTTAAATCACATATTAATCAGACCAGGGGCCTCATGTATAAACGGTGCGTACGCACAGAAATGTTGCGTAAGAACTTTTCCACGTTCAAATCGCGATGTATAAAACCTACACTTGGCGTAAATCCACGCACTTTTCCACGGTACCTCATGCCTTGTCGTACGTAAGTTCTCGGCTCGGTTTTGCAAACTGGCGGCACCCAGCGTCAAAGCAATGCTACTGTTCTTGTGTGATTACTCATTATTTTCATGACGCGGCTTTATAAATACAGTACACAGAAACTAACCGCATATTGTTTATTAGTGTAATGCATCTGATTGTAATTAACTTGTAACAATATAATGGTCCAGGGAACAGCCATAGTAGTCCAAATACCATAACTGCTTTAGCGTTGTTACTCTAACTGCACCTTCTTCTTCTTTCAGCTGCTCCCGTTAGGAGTTGCCACAGCGGATCATCTTTTCCATATTACTCTCACTGCACGACTCGGAGTATTTATATCACTGTATCTGAGTGTGAATCACAGCAGCTACAGCTTTAAGGACACGCCACCTCAGCCACGGCAAAACGTTTTAAAGCCTTTCCTGTACAGACCTCGCGGTTCAGAAACAGTTTAATTTCAATGTTCTTTAAACGTTTTGAAGAATCGGCGCTAAGCTTACAGATGGCTTAACGTCTATTACAGAGCTGATTTTATGGCGATCGGTTACTTGGGGAAAGAAAAGCAAGGACTCTTGGGGCGGCACACCAATATATATTGAATATAAAACAGAAAGAGAAAATAACAACACAGCTAAAAACGCAGCGACAAATTTCGACAAAAGATAAATGCTTGTCATGAGCACGAGGCTCATGAAACACATGTTTAATAACGTGCTTTAACTCCTATCATCATGAAAATGACATCACGTATACATCTCAGTATTTTAGTTATTCAGAGAGCTGTAATATCACAAATGTAATGGACTCTGTGTCCAGTTGGAGGAAGAGAGCCGGTTTAAGAAGCAAGTGATTCACACACATAGAGCACATACGAGTAGAAGATCAAATACAAAACAAAGCATTTAACGTGCTACTTTAATTACGATGTGATTTGAGAAACTGGTTGATTAAACGATTTTAAGATGAAGTTTATAATGTTCTACTAAATGACAAAATAAACTACGTGATTAAAGTGGAAATGTCGAGATTGAAGTTGACATTTCGTGCTTTTTCCCCACAGTGTGCCTTTTTTCTCTGTACCCTAATAATCTTTCACATGACACTAAGACAGTGGGCTTACAACTCTTCTTTTCACGGCAACTTTGATATGTGACTTCTTTTTTATTTCCGGCACTGTGCGATTTTGTGAATGTGAGCTTTCAAGTTTCTCCAACATGCTATGTCACTCGATCAACTTCCTTTTGTTGATTATACCACGGTTTATTTTAACAAATAGTATGTTTTTCCTTTGCCTCCACTTGGTATTCGCTGAAATTCTTATATTTTTCCCCGTGCTTTTCCCATTGTCTTTTCACAGAAGGCTGCGCTTAAGGGCGATTTATATTGATTTGCATATTCAAAGAGGCGTAATTCTGGGAGGATTTGGGGCGTTACAAAATGCGCGCGTGCGGCGTTAGTTTTCACGCTGATCGGGATTTATGTAGCGGAAGAACGTGGAAGTTGGAGTACGCACAGATTCCTGCATCTGGATTTTTCTGTGCGTAAGCACATTTCGGCTTTTGTGCTTACGCCATGTTATAGTGCGAGTTCTACGCACGGTGTTATACATGAGGCCCCAGGACAGCATTTTTTCACTTAAGAAACATAGCAAAAGTTAGACCTCTTATAACATTGAAAGATGCTGAGAAATTAGTTCACGCTTTGTTTTTCAGTTGTCTGGATTACTGTAACGCACTCCTCTCAGGACTACCCAAAAAAGACATAAATCTTTTGCAACGAGTACAGAATGCAGCTGCTAGAATCCTAACTAGGAAAAGAAAATCAGAGCACATTTCTCCAGCCTTGATGTCACTACACTGGTTACCTGTGTCATTCAGAATTGACTTTAAAATACTGCTTACGGTTTACAAAGCCTTAAATAATCTCGCTCCATTTTATATACCGGAATGTCTGACACCCTATATTCCACATTGTAACCTTTGATCCTCAAATGAGTGTCTGCTTAGAAATCCAAGAGCAAAACTTAAAAGAAGTGGTGAGGCGGCCTTCTGCTGTTATGCGCCTAAAATCTAGAACAACCTGCCAATAGGAATTCGCCAGGCTAATACAGTGGAGCACTTTAAAAACCTGTTGAAAACTCATTACTTTAACATGGCTTTCTCATAACTTCACCTTAATTTAATCCTGATACTCTGTATATTCAACTCATTATAATAACTATTCATGGTGGCTCTAAAATCCGTACTAACCCCCACTCTCTCATCTGTTTCTTTTACCGGTTTTCTGTGGTAGCGATCTGCGCCACCACCACCTAATCAAAGTACCTGATGTTCCTACATTGATGGATTAAAAGCCAGAAGTCTACATGACCATCATCATCATCATCTCCTTCCATGAGAACCTTAAATAGAAAGAGGACTGTTTCATTTATGTTAGGTAGAATGCCCAGAGGGGGCTGGGTGGTCTCATGGCCTGGAACCCCTGCAGATTTTATTTTTTCTCCAACCTTCTGGAGTTTTTTTTTTTTGTTTGTTTTTTCTGTCCTCCCTGGCCATTGGACCTTACTCTTATTCTATGGTAATTAGTGTTGTCTTATTTTAATTCTTACTTTGTCTTTTATTTATCTTTTCTTAATCATATAAAGCACTTTGAGCGACATTATTGGTATGAAAATGTGCTATATAAGTAAATGTTGTTGTTGTTGTTGTTGATGATCTGGGGAGGCATATCCATGGAGGGATGTACAGACCTCTACAGGATAGACAACGGCACCTTGACTGCCATTAGGTATCGGGATAAAATCGTTGGACCCATTGTCAAACTCTATGCTGGTGCAGTGGGTCCTGAGTTCCTCCTGGTGCACAACAATGCCCAACCTCATGTGGCAAGAGTATGCAGGCAGTTCCTGGAGGATGAAGGAATTAATACAATTGACTGACCCCCATGCTCGCCTGACCTAATTCCAATAGAACACCTCTGGGACATTATGTTTCAGTCCATCTGACATTGCCAGGTTGCACAACTCAGTGATGCCTTGAAGAGCCTGTACAGCAGCTGTCCTTTTGTCTCACTTCCTTGTCTCGTGGAACGTTAAAGTGTCTCCAAGAAACTGTTTGTTAGTAGGGTGTGACATGCAAGAAGTCTCACGGAACTTCAAAGTGTCTCTCTGAGATGATCATGTCTCGACCCAAGATTTTTTTATATAATAGATAGATATGTAGGCACTTGTGCATCCACTTACAAGGATCCAACCTCGACGTCAGTGTCTGAGGTTAAGCCTCTTGACAGGGTGAAGATCGGAGTACAGTGTTACATTCTTAGTTCTGAATCACAATCTGATTATTTGGGTGGTTATATACCAGTGATTTATTCATGGATAAAAGAAAGTTAACTTCAAGAACCTGACTGAGACATCTTAGAAATTCTATAAAATATACAAATGGAATACCTGTAGGAAAGGTCACTTTATCTCAGGGAGGACATGTAAACTCCACATTGACAATGTGGGCTTCGAATCCAGCATAATAGAACCACAAGGTAGCAGCACGCAATATACCGCCTGCAACATTCTGAAATGTCGTGTGTGTAAATGAAATGATGGGTTCTGTCAGGCTGTTTTAAAGTATGTGTGTGTTCTGTTAGTGTAGCTGCATTTGTCCCAAATTACCAAAGTTCTCCAGCTTTTAGTTTGCTTCATGGGACAGTTCTGGCCTCATATGTTTGTTTTAAAGGTTTTAGTAAAATTTCAGAGCTAAACAATTCATACAAAAATTGAGAAAAATATGTATTTAAAGAAAGAAAAGTTCTTGTTTAAACAAAGTTCTATTTAAGGCTTATTCATCTGGCTTAATGCTTGCCTAAATTTGGTCATACAGTCGTACCTTCAAATGTACATATCAAAATGGTCAGAAATCTGTATGCTAATCTACTATTTGTAAAGTTATCTAACAGTCCAGGCTAGCAATGAGACGATTTCTTATCTGGCTTAATGAACACTCAGTTTTACAGATGCAAAGTTCTATTTCATGTTAACTTACAGGGCGTAAAAGACTAAAACATATTCTAAGTAACTATAAGAAATTATTATTGACACTATGCAGACATTTAAGTGAATTTAACATTAACATTACTTTTTAAGATTGGCTCTTATAGCTGGGGTTTCCAGAATTGTGTTGAGACACATTTAGATATGGAATGCCATAGAAGTTAAAGAGAAACTTCTGAGTTCCTGCAATGCAGGGCTTCTTGAAGGAGGAAGAAAGGAAGATGAGATGCAGCTACAGCTTTAGTGCATGTTGACATATACAATTGATAGTGGATAAAATGTTCTTGTTTGTTAGACAAACATCTTTGCCAGACATCTGACTAAATACAATTATAAAAATCCATAAGTCAAACCATTACCTGCTAAGCCAGTCTCAATGTTTGACTGTTGTAAAGGATTTTATAAAAACTCCCTGTATTCACTGTCAGTTTCAAAGTGCTCAGTTCTTTTGAATTGTTAACATCCCTTCAGCAGAAGTAAATAGCTGATTGACCTGGCTCTGAGTCTCCCTGTCATTCTTCATGTTCACACATATTAAAGGGATGGATGCTAACATTTGTTAAATGGGAAGTCTGTACTGTAAAGCAATCCAATGAAGAAGTACGGCTTCCTTTGCATTCCCTGTTGTCCATTATGTTACAGAGTAGATTCTGTAATAGTATAATTCTCTTTTTGAACGTTACAGTAAGCATGACATAACGTAACTGATTAACATGATTGCTAATAAATATTTCCAGCACATAAGGCTGACTGCTTAGGTTATGCCCTGTATTTTCAAAGCCCCACTCCTTCAGTGATGTATAACCCAAATGCCTAACAGAAGTTGATGTTCACACCTGCAAAGACCATCTTCTGAGGTGACCCTAACTCCAACCCAATTCTTTTTAATGATGGCAAAATTTTTTCTTGCCACGATTGACCTGTAATTATGTCCACTGGACACTGAACTTAAACAGAGAGTCCTGTAGGACACTAACCCTCATTTATTTGTACTTTGTTTTCATGAATGATAGATAGATAGATAGATAGATAGATAGATAGATAGATAGATAGATAGATAGATAGATAATTTGTATATAATTTAAAATTATAAAAATGATCTGCACTTTTGACATATATGAACCAAACAGAAAAAAAGAAAATGCAGTATGGTAAAATGAGGAATATCATCCCTTCAACAGGTCCTTAGGTTTTCTCCCAGTGGACCATGCGTGGTACATGTCTGTGTGTATCCTCAATACTCAATCAGATCACTGCAGATTTTTTCTGCACATTTGAACCAGCTTAAATCCAAAGTCCTCCAATAAATCTGTGTTCCTTGATCTGTAGTAATCAAAAATATGATCTCAACTCATCTACTTGTATTTGCCACCTAATTCTTTTTATCAATATTCTCACTATAACTGAGGAAGCAGACTGACTGGCAAATTTAAAGCTAATTTACACCCAAGAAGTTAGTTCCATCTTCAACGGCTTTGCTAGGCATGATATTCACAAAGCTGCTACTGCTACACCATGGTACATTGTAAACCCATGATTGCTTTATCCTGAGCAAAACCCAGAGGAACTTGAATTCCTGCACCTGTACAGTTCCTTGTAAAAGTTTGGACACCCATTATCAAATTGCATACTTTGCTAATATTTCAAGTAAAAAGTGGTAAATACAACTTGGACAGCAAACTAAAACAAAGGCATTTTAGTGAAAATATTAATAAACAGGTATGATTTACCTGAGGAAATAAAAAATGTAAAAAATACAAAATAAAAGAGCAAAAGTGGCAGCAGCAAATGTTTGGGCACCCTGCTAAGTCAGTATTTAGCAACATTTCCTGTAGCATAAGATCAAAGCTTGCAGATATTTTACATAACCAGCTATGAGTTTCTGAATTCTCGTTTTGGAATTTATTCCTCATTCTTTATTTCACATCACTTCCAGCAGTGAGATGTCTTTGGGCTGTCACAGCACATTTAAGATTTACCCACAGAAGTCTAAAAGCTGCAAGAGGCCTTCCAAAATCCCTTCTTTGTATTTCTTGATTTACTTCAAAGTAGATTTCAAAGTGTGTTTTGGGTCACTCTCATGTTGTAGAGATCATCCTTCTTTTGTGCTTCAGTTTCCTGACTGGCTCCCTAACCTTCTCCTAAAGCATTTGCTCATATTAGGCGGAATCCATTCTTCCCTGTACTCACACAATATTTCTTGTGCCAGGAGCTACCACACAACAGCAAATCTTGTGTAGATCCTCCCAGCAGTTAACAGTTGACATGGTGTTCTTTTTCTTCAAATGTTACTCCTTTTTATCTCCAAGCAAAAATGCAGTGGTTGTGGCCAATGAGTTCAATTTTAACTTCATCTGTCAATAGCACTTGGATTCAAAATGCCTCTGTCTTATGTGGATGTTGTTTTGCATACTTAAAATATTGGGTTTTTTTTTGTTATGAGTTCACAAGAAAGGTTTCCTTCTAATGATTCCTCTATGTCAATGTAAGGAATGATGCAGCACACCACCACACCGTTATCAGCAAAACCTTCCTGCAGGTCCCTTACAGCCATTTTGGTTTTTTTTTTTTTTTTCAAATATTTTCAAATGATTTTCTTGGTCTTTCAGATGTTTTATTGACCTCCAAGGTTCCTCTTAAGTGTCATTTCTTAATGACACTTTGAAGTGTGAAAACCACTAGCTGAAAACACTTTGATACTGTTTTATAGAATTGCTTTGTAGGCATCAATTAGCTTAATTTTCAGATCCTTGGAAGAGCTCATGGTTGTTGAGTGTTGCAGAATGTTTGAAGAGTCTGTCACAAAAACGACAAAGAGACATCACAAAGGTTTGGGGCAGCCACCCGTATAATATGCCTTGGCTGGAAGATGGTAATAGTTGAGATATGTTCACAGGTTAGAGTCCAGAACAGAACTTATGGTATGGAGGTAGGATGGCTGCTTTAAAGGCCAGTACAGGAAGTCATATCATCGGGGCTGAAACCGGAAGTGATGTCATCAATAGTGCCGGACCCGGAAGGGATGTCTTCAAGACCGGAAGTGACATCTTCAATGGTGCCTGTACCGGAAGTGATGTCTTCAATAGTGCAAGAACCTAGTGGGATTTCCTATGAATGGTCTGCAGAAAATTGAGACAGAGGATTAGTGCTGCTCACCACCCCCTGGTCTGATGTGGTACTACTATCATTCGCCTCTAGCTGCCTCCCAATCGCACACGTGTGACAAGTCAAAGTATTCATTAGGCTCTGGGATTGTCTTCAGCTCACAATTCCTAATGACAGTTCTTGACCAGGCTAACACCTCATGAGCTAAAGAGTTCTGAGACCATACAACTGAAAGGGTACCAATTTTTACATTTTTTCAGTTCATGAATAAATTATAATGAGTAACTACAATTTTTTATAAAAATGCCTTTGTTTTAATTTGTTTTCAGTTGTTTTATTTGCTGTCTAAATTGCATTTACTATTTTTTAGTTCAAATGTCAACAAAATATGTAATTTTGCTAGGGGTGTCCAAACCTTTGCATGGAACTGTAGTTAGCAAACCACTTTTTCTAATTCTCAACTCAACTTCATAACACACAACTCTGAACCACTCTATTGTGTGCCAGAGTTTAAGGAGGGTCTCCAGATTTATTGGAGAAATAATAATCACTCCAACATTATATGTAGGACTCCTTCAAGGGACTTGCGTACACTTTCATGGTCAAATATATTATTTCTAACCATTTGTATTTGAGCTTATCATTGGTCAGAGTGAACAGGCAGTCAGTAATTTTTAAATTTCTTTTCTGATGAACACAGTAGCTTGTGTGTTATGTTTTGCAACCTGCCAGATGTGTTTTTCAGAGTTATTTACTTTCTGGAAAAAAGTCATCTACTTCATATTCATTTTTGAAAGCATAAAGAGTGAAAAAAATCATTAAATCGTACTGCAATTCCCATTAGACAATGGAGAATCGGATACATTATTCATGGCATACTAGAAACCAAGCTCAATTTTAAAACAAATTTAACAAAAATGCACCATTCTAATATACTATCTTTCTACTCATCAGTCTTTCAGATTCTGATTCAATATAATCCAACCATCACTTTACATGTTTTATACATGGTTTTTGACTGCAGTAACTCATAAAATATTAGTGGCATGGTATGCACAACTCTGTAAAAAGTCATTATGATAAAAATGAGCTACAAAATGTCAACCTCATGTGTGTTCACACCCCATGTCAGGTCATCAGGAGAAAGAAATTCAAGAGAATGACAGAGAATATGTAGGCCCGGGAAAGGAGATGCTTGGCAGATGGTTTGATTTAGCCAGTTGACACACTAAAACATGGTATCCCGGGGTGAACTTCTCCAGGCTGGTGGTAAGGATTTCCTCCTGGCATTGCAAGCAATTATTGCTTCCATTTGGGAGACTGACGTCTTCCCATCTGACTGGAAAATTGGACATGTTGTACCTATCTGGAAAGGGAAGGGTGATTGCCTGGACAGCGGCAACTACAGGGGGATAACACTGCTCTTCGTGCCGGGTAAGGTCCTTACTAGGATCATCCTCAATAGGATCTGTGATCACTTGCTCACTAGCAAGTGAAGGAGTCTGGTTTTACGCCTAAGAAGTCTACCATCAACCAAATCCAGGCATTGAGGGTTGTCATGGAGCACAAATGTGAATATCGGCAGGGTTTCTTTGCAGCCTTTGTCAAATTTCATATAGCGTTCGACTCAGTTGATCGAGTTGCCCTGTGGGATACCCTGAGACTTTGCAGGATTCCCTCAAGGTTGCTGGATATCATGGCCAGCCTGTACATTGGTACTGTGAGTACTGTGCAGAGTGGAGGCAGAACCTCTATGTTTTCCCTGTTGGTGAAGAAAGATTCACTGATCCTAACTTTGCCAAGTATGCTGTGATTTTTGCGATGTCAGTGGAGGTTCTGATCAGAGCTCTTGAGAGATGAGCAAGGAGTTTGAGTGTCAGGGTTTGCAAGTGTCCTGGATAAAAACCAAGATCCAGGCCTTTAATAACCCCTTAGGCACAGCCATCAGCAATGTGTCTGTCTGTGGATTGATGGTTGACCATGTTGAGAGATCTACTTACCTCTGGTGACTTTTCCTATGAAGTCAGTAGATGGATTTGGGGAGCATGGGGGGTCATGAGGTCCCTGGAAAGGTGCATATGGCCTCCCGATATCTGTGTAAAAGGATGAAGGTCCAAGTCTTTAGAGTCCTGGTGCTTCCTGTTTTGCTATATGGTTGCAAGACATGGACACTATACAGTGACCTAAGATAAAGACTGGACTCCTTTGGTACTATGTCTATTTGGAGAATCCTTGGGTACCGCTGGTTTGACTTTGTGTTGAATGAGCAGTTGTTCATGGAGTTCTGAATGAGGCACATTAACTGCATTGTGGGGGAATGTCAGTTAAGGCACTACGACCATATGGAGCGATTCCCTAAGGGTGATCCGGCTCGCAGGTTACTCATTGTTGGGGACCTCAGGTGCTGAGACAGATAGAGATCCCGAGGGTGAGACTGGACTGAATGTCTGCCTGGGGGATTGCCAACCAGGATCCTGAGCTGATTTGTTGTGTGGTGGGTGTGGCAATTCGCTGTACCAGTGCATGCTCCCCAACCTGACCTGACCTGACCGCACACACTAGAACATGGTGAAGTGTCTAATGAGAATGATGAGGATAATGGCTTAATTAACTAATATGACTAAATTGAACTGACAATGGTAACCAGTTTCTGTCCACTGTAGATCTGTCCCTCTATATTATGTGGCAGTTTCCCTAAAAGGACATTTTCATAATGTCTGTGGTTTACAGTAGTGCAGTGAATTTAGCTTTCTGGATCGGCCAGTGTCTTTAATAAAGATCAATTAGCCAGGCATATAGGAAATGGGATACAGAATGAGGAGAATCCCAATGCTGAGGTGACAGCTATAGCTTTCCTAACAAGTGGTTGGCAGCAAATGTACACAGCATGATAGTGAAGGCACAGTGCAATTTATGAACAAAAACAGGCAATGCAAAAAGAGGATTTTGAAGCCATTTGGGAATGTAATGCACCCAGGGACTCTGATCTGGTGGCTTTGTTGTGTTTTGTGATTATAGAGAGTAAAATGAACACAAATACGAAAGCATCATTTAAATGATTGACATAAAATATATTTAAATATACACATAGTTGTGTTCAAACACCGGACAAGCCATGTTTCTTATTCCTACACTTAATGATTAATCGACAGTTAACCTGGATAACTGAAGATCAAAGCAATATGTCAATTGACCTACATTTTGAAATAACCCTTCAAAGTTTGCAGTGCCTACAAAAAGTATTCAAAGGGAAGTTTTCATATTTTATAGTTATGCAATATTGAACCACAGTGGATTTAATTTATCTTTTTGACACTGATCAACCAAAATAGATGGAGTAGTGTCTCAGTGGCTAAGGGTTTGCGCTGTGTCAGACACGTGCTCCATAGGAACAGCTTAAAGGCTCTTGAAATAGGTTGGGTCCATGCGCCGATAGCGCGTTGCTGCACCCACCATACGGCGAACCACCTGGATTGGGATCCAAGTGCAGTGGGTGACACCTCAGCACAACACTGGAACAGTGTGAAGTTTTCTTTATAGTGGCTGGAGTACCAATCCTGCCACCAATCCCCCAAGTTTTCCCTGCAAAATGGAGGACCTGCTTGCAGGGCTTAATGCAGATTAATTGTAAGCAATTGTAGGTTAAGGGCCTCGCTCAAGGGCCCAACAGAGTCGAGTCACTTGAAATCTGGTGGTGTTGATTCTGTGCCGATCAATAGGGTGGTATTGTATTCTAAAATCACATCTGTTTCTGTGTATGATTGATAACCTCACCACTTCTGACATCACTTCCAGTGTCTGTCCACTGGGACCCACCTTTTCCTGCCCGGCCTGCATCTAACCAGAAGTGTCATCATCTTATATAGTCTAATTTCAGAATTGCTCTTTTTGCAGAAAAACATTTTTTATTTTTGTGTTTACAATATATGGAATTATGGTGTCACCCAAAATTTTGATTTTGTCCTTGTCCTCTTTTACAGATAGTATCTGAAAGGCTGCTGGTTTAAATCCTATTACTGGAAGAAGGTATCTTACTCCATTGGACCCTTGATCAAGGTGCATCATGTGAAAATTGCACGAGGAGTGCATATAATGGCTGATTCCCCTTGGAAATTAGTATACCAAAAACAAAAAGGGCAAAGTGAAAACAGATCTCTACAATCTTGTCTAAATTAATTAAAAATTTAAAACACAAAATAATTCATTACATACAGTAAGCATTTACCCCCTTCAAATCAGTGTGTAGTTAGATGCACCTTTAGCAGCCATGGCAGCCTTGAGTCTGTGTGCACAAGTCTCTGTCTTGGTGAGGTTACATGGAAGTCATGAGTGAACAGCATTTTTCAATTCTAGCCACAAATTCTCAATTGGAGTTTGACTTTGCCACTTGAGGGTAATTACCTTTGCTGTTTTAAGGGAAATCCTGTGCAGATTTGGCTTTATGCTTGGGATCCTTTCCTTATATGACAAACCTAAATCATCACTTTTAGAAGTCACATAATCAGTTCAGTGGAGATCAGCTGCCTGTACTCAATGAATTTCAATTGATTGCAGTATCTAGAAAGTCCAACTTGTGGTATGGACTTGTGGTATGTGGCAAAGCTTAAATCTCCCTAGAGCAGCCTGTCCATGAAAATTGAGTTATCATGCAAAATAATGACAAGTAAGGAAGACCACCAAGAGATCTATGAGAATTCTAAATGAGTTACAGGCTACAGTGGCTAAAAGTACAACTGTTGCCCGGGTGTTTCATCAGTCGCAGCTTTATTAAGTACTGAAAAAGAGAAAGCCACTGTAAAAAAAAATATGCATATCCCATCTCACTAGAGTCTTCCAGAAGGCTAACTGGAGAGTCCAAAGTCAGCTGGAAGAACATTCTATGGTCTGAGGAGACTATAATTTACCTTGTCTGACCCACAGACTAAAACGCATTTTGATGCACATCACCAAAAATACAACATCCCCACCATAAAGGCTGATGATGGCAACTCATGCTGTGAGGAAGACCCTCTGCAGCAGGTCTTGGAAGGCCTGTATTGGTTAAATAAATGCAGCAAAATATCTTTGGAATAAAACCTGACGTGACCTGGAAAAAAACTATGATTTGGGAGATGATTTGTTTTTAAGCAAGAACAAAGAATCCAAGCAGAAAGCCAAGGCTTACAAACAACAATGTTAATTTTCTGATGTGACTGATGTAGAGTTCAGCTCTAAATCCAACTGAGAATATGAGGGTAGACTTGAAAAAGGTTTTTCACTCTTGATCACCATGCAACCTGATAGAGCTTGAGTAGATTTGAAAGAGAAATGGAGAAAAATTGCAGTGACCAGATGTGCAAAGATGATGGTGAGAGACCTATGCTCACAGAGACCCGAGGCTGCCATGGTTCCCAAAGGTTCATCTACTACATATGGACATGAAGGATGTGAATAGTTATTTCATATATTATTTACTGTTTCATATCTGTAATTAATTTAGACCAATTTGCAAACACGTATTTTCACTTTGACATTAAAGAAGATTTTTCTGTTGATCAACACCAAAAAATCCAAATGAAATCCACTGTGATTGAATTTTGTATGAGAATAAAATGTGAAAACTTTCAAAGGGGTGAACTACTTTTTGTTAAGTATATCTGGCACCACTGTGGTCACATTTACACATTTAGGTATTAATTTACCAATAGAGGCCTTTCTTTCCTAAGCCACAAGCGTAGTCTCCATCCTAAAGTCAACCCCTTCACAACTGACCTCTCAAACCCTCAACTCTAACTAAAGCCAGTCACACACTTCTGGACACTCCTGGTGTTCCAGTATCAGAGACTCTTGACTCTACAAAGGAGCATCCTTGACTCATTCATTTCTGTGTTTTCGGGATCATGTCACTTCAGTGATCAAATCAAAGAAGGAGGGTGCATTCACTAGTTCTTCTGAAGTGCTTCAGAGGCTGTGTTTTGTGTGCTGTGTCAGAGAATAAGAATAAGAAGTGCCTGGAGCTGTGTCATGCTGAGCAGTGAGTGTACTAAAATAACTCAGATTGTTTATGTAACAGAACTTTCCTTTTCCGTTTGACAGTTATCCCCCCTTCCTATCCTCCTTAACAATTTGCATAATATAAATGGGTTGAAATTCCAAAGTAAACAATGGTGTTTATTGTTTGTTTTGAATCTAATCCCAAGAGTGCCTCTGTTCTGGTGGGCATGGGTCTTGCTTTGGTCTCAGTGCCCACTCCCCTCTGTTTAGCCCTCTACTACACCTGCATTAGTTTGCACACCACTCACAAAGTGGATTTCAATTTACAACAAGCATAATAGTAAGTGGAAAAACTCAATAAAAGCCCATTTGCTTCAGACCCATTAGGACCTGCCACCCCTGTAGAGAGCTTCCCATTTGTGTGTAGCCATTTCAGCTAAACACATTTTTTTTACACAGGGTCCTTTTCAAATACTTTTAACTCTCTTTCTCTTCCTTCTTTCTTTCTTTGGATTCATCCACTGTGTCTGTTCCCAGGTTAACTGAGACTTCAATAGAATGCACAAGAGACCTTTACTCTGTGGACACGGCTTGCCTGCCAAAGGTGCATCTTCACCGATTAGAGAACAGACATGTCAGTTAAAAGGTTTTAAGTCCCTGTTGAATGTTTCTCCATAATAAAGTCTAAATGAGAGCTCCTATCCTCTCTCTTTATAAAAATTCATTTTCATATTCATAGATTTATATTGCAGCCAGAGTGGGGCACTACCATTCCCCAAACCTCAGACACAATTGAACCAACTCAGCCCAGGGTTCAAATTGAGAATGTTTTTATTATACACCCCTCTTCTCACAAGTTCTTATAGGCAAACAATCACATTACTGCCCATCTGTCCATTTGTTCTTCCCTTTTCCATTACTCCTCTTTATCTCTTCCTTCACTCTTCCAGCAGATGTTGCCTTCTTCCTCCTGACTGTTGCCTGCTGAGTGAGGCAAGGTGGCTTCTTTTATATTTGACAGACGGGCAGTATTATGATTGTCTTCCAAACCCAACAGATTACCACCAAAAAGCATTTCTAGGCCAAGCTGAATCTCCCTAAAGGAGTAAAATCTTTTTCCAGTAGTACCTCCTGGCAGCCCCAAGCAACCCAACAGGACTGAGTTAATGAATTAAAAGCCACATAAAGCCCTGTGTGTGTCCCAACTGGTAGCAACCCAGGAAAACACTGCCACCTATCATCCATGGGAACTGACCATTCTTTATAGGCCATGTCTCCATCCATTATTTTTTCATCCCGACTTGAAAAAGGAAGCCAACTCAGATAGGATGTGCACCCAAGCAAACTGTCCATCTGTAATGGTCTTCTGGCTGGGTAAAAGGGTTCACCATTGATCCAAGTTGGGATGTGAGTGAATCTGCTACAGCATTTACAATATCTATCTATCTATCTATCTATCTATCTATCTATCTATCTATCTATCTATCTATCTATCTATCTATCTATCTATCTATAGTCATGCAAGCACATCTGTGGATCATCTTATTGGTTAAGGTCAGGTATGTGATACCACTCCAGGATAAGAGGAGACGCTGTCACTGACAGTCTTGTCTCTTCCCTCTGCAGCTCTGAGAAAATCCACTCATCATTCCAAGGCAAGCTTCCAGTCTGAACGATATAAAGGCTATTACCAGATTGAGGTGTTGGTCTCGACCTAAACCTTCTGCTAGAAAGGGCTTCACAAAAAGATCCTTAGCAGAGACTAGGATTTGTGTCTGTTAATTTTTGTATTTGTGCCATTGAATGCCTGTTTATTTTGCTGTCAAGAGACATTTTTTTTTACTGATTTGTCATTAAATGGGGTGGCCACCCCAACTTTTCCTTGGACTTTGTCTTTCCTTTATACCTGGCAATATATATATATATATATATATATATATATACACATGCTGCTGCCTGTTTTTTGGTTGGAGCCAGAAAGTTTGATTTTGTTTCTCCAATGTTAGCATCTTTACAATGACTGCCTGTTAGTTTCAGAACTGACTTTAAAATTTTGTTTCTAGTTTTTAAATCATTACCTGGGTATGTTCCTGGCTATTTATCTGAATTGTGTGTTTTACACCAGCCATCCAGAGCGCTTACATCTACTGGTCAGTTGTCTCTTAATGGTTCCCCACACTAAGTGTAAAAGTAAGGGCTGGTTTATACTTCACTGTCAGAACGCCACGCGTTCCCAGCGTCCATTTGACATATCCTCTGAGCAGGTCCTCAGAAATTAACTCAACGCGTGCGCGAGTTGCAGTACCAGCAAAAAGTCGGGGGGCACAGTTTGCTAAAAGTTGGAATGTGACGTCAGAGTCTCTGTTTACTATGTACATGTGACAGAAAGCCTCTAGGATCGAGGATCCTAAATCGATGTGCGTGCGTTAATGTTTGATGAATGGTTCAATGTAGTGAAGCAAAATGCCGACATACAGATGCATTCGTGGTGCTTTTATATTCAAGCATCGCATATTCCCAATTGTAATGGCACAATACATTTTAAAAGTCTCACATCTTTTGTGCCGTCTTTTTTTTTTGCAACTTCACAACAGCAACATAATGCACAGCACTATATTTGAGCCAAAGAGGAAAAAAAATTAAGGACTTGGTGAAAACGTGTATTTTGTGATTAAAGTGGAAATTTCGGCTTTAATCTTGAAATGTCCACTTTAACCTCGTAGTTTACTTTATTATTAAAGCAGACCGTCGTAAATGTCATCCCAGTTTTTAATCGCTACGAGCTTCTTGGACCTGACGGCAGCGGCAAGCAGCAATTGATCACCACGCAGAACACATTAAATGTATGATATTCCAACTCTCTGCAAATGTAGAATCTTTAGATTTATACTTGATATCACTTTCATGAAGAAATGCAATAAAGTATGTATGTTACATTTTACAGATAAACTGTTAATTTCTTTAAGTAACGAATACTGTTAATAATTACACACATGGTGGTGACACGGTGGTAGAGTGGTAGCACTGCTGTCTTGCAGGGAGTCACGTCGCTGGTATTACCTGCTTGGAGTTTGCATGTTTTCCTGCTGGGTTTCCACAGTGTGCTCCGGTTTCCTTCCAAAGACAAGCAGATTTGGGGATTTGGTGCCACCAAAATGACTCCAGTGTATGTGTGTGCTTGTATTCACCTTGTGATACCCCGTCCAGGGATTGTTTCTGCCTCGTGCCCAATGCTTGCTGGAATGGACACATCCCTGGATTGATGGATTTAATTATTAAACATCCTTTTCAGAGATATTGCGGTAAGGTGTCATTTGAATTGAATGGATGTTCCAGGCAATTCACAACACAGAGAAGCCAAACCTGTTCTCTCGGTGATAATATCTCACACTGCCACCTGCCGGATTCCTCCACATTTACGTAAAGTACACGCACATAAACAGTCAAAGCGTAGCAGGAGCATCCGCTGCAGCATGCGTCGCGTCGTGTGAAGTATAACCCTGGCCTAAGGGGGACAGGGCTTCTGCAGATGCTGCACCTTGTCTATGGAACTCTTTACCTCATTACATAGCGATACCTGTTTGTTCAACAGACATTATCATCTACAGATTGTTAAGGAGTAACGTTTGACGTTTTTGAGAGAGAGATTAGAGCTCCATGTGTTTTAGAGGGAAGCTGCTGATTGCCAGAGATATCACTGCCATGTGCTTTTGTCCCCATGTGGAGAACGCTCTCCCGTCAGAGCTGAATATGATCAGATATAGTGCCAACGTCAATTGAGTTTTAAAGTTTCTCCTGTTTCTCCCGCAGCCAGTCTCTCGGATTTGTGGAAATAAATTGATACCGCAATCGAATTATTAAACTTAGCAAGAGAAGAGAGAGAAGTTGCAAAATCAATCGGAATGTTCAAGCAAATTATAGAAAAAAAAAACAATTTAAATCTGTTAAGTACTTCTCTCATGAAAAGCGGACAGACAGACAGATATTGGATATATATAAAGTTTATTTGAAAATTTGGGTGAATTTACTTTACCTGTGTACACTTCTCTAATGCTAACATTAACTTTTCTCATTAATAATGTTGATCCCTCCTTGGCTAATGATTATTGAGACATGCAATTTCACGTACATTTCAAGACACAACAAATCAATGGAGTGCTGATGCCTGGTCTTTCTTGCTTTGGCATAAGATTATTTTAATGTTCTTTGCCAAAAATCCAGCAATAGAGATTTAAATTTGAAGTAAACTTGGCACCCTGGAGTTACTTACTGCCCAGGAGAATGTATTGGCTAAGAGCTGCCTAAATTAAAACAGTAACATCTCAAGTTTAGAATCAGAAGGCTTTCAGGTGAATGGAACATGTGCAGTACTCACGCTGCTTGACTCAAACATAAATGTCTGGGTGGGTCCATTAGCAGTGCTGACCACCTTGAAGCTAGATGTTTGCTGGACAGTATGAGTCTGGCAAGCATTAAAAAAATATATATTTTCTATATACCTGTTGTTACTTTAGTCGGATTCTGTGTTTCTTTAAAACATGAGCCTCTTATTGCTAGTTTCTTTTCCATGAAGCTTAAAGATCACTTAATGGTTCCTTGGTTGCTTTTTCCAAAATTTAGCATCATCAGGTGGTTCTTTTCCTGCTATTGATCAGCTTTGTTTTAAGATAATAGTGGTGACCTTTAATAGCCTATTTGCTAGCTTGGGCTGCATAGCATTGACTCATTAAAAACTTGGACTGGGAGTGTAAACTCACTATTAAAAGGAAGTCCTGATTTTAAAGATGCCAATAATAAGGGGCTGAAGCCTTCAAGCTCCATCATTAAAACTGAGAGATTGGGTTGCATACGTGCATACACACCCAAGGGTACAGAAAACACTGGAGGGCCAATTAAGCTAGCCCAATCAACCCAAAATAAGCCACAAAAAGTAAGAATTTTCTGGATAACAAATTACATTGAACATATGATGGAAATTCGCCCTGCGGTGGGCTGGCACCCTGCCCAAGGTTTGTTTCCTGCCTTGCGCCCTTTGTTGGCTGGGATTGGCTCCATGACCCTGTAGTTAGGATATAGCAGGTTGGATAATGGATGGATGGATATAATGGAAATTTACAAAAAAAGAAGATAAAGCTGAAGGTTCATTTTAATTTTAATGTTAGTTTAAATAACTTATTTTACATAACATCTGGTGGGGCTATGCATCTATCCACCCATCCATCCATCCACCCATTATCCAACCTGCTACATCCTAACTACAGGGTCATGGGGGCCTGCTGGAGCCAACCCCAGCCAACATAAAGGAACAGAAAACCTTAAAAATGTACAAATGAGCTAATGTGATAATTTTAAACCATGCATGAGCAAGTCAGATGTGAACTAATAAAGAAAAACAGAAATGATGTCCAATCTGACTTCTTATGGGACCTTTGAATATGTAATCCATTTAAACAGAATATGGAAGGCGGCAGTGGAAAAAAAAACCTTAAAGGACATCAAAAGATGTTTTACACATACAGAGAATAAAATATTATAAAATAAATGCACATGTGAATGCAAAAGAAACAGACAAAAGTAAGGACTGAAGAGTGTTAATATCTAATATTTTTTAGAACACTATGGAATAGCATTTTTCATATGATAAAGGATAATTTCATACTGGTAACCAATAACTTTTTGATTTTTGATATCACTTATATAGGTTTGATTGTTCTTTTACAGATATGTTTGTGTACAAAACATAAATAGAATCAAGATAAAAAAAGATACTGAAGGAAGCTGAACCAAATTTTGCTGACTTGCAATCGGACAGGCTACCATCTGCACTTTTCTGGAACTGCTGTAGACTGACTCCATTAGAGAAAACAATTTCTCCTTAGATTGTTTGCAAATAGCCAAGAATTTTTTGGCAGTTACTTATTCAGTTAATCAGAGACATGTAGTGTTATTCTTCTGTATATAGAAGATTTTGCATATAGAGAATAAATAAAATCAAGACAAAAAAGCATGCAGGTGGGATCTGAATCATGATGCTGCTGACTTGCAGGAGGATATGCTAGCATCTGCACTATTCTGTGACTGCCATAGACTGGAGTGAAGAGGACCATTTCTGATTATTAAATACAAGATTATTGTTAAATTTTGAATGTTCAGTGAGGTTTCATTCTTTTCAAGAGTGGTACATCAGTGAAAGATGTTTTTCCATTTTGATTCCTTAATATTTCTTATCAGTCAGTCAAATACGTCAATCAGGGCCATGACACTTTATATATTGTAACAAAAGAAATGTGAGTTGTGTTCCTGCAGGATGCCCCATTTAATTTTGATATCCAAAGGCAGAAAACAATAAACAAAGCAGAAATATTTGGCTTAGTGCTACATCAAATAAAATAAAAAGGTACTAAAAGCTCTGTGGTCCTCAAAAGCTAATCTACAACTTCAGAAAAGTTAGTGTCAGTAACACCCTTAACTTTTACCTGATGTTCATTTTTCACAGACCTGTAAAATGCTTACCACATCCACACACACACACACACACATATATATATATATATATATATAAACTTGGGACGAGACAAGACCTGTACAAGGAGACAAGAGGTGACCTTCTCAGAAAGACACTTTCACGTCCCATTAGACGACACTGTGTGCCAAGCGATTTAACCATGCCCAGGCTGAAAAAGAGTACATGACAAAAGAGAGGTTCAAAAACGTTGGCACGATACACATGCAGAGTAGGTTAGAGCTAATGGAAGTAGGAAGATTCGAAAGTCTCAAAATAATGATATTAAAGATCACATTAGCGCAAACAAACGGAAAATATTACTCAGTGAAATAACGGAACAGCGAAAAGAGATCAAAAAGTGTTTGAGGATGTCTGGGGGAGCAAAGTGAGCCCCTAGTATACACACACACACATATATACATATATATATATATATATATATATATATATATATATATATATATATATATATATATATATATATATATATATATACAGTGGTGTGAAAAACTATTTGCCCCTTCCTGATTTCTTATTCTTTTGCATGTTTGTCACACAAAATGTTTCTGATCATCAAACACATTTAACCATTAGTCAAATATAACCCAAGTAAACACAAAATGCAGTTTTTAAATGATGGTTTTATTATTTAGGGAGAAAAAAAATCCAAACCTACATGGCCCTGTGTGAAAAGTAATTGCCCCTGAACCTAATAACTGATTGGGCCACCCTTAGCAGCAATAACTGCAATCAAGCGTTTGTGATAACTTGCAATGAGTCTTTTACAGCGCTCTGGAGGAATTTTGGCCCACTCATCTTTGCAGAATTGTTGTAATTCAGCTTTATTTGAAGGTTTTCTAGCATGAACCGCCTTTTTAAGGTCATGCCATAGCATCTCAATTGGATTCAGGTCAGGACTTTGACTATGCCACTCCAAAGTCTTCATTTTGTTTTTCTTCAGCCATTCAGAGGTGGATTTGCTGGTGTGTTTTGGGTCATTGTCCTGTTGCAGCACCCAAGATCGCTTCAGCTTGAGTTGACGAACAGATGGCCGGACATTCTCCTTCAGGATTTTTTGGTAGACAGTGGAATTCATGGTTCCATCTATCGCAGCAAGCCTTCCAGATCCTGAAGCAGCAAAACAACCCCAGACCATCACACTACCACCACCATATTTTACTGTTGGTATGATGTTCTTTTTCTGAAATGCTGTGTTCCTTTTACTCCAGATGTAACGGGACATTTGCCTTCCAAAAAGTTCAACTTTTGTCTCATCAGTCCACAAGGTATTTTCCAAAAGTCTTGGCAATCATTGAGATGTTTCTTAGCAAAATTGAGACGAGCCCTAATGTTCTTTTGCTTAACAGTGGTTTGCGTCTTGGAAATCTGCCATGCAGGCCGTTTTGCCCAGTCTCTTTCTTATGGTGGAGTCGTGAACACTGACCTTAATTGAGGCAAGTGAGGCCTGCAGTTCTTTAGATGTTGTCCTGGGGTCTTTTGTGACCTCTCGGATGAGTCGTCTCTGCGCTCTTGGGGCAATTTTGGTCGGCTGGCCACTCCTGGGAAGGTTCACCACTGTACCATGTTTTTGCCATTTGTGGATAATGGCTCTCACTGTGGTTCGCTGGAATCCCAAAGCTTTAGAAATGGCTTTATAACCTTTACCAGACTGATAGATCTCAATGACTTCTGTTCTCATTTGTTCCTGAATTTCTTTGGATCTTGGCATGATGTCTAGCTTTTGAGGTGCTTTTGGTCTACTTCTCTGTGTCAGGCAGCTCCTATTTAAGTGATTTCTTGATTGAAACAGGTGTGGCAGTAATCAGGCCTGGGGGTGGCTACGGAAATTGAACTCAGGTGTGATACACCACAGTTAGGTTATTTTTAACAAGGGGGTAATTACTTTTTCACACAGGGCCATGTAGGTTTGGATTTTTTTTCTCCCTAAATAATAAAAACATCATTTAAAAACTGCATTTTGTGTTTACTAGTGTTATATTTGACTAATGGTTAAATGTGTTTGATGATCAGAAACATTTTGTGTGACAAACATGCAAAAGAATAAGAAATCAGGAAGGGGGCAAATAGTTTTTCACACCACTGTATATATATATATATAGTGACAAAATAATAAAATGAACAGATTCAGGCCCACAGTATCCCATCATCAAAGAAAGCCATGAGAATATCACTTCTAAAGTTGGAGTTGTGCCTTTCTCAGTCATAGGTATGAGAGTGAATGCCAACTTCCAGACTCTCAGTCTCTTAAATGGAATGAAAGTGACATTGTTGTTCTTCCTGGGATTATGTTTCCGCTGTATAGGTAGAAGAACGAGTCAGAAATCCCAACATGCTCACTTTTCTGACATCATTAGAGTCATGAAGATGCTCCCCAAGCACATGCTTGTGAGATAGATAGATAGATAGATAGATAGATAGATAGATAGATAGATAGATAGATAGATAGATAGATAGATAGATAGATAGATAGATAGATAGATAGATAGATAGTCTCACAAACTTGATACAGAGACATAGAAAGGTTTGGGGCAGCCACCTGTGTAATTTGGTATCCTGGCTGCAAAGTCGAAAAAAGGTATACAGCACTGATGTGCACAAAACCGAGTCCAAAACAAAACTGAGGTAATAGGGAAAAGATGGAGCCTTTTAAAGGAGAAGACAGGAAGTGAGATCAAAGGGGCCGGACTCATGAAGGCCTTCAACCATAGGTTCAAGCCTAGATGTGACATCACAAGGGTTGGAGCCAGCAAAGACTCCTTCCATAGGTTTGGTCCCGGAAGTGACGTCAAGAGGACCCGGTGGGATCTCCTGGTCTGCAAGAAAGGGAGAAAAAGAGTCAGTGCACTCTCCAACATCCCAGTATGAATCAGAACTGCACTTACTCAAGCCCTTTAGCTGCCTCCCATGTACAAGTGTGTGACAAGGCCCCCCCTCAGCCCAGACTCGTCGGGTTGGGCGATCCTGACCGAGAGCTCATAAACCTGAGAAAGAGCATCGGTGTTGGCGTGAAGAGTGCCCCAATGATGAACAAGCGAAAACTTATACAGCTGCAGGTCAAGAAACCACCTGGTGACCCATGGATTTGACTCCTTGTGCAGAGCCATCCACTGCAAAGGTGCGTGGTCCGTGACAAGGGAGAAGGGTAATTTCCTGGCCCAACAGGTATTACCTCAGTTGAGTAATCACCCATTTAATCGTCAAAGCCTCTCTCTTCACCGCCCCATACTTGGGTCTCCCGGTCCAACAGTTTCCGTCTCAGGAAAATGATGGGGTGTTCCACACCATCGACGCTTTGGCTCAGCACGGCCCCCAGGCCTGTGTCTGAAGTGTCCATCTGGAGGATGAAAGGTAAAGAAAGTTAGGTGCTTTCAAAATAGGTGCGGACGTAAGGGCCTGCTTCGTCACTAAATGCAACACCTGTCTTTTCAGTCCATACCACAATGCTTGGGGCCCTCGTCTTTGTCAAAAAACTTGTCAAGGGTGCCGCTCACTCCGATAACTGGGGCACAAACTGGTGGTAGTACCCTGCTAACCCGAGAAAGGCTTGGACCTGCCACTTGGTTCACGGTCTGGGCCATTTCAAAATGGCATCTACTTTGGAACACTGTGGCTTCATGGTACTCCAACCCACCAGGTAGCCTAAATACTTGGCTTCGCTCAATCCAAAGAAACATTTCTTGGGATTAATCTGAAGCCTGGCCTCACCAAGTGTCCGCAATACCACTTTTACCTGCTGTAGGTGTTCTATCCATGTGCTGCAATAGATGACCACGTCATCCAGGTAGGCAGCACTGTATGAGTTATGAGGCCTGAGCACTTTGTCCACCAGACGCTGTAAGGTGGCTGGAGCCCCGTGTAACCCAAATAGAAGGACACAATACTGCCAGTGTCCGCTAGGGGTCTTTACGGAGTCCATTAAAGGAACCTGCCAGTACCCCTTTGTCATGTCCAGTGTGGTCAAATATTGAGCCTGTCCAAGGCTATCGAGGAAGTTGTCCACTTGTAGCACTGGATAAGTGTCAAACTGTCAGACTTGATTAAGTCGACGGAAGTCGTTGCAAAAGCTCCAACTCCCGTCAGGCTTAGCGACCAATACAATAGGACTGGACCAGGGACTATGATTTTACTCGATTACACCTAGTTCCAGCATGTGCTTGATCTCAAGCTCCACTTCAGCTCTTTTTGCCACGGGAATTTGATGCGGACGTTCTCGGACTATAACCCCAGGCTCTGTCACAATGTCGTGCTCAACCAGAGAGGTTCTTCTGGGGTTTTCACTCACTACCTCCAGGAAAGACAGGATAACTGTTTCCAGCTCCCGTCGTTGTCTAGGACTTAAATCCGCACCAAAGTTAAGGCTATGCATGTAAGCAATGAGTGAGTGGGGCTGACCGGAGGAGGGATCGGGATCCCTGTCCTTCCACGGTTTCAGCAGATTTACATGATAAACCTGCTCCCTTGGCTGATAATTAGGTTGACTCACCAAATAGTCGATGAGTCCTTTCCTCTCCTTAACTTCGTAGGGGCCTTGCCAATGGGCAACCAACTTAGAGTGGGAGGTAGGTACTAGGACCATCACCTGTTCCCCCGAGCGGAACTCCCGGAGAGCCATGCCATGGTCATAATATCGGACCTGTGCTGCTTGTGCCTCTTCCATGTGACTCTTAAGAGGGGGCTGAATCTTTCCAAATCTATCACGTAATTGCACAATATATTCCAGTATGTTTGTAGAGGGAACAGCCTCTTTTTTCCATCCTTCTTTTAGGATATCTAATATGCCCCAGGGTTGTCGCCTATACAATAATTCAAAAGGGGAGAACCCCGTGGAGGCTTGTGGGACTTCCCAGTAGGCAAAAAGGATGAGGGGGAGGAGCTGATCCCAGTTCCTTCCATCCTCGTTGACCACCTTACGAAGCATTTGTTTGAGAGTCTGATTGAATCTCTCTACCAAACCGTCGGTTTTAGGATGATATACCGCGGTCTTTAGATGCTTTATTTAAGTAACATGGCAGTCTCCTTGAACATCTCCGAGGTAAAGGGCGTTCATTGGTCCATCAGGACTTCCTTAGGAATGCCGAAACGCACAAAGACCCCTAGTAATTCCCGTGCAATGGCTTTAGAAGTAGCTGAGTGAACAGCTTTGGGGTATTTGGTAGTATAATCCACGAGGACTAATATGTACTTGTGTCCTTGGGCTGAGGGCTCAACAGGTCCGACTAAATCAATCCCAATACTATGGAAAGGATCATTAATCAGGGGAATAGGAATGAGAGGAGCATGGTCCTTCCTAGGAATTTGTTGTAATTGACGCTCTGGGCATGAAGTGCAAAAGCGACAAACCTTATTGATTCCTTACCAATAAAAGCGGAGCTTGATCCGCTTTAGGGTTTTCTGTGTACCCAAATGGCCACCTAGGATGTAGGTGTGTGCTAACTCACAGACCTGCCGCCGGAATGTCCGCAGGATTAACAGTAGCCTTCTCTCCTGCCCATCATGTTCAGCTACGCGATACAGAAGGTCATTGTCTAACACAAAGTGAGAACCCAGTGGCATCGACTGGTTAGTTTGCTGGCTGTTGACTAGGACCACTGCATTTTTGGCAAACTTTAGAGAATCGTCATTCCACTGCTCCTTTTTAAAAGAAACTGGCGTCTCTCTAAATTGAAACTGCAAAAGAGAGAGAGGGTCTGGGCCGACCTCAAGGGGCGTGGTTTCCTCCCGTTCCGTCTCCGGGAGTTGCCACGTCACTCAGGGAGACCGCTTTGTCTCTCTTTGCCTGCTGGCTACACGGCGTGGAGGCAGCTTAAGACGGCTCATTCCTGTTCATAACTAGGCCCAAGTTAACCCCAGGAGTGGTATGTGTCTCACCGCTTTTAATTTTAGACCAGTCCTGCCCTAGTATCACCGGGTGTGGAGGATCTGGAAGGACCGCCACGGTTGATTTCTGAACCGATCCCCCGTAACTGATGACATGAGATTTCTCCGTGGACACAGGTTATACTGGTCTTAAATTTGAAGTACTATCACGGTAGCACAAATTCCAACAATGGAAATGTTGCTGCTGGAATCGAACAAAGCTGTTGTTTTGTAGCCGTTGACGATCACCTTACCTGTGTGTGGGACCACCAACGGGTTAGTCAGAGCACACCAACCCTCCTCCCCCTCCAACTGCATTCCTCCTCGCTCCAAAGTGGTTTGCGTGCCCGCGTCTCCGAGGATGTCAGGAAAAGCTCCGGATTGAATGGGGCGGGGGCTAAATTCAGGGGCGTACGGCGGCTAAGCTCGACTAAGGGACGGTTCTGCATCCCCAGGTTGCGAGGCCAATCCCTGCGCCTCAATGAGGTTCATTAATACTTTTATATTCTGAAAGTCTTTAACCCAGACTGGCTGCGGGGTGGTGCCATTAGGAATAGGTAGCAAGCCACCTGCGCCACTGTTTGGTAGGGCTTGTTTTCAGCTGGCCATAACCAGTGCTCTACCGCAGCCCACAATGATCAGGGTTGTTTGTGGGTTAGCCACTCTGGGTCGTACCTCCACTTCCATATTTTGTTCACCTGCCAGTCTAGGTGAGACTCGGGGTTCTGCCTTCACAGGGAGACAGGCACTCTCCCCCAGGAGAGCATAATTAGCCCCCTTCGCCTCCCCCTTCCGAAGCAGCCCAAGTCTGTGAGCCCCTCCTGCACACTCCCTGGCCTGCCCAGGTTGTCTAGTTAGGGGCAGATAGATAGATAGATAGATAGATAGATAGATAGATAGATAGATAGATAGATAGATAGATAGATAGATAGATAGAATGTATTTAACTACACACCTCTATACTGTACAGTATGTGCACTGCAGTCATACTTATCTTTTGGAAAACTGAAATGAAAATTGAAAAATTACATTTCATCATTTTGCTGCTCTAAAAATCATAAAGTCAGTTGTCAGGTAGAGCACACAACTGTACATCAGGTTCAAATTGAAAATATTGCCTAATAGCACCACCTTCTGGTTTAGTGGACATCAATCATTATTTTTCACGTAGGAACTGAAATTAGTCAACTGATTTCTGTCAGAAGCAGAGACAGTTATAAATAATGGCAGCCCCCAGAGTGCCTGGAGCTCAGGATACAGCAGCTAACTGCTCAGACAAAGTTGGAACCCTTTCTCAGCCGTTGATCCATCACTCTGGGAAACAGTCACACATGCACACACACACACACACACACACACACGCACACACTGTATGGGCACATTGTGGAAAAGAGGGAGCTGCATGCTGATACTGTTGATAAAGTGCACAGTCATGTTTTAGTGAATTAGGTCCACATCATACACAAGGAAATTTAACAGGAGGCCAAGACACAGTTTCCAAGACAAAGACCTCACACGTGACCGCACACATAAACCTCCCAATCTGACAGTATGAGACTTGCCCGACTGTCTTTTGCTGTCTTAAGATATGTTAGGTGGTCAAAGCCTGTCTGTCTGCTTGGTCTGAAGTGCCTTGACAGAGGTGAGCAAAGTGTGCAAATGCTTGGCTTTACCAGACATCACTCTCAACATCTTTGCTTGTAGCCTGACACAAGGACATCAAGCACTGAATCCTAAAATATTTTCTATACAATAATGAAGCAGAGAGCTAATGTGTATAGGGTTTTTCATGGTTAAAAAACCCCAAAAATTTTACATTCTGATTGTTTCATATCCTGCACATTCCCAGGGATTTCACAGGCATAAAATATTTGTAAGGGTCACAACATATATTTGCATAAACTATCCAGTGCCTGCTTATAAATTCTGCAATGCAACCTGCTTCCCGCTTTGATCACTTGTGCTGGGGTATTTTTTCTATGCAAATGGGAGGCATTGCAATCGTCCCTGGTCAGAATCAATTAAAGTGCAACTCAATTTAAAAGCAAGCCACTCTTAGTTGCAGGAAAATAGGCGGTCATGGGTTACAAACAAAGAGGATTAGATCAAAATTTCTCGGCAGCGATTGTAAGGGAGGATTTTAAAGATGCGTTTTTAGAAAGGCAGCAATCATTTGGTGCTCTAACCCTCGAATTCACAAAACTAGGTGACAAGAAGGAATTCATCTCACACATAAGTTATCTTTTGAAAATGAAGTGCAGGGAGCTGCACAGAAAAAAAATGTATACATTATCTGTGCCACGTGGAGGACTTCCTGAGCTGAAACATTTGAATTTCAAGTGTCTTTTGCTTTTGAGAGCTGTCATTATGGTCTCTGGTAACCTTTTTTTTTTTTTTTTCCGTTGCTATCAAATCTATTGTACGGTATGAAGGATGACAAAAATATTCCAAATTTAGTTTCTGCTTCTAAAAGAATTTTCAGGGTAAGAACAATTCTACATGAATACATGCTACTCAAGTAGATCAACTTTGAATGATCAATATGCAATGTATATAGCACCTTTCATCAAGTTCCCTGTCAGTAAGGATCCTAAAATAACTTCAAGTTATAGGACAGCAAATATAAGAGATTTACTTTCACCTAAAATTTTCCTTGACCCTCTACCTTCCAAAATCAAGCATACAAGGTAGGTGCTTATATGAGGCTAAGAATAAAAGGTTTAACATGCAACTACAGCTCTGGTCTTTACTCATATAATGTGAGTGATTGCCATGTAAGTCAATTAAGATGACCTAACAAATAATAATGACACTAATCAACACGACAGCAAGACCAGGGGCCTCATGTATAAGTCCGTGCGTAGAAATCGCACTATAACATGGCGTAAGCACAAAAGCCGAAATGTGCTTACGCAGAGAAAAATCCAGATGCAGGAATCTGTGCATACTCCAACTTCCACGTTCTTCCACTACATAAATCCCGATCAGCGTGAAAACTAACGCTCGTGCACGCGCTTTATGTACTCCCAGAATTACGCCTCTTTGAATATGCAAATGGATATAAATCGCCCTTAAGCGCAGCCTGCTGTGAAAAGACAATGGGAAAAGCACAGAGGAAAATATAAGAATTTCAGCGAATACCAAGTGGAGGCAAAGGAAAAACATACTATTTGTTCAAATAAGCCGTGGTATAATCAACAAAAGGAAGTTGATCGAGTGACATAGCGTGCTGGAGAAACTTGAAAGCTCACGTTCACAAAATCGCACAGTGCCGAAAATAAAAAAGAAGTCACATATCAAAGTCGCCGTGAAAAGGCGAGTTGTAGCCCACTGTCTGAGTGTCATATGAAAGCTTATTAGGGTACAGAGAAAAAAAGGCACACAGTGGGGAAAAAGCATGAAATGTCAACTTCAATCTCGACATTTCCACTTTAATCATGTAGTTTGTTTTGTCATTAAAGTACAGTAGAAAATCATAAACTTCATCTTAAAATCGTTTAATTAACCAGTTTCTCAAATCACATCGTAATTAAAGTAGCACGTTAAATGCTTTGATCTTCTATGTGCCTATGTGTGTGAATCACTAATTGCTTCTTAAACCGTCTCTCTTCCTCCAACTGGACACAGAGTCCATTACATTCGTGATATTACAGTTCTCTGAATAACTAAAATACTGAGATGTATACGTGATGTCATTTTCATGATGATAAGAGTTAAAGCACATTATTAAACATGTGTTTCACTTCGATGAAATAATTTATTGCAGCAGTACTCAGGGGCGGCTCTAGGCTTGTGGTGGCACTGGGCAGAGGAAGAATCGATGTGCACGAAGTATCTTATGCTCGGTGGATGGCCTCGTCCGTTGCAGACACTGCATAGCCGCCTCGTGCTCATGACACAAGCATTTCACTTTTGCCGAAATTTGTCGCTGCGTTTTTAGCTGTGCTGTTATTTTCTCTTTCTGTGTTATATTCAATATATATTGGTGTAGCCGTCACTGCAGTCAGTGCTTTTCTTTACCCAAGTAACCGATCGCCACACAATCAGCTCTGTAATAGAAGTTAAGCCACCTGTAAGCTTAGCGCCGATTCTTCAAAACGTTTAAGGAACAGTGAAATATCTTCGTAGTACATGTTTAATTATTCTATCCTTAACGACACTCCCAGTGAAGAATATAGATTATTTAAATGAAGTTAAAGTTTTATCTGTATAATTTAATAAACATATTTTTCTGCATTTCACCTTAAAAATTATATCGTCATCATATGTAAATATGCGCTTTACAAAGTGGCTCAGGTTGTGCGATATTATAACTGTAGTGCAAGTTTACAGTGGGGTGATTGTACTTATAAGTACAAACCGTTCTACAAGGTGCAATTGATTGAGTGCATTTAAAGTTCTTGGGATTAAACTGTTTCTGAACCGCGAGGTCTGTACAGGAAAGGCTTTAAAACGTTTTGCAGTGGCTGAGACAGCGTGTCCTTAAAGCTGTATACCGATAATTCTCTTTCCGATCAGCTGCTGCTGTGATTCACACTCAGATACAGTGATATAAATACTCCGAGTCATGCATAGAGAGTAATATGGAAAAAGATGATCCGCTGTGGCAACTCCTAACGGGAGGAGCTGAAAGAAGAAGAAGAAGAAGAAGAAGAAGAAGGAGAAGTGAGAGTAACAACGCTAAAGCAGTTATGGTATTTGGAATACTATGGCTGTTCCCTGGACCATTATATTGTTAAGTTAATTACAATCAGATGCGTTACACTAATAAACAATATGCGGTTAGTTTCAGTGTATTTATAAAGCCGCGTCAGGAAAATAATGAGTAATCACACAAGAACAGTAGCACTGCTTTGACGCTGGGTGCCGCCAGTCTGCAAAACCGAGCGGAGAACTTGCGTACGACAAGGCATGAGGTACCGTGGAAAAGTGCGTGGCTTTACGCCAAGTGTAGGTTTTATACATCGCGATTTAAAGGTGGAAAAGTTCTTATGCAACATTTCTGTGCGTACGCACCGTTTATACATGAGGCCCCAGGTCTGGTGCCAGATAAAAAAGGGACGTAATTTTAGTTTTAAAAGTGTCAGAACTGGCAATTCTTTGTATGAAAGACAATGAATACAAAACCAGTGTTTGAAATGTATGCTTTTTATAGTACACTAGCAAAATACCTGTGCTTCGCAGCAGAGAAGTAATAAAGAAGTTATGAAAAAGAAAAGGAAACATTTTAAAAATAACGTAACATGATGGTCAATGTAATTGTTTTGTCACTGTTATGAGTGTTGCTGTCATCAAGGATTTGATTATCATTATTTCTTTCAATCAGGTTCATATTTGGAGGATGTGTTGTGTTCAAGTTGTATTCAGTGTTTGTCAACCGTTGTAAAGATAACAGGTTTCATTCATCGAAGTGTTCACTACCCAAATCGGTACTCGTGAATCTAAGATGTTTAACAGGCATTCCAGGTATTAAGTTGTGGATTTGCCTGCAAATATTTTGCAGTAGCGTGTCTATGAACTTAATTTAACCTTTCCCAGTCCTGCAAAGTCAGTTCATGTGAGCCGCTCAGAGTACATGCATCGAAGCTGTGCTTGTGCTATCTCGTGCGATCTTGCGATGTTCACGGCTTTATTTAATGTTAGCTCAGACCTGGCAGTTAAAACTTTCTCTTGCATTTTTGCTGAGGTTGCGGCAAACACTATTCTATCCAGACCATCTCATCTTCCTTTGCATAAGCACAGTCCTTCAGCAGCAATTTTAACTCCACTACAAAGTGCTGAAAAGTCTTGTTTATACCCTGTGTCCTCTCATTAAACTTGTATCTCACGAATATCGTATTCATCTTAGGCATGACAAATGCCAGCGGCAGCGTGTCTATGAACCTAATTTAAAGTTAAGCTTTACACCTTGCTTTCCTATTCGTTTGCATAAGCATAGTCCTTCACCAGCAATTTTAACTCTGTTAAGGCAATTGTAACTCTATTACAAAGTGATCAAAAGTCTTGTTTATACCCTGCGTCTTCTCTTTAAACTTGTATCTCGCGAATATCGTATTCGTCGTAGGCATGACAAACGCCAGCAGCAGCCTGTCTATGAACTTAATTTAAACTTTAGGTTTACACCGTGCTTTGTTTCCGCAGTAGCTGCACTTATGAATATACTTGTATGTGTCACTCGCTTCATATTCTTTTGCTTCCTTCTCAATTGTGTAATGCGTTTTTTGAACAAGTTTCATTCATCGAAGTGATCACTACCCAAATCGGTACTCATGAATCTAAGATGTTTAACAGGCATTCTCAGTATTAAGTTGTGGATTTGCCTGTGAATATTTAGCGGCAGCGTGTCTATTAACGTAATTTAAACTTAAGCTTTACACCTTGCTTTCCTATTGATATGTGTTCAAAGGCTTGTTCAGCGTCAGAGGGTTCCCGCAGTAGCTGCACTTATGAATATGCTAAGCATGGTCCTTCATCCGTGAATATTTAGCGGCAGCGTGTCTCCCTGACCATCTCAGCTTCGTTTGCATAAGCACAGCCTTTCACCCGCGAATATTTACCTTATATTGGCAGGCACTCAATTATGTGGGAGGCTTGATGATGCGGGACGCAACTCCGCTTCACACAGTGACAGAGCTAAAGGCTATGGCTGTATACAGTATATGGATGAAAGTAGGTTCCAGTTATGACTGTTATGTGTAGAATTTCGAAATCAAACCTGCCTCACTTTGATAAGTAAGCTGTAAGGAATGAGCCTTTCAAATGTCAGCCTTCCACCTACACGGGAAGTTGGAGAATTAGTGATGAGTCAGTGAGTGAGTGAGTGAGTGAGTCAGTCAGTCAGTCAGTCAGTCAGTGATGGCTTTGCCTTTTATTAGTATAGATTGCAGTAATGTGCATCCCTACACACATGTAGTTACATTCTTAACATAAAATTTGTTAATCAAATTCAGGGATGCAGGGGTCAAGGTGCTCCAGCAGAACTTGGCACAATACACAAAACTGCCATGTACAGGTGCCACTCACATACACTTGTATACTTACCTACACTCTTGTGAGATAAAATGCAACATGCTCATATATGACTGAATATTTGAACTGGTGTTAATAAACCATTTTTTTAATTACAGTTAATTTTGTGCATTTACTGTTCTAGGTTATGAATACATAAACATGTTTCCTTCACAAAAGTATATGAATTATGAGTGACATAATAAATTGTTAATAAAATGAGGGATTCAATTGATATTGAAAGCAGGTGGTAACATACAAGTGTGGTCATGGAGATAATTCAATGATTAATATTTCATTATGATCCAACATATTAGGCAAACAAAGTTGCACATTCAATTTCCCCCCTTGAGATCGCAATGACTTTTTGAGAGGGTTAATTATTAGAACATGCCTGGCAGAAGCATAAGTGATGAAGACTACTTAATGTGCTGATGAGGAACAGTTCCAAGCTGATTTTGGCATGGATGCTGGAAAGATGAACATCACTGTGGACAATAGCACAGACTCATTAAGTGTGATCTCTGTTGTATTGAATTGACAAGCAACTATGAATCATTTGATGGCAAATGTCCCACTGAAGAGGAGGCAGAAAGTTTAATCAAGGATTGAACACCTAAAAATATCATTTTGATTGTAAAGTGTTTGTAAATAAAATGTTAGGCTATATCATAAAAACTATTAAATATAAATCAAGGGACATTATGCTCAGACTACAGTATATAACATACTGTAGACCACATCTGGAGTATTGTGTGCATTTCTGGTCACCACAATAAAAGAAAGACATAGCAGTACTTGAAGCTGTGCAGAGGAGAGCAGCCAAGCGCATCCCAGGACTTAAGCACATGTCCTACTCTGACGGACTCAGATAATTAAATTTGTTTAGTGCTGAGCAGAAGATACGGTGTTGAGGCTTAATCCAGGTCTTCAATTTTCTCAAAGGCATTGTTAATGCAGAACAAGAAGAATTCTTTCAACTTATCAACTGAAACTAGAAAACACTTCTTTATGCAAAGAGTTGTGGAAATCTGGATAAAATTTCCAAGCCATGTCGGTAAAGCAGAAACCTTAACAACCTTTAAGAAGTATCCAGATGAGATACTGGGACAGCTTAGCTATTACCTAGTGTGATGGATGACTGGGGATTGTGCCCTACTGGAAGAACTGGAAGAGCAGAGGACCAGGAGAAGGGCAATTTACACCCTGGGACATGAGAGGGCAGCCGCCCTGGGTTGCATCGGGGCCATGGGCTTGGGGCTTAGAAGTTCAAACCTGTTGAAGTCAGTGGCCACTGCCAGGGGGCGCCTGGACAGCTCTGTAAACAAGATCTGTAGCACTTCCGACACACCCGGAAGTGCTGCCGGCGGTCGGGAAGCACCTAGAGCATTTCCAGGTGCACTCCATTCAGAGAGTCAGAGTCGAGAGGAGGAGGTGGATGAAGCTTGCTTAGGAGAAGTGCAGGAGAAAAGGACTGAGAGATAAAGAGAAAATAAGAAAGCAAATATAAAGAGTAAAGAAGGTGTGTGTTTGGGCTGTGGGGGACACTGTAAATGAAATTCACGTGTGCTTTTTGGACTTGTGCCTCTAGCATCTGTTTGTGTTGGTTTAGCACGTTATAGCACCATTTATTGTCCACAATAGACAAATAGGCTTGATGGCCTGAATGGTCTCTTCTCGTTTGTCATATTTCTTATGTTCTAAAGTGGTGCAAAGAATAAAAATTTAGTCCACTGAAAAGGTGAAAAGGGAATCAGAGGATCAGAGGAGTCATCCATGATCTTGTTCTCAAAGAACTTGCAAGTCCATTTTTAGCACACATCAAAATACATTCTTCTTTTTTGACTGTGAAAGGTTCTTATACTTCTGTTAAGGCGTGGGGTGCTTTTAACTGGTATAGTTGAGGCTCCCCTATTTTCTAAAGTACATACATGTACATATATAGGCACATTGTAGTTGTGAACAAAACAGAAGTTACAAGTGTGAAATATTCCATGCGGTCTATACATCAAACATCTAAGTCATCTTTGATCTAATAGAATGAATGTAGATGTGTAATTGGACATAAATAACTGGACACAAGATGAACTGTTAATATTAACAGGATGTTTTATATGCAGGTGGACACAGAAATTTGAGCTAGAAGCCATAGAAGGACACCACAGCAGCAGACAGATTCTGCCATGACAATCAATTCACCTGCAGACAAGAAGTCATACATAAAGAAGGTGTGTGTAGCCTGATACTTAGAAAAAAAGGAATGCACATACTCTAATATTATCAAAACTGTTTAATCCAATTCAGGGTCATGTGGCACTGTACTGGGGTGCAAGGCAGAAGCTAACTGTGGAGTGGGATCTGGTATATTGCAGAGTCCTCAAGTTTAACTGAGCATCCTCAAATATTCTGACATTCACGTCTTTGTGGATGTGTGTGGAAAATGTTAGAATCAAGTGAGAAAATGCATGTAGACTTAAAGAGAACATGCAGACTTCACCCTCTTAGCAACCAGGAGGTGGATTTGAACCCGAGATGCTGTATGCAGATGGCAGCAGTGATAGCCACTTATTACTATTCCTCCCAAGGTGAAACCAGTAATGCGTAAACATGTGTTTTAACTCTTTCCTTAATAACAATCATTAGTTAAATAATGTGTTAATTTTAGCATCTACAGTAACTGTAATATTTTTGTAAGTAGCTGTGCTAACATGGGTTGAAATCTAAGTAATCAATGCTCAGAGTTAAAGTTTTCAATGCATAAATCTCTGTTGTATGCTATTTGGTATGGGATTTGTAAAAGCAGTGTTAATGTTTGTGATGTGCCATCTATTGGAATGACAAATGCAATGCACTTTATTGCTAAAAGTGTAATGCACCATCTATTGGAATGACAGAGGCATAGCAACCGGATAAATATACAGCCAGACACACAGACACTTAACCTTTTATTAAGGTTAGAAGTTGTAATTGTAATGCAACAGCAACCTTAAGGTCAATGTAACCCCTTATCGCTAAGGCACCATAACTTCAATGGCAACAGGATTAAGTAAACCTGCATTTCACGGTCCATCACAAAATCTTCAAATTGCAAAGATTTGGCTGGGGCTGTGTTGCTAGCCACACCAATTACTTTCTTTTTGGACTTTGTGCATCATGTTTCAGGCACTTTTGTTTGTTTCTCTTCTACTATTTTGTGTTTGACTCTCTGTCTGTCTTCCTCTGACAAGTCACTTGGATCACAGACTTTGTTAATAAATATTTCTTGAATTATCTCTCTCATTCTTTTGCCTCATCCTAATCAACACATCAACCAAAACGTAGGCCACCTGCCATGTTTTACAGAGTGGTGTAAAGAACTGCCATCCAGCAGCTCAGAAAGGAAGGTGCTACTGCACTGTGTTGCTTGTGTTATCAATTACATGCACATGCCACATGGATAAATAAAAACACACATAACATTTTTTTTCTCTTCCTTATGACAATATGTATCTGAAATTAACACATCCTCCACTCCAGATAAGCAAAAGATTCTCAAACTGAAAATTTAGGCACAGTCTGTTATATGTGAAAAAATGTATATACAAAGGGAAGCCTAACATATATTTTATTATTCTGCTCGTTATTATCTTGTTTTGTTATGGTTGCCCTTCAAAAAACAACAGAAAATCCAAAAAATCAAGGAAAATCACAGAGCACATAAACAAAAAGGGAAGCTAACTTTAATAAATAAGTCAATGATCAAATTCATTTTAAAAGAGTGCAGCACCTTATCCCTATCCAGAATATGTAGCTCTACTATTCATAACTACAAATTTAATATTATATTAAGGCTGGGGAGTGCTGAGGTACTAACTGTAATTCAATTAATTCTTTGTATAGTGATCTTAGCAGACTACAACCTCAGAGCACTACTGCAATAGATGTACATACTATACTGTTCAAACACACATATAAGATTATCAAACCTATTTAATCTGATTCAGTCATGGTGGGGCATTGATGATAGGAATCACCCTGCACACAGTGCGGAAACAATAGAAATAAACTAACAGGAAATATAGATTATAAGTTAAAGGAATACTCCAACCAAAAATAATGTTTTTTATATTACTTATGCCGTGTAGTTTGTAGTAGGAGCCAAGAAAAAAATTGTAATCTTATATTTTCATGGAGAAAGGGGATAACAAAGTTTCTGATAGGACAGGACCCCACAGTGATCAATACCCAACAACAGCAAACAGTATAAAAACATACATGAAAACAGCTTATGTTACTTGTGTCTAATACTGCACATGTTAAGTCATCCAGTTGTATGCTCACAATGAGCAAAATGCATTTATTTTTCATCAAAACAATGTTAAATAAATACAGTAAGTCCAGGAAATGAATGTAGTGCACAAACAGTTAGCCCCATCACACATACTGTAATTGTGCTTTTAAGTTAAAAACAGGACTCTTGACCAATGAAAAAGGGGGAGAGGTGGGTCTACAATTGAAAAAGAGCAACCCTGTGTTTTTGAGTTGAATATTCCTTTATGTGGTGAAAAGTACGGGTGAAAGCCAAAAACTACAGAAAGTGACAAGAATACTATAGGTGAAAAATCAAAGTGAAATTTAAAATTCAGTTGTCAGAAAACAGAAGAAAGAGCAACACTATAGTAGACTAGAAGTTGAAAAACCCTAACTAGCAAGAATATAGTAGTCATGCAAAGTCTATTTGAACTTATCCTGAAGCAGGGATACGATCATTACTGCGCCTCCATCTTAAATAGTGCCTCTGTGATAACATGTTACAATGCTGACAGTGATTTGGACAGCATTGAGCACTGTCACTATAAACAACATGGCCACAGCCACTGAAAGTGTGCACCAAATGGAGGCCTCTGCCATATCATTGTTATAAGGGACAAATAAACAAATACTTTAAATATAATATACATTTGCACAAAAATTGTTAAAAATAAATCTTTAGGCTAAAAATCAAAAATTAACAACAGTCAGGGCAAAGCAGAAAATAACCCTGAACAGAATGCCAACCCATTGCTAGTCCTACCTGAGGATCATCAATCAAACCAATTCACACATTTCTTTGGGATTTGGGAAGATACCAGAATACCTGGAGAAATTAACAAACAGCAAAACAAAGAGTAATCATAAGGGTAAGAATATAAAAAAGTCATGGTGTCAGAAATATGCAACTTGCTTTAATTTTGATATAATTTTGATCAACATTATTGATGTTTATGTTGCCATTTTGATGACATCATCTTATCATATTGTTTAGCTGTTTTTGTGGGCTCTTCCATTTTGGAACTTCAATTGCTGTTTACAGCAGAAAACTTGATGTGCACACTATATGACACATGATGCCATGTCATGATAATCATATAATCAACAAGCACCATGCACACTAACAAAACTACATATCACCTCATAGAAGTTCTGCAATAACTCAGCTTAGCAGTTCAGTTCTTTCTCCAAGATTATGGATTTAAACCTTCTGGTTAAAGATTCATACTTTTCCAGTACGGTTTGGTAATGACTCCACGCAGTTCTTATTTTTACTTCACTTAACGGTTTAGTCTTCTTGATTTTGCTTTGAAAGCAGCATGTGTTGTTCTAGTTTCTTGAAACAATGCACATCTCCCAGTCAGATTTTAACATATCTGTAGTTGCTCATAACTCACTGTGCCAACAGAAAATACAAAGAGGACATTTGGAATTAAATAAGCAGATGCAGCAAGACTTTGCTTCAGTACAACTGGCTTCAAATTTGACTGGTGTAACAGTTTTGTATCTTTTCTTTATTTCAATTTCTTTTAGCCCCTTAAACTTTGGCTGAACGATCTAACGTCTTGTCTGCTGACATTTGGCTAATAATTTCAACCACTCTTTTGATAAATTCTAAAGACAGGCATCAATTGATCTCTGCCAGTCATCTTCTCTAACTGTCTGAGAGGACCTGCCACAGTTCTCTTCAAACGCAATACGTCATAATGTAAATACCTGTTACTGTTAAGATCTGAAATATGGCTACTTCACTTTAAAGACAGGTTAAATTGCAGTCATGGAGAACATGTTTCTATGACAAGATCTGGTATGTTTTAACAATTTTTCAACTCAACAGGTTCCTAACATGTATTTTGAAGGGGTGAGAAAAATAAAATCCAAATGAAATATGCAATTGCGATAGAAAGACATTGTGTAAACAAGTAAGGGTATTTTCGTTCAAAATATAACTTTTCAAAAGCCTAATTATATATTTTTTCTTTTAATCCAGAAAAATACTAGTCCCTTGTACTCCAGGATATGGGGTCCAGATTTTGGTGGCATCACTGTCTCTGCCATGATTTCAATTTCTCCACCTTACATTTGTCTTGGTCCTCAGGCTTTACCAAACATATACACATTAAACATCTGTGTAAGAAACTGGCACCATGTGCAAGGTTTATTGCTGTATTTCTCCTGACTCTGTTGGAATAGTCCTGAGAACCCCACAAACTGACTATTTTAAGAGGATTAAGCAATGTTTAGTTGGAATGGAGTTCCAAACTAAATTGATAATCAATTCATTCAAATACTGTATAATAGACTTGGAGTTCAGTACTTCTAGTCCATGTGTGCAGACCTATTAGAAGACGAGGCCTAGACCTGAGGTGACTGTGGCTTTAAATCCCTTGCTGCAGTTGCTTCCAGGGTATGGCAGTCTGGTTTGGCAAAGGGATGCCAGGCTAGTGTTTTCTATAATGGCTACACATATTCTTATATCCAAAGATGTATGTGGTCTGTGTGGAATCAGTTCTCTCCCAAGCATCCTATACTCTCATGCCGAGCAGTGTGCTGTCATCTCCGGCCTGTTTGAATTCCACACACCTCAATACAATCACCAGGAGTCATGCTTTCCTGTGTAGCAGATCAAGCCCCCCTAATATTAGCTGGATCAAATGCCTACTAGTATTCTGTGAAAAAATATCTACTTCATCCATGGTGCACTTCTGTCTCCTTTGCTCTGGAGTTTTCACTTCTGAACTCAACTCACATAATCTTGTCTGTGACTCTTTAATCACTTTCTTTCCACACTATTATGCAGAGAAGAGATTTCACCATTTACAATATGGCAGTCTTTCTTGTGCTAGGGTTTTTTGGGAAGTCTCTCTTTTCTTTGGCATCCTGCTGAAACTCAAGTTATCTGGAAATATCCTGGCAGTCGGTCAGTCGTTCACAATAGATAGATAGATAGATAGATAGATAGATAGATAGATAGATAGATAGATAGATAGATAGATAGATAGATAGATAAGGCATACACATATTTTTCATAATTTCAAAGTTTTAAATGTGTTATTGTGAGATGTAGGTTATAATTAACTTTACATTACAAGCAATTTATGATATTTGACTTGAGATATTATGTAAATTTTTATCAGGACTGTTGTAATTAAAAAAGGCAATTATTTTTTTATGGTTTGCCTGCCCCCACTAGTCCAAATTACATGACATGACATTACAATTTTTTGCTTTGCAATTCTTTTATCAAAAGCAACTTACAAGAGAGGTCAAAATAATCAAGTAAGCATCAGTCTGGGGGACTGTTTAGGAACAAGTGTTATAAACAAGGCTACAAAATTGATCATTACAAGTGGAGATCTCAGAACATACATGAAAGCTTGTTACAATTCCTTTGTTACGGAAATCTAATAAAGCCACTATTAATTAGACAGAAATTCACCAAAACAAGAGAGTCTTCAAATGCTTCTTGAACACACTGAGGGAGTCAGCAATTTAATTGGAGGTGAGCAGCTTGTTCTACTAGCTGGGAGCTACATATGAAAAGAGTCTTGACAGAGATTTCATACCAGCAGCCTCTATTCATCATCAGACCTGAGTGGTTGAGAAGGTACATTGAACCTCAGAAATATCTCCATATACTGTATATAGGTTCTGACCCATTCACTACTTTGTAGGAAAGCATCAAGGATATGAAGTTAATATGTGCCAATACAGGGAATCAATTCAGTGATCTGAAGAGAGGTGTGACATGTGCCCACCTTGGATAGTTGAGTACCAGACATACCGCTGCATTTTTGGTGACACATGCAGATACTCCATTAGTAGAAAGTTATAGAAGTCCAGATATTACATGTCAAAACCCTACACTCCTCCCCCGCCCCCACACCATGGTCATCAGCAGTTGTCATAATGAAATTGGAGATACAGTATGTCAGACCCCATAGTTAGGGTTGCCAGATTAGAAAATTAGAAATACGGGACACTCTTAAAATCTCTCTCTATATTACTATATATATATATATAGGGTGGTCCAGATCTAATTATGCAATTTTCATTATGCTATAACTTATTCAGTTTATTACATAGAAAATCACTTGAAAAATCCTGGACCATCGAGAAGTGTGCGAACTGATGACATGAAGAATTGTCTTCGCACCAAACTGGAATCGTCCCCGCATAAATCAAAGTCATCCAGACGATCTAAAACTGTATAATTAGATCTGGACCACACTTGTATATACACATTTATACATGCCCCCTACACTCCCAGACCATTATATTATATAAAAGTAGAGACATAAGTTAAAAACATAAAGGAAGAATTTTAATGGGTTATGAGGAAAACAAAACTAAAATCATTTGAAAATTATTTAATACAAGCTAAAAAAAATCTGTAACAGTGAAATTAATTGCAAAATATTTATTTAATACAGACAACAGAGAAATATTATTATTTAATACAGGCAGTTAAAAAAAGTGGGCTGTGGCTAGTAGTAAAAACACACTTTGTTGACACTGCATGTTGCAATACTGATGGAGAACTGCACAGCAGCGTGGCTGGAGAGTAAAACGGTAACAGTGTCACTGTCCTTTGCCAACCATAACAAATGAACAAGTTGCTAACAGGCAGCAAACACGAGTTTCCTTGTTATATTTGGGTTATTTTCAGGAGAATCTAAAAAAGAATGTATACTTATGTTACAACTAAGTACCATAAGAAGGTAGTAAAAATATATTTTTATTACAAAATTTGAAAATGAACTAAATACAAGACATTTGGGTGTCCCTGAAAGGTCAGTACGGGTCAGGGGACAAAATGATCAAATATGGGACATGTCCTATATATAAGGAAACCGTACCCATAGTCAAAAGAAATGCGTAGAACTTTGGACAAGTGGGAGGAAAGCCCACACCGACGAAGGTCGAATGCTCACATTCCATGCACATTTCCAACAACCTGGCACTGTAATTAAACTCAGAAAGCTGGATACATGAGGTTGCAGTACTAACTGCTGTGCTTTAACTCAGAGTCACAAAGTGAATCCATGGAATGGAGACAATCTGCATCTTTTATGCTTTGGTTACTAATATACTCGTTGTTTCTCAATTGACTTAAAAAATGATAAAATGACGAGTGGACCGCCGGTCGCTATACCCGTGGAGTCCGATCACTCTAACAGGAGTGGTACTAAACAATTGCCAAGCAGAGCCAGTTACACGACATGACGCAATGTTCTCCAATCTTCGTATTTCCAAATCAGGGGCGGGGCCTATCCCGGCAGCAAAGGGAGCAAGGCTGGAAATAGGCTTGAACACGGGCACACATACTCGGTGCCAGTTTGAAATGGACATGCCTGTGGCATTACGGAAGGAAGATAAACCACCCATACAGTACAACGTGGACGGCAGCGATTGGGCGCGGCATTCAAACCGAGGACGTTGGATCAACTGATTCATAGTGCTGCCCCGGCATTTTGCATTTTGTGTGAAAACGGTGAGCGGACTGCACGCAGCCTATGCGCAATGGCAATCGCTACGCTCACCTTGGTGTTTCTGCTCGCTGCAGACTGCGCCTTCTCCGTCTCTGTCTCTCCCTGCAGCGACTTGTAGTAAAGCGTTCAACCGCGTGCTGTGCCGACTGATTTTGCGCTTGCAAACATGCCATTTTATCAGGTCCTTTATCCGTGAGTATAATTAAAAGTCCGACAAAAGCAAAGTGTTATTTGAGCTCATTAAATGACCTGCTTTAAATATGCATTAATGCTTTTTGAGAGAGTGGTCTGCGAAAAGCATTCCTTCCATAAATCCTGTACGCATAGAAAACCCAAGCGCCTTTTTTGTGTTGAAAGTTATCACAATTGCATCCCACCGACAAGCTATTTTTGAACTCACAGTTGGCGGGGCAGTCAACATTTCATCTCAGTAATGTTACTGTACATTTGTTTGTGATCTCATAAAATCCCCCGTGATAACTGTATATCATTTAATTGTCACTGTGTCGTATTTTACAGCAAATAACTTGCTTGATAACAAAGCACTAGGAGGCGACTAAAAGTTATAATTTAAGGGATTTGCGAATTCTAGTAGATGCCGTTGATTATCTTATGATAGTCCATTCCTTACAACTGAGAAATATGTTGTCTTTGGCATAAAGTGGAATTTATAACGGGGTTAAGAAAACAACAGAATACACGTGAAGTTTATTTACGGAGTGATAACATGAAGCATTTTAAGCAGAACTAAATAGTAAATACAAATATGGAAATATGGACAGTTACAGAAAACAAATTGAAATGTTCTTATTCTTAGTATTTAAATTAGCCATTGTTATTCTACTAAACCAAATGTTACAGATTGCAATTAAATTCGATCAGGATTAAGTACACTCTCAAAAACAACAGTCCTTTAATGTCATTTTGTGGTCCTTTACTATCGCAGAATGATTGACCTAGCACCATTTCATTCTGGGGTGGATTTTTTGCATATCAAATATGTACTTTGAAAAACTTCTTAATATGTAGAAAACAAACTGAACTCCTGAATATATGGTGGGCTGCCCAGCATGACACTAGCCGATTATAAAAACCTGGATTATTGTAAGCAAAAATCCTTTTAAAACCATGACTTGTTGGTGTTTCACAAATCTATCTTTCATCTATTCATGGTTATCTACTGTATGGAGCTTGGTCAGTCAGGGAGTCAGTCATTTTCCATCCATCCATTTTCCAACCGAACACAGGGTCACGGGGGTCTGCTGGAGCCAATCCCAGCCAACACAGGGCACAAGGCAGGAACCAATCCTGGGCAGGGTGCCAATCCACCACAGAACACACACAAACACACCGAGCACACACTAGGGACAATTTAGGATCACCAATGCACCTAACCTGCATGTCTTTCGACAGTGGGAGGAAACTGGAGCACCCGGAAGAAACCCACGCAGACACGGGGACAACATGCAAACTCCAAGCAGGGAGGACCTGGGAAGTGAATCCAGGTCGCCTTACCGCAAGGCAGCAGTGCTACCCACTGCACCACCATGCTGCCCCATGGAGCTTGGTATGGATCTAAATATATAAATGTTCTTTCTGGAACTGTCATGTGGATGGGGGTTTCAGGAACCAAAAATGGTTCACCTGTGGCATCGCTCTGAAGAACAACTCTGGTACCTTTATTTTTAAGGGTGTGAACTACCATACCTGTGTTTAACTTACAGCAGCCTTTTAGTTTGAATTTTTTAAGTATTGAAAATATTAAGAAAATAAAGACAAATGTGCTTACTTTTTTGCACTTGTAATATTCTGATTGAGGCAGTGTTTAGTTTTTTTTTTGTTTTTTTTTTTGCCTTACATTCCCAAAGTTCAGGTTTCAAATCCATGTACTGCACTCTTAAAAGTAAAGGTGCCAAAATGGATCTTCAGAGTGATGCCATAAGACAACCATTTTAGGTTCCCAAAAGAACCATCTGCAAGAATGTTCCATAAAGAACTTTTATTTATTTAGATTTGTAACAGGTCCCATAAATAAACATAAACTAGGCAATAAGAGATTTGTGAGATACCAGTGGGCTCCTGATTTTAGAAGGTCTCTTGCTGCATTTACTAACAGGCTAAGTTGAGGTTTTCTTGGCCTGTTAGCATCCTGCTGCTGTAAATAGCTCACTCTGCCTTAAAGATTTCTGTTTTTTTTCCACTTGATAGGAACCTTTTCAAAGCCCAGAAAACTATTTTCTTATGCCAAAACCCTTCCCTGGATGTAAAGTGACGTTTCTACGAAGAACCACACTTTTCAGTAAAAGCTCCATTAGTTTTAAGAGTGTGGGACATGACAGGCTGTCCTCACGCCTGTGCCACTTTTCCTCATGGTTGTTAGGTTAACTAAAAAAACCACTGAATGTTAGTGTTCTCTTTGGGGCTGATTTCCACATTGTGCCCAGTTCTGGAAGGATAGACCCCATTGCAATGTAACACTCCATTTAATAAACTAGTGAGGAAATGGACAGATGGTATTATTAGGATAAAATACATTGAATTATACTTTCCTATTACACATCCTGAATCTTTATGAAAGCCTCAAAATGACACTGTAGGAAAAAACATTGTAGGGATAGTGGATTCTTCAGCTCTTGAATTATCAATTCATGAGCTGAACAAAATCCTAAGGGTAACATCTGTTTGTGATGAACAAAAACTGAAAATCCTGACTGCTCACAAAGATGTCAAGGAGTAAAACAGCATCGCAAAGGAACATTTTACAAAAGTGGACAGAATCCTACCATTGCTAAATGAGATACCTTGACCTTTTATTAAAGAAATATAAATAACATGATAACCTTTTAAAATATTGATAGCAGTCTTAAAATATACAAAAAGATTAGTCACGGATCTTTTTTATTCTCTTGTGAAGAAAACCTAATAACCTTCTTGCTTTTAAGTGAGAATACCTCATATGTGCACTTGTGTCTCTGACAGCGTGTTTATTTGGGGGTGGAAAGTGTTTCTGCCATGGAATCATTACATGGACTGGACACATTTTAATTTTCAGACTAATATATAATAAGATGTTATTACTCTGCGATGGGCTGGCGCCCTGCCTAGGGTTTGTTTCTGCCTTGCGCCCTGTTGGCTGGGATTGGCTATAGTAGACCCAAGTGACCCTGAAGTTAGGATATAGCGGGTTGGATAATGGATGGATGGATGTTATTACTGTTAATGTGCCGATTGTTCAAGACTGACAGTCAGACCACACTTTATGATGGCTACACTTATAAAAATGAAAGTACCTAAGTTGTTCATGAGAGGAATGCCATAAGGGTAACACTTTTGGTTCCAAAAAGGACCATCCACATGAAGGTTCTAAAAAGAACCTTTTATTTAGATCTATACCAGTTTCCATAAAATAAAAATATATAAATAGATAATAAGAGATTTGTGAAATAATGAGTTCCTGATTTTAAAAGGAGTCTTACTGCATACAGTCACATACACAGGTTAAGTTGAGGTTTTCTAGATGTTTAAGTAACCTGCTAAGTGGCCTACTATACATCACAGTTCTGCTTTTTCCACATATTAGGAACCTCTTCAAAGCAGAAGGAACTAAAGTAATATGCAAAGCACCCTTTCCAAAATGAAATGATTCTTTATCAAGCAATGGATCTATGAAGGACCACACAACCCAGTAAAGCGTCATGTACTTTTAAGAGCGTTCTTGGGCCTTACACTTCTTTATTACGAAAGACCCTGTATTTCATAAAATTACTACGTTTGATATTTGTAGGGGGCGGCACGGTGGCGCAGTGGTAGCGCTGCTGCCTCGCAGTTAGGAGACCCGGGTTCACTTCCCGGGTCCTCCCTGCGTGGAGTTTGCATGTTCTCCCGTGTCTGCGTGGGTTTCCTCCGGGCGCTCCGGTTTCCTCCCACAATCCAAAGACATGCTGGTTAGGTGGATTGGCGATTCTAAATTGGCCCTAGTGTATGCTTGGTTTGTGTGTGTCCTGCGGTGGGTTGGCACCCTGCCCAGGATTGATTCGTGCCCTGTGTTGGCTGGGATTGGCTCCTGTGACCCTGTATTCGGATTCAGCGGGCTAGAAAATGGATGGATGGATGGATATTTGTAGGTGGGAAATGGCAAAGAAACAGCTGACAGCAAATTCCTTAGCACCTCCCAGCTTTCCATTTTCTGAACCTCCATTTCCAGAAGGCGGCCCATGTGAATCCATAAGCTAATAAAGAAGGTACAGGCTTCATACAGCACTCCATTCCAGTCTATAGATTTATGTTTTTATACTTATAAAATTAAAAAACTGATTTTTTAAATTAAAATAATTCAAATAATTAGCATTCAGTATATTAATTCCCTTACACAAGCTGATAAGTTTTTAGGGTACTCTTCTATTATCGTGATGCAAATCGGTGGGGCCACTGCCTGCACTGTCTTCCACCCCATTCCCTTATCTTAAAGCTATTATTTTTAATTGTTAATTATTGTATGTCCTATCCCATCCCTTACCCTTATCTTAACCCCAATTGACTAAGTCCCAAATGTTAAAATAATGCTTAGATTACCTTACCCCTCACCAATTCCCTTATCTTAACCTTGCATCACGATAATAGAAAAGTACCGTATTTAGATTTAACATAAATAACATATGAGGTTAGTTGCATGAACATGGCTGTTAGTATGCACGGTGGTTATAAAAACACATAGTGATAAATCCACCCATCCATCCATTATCCCACTCGCTAATCCTAACTACGAGGTCACGGGGGTCTGCTGGAGCCAATCCCAGCCAACACAGGGCGCAAGGCAGGAAACAAACCCCGGGCAGGGCGCCAGCCCACCGCAGGGCTAGTGATAAATCTTCATATAAATTCTTTTTTTATTATTATTAATAATTTTACGTCTATTAGTGCTCTAGTTATTACAGGCACCCTTTGTGCCTTTTGTGAGAGTTGATGGACTCCTGGCTGAAAGTGATTTTTCTGTAAATGAATGGTTGTGTGCTGTTGCCGTCTTTGACTTCTCTGATCTGTGGACTCATTAACACTGGGGTTAAAAGAGGATGGTGTTTTGGGTTAATGGAATGGCAACAATCTGAATAGAGGTTCCTTTGGGCTAAGACATTGATTGTGAACCTTAAATAACAATAAAATGAAAAACTAATTCAGGCTTTCCTTGTTATATACTAGTGCTTGCTACAGGATACTCTAATGTAATTAGAGCAGCAGCCCAAACATCACACAGAAACGTACTCAGTTGTTTCTTTCAGTGTTGTCGGATTAAATAGCAATTGATACTCCTTCTGTGTGTTGGACAATAGGGAATGAAGTCTGTCAGGTCTGATTCTGAACAAATGTGATAGCAAATTCACGCTCATCTTGTCTGCTGATACACAACTGTATCAGACGACACCTCCTTCCAAACTCTTAGCTGTAGATCTGCAGCATTGGCAGTATGTTATTCTTTGGAACCAAAGTAATCAATCATGGAGCACAGTTAACAGAGCTGCTGTAATCAAAACTGCTAAACCTTCTTATGGTGTCAGTTTAAAAAGAAATGTGAAGAAACACTGAGGGATGAAATAAAAAAAAAATTCAGTCAAGCGGCCACTTTGTTGTCAGTCAATTTTTTTTTGTGTGTATCTATTCAACAATACTGCATTATTGGCAATCATTAGTAGGGCTTGCACATGCATATCAGCAGTTTATGATAAATGTGGTTCAAAAATAAAAAAGCAACGATTGCCTGCTGCACAAACATTTAAATTTAGAATTGTCGGCTTCACTGAAGTGTGTCTCTGAATTCCCAAGTCTTTTGAAGAAAGTACACGCTTCTGGTTAGACCCTCTGCAAAAGCTGTAATCTTTTCTTGTAGTGCGCATCTAAATGCCTTGTGCAGTGAATATACAGCCTCTGAAGTTTGTGCAAATGGTTTCATTGGCATTCTTCTACTAGTATTAAATGGATAAGATATATAAATAGCGCGTCTACTGATTACTGAAAAGGAAAATAAAAAATGAACATAAATACCGGTATACTGCATATAATGGGAGTGTTACCCACTATTCAACAAACCCTGAAAAGTTTCTTTAATTTTCTTTTATCCATTCTAACATACTATGAACAGATTTGGTCCACAGTTGGACAGAGGAGCAGACTAAGCCGATTATATACAAGAGTGCTTTTGCCAGGGTAGGGTTAAGATATCAAATATGATTACAATGTGCCTACAAGTAAATATGTTTAATTCTGTAATAACTGCTTATAAAAGAGATCTCACTGACCGCTTCAACTTGTTTGCTAATAATAATAATAACCAGGCATAAACAAAATACATGCAGCAAAAGTGCCCATGTAATAAAGTCAGATTCCAGATCAATGCCATGTACATTCATTCCCTCCGAGCCAAGCTCGCCGCGTCTCGCTTTCTGCTACTAGCACAGCGCTCTTTTGCGCAGGTACCTTCGGCTCTAAAAAGTTGGCTCGCGCCGAGGTTTACAAATGAAATGGATCTCGGCCACCTGCGAAGGAAACGTTGCAGCGCACAACCTGCAGGAAGATCATTCCGCCGAAAAGGATGTATTAAAAAGTAGTTTTCTGTGTATTTCGGTGAAAGGGAGCTTATAGCGGCGTAAAGATTAATGCAGTGGAACGAAAAAAGAAGAAAGACCGAAGGAGTCAATCCTTCCCGTGGTTTCGTTCGGGCTCCGCCCCCCTTGTGGCGCTTCATTTGATCAAATCCTCCAACGTGAACAGCTTCTGTGAAAACCACTTTTATAACACTGCAAGTGTATACCGACAACTTCCAGGGAGTTCTTTGCCGGGATTGGGGATTATCATTGTTCAAACTGGTCTGCACTGAAAGGAAAGAAAGGAAAAGCTCAGTTTCATTGATCGTTGATCGCGATGGAGAGGAGGGTCGGATTCTGTCCTTTCTGGCAAATTGTATTTGTGCTGTGGCTTCTCATCTCCACATCTTTCGTTCTTTTTACCGAGGCAGAGATAAGTTGCAGATCCTGTCAGGCTGGAGCTCGTCCGATGGGATTGTTTAGACTTCAGGAAATGGACAATCGTGGAATATCAGACGGCAATATTCCCTGGGACGTTATAAAGTATCCCGACTGGACCGATGAGGCGGACTCTGCAGACGCCGCAAAGAGCCGTTCTGCACTCGGCTGCAGAGAGCACCAGTCCGGCTGTCTTTCAATTAAAAGCCGAAAGGTGAGGTCGGCACGGAAACGCAACGTAGACGTGGAGTTCTCTCCTGTTGGACTACTGGAATTGGCCGAAGACAGGAAGGAGACTGCTAGTCGAGAGAAAAAAGTTTCCAGCGTTAGTCATGATGAGAAGGTCGAACGTATCAGGGCACCACTAAATGAAAGCCATGGACACAGGGGCAAAAGGGGCACCTACGGACCGTTACCGGAGGAGAAGAGCCGTATGGCTGCGGGCGGCAGCTATTCACTGCCGACTGGACACATACCGAGCCGATCCGAACTTATGTGGACAAGTGAGGAAGGGAGAATGACCAATCCAAGGCAGGAAGAGTTCAAACTTACAAGCAGCACCTTTTCGTTGACAGGAGATTCTGCTCACAATCAAGCCATGGTGCATTGGTCGGGACAAAACAGCAGTGTAAGTAGGTGCTATATGGGCAGCCGTACAGGGGGTTTGGGGGCGAGTCCACGCCGCAAAATCCGCCTCACACCTACTTCTGTAGGCACGTAGTATTTATTGGTCATTTTGTATTGACATTACCCCGCGACTTTAAACAGGTGCACATGTCAAAATATACTGTGGAGCAAGTTTACAAAACATGTTCGCTGTGATCATTGTCTGCATTGGCGGAGATCTGTGGAGCGTGTGCTTGTCGGGGAAAAAAATCGAAAGAAGATTTGCAGTTTAAGGCGGCTCGCTGTGTTCTACACGGTGGATGCTCCGCAGACAAGCTCCGGGGACAGGCTAATTTGTAGCTTGCATATTGTCTGTATTGTCCGTCCCGCTTTTGTACTTTAGTCAGTGCTGACACGAGCCTATTTAAAAGTCGTCATTCTGCTCTGCGTCTTACACCGTACCTTTAAGAAGATGCCCTCTGGCAGATTTGTAACCAGGGATTCAGGGCCCCCTGGGGGTGCTGGGAAGCTACAACCATATTATGAATGAAACGCATCCCCGCAAAAGCAGGCGTAAGATAAATGCGTTTCGAAATGATAACTTAAGTAAGTCGCCTTGCAGTGATAGTCGGCTTTCTCCGGCTATTACAAAGTGGGACAGACCGAGTGATTAAACGCTTGTAAATTTAATAATAACAATGCAAAGAACAGGGATGTTGTAGGACGAAACAAAGATCAAGAACGCTGGCCTTATGTTTTATAGGGTCTTATGATTTGTTACTTTCTTCGTTTTCTCCAGACGCAATGGAAAGGTGTTTGAATAACAGCGATGGTTCAAGAATCTAAAAGCTGAGCCGTCCTTAGTAATTTATCAGAGTTTACGAGACGCGGTGCTGCTTAAGAACTTGAGAACATCAGAATGAGCGCTGCAGTAAATTACGAGGGACTTCTGGCAAATGAGATGTCCAAAAACGGGGAACACTTCATGTTTCTGTATGGGCAAAATCAGTCAGAGAAATATATGAGCGTAGACATGCTGACGTGTTTCTAAACTGCACAGTTCTGAATTGTATGATAATTGCACTGCAGTATGTTGTACAAAGGTATGCTTCAGCATAATAGATTCTTTAGTTTCTAGCCATTTTATTAATTATGCCTAATGTGGTTTAATGTAATAGGCTCGTATATTTAGAAAACATGTTACTGGATATTAGGATAGTACCTGTAATGAAACATGCCGGTACTGAACAGGCAAAACTGTTTTTTCCTTAAGTTGTTCCACCCGACAGGGATGAGACAGCAGAGCATCCAGTGCAGTGAGGGCTTAGCAGGCGATTATCTAAACATAAAGCACAGGAGTTGTGCAGGTCAGAGGTTAACAAGATCACTTGGACATGATTTATTAATCTGCAGACCTGCCAGGCTTAACATTAAATCGAGGAGATGCCACTGTTTTGAGACACAATTCATGAGAAGGAGCATTTCACTGATTTTTTTTTTTAGTTTTTAAATCTGAGGAGGGTTGTGTGACATATTTTCTAACAAAGCTAATAATGTCAGTGTTAAAATTTATGGTTTCTGATTCTTGAATATACTTGCATGTATAAAGTGCTAGTTAAAATCATGTTTTCAAGGTGCTGTTCTGACCAAGATTGCTATTGTTTTTGATGAGTTTAATGGACTTTAATATACTGGTACTTTTAAAATATTTTAGTAATTATAAATTAGTATTCAGAGAAGCAAATTAAGGCATCAACATGAAGAGAAAACAAAGTTAATAAATATATATTGTTTATGCATTTTTAATCTTTTTTTTTGTTATAAAAAGTTTAAATAGCACTTACAGAAGAAGCCCAAGGGAAACAACGCCATTTCCTAATTACTCATCCTGTGCCTTTGGCTTCCAGACATGTGTTGCATTCATTTAATTGTTACATGAAGCTCTGTCCCCTAATAGTGCCTCGGTGATTTCTGTAGCTTTATATACAGCCTTAGAGTAGACATTTTCTTAGTATAATTGTCAATTGTCTTTCTTGACAGTGAAGTCTGAGTGAGGTTAGGTAGTTGGCTTTTAACACTGTGTTTTAAAGTTTATCTGGCATGGCTAACAAGGTATTCATTACATGTTTGTGGCTGTGACACAGAAAGTTTTTTGCAAGCAACATGTTTGTGGGGAAAAACACAACCTAATTATCTCGGAAATCTCAAAGGGCTGATTGAAAAAGTAACGTCATGCTGTGGGTTCAGAATACCACGGGATGTATGAGCAACTTAAACCAAAGTCACTGGGCTTTGCGTGCGTAGTAGTTAATAAAATCCATCCATCCGTTTTTTAAACAACCTTAACTCAAGGACTGCTGTTTTTTTCTGGATCATTCTTTGGATTCTTGTAACTATATTTGTAAAGGTGAAGGGAGGCTCATTTTACCAGATGGATGTAATGTAGGCATTTATGAAAAAAGAACATAAATTAATAGATTATTCAAATATTGTAATGGGGATATTGGAAAATTGCATTTGAAGAAAGTGCAGTACATCAATATTTATCCTCAGAAATATCATATTCAAATGAAAAAAAAAATCTTTGATTTAATAGTAAGATTAAAATAGTAAAAAAAAAATCACTATACTTAAAACTATGTTTGGGTTACTGGGGTTTAATGGATATATCAATGAATTTGCTTTATTTTGATTCAGCCAGTTAGCCAATCAATCGATCAATCAATCAATCTTTGTATTACATAAAGTCTTGCACTGTGCATTATTGACAAAGCTGTTTATAATGTTCAGTGGTGTAGTAGTTAACGCTTTGGATTTCAAACCCCGAGGCGATGGCTTTAGATCCTGCTGCTGACACTGTGTGACCATTGAAAATATTGTCCTAGGAACATTTACTCCAAATAACATTACCTGCTTTTTGTTTTCTTCACATATACCAGTGAAAATCCATTACATATTATGAGATCTGAGTCCTAGGGAAATCCCATGTAGTATACTCAAAAAAAGAAAATACAGAAAACAAATTGCATTTGATATCAAACCTTTTGGTTTGCTTTGGATTTGAGATCCCACTGTGCTTCAGGCTGATACAATTCTGATATGTAATAAGTCTCTAAACTAAATAGAGAAGACTCAGATATTTTCATCACATTTTCAATCTATACTTTGCTTCAGAGTTAAAGTATCAATTGGCCAAAAATGCAAATACTATTTTTTTAAATATAATTCAGCCATTTAAATGAATAAAGATAAATGTCATACTGCATGTTTCAAGGTCTAAATTGCTGTCATCTTTTGTTTACTTATTTATAACTCAATATACTAAAATATTATCTATCTATCTATCTATCTATCTATCTATCTATCTATCTATCTATCTATCTATCTATCTATCTATCTATCTGTTCTTTACATAAATTACTTGCACGTGCCCATGTGAATTGACTTTTAGATTTATGCAGTAAAATATGTATCTTGTTTGTCAAATAAATTTACATTTCTATTTTTTAACATTTATTATTCTATATCCTATTTATTATTCTATATTCTATGTCCTTTTATTACAGACATATCTATCTATCTATCTATCTATCTATCTATCTATCTATCTATCTATCTATTATACTGTATAGTATCTATCTATCTATCTATCTATCTATCTATCTATCTATCTATCTATCTATCTATCTATCTATCTATCTATCTATTATACTGTATAGTGTCTATCTATCTATCTATCTATCTATCTATCTATCTATCTATCTATCTATCTATCTATCTATGTTGGTTCAGAGTATTGTGATGAATAAATAGATGGTATTTACAGAGGACATACCTAAAGCTTTTCTTACTTACTTACGTACATCTTTCAGATTCCACAGAAATAGTTGTAAAAGCAGTAGACAGATGCAGAACATTTCATAGTGTGTCTGGTCAAAAGAGTACAATTCTTTAAATCGAGGATTTAATTGCAGCAGCTCCTTTGGTTCACTATCTTTTTTATTTTTTTTATTGTTTTGCATTAGTGATTATGATGAGCACTAGTGAACTGCTCAGTAGTGATTTGTGTCGATTACCCCTTCAATATGTGCCAGAGGCTACAGTAAACTGTGTTACGGATGTGTGTAGCATTTCACTCAGAAGACGTAGAATTAAAATAAAAAATGTCTTCAATAAGATGTTTTTTTTGCAGTGATGTCCCCTGAAGGTTTGCAATACAATTACTTAGCCATATTGTCGTATGTTATCTTGAAAATGAAACTCACAATAATTAGTTACTCTCTGTTTCCTCATCACTGTTGTATGCAAAAATCTGCCCCTTGGCCTTTGCCAGTAAGTTAGGATTTCACAAAGAATATTTATATCTTATGATTCCATTAAAACATATTTACAAAATGCATTAAATTAAGTACACATACGCCTTCTGCTTATTCAAGGTTTACTGCCCCGTGTATGAATTGTTTTTTGCCTGTTTGTTCCTGATTTGTAGAGCACTCCTCGATACGGGGTGTACAGTATGAGTTTAACAAAAGGCCTGCAAAGTGAGTTTGAAGTAATGTAAGCAGACCCTCAATCACAGAAGCCATGGGGGCACACCGAATCAGACATCTTGAAAAACTGCATTTCTCTGTAAGCATTCACTGCTCAAGTGCCTCTGTGCAGAAGTTCTCATTCCAGAAGACTCCGTTGGGTGCTCATGATGTCATTTTTATTGAAGCTGAGCTCAGTACTTTGGCACTACCTTGTGATGTCAACCTCTCATTGCATATTTAACGTCATTATCATTACCTTTGCCAGGGTCTGTGTTCATTCCCTGTTTCTTTCTAAACCATATGTGCAATGCTGTATGTTGGCCTATTTATTTTTCTTTATTAATCTTGACTGGGGAGCCTATCCTTCTGCATCCTGCATGCTTAGAACTGGCTTTATTACTGTGATGTCTGACTGGCACTATGCTTACAAACTCAGCAGCATCATCAGGTGTGATGAACTGACATTTGGGCTTCCACTCTTTTTTTATGTGACAGTCATTTGAAATATGTTAATTTTTAAAGCAAAAACAGGAGTGCAGTAATGATGTATTTCACGCTGTATTCAGAGCCCGGGGTCTGTGTGCAGAGCTCTTTGCCGGCTGTAGAAGGACAGTTTCTGATCATTCCATGCCTAGGTTTAAAGGCTCCTCATTTAGCTGCAATTGTGCCTGTTAAGGATTCATTCTGCTATTCCTTAGAGACACACTGGCACAGCCTACCATTTTCTCCATTAGTCACAGGTCTGATGTTTCCACAGTCACTTTTGTTACATTTTTATATGCCATTTCCACTGGCAGAAGAAGCCATAAAAGTCTCCTTATTGCTTGAAGGTTGGGTTATTTAGACAATGAAAAGCCCCAGATATTCCGATAATAAAACCTGGGAATCCGCCTGCCTGCACAGTACGCTGATTTAGATAATTAAACTGCAAAATTCTAATAAGAGTAAGTTTGTCTGCACATATTCATAGATAACAATTAGTGTATATGGTGCTAACTAATCCATTTCTTACATGATATTCAAGCCTTCTTTCATCTGCACTATTGCTGTAAATGCGTTGTAATAAATAATTTGTCCATTTAGTCTTTTAATAGACCATTATCAAAGTCATAAATAATGCCATTCCCTTTGCTTTTCTTTTGCTTTCCATTTCAGCCTTCTCTGAATGAAATGACAGCTTGTTCTTATAAAATGAGTGTGTCAAAGTGGAATTATGCAACATTGGGTAGAACACAGAAGGAAACATTGAGCCGCAGCACCGGCCTGATCTTGAACTTTGGATTACAATCACCACTGCTGGCCTCTCTGCCTCATCCTTCGTATTCTCCTCCTTCTCACTGCTCACAGTATTGTGTTGTCCTACAAGGATAAAGGAATATTTTCTTAGCACTTTATAAATATGGGTTTATTGAGTCAAGTCTACTTTTATTATATAAATTGACTTTTGTAATTTGCATGAAAGCAAACCACCAACACATATAATATTATAAGAGACACAAATGTCTTTGCCTCACTTCCCCTTCAGCATTTCTACTGATGCTAAACAATGTAGAGAAAAACACAAAATGTATTTGATTTCCATTTAATTTACTGTTAAAGTGTTCAGGCTAATGTAGCTGACACAAAATGAATCCACCTTAATAAAAGGACAAGTGTGTGTCTTTGTATTTTATGTGTCCACCCATCTCTGTTATATGCCATTTGTTATGGGATTCATAAAAGCAATGCTCTTTGTGATGTACCATATGCTGGAATGAAAGCTGTAATGCATTTTATTACTATATGCGTTACAACATATATTTCAATGGATGGTGCACTGTAAACGTTAACACTGAACATGTCTAAAAGAGAGTTAATGCCGGATTAACACAAATCAGCTTATCTACCTTAATAAAAGGACAAGTGTGTGTCAGTGTATCTGTTTGTCTGTCTGGTTGCTGTGTCTCTGTTATATACCATTTGATATGGGATTTCTGAAAGCAGTGCTTTTTGTGATGTGCCTTCTGTCAGAATGAAAGATGTAATGCATTTTATTACTTCGTTCATTACAAAATACATTTCAATAGATGATGCACTGTCAACATGAACACTGAATACGTGTAAAAGAGAGTTTCTACTGGATGAATGCAAATCCGCCTAATCATCTGAATTAAAGGACAAGTGACAGTGTATGCGTCTGTGAGTCTGTCTGCTAAGGTTGGAAAGAAGAATTTAAAAATAGGCAAAATATGTAGAGGGAGGGTCAAAAAAATACAAAATGATAATAAAACACACAATAACGGTCTGAAAATAAGAAAATTGATCTTATCAGGCCTATTCTGTTGTCTGGCGTTATATGTCAGCAACAGCAGTATAGTAATGACTTTCTGGCAACTGCTCAGGCCAAGTGAGCAAAGTTTATAGCTGTAATGCTAATGAATAATAACTTTGCATGATGGGCAATGGATGAGTGAAAATAGCTACTAATTAACATGCCCACTGGGAATTCAAAGCTCTGAAACAACTAGGCTAGAATCGCTAAACCAAGTGAATGCAATAGCGACCACTGCCACATTTTTACAGCAAAACACGTCTACCATAAGAGTTGATGTGCAACACCAAGAGGAAGCAGTGAGGACAGACGGATCTGTCCAAAGAGGAAAAAGCTGCCATGAGAGAAAGGAATTGGTTACACATTATTATACCAGATCAAATGGACAGCCTGGATTTCAACCTGACTTGGTTGGATAGCATAAGTAGTTAAAAATATTAAAATAACTAAGACAAATCTACCTTTTGTTGTTATAACTGTCCATAATATTGTCCTTGATGATACAGCTAGTCAACTTACCCATCTTTGTTTTTTAAATCAGTGTACTTTACATCAAGGCACTCCACTCTTCAACCTTTTCAAACCTTCGACTGTACTACATCATAGACTAGTTCTCTTTTGAATCCATCCATCCATCAAATCAGTTATTTTATATTTCACTTTTCAGTGATGAATATCAGCTCCATAATTCTGCAGAAGGAGTACTGGCACATTAGTAAGGTAAATGGCTTGCTCAGGCTCATGCAGTGGGACAGCTTTGTGACTGGAGTTAGCCATGTTGTGGGTTATGATCAAAGGCCTTAGCCACTTTTAGACACTGCCCTACACCAGACTTGTACTTAGCATTCACAGAGAGAATTCGAGATCATCTAGGTCCAGGGGCTGCCCTAAATATATTTAAGGCTATTATATTCTGTTACCCTCTGGAACTTGATAACATTGCACCTACTAAGTCCTGACTAAGCACTCAGTAGTGCTGCTTGGCCTCTATCAAAGCCTTGAACTCTTCATTGTCTTTTATTTTACTAAGAGTAGACACTTATTCATTCATTCATTCATGAACAGCAGAAGTGAGCTGTGTGGTTTCCAGTCACCAGTTTGCTGTATCCATGTCTGATAGGGGTGACATGTAAGTCTTTTCAAGCTTGTGGGTGGCGTATCACCTTGTGCCAGTATGACAGTGTCCAGGCATATAACATGGCCAAAAGGTGTCAGGGACAGCAATTGTTATCCTTAATAAATCTGAGGGCAGTGCGGACGATAACGTTGGAGCTCCACAAGAAGTTGTCTCTCTCTATCTCTTTTTCTCTCTCTCTATATATATATATATTGTCAGGGATGCCAGGGGCAACAACCCGGCAGAGAACACCCTGGATCACGTGGGGGCCGGCTTCCTGGTTGCTCTGGGGGCCACGGGTACAAGGCATGGAAGCTACACCCTGTAGGGGCCCGTGGTCACCGCCAGGAGGCACCCCAATGCCTTGGGGACCTGTTACCCCAGCACTTCCACCACACCAGGAAGTGCTCGGGGGAAGATTTAGGACGGCACCTGGAGAGCTGCCAGGAGGACAGCTGGCACTTCCGCCACGCTGGGGCGTGGCCAAGGGAGGAATGCTAGGAACACCTGGGGCTCATCCTGGGACTGCATAAAAGAGGCCGTCTCCATTCATTCAGGGCTGGAGTCGGGAGGAGGCAGGACAAAGCACAGAGGAGGTGTGGAGGCGGCCCGAAGAGAGGCATTTGTAGCCAGGACTGTGAATTGGGGGTTTGTGCACTAACGTGACTGTGTCTGAGTGACATAATTATTGTAAATATTGTAAATAATAAATGTGTGTTGGTGATTAAGAACATGTCCGCCTGTCTGTGTCCGGGTTGGCTCCACAATATATATATATATCTATCTATCTATCTATATATATATATATATATATATATATATATACAGTGGAACCTCGGTTCACGACTATAATTCGTTCCAGAACTTTGGTCGTAAACCGAGTTGGTCATGAACCGAAGCAGTTTCCCCCATAGGATTGTATGTAAATACAATTAATCCATTCCAGACAGTATGAACTGTATGTAAATATGTAAATATATGTAAAGATTAAGCACAAGTATAGTTAATTACACCATAGAATGCACAGTGTAATAGTAAACTAATGTAAAAACATTGAATAACACTGACACAAAACACCCAGGCTCCCTGCTCAGCTACACGAGCAGGCTTGCTTGCGCTCTCTCTCTCTCTCTCTCTCTCTGTAGCGCGCACACACACCACAGACACACACACCACCCACCCCCTCCCCTCCCCTCTGTCAGCAGACCGTGGAGCACTTTTTTTTAAAATGAGTTTTAAACACAGCGGAAAAAAAAGGAACATTAGAACAAATCTGAAGTGTACTTAAAAACCAACCACAAGCAACCAAAAAAGTAACAAGATCACGCTATTTTAGCCTTACAGCCCGATCGCTGTAAACACTTTTTTAAAAATGAGTTTTAAGCACAGCGGAAAAAAAGGAACATTTGAAAAAAGAGAAAAGTAACATTGCAACAAATCGCGTTATGAACTAAAAAATTAACTTTTGAAAAATCCGTAATACAATAACCACCGAGTTCTGGCATGAAGTGTTTTCCTTCAGGTGTTTTCTCTCTTGTGATTTCTTGGGTTTCTGGTGCTTTTAGCTGGTGGGAGTGAAAGCCTCATGCAGCCATTCCAAAAAGAAAGTCCTTGTGACCCAACCCTTCGTGTTTGCCCTCCACATTACTGGCAATCTGGCTTTGTTTACACTGTGCTGCTTGAAAGCACGAGGGTTCTTAGATTGGTAAATGAGTAAACTGGTAAACAGTTTTTCCACCTCTTCCAGCACTTGAAGCCTCTGCCTGGTTAACGCTGTAACTCCTTTTGCAATATCACCTGCTTTAATAGATTCTTTCTGCTTTAGAATAGTCGAAATCGTAGATTTTGACTTCTTGTACTCGGCAGCAAGATCAGTAACACGAACGGCACACTCAAACTTTTCAATAATTTCTTTCTTTACTTCGATTTCAATTTTCTTCAAAACTTTCTTCTCACCACTCTTCACTTGCTTAGAAGCCATAGTTAACTGCAAAAGCACACAAAATACAGTAGAGCACAAAGAGAGTGCAGGTAAAGCACGCACGTCTGACTGAGAACTATGAACCAGCCAGCCAGGCAGGCACGCGGCTCCTCTCTCTGTGCTGTACTCCCCTCCCCCCTGTCAGTAGCAGGCAGGCAGGCACATGGCTAGCTCTATTTCTCTCTCTCTCTCTCTCTCTCTCTCTCTCTCTCTCTCTTAGCAGCAGGAAGGCACGTCTGACTGAGAACAATGCAACACGTGCGGAAATCATAGGCGCTCACAAACCGAAAGGGAAACTGACTTTGTTCGTATACCGAGTGTGTGGTCGTGAAGCGAGGCAAAAGTTTGGCGAACTTTTTGGTCATGAACCGAGTTGTACATGAACGGAGACGTTCGTGAACCGAGGTTCCACTGTATATATCTATATATATATATATATACAGTGGAACCTCGTTCATTAACGTCTCGCTCATGTATATATATATATATATATATATATATATAATCCTATGTCTGTATACTTTTCATGAAAGAACTACTTAACGTATTTTGATCGGGTTTTTTTTATATAATTTGCTTGAACATTTTGGTTGATTTTGTGACTTCTCTCATCGCGCTAAGAATTATACTTTGCTTGCAGGAGCAATATATTTGCGCTAATCTGAGACACTGGCTGTTGGGCAAGGGGAGGAGAAAACGTGATATCAGGAGTAGGGAGCCAATTGAGGCCCTCCTCACTGTCCTGTTTCACTACTAAGCCACAGGGGACAGCTAATATATCAATAAAAACAAAGTATCTGGTATTGGCATCACAGGTGGAAAGATTCAATCCTTTGTACGTCAGAGGCCAGTGTGGACCAGGTCTCAGAATCATAGAGAAGGAGATGCTACTTTTGGGTAACCCCCTTATCTTGGTTCATCTGCACAGAAATAGATAATTGTCTTTCATTCTGTCAAACTACACTCTCTGGGTACTCTTTCATACTGTCATAGCCATGCTGGCTGAATGCTTGCTGGTGGGTGGTTCATCCACTCATGGTGTCACTCACAAACTGGCTTCTGTGATGAGAAAAGTGAAACTGAAATGCAAAAGCTCTATCGAAAAGAAAAAAAATGCAAAAAATTAAAAGTACAGGCAGGCAGAAGAAATACAGGCAGGAGTATCAAGATGCAGAAATCAGAATGATACTGAACGCTAAACACAAAATGGTTGATGGATTTCAGTTAGGCTGCTACAACAGCCCCCACTCAGGGTTATGCTCCTTTTTTAAATATTAGTCCTCCAATCATGTGACTGCCACAGATTAGTGTTGCCTGGCTACATAACAAAATGGGTGGAGTTAAGGGGTCACAGCATCTTATGTCATATCAGAAAGTAGTCTGGCATGTGGTAAGCAGTCCCTTCATGATGTTAGCAGAATTGTCAGGTGAAGATAACGGAATAATTTCCTTAGAGATGCATTTTTGCTCAGGCTGTTTTAAGTAGACATGCAAGGGTTTTTTGGAACAACACTCCAAACGCGCGTGTTTTGCCGAAAGTATTGTTAAATAAGTCACTTCTGGAAAATCATTTAGTGACTGGCTGGGGCATGCATTCAGACAGAATTGAGCTTTTGAACTGAATACCCTCTTCCGCCTCAATCATTGGTCAGGAGGTGGGAAGCGGGTCCTAATTTATTTAACAAAATTTCAGCTAAAATACATTTGGGTAAATGACATATGGGTTGTTCAACGTTAATAAACTGAGATTTCCCTACATGGAAATTTTTCTTTTTGGTCAGCATTGGCCCCCTATTGTGTCAAAAGTTTTATCTCCTTTCTCCATAAAAGCACAAGAATAACATTTTTTACTGCCCATTACTACAAACAACATGGAGTCAGTAACAGATTATGTTATGTTATTATATTAACAGTATTCCTTTAAGAAACATCCACCATGATATCCAATACGACACTGCTTGCTTGTTTCTTATCATACCCAGTTTTAAGAAGTTGCTTCCACCCTGCATGTGTCACTGGGAATATGAGTTAAAATAAGACAAGATCAAAATTTCTTTGTAAGAAATGGTCCGAGGCGTTTTAAGAATTTGGCAAGAATGTATTAATATTAAATTAAGATAAACAATTGTGTCTCTGTTCAACTTTTTGATGTCTCAGCATATAGAGGAGACTAATGTGTATTGAGCTCTTTGTTCACATGGCTGTCTGATTTCTGGAGGAGAAGGAGCTTGATATTGATTTGATTTTATTTGATATTAAACATAAATGTATGTTACTAGCATTGATTACATTTTGGTTTTCTATGTGTCGAAACAATGTGTTTAGAGCAATGTGATTCATAAAAAATACTAAATTATTTAGAAACAATGGTCAATGCTTAAGCCAAAATATACTAATGCATTGTTAAGAAGTACAAATCCTGATTAAAAACAGCCAAGAACATGAATAAGTTTTGGAGAATGAATTTGAGAAATTGTTTGTGTTATTTAAAATGTGTTTTTATCTTGGAGTCTAGGTAAGACTATTGTTGGAGTTGTATATGATATTTTTCACATTATTCTGGTAGGTGAATGTGTTTATTCCCTCTGATAACCTCCATCCTAATGATTCAAATTTGTATGAATTAAAATGGTGTGTGTTGTTATTATCCACAAGACTGATTTAACACACAAGTCTTTGAGATAGGATGAAGAATTTTGGGGAACTGGTAGAAAATATATGCAGACATGGGGAAAACACGCAAACTTTAAACAGTTAGTGACCAACCAAAAAGAGCTGCGGGTCAGTGGTAACCGAACCCAAGAAACTTCAGTTGTAAAACTGCATTCAGCAACGCTTCAAAGTCCTACCAAAAGCAGTAATTACAAATCAAGAGTAGTATCACCCATTAAGTCACTGTCACTCACACCAACCTCCGCAAAACACAAAAACAATCTTGGTCGTTTTCTTTTAGAAATTTCTCCCATCGTAGACTGCTGATGTCAAAGTGTGACCCTGTGTAAATCACTTAATTTCTGCCATAAATAAACTCTTGCAACTTTCACATTTTTCATCAATGTCTCCATGATATGACACTTGTAAGAAATCCACTTAGCTTGAATCCTCCGAACAAATAACTACATGTTTGTTGTCTTTGAGATCACAGGTCAGTCTTAAATATGATTTTGTTGTGTTGTGTCTGGTTGACAGTGTCTTATTTATAAGACTTAATAAACTTAAGTCTTCCACCTGCTCACTGGACCCTCTGCCTACTTGGTTTAAAGCATATTTGTCATGTGTGCTGGAAGAGTAGACATTTTTAGTATGTTTCTGGAATTGTATATGTTGGATATAGTCTTAAAAAGTTCTTGATCAAGGCAATTTGATTATTAAAGACCAATTTTTCTGTGTCCCAATTAAATTTCCTTTATTAAAAAAAATAAATGGTCTTCTTATGAAAATGGCAATTATTTTTTCCTTATACTCCTGGATGTCTTGATACCGTACGTCATCCTTTCCTCTTTCAGTCCTTCAGTCTTATGTAGACCTTAGTGACAAGCTTTTGCTATGGTGTCAGTTTTTCTGTTGCGTGGCAGTCTGTGTTTATTGGTATCCATAAATCCGACTTTTCTCTTTTAATTGAGGTGTTGCACAGGGCAAAATAGTTGGCGAATTCTTATTTATTATTTATCTTTTCACATTTCATGGGCTTTTTACACAGTTCAGAAGACTTTCTGTTTCTGAGCAAACACAAAATTTTCTACTAATGAGTGGCTGATTTGGTATTAGTTGTCAGCCACGATCAAGAGAACGAAAATACTCAGAAAAAATCTGATGTGTCCACCACATGACTTCACCTCCATAAAGCTGTGATTATAGCAGTAACAGTTACAAGCCAATGTTTTATTATGCCATTAAGGAATGAAATGAAAGAATAGTGTCTTGATGAAAAAAATAACTTTTACCATTTCCCGTTATGGGGCTCAATAAAATCTTCTTATATAATATGCTATTGTGGCTGTCTGTTTGTCTGTCCGGGATTTTAAATCACCTGTAGCTTGCAAATCGTTTGACCTATTGGCTTGAAATTTGGTACACATACACTACGCCAGGGATGTCAAACTCACTACCATTGGTGGGCAGCTTTGACTGCCATACGTGTGTCAGCGGGCTGCACTGTAACAAATGCTATTATACAAAGTTACTATAGCTTTCTTTCCAATACTGACAACTTTACAAAATGTAACACTTAAAGTTTAAAGAAAAGCAATTTGTTTCCATACAATCTCCATACAACAGCGTACAATTAGTGTCTTTGCCTCTTAGCCAGGTCCTTATATAGGAGTCTTACAGTCTGAGATCCATTTCTTTTGTTCTGACACTTGGCATCTCTTGTTAGTAACCAGTTCGTCAATATCAGGCTTGAAATCTTGTGCAGCTGCAACTTTTATGAGGGGTGAAAGGTGCTCAACAGTAAGTTTTGAGCGATGTGGGGTTTTGGTAGCTTTCATTAATGAAAACAATTGCTCACAAAGGTAAGTGCTTCCGAACATAGACCAGTACTCTCCATGCCAAGTTACGGATCTGCACATACAAGGGTGGCAGGTAAGCATACAAGTCTGGCACACCAAATTCGTTGTATTTTACATTCAGAATAGAATCTGACTGTAGTTCAATCAATTCCATTTGGATATTCTTGAGTGCATTCTCAACGTTGTAAGTGTATGGTGGCGCAAAGCCCTGTTCGTGTAAACTGAAATCACGAAAAAGCTAACTGAATTCATTGCTCAATAATTCAAGTTGGAAAACAAATACTATAAAAGTAAAATTTTACTTTACTCAGTTTACTTCAAAGTTTTTATTGTAAAATAAGCCAATATGCAAAAAGCCCCGACGTACATTAATTTTACAAACTGAAAATAACAAAGATTTGTTAACAAACAACTCACTAACTTCTCGCATCCACTTCAGATCTTCAGCTGTAGTCTGCACTAACTGTTTGTTACAATACTAGCAGAAAATTTACATAAAACTAGAGCAAAAAAACATGAAAATATTCATCCATCCATCCATCCTCTTCCGCTTATCCGAGATCGGGTCGCGGAGGCAGCAGCTTGAGCAGAGATGCCCAGACTTCCCTCTCCCCGGCCACTTCTACTAGCTCTTTTCGGGGGAATCCTGAGTCATTCCTAGGCCAGCCGACAGACATAGTCCTTCCAGCGTGTTCTGGGTCTTCCCTAGGGCCTCCCCTCGGTTAGACGTGCCCAAAACACCTCACCAGGGAGGAGTCCAGGAGGCATCCTGATCTGATGCCCGAGCCACCTCATCTGACTCCTCTCAATGCGGAGGAGCAGTGGCTCTACTCTGAGCGCCTCCTGGTTGACTCAGCTTCTCACCCTATCTTTAAGGGAAAGCCCAGACACCCTGCAGAGGAAACTCATTTCAGCCACTTGTATTCGTGATCTCGTTCTTTCAATTCACTACCCACAGCTCATGACCATAGGTGAGGGCAGGAACGTAGATCGACCAGTAAATTGAGAGCTTTGCCTTACGGCTCAGCTCCTCTTTCACAACAACAGACCGATGCCATCACTGCAGACGCAACACCAATCTGCCTGTTGATCTCCTGCTCCATTACGTGAAAATATGCGAGCTATTCCTACTCGTGATGGTCAGTTCTGCCCAGTGGCCAGTCTCAGCAGCCCAGCCACTAGTGTAGCCTGCCAGGTTGCTGCAGCCTAGCATTTCAGGTGCGACGTTGCGGCTCATTAACTTTGTTCAAGGCATTTAGGGGGAGGGGGGTATGGGGAGGGGGGCAGTGTCATGCCTAGGGTATTAAGGAGCTGACGCCGCAGCTGCAACTATACTAGCAGATGACGTTTCTGGTACCGTAATGCCATGGGAAAACGTTCTTTTCTCAGAAGGCGGAAGTAAGAAAAGTAAATAAGTAACGCCAAAGATGCAGAATGATTCAATCACAAACGATAGTAATCATTTTGTACAAGTTTAGTGCTAACTAGGATCTGTCATGCGGGCCACACAGATTTCTGTGTGTTTGACATGCCTGCACTACATGATGTTTACTATCGGGGTGATGATTGACCTCCGAGGTTATTCCTCTTTTTATTTTTATTTTGTTTTATTGTAGAATCAACTCTCGACAGTGGCTACAAGGTCAGCTGTGTGGTGCATGTGTACGGGTTCCGTTCTCATCCCTACCACCTTCGCCGTCACTTCCCCTATCTCTTCATATCTTAAATCATTCTTGAGGCAGACCTAAGTGCCAGCTTAAATGAAAAATGAAGGAAAACGTACTAAGTTATTGCAACACAAACACTGACTTAATCAGTTTTAACACAAAAAGATGCCGACTAAAGAAGAGAAGAAGTGGGCTGCTAGGTTGGAGAAAAGAAGAACTGCTCAGGAAGCCGCAAGTGCATCAACCTCTGAGCAAACGAATGCTAAACGTACAGAGAAAGAGTATGAAAACTATGAATGCTCAAGTCAAGTGTATTCGTTATCGTGCAGTGAACAGTTACTGGTCATTAATATTTCTCGTGAATATAAATATTTTGAAATGCAGTTGCAATGTTAACGGCTCTGGCATGTTTAAGTTGGATTAAGCGATTTGTTTTTAAGTTATCGCTTCCACAGATTCCAATCCTGACACAAACACACAGATCCGGATCATTCTGAAAGTTGCTAGATTGTGTTCATGGATTCCTAAAATGTAGAAATACTTGGAAACCTCAGGGTTAAAATTTTGACTTTTCCAATATGCACAGCATTTATGGTATATACCAGAGGTGGGTAACTTTATTCTTGATCTTTCTGACTTGTGATTTGCTTGACAGTATTTAAAATTAAATTAAAAATGCAAGATGTGAGGGTTAAAAATCACCAACACAATAACAACATTTTTAAACTTTGTCATTTCAAGATTAATATAGAATGGTACACAGTCTAGGGAGTTGGCTCCGGACACTACAGTATGATTGATGTACCATTGTTCCAAATAACTTACCACTTCAGCCATGAAACCCTATGCTTGTTTCCTCAGCCGTCTCCTTGATTCACAGTCTACTTATTTTCTACTTATATCTCTGCAAACTTCTGATCCAAGTGAGAATCTTTCCTTCTGCCAAGCCATGCAAAAGGGATGCTGTGGAGGGGGGCATTTTAAGTGGTTTATCATCTTATATATAAACATCTATGAGTGGAAGTGTGTGTGTCTGTCTGTCCGGTCCAGAAATGAGAGGTGGAATCGGGGTAAGGGCTCCACCTCTGAAGAAAGAGAAAATTCGCTTAGTCGCTAATAACACAAGCTGGGCCAGCATGTCAGCAAAACGAAACCACAGAAGAAAAACAAAGTCGCTTAGCCGCTAACATTGGCAAAACGGTATCACTTTTACTTTTCCTCCTGCCGCTAATGCAGAAATGATGCGAGCACGTTGGCAAAATGAATTCTCCTAGGAGAGATGCCTAGAGTAGTTCCTTTCAATTACCTGACATCTCTACATTTCAGTTTTTTTTCTGACGATTTCAATAGTTTCTAGGCCCCCGGGCTTTTCACAGCATGGACTTACACAGCTAATTATATAATAAGTGATGTCTGTGAGTGTTGTGTAGGGCTTCTGGTGTTATGGCCAAAATCATAGCTCCATCTATTTTGTTTTTTATAAAGGCTAAGACTTTACAATATGCTATCTGAGTGGCATGTATTAAATAATGTTTAAATGGCTGAGACGTTTAGATACCTAAACTAAGTGATGTCTGATTTAAGATTGCTTTAATTCTTTAACCCTTGTAGTTGGAAGGAACTACACGCAGAGGTCACTAACAGGCGGACCTCGGTCCGCATCCGGACCGCAAAGCTGTCTCATACGGACCTTGACTTACAGCCAAAACAAAAGGTTATCATCTAAACATGATGTGGCGCTTCTATTTTTATCCGGCGCAGCTTTTGTAATCTTTACGGTAATGGTGAGGAAATACACAGTATACGCGCTAAGCCATTTCACGCGATACCTCTCATCCAATCAAGTCTGCGGATTCTAGTCGGTGAACGTTGTTTTACGAATCCATGTACGCAAACAGAGCAGGGATTTTTCATAGATACGGTCGAAAAGAAGAAAGATAGTCAAACGTGTGTTAGAGGCAAGGTCAGGAACCGAAACGTTCGAAAGAAATGTAGCGATAAAAATAAAGACTACTGAGAGATACTGTGAGACTGTGCTGGATAAAGAAGAGACGAGTGACACGGCGAAAGGGGCAGAAATATACGGAGCAAATGGCGCTCTCTAAAAGAAGGAAAGTGGACAGCGAAAATAGGGTATTTAATCCAGAATGGACAAACTCATTTCTGTTCATACTTCCCACTGGAAACACTAAACCTTTTTATGTCTCATGTCTATGAGAATGGCTCTGACTCCATTCAAGCCCAGGTTTAAAACCCTGGCAGGACAAGCTAGAGCTCAATTCTCTCACTGAGCAAAAAAGTGTGGCAATGAATATAAGAGGGGAAGAAAATGGGCATTTAAACCTGTTACATTGTTAAGATGTGTTGAGATTTGTTATCTGTGAAATTGGTTGAGACTTGAGTCCAAATGTGAAACAGAAAAGGGGAAATGTTAAGCTTTTTCTCCATTCCTTTTGTATTCTTCTGAAGTTTAGCACTTTATTTAAGCATGCACAGTTTTCATAATTTATTTTTGTCTTATTTTGAAGTGCAGCCCTACTTTTGTTTATTAAATTAAAGAAGAAATTATACACTGACAGAACAAAAAAGTACATATTTGCAGTCATACATAAATGTTCAGTTCTGTGTTTGAAAATAAATATTGTCAAAAGGATTATGAATTGTACTAAACTAATTTGATTTGAAAGTCTAGTATTAATTACATGCAGATGTTGATACAACTACTAGGCTACTTAAATAGACATGATACTAAATAGTTAGACAACATGATCTTCAGACGGACCGGACCTTTGCTTCAAGAAATTTTCTCTGACTGGACCTCGATAGATTTTAGTTGAAGACCCCTGTAATGTATTCCAAAGCATGGCAAAATTATACTGTTTGGCATAAGATGTCGCCCTTTTTGGAAACATTTGGTCTCTTGGCCTTAAAGAATCTCTCAAAACAAGTATAGGAATTGTTGTTATATTATTTTTAATTTAAAAAAAAATACATATAAACACACTGTAAAGGCCAGCCCTGACACAGACAGGCGTAGGGCACGGGTTTAAAGCACACAAGAGTTTTTCTTTTTCTTTTTCTTTGTGGGAAACGCCTTCCTTGTCCCCAAAAGTCAAACACAGTTCCCAAAACACAAGCACACCTGTACATAGTACTCTTCTTCTTTCCTTTCTCCTTTCTCCTCCAGGCGAGCTTTGTCCTCCTCCTCCTCCTCCTCACATGTGTAGATGTTTATATATAAGATACCAGTCACTGTTACTTCTTCTACAAACTATTTTCTCTGATAAAGTTTATGTTTAGGTTAGATGTTTGTATATGTCATACATTACCAGTGTGAAAAACTCACACTCGATTAGTTCCAAATAGTGGTGAAAATATCAGCACCTTTTTACTCCAGTCTTCTCAACAATGACTTGACTTGAATAAAACAAGTGACTCAACACGACTTGCTTGAATGTCATCCTTAAAAACTGAGACTTGACTTGAAAGTTGAAGATTAGGACTTGCAGCTTACTTGAGGTTTACATATGTAAGACTTAGTCCTATCCCTGGTGTGCACTCTAGAGGAGAAAGGAGAACCAACCAGAGATTTTAAACGTTATCATGTAAAAATATTTTCATCTATCCAATCAAATGTGGGGTCATGAGGAGCCTGGGCCTATCCTAGCATCACTTAGAATCAGTCAACCACAGTGAATACTTCTCCTACATAGGAGAAAAATAAATTGCAACACTCTGATACTTTTGACATTATGTAGTGCAAACAGAATCACTATGTGTAATTTAAAATTTTGGAACATCTATTTAAAAAAATTACTAAAAAAAAGCTAGTGTGAACCCCACAACAGGTACCTGTCCAGGTATACTGCATAATCAAGAAACTGTGGGTTCTCTTTTCCACTTGTTTTGGCTTTTATCTAATTTTGCAGTGCTATAACCGTGCAAGATATAGGGTCTCCACGTTTCATACATTTTAAGTTCTTTTATAGTGTAATAAAATTATTTTAATGTGCATCTCATTACATACTAAAGTTTAATTTCACCTTAAATTTGTTGCAATTGTTCCGTAGAGTGCAATAACCTTTTCAAGAATCTATAAATCTGTGGTCGCATTGTCATGTGTACTCCTGAGTCTCCTTGATATTCATGGTAATGGTTTTTATCCATTATGCTCTTCATACAGTTAATATTATTATGAGTTCAGTCTTGGAAAAATGTACATTTCTTTATAACAATATCCATTGGAGTGTCACATGATTTCACTTTGTCAAAGCTTGATTTATCCAAAAGAAGTGAGTGACAGTATAATCCATATTACGGGAGAGTTTAGTCTTGTTTACCTTGTAAAAAGCATGATCTTCACAATGCTTCATAGCTAACATTCAGCCTCTTGTTTGGTCATTCATTCCTAAAGTGGTGAACTGAAATTGATGTTTAAATGCTGGTTTTGCAGCACAATTGCACTGAGAAACACTTCACCCTCTCTCTGTCTCCTTGGATGCTGATTGAATCTATTCTTTCTAATGTTAGAGAGCTTTATTTTTCTTTTTCAGATTAATATGTTGACCTTGAAGGAGGTCTTAGACAAGATTGCGACGACATATGTGCTAAACTGAGTAATAAAATGAAGTCTTTTGCTATAAAATATGGATTTTAAGTGAAATATAATGCTATCATTATATGCTTTATTTGCTATCCTGTTTCACATGTATGTTGATTGGCTAATTCCTTACATCCATGCACCATATTCATTCCTGTGTTAAGTCTAAAGTTACCCTTTCAGCTGGCGATACTGAGCAAGTGTATCTTGAATTGAACACCAGTGCATTAGGGGAGAGACTGTCACAGGGAAAATTAGAGGAACTGTCTGATTTTAACACAAAGAAAAGGAAGTCAGTCGTTGGAGTATAACCATGTAATTACCGTAAAATCTTGCTTATAATGTGTGAAATTTTCATTAATTTTAGTATGCTACAAATTGGGGTGTACATTATAGATGAGACATAATTTCTCTCATAGATCAACATAAAACATCTGTTGCTGCATGCAGTGCACTGTTGCTGTAGGTTAGCCATCTTTGACTGTAGTGACATCAGCAGTGGCAGCGCAGAAGAGTGGATGACAACAGGGCTGTTTTCTTAAAAGCACACAAAGAAATGGTGTCACACATAAATCAACCTAAATCATCTGTTTGTGGTTCTGTGGCTACTCTTGCTACATGTTCGCCATCACTGGCTATAGCGGTGGTGGTTGTGTGGGGATAGTGTCCGCGATGGTGAATGTCACAGTATGACTCAGTCTGGTTTGTACCTCTTGTCATTGGAAGTGGCGATCTTCCTAGGTGAATGTTGTCGAAGCCGCATCAGCTACACGAACGTGTACAGGACCGTGAACAACTGCCGACCGATCAGCTGATGCTGGTACCTCACTTTCATTTATGATCTCGATCTCCATATCACTTGCACCAAAATTGGAGTCCGATAAGTCAGAATCCAATTAAAAAATAATAAAATATATGCAAAGCGTCATCCACTGAGTATTTTGCTTTGTGAATTCGCTTTGCTGTGTTGCCAGATGTCGATGGCATTTTTGCTGTTTGTTCGCTCTTTGCTACTCACACACACATAGGGATTAGATATCACAAGTCAATGAGTCTAATATTCCTCCAAGCAAAGCGAGTCTATCTTAACTGTAACAGTGAGTTTTTTTGACGTTTACAGTTAATTATCGCCGTCACCTCTCCTGTCAGCAAAAGTTGACATTCACCCTAAAATCTTGAAAAGTTAAGGGCATGCAGTATATATGAACTTCTTTTCTTTTCAGTATATATGAACTTCTTATTTTCTACAATTGATCACCTACTAAACCCAGGTAACTCAAAGGAATGCCTCCTAAGTACTTCCAGTAAAACCTGTGAGGCTATCGCTGTATTTTTCAATCAAAAAATTAATGATATTAGAAATAACATAATATATCCCTCCAACACTAAGGATCCTCCTAAACCCCAGCATTCTGTTATAAACAAATTAAACTCTTTCACTAGGATAGATTTACCTGATTTATAAAAAATAATATCTCAATTAAATCCCTCCACCTGCGTCCTTGACCCGATACCAATAAGGTTTTTCAAAGAAGTATTGGGCGTGCTAATTGATAATGTTCTTGACATAGTAAATTTGTCATTAGATACGGGGGTCTTCCCAGACTGTCTTAAGACTGCTGTAGTTAAACCCCTTCTTAAGAAACATAATCTTGACCCCCCGGCTCTTGAAAATTTTAGACCCATCTCTAACCTGCCTTTCTTAAGTAAAGTTCTGAGAAGGCAGCCATTATGCAGTTAAATGACCACCTCAATAAACATGCTATTCTTGATAAATTTCAGTCGGGTTTTAGAACAAATCACAGCACAGAAACTGCACTTTGTTAAAGTAGTAAATGATTTGCAGTGAATGCAGACAGAGGCCATTTATCTGTTCTCATCCTCTTAGATCTGAGTGCTGCATTTGACACCATTGATCACAATATTCTTAGAAATCGCCTTAGTCAATGGGTGGGCCTCTCTGGCAGTGTCTTAAATTGGTTTGAATCCTACCTGACAGGGAGAAAATTTTTGTTAGTTGTGGGAATTACAACTCGAAGACACATGATATCCAATATGGTGTTCCACAAGGCTCTATCCTGGGTCCGCTGTTATTCTCAATCTACATGCTTCCGTTAGGTCAGATTATCTCAGGGCACAACGTGAGCTACCACAGCTATGCTGATGACACACAGCTGTACTTATCAATAGCACCTGATGACCCTGATTCTATTGATTCACTAACAGAATGTCTGACTTGTATCTCAGAATGGATGAATAGTAACTTTCTCAAGTTAAATAAAGAGAAAACTGAAATCTTAGTGATTGGCAATAATGGATACAATGAGGCTATTAGAAATAAACTGGATACATTAGGATTAAAAGTCAAGACGGAGGTAAAAAGCTTAGGGGTAATTGTTGACTGTAATCTGAATTTTAAATCATATTAATCAGATCACTAGGACAGCATTTTTTCACTTAAGAAACATAAGTAAAGTTAGACCTCTTATATCACTGAAAGATGCTGAGAAATTAGTTCACGCGTTTGTTTTCAGTCGACTAGATTACTGTAACGCACTCCTCTCAGGACTACCCAAAAAAGACATAAATCGTTTGCAACTAGTGCAGAATGCAGCTGCTAGAATCCTAACTAGGAAAAGAAAATCCGAACACATTTCTCCAGTTTTGATGTCACTACACTGGTTACCTGTGTCATTCAGGATTGACTTTAAAATTCTGCTTATGGTTTATAAAGCCTTAAATAATCTCGCCCCATCTTATATATCGGAATGTCTGACACCTTATATTCCAAATCGTAACCTCAGATCCTCAAATGAGTGTCTCCTTAGAATTCCAAGAACAAAACTTAAAAGAAGTGGTGAGGTGGCCTTCTGCTGCTATGCACCTAAAATCTGGAATAGCCTGCCAATAGGAATTCGCCAGGCTGATACAGTAGAGCACTTTAAAACACTGCTGAAAACATATTACTTTAACATGGCCTTTATATAACCAATAGAACTTAATTTAACTTAATCCTGATACTCTGTATGTTCAATTCTTCATAATAACTATTCATGGTGGCTCTAAAATCCGTACTGACCCCTACTCTCTCTTCTGTTTCTTTTTCCGGTTTCTTTGTGGTGGTGGCCTCGCCACCTCCACCTACTCAAAGCTTCATGATGCTCCAACAATGATGGATGGATTAAAAGGCAGAAGTCTACGTGACCATCATCATCAAGTCCTTCCGTGAGAACCCTAAATCCAAAGAGGACTGTTTCATTTATGTTAGGTAGAATGCCCAGAGGGGATTGGGCAGTCTAATGGTCTGGAATCCCTACAGATTTTATTTTTTTCTCCAGCCGTCTAGATTTTGTTTTTTTTTTTCTGTCCCCCCTGGCCATTGGACCTTATTCTATGTTAATTAATGTTGACTTATTTTATTTTCTTATTGTGTCTTTTATTTTTCTATTCTTTATTATGTAAAGCACTTTGAGCTACTGTTTGTATGAAAATGTGCTATATAAATAAATGTTGTTGTTGTTGTTTTTTAACTGAATATTTTGGGATAAATAAGCATGCGGGCGGCACGGTGGCGCAGTGGGTAACGCTGCTGCCTCAGTTTGCATGTTCTCCCCGTGCCAGCGTGGGTTTCCTCTGGGTGCTCCGGTTTCCTCCCATAGTCCAAAGACACGCAGGTTAGGTGCATTGGCGATCCTAAATTGTCCCTGGTGTGTGCTTGGTGTGTGTGTGTGTGTGCCCTGCGGTGGGCTGGCGCCCTGCCTGGGGTTTGTTTTCTGCCTTGCACCCTGTGTTGGCTGGGATTGGCTCCAGCAGACCCCTGTGACCCTGTAGTTAGGATATAATGAGTTGGATAATGGATGGATGAAATAGCATGCATATTATACACAAATATGCAAGATTCTTTGGTATATGAACAGTTACCATATATACTCACGTATAATTTGGGTTTCAAATTGATCATAAAATCAGACCCCAACTTATATGGCTGTTGAAAAATGAGACACTTAATTTTTTTTTTTTTTTACATCGTCTTGCTTTTTCCAACCTCGCATCAGTTTCCCAGACAAATCGAATTTTGTTAAGGCAGCAAAGTTACCAATTTCTTTCACTACTTTAGCGTCATTTACATTAAAACCAGCATCATATTTTCTTTGGATCGAATGCTCCATCGTAGAGAAGGGATGCTCTTGCCGTAAAGGTGTATGAGGGTGTGAGATACAAAAAACACAAATTAGTGCAAACGTTGCTTCAGAATAGTTTTGATATTACCGTGTGGTCACGTAGGCACAATACAGAGAGAAAGAGAGAGGTTAGGAGCACGAGCTGATACAGCGCATTGCTGCACCCACACAGAAAAAAAAGGCAGTGTGCTCCATGGTTACTCTCTCAGTTGGCCATTAGGATATCATAATCCCTTGTACCAATAGTGTGAGTTTTTCACATTCGACTGCCCTGTAGTTAGGATATAGCGGGTTGGGTAATAGAAGGATGGATGGATGGATTTACACGACCAGCATTATAAAATACTAGAAATTATACTGTAAAATCAAGTACCAACTTATCCGCGAGTATATACGGTAAGTTAAAAAGTAGATAAACAGTCAATCATATTGGAACAGTTCCAAGTTTATGTATCAGTCTTCAGGGAAAGAATCAAGTGAATTGTAGAAGTCCATCTGAGCACACTAACTGTTCCAGAGGTGCTTTATCTCCAGTTGGTAGAAAATAGTCACTCATCAGTGCCTTAGAAGTTTAAATCTATGCAGCTTGTGAAGAAGGCAACTATTAAAATAAAACAGATTATATTTTTTAGGATTTCTCTGTACTGTACCAGCAATTTAAGTACCTTGTATCACTTTCTAATATGACTGTTTATCTACTTGTTTATAACTGTAATATTGTACCACCTAGTGCCATTGGGTTCTTGGTCTTTACATCATGGCGGACACCTAAAGACACGGAAGTTGGTTTTAAGCAGACAGAGCTGCATGTCTGATGACATACTGTAGGTGAGCTGACCACTCCCTGCTACCCAGAAGATTGAATCCCATCAAATCTCAACACCTCCAATATCTTGTCGTCACCTTCCATAGGTAGAAGGGGTAGTAGTTTTGAAATAGAGCAGTGGCACCAAGGGCCCAGTAGGAAATGAGAAGTCAGACAGAAAAAGAGATAGTAACAGCGTGCATTTGTTATGATGTCATTTTTTTTTCTGGTATACGTCTTATTGACTAATTACATTAGTTTACGCTAATTTTTTAAATATCAAGGGTCCCTTTGCTAGAATGCAGGTGGGCATTGCTGGGGGTGTGTCTGAAAGATAAATTGGAGTAAAGGAGTATTACTCTCAAAAGTTTTTGGATATTTAGTTGACAATCTGGAGGGCTATTCATAGTGATTTTCTGAAAAACAACATACCATTGGTTTTTTTAGACATTGAATTTATCGATCTCCCTTTCTGACTTTATGAAAGATTGCTTTTATTTCTAATTTGCCTCAAACTTGGCTTGCAACTTTTTTTTCTCATTTCCTGGTTCTTGTTGACACCCAGACATAACAGCTTAAGAAGCTGTGCAGAAAAAAAACAACCAAACTGCATCTTTAGACTGACGGATTTGTTCCGAGACACAGCCTGACAAGGTTAAACATCCTTAGTGTTGACATGAAAAGGCTACCTTAGGACTGAGTGCTGGCCTACAAAATTAAACTGAAGCCATTCAGTTAAAAATTGAATAACATACTTGGGTGACATGTTGGAAATTAAGGAAAATGGATTTAGGATGGAAGCATTACTTCACACAAGGGGCAATTGGAATGTCAGAGTAATGTAGTAGGAACATATAGTTTGATAACTTTTGAGAAGGATTTGTAAAAAACATTAGGCTAGTTTAACTGTTTATCACATAACTAGCCATACTAAGTGCCATGCTTTTACTTTTAAATTTCTAAATTTACCAACTTATCCAGTGATACCAGTTAAATATCCATTTACCTTTTTTTTTAATACAGGAGTTGCAGGGTCTCCATAATATTAAGTCCAATGAAGGAGCCAAACTTGGATGGGACACCAGTCCTCCTAAGGACACACTCACTTACTTCCTCACTTTGAGCCAATGGAGTGTTTTGTGTGTGTGTGTTTGTTTTGTTCCTCGACTTAACAAACATTCAAACACTGAGAGAGCATGTGGACTTCACAAAGTCAATGATGGGATGTTAATGAAATAGAGGTCACTGTAGCATAATGCTGCCATATTATATGTTACAAAGAGAGCTGGTATATCAGTTAGGCAGTAAAAACCTATTCTAAGAGCAGTAAACACATGTTGTATACTATTAAAGATATAAAAATATGTAATAACTTTTCAATTTTTCTGTATGTGTCCTAATTCAAAATAAAAATCAATGTAACATAAAAACATTTTAATAAATTATTCACAGGGAGGTCAGCCTTAACTTATCTAAAATGCTTAGGTCTGTTTGCCACAATAGAAGAAGCAGGCTTGAGGTGGTTGACTGGTCCAAGCTGCTTTGCTGCATTTGTGTCTTTGGAGTTTACAGAATGGTTTTTTTTTCATATTAAATGAATGGAGTGGTGGCTTTGTTTGGTAAGGATCTCCACTGGTATCTGAAAGGTTGCTGGTTTAAACCTCTGTTGGGTCCTTGAGCAAGGCCCTTAACCTGAAAATTCCTCCTGGAGTACTGTACAATGGATCACTCTGCACTCTGACCCCCAAAGGTCATGTGAAAAGACAATTTCTCCTTGGGGATTAACAAAGTATATTTAAAAAAAAAAAAAAAAGAATGAAGACAGTTCAAGAGTTGATTTACTTCAGCTACTTTTATTGTTTCATTAAAACTTCCATTTTGAGGAAAGATAATCTTATTTTGGAACTGTTTTATAAAAAGTTTTCATATTCAAATGTAATTCAAAAATGTTTTTAGATAGTGTTTGATAGCGTTCAGTGTTCTGATTGGGGGGAAAAAGTATGGGGCAGAAAGGTTGCAATGATTTGTGTAAATGCAATATAGAAAAGGACGTCTGTGGTGTGGAATGGCGAATACCTGAAAGTACAATCAAACTGTGTGGCTTGTCAGAAGATTTAGGCCACTTTCCAGTCATTGGGCTCCCAATATGGGACTCTTGACTTAAACTATAAAAATAAAGTATACTTTATCCAAAGAACAGAAATTCATTTTTCTCCTTAAAGTCTGTTGCCTAATCAAGTCATTTTCATTCGATAGAGATGATAAACTTAAAATGGCATGACATAACAACTAACAACATCACTCAAACCTCATTCATTAAGTTCAGGGTCATGGGAGTACTAGACGGATAGTATTTTATTTCAGAGGACCAAGAAATTTTATAACAGACATCATCAAATACACACACAAATTACAAAAAAGAGAAAATTTGGCTAAATATTATAAGAACCATTCTTGACACACTTCTGTTGAATAATTCATAATCTCAAAGCAGTCAATGCTAGTGTGTCTGAGAGGAGATGTGCAACATTGTTCATAATGGCTGTCAGTTTTGTCTTCATTCTCTTTGCTGCTAATACCTCCAGTGGGTCGAGAGTGCATTCCATAATTGAGCTTGCTCTCTTAATCACCTTGACTCTCTTGAAGTAATGTTTGCAGCCCAGCACACCAGAGCACAGAAAATCACGCAGGCTATCACAGAGTTAAAGAAGCATGTCATTATGCACACTGAATGAGCGCAGTTGCCATTTTCCTCTCTGTCACTAGACCAGCCCAGCCAGTCATTGATGTGGTGGACCCACAAGTACTTGTAGCAGCACACCACTTCCACACCCACACCATCACCCTGAGTAGTGACCAGATGTTGAGGTGCAATCATGAATCAGGACTGGGGAGAGTGCCAGTCCATCACAGGACTTACTTGCACTCGTGAAATGTATTTTATCTACATCGTTCTACTGTGACACTTCACTGGTACAGTACTACCATTTCCATATTTCTGGGTCTGAATTGAGACAAATTATGTGATTTGTTTAAAATTATACTTTGATTTGGTGGCGGGACTAAAACACCCTTGGGGGTTTACAACACCATGACATAGTCATTAGGCATCATTGTATAGAGGATTCATTTGCAACTCATTTGGAAAATATGTTTTCACTTTGTCATTTTGGGTTACTGAGAGTAGATTGATAATCAAAAATAGTACATTTAGTCATTTAAAATGAAATCTGCAAATGAATAAAGTGTGCAAGAAGTGAAGGGGTCCGAATCCACTGCATACTGTAGTTACTGTATGACATGCGTTCTACAGTCTCTATTCATACATAAAAATTCTAAATGGTATTTTACTTCTTGAATAAAGTTATATAAAAAGTGAAATCCCCTACCTTTTCAACTTTGCGTGTTTACAAGAATACTGAATATGAAAGCAACTGGGATTTTTTCAGTCTCTAGAGGTATATCTCAAATAGTGAATAAAGCTTATTTTCTTTCTTCACAAATAAACCATCTAATGAGCCTCATGAGCAATTTTGGTATTTAGCAATCATTATAATCTCTTTTCCTGCAGTACGTGCCCACTTCATGAATATTTAAGGCAAGACATACTGCATTTTCTCTCCAGAGTATTTCATGTTTTCTTTATTTGTTTGTTTTCATTCATCAAACTACTTTTCATGCGCTAGTTAGTTTATATGCTTGTATAATAATGACTGCGTTTTAAAACATTTTTATTTATCTTTCTATGACTATTTCTGGAGAGTGCTTGAAACACCAAAAGACATGACCACTATAGTTTGGGTCCATTCTATTCATATTGGAAATCTTTGTTTCAGTTCATTGTACCCCTGCACCACCCTACTACACCCATTTGAAAGGATGATTCTTCCTTTTTCAGTACAGTTAGAGATGAGGCAAAAGAAGAAAGCTATAAGAAGTACCAATTTTATCCTTAATTAACAGTGTTGGTCAAAAAAATACTTTTTTTTACCATGGTTTGAATGGACCAGTCTGTGAGCCAGAGTGCTGAACTGGAAGCCATAGAAAAACTGCACCATGGCTACTCCCAGTCACTCTTCAGTCTTGTAGGGTTCACATTACCTGAAGAAGCAAACACCTTCTTAACCTTCATAGGCTAGGGTGGTTTAATTGTACATCTGTAGACCGTCCTTAGCATGTCTGTGGTGATGCTCTACTGGCTTTTCATTATCTGTCTATCTATCTATGACAAGCCTTTTCCTGCAAGACTGGGTGCAATGCAGGAAAAAGCCCTGGACCAGAAACCAGGGAACACAAATGCACACAACCCCACACAGCAATCAAAAACAAATATGTCTTTAGTTCAAGTTCAAGTTGAAGTTTATTGTCAAATTCACATTAAGGAGACACATTTCCCTGTACAATGAAATTCTTTCTTTGCTATCCACACCAAATTACAAAACCAACGTATAAAGATACACCTAAATAACAAGTAGCAGATAGATAATAAGTAACAGAGGCAGCATAAAGTCTAAAAACAGAATAGAAATATAAAGTGTAATGTGCAGGTAGGTGTGTGATGGACAAGTCATATACAGTTGTGTGAGGTCAATAGAATGAGGTAAACTCCAGTCAGTTATTTAGGAGTCTAATGGCCTTGGGAAAGAAAGAGTTCTTTAACCTGGAAATCCTGCATTTCATACTTCTATACCTCCTGCCTGAGGGTAGAAGTGTGAACAGTTCGTGTTGAGGGTGGGTGGGCTCCCTGAGGATCGAGGCAGTTCTACAGACTCTGCAGTTGTAGATGCTCTGCAAAGAAGGCAGTGGAGTCCTGGTGATCTTCTCAGCAGTCTTTACCACTCTCTGCAGGCGTTTGCGGTCCACAGCAGTAGTGTTGCCGTACCACACAGTGATGCAGCTGGTCAAGATGCTCTCAAGAATGCAGCTGTAAAAGTTGCCCGAGGATCTTAGTCGACATACTAAACTTCCTCAGCCTCCTCAGAAAGTTTATAAAGAAAAAGTGGAATATGACCAGGGTATCTGGGGTATCACCTTTGAAGACAGAGGGAAAATATTTTGGAATAAAAAAAAAAAACTAAGGCTACAGTATCTTTATATAACATAATCGAGGGAAAAACAATGGATTGTTAGAAACAGTAAAGTTCTCAGTAGTCAAGAAGTGGAATAAGTCCTTTAGGAAATGTATGAAAGTATTTAAGCTAAATTATATATCATGATATTTACAAAATTTCAAATGGTAACAGTTTATGTCATGGTATAGACCTAAAAATCTAAAAATATAAAATATGAAGAGCTTCTGAATTATATTAAAATTACTACTGGAGTCTTGAGCTCAAACACGATTCATTATTATTATTATATTTGAACAGTAATGTAAAATACATTTAAACAAATCAAATAGGGAACAAAATTAGCAAATAATAAATACTGTCTTATAATGAAAATTACCTTTCAGTAGTGCTAAAGTTTCTTAAATAAAAAGTCAACAATGTGCTACCTTGCATGTATTGTTTTCACAAAGCTTGGAAGCTTAGGGGTAACTTATATATTATATATTTTATTTATTATATATATTATATTATACTAGCCAACCCGCGGCGTACCATACGCCGCATAATTAGGCCGGTTTTTTAATAATTTTTAAGCACAGGGAGAAAATGTAACATTTGCAAAATCGGTAATGTAATAAATCAGCAAGAAAAGCAACATTGTAACAATGCACGGAACGGACCAACACACAATCGTCCGTGCGGCGTAGCGCGGTGGGAGGGAGGTGTGTACAAAGTGCAGGAGCATCTAAGAAGACGCATGTTTGTCGCAGATGCAAATTGCTGTATGTAGCGTGTAAAACAGTTTGCTATGCTGCACGCGGTCGTGCACCGTAACCGAAAACTCGTTTTTTAAAGACTGCTCACTTCATTGTGTTTTAACCTCAGTTGTAAAGGAATGTTTTAATGATCCCATGGGATACCCCTCGCAAACCGTTTTACACGCTGCATATGGCAATTCACCTCCGCGAGAAACATGCCTCTATTAACAGTCAACGTGTGGGAGGGGGGTGTGTACAAAGGGTAGGGACGAAAACAGTGGGAGCGTATGAGTCGCACTTAGTGGCAATTCCACGGTTTGCAACCCGAATGGGGTTCAACGGCTTACCCACACCTAGACACACGCTCAATCTCATGCATAATTATTTATTGAATGGTAAACACTTCTGGAAAGACACGTTGTCTAAAACAGGTTAGTGTGAGAATACAACAGTATAAGTGAATGAAAAGATGGGACTCTGGAGAGAGGAAAATACAACACAATAGTGAACCCGCGGCATAACAAACGGCGGATAATTATTTATTGATGGTTGAACACTTCTGGAAAGACACAGGGACACTCCTCGCAAACTGTTCTACATGCCGCATACAGCGATTCACATCTGCGACAAACAAACTGTTTTACACACTGCATACAGTGAATCACATCTGCGACATGATTTTTCCTAGATGTTCCTGTCGCGTCCACCCTCGCACTCGAAGCATACACACTGCCTGCTCATGTGCCCGGTTGCAAGCCGCGTCCAGCCTCGTTCTCGAAGCATACACACCGCCTGGTTATGTGTCCGCTCGCAAGAGAAACTCACGGAGAGCCGCCCACCAGCTGCCTGTGTGTGTGCCTCTGTCTGTCTCTGGCGCGGCTTTCTCTTGCGCTGCCTCTGTGTGAACCGGTCAGGCACAGAGAAGGTCAGCTGCTGACAGAGCGTCTCGACTGTTGCAGGGCCTGCATCGGTGAAGGTGAGATGGTAATGAAACAGAGGCACAGGGCTTATTGGTTTTTAAAGACTGATTCCTTCATTGTGCTTTAACCTCAGTTTTAAAGGATTGTTTTAAGGATCCCATGGGATACCCCTCGCAAACCGTTTCACACGCTGCATATGGCGATTCACCTCCGAGAAACATGCCTCTATGAACAGTCAACGTAGCTCGGAGGTACATGACATTAACCTGACCTGCACTGCATGTGGCCTCTACGACAGACGAACATAAATGACGCCATTTTTTCTGTGTCGTTGCGTCCGAGTTGGTGGACGTGGCCCTGCGAGTTGTCGTATCCAATGGTCTTGGAGTTGGTGGGTGTGGCTCCTTCCTGTGTGCGCCATAGGTGTCTCACTTGTCGGCGGCTTAGTGAATCCACGCCCCTTCCGGCGTGCTTTTCATGGTTGTCTTGCCTTAATGAATTATATATATAGATTATACTATATTATATTATACTATATAATATATAATTATACTATATAATATGCTATATATATTATATTATATTATACTTTATATATTATATATTTTATTTATTATATATATATATATATATATATATATATATATATTTTATTTATTATTATTAATTTATATATTTTAAACTTAGGGGTAACCGTTGACTGTAACCTGAATTTTAAATCACATATTCATCAGACCACTAGGACAGCATTTTTTCACTTAAGAAATATAGCAAAAGTTAGACCTCTTATATCATTGAAAGATGCTGAGAAATTAATTCACGCTTTTGTTTTTAGTCGATTAGATTACTGTAACGCACTCCTCTCAGGACTACCCAAAAAAGACATAAATCATTTGCAACGGGTGCAGAATGCAGCTGCTAGAATCCTAACTAGGAAAAGAAAATCCAAACCCATTTCTCCTGTTTTGATGTCGCTACACTGGTTACCTGTGTCTTTCAGAATTGACTTTAAAATTCTGCTTATAGTTTACAAAGCCTTAAATAATCTCACTCCATCTTATATATCGGAATGTCTGACACCCTATATTCCAAATCGTAATCTTAGATCATCAAATGAGTGTCTCATTAGAATTCCAAAAGCTAAACTTAAAAGAAGTGGTGAGGCGGCCTTCTGCTGCTTTCCCCCTTAAAATCTGGAATAGCCTGTCGATAGGAATTCGCCTGGCTAATACAGTAGAGCACTTTAAAACATTGCTGAAAACATATCACTTTAACATGGCCTTCTCATAACTTCACTTTATCTTAATACTGATACTCTGTATGTTCAATTCATCATAATAACTATTCATGGTGGCTCTAAAATCCGTACTGACCCCTACTCTCTTCTGTTTCTTTTTCCGGTTTCTCTGTGGTGGCGGCCTGCGCCACCACCAACCTACTCAAAGCACCGTGATGCCCCAGCATTGATGGACTAAAAGCCAGAAGTCCACGTGATCATCATCATCATCATCAAATCCTTCCGTGAAAACCATAAATACAAAGAGGACTGTTTCATTTATGTTAGGTCGATTGCCCAGAGGGGACTGGGCAGTCTCATGGCCTGGAATCCCTGCAGATTTTATTTTTTTTCTCCGGCTGTCTGGAGTTTTTTTTTCTGTTTTTTCTGTCCCCCCTGGCCATTGGACCTTACTCTTATTCTATGTTATTTAATGTTGACTTATTTTATTTTCTTACTGTGTCTCTTATTTATTATTCTTCATTATGTAAAGCACTTTGAGCTACATTTTTTTGTATGAAAATGTGCTATATAAATAAATGTTGTTGTTGTTGTTGTTGGAAGCAAAAATACACAGCCAGCATCACAGGTGTCTAAGAGCAGAAAAGCTGCGAGTATCTGAAGTTCACAGCCAGAAACATTTTGACGTGGGGAAAGGAGAACACACAAGGTGGCATAATCATAATGTACAGAGCACAGCGCTGAAGAGTTAAGCACATGACAAATTAACTCTAAAGTGTGTGAAAACATTACAATGCACAGACACAACATCTCTGACAATGTATGCCAAGGCAAGAATTAATAGTTGGCTTTCATTGTCTTTGTATACATCTGGAGTAAATCTATGAGTGTATGTAATTTAATATGTGCATTTGTGTGTGTGTATATATATATATGTATATTTTTTTTTACAAGAAACCTTATTCATGATCAACTACCCAGTTTTTTAGGTCCTTCCATGTCCACAATAAAAACGCACTTTTCATTTTTTCATTTGCATACATCGTTAAGTCTGTCTCGTCTGTGGAAATATTGCAAGTGATCTACCTGTGCATGTTCTTCTTTCTAGAAGACATATTGACCCTGGCTTTAAACTTTGTACTCCAAGTTTTGTGAAAACATTGCAATACAATTTCAGGACAGTTTATTTACTTTTTTCAGGTTAGCATATATTTTATTAATATACATATACTGAAAAAACACTATAAGTGATATTTCACTTCAGTGATTATTGTAGAGATGTCTGGAGGAGAGTGATACAGCAATTCACATTTACGTAGCAACATACAATACGTACAAGTTTGTGCTTTTGATTCAGTATATGCAGTAACATTTCAATATAACTGTACTAAATAATATTTTTTTTTTTCTAAAAGGCATTTCCTTAATGGCCTAGTACCAAATTGCATCGGTCGTTCTGCTGTCACAAAGAAAGCCCACTGTTCATTCTTACTCTTATTTTTCCATCTCCACAATTATACTGCCATATGGTGTGTTGTGTCAGAAGTTAATGAAATGCCCACTGAGGTAGATGGCCGGGACCCATGCCCAGCTGGAACGCCCCTTTGACACTAGATGCACACTACATCCCCTGGAACACTTGGCAGCAGTCCCCTGGGTTGCATCGGGGCCGCTGGGAGGAATGGTGGCAAAGGAAGATTTGGTGTGTTGTTGGTGCTTTGCTTTTTATTTTGTGTGCTTCTGGGACTGTGTTTATGTCTGTGGGTACAAGGAAGTCATAACCCACTGATGAAGACAATAAATCTTTTTTGTTTAATTTTCACACCACTCTCAACCACGCAACACGTGTATTGCTTTTGTGATAAGTAACAATGATGGTTTCCTGATGTGCTGAACTGTGGTAAAAATGACATACAGATTTTTCTCCCGGTTGACAAATTTATACCGGTGTCAATAGATTTTACACAGGGAAAAACAGGTAATGTCAGTCAGTCATTCTCTAACCCGCTATACAGTATCCTACCACAGGGTCACGGTGGTCTGCTGGAGCCAATCCCAGCCAGCACAGGGTGCAAAGCAGGTACAAACCCTGGGCAGGGCGCCAGCCCACCGCAGGGCACACACACTCACACACTAAGCACACACACACACACACCAGGGACAATTTAGCATCGCCAATGTACCTAACCTGCATCTCTTTGGACTGTGGGAGGAAACCGGAGCACCCGGAGGAAACCCAAACAGACACAGGGAGAACATGCAAACTCCACGCAGGGAGGACCCGGAAAACGAACTCAGGTCTTCTCACTGCGAGGCAGCAGCGTTACCACTGTGCCGCTGTGCTGCTCACAGGTAATGTCTTTAAAAATGTTTTAGAGTCAACTTAATTGATACTTACTGTGTTTCAGCCCTAGGCTCTGTTGTTGTGTCTGTTGTGACATTTGCTTGATATCCTCATCACTGCTTGTGTTCTTCTTTGAGCACTTTTATTTTGCTTCCGTATCCAAAAACTTGAATGCTACTTTAGCAGGTGACCAGTCCATGTTGGTTCTGGCCTTGTACTTGATACCACCTGGATAGCCATTGGCACTCAATGACCCTGAATTGAATTTAGCTGGTTTAAGACTGTTAAGTATTGTTATTACTTCTTGATCAGAGAAGGAATCCATGGTGGAGCTGGTATCTCTGGTATCACTTCCCTCTGGCCACACATCTCTCTATTTCTTACCTCGAGCCATCCTGTTCAGAAAGCTTGTGGATATCTTAGCAGGTAGAAGTACAAGAAGCAATCCAGCCCTAGATTAGATGCTAGTCAGAAATCTTTGCTCACATAACCAAGAGTACATTTGTAAAATGAACATGATAGAGAAAAAGGCATTGAGGAATTTGCATTCAAAACATAAAGAAAGACCTTAATAAAAAAATTCTGCCAAGTTAAGCCCCCTGCTAAAAAAGATACAACTTGTAATTAACCTCTCAGTTGGACCTGCAGATCAGTCAACTTCATCAGTAACCTCTTGTCACTTTTTCAGTTCTTTGAGTCCCTTTTTGTGGCATAGACATCCACTTTCCATTTTTCTGTCAAGGTCATCCTTGACACTTGAAGCTGTAATGTGATCATTGTCTTATCCATGTCCATACACTGCTTCATTTAATGTTAATCATAGAAAAAACAATACAAATGCTTATTACAAAGCACATATTTAATAACACAAAAGTCTCCCAATTACATTAATAATACTTTAAACTAACAGGCACTGCATTTATTGATGACTCTGAATTTACGTTTACGTTTATGGGTGGTGCAGGGGTAGCACTGCTGCCTCAGAGTAAGGAGACCAGTGTTCACATCCCAGGTCCTTCCTGTGTGTAGTTTGCATGTTCTTCTCATGTCTGCAAGGATTTCTTCCAGTTTCTCTGGAAACTGTCTCCAAAGACATGCAGGTTAAGTGGATTGGCAATTAAAATTGGACTTGGAGTGTGTATGGTGTGCCTATGTGTTCACTCAGTGAAGGACATTCAGGATTAAGTGACCGTAGAAAATATAAAATTACGGCATTCATGTGCATTTGCTTAGCAAATGCTTTTATCCAAAGTGACTTACAAAATCGGTCAACATAATTTAGTAAACTTCGTTCTGGAAACTGTTTAGGGTCAGGTGTTACAGGACAAGGTTACTAAAGTGATTATCAAAAGTGAAGAGTTTCGGACAAAATACAACTTGTTACACTTCCTAGGTTACAAAAAACCTAACCAAACCTTTACTAATTAGGCAGAATTTCACCAAACAAGAGGGTCTCCAAACACTTCTTAAACACACTGAGGGTGTCACCAGTTCAAATGGAGTTGGGCAGCATGTTCCTCCTGCTGGAAGCTACACATGAAAAGAGACTGGATTGAATCTTGATACCACACAGAGGTGACATCTTCAGACACTGTTCATCAGCAAACTTGAGTTTGTGAGAAGGACTGTGGGACCTCCCAAGTGTCTCCTTATATATAGTGTGACGGACAGCTGGGTCCCATGCCCGGCCAGGACGCCCCTGCTGCATATGTTCCGGGGGAGCCACCATGGACAGCTCAATACCTCCCCCAGGACGCTTGGTGGCAGCCTCCCCGGCCGTTATTCGTTTCCCCGTCTCCCACGTGGCTCATGGGACATGGAGTCCTCCACAGCCTGGTTGGGAGATGGGGTGGCCGCTACGGGGTGCTGCCGAGAACCAACAACCCGGTTGGACGAGTTATCAGCCCCACCCGGAGGTGCAATCAGGGCCAGCTGGTCAAGCACCTGGAACACTTCCGGGTGGGCTATAAAACGGGCCAGCCTCCCTTCATTCGAGGCCAGAATCGGGAGGAAGAGGACGAGGTTGCCTGGGAGGAGTGGTGGTTCCAGGAAGGGTTGTTTGTGCTGTATTTTGTGCTTTTGGAACTGTATTGGGCCTGTGGGACACAGGGAAGACGTGCCCCATGGCTGAAGAGAAAAATAAAAGCCTGTTTGTTTTACACGTGCCTCTGTGTAAATCTGTGCCGGGTCGGGCGCTATATAGCGCCTTTTACAATAGGTGCTGACCCAATGACTACTCTTTAGGTGAGTATCAAGGGCTTGAACTTAATGTGTGCTGCCACAGGGAGCCAATGTAGTAATCTGAAAAGAAGAGTGACATGTTCCCACCTCGGCTGGTTGAACTGGGACTGTGTGCTGGAGTATACCAATGACAGACTGGTGCCACATCCTGGATTGGCCACTGTTTTGCCGGTAGTGCAACTGGCTCTTCAGTAAGAAAACAGAAGAATGGATGGCAGTGTGGACAGGATAGCGCAGATCCGTACTGGATATAAATGGAGTGCTTTCAATGGTATATGTTTTCTAGCCAGCAACTACATATTGATTATTCATTTACTTGAGTTGTTTATCCAGTAATCCCTATTTTCATTTTATTTCTATGACTAGAAACCAGGTCACAATCTGAATAGTTTTAGTGGAGCATTTGGTGTGCCTGCACTTAATAGAGAATGAATATCCTCTCTAATAATGGTCTTTCTTCATAGCTGTTAGTAGGGGGTCTCTATAAACAGAAACAATTCAAACGGGGAGTTTATGCTTGAGAAACTCCAAAAAAAGCTAGTTTAAATGCTAAGAGTGTTTATAGTTTTCACTGTCAGCGCTGATTTAATTTACATCAGTCACATTAAAGTGACTTTAAAAAGGTAATGCCTCACACAATGTATTATGGCAGTGTTAGTTCTACATGCCACCCAGCTTGCACAAGGGATGAGGTTTTTTTCTGCGGATGGCAGGTTCCTGTGGTGCCTTTTATTATACACATAACTATGATTAGTGCTTTGCATGTCTGCCTCAAGAGATAAAGACAAATTGACAGTACTTTATTATCTTTGACTGCACTGTACTGTGAACCTGCCTAAAATCCACCAGCTCAGAGGCAGAAGAGCAATGACTACAGTATCTGTGAATATCCATTTATCCGTTTTGAAATGGGGAGCTGGAGTAAATCCTAGCAGCAAAGGAAAGACCTACAGGAGCCATCCCTGCATGGAGTGCCAATCCATTGCAGGGCTTCTCTGTACATATCTATGTTTAATGGAATTTTAGTGTCCAGGAGAAATGATATCTGAATCAGCAATGATGAAAATGACTTCTTAATCCAGCCATGTAAGCATTCTTTGTTGCACCCACCTAATCTGATTCAAGGTTGTTGGGGCTGGAGCTTACCCTGGCGTCATCAAGAGCAAGGCAGGACCACCACTGGGCTCTCACAAATATCAATAAGCCAATTAGATGGCAAACAAAAGAAAACATTACAAGCTGAAACCACTTGGTGTGCCAAACTGTGTCCAAATGTCTCATGTTTGCAAGCTGATCCTAGGGCAGCCCTGCAATTTGATAAAATAATTTATGGACAGTTCAAGCAAAATTTGTTTTTAGGCAGAAGTTGTTATGGACTTATACTTTAATAAAATTGTAGATAGCAGATTATCCATTAAAGTTATTAGAATTAAACACAACATTCTCAAACCCTGTTATTCCAGTGTCAGGAAAGAATGAGACCTGGACAGTATTATGCAGGTCAGGCCACAAATTAAGTGACAAATTAGCCATTAGGAAAAATGTGGAGGGGAAAAAAGAGAAACATGGAGGAAAATGTGCACCAACGTGGGAAAACAGTCAGAGTTTTTAGATGCACAGGATTCAAAGTCAGTGCTATGGATGCAGAAGGCAACAGTGGAATTCACTGAACAACTGTGGCGTGAATTATTAAAATATGTAAATGCTTCATTCTGTATTTTTTTTAACCTTATTCTAGAATTAGGGGTGTCTGGTCAAAGAAACATAGTTCAAATGAGTGGTCTTCTATGTGAAACAAATGTCTATCGCCTTGGCTTAATGAATATGCACTTTGGTATAGTGAGGCTTTACACCTAGCTGTTCCTCTGCTGTGCATCGGTCTCCTGCATAGCTTTCGCCTTGGTCCATTTAAACTAGAACTCCCCATCCTAAATCAACCAAACTTTGGTAATTTCTTCCTCAAGATGGAGCTTGATTTCCTCCACTCATCCCCTAATCGTATATGCAGTCTAATCCTGCATCCCCTTCCAGGTTGACTACTACTAATCAGTGCTAATCATATTGTGGTAATCATAAGAGGAGGGAAGGGACTAGGTGGAGGAGACCAAGTGTCATACCAAAATAATTGCCACTTCAATAGCGGGTAAGAAGAACTGATGGATTTTAGGCCAAAGAAAAGCAACTGCTATAATGGTTGCAAAATGGAAAGTTGCACCTTTATTCAGTGTAGGCTTTTTATGCTCTTGATAATGCAGGACTACATCCTGTTGCTACCACATCATAGCATTAACTGCATTTCATCTTGCCTGAAGAGGGGGCCTGAGTTGCCTCGAAAGCTTGCATATTGTAATCTTTTTAGTTAACCAATAAAAGGTGTCATTTTGCTTGACTTCTCACTACTAGCAGAACTGCAGAAATGTACAATGCCAATGAAAGGCATTCACCCACTTGGAAGTTTTCATATTTTATTATTGTACAACATTGAATCACAGTTAATTTAATTGGGATTTTCTGAAACTGATTAACAGAAATAAAGACTCTTTAATGTCATATTGTAAACAGATCTGTGTAAAGTGATCTAAATTAATTACAGATATAAAACAAAATAATTGATCACATTCAAGTCAGTATTTAGTAGTGGTACCTGTGGCAGCCATTACGGCCTTGAGTCTGTATGCACAGGTCTCTCTTTTGTTGCTTGACCTATATGGACACTAATTTTTCCCCATTCTTCTTCAGAAAATTTCTCAAGCCATGTCAAGTTGCAGGGGAACAATGAGTGAACAACCATTTTCAAGTCCAGCCACAAACTCTCGGGATTGAGATCTGGACTTTGACTGGGCCATTCACTTTGTTGTTTTGAAACAATTGTTGCATTGTTTTGACTTTATGCTCAGGGTTGTTGTCTTGTTGGAAAGCTATAAACCCTCCCCCCAATCACAGGGCACAGATTTCTTGCAGCTTTTCCTCTAGTATGTCCCCGTATTTTGCTGCGTTGATTTTGCCCTCTATCCTCACAAGCCTTATAGGATGTGCTGCAGAGGAGCATCTCCACAGCGTGATGCAGCCACCACCATGCTGTATGATAGGGATGTTGTGTTTCTGATGATGTGCAGCATTTGTCTTGTGCCAAACATGGCATTTATTTTAATGGCGGTAAAGCTCAGTTTTGGTCTCGTACGACTGTTGATCCTTCTTACATCTGACTTCAAAATCTTCCACATGTTCTTATGGCAAACTCGTGTGTGCTTTTAAAACAATAGCTTTCTCTTGTCATTCTCCCATAAAGCACCCGGGCAACAGTCGTCTTTGCAGTTTCTCTAACTTCAGCCACTGTCTCTTGTAACTACTTCAGAGTTCTTCTGGTCTCTTGGTGACCCTCACTAGTCTTTTTCTTGCAAGAACACTCAGTTTTTGTAAATGGCCTGCTCTATCTGTGCTATAATAATTCCATTTCTTCATGTCTGATTTAGGTGGACTCTAAATGATATTCTGTGACTTGGATATGTTCTTGTCTTCACCCCCTGGCTTCTGCTTTTCAATTTTCTTTCCCTGGAGTTTCTTGGAGTTTTCTTTTGTCTTCATTGTGAATATTAGGCCACTATAGTGACTCACCACATGTTGGACCTTACAGATGAGGTGCATTTATGTGACAATCAATTGAAACCCCTTTACAGACAGATGATCTCCACTGAAGTAATTATGTGATTTCTAGATGTAAAACCAATTGCCTGATTTAGGTGTGTTATATGACATGGGGAGAAAACAGTACTAATGTGATTAGTTACTTTGTGTTTTATATTTATAATTGATTTAAACCACTTTACAGAAATCCATTTCCATGTTAAAATCAACAAGTCTTCTCCTGTTTACCACTGTCAAAAAAGCCAAATTAGATCCACTGTGACTCAATGCCATGTAACAAGAAAATGTGAAAACTTTGAAGGGGGCAAATACTCTTTATAGGCACTGTAAATGGTAATAGCAAATCTGAACCCTTGATGTTCCACCAGCTCAGGCCTCTGTCTCACAGCTCCTGGCCCTGCCTTGTCATTTAGCTTTTCTTGTAGTATTCTGATCCTCTCCCAAACCATGGCAGTGTTCATTTTAGGTAAACTAGTGGCACTCATTTGCCTGTGCACATACTGATCTATGGATTTGATGTCACAGTTCTCATCATTCAAATTCTAAAAAAAATTAATTAATTTCTTCATTCTTTTCCACCAGCACAGAAGTAAGGCAGGGACCAAACCTGGTTGGGATGCCCATTCATGGCAGAACACAGAAATCTAAACTCACAAGCTATTAGTACTCTTAGATATCTGAAGGCCAGGACATTGATGTATTTTGTAATCTGACACAAATGTGTAGAATGGGGAACATTTTATTAAACATTAATATTTCATCTTTACTGTAATGCATGAAAGATAAACCACAATAGGTATTAAGAAAGTGGGCTGATTTTTGTTGTGAAGTTATGATGTTGCCTTGTTGTCTAACAGCAACAAAGGTGTCAGTTTGGCTAATATCCGAATGGAGGTCAAGCTATGCCAAATCTGTTTCCAAAAGTCTATTGTCTTTCAAGTGGAAGTGGCAAGGCACGTTCTTCATGTGGTCTCCAGCAAACTTGCTCCTGTCTGTTAGAATAATCCACATGAAAGCTGGAAGTGTAAGGAAAGATAAATGAGGTCCGGTTTTTGATTTTCCACCTGATGGGATCCCAGCTCCCTGACTTCACTGAATTTGTCAGGTTGACAGGGATGCACAGATTAAAGCTAATGTGAACTTTATAGTAGCGGAACAAAGCCGTCTGTGAAGTGTCTGCGTAGACGTCCTAATCCTTGTTGCGTTGAGAAATCAATGTTTCAGTTATGCAGCATGTGCAGTGGGCTGCTGGTACTGTATGATTCTCTTTGTGTCATTATTGCAGGTTATGATTCTTTAGGACATTTATTTCTCTGCTGAATTCTGCTGTTTCTAACCAAAATCTGTTTAATTTTTTTTTACCTTTTTTGACAATTTGCTCATTATCACATATTGCTTCCACTACTGACCAAATGAGTTAAGAAGCCGGGTGTGAACAACACCATAAAATGAAACCCAAGCACCCTTTGTAAAAGCTGGACATTAAAAGAGTAAGAAAATCCGCACTAAGTACATAGTCCATTAAAAGTTCCAAATCCTAAAATGTCCTCCTTAGGCTTGAGTCTGTGGGTTCTTTAAAACAATCCGGCACCAAACCCACTTGCTGATTCTCTTCTGCTCTTTATTCCTCACTTCCACGGCTCATCCCACCGCTGCCACCATTTGTGACAGTCTGGGTTGGTGCCACATTCCTTGGTAACTTCTGGGAGCCTCTCCAACTTGGCACCGTTGATAGTCATAGACTGAGATGAGCCGGGCAAATGAGGACACACACATTCAGCCAAGGGGTAGGTGCAAAAAAGTGTCAAGTGCTTTAATTAAAATCAATCAAAATTCAAATAGTGTTCAAAATAGTGCACTGCATTAAATTAATCTTTCATAACTAAATTATGTATAAAATTTGTGAAACATAAAAGGCTAAAATATCCAATAAATAAAGCCATAAAAATGGGGTAACAATTTCAGAGACACTGTCGATGTCTCCTCCACATACCCCGACAGGTGCAGTCAACTGTCTATTCCTGTCTCAGGTCCTCATTGCCAGGCCCTTGGCAGCCATGGGGCACCGTGCCGAACAGTGCATGTCTCCCTCCTCCTGTCCCTCAATGTTTGCGGGAGACACCACACATTGGGTTGCTCCTACTCCCTGGCCATCACTCAGTAGGAGCGGCCCTTCCTCAGACTCAGACTCCTGCATCCCTGGTGCTCCACCCAACCACCTGTCATTCTGCTTCAGCTGGGCTCTCTCACTGCTGTCTGTCTTCTTCTCATCTCCTTTCAACCTCCATTCTTTCTTTTTGTTTTCTCTTCTCTGTCCTTTTTCCAATTCCCTTGGTCCTTATATTGCTGTGATTGGATGCAGGTGTGACCCTCTGCCCAATCAGTGGTTTGAATAAGTCACCTGACAGACACTCACATTTGCACGTGTATGCGGGATTAGCCAGGCACCGCAATTAACCCTAGAGTGACGCTGTCTTATGCACACCTGTGCCCATTCCAAGCCTTCACGTTCTCTGGCGTGATTATTTATTTAAAATAACACCATGGACCACTTCTCACAAGAATATTCATCCATGCGTTTTCTGCACCTGATTTTGTGTTACAGGATTGCTGTGAGGCAGCATCTTTGGGCACATGGCAAGAAACAATTCTGGATAGGACTCCAGTGTACACACTGATATTTGCTCTGATTTGTTTGTGCTTTCAACCTTCCCTAAATGGATCCCATTCCTAACAACAATGTCGCATTCTCTGACTTGTCACCCTTCAATTGTGAAAACCATATTGCAACATAGCAGATACAGATGAGTTGCTTTCCATGGTGCTTGTTGTGTTGCTTACCTGCATGCATCTAAATTGCATTTTGTAGTCTGAATGCTTCAAATGCTGCATGTGCAACAGACAAATTACTGATCTCTTCAGTTTTGTGATAAATCTGGAAGCATAATCACTTGTTCAAGAATTTTTCCACAGATGTGCGCATGTACATTGTAGGCGAACAATCTATGTCATATGCATTTTCAGTTGTTTTAGTGTGAGCCGGAATACTTTTGTAAATAATGTGAAATCATTAGAGTGGACAGAGCCTTAGGCTCAGTGAATTTAGAATGGTAAATTGCATAGAAGTGTGTGAATACCAGGTTTTATAAGTTTGTTTTATTTTTGCCGTGTGCGTATTTTCACTTTCAAATCCATGCACGGTTTTACAAATGAGGCCTCTGGTCATTATCTTTCAAAGTAATATGCTGTGTCACACACATGTGAGTAGGAGACAGCTAAAGGGCCTGGGCAATTGTAATAAAACATCCGACCATGGGGTGGCAGAGTCCGCAGACTGTCTTTCTCAGTTCCTTAGAGATCTTTCCTGGGAAATCCTGCAAAGTTCCGGTGCCTGAGAAGACATCAATTCTGGTGCCGGCCCCTTTGCTGATGTCACTTCCGGACCAGAAAACATCACTCCTGGTGCCGGCCTCTTTGCTGACGTCACATCTGGTCCAGAAGACCTCACTTCTGATTCTGGCCTTTTTGATGATGTCACTTCCCTTGCAGGCCTTTAAAGCCTTCATCTTTTTCTTTAATAGACAGTTCTGTTTTGGAGTCTGTTCTATACACATCATGCTTCATAAACTTAACTTTTGCAGCCGGGAAAACAATATACATGTGGCTGCCCCAAATCTTTATGATATCTGTGTTGCATTATTGTCACAGCTGTCACATCCAGGGTCAGTAAAGTTTCTGCTTAGCTAAATCAACCAGCCAAGAGTCCAAGAGGTGCTGCTATGCAAATACAGTGGAACCTCGGTTCACGACCATAATTTGTTCCAAACCTCTGGTCATAAACCAATTTGGTTGTGAACAGAAGCAATTTCCCTCATAGGATTATATGTAGATACAATTGATCCGTTCCAGACCGTACGAACTGTATGTAAATATATTTTTTAAAGATTTTTAAGCACAAATATAGTTAATTACACCATAGAATGCACAGTGTAATAGTAAACTAATGTAAAAACATTGAATAACACTGAAAACAAACACCCAGGCTCCCTGCTCAGCTGCACGAGCAGGCTCGCTCTCTCTCAGTAGCAGGCACCCTCTCTTTCTCTCTCAGCCGCACGCACCCTCTCTCTCTCTCTCTCTCTCTCTCTCTCTCTCAGCAGCACGCGAGCCCGCTCTCTCTCTTTCTCCCTCTCTCTCTCTATCTGTAACATTGCAGCAGTTTTTTAATGAGTTTTAAGCACGGGGGTAAGGAACACTTGAACAAATCCGAAATTTATTTAAAAACCAACCACAAGCAACCAAGAAAGTAACATTACAGGAGTTTGGGCTATAGCCTTGCAAGCCGTTCGCTGTATAAACACTTGTCTTAATCAGTTTTAAGCACAAGGGAAAAAAAGGAACATTTGAAAAATCTGTAATTTAATAAACCACCAAGAAAAGTAACATTGCAACAAATCACGCTACAAACCACTCGCTGTAAACACTTTTTAATGAGTTTTAAGCACAGGGAAAAAAAAATTACCATTTGAAAAAAGAGAAAAGTAACACCACAACAATTCACGCTACGAACCGAAAAATGAACATTTGAAAAATCCGTAATAGAAAACTAACCATAAACCACCAAGAAAACTAACCTTGCATGAGTCGAGTTCTGGCATGAAGTGAGGAGGAACTGGGTGGAGAGGATGTTACAGTTTTGAGGGAGAGTCTGGCTCTGCGATGGAGGGATGTTTTCCTTCAGGTGTTTTCTCTTGTGTGATTTCTTGGGTTTCTGGTGTTTTTAGCTGGTGGGAGCGAAAGCCTCATGCTGCCATTCCAAAAACAAAGTCCTTGTGACCCAACCCTTCATGTTTGCCCTTCACATCACTGGCAGTCTGGCTTTGTTTCTCAAATTGGTAAATGAGTAAACTGGTAAACAGTTTTTCCACTTCTTCCAGCACTTGAGGCCTCTGCCTGATTAACGCTGTAACTCCTTTTGCAACATCAGTTGCTTTAATAGATTATTTCTGCTTTAGAATAGTTGAAATCGTAGGTTTTGACTTCTTGTACTCGGCAGCAAGATCAGTAACATGAATGCCACGTTCATACTTTTCAATAATTTTTTTCTTTACTTCGATTTCAATTTTCTGCAAAACTTTCTTCTCATCACTCTTCACTTGCTTAGAAGCCATGGTTAACTGCAAAAGCACACAAAATACTGTAGAGCACAAAGAGATCACAGATAAAGCACGCACGTCTGACTGAGAACAATGAACAGTGAGAGGCTCAACACATGCTTAAATACAGTAATCAGCGCGTACGAACCGGAAGGGAAATGAAATAGAGCACAAAGAGTTCACAGTGAAAGAATGCATGCATGTGCAAGCACGCACGTCTGACCGAGAACAATGCAACACTTTCAGAAATCAGTTTGCACGCACAAACTGAAAGGGAATCTGGCTTGTTCGTATACCGAGTGTGTGGTCGTGAACAGAGGCAAAAGTTTGGCAACATTTTTGTCCGTAAACCGAGTTGTATGTGTACCGAGATGTTCGTGAACCGAGGTTCCACTGTAAATGTGTTCTGTGATCAGTGGCGGTTTGCAATGTAGGGTGCTGAGGCACTGCATCCCCAAATATTTTAAAAACTCCAGTTAAATTAATTAGGTAGTGTGAAAACATTTTTTTTTGCACAAAGTGCCTGGTGTCAGCGCATGTCAACATTCATTAAAACTTGATTCCAACTTGTACTTTTACTATTTTAGGACTATATACCTATATTTCTTGGGTGAAGAGAGTCAGCCAAATGATTGTGTATGTAGGTCCTTGATCTTTTGGCAAGCAGGTGACCTTGAGGCTACCTTTTAATTAGGTGCTTTCAGATTTTTTGGGGAAGCAGCTCTCTGCACCCCAGCCACTCCCACCTTTATTGGCAATGAATTAGTATTGTTTTAAGCTTTTTTAATCTAATGTGATTGGACAATCATCGGTGCACTACTTCATTTTAACATCAATGGTTCATAGTTTATATCTGCCCTTAACATAACTACAGATGAGTGAGCGTGAGATTATGGAGATGGCAACCAAGTTGAACTTCAGAAATCAAAGAAAATCCAGTTATTTCTTTAATGAAATACCCCTTCATAAACTGTTCACTTAAAGAAAAGGAGTGGTCTCCCTTAGATTTTCTCGTATACTCAGGTATGGGCATGGATATTTGAGGAGTAAACCGCAAGAAGATGATTATATTTTTATATTATATACATTACAGAACCATCAACAACAAATCAAATCAAATCAAATTAATAATATATTGAACAGTTATTATTAAATTAAAGTTAAATAAATCGGACTCTGCAGCTGCATGAAAAAAAGGTAAAGTACCACTTTCCGCTGAAAGAAATATCCCAAACGTTGATAGAAATCTACGTTTTGTACCTAATACTTGTATGCAAAATTTGGTTGACCTAAGTGAAAGCGTATGGTATTTTCAGACACAGGGAGGTCTAAAATGCAGAGATTCATCAAAATCTCGAAATGGAATAAGTTTGGAGGATTCCAATACTTTCCGTATATATTCATATACGAGAAAGTAAAAAGAAGATAAAGGAGCTTTAACTACACACACTGGACTTAAGAATTCAGCATTGGGCAAATGGAGTTGGCTGTTTTTTGTTTCAAAGTGTTAAAGCGTTGTGGACAATGACGTGGAGTATAAGACCTAAAAAATGCACCTGAAAAATGCAAGTAGCTTGAAAGGAGCTGCAGTCATCTAGAGCAGTTTTTTCATCCAGCATTGCTATGACACAATGTAGAAGTAATAGTGTACTGCACTTGGGTCTGAACCTGAAAGGGACAAGCTTCACAGGTTGTGGAGACCTATCCGAGGAGGATAGGTCTACTTGGAGAAGATGTCATAAAAGCAGCTCCGTGATCACTATGTTGCAGACACAGCACTTAGAGCACTTCAGACGTGTCTCCAGGCTGCTAGAGTCCATCTGCCCTGGGTGTATGGTCACCAGCGAGCTTTGCAGGGCTGGTGGACAGTGGGCATATGAGTTGCCTCTGAAACAGATAGGGGCAGGCGAAAGAGTAAAGCAGCGCAAGATGCCACCAAAGTGCTCACTAAGTGCCGTGTCTACAAATGTTCATCTCGGAGCTCCTTTTTTTACCAGCTTCACCAATAGTCCCCCCTTTGGGCAGTTGTGCATGTGTATGCGATATACTGTATATGTGTTTGTGGTCAGAAAGATAGTGGTGTGCCTTGGGATGATTTTGGTTACAAAAACTGTGCCAATATGGAATAAAAGGTTGGGAAACACTGATATAGACAATAGTATGAGGCCGTTGTTTTGGCAGGCTTAGTGAAATGACTCAATTTAATCAGAAAGAAACTGAGAAATTTTAAGTCCTGAAGGAAGAGAGGACAGAATTTTTATGTTCAAGGAAATATAGACATCCTGATCATAATGGCAGAATAAGATTAATGTTGGACTTGTGCTTTGGGTGTTATAGTGGGTCTTACAATGTGAGATTACGGAGGTGCTGGTGTGGATATTATTGTGTGGGTTTTGACAGAAAGGAGAATTGGGCAAGTTGGCAGAGGATTAGATAATTTACAGACAAGTGTAGCGTATAATTTTGGTGGCAGATGCACCTGTTCCTTTCCATATCTAAAAGGCAAGTTATGTGGAGAACAAGGGGACTATAGAGGTCACGGACTGAAGTGTTGGACCACAGTAGAAATGGGAAAACTGGCATCAGATTGGGCAGCATGGTGGAAAGGATTTAAAACATTTTAGCCTGAATTTGACCTATTGGTCTGGTACTGGACAGGCCAAGATGTGTATTGGCACTATGATGAGGACCACGAGAGCATGTGAAATGACTAAATGGATCGATATACAGACAGATACAAAAGGAGCTACATATTAAACAGATGTGAAGGCACTATATAATAGGTAGAAAGATGTGAAAAACATTATATAACAGATAAGTGCTGCTTCAGTTTTTCCCCCCAAAAACTGTACCCACACCCAAATTTTTTTCATCAGCCACCACTGTCTGTGATGATTAATTTATATGCTGTACATACGATGATTTTTTAAGCAGTTAGAACATGTCAGATGACTTACTGGATCACATAAAGCAGCTTTCATAGCATTTGGACCCTCAGCTTTTTCAGACTAAATGCCTAATTCTGTAGATTGTGTGATGGTTTGACCTACATCTTGCTCCAGTGCCATGTCTGTGTGCCCATTTCTCTGAGTAGACATGTATTGTAGGTTCATGAGAAGCTCAATATGAGTGAATAGATATGAGTAGTCACTTGCATGCGTTTTGTCAAGTCACTATCTGTCAGCATGCGTTTTAAGATTCTTCCAGATATTCCAAAAACTTAAAATTTGACATTACTGAAAGTCTTTTTTTCCAAATCTTCTCATATTTTGGTGGATCTTAGAATTGTTTAGTTCCTCTGTGTGTGACTTTACCTCATGATAGACTGGTGTCTCGTCTAGAATCAGTTCCTGACCATCCGCTGTGACCATGAATTAGATTACAGTAAATTAGTGGGTTTGGGAAATAAATGCACGGATGTTTCTCTGAGTTTCTCCCTTTAAATGCAATTGAAGGACCAGTTTAGAGTGCTTTCTAGTAGTCAGTAAAACTATTGGTAAAGGTTGTTACTGTATAAAGAACTCTTTTCTTAGCACATATAAGGGAGTGGGGAGGTGCAGACCATCCCAGTCAGTAGACAGATTAAGAGGGAATGGGGGGTTATGAGGTCACTGGAAAGGGGTGTGTGGTGCTTTATTTTTGCTAAATGATGAAGGTCTAAGTCTTTAGGGCCCTGGTGCTTCCTGTTTTGCCATATGGTTGTGAGACATGGATGCTATCCAGTTACCCGGGATAAACACTGGATTACTTCAGTGCTGTGTCTCTTTGGAGAATCCAAATCACTGGTTTTACTTTGTGTTAAATTGAGGTTGCTCATGGAGTCCCAAATGAGGCACATTACCTGCATTGTAATGGGGCATCAGTTACAGCACAACGGCCATGTGGTGTTATTCCCCAAGGGTGATCCAGCTCACAGAATTCTCATTGTTGAGGACCCAAGCGGGTGGACCAGGCCCACGGGACACTCATGTTAACCTCTGGCTGTGGCAGATAGATGGTCATTTCTGAAAAATGGGACTGGACCGCATGTCTGCCTGGGGGGTTGACAACCAGGATCCCGAGCTCTTTTGTCATGTGGTGAGTGAAGCAATGCACTGTACTAGTACATGCTCCCTAATCTGACCTGACCTGACCTGATCTGACATTAAATTTAAAGATAACAGTCCATTCATTCTTATCTATCCTATTCTGTGCAGGATCTGCATATCCTGGCACAACATGGGAACCAACCTTGGAGTGAGGTGCCTGTCCATCACATCACAATCTCAGGAATATAATCAGAATTGCACTCATACTCCATGACAATTCAGAATTCCCAGCTAGCCAAATACATGTGTTTGGGATGTGGGAGGAAAATTAGAACACTAGTAGAAAAACCAACGCAAACACAGTGAGAGTATCTGGGATTGGGATTCAAACGGATGGCTCGGAAGCTATAAGGCTGCACCACTGTACCACATTACCATGAGAGTCAAAGGCAAAATAAGTGCTTCTGCCATATCAGTCTACTCAATCCCACAGACATGACTTTACCACCCAACGTCTGATGTCCACCACTCTTACATGGTACACCACATACATGGAAGTTCTTGCCTCAGCCAAAAAAAGATAAAGCAAATAATGTCAGGAAGAGCCATTCAGTCAGCTTTTATTGCAGTATTCAAAATTTGAGTAATAAATAGGGAATTTTGCTCACTAGAATAGAATAATGATGATTCAGCCCGTGGGGAAAAATTAAAAAGTGGCTGTTGCAATCTTCCTGTGTAGTGTAGTATTTATTGATGATCATGCATATAAGAAAATATATAAAAAAGTCAAATCCAAACCTTGTTATTTGAATTTATTCAAATCCATTTTAAATTCCAGCCCTGTCAAAGGCGGTGTGGTGTGAGCCAATACTCCCCATGTTGAAGATAAGGGTCTGAGGTCAAGTGGAGACTGTAAATGGGCCGTGTGTGTATGGTTAGGATTGAATCCTGCTATGGACTGGTTTCTTGCCTCATGTCAAGTACTGTTTCACTCCTTGAGGCTGAGCCTTATTAAGTAGGTTCAATAACGAATCTATACTAATAAAAGGCAAAGCCCTCACTGACTGACTGACTGACTGACTGACTGACTCATCACTAATTCTCCAACTTCCCATGTAGGTAAAAGGCTGAAATTTGGCAGGCTTATTCCTTACAGCTTACTTACAAAAGTTAAGCAGGTTTCATTTCGAAATGCTACGCGTAATGGTCATGATGGTCGACAACGTTCGCCATGTTGAACTTTCTTATTTTTGGCCCAATCTTCACGAAAATTGGTAGGCGGCTTCCCTGCGCTAACCGAAACCGATGTACATACTTATTTTGGTGGTATGACGCCACTGTTGGCCGCCATATTGAACTTTCCAATGTCACTAATTCTCCAACTTCCCATGTAGGTAGAAGGCTGAAAGTTGGCAGGCTCATTCCTCATAGCTTACTTGCAAGAGTTAAGCAGGTTTCATTTTGAAATTCTACGTGTAACGGTCATAACGGTCGACAATGTCCGCCATGTTGAACTTTCTTATTTATGGCCCCATCTTCACGAAATTTGCACTAACCGAAACCAATGTACAGTGAACCCTCGTTTTTCACGGTTAATCCATTCCAGACTCTACCGTGATAAATGAATTTTCGCGAAGTAGGATTCTTTATTTATAAATCGAATATTTTCGCAGTTAGAGTATAGAAAACCTGTTTACGACCTTCTAAATACGTTTTTTAACATTATTAGAGCCCTCTAGACATGAAATAACACCCTTTAGTCACCATTACACTCGTATTACCCAATATATTAGACAAAATAAGAGAAAATAAGACATATTAGACGTTACAAATATCATATTACTAGGCGCACTCGCCTTTTAAGGCAACCGACTTTTATCCTCAATTTTTGTGCGCTCCATGTGTACATCAGGCATGTATGTAAGTGTGGGGAATGAGAACATCAAAGTGCCCATTCATAACATCTCCTGAAAACCTAAGTTTTTTTTATCCCCTCAAGTGCCTGTCCAAAGTCGTACAATGTCAGCCCGAATCTGTACCGCTAAAGACGGAGTTTCATGCACTAAATAAGCTATAGATGAGAATAAGCAAGCACCATCTCCCCTGATATTTACTACGTGGTGAGGCATTTGTACTCCATCAACATTAATTATTTCCAGAGACATAATTTTGTCTATTTTTCCAGCGCATCGCGCACAAAAGCAAGGGAGCGATGAGAGCACCAGAACTCTGCTCACATCGCGTCGCTTCGTACCTCAAGCCGCAAGTAGTAAGTCTGTAATAAGCGGAATACCACTACGCTTTGCACTCACGGAACGGAAGGACAATCCCGAACGCTTTTATATAGTAGATTATTGTACTGTACATTTAATTGCACACAAACACACACAGTTCTTACACACAACCACTAACCTATGAAGGCACGACCTCAGTAGGAGAGTCTTCAGAAGTGGTGCAGTATCTTCAGCAGGTGCATTGTTGTCTTCTTCCGCTGAAGGAGTACTAGGAGTAGGCAGTAGGTGTCTGGGTGCGCGGCTGAAGAACATCTTGATAGGCAGTTGCTGGCGCTGTCTTTTCATATGCGTGAGGAGGCTTTTGTAGGGTATCTTTAATCATAACAAAGAGTTTCACCTTCTCCTGGATAGTAAGCATCTTCCTCCGGCGCTTAGTTTAATTGTCAGAATTATTAGAAAAAGCAGCACGTTTAGGAGCCATCGTAGGGGTTAGATAAAAGTTCATAGAAAGCGCATGTGTAGTGACGTAAGCGTGTATGAGAAAAAAATTGCTATAGAGTGAAGCCGCGAAAGTCGAAGCGTGATAAAGCGAGGGATCACTGTACGTACTTATTTCGGTGGTATGATGCCACTGTCGGCCGCCATATTGAACTTTCCAACGGTCTTTGTTACTTATGGGCCCATCTTCAAGAAATTTGGTACGCTGGTTCCCAACGCTAACTGAATCCTACTTACGTACTGTACATATATACGTCCATAGCCTGCAGCTCGGTCACCATGTGAGGCAGCGTTGGGTCCCCAATCCCAACGCCTCCCAAGTTGTTGGCTGCCTGCCTATATAAGGCTGTCCGTCGCTCCTTTCTCTACATTCCCTTCCTTGCTTCGCCACGGGATTCACGTCTCCCTGCTGATAACTACAGCCTTTTTATTTAATCCACGGCTTCTCCTCTGTTTTATTGTTTGTTTATTACGATTATAGTTATTGTGTAGGTATTTTAGACTTACTTTACATTGTTCAGGCACCCATTTCCTTTATCGTTCTAACCGTAGCCCCATTAACATGTCTATCGAGGTGATCACCATCGATCAAAGGACTGACACTTACCGAGTGGTTTCCATGCCCAGAGATGGCACCTACCTTTTCCATTCTCTTTGTTACATATTGCACGGCCATATCAGGCTCACTCTTGATATCCGGAGGAACATTGTGTCTTAAGTATTGAATGACTGGGACAGGTTCAAGGTGTGGACTGAAGATGGTACAGGAGATAATCATACTACACAGGAGCACTATAAGAGTGAAATGCTTAAGCCCTTCACCTATGGTTCTGCATGTGAGTTGATGGCTGCCACTGAATTGTTTGGTTGTCGCTTTCAAGTGTACCAAAATGGCCAAATATTTTACACCTTTCGACAACTGCCAATGCCTCTTAAACATCTTAGATTCACAGGTGACGATTTGAATAGTGAACACTTTGATGTTTATGATTGTATAAACTCTCAAAAGCTGGATGCAAAGTTATCGATGAAACCGGTTGTATGCTTACAACTCTTGACAGATGCCGAATGTCACTTCAACACAAGTCCTGCAAATACTGTCGTAATTAAAACAAACCATGAAACTCAAACCAATTATGACAGCAGCAATCCAAGCTGTGAGATTTGAGACAAGATTACTTTTCACTTGGCCAACTGTACGTTGCATGCTCAAGAGTAAGCTCAGCGCACAGCTTGGTCATATTGCAACCGGAGAGCCGAACTGGCAATGTGGTATACAAAGAGATCCTTAACAAATAATTATTGGTATATTTTCCCTCAGTTTAAAAAGGTTTACTTTTCTTCTTAATGAAACTTTTAAGGCAGTACTTCGCCGCTGCGAAGTGCGGGTATTTTGCTAGTAAATTAATATAAAGTCACAACGCTTTTATAATGTGTCCCATAAGAAATGAAGATGATGAATCCACATAGAAGCAGATTGCTTATGAATTTACTAAGCTGTCATTGGTATTTTTGTTTTTATCCCAGTATCTGATTGGCTTGCCATGAGAGTGAGACACTGAAGTTTAAACACATCACAACTGAAAGAGACTGCTTATTTGAACTTCTGCTCCACATCACCAAGACCGTGTTCATAACATTGGTGTTTCACTACATGACCCTTTGTCTCTGATTTATTATGGACAACACTAAGAAAGCAGCAGCATGTGCTGTGAATTTTAATAGGAAGACAAGCAAACAATTCCTCCCCTAAGCTTTAAAAGCGAATTTATATGCACATGTCTACTGATTGGCTTCTTTTAGCCAATGCAGGCTGCGCTCCAAATGATTCCATTAAGCTTCACAGCGACGGTTTCAGTTATATGGCTCTAATTTTTATTTTATCGTCTTTTTGATGTCAACTTTAAAAAATATCTTAATTAATTACTTTATTTTAACCTAATGTGAAATTAGTATGACCTCACTCCGTGTTACTTGGTGTTCCATATTACCCACTAATCAAGAAAGGTGACAGCTTATACAATAAGTGTTGTAGGGTGAAATTTGGTTTGATATTAGTTTTGGACATCAGTCAGTAATTGATCTGGGCATAATGACAAGCGTCCTGCTTATTGGCACTCTCAGCTGCTGTCTTGTCTGACAAAGATGCTGTGTGATTAGTTTGGTGAGCTGTGAATCAGTAGTTTCAGGAGAATTATTTGCAAGATGGCCAGGAATTTATGACTCAGGGTTTAACTGCATACACAAGTACAGTGGTGCACATTTCAGCAGCACGCCGCTTACAGAGGCAATTAAAATTTTAAATATATAGCCGGGCTTTGTGGTGCATTATGAGATTGACAGAATGAGGATTCAGAGACGCCCCTTTTATTGGCGTCTGCTTGCATGTTTGTTCTTGTAATAAAAACGACACCCAATTTACAGTAGATGGCGCACATCCATCCATCCATTATCCAACCCACTATATCCTAACTACAGGGTCACGGGGGTCTTCTGGAGCCAATCCCAGCCAACACAGGGCTCAAGGCAGGAATCAAATCCCGGGCAGGGTGCCAGCCCACTGCAGGGCACACACACACAGACCAAGCACACACTAGGGACAATTTAGAATTGCCATTGCACCTAACCTGCATGTCTTTGGACTGTGGGAGGAAACTGGAGCACCTGGAGGAAACCCATGGAGACACGGGGAGAACATGCAAACTCCACGCAGGGAGGATCCGGGAAGCGAACCTGGGTCTCCTAACTGCGAGGCAGCACCCAGATGGCACACAATCAGTTTTAATTATATAAGAGACATGATAAATACCAGTTGACAGCACAGAAGGCATTGGTGCTCATTCCACTCAATAAATAAAAAAAAAATCATAGCAAAAAGTAGCTACATTAGGGTAGTACACTTGAATTGTGGATCAGTAACCAGTCAAAGGTTGTTTTTTTTGTGTGATTTGAATGTCATTGAGTTCGGGTGGGATTCTAATTTCTACTTGCATATTAAACACATGCAGTTCATTTTAGTTTTAAACAAAAATAGTCCAATGCGCATCAGTGAGTCATGTGATAAACTGAAATTCACTCCAATGTTGAATCTTGTTATGTGCAAAACTAGTTGTGGGATGAAATTAAAGTAACCAACATAGACCTCCTGTTTTGTATTTGATACATGGTTTGTCGATTGCCATGTCTTATGAATTTCTCTGTTTACTCTCCTCCTGCTTCTCTAAGGTTTCTACTGTCTGTGCCATTATATGTACACGGACATCATTATTTAGTCATACATACCTTTCTTCAGGCAGTTCATCATCCTCGGTCTGGTACATCACATCCCAATTTCTTTTGCGATGAACTTCCTAAACTTCTGGTGTTTTGTGCTGTCTCCTCATACACTAATGTACCTGATCACTTTGTGTCACGGCAGCCTTTTCCTTTTCGGATAGAGTTGTCCGTTTTCACCGCTTCTACTCATCATTGCTTGCTGAATTAGTTACTCTTATAGTTGTAGTATTTTGCCAGAAACGTGTGGCGATGTTTGCTGCCATATTGGCCGGGTTTAGCACCTCCAGCCTAGTTGCGTTGGGACTTTGGTTTCCAGATGTGTGTGTCGATTTATTGACATTTTTCACTCATCCATTGCCCACCATACAAAGTTTTCAGTCACTGGATATTCAGGTATGAACCTCGTTCACATGACCCGTGCAGGTACATGAAATTCACAACCATGCTGCTGTTGCCAGCATAAAATATCAGACAACAGAATAAGCCAAAAAGACCACTTTTTTTACTTTTATACCCTTATTTTTTTTTTGACACTTCTACATATAATAACATTTTTCTTTCTAACCCTAGCAACCAGACAAATAAAAATATACAAACGCACACACAGACGCTTAGCCACTTATTAAGGTGTATCCTGCTACCCATTATGAATAGGCAGAAAGATGGATGGGTGGGATAGCGTATTGTATGAGTAAATGAGTAGATATATGAATGTATAAATGAATAAGTGTAGATCTGTGACTGTGTGATTTAGATTGGTGAATGAATACATGGATGAAATGAATGGATGAGTGATCTGAGAGATGAATGATTGCATTTTTGGAAGAAAGAACATAAAAACATAACAAATGTAACAACTTGAAGTGGCTGAGATGAGGATCATCATCTTCAAGTCTGAACTCATGGTTCTGTTTTTGTAAAGAGTAGATTTCTCTCTCCAGAAGAGGGGAGAACAGCTGCCTGTAGTAAAAGGAATTCAAATATCTCCAGATCTTGTTCCAAAATGATGGAAAATACAATGTGGGATTGGAGATTGGATTGGAGATTGAAATGGATTGGTGCAGCAGCATCTGTTCTGCAGGTGCCATACTGGTCCATAGGAGTGAAGTGGGAGTTGAGTCTACAAAGCAAAACTCTTGTTTTATTTGTCAGTCTACATCCCTGTCTTCACCTATGGTCAAGAGTACAAGCAGCAGAAATACGGTTTCTTCACAGGATGGATGGACTGAAATTTCATGATAGGGTGAGAAGCTGCTCAGCAATTCTGGAGAGTCTCAGAGTAGAGTTGCTGCTATTCTGGATTAAGAGGTGCCAGTTGGAGTGGTTTGGGTTCCCTCTAGACCTGCTCCATGCATGTCCCACTGGGCGACAAACCTAGGATATACTGGGGGGATTATATTTCTTGGCTGGGTTAAGAATGCCCGGGAATTGAATGATGAACTGTAATCTGTAGCTGGGAGAGAGAGTCAGGGCTGACCTGTTTGGCCTGCTACTGTCATGACCCTTGCTGGTACAAGCAGTTCAAAAAATGAGATGAGATGAGATGAGAATTGTGACAAATGAGAATACCCAATTCAGTCTATCATACTCATTTGTTTAGCTAGTAGCTAAGCTTTACCAATAGTTCATTAAGATCCTTCCTTAAGAATGCCAAGGTTTATATGGCTTGGTAGTTGTCACAATTCTTTGTGTAAAGAATTACTATGCAGCTTCAGTCCTAAATGCAGCTCCTTTTAATCTCCACTGGTGTCCTCAAGTATGTGAATTCTGCTGGATCTGCTTTATCAATGCATTGAGAATATTGACAATCTGGATCATGTCTTCATGTAGTCACTACTGATTGACATTAAACAGCTTCAATTCTCCAAGTCTGTCAGAGTAGGAAGGATATACGTTTAAAGGAACCTGATGGATGGATGGTTGAATGGATAAATAGGTAGATCCATGTAATGACAGTAAAATGAGCCAGATCAATGAACATTATCAAATCCTGTTAATGTATTTCAGGGTCACTGGTGACCTCTGCAGAATTAAGCCCACTCATTCACATATCTACAATTGGCCAATTTGGAGTTGCTCGTCTGTGATGAAACTATTTGACATGTGGGAGGATAACCACAATGCCTAGAGAGATACTGTGAAAGACAGAGGACATGCAACTGACACACAGACAATGACTGTGTGCAAGATTGAAACCTAGGATGCTAGTTACATGAGGCAGCAGGGTTTAGCCCTGTACCACTCTAACGAGAATAAAATCCTTCATAATTTGCAGTGTAATAACATAACTGAATGTAAATGATGCATCTGTTCATGAAAATTCATGTAAAAAAGATCGATCGTATAAAATATTTTGTACCGTAGTATAGGATTCCATCATTAAGTATTTCTGCACATTCATGTTTGCATCTGTCATTGGCCATACATGTTAGTTTTCTGTAAAATTCTAGCAGACAGCATTTGCACATTTTCGCATATTTTGTATAAACTGCTTCTTTTTAACAAATTTTGTAAAGATCAGACTTTTTTCATTCTGACAACACACATAAACTGTATTCATTATGATTATGTTGGATATTTGAATTTGTGGAGAGATTACCCACATTGTTCTGTAAATATCTGTCCAACTGATTGAAGAAATGTGCTTTGATATTTTATATTGTTGGTTATTTTGTTGTTACATTAAGTTTAATGATTGTAAAATTATTAGTTACTAGCTGTCCCCCATGGATCTGTCCACGTAGTAGTGAAACAGGACAGTGAGGAGGGCCCTGCCTGACTCCCTACTCCTGACGTCCCCTTGGCCTGTAGCCTCTGTCTCGGATTAGCGTGAATATATTGCTTCCGAAAGTGAACTATGATACTTAGCGCGATAAGTGAAGTTGCAAAATCAACCGGAGTGTTCAAGCAAATTATTGAAAAATACCTGATCTAAATGCATTAAACAGTTCTCTCATTTTCTAGCTAAGTAGAGGTAAGGAATTCCCTGTGGCTGGCATGTCAATGAGGAGGGACCCCTCCCCTCGGCCTGCTGCGTGTCTCTTGGATTTGCGCAAATAAATTGAAACCGCAAGTGAATTATGATACATAGTGTAATGAGAGAGGTTTCAAAATAAACTGGAATGTTCAAGCAAATTATAGAAAAAAACCTGATCTAAATTCGTTAAGTAGTTCTATCATGAATAGAGATCTTTTTATTTGTGACAGTCAACTTTTGTTACCTGTTCTACTGCACTTGCTGAACAAACAGGCTATAGCTTAATGTTACTCAATTACTGTATGTTTACGTCATTTGTAAGTCACTTTGGATAAAAGTGTCTGCTAAGCAAATAAATATAAATATACTGTATAAATCCGTCCAATTTTTTAAACCTGTGTTGTACTTTCCAGGGATGTGGGAAGCTGGAGCTTATTTTTATAGTATCAAGCACAAGGTGGGAGCCTCTCTTGGATGAAGGTTGCTGCTCTGATGCTTAGCAAATTAACTTAAAATTTAGTGTTCCCAGATACCCTGACTTAAATATGTTTGGCACGAGGGAACCATAGTGCAAGCAGAAACCCCATATGGACACAGGAAGAACATCGAGCTTCTTATAGTTAGTGCTTGGGTTAATACTGGAACCCAGGCCATTATGTATCAAGGCTAACTTCAGATCCACGGTGCCATTAAATGTGTGTGTAAGGATGTAAATGACACCACTGTGATACTTTGTAAACGACAATATCTTGTCATTTCTTTGGATCTGCTCTTGACCTTCTGAAGGCTGTACATATGGAATCCCTAGTTTTGTTGCTTACTCTGTGTGTTACCGTATAATATCTATAGTAAGACCTCACACGCATAGCCTTCTCACTGTCCCAAAGCCCTAGTGGACCTTTCAGGCTAAATCACCATATCAAAGAAATGATCAAATTCATGTGAACTTCAACCATCAATGGTCACTTCTAAAAATAAATCATTTTCCCATTTTCTTGGTGATCTGATATTTTCAGCTAAACGTTACTACAAGTTGACAGGCCTTTTAAAAGCTCTGCTCATCCTGTGTTTGCTGCCACCAAATGAATGTGACTTTCATATCAACTGCATTAATGTATAATGGTCTTGAGTTGAAGAGACTTTTTTTCTAATATCATCTCTCTGCAGATCATTCTTAGATAATCAAAGTATTTTTACATCAGATTCTACATTTTATGACCTTGCATATTACGAACTTTAGGGAAGTACTGGAAAGTTTGCCAGTTCATTTGGAGAGCAAATAAAATCCAACTGAGACACAAGAGGGCAGGATTTTGCCATCTGTTAAGACGAATGTGAGATGAGCTCAACAGAGAGCCCTGTAGGGCAGGCTGGTGGTACGTTGGTTAGCGTGATAACTTCACAGGAATTGGTTCCTAAGCTCAGAACTTAATTAGTTTCACTTTTCCATGGCTTTTGTATTTTCTTAAGATACTAACAGATCTCACCCCACTGTTCAGATGTTACTTCCGTGTAATCTGTAGGGAGTGTCAGTATGCCTTTTTTTGTTTTCTCACTGCAGCTAAAACTAGAAATGTATCAAATGGATTCATTAACATTTAAATCAATTTTCAGACATACATTGGCATCATATCTGGGTTGATTTTGACCTGTCTGGTGTATTGATGGATGGATTTTTGTACCTTGCTGGATATTGTCAGTTGAGTTAACTTTTTGGTTTTTTTGAGATGGAATTTATAATAGAAGATAATATATGAACTCTTTTTGAATTTGTTACATGAATCTTTATTGAACCATTTAGGGATCAAAACCAATTTGAGAAAGTATAAGTGCTTTGAGTTTGGGAAATGTGCTATGTAAATGAAATATTTTATTATTATTGTATTATTGTTCAAATCAAGGTGAAGAATGTAGATGATTAGTGGTTATGCTAATATAGTTATGAGTACAACAAGAACATTACAGTAACAATATACAGTAGTATTAGAAATGAGAGAATGAGTATGCAGTAGTACAGTATTGTATTTATAGTATATAGTGTTGTAGTTATATCTTATCATAGTAGATAGAGTGGCCTGAAGTTTTAAGAATGTGGAGTTTAAATCTGGCAGTGCAGGGTGGTCTGCAGCGCTGTCTTAATAGCATCACAGGCCCTCGGGCAAAGTTGTACACTAGGGCCCCTGTTTTAATAGCACAACAGAAACATACGTAGACATCAGAAACATCATGGGCCCCTTATGCTCCTAGGGGCCCCGGCCAGTCCCCATTGTGCCCATTGTGCCCATAGATTAAGATGACCCTGGGTTGGTGTTTGGGGGATTAATTAGATGTTCATGAGTAACCTAACAGGCCTCATGAAGTTGGCTTATTTAATGGTTTAACCTGTTACAGAGGTCTATTGAATCTATTCTTTTTGCAAATCATTACAGCAGTTAGTATTAAAAGTGAGTAAGTGAATATAATGTAATAGTTCAGGCAAACATCTAGCACTGCTGGGTAGTTGATGTGGAAGTGTTTGGGGGATCAGTTAGATGTTCACAATTAGGCTGCTTGAAGTTGGTTTATTAAATAGTTTACCCTGTTACAACAGTCCAGCCAGTCTCGCTCTTTTTGCAAATCTTTAATGCATTCAATATAACAGAATTACAGTACTGAAAGTGAGAACGTGAACATATTGTATTAGTGCAGGCATAAATGTGGGGTTCCTGGGAAGTATGATGTTGCGGTGTATGGGGGATAAGTTAGATTTGGTAAACATAATTTAAATTGGTCAAACTCTTAACTCCAGCCTGACCATTCAAACTCTTCTGAACATACAGAACCATTAAAGAAGTGTTCAAATAAAAAAAAAATGCAGAAACTCACAGGCACAACAGACATGATTATAAAAAACAAGGAACTTCCCTGGATTATTTTACCTCCGTACTACAAACATTTTTCTTCCTTGTCTGAAACAACTTCCTTACTGTAAATTTAGAATTGTACCATTAGGAAGACCCATCAGTCTCAGTATCATTGTTTTGGTTCTTGTTTTTTCACCAGTAGCCCAGTTTCCTTCATCATAATTCATTTTTTTCCTTTTTCTTCTTTTTCTCATGATAAGCACTGTAGGTGTCGTGTACAGTAACACACTAATCTCGTCATGGCAGCATAGGCAGTGTAGTGTTAATTGTGGACCCTGTGAAATGCTTTTTCCTTCACCTACTTTAATGTGCAATTCTTTGGAGGCACTTTTTGAAATTAAAAGGTGGAGTCGAGCTAAAGTTAGAAAACAAACCTTAACAAAACTGATAATGTCATTTCTCAATGGAGTCTCCACCCTTCTCAATGCACTTGTGCCATCTGCCTGGAAGTGCCTGGATTCCAGCAGAATAAAAGATTTTGTCTTGTTGAACACTACTTGCCGAGTGGTACTACAGTCACTAATGTGAGTCACTGTGAATTGCTGGAGAGCGGCAAGGGTCTGCTGTCTCAAGGAGTCCTTTTGCTGCATGACAATGCCTGCCCGCCAACACACTGCTAAGACCACCAAGGCTTGTCTGGAGTAACTGAAGTTTGAGGTATTGCCACATCCTCCTTATTCACCAGATTTGGCACAGTGTGATTCAGTATTGATTCAAGACATATGACAACGTGAAGAAACTGGTGCATGAGTGGTTGCGAGGACAAGATAAAACCTTTAATTCTGCTGGAATTCAAGCATTTCCAGGCAGGTGACATTAAGAATGGTGGAGACTCCATTGAGAGTCTGACATTATCAGTTTTGTTAAGGCTCATTCGTTTTTCTTATAAATCCCATTTACTAACTTTAGCACGACTACCCCACATATTTTAGTAATGACAACTTCAGGCTTTTTTAGAATCCTGACATTGGCCAAAAACCCATTTAAATCCCAATACATGCATGGATAACCAAAAAATGTAATACAAAAAATCTTTAAATATTGTAAAAATTGCACCTTCTTAGTCTTGTTATTGACTGACCCATATAAAATGTCTGTTTTTGTGAATGTACTGAAATATTAAAAATTTATTTGGAAACTTTGACAAGGAATCAGAATGTCTGCCTTTCCTTTCACTGAAGCATTAAATATTTATTTGTTAAGATTTTGGAAACTTTGATAAAGATTCAGAATGCAATTCTCCTGTTCACTTATGATCTAATGGCTAAAGGACTGCATTGTGAAGGACAAGTATAGCAATTCAATCCATATCTTTTACTGTCAGCAAGTCATTTTAGCTGACGTTTGTGTTATACACTTTAAAACGCACATACTGCGTATGCTTAAAGTCAGGGTTACAGTTGTAGAACTTATTCTGGCAGCTGCAGGCATAAGATAGGAAATAACACTCGATAGGGTGTCAGTCCATTGTAGCTGTATTATACACTTGTCACTTGTGACTGATTTTTAGAAATTCAATTAAATATCCATCAGCTTTTTTATTTTATATAGTGCCCTTCACAGAATAAAGCATTGTTTGCTTTGGGTTGCCATGTTAGGGACACCCTTTTTGAAATCCATTTTGTTTTGTTTTTGGAAATATATTTTCATTTGATTGAACCTTTGTTTTTTCACACTTTGGGCTAGAACTTTTTGACGTTTCTTCTTCCCCTTCTCAAATCTTTTCCCATTTTATAGATTGTTTCAGATTTTTTTTTTCAATATTATTGAGCCCTTTCTGCTTTATAGTTGTGAGTCAGCCAAAACCTGCTTTAGAGTTTGGTTTCCAGGCTTCATTAAGTGAGAAACTGGATTTCAGAAGCAGCAGCTCCAAAGGTATCATAACAATTACTGAAATATGATCGCCTCTGTCTGAACCCATGCTGAGTGCTCACTAAGATGCCTGTTCTTCAGTTGGGTTGCTCAATTATTTATTTCATAATCACTTCCATTAATTTAGCTGTGATGAACTGTAAGTGTATTAGGCTGTAGTTACTTGAATCTGCCCAGTTACCTCTTTTATATAATGGGATTGCATTTCTCTAGTGGGCATTGAGCTCTAAAAAAGTACACATCAAGGATTTATATATGTTATCACTAACCTAATAAAATAAAATAACAAGGTGAACTAGAAGAAGATTGAATGTATGAGTTGACATAAATGTGTGATCAAGATTACTGCAACTCATACAATCATGAGAACATCCCATGAGATAATAACATTATAAACATTCTCAATAGCCATACAGTTGAAAATTTACTCTAGCCATATTATGTATACAAAGCTGCATCTGAAAATACCTGCAGTGCTTTTATTAAAATGAACAAAGCTGATAGACCAGATTTTCAACCTCCTTTTTGAGTATAACTGCTGCTTTCAACAGTGCAACTGTTACTTTCAAAAGTAATTGGTCATACCTCACACAATTTTCATGTAAGTTGAGAGGAAAAATGCTTTTAGAGTGCTGGCAAGCCATCAATCCTTGCACCTGATTTCCAATGATTTCATAAGCAGGAATGTTTATTAATACATTTCTGTTTATGGTTTTCTTAAGAGTTATACACTTGAGGGGACTGGGCGGTCTCATGGTCTGGAATCCCTACAGATTTTATTTTTTCTCCAGCCGTCTGGAGTTTTTTTTTTCTGTCCCCTGGCCATTGAACCTTACTCTTATTCGATGTTAATGTTGATTTATTTTTTATAATTATGTCTTTCATTTTTCTATTCTTTAATATGTAAAGCACTTTGAGCTACTGTTTGTATGAAAATGTGCTATATAAATAAATGTTGTTGTTGTTGTTGTTGTTGTTGTTCCTTTCAGCATTGAGGTGACTGTCCTTTGTCTGTGAAATGTGTTCTGCCATTTCTCAATGTCAGTTCCAAAAGCAGATTGTCTCTAGTGAATTTCTAAATGTCACCCTAAGTTTTCAAAAAATCATTAACCGGATGTTGCTTTATTTTGTTTTTACTGTATATGCATAGGTGTACCCCGACTTATGAAAGTCTTATGGATTGGAGGGCTGGTTGCATGTCCAATTGGTTGGAAGTCCGACATTATATATTGTACACAGAGCAATACAATACAAGTACCAAGTCACACCATAGTAACATGCCAAATAAGTGCACTCCAAACAACAGTCCCTGACAAATACTGTATATTACTATGCTATACACGTACACAAATGCATGTAAATAGCCATAGCATAATGTCAAAAATTTAGCGTATGACACTAAACATATTTGGGGTGCTCACCATGGCTAATGATGTACGGTGGTCTCCTGTGTATTGAAAGCAGGTGCTTGATCTTTATACAGCACATGTAATTGAACACTTTTGCTGAATATGAACATTACTGTACAGAGCTATATTAATACCAAATGTTTCATTTAAAGCAGTTTAATTTCTATTGTACATACAGACTTTTTATGTGTTTGCTAGCTTTTTATACACTAACTAATCAATGGTGGATGATCCACATCACTGTCACTTTCTTCTGCTGCTAACTGCTAAACTCAAAACTCAAATCATTTGCCTTTGCACAGTTTCACTTTTCAGTTTTGCCAGAATTATTTCATAGAAGCAGATCCTTTGACAGTTTTGGTTATTCACACCTTATCCCTCCAGAATCATCGATACTGTTGAGTGAGACAATCCAAAATTGCATTATAAAATGGCCACAGATTTACCATCTTCATATTGTTTTACCCCTTTCAATTTGGTATACAAATGTATAACCTTCCTCTTCGTTTCCTGTGAATCCATTGTTATACTGCTGGCAGCAGAAATGCATGATCTAGGGAGGACTGATATGACTACAATTGTGTAGGATTGTGAATGACTTTTGGGTCTTCTGTCATAAGTACGAGTTGGACATATGGTATGTCAGAAGGTGTTTCTGTATGTTAAAGGGAGTGGCATTTAATGGACCCATCAGAGGTTAAGGTTCTCTTAATGGACCAGGTCTAATAAGGAAGGAAAGTACTATGAGGTTATCTGCTTAAAGTTGCATTCAAAATCAATAGAAGGCTAATCCTAAATAAAGAATAGCATTTATATATTATACAGCACACTGGCCATATTTAATTACTGACTCCAGAGTCTTAAGCTTGGAGGCTTTATTCTGGGATTACTTCTATTCAAGCCCTAGAGTCTCTTCTTGGAGTCCAGGGTTGCTCTATGTTTGCAGTAGAGACTCTCCCTATGGTTGCCCCTTCGTGTCCTTGCACCCCTGTACCACCAGTTACTGTACATAGTGGCAGCCCATTCCTTAGTCACAAACCATGGGGGACTCTGCCTTGCTGGGTGTCAGCATGGAGGTTTTCTTTTAACCATCTCCCAGTCCTCCATGGTCTCTTTCTCTTGCTGTTTCTCTATAAGGAGGCCAGGGACATTACTATTTCCTCAAAAGAACACTCCTCACTCTCTATCTGTCTATCTGTCTATAGTCCTTTCTGGTCTCCCAGCACAATAAGAGCGTTCAATACACCCTAGCAGTGCCCCTCTTCCTGCACATGTTTAGTCCTTCAAATGCACACTACTTTCTATGGACTGGATTGTGTCCCTGTGCTGTATCCAGCCTTTCCTTCAAGCAGTCCATACCTTTATCAGGACACCAGCCAGCAATTCATAATCATGCACATAATTAATTATTTTACAGTCCAGGCCAATATCCTTTCCATCTATTAAGCAGACATTAATTAAAGAATGGTTTTATAAAGGGGGGCACAGTTGTGCAGTGGGTAGCGCTGCTGCCTCGTAGTTAGGAGACCCGGTTTCGCTTCCTTGGTCCTCCCTGTGTGGAGTTTGCATGTTCTCCCCATGTCTGCATGGGTTTCCTCTGGGTGCTCCGGTTTCCTCCCACAGTCCAAAGACATGCAGGTTAGATGTATTGGCGATCCTAAATTGTACCCAGTGTGTCGGTGTGTGTGTGATGGGCTGGCGCCCTGCCCTGAGTTTGTTTCATGCCTAGTGCCCTGTGTTGGCTGGGACTGGCTCCACCAGACCACAGTGACCCTGTAGTTAGGATATAGCGGGTTGGATAATTTACATATAATAAAATAAAATGTTGCACATTTGAGGGAATTGGTTGCTGTGTGGAGCATTATTTAAAACTGAAGAAAACAAGAAGGCAACCCAATTTCATATTATTTATGAAACAGTGGATATTAACTAAACATTTTGAACACCCCGAAGTTTTGTCTTTTAGCCCTGTGGTCGCCCACCAGTCAGCTGACACTGTTACGTCGCCCGCCATCAGACTGCTTTTGCCAGTGTAATCTTATAGCAAAGTGAAATTATGCTATTCTGGATAGCTTAGGTCAAGCATTTATGATTTGATTTGTTTAGATTTCATATAGTGATCTTATGGCTAAAGAGGTTAGAGACCACTGTTCTACTTATTTTTCTTTTTAAATTACATGTATTTAAAAAAGCAGAAAAATCTAAGTAACCCTCTTTCCCCACCAAAAAAATGTATTTGGTTTAGCTATTCATCAAAATATGTGGCACATACTTTTTGGGTTTATTCTGCTTGGTCTTGCTGAGGAAATGATTGTTCTTTCAAAAAAGCCTCCATTCGCTAGAAGGTAAGCTACACGTTTGGGATGAATACAATGATGCTTCTGCTTAGCCATTCATTCAGTAATTATTCCCCAGGCAAAGCCACAGTACAGATTGCATTCTTTATTTCTTTATTTGCACTGCTGTCCTCTTGCTTTGGAAGGACCTGTGGGAAAAATTCAAATCAGGCACAGATGAGCAGCCTTCAACAGCGCGCATGTAGATGAAAATATTGGACATGAAGGTAAAAAGAAAAAAAATCTGCATATAAGACATTTTAGCTTGCATTTGGAAAAAAGAAAAGTTTCAAATATCATAGCTTTCAGGTTGAATTGGCCAATGTGAGTGTGATTGTGGATGGGCACCCTATCCAGTGTTAGACACAGTGCTGTCAGGATACGGTCACAGTGACCCTGAACTGGATTAAACAGGTTTAGAAATGTTTTTTTTTTTTTTTTTTGTAGATGCATAAATTTAAGGAAGTTCGTGAATGTATACAGTATATACTTTCAAACATATGAGTTTGATGAACCTCTTATGGGGTCTGATTTCAAGAGAATACTGCAAATTAATTTGAATATAACATCATCACACACCCATCTTCTACTCCCATCTATAGCCAGGAGGAGACAAGACCTGGAAGAAAGTCAGTAGTTGCTTTTAAGTCTGTGCTTCCGACCCCACCTCCAGTCCCGATACCATAAAATCAGGATACCCTGCTAAGAACCATATCAGTTTTAACTTCTGAGGAAGGCACAACAGTGTCACCAGACTCAATTGATTCTCCTTTTATCTTTTTCTTGATTCTTACAATAGCCTAATAGCAGTTAAATGGGGATTGCCTCTGGTACCCCAAAGTTTTGATATTGTCATTTAGAGGATTAGGAAATTATAAGAACATTTGATAAGAACAGGCCAATCAGACCAAAGAAACATGCTTTAAAAAAAAGTCTAATCTGTCCTTGCAATTCTTGAGGTTTACCAGTGGTTTGCACCTTGTGGTAAACCCTCTGTCTTTACTTTCATGAAGTCTTCTTTTCATTGTAGACTTTGGCAATGATAGGCCTACCTCCTGGAGAGTGTTTTAGATTTTTCTAAATGTTGTGAAGCTGTTCTTCTTCACCAAGGACAGAATTCTTCAATCATCCAGCACAGTTGTCCTCTGTTATTTTCCAGACCTTCTGGTGTTACTGAGTTCACCAGTGTGGTCTTCCTTTTTAAGAATTACCAAATGGTTGATTTGACCACTCCTGGTGTTTCTGCTTCCTCTCTAAAGGGTTTGTTTTGTTTTCTCCGCCTAATGATGTACTGTTTTAGTTGCTTGGATAGCTCTTTGGACCTTATTTTGAGAGTTCACATTGACAGCATCCAAATTGAAATTCCACAGTCGGAATTACCTACCTAATAGTTAGTGAAGTAATGAATGAATGTCAGTCAAATGCCCAAATACTTTGAAGCTTGTAGAAATGAGAGGCTATGCAGAAAATTGGCTGTCATTCCTAAATGGCTCATATGATATTTTTGGTAAACTCCTTAAATTAAAGCTAAACGTCTACACTTCAGTCACATAATTATTGCTTAATTTCAAATCCATTGTGGTGGCATACAGAGCCAAAATAACGAAAATTGTGTCACTGTCCAAAAACCCAATATCTTACATTAATTTTCATCTGCCACAAATCTTCCCAAGTCTGTATGCTGTCCAAGTCACGCTGTAATGATTTAATGGGTTCTTGATTACCTGCCAATCCAACTAGCTTGATATGATGTGCAAACTTAACTTGCTTGTTGTTTATATTCCCAACCAGAAACTTTATGTACATTAAAAAATAGCAGCAGCCAAGCACTGACCCTTGAGGGACACCAACCTTAACTTCACAAATTCTGATAAAGTTCCTCGCATCATAACTTTCTTCTTCCTGTGTTTTAGCCAATTCTATCCACAATACACTGAAATCCCATGTCTTTAAGTTTGATGCCCTGCCTCTCATGTTGGACCTCATAAAAAGCCTTCTGAAAATCAAGAAAAATAATTCTCTGATTCTGTCTTTTTTGCTTCCTCATACAGTTCCTCCATATTAGTAAAACATGACATCTGTTGTCTGAACCCATGCTGACTGTTCGGTAATGTCCTATCCATGGCATGTGCCGCTATTTGCTATTTTCCAGCCCTTAGGAATTTCTGCAGTGTGCAGTGGCTTTCTAAAAATATGTGTCAAGGGTTTATATATGTACTCACTAACCTCCAGTCTTTTTTTTTTTGTTGTCTTTATTTACTTTACAATGTAATATGTGTTATTGCAAATAGAAAATGCTATAGTAGTGCATTCCTCATACTCAGAATAAAGTCAAGAAGGTCAAAATATAAAATATAAATAAGCAAATTTATAGTAGGGAGGGTTTTACCATTGGGAGAACCAATAAGAAACTCAACAGAAAGCCTCAAATCCTGCATCCTTTTAGGGTCTCAGTAAACACTTACTGATCCCTGTCCGTCTAGCATTTTTGCCACCATGCTACAAGAAAGACATACAAGCACTTAAAGCTATGTGGAGGAGAGCAACCAGATACCTTCCAGGACTTTAAGTACATGACGTACTTTGTCAGACTCAAAGAATTAAACCTGTTTAGTCTCGAGCAGAGGAGACTGTATGGGAACCTAATTCAAGATTTCAAAATTCCCCAAGGCATTGATGAAGTAGATCCACCAGATTTCTTTCACCTTAATAATGAATTGTGTACTGGAGGACAGCAGTGGAAATTAAGGGGTAGTGCATTTTGAACTGAAGCCAGAAAGCACTGCTTTACACAGAGTTTTGGGAATCTGGGACATACTAAAATGACATACTGTATAGTTAAAACAGAAACCTTCAGAACTTTTTTAAAGACTAGGGGGATTCACCCCCTGCTTGCTTCGCTCGCCAGACCCCGTGTTTGGTTTTCCAGATACACAGATACAATTTCAAGTTGCTATTTCATCATTTTCACTTTTATTTCAGGACTTCTGTAAAAACAATATTTGGAATCTTTCGTGTCCCAATATGTTGAATCTTTTAAATGAGGTCTGTGAGACTTGTGTTTAATGACTTTGTACCCTAAAGGCGGAGTGGTGGCTCTGAGGCTAGGGATCTGCACTGGCAATCGGAAGGTTTGAATCTAGTAAATGCCAACAGGGACTCTGCTCTGTTGGGCACTTGAGCAAGGCGGCCCTTAACCTGCAATTGCAGAGCGCTTTGAGTAGTGAGAAAAGCGCTATATAAATGTAAAGAATTATTATTATTATTAATTTAGGATAGGTTTCTCTGTTTGGAATTTCAGCACAGACAAAACAATCCACATCATCAGCCGGTAATAATTTTTTTTGCAAAGTAACCAATAAATGCATGTGAGTTAAACCCCGTTTTTGAAATTCCCTGACTTAAACTAATTTCCTTTTATTTGCATCAATGCGATCTATGCTATCTTTTTTTTTGATAATGTAGTGACTGACGTAATAAAGTGTCACAAAAGTTCTACTTTAACAATAGCTGAATACGTAACCCCAAACACAACTTTCTAGCACCCTCTCCAGCCCCTCCTCCCATGGGTCTTACCTCCCGCTTACCGCATCAATCAGCACCCAGCTATCAATCTTCCGTGCTGCACTCTGCCCTCCCTCAATCAGACCTAACAATCACTTAAAACAAAAAAGGCTTCTGCTTGGCTTGGACGCTACAATACTTTTGACTGTTACTGCTTTCATATTCTGTACCTTTCTCTGCATATGTATCGCGCCTTGGGTCTCTTTTCTCCACGCTTCTTTGCTGAGAGTACAGGATCTGTGTGTGCCACATGACTTTACATGACTGAATATTTTGCTGGCTGTCCGTGCTCTTATTTGATAAGAAGGGAGTGTCGTGCAAGAATCTTTTGTTCCACGTTCCCGCAAGACTGCCCTGGGACAATCTCTTGGCACCAAGTCTCATGTTTATGGTCCCCGCGAGATACTCCGTGGCAAGTCTATTTTGTCTCACAGGTCTTTAAAATGTCTTTTGAGAACTTCCGAGAAGATCACATATCGTCGCCTTGCTTTTCCATTCCAGGATTTTTTTTATATATAGAAAGATACTGGGACAGCTTAGCTGTTAGCTAACAAGTGAGCATGTTGCACTGATGGTCTTATCTCATGTATGAAATTTCTTCTGTTCTTCTGTTCCAGTAGGGTGGGTCATATACTTCCCACCAAAGTACTACATCAAGCAGCCCTTTATCATTCCCCTCTCCCTCTCTCTGTCTCTCTCTGTATATATATCTATCTATTATATAAAAAAATCTTGGGTCGAGATGTGATCATCTCGGAGAAACACTTTGACGTCACGCGAGACTAGACATTACAACCTTAGGAAGCAAGACCCGTGAGACGGTGACTTTTGCACGTCACGCCCTACTTACAAACAATTTAAAACAAATTCACGGACATCTAACCTCGCAGTTGTTGGAATGCTTTTGGCAGACGCACTTCATGTGCTCCCAGCTCTTAAAAATGTTATACGATCTAGATGGCACGTGAACTACTAAGTGAAGAAGAGAGAACAGCATGTCGGAAAGAGAAACGAAAGCTTTGGAGAGAAAAGAAGGCAAAAAGGATGCACAAGAGAACAACAATAATATATGTGTAAATTCAGAAACTAAGGACAATAATAATCGGCCCCTGACGTCCCACAAGAGACAGTTTAATGTCCCGCAAGACAAAGCAGTGAGACCAAAGAACAGCTGCTATGCAGGGTTTTAAATGATTGACGCGCAGCGCGACAAGCAGAACATGTAGCTCAGCAGCAGAAAGACAGCAGCTGATCCGTCCGCATCTCCTTAGCTTGCGTGAGCAATTGTAGTCAAAGAGAAAAAGTTTAAATTTTAAAAGTGAGAATGATTCATTATTTCTGAGCTGAGATGGTAGTGAGTTCCAAAGCTGGGCAGCAGAGCAACTGAATGTTCTGCTCCCCATGGTGGTAAGATGGGTGAGGGGGACAGTCAAGTGGATGGAGGAACAGGATCTAAGGGTACAGGAGGGAATGGCAACATGGAGGAGGTCAGACACATATGGAGGGGCAAGGTTGTGGATAGCTTTACAAGTTAACAGAAGAGTTTTAAATTGAATGTGGAACTTAACTGAAAGATTTTGAAGCTGCTGCAAAACAGGAGTGATATGGTGAATAGAGGGGGTTCTAGTAATGATGCGGGCAGCTGAATTCTGGACCAGTTAAAACTTATAAAGAGATTTGCGAGAAAGACCAAAGAAAAGGGAATTACAATAATCCAGACGAGAAGTGACAAGGATATGAACAAGGATAGCAGTGGTGTGGGGAGTGAGGGAGGGGCGAATACGATTAATGTTACACAGGTGGAAATATGCAGACCGGGAGATATTATACTAGCTGTGTAAGTCCATGCAGTAGGGGTCCTAGAAACTATTGAAAATCGTCAGAAAAAAATTGAAATGCAGAGATGTCAGGTAATTGAAAGGAACTACTCTAGGCATTTCTCTCCTATGAGGTTTTCTTTTGCCAACGTGCTCGCCTCGCCTGTGTATTAGCAGTGGGAGGAAAATTAAAAGGGATACCGTTTTGTGGATGTGTTCCAAAACATGAGGCTTAGTCTCAGTACTTTAGCAAAACCAGCTTTATTCAGCTTGAAACAGGAACGGTACAGTTATTTAGTGTAGCGCGAATTGCCACTCTGCTATACACAGACACAGCAGTTAGGCAGGGTCGTGGCCAGGTCAGTGACCAAGTAATCCTGTTCTCTGCATTTACAATGTATGTGCTCCTAACCTTGCATCACCCATCGAGATCTTTTCTGTCTTTTTTGGCATAGAGACTCAGCCTAGTTAGGAGCCTGCAGTTGCCCCGTACAGACACAGTGATCGCACTTTGGGACACTCTTCGGTGTGCTGTGTAGTTGGGGGAGGTCCCAAGAGAGTTTAGAAACCTCACATTTTCTTGAATGAGTGCCGCATTAATAGCAATGTTTCTTGAACGAGCATCACTGAACCACATAAAAACTGCTTTTTCGACGTCTTCAGATGCAGCAGTCCACATACGTTTGCAACACGAGATTTTATTTCCTTTGTTGCTCTGTCTTTCAAGAAAGTTGACAGTGTCAATGGCGAAATTCTGAATTCACTGGCAACGACTTTTTTTTTTTTGCCGCAATTGAGAGCTGCAAAAAATGTAAAGTTTTTTTTTTATAATATAAACTCTTATTGTTTTTTTGTGTCTGCCGTTTTTATAGGCGGGTGACAATGAATTAAATTCAAATGGATGTTTTTCAAATGTTGACGAGCAATAAACAAAAGGTATCGATGAAAACTGCAGGAAACTAAAAAGGCAAAAAAAAAAAAACAGTACGAGGAAAGTTCGAAGAAAGAAAAATAAATTACAATGTTTCTGTTTGGGGATCGTTGTGCACAACTGAACTGCGGCCACAGAACTAACTGCTCAGCTGAAGATTCATTCAGGCATTTCAAGGTCTTTTGTGCACTTAGTTGTAATGAAAGTATCTGCTGAATGTACTTCATAGTAATGAGATTTCCATAGACTCATGTCATATGGGGAAGCTGTCGTAAAAATACTTCATTGTAATGAAAGTTTCGTTGTAAAGATATTTGTTGTAACGGAATTTCACCTGTATATATATAAGCTGCCCTGCGGTGGGCTGGCACCTGTGGAAAAATAATAAATAGTTTGATCAGTTTGATCAATCTGGTATACATGATAGAGCCACGCAGAACCTGTCTTTATAGTGCAAGTGTAAACTTGTTTCTCCTAACGAACAAAAAACCACAAGTGACCAACTGATGAACTTAAAGGATGTGGTAAATGCTGATCCAAGCAAAATGTTGTAAGATGTAACGGCTTGAAATTCTGGTGCAACCAAAGTCATAAGACAAAGGCCCTATAAAAGATTTGGGATACCGACCCCTCGAGGCAGATAAAGGGCAGGTGTCCTAGGACTGTGCTTCTCTGTCATCTTACCCTTGCCTGGTGTGTATTAATAAAAGATTTTTTACTAACTTTAATTAATATCTCTCTGTCTTCAGTCACAAGAAACGACACTAGAGAAAAAGTGTCCACACACCCACTTTGTGCCCTGTGTTGGCTGGGATTGGCTCCAGCAGACCACCGTGACCCTGTAGTTAGGATATAGCGGGTTGGATAATGGATGGATGGATATATATATATAAGCTGGAACATCTTTATTCAACCAGTTGGGCCTCTGCTGCAGCTCCCTTCCCAAGTCCAAGGTTGTTGAGTCTTTAGGTCTGAGGCAACTTTAATATCCATCCCAAAGTAGCTTCAGAGTTAAAATCACCATACTAAAGCTACCACTCACATCCCCTGGTGTTACCTGCACCCCTGAGCAGTCAGTTCCCTTAAGAGGATCATTTCTTCAGGTCATTCTCCCACTTTAAAGGGTAGCATGGTCACTTCTCTTCCAGCCTGGGAAGGTCTATTAAAATCCTGCCAGCCTTCCATGGCTTTGCTTTACTTCTGTAAATGGAGCCAGAACTTCCTGGAAGTTTCTGGTTTGCCAACAGTCAAATGCCTTTAAAGGATCATTTTACGTTTGTCTCTAAGCTGCATTTCCCTCAATTTACCCTAGGTCCTCTATTTTTTTTGCAACTGGGGCATCCATACAGGGCATTCTGTCCCCTGGTTTTGCCCCTCAATCTTCACTCCGGTATGGTGACATTATTTCCCTGCTTGTCCATATTCCCTCAGATTCCTGGGGTCGTGCTGAGCCCTACCACTGCCATGTGCGAACATTTCCTGCCTGCTATTCCACTGTCGACCAGGCCACCTATCACAATACAATTTTTAGACTGAGAGAAAAGATTGCTTAGATTTATGAAAGATAGGCAGGGGTCTCTTTAACACAAAACATTTCACCTCGCTGCTGATGAGGTGCAAACAGAAACACCTGCAAAATGAGGCCGTACAAATTGAAAATCGAGCAATCTGTAACCCATTGGAGCTTTGCCGAAACTGCCGATAAGGATGGCATTTTCAGTGACGACTTGAAAAGTGATGAGAAGCAGTTGAAGTTAATTGGGAAGGTCAGTCAGAGAAGAGAGACAGCTGAAGGAAGGATGACAGTATCAGAAGACATATTCTTCTAGTCTGTCGACTCTTTGTAGTAAACTGGGAAATCATAATTGATGATATTTGGTAGAAATGTGAAGGCAGGCATTTCTGAAGTGAAAGAACATGCCTGAGTCTATAAGAAGGGGCAAAACGCTTTTATTTTGTCTATTTGGATTAATAAGTAATTATAAAATTGCCTATTATGCTTTTGAAAAATGCTGAAACGTCTGCCCCATGGGGATCCATTGAGGACTCTGGCACTACAGTTGCTCATCGAACAAATATTTATTGTTCTCACTTTACAATATGTAGTGGGCCATTCCGCCTATCATTATCAGCTGTAATGGTCTGCAGTTTCAGGGGAAACAGAATCAAGGTTTTGAGCTATTTATGGTATAATATGCAACCTGCACTTCATTTTTTCACTCCTTGTGCCACAACTGTCTTTCCCATTACTATCCTGCAATTTTGAATATACCAAATTAGCTTGTTTGACAGTTAGAACAAAACCTGTATGACAATGTATATGTTTTTTTTTCTCAGAAACTATTTGATTATGGGCAGCATAGATGCACAAGAAAGTAATTCTGCTGCCTTACAGCTTCAAAAGATTTTCTGGCTTAAATCCTGGCCTCTTATGTATTTGCTCTTTGTGTATTCCTGTGGTTATTCCTCTAGGTGTTTGTCCTGGTGTGAGTGTGAGTGAATATTGCCAAATCCAGGACAGGTCCTTTCCTTGGATCTGTTGATCCAGGAAATGGAAGGAGACAGTTATTAATTAATAAAATTACAGTAGATACACAAAACTTTTATTTGTTAAATAATTGTAGACATTAGATAAAGCATAAAAGTTGCCAAAGTTGCTTCACAATAAGCAAAGTTCAATTTATGTTTGACTTGCTTCATTGTGTAGTGACCCGGCAGCCAGCGCTGGCGGCATGATGCATTGTGGGTAATTTATGTAAAGTTTACTGTTGTGTTAAATTAGCAAGGCAATCGAATTATTGTTCCTGTTGTAATTGTTGTATGTGTTTGTGTTCAACTGGTGGGGTGGGTTTGGGTTATTGCCGTCCGGGGTTATTAAATTGTAAATAGTTACCATCAATGAGAAAGGTGGCTTCGTTAATGACCTTGGCAATGGCTATGCAATGAGATTGAGCTTTGTTTTCTGACTATCTGCTCTAATAAAGAGATACAACAGGACAGAGCTGTGTATTGCTAAGATTTCATCTAAGCAATGATTGCCGAGACACTCGGAGTCGTGCGGTGTATGGGACACGAGTGCTCGCTTGCCTAATGAGCTAGGTACAGCTGCGTGCATGGCGCTGGCATTCCGCTGGCCGACCAGCTTGGGGGAAGTGCAAGGCTGAGTTCGGCTCTGAAAACTTCAAGACTCAACCACGGGTCGCTACAATATACACTATACTGGTATTCTGGTATAACCACATGATTGATTTAAAAAAAAACAGAGAGTGTTTTTATACATAAATTTGCCTTTCCATTAGGAAAGTACCCTGATATTTAAAGAAAATGCTCTCCTACTCCTAGACAGGCTATTGTATACAAAGTGTTTTTAGTCAGTTCTAGAGCTCTTTTGTATATAGGAGTTTTAAAGCAAAAAGGTTGACCCATCCATTCATCTGTAATATGCCAGAGGGTTGCTTAAACCTATCCCAGCAACCATTGAGTGCAAGGCAAGTGAACCAATCTCCTGGACAGGGTTGCACACCATCACAGGGTAGTGCACTCACACAGGCAGCATACATGACAATTTTGCCTTAAACAATATAAGGGTTATATGGCGCTGGAGTAATATTTGGTACACAGTATGAGCTAACCCATGTACCACTTTTCTGGACCCTTTTCCCGCCCTTGGAGGGGATGATTATAGTAAGCACTACCAATCCCTATAGTGGTGACTAAAAGAAAAAAATATATAAATGATCTGGAGTGCAAATGACTGGCACTGCTTCCCTGCTAACCACAGAACAAGTACAGAGCACACCAACAGAAGAACAATGACTGAAACAGAATTATTATTGTAAACAAATAAACCCCTGTGGAAGTTGACCCGGACACAGACAGGCGGACATGTTGTTCTCAACCACCACACGTTTATTTACAATATATACAGTAATAATTGGTCACTCAGACCCAGTCCAATGGTCACTAAGACCCAGTTGTGCACAAATCCCAAAACACACAGTCCTGGCCACAAATGCCTTTCTTCGGGCCGCCTCCACTCTCCTCTCTTGCTTCGTCCTCCTTCCACCCGACTCTAGCCTCGAATGAAGAGAGACGGCCCCTTTTATACATGACCCGGATGAGCTCCAGGTGAACTTGGCTGTTCTCCCGGCAGCTCTCCGGGTATCCTCCAAAGTCTTCCCCCCAGCACTTCCTGGTGTGGTGGAAGTGCTGGGGTAACAGGTCCCCAAGGCATTGGGGCGCCTCCTGGTGGTGACCACGGGCCCCTACAGGATGGAGCTTCCATGCCCTATACCCGTGGCCCCCAGAGCATCAAGGAAGGCGACCCCCACGTGATCCAGGGTGGCCGCAGACCAACATCTGGTCCCTCATGATGTCCCGGCCGAGTCATGGCCCCTGGCATCCCTGACACCCCCCACACTGGCAGATTACAATACAAGACACTCCACTGATAAAACAAGAATACACAAATAGCAATTATATTAAAGGATTAACTGAGTGAACAAAGTCCCCTGAATGTCTATCCATAGAAATACTCTTTAGGTTTTTTACTTAATGTTTGTTATTGTGAGGCTTTCCCCGAGCCATACCTCAATACTGGGAAGCCTCCTCATACAGGCACCTCAGGCCCTCTCCCATGTTTTCTATCAAACAGAAAAATGATCGTCTATGTCATCAAGACCTCTTGCTTTCCATGCATGAACCCAGGTTCACTTGACTCCTCCTGTAGTCAGTGTAGTTTCCCCTGTAATATCTACAAATTTTCTCTTGCGCTGTTCCTTGCCCCTCTTCTCTCCTCTCTGTTTCACTATACCTTCAACTTTTTAGGCATGGTCAGCCCCTCCCATTTTAGATTTTATTGGCCCATGGAGTCATGTGCTCCTTTCCAGGTAATTCATAGGTTCCAAATATACTGTAATGATGAAAAGGTACAACCTGACAATGGCACCAACCACACATGACAAGACGAGATTCAATACCATTTTTGATACCCAATAAAGTATATAATTGTAACCCATTAAAAATGTATTTAACTAAACTGCAATTCTACATTACATTAAACTCCTTATGTTGATAAAAATGAATAATATAAATTAAAGTCAATAAATGCAAATACTTCACGTAGTGCGATCTTTTGTAAAAGGTAGGAGTAAAGTTCTATAAAAAATAAAAAAGTAAATAAGTTTAAATCTGAGTATATGAGGACATGGAGTAGCGCCAGTTTATGCAATTGAGCATTGAAAAGTTTTTACACCTTGCATTATAAAGCAAATGTGGTGAAATATAATATTAATATCACACATAATAAAGTAAAAGATAGTAAAGCATTAAGGCAGCACAGTTTGTGGTGAGGGTTTAAAAACTGAGGGAGCAACAGAGCACCTGAATAAACAGCAGAATAAATGTTTTCCATACATAACAATAATTACACACTCTAGTCTTAATGTGTTAAACTTTTAACTGACAGGAAAAAAAGTTTTAACCTGTAGAAAAAAAAAAAATCAAATGTTGCATCCCTACCTCAAACGCAAATGTTTTCAGGCTTATGTTATGTATGTTTGCATAATTTGGAAATTATAACATTATTATATTTATTAGAATTATTGAATTTCTTTGTATTGACTTGCATGCTAGTCCTTCAAGTTTTTGGCTAAATTGCTTGTGTTAGACCCTTAAGTTGGTATTCTGAAATATTATAGGCTTGCATGTATATTCTGGTTTTCTGGCCGTATTTAGCAAAAAAAAAACCAAAAAAAACCTGAAGTATTTCCAAATGCCAGTCTAGTTGCCCTCTTTGTCAATTAGCTGCACTGCTGAAGCTGCCACCTTGTGGGTGGAAACGGGGCTGCAACTCTAGCCATACCCATTTAAAGTCTATGAGGTGCAATTGCCAAAAGACAGAAAAAACGGGAAATGCATTCGTAATGAAGTCTGTACAATCAATTCCATGAAAAATTAATATTCATACAATTTTAAAACATTTTACAATCAATACTTATCAATATTTTGATACTTTTGACAACCCTAGTGCCCATACCCAGTCATTTTGAGCTAATTTAGACTGGACAAATGACCTAATCTATCCATCTTTAGAAAATATGTTTTCAGATCACTTGTGTCATGCACCTAACATGAAAGGTTTTATTTTTAATGGGGGATAGGAAGAAATGTCAAATGCAGCTCCACAACTGTTACCTGTAACCTCTTACCTGCATCACTTTCCGTATTGTACCCTGCATATTCAACCCTAGGGGCCTCTAATGGCAGGTTACTTGCTGACTAAGGCTGTCTTTAATGATGATGTGAAAGACGGAAGATGAGCTTAATACCTAATATTACAGGAAAGCACAAAAAACTGCTGAGCAGTGCAACAATTATGATAACAATACTATAAACCAACAGATAAAGGCAGTTCAATTCAGAGAGAGGTTCAGTATACTATACTTAAATTACAAACAGCTCAATGTCTTTGTTTTAATTGCCAGGAAAAGAATCAGTGGTAAATAGTAGAAGTGCCTCTCATTACAGAGGTTTATCCAGAGCAGCTCGATATTGAACGTGCTGGCAATAGACACTCAAATATCCAAGAAGTGCCTCAGGAGTTTCAGACTGGAACTGTCTGTAATTTAAGTACGTTGAACTGCTCTTCAGTATGACGAACTGTTTATGTGTGGTTTTATAATTGTTCACAGTTGTTAATAGAATTGTTGCACTGCTCAGAGGTTTTGTGGCTTGGTTTAATATTTAGCATTAAGTTCATCCTCTCTCTTTTGCACCATCTTTATAGTATCTGGGAGAAGATGCTTTTTGAAATAAGTGGTCGTTATTTCAGTTGAGGCTATCTTTAATTTCGCTCCTTTACTTCAGCCCAATTTAGCACTAGTATATAGCTTCACAAGAGCATCCTCTCATGCCGTTAAAGGGCCGCTGTTAGACAAGGAGCGGACAGTTTGGCTTCTCTGCTATGCTAGTAGCTATCAGACAAAGTTGTTGATTTAAGCTTTCATTTAAAAATTCTACTTATTTGCATCAAGAACAAAAATATAAGCAGTAAAAATCAATATAGCATATATAACTAATACAAAAATTATACAAACTGAGTGGGTTCAAGCAGTTTCAGTTTCTCTTTAATCCCAGATGACAATTCCCAGATGGCTTCTTTTCTTTACAGGCAAATTAATCAATCAATGAAAAGTAAAAGATTTCTTCCAGGAGAGAGAGCTCTTTTTCAAGTTTTTTCAGAGACAGAACCCCATGAAAGTGTCCATTTCAGCTAGGAGACCCCTCTCTCAGTGTCCATGTTTTCAACTGAGTTGAGCTTATTACAGAAGTGTCTGAAAAGCAACAGCTGAACCGAGAGAAGTCTCAACTATTAGAATTGTTAGAATAAGCAGCCACTGAACTTAGAATAAACTCTCTTTTGAGAAATGCCTAATACAAGACAGGTTCCTCCTCATTTCTCAGACACAAGGGACAGCTGGCTTACTTGTTTTTATCTCTGTTAGCTGACAGCTTACTGTTTTCTCAAAACATACAGAAAATGTTACTGAATTTCACTGCTCAAGATTATTTTTCCATGGAAATTAAAAACTGCTTAAAGTTGGCTATATAAAACTTTTTAAGGTCCTCTTTCATTTTCTAACAAAACAAAATACTGTAAATTCTGCTTTGCCTTTCAGCTTTCCCTGAATACTCTGCACTTCTGTTCAGCATGATAAGACTTTCAAGCTTAAGGCCTGTCACCTGAAAACTGCCAGCTGAAAAGGTTCAAGTATCTCCTTTACAAAGTGTTAACCAGACAGCCACATGGATGTGGTGATCCCTTAAAGATAGTGAAAGAGCCAGGATTTGGACCAGGCACCCTGGAGCTGTGAGGCATCAGCTCTAACCACTGTTTCAATATAAGTGGACAGAGCAGAGTGCAATTTCTGACAGTGACATGAGTTTGAGATAAAACTAAAAAAAATATCTGGTATTAGAAATTATCCTAAAATGTGTGATTTATAAAAGTGATTGTGATTTATTAAAGAACCTTCACTAGGCAATTAGAAACTTTTGCCAGATGACTGAAGCATAGAGGAAGCAGTAGCCCATCTGTACATTTTAGACAATAAATAATTTTAACGGTTAATTTCACATCACTTCCCTGATGATGTGGTGTTCTATTGTGTTTCTTACATGTTTCAAAGGAGACAGTATGGTGTTGTTTCTTAGATACTGAACTGTAAAATCCGGCGTAGCTGGTTTGAATTCTTCCTTTACCTGTCTGTGTGACCCTTAGCTGGTCAGCTGACCTGTCATCAGTTGTAATGTGGCCTAATGGTAGAAGTGACCTTGGATAAAAGTGCCAAGGAAAATAGGTAATAATAAATATAAGAGCTATAAAAGAATAACACAGTGAACAAATAAAAATTATCACCTTTCCACTAGAAAATTAAATTAAACAGCATGTTAACTTTGTACTAATAACACTATACAATGAAGATTTTGCTACCTGAATACAACTGGGTGAATTTTGGCCTGCAGATAAAAACAAATCAACTGTCATGTACCATTACAATCACTTTTTTTTGTAATTTCCTGTCATATTTTAAGTCTACTAATAAGTTGCCCATAAGCTCATTTCTTTAGTCTAGCCATGTCTTTTATGTGTTAAGTGCAGGTCACACAACATTCAGAGGATGTGCTAAAGCTTTGGCACACATTGACAGGCTTAGTCAGAATGAGTGCTGACAGGACAGCCTGTAAGAGCTGCTCACATACACAGATGCTTTTCCTTACATTGATATTAGTTTCTATATATGCAGATACACATGTTTTGTAGGCATGACATAGTGTGTGCATACTTAGCATTTAGCCAAAATATCTCTCCAGTGTTGTTATAGCCACAAAGCATTCTGTTACATTTGTAGTGAGTGTACACTGAAGCTTTAAAGATGCAGCATGACTTCACTTGTTGAGAAAGTGTTTGAGGTCTACTTCAGTTGTAAAACTGGTGATAAAGACAAACCGAGAGCTCCTTACATTTGTTAAACAACAAACTTTGTCGATCTGTGAGCTTGGCTCAGAGGTACTCAGATGTTAATGCCATTCGCAGTCCCAATAGTATGATGAGAACAGAAGGGTCACGTGGCGGACTGTTGCTTCTGTCTGATCAATGTCTATAGCTACTCAATCGAGTACCACAATCTACCATCAGCCGTGTGTCCAGTGCCACTTGAGGACAGTTTGCAAGTACTGAAGTCACCAGAGACATGGGGTCTAGATGAGGCAGGAAGATGACACTGATCCAGCAGTCTTATCATCAGTGAAAATTTGTGGTTTTCCTGTCACTATTGCACAACTGTACAAGATCTATGTAGGAGACCAGTATAGTCCCTTTGGTATGTGTTCTTGGAAAAAGAAATAAAGCAACGTTCCTGTTCAAGTTTGGGAAAAATGAGTAGCACCTCTCTTCATTATTATGTATTGCAATGATAGTCAGAGGCATACACATTGAACCTCCACCATTAGTCATGGACTTTAAAAGCTAATTAAGTTGAACAGTTCACCCATGTTCATAAAGACGCTCATAATAACACCTAGCATAATGTTCAGTGCTTTGCATCCACAAAAATAATCTAACACTTTCAAACACACTTAATTTAATTAAAGGTTGCTGGAGCGTGAGCCTATCTTGGCAACTTTACTCAAGGCATCAATCCACAACAAGCACCCAAAGACAGCTAATTTAGAATCACTAGTTTGAGGAGTTGGCAGGGAAACTAGAGAACTAAAGTGGAGGTGGTTTGAAGGGGAGCTGGTATGGGTTCTACAAAGCCTTGGCGAGTCCATACATGAACAACAGCAGCATGAACTTCAAAGGTATGAGACATCAGAAGTAACTCTCCATAACCATGCACACCACCTCCAAATTTGGTATATTTTAATAATTTTAAGTTACCCTACCCCTGCTTCCCAAACCTGTTCAGTGTCAAAACTCATCTTACCTTATAAACACATGCTGCAATAATCCTTATAACCTGAGCATCAGCGCAGGTTTTTCTCAGAAACATTTTAGTAGTTTAGAACATACATAAGAACTTAAGAAATTAGACAAACGAGAGACCATCAAACAAGTTGTCCCAATATCTCATCCAGATACTTCCTAATGGCTGTCAAGGGTTTTGTTTCAACTACATGGCATGTCTCCTCTACTCAAGTATAATAAGTTTAATTCTTTGAGCCTGTCGGGGTATGACAGGGCCTTAAATCCTGGGATACACTAGGTCACTCTCCTCTGCACATCCTCAAGTGCTGCTATGTCTTACTTGTACCGTGGTGACTAGAACTACACACAGTACTCCAGATGCGGTCCCATTAGTGCTTTATGGTATATAGTTCGTGCTTGTTTTTATAGTCAACATTCTTTACAATAGAACCTAACATTTTATTTAACATTTAATAGCTTTTGCATATTGCTTAGATTAAAATTAAGGCCTAAGGAGTTTCTTATTAGCGGCACAGTATGTTCTTCTGCACCAAAGTCTTGGGTTTGAATTTCAGTCCGGGCAGTTTGCACATACTCCCCTTGTTTTTTGTGGTAATCCAGTTTTTTCCTACATTCTAATGATTGTACATAATTATAATTTTAAACCTCCCCAGTCCAAGTTAATGTTAAAGTGAAGGGTTTTTGCATGAGTTAAGCTAGCATCTCATCTACAGAGTGTACCCAATGATGCCAGCCTTTTAAAACCTTGCAGTGAAAAAGAGGAATCATCAAAATGTGAATCATTTATAAATATATAATATTGTAGTCTGCAAGTGGAGATTATTTGGGACTTGAAACCCCATCTACACCTTTAATTCACAGCACTTCCATAATCTCAGTACAGACTTCAAGCTCATACTCTTTGTTTATCTGACTCTACTCTGGTATGCTTATTCATACAAATTGGCTGGGGAAACAAGCTGAACCTCTGATTTTGAGAGGCCAAACCTAAAAGGCTCAGTCCCTAAAAGACGTAACCCTCTTATGTCTACTGTACAATGGAACTCATATCGAGATCATAAGAGTAACATTTGATATTGAGACCATTTTTACAGAAACATATCAATGACTTATGTTAAGCTGCCATCATTCCTGATTTAGTGTGTTAATTGCTGAGTATACACCTCAGTTTCACAAACATTTATAAATCAGGCAAAACTTAAATAATCAATATGCAGTGTAGCTGAGCTGACAGCACCAAGGGAGCAACAATGACATCAAACAGCTTTCTAGTTACATCTAGCTGTGGAATTGATGCATATGCTGGAATGTGTGCATTTACAAAAAATAAAATGTATTCCATGCAGAAGAGAAATCTAATGAAGTGATTCTAGCCAGCCAAGCAGTTCCTTGTCACTGAGATCCATAGGGCATTTTAGCTGTCACCTTAGACCCTATATTCCTTTGTGTAGATTTACTTGCCAAAATCAGTAGGTAGTTAGAACAATATGACCAATTCAAATATGTTTGCTATCAATACACATGAGCAAATCTGTTCAATGTATAGCTCCATGGGAATTAAAAGTAGCAATGATAAAAAGTAAGCAAAAACAGAAATCAAGCTAATGCGGTATATACCTCTTACCTGTATGTCACATCCTTCTACAGTCTGCTGTGACCAAAACAATTTCATTAATCTACCGATCCCCGCTGAGTTGCATAATTTGTGTCCCTAATAACTGACTGCTTACTGTACTTTGATGGGATACCCAGTAACACGTTGTTTCCATATGTCAAAGCACCAGACTGCTGACACCCCTTTATCAATGTCTCACAGCTACAGTACATTGTCTGCATCCATTATTTTTTTTCTTTTCCTTTTCAACTTTGTAAAAACTAAACTAAATGCATCAAGGAAAAAGTTAGCTTCCTGTTTAGAAAGTAAGTCTAGTTGTTATCAGTAAAGTATGAGGTCGTGTGTGAAGTATACATCAATGGAGTTGGATCAAGTGTCTGATCACTAGTGGCTATGCTTTTGAGGCTGTCTGAATTCTGGAAAAAAATAAAATAAAATGTTTGTGCCGTGACAATGCAGCATGGAGGTATGTTTGAAGTGTCTCCAGAGGTGTGTTTGAATGTATTTCAGCTTTTTGTAGTTAATGTGCTAGTTGATGCCTAAGTGGCAGCCCAGAATATCCATATACCAGATATAAGATGCAGCGAACCCATCCATGCAAGGTTATGATGAATGAAAATATAAAAAAAAAGAGACGGAAAGGGAGCAGGGAATTGCCTATTATCTCGAAAGGCCATGCAGTCAAAGAAAAGAATTTTTCTCTTATTACGTAAATCAATTGATATTACTTTTATAATAATATGTATAATAATAGAATTTTTCTCTGGAGGAGCTGGTGCATATTTCCAAACTGTTTAATGTTATTTTTTGTTGTTTTGAGATATTAGTCTTATTTGCGTGGTCTGAGTCAAAATCTTTACGGTTCGCTTCACATGTCAAGTTGAATTACGATTTCACATTTCTTCTCTTTTCTTTCCTTAAAATGGCAGTTTTGGTTTTTAGGGTTTTTAGTATTTATGAGGCTGCCTGCTAAAGTGGATTATCACAGCTTTAACATATTTTAGTGCGAACTTTGCCTTCAGTTACAATGTGCAGTTCCTGTGATATCGATCATGGAAGCCAGGACATTGCTGGCAAAAAAATATGCAAGTTCAATTTCTGGTTAAAGAAAACTTTACAAGAAATAATATAATATGAAACTAACCTGACCCTGGGAAATTCAGTAGCAGGTGCTGATATGTCATATTGTATTAGTGTAGTCAGCAAGCCTGCAAACAGAACACTTACACTTTGGCTGTTCATCCAGTTCAAGGTCATTATACAAGTGCCTGGGCCAGATTATGACGCATGATTAAGATGTGTAATTGCCAATTAGAAGATTGTGTTTGTGTGTCTGCTACATTTCCAGAATTGGAATTTTCTTTTGTTCTTCATACTATTTACCACTAAATGCTGTATCAGTATTGTATCCCTGTTTCTCACAATCTGTTTTATTACCTTTGCCTTATAAAACATAACATAATATTTTATAATATAACATTCTCATACTTGCCTAATCGAGTTAAGGGGCCCTTGGAGCCTTATCAGTAGCATTGGGCACAAGGCAGGAAACAGCGTTGTTTAGAGTCCCAGTGTGATGATGGGTCAAATTCACACACAGACACACACTCACAGGTACAAAGAGATAATTTTGAATTGTTAATGTAAAATAAAACCAAAACCCAAACTAATAAGGTTAATGAGGGTTGGGGACTAGATATTACCCCTTTTAATGTTGAGCAAATGTAAAGGAAAATTCAAATGAAAAATGTATTTTCAATGTTATCATCCCTTAGAGACTCTCTCAGGCAGACAAGATGGAAAAGGCTTTCTGTTGTGGAACTCTTCTGAGGAAATACTAACAATAAATTCTGGTGACATTGTTGTTAAAATTTGTCGAGACATGTAAGATTTGGGACCACCTTTGGAAAGAATTGCAGTGTTCGTGTGTTAGTATGTGTATCAGTAAACAAGGTTGTATGAAATGATGTCAGAATCATTAAGCTAAAAGCCTTATCAAGTAACCTCGTCAGGACCATCCTCTTTAAAATGACTATTGGAATGTCTGTTCAAAGCTTGGCCACATTGAACTGGTACTGTATACGTGCATTCATCAATTTCTACATCTCAAGGATTACTACTGCTTTGTATCTTTCTGATCAGGTAAGCATTTGTGTTGAGTAGTGTTGATCAGCGAATTTCACCAAAGCATTATTTGCAGCAAATTTGCTGCATTGGCATTTACCCTTGCTTGTCGAATTTGGACAGTTTAGGAGAACCTTTTTCCCCAGTGCTCCATAATGCTTTGCGAGGCTAGCATAACAGCTGTAACAGCCAACACTGGATGGGACCTGCCCCCAGGTACATACAGTAATGCTGATCATTTCTAATTACAGACTCAATGAGACGTAGTTCTCTGATACTTGGCAAATTTATTTAAATTTAGAGTCCCCATAGAGTCTACGTAGTAGTAGAACAGATATGTAAATAATTCAGATTCTTAAAATTTTATTTTTATGAAACATACACATCATAAATATGAGTTATGTCCGCTTGTCGCCAAATGTGCAGGTTGATCTTTGAGTTCCACTTCAGTATAAGAGAAGATATATAAAAAAACACCTTGAAGGAGCCTGACGCACATCACACTCTAAATACAGGAGACTCTGAAATAATAATAATGAAAAGTTTTTTTACTGCTTACAAGATTCTATTCTTTTGTAAGAAGAAAAAGTACAAAGCATCAGCACAGACAATATAGAAACAAAATTAGAATAAGGTAGCAGGCTTAATCAGAACAAGACATTTTGAATATTCTTCCTTTAAAAGACCCAAGTATTTTTTCTGACTTTTGACTATGAGTAATGGACAATTGTATTTCCACTTTTTTTTGACGAAATATATGATTATATGTCTCTGACTGCTTTCTTTCTTCTTTGATATCAAAAAGGCATGGTGGTACAGTGGTTTGCACTGCTGCCGTACAGCTCAGATTACCTTTTTCATTACAATATTCAATCCAGTATAGTTTGCAGACATTTCCCTAGCCCTCAGGGACACTTTAAAGATGATTACACCATTATAATCCAATCAAATCTAGTTTAGTGAGTCCTTCCCTATTGTCTTCATTGCATTTTGCCAAGTTTGACGATTTTCACAAACACTTCTGTGATTTCTCCAAACTCGAGGTGAAATGAACACAGTGGAGTTTGTTCATCACTAGTATTGAAGTGTTGACTTTTCCATCCTTCAGTTTTGTTACAGATGTTGTAAGGTTTCTAAAGTCGGGAAGACACGCCGAAGAGCATATTGAAGCGTGATCACCGCATCTGTGGAAGACAGCCTATTGGCTCCCAGTGCTGTAGCGGCTCACAGTAAAAGCAAATCCGAGCCAACTACGTTCTCACTATAAACGCTGTCGTTGATGGGTGATGCAAGGAATATTGTAAATGCAGGGAACAGGATTACATGGCCACAACCCTGCCTGAATGTTGTGTCTATGTATAGGAGAGTGGTAGATCCTACTACTTTTTGGGGTGCAAGACAGGGACTTACATGTCACAATGTGTTATTTTATGTATTCTAGCAAATATACAGTACAATTAGAAACAGAATGAATACTTAAAAGTCTGTTTCATTATGTTTCTTATTTAATTAACCACAATTTATATAATTTACTGTATTAGGCTACAGACAAATAAAAAGTAATGTTCTAATAAATGACCTTTTAATTTAGTGATGTTATAGGTAAGAATGAAAGTGTCCACAATAGACACTTTAGCCTGCCTTTTTTATAGCTGTTCAAGTAAATCCTGAAAATGTCTACATTATTAACAATATTTTACATGTACACTGTAGAATACTCCTTCATAAGGGTGGGATACCATTGTAAATGATTCAACACCAAGCCTCTAGAATACCTTAACAATGGCTGAAACACACCTTGCTCTCAGTTTCCCCCCACTGATCATAGAACACAGCCTGTACCCAATTTGTTATCTTTTAAAGGATATTGCAAACATATGCCTATCAAGGATTGGTTTCCCTCAAAAGGCTTGCATTAAATATCCTAAAAGAGGCCAAGAGTCTGCTTCTATCGGAATCACAGAACACAGCCTGCTCCCAGTTTGCTACCCCTGAAATGAATTAACCTGATCAAGCACAGTTTGTTACATCGACGATTAACATTTTAACCTGCTAATGTCAGTAAGCAACATGATAGTTTCAGTGAGGTAATACCAAGAGTTTATTTCAGTCTAAAATTATGTTTATTAGCTAAGAAATTACACATACACCCAAATGTTAAATAAAATAATGGATAAAAACATGCAGCCTGAACGATTTATATCAGAGTCACACTCAAGCTTGGTGTCAGGTGACTAAATGGATTTTTGGTTGCTATAGTCTTTGTCTTCTTAAAGCTAATTGTAAATGCTTGTTCTCTCTTCTCCTCTTCTGATATTTTTCTTTCTATGGTCAATTTGATGTCTTGGACAATGCTTTTCAATTTTTTTTACCTTTATAGAGTACCTTGGTGGCTGATAGTAATAGCTGAATTAACTGAAATCAAACAACTGATAATTTCCAGTGGTCTTGTTACTTGTTAGTGAAACTACATTTAGCTAAGTATGCTAAAATGTTAAGGGAAAGGTCCCAGCACCTATTTCATTTCTTCTTATAAGCATATACTAACCAGTATGTTTAGCTGAGCTTAAACTTATACCATCTAATAGTTATAACACTTTTTTAGTATCTGCTTTTACATTTGCATATCTGTCAGTATGTTTCAGTGTTATTTAAATGCATCCCAGAACCAACACCTGCTATCCTATGAGTCATGGTCTCATTGGTGGGTTTCAGCTAACCAATGTCCATAATGAAATCTATGAAAGTGGCAAAATACTTTATGAATTAAATCAATGTGAATTTATAGCTTCAGCAGTTATGCATTACATAGTTTCCAATTAAGAAAGGAGCTAGGAAAAGATATGTCTTTTCTCTAGACTTGCTTAATTTCTACAGTGAGAAGATCTTAAGAGATATAGAAAAAATTTTGCATGCAGATGATGCAGTTCTAATTTGCTGACTCAGAGGAAAAGTTGAAGAAAATTTCTCAAAATTATATAGGTAGTGAAAGTGAGAAAAGAGGTGTAAGGATCAAGTGCAAGAAGACAGAATGTATGGTTGGTTCCAGCAAGAAGGAAGCTCCTATTTGCAATATCAGTTACTAATGAGAAAGTCAGACAAATAAATAGTTACTTGGGAAACATAATAATATCTCATAGTAAGTGCAAATATGAAATCAAATGGAGGATCAGTAAGACTAAAGATGCCTCCATTGAAGTGAAGAAGGTTCTTTTCAATAGTAAAATCAAACTGAAGACTAAGATCAAAATTTTAGAGTGTTATGTCTTCCCTGTTCTCAATTATGTCTCAGAGTGCTGGACAATTTCACCACCTATGGAAAAGAGAATTATGTTGGAGTTGTGATTCCTAAAGTGCATTATGACAAGCCACACAACCAATGAGGAAGTCAGAAAAGGTTGCTGCTGACAATCAGAGAAAGATGAAGGGTTTCAGCCACATAGTGAGAAAATAAGCTACCAAAAATCTGGTAATTACTACAAAAATCAAACAAAAATTGATTGCAGAAGACAAACTTTCATTAGAGAATGACTAGCTTGAAGATCATTTGTGCGCCCACAGAACAGAGTGTTATGGGAGGCCATGGTCAACAACATCATGATTCTATATGGTGCCTGGAATATAAAATCAGAGCAGAGACCTTGTAATGTGCTTGATTTTGTTCAAAAGGACACCTGCCTGCTAAACTCCTGTTTAAATGCACACTACCAAAAATAATGCTAGCTATCCCTTATGAGCTTAACAATAGCCTTAAAAACTATATCTAAGTAATCCTATATTAAGATACCATACAAATGAAATATTATGACAATAATTTAACAAACTGTAAAAATGTTTTACCTCAGTACAAGAATATTTAGGCACTCAAAACTTCTCAAACATAACGTGTTTCACTTGGGGGTTTTCCCCAGACATTTTACGGAATGGTAGCGCTCTGCTTTTTATCTCTTTCCTTCATTCTGATAGAGTGTAGATGAGGTTAACTTCTTATTTTTTATCTAGAAAGAGATGACAGTCCCATATCCACTTCTTGAAAAAAGAAAGAAAGAAATTCCGGTCCTAGCCTCACATATGTACAACATGTAATCTCTACACAGAGAGGGCACTCTGACCTGTAACCTGGGTCAACTCTGTGAAGTGGCTGATCGAACTTCTTGCTACTGTTGAAACCAACCAGTCTTTACTTGACATGAGCAAAATGTGGTCTAAGATGATTCATTATTGTGCAGAATTATATTGTTCTGTTTTTTCAAAGGTGAAAATTGTGTCACATATTATGCTTCTTACATGAATTATTTCCATTTCATTAAAATGAAACACTGAGTGAAGTGGAAAAAACTTTTTATTATGAAAGGATAAAAATGTATGAAAAAATTATTCTGGGAAGAAACATCAATCAGATATGGTTAACTAAAAAGAAAAAAAGAGAAGAGGGAAAGTACGGAAACTGGCAATTCATCCTTGCTCTTGAGGACTAAATCAAAGTCAGGTGTGATTTAGCTCTTTAAATAAGTCATACACAAGGGAAGTTCTTTGAATCTAAAACAGTAATTTCAGTAGTTCAGGTGTATAAAAGCCAAGAAAGGACCCCCAGAAACTTCTAGTTTTAAAGTTTCAGAAAGAACAAACTGTTCAAATCCCCAGAATACTGTATTTTGGATTTGTTTTTTTTATTTTTGGAAATGAACTTGAAAAAGAGTTAAGAATAGCAGAGTCTCTTGGAGTGAAAGCATTTGAAGAGTGACCCATATTTCTGTTACTTTCAACAAAAGGCAAAGAAGGGAATGATATTTTTATGAACAAGAATTATTTCTTCATGAATAACTTGATTTTTTTTACTGACATGGCGCTGTTACACTTTACACATGTATCTGGGTTTAGACTGACAGACAAAAAAAATTACACATTTGTGAAATGATAAAAAAAAAAAACATTGAATTTGTTTACTATAAATTCATAATTCTTAACACTACTCAGTATAAAATTGTCCATGGAGTTTATTATCACCATAGGAAGCATTTCCTGATGGGCTTAGCCCCTGATTCACTCTGCCGTTAATGCACAGGACACCTTTTTCCACACCTTCTAGGAATATCCCACTGTTGCTGTTCTTTGGGCTTCAATTGCTAAGGCCCTCTCCTCCATCTTATTTATCTCTATCCCTTGCTTTCCTACTACTCTACTTCTGTTAGATTTCTCTGCTCTCCTTTCTTTCCCTTTACTACCTGTGCATTATTACATTGGCCATAATAGCAGGAAAAGTTGTGAATGTCTCCCACCGGAAGGACCCCAAATTGGTCACTTTCTCAGTCTGGAAGTCCTGATTTTGCAACCTAGCTTTATTAGAACTGTCAGCCGTACAGATTAACGGAGAACCTGCGCATGCTATTAGTAAATGGAAAAATACTATCCCCCCGATCAAGTCATGGCTGGCAGTGAACCCTTGATTTCAATCTGATATTTTTTCTATTAAGATTTCTTTCCTCAACCAGGCGTGTGGCCCTCTGGACCCTGTTGGTGACCTGTGTGATCAATCAGTGCTAATTTGGGATCCACTTTCTTAAATAGCTCCGGGGTTGGGTTGGGTTCCGTGTGGACACAGGTGGAGGGTTTTTCTTCAAAATGTGAATATGAAAATATCTTTCCCTTTTTCTCTTGCTTTACTATTTGTTTGACATCAATAAAAAAATTGATTAAAAAAAAAATTCTTAACACGACAGTCACAAGATAGTCTTTGGTGTTGTATGAAATCTGCCTTTTACAAAAAAAAAGATTGTCTGCAGGAGGAGCTCTTTCAGTTACCAGCTCCTTTAGTGACAATGTCTACATCTGTAATGACCACACTAAGAGGTCAGAGCAATGAAGAGTGAAATTGGGACATGGACTCATATCTAGAGTAAAGAAAGGTTCATAACAAGTTCAGAACTTAAAATTAATTTATTTTACAAAAAACATAGTGAGAGAATGAAAAACTAATTAAGATCAAGCAACGGGCAAAATTGAAAGACGTTAATTATAGTCAAGAAGCAGAGGATAACTTGTAACCAGGAATCAAACAGACACACTCTTCAATCATAAAGTTAATAATTATCTCACCTTTGTGGTAATTTTATTTGTGTTGTTTGTACAGCTTTCCCCACATGGAGTTGCTGTGGTCACATTGGTACAGTTTTGACCTTGATCAGTCTGTTTCTCTTGGTGTTTTATAGGGGTAAACATGGCAGTGTCAGTCTCCATTTGCACCAAAGAAGAGCAGCAAGCAGTTATTTTCTTTTTATGGTCTGAGTGTGTACTGGGATGAAATCCATAGAAGGCTTTTTGGACAAAATGGAGACAAACTGATGTGGATTTTGAGACGAGGTGACCTTTTATCCCATCACATTGTTACCCTAAAGGTGGGATCTAAAAATGCCTGCAATCTTAAGAATACAAAATGACGGGCAGAACAGCTTAAAATAACAGGTAATTCACATAACAGTGGATTTAAACGTAAACAGGATGAAAACCTGTGGTTCCAAAAAACTCAAAAACGAGTTCTAGATCTCTGAAAATAATGGAGGAATTAAAATAAAAATCATAAATAGAATGTAAATCATAACACATACCCAGTGATTTGCATCTTTTTCAAAACACTCATTTCAAGGTGCACCCTGCGTGTCCTTCTCATAAAACATCTTTACATTATTGTTAAGATTAGGGTCATGGAAGAGTTATCTTACCCAGGAGTAATGACGATTACCGAGTAAGACATGTCTTGTTGTAGGTGTGTAGTGAAATGGGAGTGTCATGAAGTGCTGGCAGCCCCAGTCAGGACCTTCTTGGAATTTTCACAAAGTAAACAATATGACATTAACATGCAATTTGATTGGCTGTTCAGCTGAGATCCTTAATTAGAGCACTCTGGAGGTCTGCAGCCAGACCCTACTCAATTTAAATTGATTTCTTCAAGTAAGACCTGAAGGCCTCACAGAGGCATAGCTCGAGTTCGTGCCGCTCAGGGCGGGGTGGTGCTTCAATTTGTCGACCTCCAACATATCTGAATATGTTAACCTATTTAAATAGAAAATTAAAATGACGTATAGAGAAAAATTAAGATAAATTTTGCATAGATTTATTCATATATAGAGAAACAGCAATACTTTTCAAATATAATTATTTATAAGCATCAACTAGATGAGAATATAGTATAGCCGCACTGATAAGCCATTTTCTAATTATTAGTTTAATATAATTATGCTGTGAAAACCAGAACCAGTGTAGTGTACAAGTGATAGGTGGGGATATTTTCTGCACAGAGCAAGAACACATTTGGTTTGATAACGAAACAAAATTTTTAATTGTAAATTAGTTGTTTATCTTCCTAGAAATTATTATCAGTGTAATGTTTATGTTTATTTTTATTATTGCTTCATAAATTTCAAATGCTGTGTCTGATGTCATCACAGAAGGACAGTCTAAAAATTATTTTTGAAGCATTTGTGGATAAAAATCAGAGAATTTTACTTTTTTCATTCATGAGTGATATTTTTCCGAACCCCCTGCTTACACACGAATTGTACTGAGCCTTATAATAATGCCGCCCCCAAAAATGTGCTGCCCGGGGTGGATCGCCTCCTCTGCCTGTCCCTAGCTATGCCACTGAGGCCTCATTGAACACTGGGGAGGAAAATGGCTTTGACAAAATTAGAAACACTATAAAAACATAAAGAGACTAAAGACAGGAGCGGGGAAAAAATGATAACATTTACAAAAAATGAAGACTTCAAAACAAAGATTCTTAACCCAAGTGTCTCTAGTACCAGGGTGAATGAGATACAGCAAGACTACAAGGTTGAAAGCACAAATATGGATAAGAGGAGGGGAGAGTATAAGCTGTATGCACATCAGTTACACACATTATAAGTTGTATGCACTTCATTATTTCTCAGATTTGCATGTGCAACAGAGAGTGACATTACAGGACATTTGCACTTCACTCCTTCTTGTACCTCTGCATGCTGCATTGAGAGGAAGACACAGCGATAATACAAGAGGCCCTTTTTTACCTGTAAAATAAAGTGATTCACTTTGTCTCAAGCTTATCTTTGCATTATTTTCCTTCTTATTCATGTTCTTCAGCCAGTTTACACAAGGTTTAAATTGCTTATATAGAATTTGTGTAAATTGCGGTTCTACTTTTGTTCGTTTCAGCTAAATGAATAGGTAAAAATAGTTCCCTATCCTCATGCCAGTATCTCTAACTAAGAAGAAAACCAAATATACTGTAGCAATTGCCAGGTGATGGTTCACCTTATGACACAGAAGTTCGAAAGATAGTTGCATGTGATTTTCTTATAATAATAAAACATTACATACATACAGTACATTAAATGTAGATCTTTGTATAGACCTTTTTCATTTGTTTAAATAGATAACAGTGCTTATCTTTAGAGTTAGAAGGCGGTGCAGATGGAAGCTACGCTAAAGGAAACAGCTGCGTGGGTGTGTGTGTCCAAGGCAGTGCTGAGGAAGTTATGGAGTGCTTTGTGACTCATTCATACCTATGGATTGGAAGAGTCATCCCAGCACGAGCTTTTTAGTTGCGGAATTTAAGGGAAAAGTTATGAGAAGCTATTTGAGTGAGTGTTTAAGGGTGCAACAGTAGAAGGAAGCCATACTTACCAGAGATGTATTGAAGTTTGACTTTGCGCAGACATTCACACATTCTCACACCATGAGATGGATGTAGAACATTTCCTCCTCATTGAAGAGCAGAGCACAACTGGCATGAAAATGCACAAGGTAGGTGGAAAGGGCTGGAGAGGTTTCTGCAAGGACTGGAGGACAAGATCCTGCGGTCATATGAAATAGGAGAGTCAACACTGGAGGTCATCGTCTGTCTTTTTGCGTGAGTCTATTAGAGGAAGGTGCCTCAAAGATTTACTGAACAACTCATCAGGAGAGAAAGGGAGTGCACTGTACTTGCTGCTATCCCCTAGCGCAGGGGTCCTCAATCACGGTCCTGGAGAGCCACAGTGGCTGCAGGTTTTTGCTCCAACCCAGTTGCTTAATAAAAAGCACTTATTGCTAAAGTAACACTTCTGCTTCACTTTAGTGATTTTGAGCCCTTATTGCTTAATTTTGTCTTAAACAGCTATTTTAATTGCTCCTTATTATCAATAACATGCAAATGACAAGAGAGAGCAGCATTTCTCCATTTAGCTTATTTACATTTACACTTGTGTGTATTTATCTGCACTATTGGGTTTAATTAAATACTTGGAAGAAAAATGAAGAGAAAAAAGTGAAGGACTGAGAATTACTCGTCCATTTTAGCCTTCAAATCATTTGCATGATAGAAAGGGAAAGAAAATCTAGGATATGAGAATGACCTGACATAGCAGAGTTAATTTAATTTCATAGCTTGTTAGTGCTTTATTGGCAAGAATTGCTTTCTAATTAAGCAACCAGGTCAGAACAAAAACCTGCAGCCAATGCGGCTCTCCAGAAATGGGATTGAGGACCCCTGCGCTAGCGGAAAAAGTGGGATTACCCAGATGGGCTGAACATTAATTTAATTTTCATTCTAATTATTTTTATTTTTGGATATTTATTTATTGAAAAGCTTGAGGAAAGAAGAAAGCAATGTATTTGAGTTATTGTTTTGTTTCTTCTAATTTTTGATTTTTTTATATTTTATCATTTTTAACTTTTTTGCCTGGAAAATTGTTTTGACAGACTTGTTAGATTTTCAGTGAAATTAAATTTTTGATATTTTCCTATCACCTTGTTTTAATAAAAAACTCAGTTTTTAGTATCAATCATTTTTGTGTGTCGCTCTGTTTCACTGACATCCTGGTTTATGCTTGGTCATGAATTACAAGACGCCTCATGGTAAGGTCAATGAAAATGAGGTGGTGTGCATGGGACATCACAGGTAAATTCAGTTTATTTTTAAGATAATATGCAGAGATCAAACAGCGATAGACTGGTGCCCTGGCAAACATGTTTCCCACATTGACCCTTACATACAGGTTAGTCTGGCCCCATTCTCCCAACCATAAATTGGATTAGGAGGATTAGAGAATGTTTGGAAGAATGTACCCAGAGATCAAAGATTTGCCCTTTACTTGTAATGTGTAATCCTGGCTTCCCTTGTGTATGCAAACATTTATATTGATGCCAAAATCCTGCTTTAAGCAGGAGAAGAAAATAGTGTTTCATCTCCTTTTGTGGGAATATTAATTGCATTAGTATTTTTATTTTATTAATGCATGATAGATTGTACTGCTAAAAAGAAAAACGTATGCACTCACATATACTCTTTGATAAAAAACAAAGCTTTAAAGGTAGGTTTTGGCTGTAAGAGCTGACTTGGTAAAATCCTATCAGATTTCCTTGCACTCGGGTATAATTAATTTATTCACTTCAGCCTTTGTCACTGTTGCTGGAGACTAATAAAAATAGCCGACTCAATATATTCTACTTTAGGTACCATATAGCAAAGTGAAATCATCCAAGACCAGAGTAAAAGCGAGCAGTTCATGCTCAATTGAATTCTGTCTCGGTCAGTTGCAACCTTCATATTTGTGCCGTTTGTGGAACAGGCAAATCTTTGCGGGGACTGCTGTTGTTTTTAGCTTGGGTTGCCATTTCAAAAGTTTCTTTGAGCTCTGATATTCTGATGATCATAAAATAACTTTACAGATACACAAATTATCTAAAGATCGGCACCTCATTATGTTTATAACAGATGGTGATGTACAGCTCGGCAAAGTAGTATAGTGCCTCACTAGTGACCACAATACATCAAAAATGACTTTTAGATGGTGTGTGGATTCTTTTCGTAGTCCCTGAAGGTCTTGGAGGTTTTTGTTATAGTTGCAAGTTAATATTATGGTGCATATCTATCTATCTATCTATCTATCTATCTATCTATCTATCTATCTATCTATCTATCTATCTATGAGAACTGACTAATAATGCTAAATAGATGGATTAGCTGATTGAATGTCTTGCTGAAGCTGGATGTTTAATATATATGCCTGGAGACAACCATGAGAGATTTTGCTTAAAAGTAAGTGGGAAAAATTAGACGACTCACTGGGTGTCACATTTCTAAACCAATCCAATGCCTCATGAAGGTGGTGCTCAAAGCAACAGTGGTATTTTTTGAACTGCAACAACCAGAGGTGTTCTCATTAACCTGGTCCGGCAGACAGCAAGCTTCCATTTATGATGAACCGTCTACAGTCGAAAAGTCTCTTAAAAAAACCCTATTAGACCACATTGCATGTTTTAAAAATAAACATAACCTGATGCAAGGGAAAAACGTTTCTGTAGTATCAGATTATACATTGGCATTCAATGGACGAATGGTGAATGTAAATGATATCTTGTTGCAAGTGCTGTGTGTTCTCTCTGTTGTTCAGTATTACGGCGATAGTATAGGAGTTGATGTGTCCTTGGTAGCTGTATTCATAAAAATTGGAACTGAAAAATTTGCATTTGAAAAAAACGGTTTTATACTCTTTAAGAAGGACTGCCATTAAGAGAGTTGGTAACGAAGCACCACAGGAGATGTAGATTTCAGTACTCAACACACCCGAATTAACACATCTGGTTAACAACAAGTAGATATTGAGATGAGGCTGCAAAGCATTCACCTTCTGACAGCATGTCTTAACAAATAACTATAGAAATTTAACATTACATTCTAACAGAAATGACAACCATGTCATGACAAAATAGCTGCAGCATTTTAACACATTGTATATCTATACACCACAATTGTTATTTAAAATCTGTTTGCTATTATTATGTCATAAAGTAATGCAGTAGCCAAAATGACAGAAACATATGGTAGCAGACAGAGGCACTTTTAGCTTTTTATTTTCCCTTAGTGTAAATTCTTCTGTTCAGTATCTTTTGCTCTCTCTCTCAAAACCCTGGTGACAGTTTAATACACATGGACTGAAGAAATTGGGACTGGGTGTTTTAGGAACAAGCCCTGTGGGCATAGACTTTGCAGTGGAAGACTTCGCTGCTAATCGCTGCACACTTCTTTACAGAATCAGCTGCCTTTAGCAGGTCATTGGTGGTTTTAACCAGGTCTGTCTCTGTACTGTGAAACGGATGAAAACCAGACTGAACTTGCTCAAACATATCGTTTTCAGTAGTGAGTGAGCGCGAACCCGCATGGCAGTACTTTGATCAACTGTTTTTGGAAGGAATGGCAAATCTGAGATTGGACAATAATTATTTAGGTTGTAGGGATCTGCACCAGATTTCTTGAGAATTGGAGTTATCACAGTTGTTTTAAAAGATAAAGGAGCAAGACCAGAGATAAGGGAAGAGAATGTATGATGTTAGCTATTAAAGAAGAAAGAGAAGGCAAATAGGATTTAACCACATGAGTAGGAAGTGGATCCAACTGACAGGTAGAGGGTTTAGATTTTCTAATAATACCAGATATTTTCTTGACATTTGGGAGTTTAAAACTAGAAGAGGTGGGATCATAAAATGTTCTGTGTGCAGAGTTTCCTAAAGAGGTCAGCTGCTGGTGGATGTTTCCAACCTTAGCATTAAAAAATGTCATAAAAAATTAATTGATCAGTGCAGTAGAACTGAGGTAGAAAATGATCACGTAGCCATAGGATGTTGTTTCCACTAGAAAATAAAGCCCTAGTGTTCCCTTCACCAGACCTAATTAATGTTGCACAATATGTAGTTCTTGCTACAGACAAAGCATCCTTATAACAGCACATGTGTTCATCATACATATTCTTATTGACAGCCAGGCCCATCTTTGTATAAAGGCATTCCAAGTGGAGACCTTTAACTTTAAGTTGGCATAATTCTGGGATGAATCAGGGAGCAGAGTGGATGAAAGAGACAGTCTGAGTTTTTAAAGGAGCAAAGTTACCTAAAAGACTGTATACGTTGTAATCTGTCATTATAGTGGGAAACCAGTTCATCTGGGGTAAATAAATTGTTGCTGCTGGGCAAGCTGTCAACTCCATTGGAGAGGGCTTTTAAATCAATATTCTTAATGTTGTGAAATGAGATAGAACAAAGTGGATTTGATTAAGATAATATTAAATTGACATTATAGGACATCAGTTTGTAGTCAGATATGGACTAGTCAGATGCTATACAATTATAGGGAGTAACACCAGAGCAGCAGATAAGATCAAGAATGCAAACCAATACTATCAAGACATTATATAAAATCTCTCATAAAAGTGTCCATTTATATATTAAACTCACCTAGCAAAATAACATTACAGGACATAGAATAAAGGGCATATGCAAACACAGATAATTAATTTTAAAAGCCCTTATTCGGCTTGGTGTTCAATAAACAGTGGCAAGTATAGTGGAAGTAGGTCCATTGATTTGTAAGACAGTGGACTCAAATGAGGCATACTGAGGCATAGTTTTAGAGGATACTCTCCACCTCATTGTAAAGTATTACAATGGCAGATGCAAACAAACCCAGGAGGAACAGATGGATTAAGCTATTGTTTTGCTGCCAGGTCTCAGTAAAAAAAAAGAAAGTCAAACTTTCACTGAGCAGATTGTAAAGTAAAGGACTCTTACTGGTGAGTGAACAGACATTAAATAGCCCAAAGACAAACTGTTCTTTTCCAGGTGTTGCAGGTCTCACCAGCTTTGCCCTGCATACAATTGTCAATAAGGCCATCCAGATCTCCATGAAGGTTGAGGAAAAGTAGCCCAAAAACCTATTATCGGCTTTTGGTCATTATAGTTGAAGTTATATGGAGACCTGCGATGAATGCATTTCTGCTGAGAAAGACGGAGAATATCCAGGTGCTGATACAGTTACAATGATGGCACAGAGGGGTGAAACTGAAGTTGATGAAATTCCGTTACCATTTATTGGAATAATGTGACTGGTTGAAGTATGAAAAACAGCATAATCCAGGTAAACATGCTGCTAATCCGCACTGTGGAAAGCTTCCAAATGGAGAACACAGATCATCAGCAACCAGTAACCAGAAAAACACTGTATTTATCAGATATCGTTAAAAGAAACAAAATTAAACTCTGGCAGATAACGAACAAAGTATATCATCTACTGTCAATTAAATGAGAGAATCAAAGTTTAATTAAATAAACTTAACTAATAAAATTAAACTAACCCAAGTCTCCAGCAGAGCAGCAGCAGCCAGTAGCACCAGTGTTTGCTTATTGGGTTGTTACTTGGTCTAGAAAAACCTTGACAGCAAAAGCTAAATCAAAGCTTCTTGATACAGAAAAGCATGGAAAACTAATGTGTTGTGTATGAGGAAGTGTTTTCTCTTTATATATGTTATTTAATTTAAAAAGGAGTTGTGTAATCATATATACAATACATATATACAATACAAATCATATGTACAATAAGCATTTAAGCATATAAGTGACAAGCACGTAAGCGTTGGTTACAATTTACAGGCAGTGTTACCACTGCTATGTTTTTCCACCTAGATCCATATTTCTCTGTTCCAGTCTCTGTTTTGGTCTCCTGAGTCTATGTTTTTTAATCATAATCATGTATTTCTTTTAGCACAATTCTTGAACTACAGTTTCTTGTGTACAAAAATGTATTGTTTCATACATCTTAACAAAAACTGATCAACTCTGTGCATCTCTAAAATATAATTACTAGTCTGTGTGTGTGAATTTCCCCTTGGGATTAATAAAATATCTATCTATCTATCTATCTATCTATCTATCTATCTATCTATCTATCTATCTATCTATCTATCTATCTATCTATCTATCTATAACCAAATTAGCTTGGTGATTGTGATTGGTGACATGTTCCTTGACGTCGCATCCTGTGTAGTGCATATGCCTTAATGTCAGTGAGTCATGTGCTGATAGCAAAAGAGGTCACTAAATATCAACTGCTACACTTGGAAACCACCAAAATCTGTCATTGAGGACGTTAAAGAAGAACGGTGGTCTAAACGATGTTGTGAGAAACTGTAAAAGTACAAACAGGAGAATTTAAAGTTAAAATTGTTGATCTGAGTGGGGACGAGTCCTGTTTAATGTTCTGCTCCCAAGCTTGAATTTGACATTTCCTGCTTATATTGTTTTTTTGATACTTGTCTTTTTGACATCTCTTTATTTGGAAGACATGTGCTACTGTTGTATTTTTTAGAAAATTCCTTGTAAACCTTATGAAACATGTCTATATTTTTTGTGTTTATTTGGTTACAAGGTCTACGTTTTTCCTAAATGAGTGGAAACACTGGTTACAGGTATATATAGAAGCATGTAAGCATTCATTATTATTTTCGCTTTTTTTTTCTTTTTTGCACTTAGCCATAAGAGCTTTGCACCCATCCAGTATTACAGCCTTCCTCTTTTCCTTCTCTTTTTCTCTTTTCTTCTCCACTCCTCTTTGGCAAGCTTCATCCACCTTCCACCCGACTCTGGCTTGCCGAGTACTGTCCACTGGCTCCTTATATAAGTGCTTCAGGAGCTCGTTGCCCCATTTCCAGCAGCAGTGGCCCACCACACGGGTTCAAGAAGAGCTGCAGCTCCCCCTGGCAGTACCTCCAGATTCCAAAAGGGCTGTAGACAATTCCATTTCCCATTAAGCCCTGCAGGAGTCCAAGGCACCGCTGCAACCCATGGGGGCTGCCATCTGGCTTGCTCCCCGATCCTTCCAACGAAGAGGTGTCCTGGCCGTGTAAGAATCCCGGCCATCTTTGGCACTATATATATAATTTTTTTAATTGTTTGTTTGAAGTGAATTGTGCTTAACTATTGCAAGAAAGTGTATTGTATATACTTGGCACTTGCTGGTATAAAACAAAATACAACATTTTGGTCTGTGTTTCAGTCTCTTACCAACTGGTTCATTCAGGTATGAAAGATTAAATTTGTGCAAGGGTACCATTGCAGTGGGGCATTAGAAGCTTATAACAATTCAACGACTATTCTGTGCTGTTCACAAACTGATAAATATAAGTGATCTTTTCAAAGGCTCATTCAGTACATTCTATTAGAGTACAAGATCTGCCATCGTGATCAGTTATTTTTTACTTAAAGGTTCCTTACGTTTCACAACAAAACTATCACGTTTATTAGTCATGTGTGCTATCAACAAGTACAAATCATTTTTGGAAGATTCAGAAATTAACTCTGTGAAATAATGATCTGAAGTTTGATTGAGTAACTAAAATGCTTATTTAATATTACAATTAATTATGTAATTTTGACAATATTTTTATAATGATTGAATGTGAATTTGGATGACATAACAGGATACATTGCATACATGACCTTTATACCCTTGTGATGTCAGGTGACATACTTATGGTTGATCTTGCTTAGCAATTGTTTGTTGACCAGACAACAAAATGTACAAACATATTTCCTGCCAAATAAAAAAGAAAAAGGCAAGGGAGAAGTTTTATGAAGGACCAGGAGATAGAAAAGATAAAATCAAGGTTACAAGGTGACTTGCAAAACTCAAACAACTGGGGTATCAAATGAAAATCAAAACAACAGGGCAGATCCAAACAACTATAGGCCAGTAAGCTTAACAAGCATCACAGGAAAATTAATGGAAGGAATTATTAAGGATAAGATTGAGCAACACATGGCAAGGACAGGAGTTATTCTGAACAGTCAGCATAGGTTCAGAAGAGGGAGGTTGTGTTTTACTAACATGCTGGAATTCTATGAGAAGGCAACAAAAGGATACGATCAAAGTGGAGCTTATGATATTATTTATCTGGACTTTCAGAAAGCATTTGATAAGGTGCCACATGAGAGGTTGGGCATCAAGTTAAAAGAAGTGGGAGTTCAGGGTGATGTTTTTAGATGGGTGCATAATTGGCTTAGACACAGGAAGCAGAGGGTGATGGTGTGGGAAAGATCATCAGAACTGGTCGATGTTAAGAGTGGTGTTCCACAGGGGTCAGTGCTAGGGCTGCTGCTATTTTTAATATATATAAATGATTTAGATAGGAATATAAGTAACAAGCTGGTTAAGTTTGCAGATGATACCAAGATAGGTGGATTAGCAGATAATTTGGAATCCGTTATATCATTACAGAAGGACTTGGATAGCATACAGGCTTGGGCAGATTTGTGGCAGATGAAATTTAATGTCAGTAAATGTAAAGTATTACACATAGGAAGTAAAAATATTAGGTTTGAATACACAATGGGCGGTCGGAAAATCGAGAGTACACCTTATGAGAAGGATATAGGAGTCATAGTGGACTCTAAGCTATCGACTTCCCAACAGTGTTCCGAAGCCGTTAAGAAGGCTAACAGAATGTTAGGTTATATAGCACAATCTGTGGAGCACAAGTCCAAGGAGGTTCTGCTCAACCTTTATAATGCACTGGTGAGGCCTCATCTTGAGTACTGTGTGCAGTTTTGGTCTCCAGGCTACAAAAAGGACATAGTAGCGCTAGAAAAGGTCCAGAGAAGAGCGACTAGGCTGATTCCAGGTCTACAGGGGTTGAATTATGAGGAAAGATTAAAAGAGCTGAGCCTTTACAGTTTAAGCAAAAGAAGATTAAGAAGAGACATGATTGAAGTGTTTAAAATTATGAAGGGAATTAGTACAGTGGATCGAGACTTGTATTTTAAAATGAGTTCATCAAGAACACGGGGACACAGTTGGAAACTTGTTAAGGGTAAATTTCGCACAAACATTAGGAAGTTTTTCTTTACACAAAGAACGATAGACACTTGGAATAAGCTACCAAGTAGTGTGGTAGACAGTAAGACGTTAGGGACTTTCAAAACTCGACTTGATGTTTTCTTGGAGGAAACAAGTGGATAGGACTGGCGAGCTTTGTTGGGCTGAATGGCCTGTTCTCGTCTAGAGTGTTCTAATGTTCTATTGTTCTAAAACTAAACTCAATACATTAAATAAAAGCAAAGTCAAAATACCACAAAAAAATGTTACTTTAAAACACTTACACACACACTCCAAGCACACTGAACATTTTAAGCTCTTTTTGAGTATCCATAATCTTGGCCAGAGTAAATAGTTGGGTCAGGTCAGGTCAGGCTGGGGAGCATACACTTGTACAGCGTGTTGCCACTCCCACCACATGACAAAACAGCTTGGGATCCTGGTTGGGAACCCCCCTGGCAGACATGTGGTCCAGTCCCACCCTCTGGAAATGACCCTCTATCTACTGCAGCAAGGTGTTATGTGGGCATCAACAATGAGGATCCTGTGAGCCAGATCACCCTCGGGTGAATCGTGTCACATGGCCGTAGTGCCGTAAGTAGCACACCCTCACAATACAAGTGATGTGCCTCATTTGGGACTCTGTGAGCAACCGCTCATTCGGTAAAAAGTCTAACCAGCGGTACCTAAGTATTCTCCAAAGAGATTCAGTACCAAAGGAGTCCGGTCTTCATCTCAGGTCACTGGATAGCGTCCATGTCTCGCAACCATATAATAAGGCAGGAAGCACCAGGACTCTAAAGATTTGGACCCTTGTCCTTTTGCATAGATATCGGGAGCACCACACACCTCATCCAGTGACCTCATGACCCCCTCATGCTCTCCCTGACTTCAAAGGAAGAGTCACTAGAGGCATGAATGTCACTGCTGAGGTAAGTAAACCCCTTGACAGTAAATAGTGTGCCACCATTTTCAATATTCTTGGGCAATGACAGCACGAGTCATGAGTTCCAGTTCACATAATCAAAAATGGCAGATTGAACGACAACCAAAATGGCCACTGAAACAAAATGACCTGCACAAAGAATTGTCATGAAATACGAAGTAAGAAAAAAAATTGACACCTTGAAAATAATAAGATTATCATTGATCAAAACAGGTACCCACAACGCAAACAACAAAAGCAAAATGTTGTTAATTTTAAATGTCATTAAGAATATGTCTAAATGAAAAATAAATGAGTGCACTGTGTTCCTTTGCCTTCTAAAACCCCAAAATGTTTATTTTTAAAAGCCAAGGAATGGTTGAAAATTAAAATACAACTCAGACATGACAGGTCACATAATAACTCACTTTAAATGGCATGGCTTTACAGTGTTGGGCGTCTTATTTTAAAGTCCGAATTTATTTTGTTTGTTCTCTACTTGTTTTCTGATATATTTTTGCCATTAGTGTCTTTTGCCTTGCTGTCTGCTCGGCTCATCATTAATTGGCATTATTGTATAAAATTAAGAGAACAAAAAATGTGAATTAATAGATGTATCCCAAAAGAGTTTAGAAACCTTACAGTGTGTAAAGCATTTTTTTTAAGTTTGTGTCCAAGTGTAGTGACTCATCAGGCAAAAGCAACTGTCATTGGTTTGGTTCCTTGTTAAAGCTGCAAAAAAAGAAAAAAGATTCCAGTGAGCCAACAGATAGCAGTGATTCCGTTAGTTATAGTGAAAGTTGTCCTACACAATTACCCTCCTCCTCCCCTCTCCTCTCTCTCATCTCCCTCACACCAGCCACGATTCTTTTCAAAGTAAAGTGCTGGTTAAATTGTTTTACGTATTTTTACTTTATATTTTGTATTAATCATTTTTATATAAATATTTGTGGGTTGTGAAACAAATTATCTGAGTTTCCATTATTTCTTTTTGGAAATTTGCTTTGATATACGAGTGCTTTGGATTACAAGCATTTTTCCGGAACAAATCATGCTTGCAAACCACGGTTCCACTGTACTCTGTTAAAATGATATATTTTGTATGTTACTTTCACCATGTAGTTTGCAATGATGCCAGAAATAAAATTTTAATCTCCTGTTTTCTTGGAGAATGGAGATAACAAACTAAAACTAAACAAATAAAGTGGGCATAAATTGGAAACCAATGCTGGACCACAGGAAATAGCATCAAAAAAGTCCATGAAAAAATCTCACATTACTCATGTTTTATTATTCACACTTTAATTCAATCAGTTCAGTCTTGACAAAGTGCACAAAACATTGCTAAATAAATGTGTGGAAATGAGAGTGGTGCACGCAGAGATAATGCATTCACTTGCTAATTTTGATGTGACTCTTGACCAATGAATTAAAAGAGGAGGCGTGTCTTCAATTCAAAACATTCCAGCTAATTAAACCATGAAATCGCTTTGAGACAAAAAAAAAAAACAAGGCCTATTTTTGAAAATGGTTGGAACAAATAGTTGGGCCCACTATGGACTACTAGAACTGAACTTGAGAACTTGAGATGGCTCCTTCTGTGCAAGGTGGCAATATCAAAGCATCACTTTTGCAGCAGGCTCATCCCTTTGTCATTTTATGCATCAATTTTTAGGCATTATTCATGACTGAATGTAAACCATTTACGTTCACATTATAGTGTGCAGCAAATCGTCATTTTCAGAACAATGTTAACATCAAACTCAATTTAATGTTGATGGTTTTGTTAATACTATTCATGGATTAGTTCCCTTTCTTTCTTTCTTTCTTTCTTTCTTTCTTTCTTTCTTAATTGGTGTATTTACGTGGTAATTTTCCCTATGGAGTTTGGTACTCCCTTGTGCCCGTTGACTTTAGGGATTCTAAATTGGTATCCTTGCAGATACCGGATGTCTATCAGTGGGCTGGCATCCTACACAAGGTTGATTTCTGAAGGGCCTTAAGCTCATTCTTAACCTAAAAGCAGAGTAAGTGAGTTTAGGAAATGGCTATCTGCATGGAATTTTTGGTAATAAAAGGAGACATCAATTCAGACAGCTGCTGTATGAAAACAAGTATGGCTGACCAGTCACCAGAAAAGCAGAAGTATCTGCACAGGGAGCAAATGGTGTGAGTTTGAAAACTAGACAATATTAGTTTTCTTGTGTTAATATGCAAATGAAACTCTCTAGAATAGGTGAGATATGCCAGGAATGCTTGGACAAACACAATTTTCATGCAGATTTATTTTTAAAACATGAGAGGCATTTTGACAAAACATTTCTAGGGGTAGCAAACAGAGATTGACAGACAGATAATTTAAAGATGACATTGTTCCGCACAACAGTGGAGGATGAGTTCTGTCAATCATATCGCAATGGACTTGGCTTGCTTGCAGAAAAAAAATAAGTATTTTATATCACCAGGATGCAGGCTGCATTTTGTAAGTGCTTAACCATCTCAGTTTTAAGGTGACAATCCATTTTACAAGTCATGGTTTTCTTTATCAAGGAATTGACATACAGTGACATATCCATTCATTTTTGAGCAAACTTGCACCAAATTGGGTGGCAGAGGGTCAGAGATTCCAACATTAAAGTAGTAAACTACCTAAAATGGAGTTTGGGTCCCCTGAAAGGCTTGTTCTTGTACATAAACACCCCTATTGTGCCAATGTCAACTTGCTAATTTATGTTACATGTTCCCTAAAGCTTCATTCACACTTATGTGTTTATTTGTTTTTTACTACAGCCGACATAAAGCATATAATGCACACCACGCTGCTAATATCAATTCTGTCCATGCCTCTTGTTGCCATCCCCACAGAGTAGTGCATCATGTGTTTTTGTTTTTTTTAAATGTGGTATGCTGCATATTTTCCATGCAAACACACACTAAAGATGCAAATAGCAGCTGTGTTATCCTAGTTGAGGCTATGCACACATGCCTGTGATATTTTTTTCACTGGAGATCTATATTTAAATACTAAATGGCAGACATATATGAAATGAATGCAAGGAAATTTTTCCAGATAGCAGCTAAATGCCTTTCTTGTTGTTTGAATGGCACAGGTTTTTATGGGAAGTGAAACAAAGTTTGTTATGTAATTTTTGCAAAGTAAAATGCAATTTGTGAAAATCATTTCTCTCATTGCTAGGACTGACAGCTAATACCTGTGGTTCACATGTATGACAATTTATTCTCCAGGCTGTGCACTGTATTCTTGAAATGTAGGCCTTCCTAAAGAGTCCAGGACAGATAAAACCAATGTAAAAAATAAAGGCTTTAATTATAGAGCACCCAAACTCTGGAATGATTTCCCAACTGGTGAAAGAGAAGCTCCTTTGGTCCCGACAATTTAAATCATGGCTCAAAATGATTCATTTTAACTATGCATACTGCTAATGGTGCTCTTTTGATTAGTTGCTACAAAATATTTTCCTGTCGCTTTCTTTTCCCAGTGTCCTGTAATGGTGCTTAGTTCCTTTTGCATTAACATTTTGAACCGGTAATGTGACAACAGCAATGGGGAGCACTGCTGGCCCAGGTCAGATAGATTTTCTTCTAATGACTGTGGAACATGGATTTTTATTTAGTATAAAATCTGGACAGACAAACTGCCTAATGGTCTCATTTTAACGTATGTATGAGGGGGGACCCAAAAATAACTGGAAATATTTTTAAAACCTGTTTAATTTAATTTTCTGTACAAACTACAATTAGTCTCCTTCAAAGTACTCTCCATTGGCGGAAATACACTTATCTAACCGTTTGTTCCATTGTTCGAAACATTTTTTGAATTCGTCTGAAGTAATGCCCATTAATGCTCTGGTCGTTTCTTGTTTTACCTCTTCGACGTCAGCAAAACACCTTCCTTTCAAGTCTTTTTTCATCCGAGGGAACAAAAAGAAATCACACTGAGCTAAATCCGGTGAGTAGGGTGGGTGGTTCAGGGTTGTCATACCGTTTCAATAACAATAGTTTCTGCAACACTTTTTTCAAGAAGAAAACAAAATTTCACTGCCGCGCGTTGCTCACGATAATCGGCCATCGTAAAAAAACGACGCTTGCACAAAGCTACTTTTACAAAATTCACTAAATACAAGCACAACCTTCCAGACTGATGGCACTTGGCAGACTGACTTGTGAGGAGTGTAACTAGATTGCCCTAGCGGCCCAACCACGTACTACAAGTACCAACCTAACAACATAAAAATTCCAGTTATTTTTGGGTCCCCCCTCGTATGCTTTGGTATTTATTAGTCAGATCCTTAAAACATTTAATTGAATTGAACTGGGAGAGTACTGGATTAATATCACCATCTGGACACAGTCCACATGGACAGGGTAGCATGGTGGCTTCCCATGTTTGAAAGACATGTATTGGTTACTCTTATTGGCAAAGTGTCAGAGCGTGTAGTTGTTTACGTATAATGTGCCTTGCAATAGACTAATAAATGAATAAGTGAGTAGAATTCTGTGTGTGTATCTTTAGAGGAAATGTTTCTAACAGTGTTGTTATCTAGTGAAAGTCAGGGAAAACCTGAGGTCAGTGTTGTGCTATTGTGGTTATCCATGGCTGGTGTACTGTTTGTTTTCAAGTAAAACTGGCATCAATTTGTGAATAATGCATATCGTTTATTGCAGCTACAAAGTAAGTATATATAATATGTAGATGATTTTCAGAACTTTGTTTTATGATTGCTGAAAATGAAGATGAGCCGAGGTGTGATTTTAAAACTTTAAAATGATTTAATCGTTTGCCTTGAATTCATGTTCGATGAATCAGTGACTTTAAATGGACCCCATTTGAGGAAAATGGATTTTCACTACCTTGATCATGCACCCCATTTTTGGTTAGCTCCTGTCTTGTACAAAATGCTGCCAGTGCAGTCGTGAATCTAAACTAGATTAAGAAGGTTTCATAATAAATGGATGTATGAGAAGTGTGAAGGGCATGCCTTTGAGAAACTGGTCTTAAAATTACTCATAGTAGCATGTACAGCTTCAGCTTTTAAGACATTTTTACACCATATTTATTTTTACATTTCTTTCTCCATTGACTTGACTGAAAATCAATCATACTTGCTGTTCAGATGGCCCCAAGCTCCACAATATGTCAGAAAAGCCACAGGGTCAGTCCAGCCTCCCCTGAAAATAACAATGTCAGGATGTTCTCACTTTTGTAAATGTCAGTGAACCTATGAATATACAGTATGTTTGTTGCTAAACATAATCTGCCAAGAGTCATCCATGTTTGTCAGGTATACTTTTAAAGGTTTTTGGCTGAAATTAGAAATAATAAAAATCGGGAGTGATCTCCCCTAGACTTTCTTGTATACTCAGATATGGGGATGGATATTTGAGGAGTAAACCGCAAGACAATGATTATACTTTATATTATGTACGTTAACGAACCACCAACAACAAATCAAATCAAATTAATAATATATTGAACAATTATAATAAAAGTAAAGTTGAATAAATCGGACTCTGCAGCTAAATGAATAAAAGGTAAAGTACCACTTCCGGTTAAAGGAAAAAGCCCAAAAGTTAATAGAAAATTTGTACCTAATACTTGTATGCAAAATTTGGTTAACCTAAGTGAAAGAGTGCTCAAGTTATTGTGTTTACATACACAAACAGACACACTGACAGACACACAGACATAATTCCAAAAATGGTATTTTTGGATTCAGGGAGGTGTAAAATGTCGAGATTCATCAAAATGTCGACATCAAATCTTTGGACAATTACAATACTTTCCCTGTACTTCACAATAGTGACAGGTTGGACTGGTCTTGAAACACAGAGTAACTAAATAAGGACAGAGCAGGATATTATTCCTTAAGAGACTGCATTCCTTTAATGTGGGAAGTGACTTCCTTCACTTCTTCTACAAGAGGACCACACTCACTCACTCACTCACTCACTCTGTGATGGCCTGTGCAATTTTGTATGCTCTTGTGTTTTGGGCCGATAACATCACTTGAAGAGAGGCCCACCGAATCAACAAGTTAATTAAAAAAGCTTGGGACATACTCTGGACTCTCTAGAAGTAGCCAAGGAGGTGATAATTAAAGCAAAACTGAGTGCCATTGTGAAGAATCTGACACACTAACACTGAGGACTTTCAGCCAGCGAATCATTCAGCAGAAGTGTGTCAAGAAACACTACGGGGGCTCCTTTATACCAACAGCAATATTATTTAAGGAACTTCTGTAAAAAGCCAAATTTCCCCCTAGGGACAAATAAAGTTCTATCTATCTATCTGTCTTGTGTAAATGACAGTATGAAATTTATAATGTGGGAGGGCAGGTATGACGACTGTGCCCCTGCTTCCACTGCATAAACATGGCATTCACTGTAGTTTAGATTAAGATTGATGAGACAGGCAACATTCAGTAAATGCCTTTGGAAGTGAATGTTAAAACAAGGTTGAGTGTTGCATTTGGAGAACTGAGGGAACTGGCTATGAACTGGCAGGCTCTATGAATACTTACATTTATTGATACTTGACCTGCAAAGATGACAAGGAACTCAAAGTCTGAGGTAACATGATAATTTGGATGTTTCTGGAGCTTTGATGCCTCCCTACAGTATGTTTGAAGGAGACTTTTATTTGATAAAGAATTAGAAAGAGAGAGAATGAGAGAGAGAGAGAAGGGAAAGAGGCCTGCATTATAGATTGATAGACAAAGAAACGAAGAGGCAGATATGTCAACATTTTAACATGGTTTGACATTTATTTGAATAAATGGAAATTTCACTGGCTCCCCTGCTGAAGTAGTTCTTGCTTTATGTTTTGATGTGACACCCAAAATACTAAAGGAGAAGAGAACTGCTCTGGATAAACCCTGGGTGTTCTGTCTAAAAAACAGTTAGGGATTATTTCTTTACAGGAATGGGAGAAAAATGTAAACCAGAGACACACAAGGAATAAAATCAAACATCATAGTGGGGAGTTCAGCAAAAACAATCTTTGACCAGATAAACACTACAGAAACAACTGCAAATATATTGGATGCACCAATATTTATATGGATAAGTCGATGAGTTTACACATATTACAACCCTAGGAAATTATGGGGAGCATTTCCATGACAATCATCAATACAGTTGCCAGAAAATGACAGCATCTATAAGAAAAACAAAATGGTGTTGTGGCATAATAGTATAAAAAATAACTTTCTCTGGAGACTTGGATCATAAAATAAATGGCAGAAATGAATTCTTAAGGTACCCAAACCCATATATGAAGACAAAATTGTCTAAAAAATTGGGACAGCTTGGCAATTAGGTAAACCAATGGACTTTGCTGACTGAATGGTCTCCTCTTGCTTGTCAAATTTCTTATGTTTTTATGTAAACACTTCAAGGAGGCTCTAAAAATAAAGCAATCAATCAAAACACTGTATGCTCAAGAACTTAATTAGAGGCATTTAATGAGTTAATACTAATAAATTAAGAAACAAGGTTCTATTGTTACAAGCAAACAAAGCAAACATGAACATGATTCAATTAAAGACAAGAAGAAAAGGGGTACTGAATTGTTTTATAAACACAGAAACAGAACTGGAGAATAGATGGAGATGAAAACAAACAAACAGACAAGTGTCAGACTCGGTAAACACCTAAGCCAAAACATTAGTCACAAATTGTTGTTAGAAATAAAATGTGCATAGGATCATTACTGAGAAAAATCACTAATAAACATTTGCTAGTCCCTTTAAGAATGTCCAGAATCCTGAACTGCAGTGTTGTGCCAGCTTATGTACTGTCGTCATACCAACACGACTTCTTCCTGTCACCTCTAGCAAACTATTGTTTTGTTATTTTGACCCCAAAATGATGGCATGTATACCAAAACAGAGATGGCATTATAGCATACACAAAAATGATAAAAAATCTAATTTATTAAATCAGGGGCAAGAGTAATACATTTAAATACATCATACTAGAAAACTTTTTAAAACAGGGAGAACAGAAAAAAATACTGAGCTCCAATAAAAAATTTACGTGACAGTTTCTAAAGTACTGTACTTGCATCTTCTTTCATAACAGGATCAAGTTACAAAAAAAAATACAGTGGTGTAGCTAAATTAAAAAAAAAGATCCAAAGTACTAAAAATGATCAAAAATATAAAATCCCAGAATTTAAAAGGCAAATGTATAGAAAAATACAAACAAGAATCCAAAACAATAAAGCTTGTTTTAAATTCAAATTCAAAAACTAAATAACAAAGGCAAAAGTCAAATACCAAAAATGTTTATACTAAATCGGCAAAAGACCACTAAACACAATATCAAATGACAAAATTCAAAAAGGTGGGGATTAGAAACACAATGAATAGCAAGTTAATGTTTTGATTTGATGGACTCAAAAAACCCAACAGTAGGCCTTAAAACGTCAGTGACACCTAGAATAAGCAAAATGAGCCTGGCCTTCGTACTTTAGGCTAGAAAGAGCAAAGCCAATAAACTCAAAAGGGAGAGGGAAGCCATAAAGCCCCTGGCACATAGAACATAAATGTGATTTCTTACATATTTTGTTAACAAAAAATCTAAAACATAGGCAAAAAAAGTCTTAAAGGTTAGCCTGCAAGGGGTACTCCTAAAGCTAGCCCGATCAGTCCAAACACCAAAAACAAGGATAAACAAATAAAAAATTAAGAAAAAGAAAAAAAAGAAAACCAAAAGAATGCCAAGAGTGGAATCACATCAAAGTAATAGACCTACAATTAATATTAAATAATAGGACAAAAATAATCAATAAACCATATAAAACATACCAAAAAATAATTTACAATAAAAAGAAAGAAAACAAAAACATATTCAAAGACAAAGGGATACACAAGGAATAAAATAGTTAAATAGAAAGAAAGTGCAATTAAGTCAGAGTTACAACCCTGGCAACACAATGACAGCTAACATATGCCACTCTGGCAAATGAGTGGTAAATACAGGCCTTTATAACCATCAGGTGCTGTAGCTTTAACTAATTGCCACACTTGAGGGAAACATCTGAATTAGGTGATTCATCCAACAACTTAATTACACAATTAGCAGACTTAAAAGAAAATGCTCAACTAATGCAAACCACTAAACGAAACCAATTAATTTAAATTAGACCACAAAAGAACATTTCAAATAAAGCAGAAAAAAAAAATAACATAACACCTCGGACCTGATACTGCTTGAATGGATGCTGGACGCACACAAGTCTGATTTTTGCACAGGTCCCTCTGTAATGATTCATGTGATTTTATATAAGTTGACTGCTCATCTAGTTTAGTATTATTGAAACTTAAAAAGCTTGTTATTTATATTCTTATCAAGCATCATTGGACATGCGTATATAAACGAAAGACCTGTGTGTGTATGGAGCAGTGCACTCTGCTCATCCTCAGCTACACCCACTATATATACTGTACATATGCCTGCACTTTTACATTTTTTCAGTACTTGCATGCACCTCACTACAAAAGACCTATGTGCAGCAATCCCGGCCGGAACGCCCATGAGATGGAAGGATGGGAAGAAGCAGCTTTTCCAGGATGCTGCTGCCCCCAAAACGCTAGATGGCAGCTCCCCTGGAGTGGAGCAGTTTCCCGATTCCCGCAGGGCATCCAGGGACTTGGAGTCCGGCTTCTCAGCCTTTTTGGATACCGTGGGTGCCGCCAGGGGGAGCTGTAAAAGGACCTTGAGAACCATGCTTCCCTTGCAGCCCGGAAGTACTAGGAAGTCATGAGGACGGAAGCCCCAAAGTAATTCTGGGCTGATTAATTAAAGTATTGGGATTCTCCATCTGACCCAGAAGTGCTGGCAAGTCACATGGAAGGAAGAACAGAAGCACTTCCGGGTCAGGCACTATATAAAGGACTGTTGGAGACCCAGCAAGTGAGCCGGAGTTGGGGGGTAGAAGACAGAGCTTTCTGGGAGGTGTGGAGGAGAGAATTGTATTGATTTATTGTTGATTAGTGTGTTTATTGTGGCTGTGGTGCTTGAAAGGCACTGTAAAGAAGGAAAAGAATAAAAAGAACTTTTTTGTGCTTTCATCCTGAGTCTGCATATCTGTCTGTTGGGTTTAATGGGGCAACAGCGACCTCTAGTGTTCTTACATGTGGTAATGACACAGATGAAGAGACACTACGTCAAAAGGAAGCAAATGTGCGGCTCAGCAATGGAGGGCCAGGGTTAAAGTTTTCAATAAAAACACTGTCTATTTGGAGGTATGTTAACAAGAAAAAGATTAATAGACTCTTATGCCAGCAACACGGTTAAGGTATGGAATCACCAGCGTCGTCTTATGAAAGCCAGCAGGGCAGCAAGCACAGGTGAGTCCTCGTACTCTGCCCTGGATAATTCTTAAGAGTTAGCTGACGTCTCTTCAAGTGCACAAATATAGGAAAACTGCTAGGGAGCCACACAGAGCTAGTATATATATTTTGAAATAGTGCAGTGGCAATGAAAACCTATTTCTGAAAAACGTTCCTCATACTAACATACCATAGTACCAGATTAGGCAGCCTTGATGGTTGTTAGATGAGATATTTGAGGCTGAGTCGCAGTACTTTAGCAAAAACAGCTTTACTTGAACAGCAATAAAAAAGGCAGGCTAAAGTTTCTATTGTGGACACTTTCATTCTTACCTATAACTTCACTATATTAAAAGGTCATTTATTAGAACATTACTTTTTATTTGTCTGTAGCCTAATACAGTAAATTATATAAATGGTGGTTAATTAAATAAGAAACATAATGAAACAGGCTTTTAAGTATTCATTCTGTTTCTAATTGTACTGTATATTTGCTAGAATACATAAAATAACATATTGTGACATGTAAGTCCCTGTCTTGCACCCCAAAATACAAGGCTGTGGCTCAGTACGTTAACAAAATCAACTTTATTCAGCTTGAAACAGAAACAACACAGTTATTTATTGTAGTGGAATCTCCCACTCTCCTATACACAGACACAGCAATCAGGCAGGGTCGTGGCCAAGTTATCATGTTCCCTAAATTTATAATGTTACTTGCATCACCCATCAATGACAACGCTTACAGCTCGACCGCGATCAGCTTGGATTTGCTTTTGTGGTAAGCCGTTGCAGTGCTGGGAGCCTATGGTTGCCCCGTCAACGGATAAGCTGTCTTCCACAGGTGTGGTAATCGCACATCAGGACAGCACGTCATCCCATTGGGGGGATTCCCAAAAGAGTTTATAAACCTTACACCACATTCTGAACCTGCTTTGCCCATTGATTAGTGGCAAAAATTGAACTATACAACCCTAGATGGGATACCGGTCTGTTTGGGTCATCCTTACTCAGATTAGGCCAGCAAACCTAACATGCACATGTTTGGCATTTCTTAGAAAAATGGAGTATGAAAAGAAACCCAACACGTGTAAACTCCTTATAGACAGTGACCAGGTCACCAATAACTGCCACATCACGCTGCCCTAATGTAAATATTCAGTCTGACCGCAAAACATGGACAGAGTTGGAACCCCTGATATGATTTAAGCAATAAAACCAAACGTTACCTAAAGAAAAAGACAGTGTTTTTGGTTGTGGGTGCAGCCGCAAAACTTGCTATGACTGCTGACTGTGCACAACTCTGTAATGATGCCAACCACAGGAGAGGTCTAATGCCTTTAAGATAGCACCTGGGGCACAGGTTTTCATCTGTGAGCTTTTCATGTCTTGTTTTGAGCAAGAACATTTTAAAAGCTGTGATGTTCTCTGTATGAAAGTTACAAGTGCCTACAAGTTGGCTTCAGTGGAATTTAATTCATAGTAAGTTCAGTAAAAATGTTCAGTAAAGACTATGAGTGGCATTTCTACTCTATAGCCAAGTCAAACTGTAACCCTGCTTAAAGGCTTTCTGATCAAAATATAAAAATATTACAAACATTTAAATACAAACATGCAGTTTACCTCTATTTCTACTCCTCATTTTAAGTTCTCAAAGATGCTATGCTATTTAACTTCTCTCATCTGTAATAAGAAACATTTTGTGATATCTGTTTGAAGCTTCCTCTTAACCAACCGCCTTTGGTTCCCCTGTGCTCTGTTTGATCAACAAATAGGAAAATAACTGACAATACATTCAGGATGTTTTTTAGGGTTATCAACAAGCAAAGCATCCTAAATGCAGCGGAAAATTGATTTAAACTAATGGTGGGTCAAAACTGACCCAAAGAACATGGCAAGGAAGATAACTGGATGTTTACATTATTTTTTTTTAGTTTTCATAGTCTGAGGAAATCTTAACTCCAAGATTTCAATCTGAACAGATACAAGTTTAATGATTTCAAACAGGTAAATGGATCAAACCCACGACATTATGAGGGTTAAGTAAATTTAAGTAGTGCATAGATGGATAGTTGTTCCTCGAGAAACTAACAAGACAAGTAGGACTTCATTACATTTTTAAGTTTTCTTTTTCTTATTTGATTATAATCCATGAATTTGCTGAAAAAAGTCTTATTCGCTTTCTTTACAAAAACAGAGTGGTATTAATAACTGCATTGATTGACTCATATGTTCAATGAGAGTAAGCTTTGCAGAGTTCTGAGATACAGTAGAATCAGAAAGCACTCAGACCCCTTCACTTTCTGTACACTGCATTGTGTTATAGATTTAATTTTAAATGAATATATTTGCCATTTCGGCCCACCCGTCTACAATCAAGAAACCATACTGACAAAGTTAACATTTGTTTTCAGAGCAGTTTGCAAATTTGTTACAATAAAAAAAATTCTCATTCATATACATTTTCAGACCTGTTGCTTTGACACTCCAAATTGTGGCCAAATGCATCCTGTTTGCTTTTATTTTCCTTGAGTTATGTCCAGAACTTGATTGGAGTTCACCTCAGGCATAGTGAATTGACTGAAAGACACACAACTGTGTATATAAAGTCCCACAATTCACACTACATGTCAGACCAAAAACCAAGCTGGGTAGTCCAAAGAAGAGACTAGTTCAGTAGAGACTAGTGATCAAACTTTATTGAGGCATTCATCAGGGCAAGGGTACAAAACAAACTATTTCTAAAGCTTTGTGTGTCCTCACAGATTTTGAAATGGAAGATGTTTGAAACAGTTAGGACTCTTTCTAGTGTTGGCTGTCTGGCCAAGCACAGCAACTGGGCAAGAAGAAACCAACAACCACTCTAATAGAGCTTTAGTATTCAATCTGGTGGGATGGTAGAACCTGATGGTAAAACCTGATGGTAGAACCTGACAACTATCTTTTCAGCTTTCCATCAAAATAAGGTTCATATGACCGATTGTTTGGAGTTTGCTAAATGGCATTTAAGGGACTCTGAGAGCATGGTCTGATGAGACAAAAATTGAACTCTTTGGGCAGAACTCTAGGCTGTATGTCTGGCAAAGATCAGGCACTGCTCATCGCCTGCCTAATGCCACCATTGCAGTTTAGCATGGTGGTGGCATTATCACACTATGGGGGTGCTTCTCAGCTTCAAGGACAAGGAGACTAGTCAATATTGAGGGAAGGATAACTGCAACCAAATAGAGAGAGATCTTGAGGAAAGCTTGCTTCAGAGTGCATAAGACCTCAGACTGGATTAATGGTTCATCATTTAGCATGACAGCGACGCAAAATATGCACAAAATAAGCTTTATCTACACTGGAGTGGCTTTGAGACAAGTTTCTAACTGTCCAAAGCCCAGACTTAAAACCAATAGAACTTCTGTGGAAAGATCTTATAAGGTTTCTAAACTCTTTTGGGACTCCCCCCAACAGGATGACAAGCCGAAGAGCGTCTCAAAGCATGGTCGCCGGGACAATTACAGGCTTCCAGTGCTGTAGCAGCTCGCCACGGAAACAAATCCCAAAAGATTATGGTCGCGCAATAAGCACCTGCCGTCAATGGATGATGCAAGGAACATTATAAATGCAGGGAACAGGATTACTTGGCAACGACCCCACCAGATTGCTGTGGTTGTGTATAGGAGAGTGGTAGATCCCGCTACAATAAATAACCGTGCTGTTCCTGTTTCAAGCTGAATAAAGTTGGTTTTGCTAAAGTACTGAGACTCACCCTTTTGTTTTGGGGTGCAAGAGAGGGACTTGCAAGTCACAACCTGAAGATGTCAGTTTACAGATGCTTCCTATCCAATGTAATGTGTCTTGAGACAATCTGCCAGGAAGAATGGGATAAACAGTGCAAAGTGAGCAAAACTTGTAGAAATATTCCCATGAATACTAAAAGCTATAATTACTGCCAAAGAGCTTCTACAGAGTACTGAATTGGGGGGTCTAAATACTCATATTAATAAGATATTTCACTTTATGATGTTTCACTTTTGATATTTCACTATTTTGATTTTAATCAATTTGCAGTGCTCTTTGAAAACATGTTTTCACCTTGTCATTATAGGTTATTGAGTGTAGATTGATGGGAAAAAATGATAAATATACCCTTTTAAAAATTAAACTACAACACAATAAATTATGCAGAAAGAGACAGGGTCTGAATACTTTCTGAATCCATAGCAAAAAGCACACCACCATTTGATATCATACACATGAGGATACTGGTCTTTAAATCAAATGGTTTTCAGTTATCGGGTAGAGGGGTTCATTTGTCAGATTGGCTGGCCCAGCACTGACTTAGTTGTAGAACGGCCAATAGGCAGGAGGCGGCTTGTTGGCTGAGGTCTTCAGGACTGTTTGTGTCTGGCTTGTCTGACTTCTTTGCTACAATCTGACTGTGGTTCTACAGTTAGCTGATGAACAGATATTGTTGATTTTCATTAATGTTAATTAGTTTCTACATTGTTTAGTGATAGGTATAATCAATTCTTGCATTCTGCCTTAAACCTGTTTAGGTGCTTTTTGCCTGCACCTGGTGAGGAGTGCTGTGCAAGATCAAAGTAGTTTGTACTTGAGCATTTCTGAGGTGGCCATGATAGATTGACCATCTATTTCTGTAAAGTGGATTACTTGTGTTCTGTTTCGTGTGTTGTATTACCCCATTTTTGACACCCATTGCACACCCAACCTACCTGGAAGGGGGTCTCTCTTTGAATTACTCTTTTCAAGATTTCCTTGAAGAAATTTGAAGAAATGGGAGTTTGTTTTTTTTTTTTTTTTGCCTTCTTCTAGAGTCAAAGCTGGGGGTGCTGTCAAAAAACAAGTCTTGCTAAAGCACATAGAGGCATTCCTTTTATGATTTGGGGCTATACAGGAAATTAATAGTTGTAAAATCTCACTTTTGATGAACCGTGTGTACCTACACAAGTCAGTTAACCAGCCATTTACCCATTTGTTAAAAGATACTCCGATCATTTAAAGAGTGTCAATTAAATATGCAATACAAAATATCAAGCGGTTGCAGTGGTGCTGTCCACAGTGAGGTAGTGCTGAATTCAGTATTTCAGGACAAAGTTTAGATTGATTGGCAGCGATTCTCTAAGAGTAACCACTATATTGATCTGATGATCATCATGAAATGGGTCTTAACACTAGGAAGGGCAAGATTTTGTTGTGAGAAAAAATGTTTTTGAAGCCCTGCTCCAGCATGAAATTTTGTTTTAGAGAATGTCCATGCAGATTATTCAAAAAGGGTGAGCATTTTAAAATTAAAATAAAATTTCTAAAATTTATATCATTTAGGCTTATTCTCTTTAAGATTACTCTAGCTTCAAGCCTATTATTATGATATGTATTCTGTGATTATCCCTTCATTCTGACACTATGTGGCTCCCAGCTAATCCTAACATTTGGCTTTTCCCTCCATTCTTGATGATTTGTATATGATTGGTATCTTTGATTACAATAAAAACAGAAACTCAATACATTCAAATTTACTTAACTTGTGTAAAATTGCTTTTGTAACTACAGAGATTTATTCTTTGCAAATTAGAATGCAGCTTTTAGCTTGCCACCATACTAATGTAGTTCTGTGCACAATGTTTTGAAAATTAATAATATTTTTTTAATACATGGATTTTAGATTTGAGTTTTTAAACATTGTTCAATTAATGGATAAAATGTTGATGGGATAAAATGTTCACCAAATGTTCTGAAAAAACTGCTTAATTACCTATATTAAGTACAAATGCTAAAAAATGTATCTTAATGCACTTCCATGTTCTTTCGTGCTTTGAATCTACTGTACATTGAACAAAGTGTAAGTACTGCAACTTCTGTGTTTCCATTCATGTTGTAATTCACACAATGTGTAATTTATTGATGGCTGTTCTTTAAAAGCAATGTCTTTTGAAAGTACATTTAGGCAAAGGAGTATAGGGATTTAATGTATATTTATCAAATAATGAATACATGAAGCAAATGGCTTTATTGGAAGACTCTAGTATTCTTCCACAATCTAAATAGATGGTCAGGTACAAAAGTCTTTTGTGAGTTTAGCAAGCTGATGAAGGCACAGGTTCAAATTACCGCTATCCTGTATTGGATCAGATCAACTATAAAAATAGTTAAGGTTTGGGAAACAAAGGCAAAAGGGTGCTGACACCACTTAGGAAGGTCGTCAGCCTGGACAATATTACATTCATGCTACTTATACCATATTTGCAAATACATTTCCCTTTTAAAACTGATGATTTTATAAAGCCTTAAAATACATACTATTATGTAAGAAATGTTTATCACAGATACTGTAGCTCAAAGCCAAAGCATTCTATGTGTGATATTGCATTCATCACTGGTAATGTTGTGTTGCTTATTAAGAGACAGCGATACACAACATTTGGGACAAGGTGGATTACAGTTTAATTTAGAAACGTTAGCAGTGCAAATTTACCCTCATACCTTGTAACAATTTCAAATCTTTGAATAACCTCATCAAATTAAAATATTATAGACAGTACAACAATGGTGGTGCCCAGCACTCAAGCAACTCAGACTGTAAGGGGACGCTCCCACTCGTACTGTATCTACAACACTGAGTATCACTGCCATTGTTATTAGCAGGAATGCAAATGGTAATGAAGAAGGTGCTTCTGAGCAAATATGTTTATTGACGTATTGTGGCAATTAACATCCTGTCATGGGTGGCACAGTGTCCTCACTTCCACAGCTGCACCCAGTCACTGTGTGAATGTTATCATGTGTTTTTTTTTCTCCTGGTACTTTAGATTTCCTCATGTGCTAGGTAGATTGGCAATACTAAATTGGTTCAATTTAGGGTGGGTGTTGCATGTGATGAACTGGTATCCTATCCAATAATAATAATAATTTTATTTATATAGTGCCTTTGCTGCTTAGTTGCTGCTGAGATTGTGACTGTGCTCCCCTGATCTTTAAATGGACTAACTAGACATAAGAATTCTTTGTTACATCCATTATGTATAATAATGCTGGGCAGACCCTGTTACTCCAAAAAATATATATTAGTTTTTGGAGACTGCTCAACTTGATGATGTTTCATGAGCAACAGGGATTAGTGTGATGGTGGAATTCAGAGGGAAAAGACATAATGAGTTAAGGGCAACTGTGGGTGAAACCTCAAACTTCTGTAATGCCAAGGCATTGTTTCAGAAACAAGGAAAAACAGATGTCGGACCGGGTTAAAGCTAAGGTTTGAGCTGTGAGTTTCATCAAGAACCTCACAAAGGGGACACCATGGTTAATGCATGATGCATAAACCACTTATTAGATGTAAAAATGGACTTATGTGGGTATAATGAGCAATATAGAAATGAATGAAATTAAATTAGTTCTCCTTCATCTTGTTCTCAACAAATGAGTGAAAAGTATAACAGGAACTTGAACCTGAATTTTTCTTGGTGTTATATCCATACACATAATAAGGTAAATATAATTAAACAATAAAATATACAATACATGGCATCATTGCAACATTATATACATTAGTAGTGAAACATATATTGCACAAAACACAAATACATAACAAAATATGACAATGCAGAATTGTACTCCCACCTAGTAATATATCAAGTAAGTCTTTATTAAAATAAACATAACTTAAATTGGATGAAGGAGATTTTTTTAATTTAGAGAAAGATGGCGATAAGTCAGGGATGGTGTAGTAAAGAAACTGTTTATATGTCTAGTAAATGGGTCCCCAGCAGGTGTGAGATGGCATTTCAGGGGGTGTGACAAAGAGAGAGACTATGTCGCAGCTCACCAAAATTGAGTGGGGTGTGTTGTCTGACTTTTTCGTGCTGCATTCGGTGTGTTGCAGTTTGCCGTCACTTGGAGGTCGCTCATTAGTTAGTGCTTCTGTTCTATGATCTGAAAAAAATCAAACATTGAGCACACAATTGTCACCTGTGAATGAGCAACAGAAATGGTCGTTCTTGCGGGTTCTTAGCTGTGGGCGGACGTTCATTAAGGTGAATAAGTTTTTTTTTTAGGAGAATGGAATTTAGACCTTGCAATGATTGAGGGTGAGGTCTGATCGTGAACCATTACCGATTTTGAAGTTTGATTGACGTTTTTGCTATGGGACAAGGGAGACTGAAGTTTATGCAAAGTCTGCTGCTAACACTCAGCCCATATCTCCTGCTGGTAGTACTGGCAGTGGAGCAGCAATTTTATCTGTGAGGCACATCTGTTTTTGAACTGCAGTGCAGTTGTTATCGAGGGACAAAACTCATCAGCTGTGTTTCATTGTTTAGTGGCATGCTGACCCCTGTTGCTTTACAGGGGTCTCGCGTGTGTCATTTTTTCATGCTGCTTGATGTTTTGTGGGTTATCCCAACCCACGGATCACCAATCTAGTGTCTACATTTTCACATTTACAGGAATATTGAGATTGTGGCCTTCAGGGGGTGCACAGCTCTCAACTCCCTAAACAGAAAGAGGCAAATAGAAGTTCTTTCACACAAGTCTATTTATTGTTATGTGGGAAACATTTCTCAAATTATTTCCCACCTGCACAGCACAGTACAAAGCACAATTATCACCATTATAAAGCACAAAGCAATTCTTTTTCTTTTTCTTCTCTGTCCTTGACTGTCTCACCTTCTGCCTCCACTCCTCCTCCAGCAAGCTTTGTCACCTTCCTCCTGACTCAGGCTCCCCAAGCAGTGGCAGCAGGCTTCTTTTATGCTGCACCCAGGACTACGCTGTTAGGGTAATCCAGAAACACTTCCGGTTGAGGTGGAAGCCCGATAAAATAGTGCTCCTCAATCCCTGAAGCACCCATGGAACACAACACTGCAGTGTTCCCATGGAGCCCTGTGGCAAACTGAGGCACTGCTACAACCCTGGGGGGCTGTCATCTAGTGTTCCAAGGGAGTGTTCTCTCCCCTGGTCTTTCCTTTATGAAGGTATCCAGGCCAGGTAAGGGTCCTAGCTTTCTGCCACAAGATTTATAAAGGTAATTCGGTCAGTTTGTTTTTAAATGCACTTAGTTTAAAGCATATTTTTTATAGTTTTGTATTGTAAGTGGCTCAGTTTGCAGTTCACAAATTACAAATTTGACTTCTTTGTCTTCAGATGTGATATTACTTGTGTACGGGTTGCAAACATACCATATATACTTGCGGATAAGTTCTCCCGTGGATAAGTTGGGACATGATTTTATTGTATAATTTCTGGTATTTTATAATGTCGGTCGTATAATTTGAATGCGGAAAACTCGCGCTATTGGTCCAAGAGATTATGATATGCTAACGCCCACCTGAGAGAGTAACCACGGAGCACACGGCCTTTTTATTCTATTTGGGTCTGGCAATGCGCTGTATCAGTGTCTGCTCCTAACCTCTCTCTCTCTCTCTCTATTGTGCAAACGTGACCACACGGTGATACCCGAACTATTATGAAGCAACATTTGCACTTTTTGTATCTCACACCCTTATACACCTTTATTGTAAGAGCATCCTATGATGGAGCATTCAATCAGAAGAAAATGTGAAGCTGGTTATAAATTAAATATCGTTGAAGTAGCGAAACAAATTGGTAACTGTGCTGCTGCAACAAAATTTGATGCATCTGAGAAACTGATGTGAGATGATGATGTAAAAAAAAACACAAAAAACTTAAGTGTCACATTTTTGAATTGGTGTATAAGTTGGGGACTGATTTTGTTATCGATTCTTCGGGTTTCAATACCCGACTTATATGTGAGTATATACGGTTAATCAAACATTTTCTAGGGGTGCGGGGCATTGTAAAGGTTGTGAACCACTGGTCTAGTAGTTTTTGCTTTTAGTGACTGGTAACGCTTTGTCAATAGTATTTACTGAAATGAGATGATTACCCAGGTGAGTGTAGTCTATGATTATGTTTCCAGCATATTTCCTGACCAGTGATGTGCACAGGACCTCAGTGGAGTCCATTTTCAGGTTTACAGTCTTTTCTGTTGTTTGAAGTGGCAAACACTGACTGAAGTCAATGCAGTCTATGCAGCTTGTTAGTCGTGAGAATTTTGTTCGGCCTGTAACAAAGCAATTGCAAGTAAGCACGTTTATCCAGTGGTGCGCCATTTCAAGCCTGATTGTAGTTGAATCTTCCAGGAGAACAAAGTCCTCTTAACCATATGCTGTGACCATCTCAGTCTCATGGAAGATTCTAGGGCAACACCCAAGGGATAATTTTTATCCAACATCATTAAAAAAAAACAATTGATGAAATTGTTAATAAAAAATATGTTTTACTATCTTACCAGTACAGTTCCTAACAGATGCAAAATTAATTTCAAGGATCACTGAAGCTGATCTGATGTACTGTTTACCTACAGTTGGTGCTTTCTGTATTTTCCCACTTAACCTGCAATGTCTCACAGCCCTACAAAATTCTGTTACTTAATTTATCTATCAGTGAAGTCATCACTGATAGATTGTAACTTACAAGGCACTCATTCTGTGTGTGTACAACTATCTTTATTTTAATACATTCAGCTGTTATATCAAACGAGGAGATATATTTTTTCATTTTAGTATCGTTTTGATGGCGATCAAGTTCAACCAGATGCATCAATAAATGAAGCATATGCTCAGAAAAATTGGAGCATAGGCTGGTAGCAGTATGTAAAATGAATTACTTAGATGTGTACATGCCGTGGTTGCAGCGTGTTCTAATATCCAAACCAAAATTGAATCTGCAGTCTGAAATCAGCACATTGTGGATCAATGTAACATATCTTGCCATACAATTTCAATAAAAATTATTTTTTCTGTCCTAGTCCTGCTCTTCTTTTAGTATGCTTGTGCTTTACCTAAACATAATCCGACCTAGCAATTGAAGTCTGAAAAATGTCTGCTTCCCTCACAAAACTCAGATGTGACACAGTGTGCATTGCTGACGGCCGTTCCACACCTGAAGGCATCGGAACATTAAAATGTAAAATCGACCAGTTCAGTTCTGACCTGTTGAATGGACATGAAAGGGCGACTCTGTGGAGTGTGAATGGGGTTATTGGAGAACTGATGATTTCTTGAAATTCTCTGGAATACCCTTGAGAATTGTCATCACATGTTATTGAAACTGAATCAAAATGCATATGATCTTTTGCCTTTCAAATCAATTTTCAAGTTTAAAAACTGAACAAAGTTCCAGTAGGCCAAAAGCATTAATATATTGGATGGTCTCAGATTATAATCCACATTTTGTGTAAAAATTAAGGGCTTTAATGCTGCTTTCCTCCTAGTTTACATGAAGCAGATTATTCTAGTGCATATATAAACAATATAAACAACAACATTCATTTATATAGCACATTTTCATGCAGATAAAATAGCTCAAAGTGCTTTACAAGATGAAGAAAGAAAAGTTTATAAAAAAAATAAAAATAAGATTAGGCAATACTAAATAGCAAAGAATAAATTAAGGTCTGATGGCCAGGAGGACAGAAAAACAAAAACCTCCAGAGGGCTGGAAAAAAAACAAAATCTGCAGGGGTTCCAAGGCCACAAGACCACCCAGCCCTCCCTGGGCATTCTACCTAACATAAATGATCTCAATCAGTCCTCATGGTTTTCAGGCTTCACGTGAAGAATTAGATGATGATGCTCATGTGCTTATGGGAGAGTGGCAAAGAGAAAAAACACACATGATATCTCAGCTAGAGTTTGTCCAAAGGCACATGGGAGCTCTGACATCAGCTAGACGAAGGTCCTGTGGTCTGATGAGAAACTGAGCTTTTTAGCCGTTCAGACTAAATGCCATGCTTGAACACTGCACATTATCACTAACACATCGTCTACACTGTGAAGCATCATGCTGTGAAGATGCTTCTCTGCAGTACGTCCTGGAAGGTTTAGGAGGGTTAAGTGAATGCCACAAAATTCTGGGAAATCCTGGAACAAAACCTGATGCAGTCAGCAATAAACCTGCACCTTGGGGGAAAATTTGTTCTCCACAACACAAGAACGTTGCACATAAATTCAAAGCTACACAAGAATGGCCTTAAAACAACAATGTCAGTGTCCTGGAGTGTGTCCAACAGGGAATGTGGCTGTGAATTTGAAAAAGATTGTTCAGTAAAGATCCCAGTACATCCTGACAGAACTTGAACAGTTCTGCAAAAAAGAAAGAAAGATAAAGACCTCTGCAAACAGACTCAAGGCTGTCATGGCTGCCAAAAGTGCATCTGCTAAAAACTGACTAAATACTTACAAAATCAATTATTTTGTGTTTTTATATTTGTAATTGATTTAGAACATGTTAATATTAAAGAAACTTTTTTCTGTTCAAATTTAAATTAAATACACTGTGATTCATTGTTGCATAAAAATGTAAAACCTGCTGGGGTTAATACTTTTTATAGGTACATACATGTGACTAAGAAAATAAATTGAATAATCAATGGATGAACAGATTTCTCTGTGGGGACGCACTAAATGTTGAAATGTAACAATAGCAAATGAGGAGTATGTATATTATTATTGTTGTGTGATTAGTGTTTTCGGAGCAAGTCACAGAGCTGAAAAGTAAAAACATACAAAATTTAGAAAGCCCATTATTCTGACAGGCTGCAAATATTAGAGTTTTACAAGAGGCTTTTCCTGGAACTCCGGTACAGAAAGTAAAATAAAAAAGAACTGGATGCGGCAAACAAAAGCTGTATGAGTAGAGATGCATCAGATATCCTCTGCTACTTACCGCACTCAGCTGTGTCTGAACATTTCCAGAGAGAGAGGAAAAGAAAAAACTAAAGATAAGATCATCTTCAACACTTCCTTCAGATAGAAAGAGACTGGTCCCAGAATTAAATGTGTGTTTTTAGAGCTGTGACCCAGTACAGTTAACCACTGGGCTAACCTAAAATCAAAATAATTTTTCTGATTGGCGCAAAGACAATAGACAAGTATGGGATTTGAACGCAGGATGCTGGATTCTTAAAACAGCATCACTAACCCCTGCTCCATGTAAAAGGTAGATAAAAATGCTTATCTCTCTATTATAATAAAACTAGCAGAATACCCGCGCTTCGCAGCGGAGAAGTAGTGTGTTAAAGAAGTTATGAAAAAGAAAAAGGAAAAATTTAAAAAATAACGTAACATGATTGTTAATGTAATTGTTTTGTCATTGATATGAGTGTTGTTCTCATATATATATATATATATATATATATATACTCAGCAAAAAAAGAAACGTCCTCTGACTTTCAACTGTTTTTACTTTCAGTAAACTTAATGTGTAAATATTTGTATGAACACTAAAAGAGTCAACACCACAAGACATAAACTAAAAATGTTTCACAATGTGTCCCTGAATGAAGGGAGGCTCAAAATCAAAAGAACCAGTCAGTATCTGGTGTGGCCACCAGCTGCTTGAAGTACTGCAGTGCATCTCCTTCTCATGGACTGGACCAGATTTATCAGTTCTTGCTGTGAGATGTTACCCCACTCTTCCACCAAGGCACCTGCAAGTTCCTGGACATTTCTGGGGAATGGCCCTAGCCCTCACCCTGCGATCCAACAGGTCCCAGACGTGCTCAATGGGATTGAGATCCGGGCTCTTCCACTGCGAGGATGATCAGCTGTCCTTCCTGTCTCCCTGTAGCGCTGTCTTAGGCGTCTCACAGTGCGGACATGGCAATTTATTGCCCTAGCCACATCAGCAGTCCTCATGCCTCCCTGCAGCATGAGCAGGGACCCTGGGCATCTTTCTTTGGGTGTTTTTCACAGTCGGTAGACAAGTCTCTTTAGTGTCCTGCGTTTTTAGAACTGTGACCTTAAATGCCTACTTTCTGTAAGCTGTTAAAGTCTTAACGACCATTCCACAGGTGCATGTTAATTAATTGATTATGGTTAATTGAACATGCATGGAAAACATTGTTTAAACCCTTTACAATGAAGATCTGTAAAGTTACTTGGATTTTTAAAACATTATTGTTGAAATACACAGTCCTGAAAAAGGGACGTTTCTTTTTTGCTGAGTATATATATATATATATCAAAATACACGCACTTGGCAGCGGAGAGGTAAAAAGAGAAGGAAACATTTTAATAATAATGTAACATGATTGACAATGTAATTGTTTTGTCATTGTCATGAGTGTTGCTGGCATATATATATATATATATATATATATATATATATATCAGAATACCCGCACTTCGCAGCAGAGAAGTAGTGTGTTAATGATGTATGATGTATGTGTGTGTGTGTGTGTATATATATATATATATATATATATATATATAATGTAGATATGTGTGTGTGTGTGTGTGTGTATATATATATGCTGTGTCTCCCTGCACAGTCTCAAGGGCATGGAGGAGATTCTAGGAGACAAGCAGTTACTCTAGGAGAGCTGGAGAGGGCCATAGAAGGTCCATAACCCATCAGCAGGACCAGTATCTGCTCCTTTGGGCAAGGAGGAACAGGATGAGCACTGCCAGAGCCCTACAAAATGACCTCCAGCAAGCCACTGGTGTGAATGTCTCTGACCAAATAACCAGAAAGACTTCATGAGGGTGACCCAAGGGCCCCGTGTCCTCTAATGGGCCCTGAGCTCACTGCCCAGCAGCATGCAGCTCGATTGGCATTCGCCATAAAATACCAGACTTGACAGATGCACCACTGGTGCCCTGTGCTTTTTACAGATGAGAGCAGGTTCACCCTGAGCACGTGACAGAAGTGAAAGGGTCTGGAGAAGCCATGGAGAACATTATGCTGCCTGTAACATCATTCAGCATGAGCAGTTTGGGGGTGGGTTAATGATTGTCTGGGGAGGCATATCCATGGAGGGTCACACAGACCGCTACAAGCTTGACAAAGGCACCTTGGCTGCCATTAGGTATCAGGATGAAATCCTTGGACTCATTGTCAGACCCTATGCTGGTACAGTGGCTCCTGGTGCACGACAATTCCTGGCCTCATGTGGTGAGAGTATGCAGGCAGTTCCTGGAGGATGAAGGAATTGATACCATTGACTGGCCACAACACTTTCCTGACCTAAATCCAATAGAACACCTCTGGGACATTATGTTTTGGTCCATCCAATGCCACCAGGTTGCACCCCAGACTGTCCAGGAGCTCAGTGATGCCCTGGTCCAGATCTGGGAGGAGGTCCCCCACAACACCATCTGTCATCTCATTAGAAGCATGCACCGATGTTGTCAGGCATGTATACAAGAACACAGGGGCCATACAAAGTGCTGCGTACAATTTGGAGTTGCTGCAATTAAATTTTGACAAAATGGACTAGCCTGCCACATAATTTTTTCACTCTGATTTTTGGGGCGTTTTTGAATTCAGGGCTCTGTAGGTTGATCATTTTCATTTCCATCAAACGATGTGGCATCCTTTCGTTCCTATCACATTACCCAGTCTATATCAGTATAGATATCCAGGAGGATTTCTTTTTCCCATTGAGATCTGAGGTGTTTTCAAAGTGTTCCTTTAACTTTTTTGAGCAGTTTATATATATATATACACATACATACACACATACACACAGGTATATATATGTGTATATATATGTATGTGTCTATATGTGTGTGTATAGCTTTGGTCACTGAGTGCAAGGGAAAAATAATAAAATGTAGTCTATAAGTTATTAAACAGTAAAACATTAACGTTTTAAGAAGTACAGGTACATTGAGCACTACTGGTGTGGTTGCGGGTAAACTACATTTTAAAGACTGTGTAACACAACAGGTAAGTAACTAACAGCAGCTAAAATGTATATGGATCATCTCTCGGTAGTTGATCCCTTTTGAACGGCGCTACACGACGGCTGTGGTATAGAAATTACATTTTGTATGTGAACGTTCAAATTTCTGCCTCTGGTAATGTGCCTTACCGGCATTACCAGCAATTAAAGAAAATTAGTTTTGTGTCCTCTGCAGTGTTAAGAGAGAAAGGCTTTGGTTTGGGATAAAAGGAAAAAAGGTGTAAAGAAAGGAAAGTTGCCTTTTTCTTTTATATAGTATAGATAGATGTGTTCGCTGACGATATGAGCGCCTTTTGGGGACAGTCGCGGTGGGTCTTGTGTAGACTGGTGAGATGTCCCTGCCATTAATCAGTTGTGATGGCACTGTCAGTCCTCCACTCCTGTCCGTGTCTTCATAATCCGAGCTGACGACCTCATAATCGTATGCAAGCAAAATAGAAAGTGCGAATCGCCTTAATATTAGTGCGCAGCGGTGTAGAAAAGGGGTCTCGTGTTTGCACTTGTCTGGGCTATAGCTCAGGGGGAGGATGAAAAAAATTAAAAGTGCTCACTTTGACTTAAGGCAGAAGCACAGTCAGCGTCTCAAAGGCCGGCACAGCTATGCAGCGCGCTGGCTGCTCGACTTTTGCTGGGCAGGAGACCCCAGTTTTTGCAGACACGTTCATGATATCAAAAGTCTCAGCGCTCTTTGGAGGTCATTCATATATTATATATATAACAAAATACCCACGCCTCGCAGCGGAGAAGTAGTGTGTTAAAGAAGTAATGAAAAAGAAAAGGAAACATTTTAATAATAACGTAACATGATTGACATTGTCATGAGTGTTGCTGTCATATATATGCCTGCCTAAATAAGTCACCCTCGCTTCGCTCTTACTTTTTCACCGTTCATTTAATCATGGCTAGTGGCGGAAAAATTATAAAATGGAAGGAGGATGGCTTTACCAAAACAATTATTGATGGCGAATCGATTATTCATAAAGCTTGAATTGGTGATCTGTTTTCTGTGTTAACCTCATATTTTTTCATACTTCTCAAACTAAGGTGGTGCGAGGGTAAAATGAATCGGGATTCGCTGATCAATGTCATCGGTGTACCAGGAAATCATGCATTGACAAAAGCTCCCCTTTGCTTGTAATGCAAAGTGTGATTAAATGCATTATTTTTAACGCGTTATGGAGCACATGCATCGAAGCTTCTCAGCTGTGCTTGTGCTAAGAAAAGGAAAGATTTTAAAAATAACGTAACACGATTGTCAATGTAACCTTTTGTAAGTAGTGCCTGGAGGATTCAGTGTGAAGAAACTCTAGAGACAGCGTGTGTATTAACTTGTGGATTTTTCTGTGAGTATTTGGTGGCAGTCTGACGAAGTTGTTTCGAAAGACGGCGTTAGCCGCGGAGCTCAGCTCAGAGCGAAATGAGGTAAATGGAAGGGGAGATGATGACGTGACTCCCCCACCCGCCTTAACTGTCAATCCCCCACAAATACAGTCTCTCGGAATTTGCATAAGCACACCCTTCACCTGCAATTTTAACTTAGTTACAAAGTGATCAAAACTCTCGTTTATATCCTGCGTCCTCTCATTAAACTTGTATCCCGCATTACCCGTGGGCATGAGAAATGCCAGCGGCAGCCTGTCTATGAACTTAATTTAAAGTTTAGGTTTACACCTTGCTTTCTTTCCGAAGTAGCAGCACTCATGAATATGGTAGTATATGTCACTCGCTCGCTTCTTATTGTTTCGCTGCCTTCTCAATTTTATAATGCATGTTTTATTCAGTGCTTTTTGGAGGTCTTCCTGGTTTTCTACGCACTGCATTGACAATCAGTTCACGTGATTACGTGGGAGGCGTGATGATGTCACACGAAACTCCGCCCCCCACGGCTTTCGAGCTCAACTCCATTACAGTAAATGGAGAAAAATAGCTTCCAGTTATGACCATTACGCGTAGAATTTCGAAATGAAACCTGCCCAACTTTTGTAAGTAATCTGTAAGGAATGAGCCTGCCAAATTTCAGCCTTCTACCCACACGGGAACTTGGAGAATTAGTGATGAGTCAGTCAGTCAGTGAGGGCTTTGCCTTTTATTAGTATAGATAATCCTGCGATTATACAAGACTTTTTGGAAGAAGAGACTTTTTGGAAGATTTTTTCCTGCGAGTCGAGACTTTGACCATGAGATATTTTCAAGTCAAGCCCTCCTCTCAACCACAGAAAACCACACACACGGTACTCTCACCTCTCATTCGTGTGAATGCTTTTGACAAACACAGTTCTTGCTCTGTCAGCTGTTATTAATTTTAACATTTTCCTCACTTTAAGTTCCCAATTAATGAAGATGTATTATGTCCAAATTTTATTAAAGAATTTCATCACTAAGGGTTATCAACAGAAGAAATGAGTACATGGGCAATCCTAGCACTGAGAAATGATGAAGTCAAACAAATTAACGCCAAAAATGATGATTGGTTACAATGCCAATTGATTAAATGCATATCCATTGACTATGCTGAAACAGTTGGTGGTGATCGTGCAGAAGATGCAAACGGCAACTTACAATATCCTGTAAAATATCTACAACCGTTAACACTGTCTGGTCTTCTTCTGCACAAATTACTGTAGAAAGAAGGATGGATCCAAGAAAGTATATCTTCAGGGGATAACATTAGACAACAAAGGAGATCTTGATATGCTATTCATATTAAAATGTTAACAGTTTCCCATTAGAAAGCTTTTACAAATAAATTTACAATCTCAGAGCCAAACATTCAAAAAAGTCATTTTATTTAATAGAGAGAAAGAAACGAAATTCAATCATGTGCAGTTTTAAGTGGCATTATCATGATGAAAGTCCAAACGCAAAATCACAATTCAATGCGATATTGACAAAAATTTAATTAAAAAAATACAGTAAAAGTGTAAGTTTAAAAAGTTTTTGCAAGTTAATTTCAAAGCCAAAAGGAACAACTTCGTATTATGAAACAAATAACTCTTAACGCAACATGAAACATAATTTACATTCAAATTATTACGTTTCAATATTTTTTAATATGGTTAATTAATTGCTGTAATGTAAAATAGTACATTGTACATCCACATCCCTATACGTGATCGGCAGAACTGCAAACAGGCTAGTGCGTAGTGCAAGCTCAGGAGTTGGCAAGCGAAGCGAAGCGAAGCGAGCCCCCTAGTCTTAAACAGTATCAAAGTTCAGTCAGTACAGCTTTAGATATTCGGGATGAGAGCAGAAATGTAATTGTTGTAATATCAGTAAGTTGTGGAGTTCTCTGGTGTTTTACAGTATTGGCAACTGGTATGTTTGGCACCAAAATAGTAAAAATGGGTGAGACCAACAAAATGACCCAGAAAAACAGGCCAGAATCCTGACTAGCTTCCCAAAACAGCTCTCACCCCAAGGTAAGCCTAGCTAGTCTGGCCTGGATAATCCTCAAAATGAAGAATATGCTTTTAAAGTAGAAATATCACAAGATTTGTCCCAATATGTAATCCAAGCTCTACAAGAGGGAGGTTTATTGTTAAACCCCCAGCTTGTACATGAAAGGGCAAACAAAAAACGTTTTGTAAAAGAGGATATTTACTAACCAAAGAAAATAAAAACACAAGACAAGGCTCAAAAGTATGGAAGCTTATTTCTGCCACTCAAAAGAAATCTTTATTGGACTATTGAAACAATTATTAAGTTGTTTTGCAAAAGTAATGCATTATTATGCAAAATATATTGCCTGGTGTGGTCAGTATTGTCATGCATGTGAATGCTTCGGACATCCTGTGATGGCTAGTGAGGGATAGATTATGGATGTGCATAGTGTGCAAATAAGTGATAAGAACTGAACAAATGTATATACTCTATTATATCTCTATTTAATCAGGGTCAACTTAATCCGCACAGTTTAGGGTCATTGGGAGCAAGTGGTTATTGTAATAGTTTTGTAGGATGAGACAATTGTTTTGCAAAGTAACACAATTTTTTTTTTTGACTGGTGGGAAGATGCTTCATATAAAAGAGCAAAAAAGAATAGCCTAAAAGGAAATTGTAACTCAAACAAGTGACAAGACACTATGCATAAATTGAAAACCACAAACACAGACAAAGATAATCAAAAAACCAAGAGAAGAAACAAAATGGCTCTACACATAATAGACTGCAGTAAATTCAAATGAACTGCAGAGGGACTCACTCTGCCAGCGTGCCTTTAAAGGCTCTGGGTGGCCCCTTAGCAGTGGTGCAAGGGCTGGTTCCATTTCTTCAGGTTCCACATAATGACTTTTAAAGAAAGAACATAAGTAACATAATTCTAAATGAGCAAAAACAATTATACTATACATTAAACATAAGAGCGAAATGATAAATGAACAGAACAGCATTAACAGAAATAATTCAAATAAATGATTTTTACTGAAAAATGTGTGAAAAAGACAAAGGAAAGAGATATTACATATAACATTGCTCAAACATTAGGAAGTTTTTCTTTACATAAAGAACAATAAACACATGGAATAGGTTACCAAGTACTGTGAAGGACAGTTGGGCTTTAGGAACTTTTAATGTTTTTTAGAACAATTAAATGAATAGAACTGGTGAGCTTTGTTGGGCTGAACGACCTGTTCTCGTCTAGAGTGATATAACATTCTAATGTTTTAATTAAAAAGTAGCCAGGTAAGGACCCCTGGCTAAAACATAGCCGTGTGTGAATCTTTGCCAAGTTACAAGACTGGGATTTGTGAACAGATGGAGGGTTTCAGGTAGAAAAAAAAATAGATGAGTAGTCTGGTATATCCTGATAGAAGGAAACAAATCAAATAGGTGTTTGGGGTATGGGCAAAAAGTGACTCTCTATTGTAAATAAAGACAAGAAGAGATGCTTGTAAAACCTAGTTTCATTGCCATTGGAGGAGGAGTGTAGGGGGTGAATAAAAGTGAAATAAAAGACAGTAAAATCAGCTCCTTCTGTTGTTGTTCTTTCTTTTGCAGTAGAGATGCTCTCAAGAGTGCACTGATCCATGACAGTAATGACCATCTCTTGTCACCATCTTCCTTTATATCAAGTCATTGGAATAGGTGGCATTGTGGTGAAATGGATGGGGTGTTACATTGCTTCAGGCATGTCTTCCTCCACTCTAAGAATGGAAGCAGAAACCATGTTAGAGACAGTGCTACTGTTTCATTTGGCCGTGTCCTTTATCTGTAAGATCGTCACCAGGCTTGAGTGTTTGACATGTGTATGCTGCTGGTGGCTTCATTTTTCTAAATTTATCTTCTCCACTTTTTTGATGCCTTTAGTCTTATGCTCTGTGCTTATAATTTGTTGATATTTGCATTCACATTTACACATATTTAGTTAGTAGACTCTTATTCAAAGTGACTTGCAAATGAGTCAAAATCAACATAAGTTAGAGGTCTGTTTTGAAACAAAGTGTTACACAACTCGGTTACAAAAACCTGAACAAAGCAAGTAAAAAATGCTGTAGACCTTATAAGTAATTAATAATTTGTCACACACGTGCGATTTGGAGGCAGCTAAAGGTCCTCAATAGTGGTAGTTGCACGCCAGACCAGCGGGCAGCGAGGTGCACTGACATTCTCTCTCAATCCTCTGCAGAAAATTCACTGGAAATAACGGCGCTAATGATGACGTCACTTCTTGTGCACATGACGATGATGTCACTTCCGATCCTGATGACGTCACTTCCGGTTCCTGTCCCGATGACGTCACTTCCTGTCTCGGCCTTTAAAGCTGCCATCTTTACAGCCTTAAATCAGTTCTGTTTTGGACTCTGACCAGTGAACAACTCGCAACAAATTACCCATTTGCAACCAGGGCACAATATATGGGTGGCTACCCCAAACCTTTTTTGATGTCTCCGGTTCATTCTTATGTAACATTATACCAATTAAACTGTAAGACCTTACTTTAAGAACAAAAACAGCCTAGCATTAATACCATTAGCTATTAGGAAGGTATTCATAAAATAGAAACATCTTCAAATGCTTCTTAAATACAATGAGAGAGTCATCTGTAGTGTTGGAGTGGTACTAAAATTTTAATTTCAGTATCAATTTCAGTTTTCTGGCCTCAGTAGAGGTACCAAGCTGGAAATTTATGGTGGGAATTGAGGGAAAGCCCATATAAGTGCCAGTGGTTTTGGAATGGAATAACCGACAAGCTCTTAGAGGTGTGATAGTCAGGAGTCCACAACCTTTTGGCCACCTGTATGATACAGTGTATCATACAGACTAATGAAAGTCGTCAAATATCAGCAACAGACAGTGAAAGCAGCTTCACACAACTTCAGTTGATGGACACAGTAAACACTTCTGCAGTTGTCAATATAAGTAGCCACTGAGTAGTCTTATGACCAGTGAACAAAAATTGTCCCTGAACTTAGAGGTACTATGTGAGTGCTAGTGATCCTGAACCATATGCCAAAACCAAGTAGGGGAAAAGTGACTGTGCAGAATGGCTGAGCTCTTTAACCATGCAGTTTGCCTTTCAAAGGCTCTTTGAATGTGTGTTATATATGTCATGGATAGAAGGTTTTTGTGTGCCAGTAATATTCTGTTCCAACTTCAAAATTCAAATTATTACACATCCAGACAGGATAGACTCCACTGTGTACCTGTACACGTTTGATTGTGAGGTTTTTCAACATTTACCTCTATTGTTTTGTGTAATTATTCTATTCTAGCATATCATGTCATGTCTATTTGTATTCTCGTTAGTGTTCTGGATTTTATTTCTGAAGTCTTATTTTACCGATTCCCAGCCAGTTGGATTTCTGAAGAATTTTCAGACTCGGAGTTCATCTAATGCTATAGAAATACTGCTTAGTCAGTCTTCAGCTTTAAAAGACATGAAAAAATAATTGACCTTCTCTTATTATGGAAACAACACTAACTGCTTGGCATATCTTCTGTACACCTTAATTGCTTGTACAGAAATCTGTGCTGCAGTTTCTAGACGTATTGGAAATGTGTCCTCCAGGGAAAATATTTTCCTTTTTCAGATCTGAAATATTTACAGAGTGCAGACGTGTTTGAAGTTATCTCTTTATAGATCTTGGGGAAAACAGATGTTTAGTTATAGCTGTATTTAACTGCAAGCCCCACTCTTGGGACCACTAAATAATGCTGCTTTATGCAATTTTATTTTTACTGCATGAATCTGCAATGTTGCATTCCCCATCTGCCCCTAGAGTTCAACATACAGTAAAAGACCAAAGAGTACAGTGTCAGAAGTAGAAGATTAGGAGAACTAAAGCTTTCGGGAAATGGAAGTGCCCTTACTTTGCAAATTCACCTGCCAAGTACGATGCTGTGACTAATGAGCTTTCCTGTTGCATCTTGAAGTCCCTCAGGCAACACGTGGAAAGACTCGTTTGGTTCATAAAACGTCCGCCCTGTCACACATCTCGATAGAAGAGCCCATCTGCAGTTTTACCCGGAGCTACTACCCATCACAGCTGTGTAAGAGCGCTTTGTAGACAGTATGCAAAGTACGTTGACAGAGATGTCTTGCGAGTTGCCGGACTCCAGTTAGTGATAGATTCTGCAAGGTTCTGCAGTTTTTGCTGTCTGAGCTATTTTGAAATTAAGTTGTGGACCATTTACTTTAATGTTCTTAATAAAGCTGTAACATAAGTGAGCAGGCAAGTAAGAGAGATACAGTATAAATAAAGAAAATTCTTTTATTTTTGTGTTTGTGCTGTACTATAGCTTATGTGGCCCCAAGGTGTCTGTCAAATCAGGTTTAATTTTATGAAGCATTTTTACATTATCTTCATAGCTTCATTTGTAAATAAATAAAATACATACCTAAAATATCAAGGCTTATTTTTAACTAGCTCATATGCCTTTGTGTGACAATCTTGAGAGATATTGTCTTACTGTGACTGTTCATTATACTGATGCCATTGACCGTTGTCCATTCTTTGCACAACCTGGGGAAATACCAGATGGGGTGAAGTAAACTAACCTTCTAGTGCAGATCAGCAGATGTTTGTATATGATTTGACCTAAAATATAAATTAAGGAGGCATTTTAGGGCAGTGGTTAGTCCTGCTACCTCACTAATCTAGCGTTTTGGGTTTGAATCCCACACCCTGTAATTTTCAGTGTGGAATTTGCATAGTCTGCCCACGTCTAGTAGGTTTTCTCCCACATCTTAAAGATGTGTGTGCTATGTTGATTAGCAATTTCAAATCAACCCCTTGTGTGCATTACTGGTCTCTGTAATGGACTTGGTCCAGGTCTGTTTACTGCCTTATGCCTGACGCTGCCAAGATGGGCTTCTCTGGTCCCTCGCACTGAACTGGAATAAGTGCATCTGTAGAATGTTATGTAGAAGATTCAAAATGTAGCAGCACATCTGGTGTTCAACTACCCGAGGCAGTCACATGTCACTCCTTGTTTCAAATCACTACATTGCCTCCCTTAAGTTGTTCATAGACAGTCAAGGTACAGGACGCTTTTTCAAAAGCCATTTATTCAAACACAGGAAGTCTGCAGGGGTGTCTCTTATCACCATTTACTCAGTGTATAAGTGACCTGAGACAGAACAATGACAACTGGTCTGTTATCAGATATGCTGATGACACCATGCTCACAGGATGCATATCTGGGGAGGATAAAAGCCATTATCTAATTCAGGGGTCCCCAACTCCGGTCTTGGAGGGCCCCAGTGGCTACAGGCTTTCAACCTAACGCTTTTCTTAATTAATGCACTGTTTTTTGCTGCTAATTAAGTTCCTTTGAATTCATTTTAATTGACTTGATTTTTTAAGATTTGTTCCCCTGAATTTCTTCAGAATTCCTCTGAATTTCTTCATTTCTTTCCTTAAATGGCACCCAAACAGAAATGAAATGTAAAGTAAGTGAGCCTCAAACTCCAACCAACTTCACTCTACCCCGTTACTTACTTAGGTGCTGAGTCTTGTTATTAATTAAACCTGTTCTTTAATTCCATGGCTTGTTGCTGCTCTCATTGTGCAATTTCCAAAATTGTTGATTTTCTGTTTTCTAAGAGCACAGTTAAAATATTTTAGGGACCTGAGCGGATCAGCTAAGACTTTCACCTTTCTTTATATTCAGATATTGTATGATCAACACAGTTTGCTGGTCGTGTTTTGGTTCATTATTTTTTGGCTGCTAATTAAGGAAAAAGAAACAATTATTGGGTTTGAGTCTTCCAGAGCAAGTCAAATAAAATCAATTCAAAAGAAGTTAATTAGCAGCAAGAACAGGTCACTAATTAATAAAAGGGTTAGAATGAAAACCTGCAGCCACTGGGGCCCTTCCGGACCAGAGCTGGGGACCCCTCATCTAAATCAAGTGAACTTTATGATAAAAACTCTGAATGTAAAAAATACCAAAGAAATGATATTTGATTTTAAGAGAAAAAAAATCTGTATGTTCACCCATTGTTGTTTTTGGGAGAAGACAGAAATTGTGAATGAATTTAAATACTTAGGAACAAATCAAGATCACGGTTTTAACTGGAATGCAAATACAAAAAAATTCTCTAAATGCAATCAGCGCTTATTTCTCCCCCGTAAACTCAAACTATTAAACATAGACAAGTACCTCATATTGTCCTTTTATCACAGTATGGTCCAGTCAGTTATGACTTTCAGTATCATTGCCTGGTTTACTGGTCTGACAAACCAACATTTAAAAAAGCTCCAGCAGATTACTAAGCATACATCTAAAGTTATTGAGGCTGATGTAGATGATCTAGCAAGTGTATGTCAGAGGGCAATGCTAAAGAAACTGCAAATCATCTCAACTGATGAGAAACATCCAGCTTAACTTCAGTAAATCAGGAAGGGTAGTCGCTTTGAAAACCCATACAAATTGCTCCAGAAATCTCTTTCTTACCAATGCCATATGACTTTTTAATAAGGAATATCGGAGAAAATGATTAGGTTTTGATATGTATTCTGTGATCATTTTTGTGTAAATATGCATTATCAAACTGCCTTACCTTAATCTATCTTGTCTCTGTTTGTTTTGTTTAATTTCTTTCTGTCTTATCATTAATGCAACCGAGAAGGCAAATTTTATGTTTTCTGGTGTAAAAATGACTAAATAAAGAAACCTTAATCATATAGCAACACATTCTAAGTTCAAATCCTTGACGCTTTCCTACAGAGCAGTCAGTGGGTCAGCACCGAAATGTATGGAGACACTTGAGACATTCTATGCACTTTCTCGCTTACTCAGGTCTTTTGATGAATGGTGTCTGGTGATGCCACCTCTCTATGGCATCAATTCTCAATCTACAGTAGGCTCTTTTCAATTGTAGTTTCTAGCTGGTGGAATGATCTGACAGCCCCTATTCAAACTTCTGACTCTCTCAATGTGCTTAAGAAGATTAAAAGGAGACATGATTGAAGTGATTAAAATTATGAAGGAAATTAGTACGGTGAATCGAGACTGTTTTTTTAAAATGAGTTCATCAAAAACACAAGGACACAGTTGAAAACTTGTTAAGGGTAGATTTCACACAAACATTAGGAATTTCTTTCTTAACACAGAGAACAATAAAAACTTGGGATAAGCGTGAGTGGTACACAGTAGGACTTTAGGGACTTTCAAAACTTGAGTTATTGTTATTTTGGATGAAATAAGGTATAGGACTACTGAGCTTTGTTGGGTTGAATGGCCTGTTCTCATCTAGACTGCTTTAATGTTCTAATCATTTTATAATGGTACAATATGGTGCAGTGAGTTGGCAGTGGGATATGACCCACTGCTATTTAGCATGAATGCCTGTCCATCTGGCCATGCTCCTTAATAGCAAGGTAAGCAAGAGAAACATTTAAAACATTGTTTGGAGTAGCTCTGGATCTTTTCATACAACTTAGCATGGATAGAATTCTTGAAAGACCCTAACCCCTTGTTGCCTAAATGTATTTACAATTATATAAAAAAAGACATCAATTTATGTTTTTGCTGTCAAGAAAATGCTAAATTAAGTGGAGATTGCTAATTTGAATATAGCACACAGGCAAACAATAAGCTGGTATGTATTTTTATTTTAACACAACTTACCTCAAATTTGGACAATTTCTCGAAATTAGCAGCCAAAATCCATGTCCACGGCCACGCCAACACTTTGCTTCCATTAGGAGGATCTAGTTTCCACTATGACTGCTAGATGGCATGACCAGTGCTTCCAATATGATCCTTAGTACGTATTGAATAAGCATCAACTGGTATTGGCGGGATACATACGCCACCTCGGCTGCATTCAGCGGTTTGAAGTGATTTCGCGACAGTTGTCTACAAGGGCTTAATGCAGTAAACTGCTCTCTAGCTTCCATCCCATCAATTCATTTTCAGTTTCTGTAATGGATCTGGCACTCAAAAAATGCAGGATTATTATTAAAAAGTATATAACTTGACATTCTGTGGATCTTCTTTGGAAGAAAACAATCTAGGAAGCTTAAGGATGAGATACTGGGGACACTAGGCAACGTGACAGGTTGTAGTGGCCTCCTTTGCTTTGTTAGGAATCTTATCTTCTCATGAGTCAAAGTCACCTTTCACAAGGACCAGGAGTTTGTGAATTATTCCTCGAAGGTCTACCGTCAGAGTCAAGAGACTATAAAAAAGGCTGAATGCATTTCAAGGACAGAAGAGAATAAATCACAAGAGGCGACACTGAGACTGTATGGCAACCAGGTCAGATCTCACTCAAATGTCTACCCACAGTCTCATCAGAATGGAATAGAAGCTCTTGAAAAAGTCCACTAAAGGGAGTAAGATTAATTGTTCCCTATAGTATACTTTATGAGAATGAATCATTAGAACATTGATGTTTATGTCGTATAGTGCTTACAATGCCTAATTACATTATAGAGCTGTTAACTGTATTGCAAAAAGAGAATATTACACAAAAGAAAACACAAAGGCTAATAGACTGACAGAGATAGATAGATAGATAGATAGATAGATAGATAGATAGATAGATAGATAGATAGATAGGGAAGACACTACTAATATTTAGATACACTGTAGATAGATTGATCACTAAGAGGAAACTCACTGACCAAAGGGGACCACAGGGACCCTTCCTCAAAACGCTTTCCTGTTAGCAGTCCAGACCAGGCTTATCAGTTACTTTCTTTCTTCTTGATTCCTGCAGTTATATAGCTTTGGTGGAACCAGGCCAAGGTCCTGAGTTATTTCCTGTAATATTTATCCGAACGGTCCAAGAATCAGCCATGATATTTGGTGGCTCACTTGATTCTCAGCAAATCAATGGATTGAACAAATTTATATAGACATTGTGGTCAGTACTATAGATGTAATGAAGTACATGTATTGTAATGGCAGAAAATCTCTACATTTTACTTTGCAAAGTTTCACAAAATAGATTGTGTTTCACTTCCCATGAAATTTCTCACAACAAGAAAGGCATTTAGTGGCTATATGGAAGCATTTTCTTGCATTAATTCTGCATATGTCTGCCTGTCATTTGTTATTTAAATAAATATATCTAGTAAAAAAAATCCTGCATATCCTCAGCTAGGATAATGTAGTTGCTATGAGTATTTTAGCATGTCATCATATAGAAAATATGCAGCATGCCACATTTTTAAAAAACATTCACTCCTCTGTGATGATGTCAACAAGAGGCATGAATAGAATTGATATTTCCAGTGTGGTGTGGATTATAAGCTTTATGCAGCTTTAGAAGCAAACACAATGAAACACAGACGTGTTAATGAAGCTAGAGGGAGCAATATTCTTTGTTTTTCACTCAAATAAAAATCTCACTCTTTAGTGTGTTTTGCATTTTGCAATAGTTAAATTGCCTGTAAAATGAATTTTAGTTTAAGTTTCAGAAAGCTGTGTGCATATTGGATCATTCCTGCTTCACTCATTACTTGATTTAAGTCTACACCATCATACAGACACCAAGATTACAAGGCTGTGTCCCAGCAGATGACTCTTCCAGTGTTTTTCATTTGTAGGCATCATTTACATTCTGCTTAGTGAGTCCGAGACAGTCAGCGTTGCACTCCCATGAAGGCCAGTCTTCTACTTTGACATACCTGGAGACTCACTCCAACTAGTCCACGACTTGCCCTGACGAATACAAACTCTTTTAGTTATAGTGGTGGACTGTTTGCGCGCATAAGCTGTCAAGTAATGATTACTCATCTGAAAATATGTACGATTCATATAAAACAGTAATGACGAATAAGGAATGTTGGTGTTTTTGACCTCACAAAGAGAAGAGAAGCTCACTTGTCTAATGTTTCATCTGTTCTGTACCATGACAGAATAGAAAATAGAAAATAAAAGGTGAAAATTACAGCTGACCTCACTGTCCTTGTTAACCCTACACACACCATTGGCTCTGCCAAGCAGCAATGCTTATCAGAAAAAGAGGCAAGCATGACTGTCCTGGAAAGTCGACATGCAGTTGCTAATTTGACATTCCCAGTGATTTTCAGTCATTTAAAATGATAAGATCAGCAACTGTATTTGCTAAGTGCAACATACCCTACAGCTAGAAGTTGCGTAATGTGACATTGGCTTTAGTTGAACTGGCTTTGGTTTTTTTTTGGCACTAGACTCATTATTCATGTCAAAAAAGAAGATTTTTGTCCTTTCAGTTGTTAAATTGTATCACCTTTTTCCACTTGCCCCTTCCTTTATGTAATTGGCCACCTTAATGAAAGGATAAGTGTTTGGATGTCTGTGTATCTGTGTGTCCATCTGGTTACCATGTCTCTGTCAGTTCAGCAAATGACTCAGCATAAACCTTTTTCAGAAATAAAATGCATTGCATTTGCCATTCCAACATATGGTACATCACAAACATTAACACTGCTTTTACGAATTCCACACCTAATGGCATATAACAGAGACGTAGGCATTGCATTTGTCATTTCAACAGATGGCGATCACAAACATTTGTAGCAATGCATTTTATTACTACAAATGTTTGTGATGCACCATCTGCTGGAATGACAAATGCAATGTATTTTATTATTTCATACATTAGAAAATACATGCCAATAGATTACGCACTGCAAACATCAACGCTGAAGTCTATGTTGATTACTTAGATTTCAATCTGTCTTAGATGAGTAGCACAGTGAGTATACACTCACCTAAAGGATTATTAGGAACACCATACTAGTACGGTGTTTGACCCCCTTTCGCCTTCAGAACTGCCTTCATTCTACGTGGCATTGATTCAACAAGGTGCTGAAAGCATTCTTTGGAAATGTTGGCCCATATTGATAGGATAGCATCTTGCAGTTGATGGAGATTTGTGGTATGCACATCCAGGGCACGAAGCTCCTGTTCCACCACATCCCAAAGATGCTCTATTGGGTTGAGATCTGGTGAATGTGGGGGCCATTTTAGTACAGTGAACTCATTGTCATGTTCAAGAAACCAATTTGAAATGATTCGAGCTTTGTGACATGGTGAATTATCCTGCTGGAAGTAGCCATCAGAGGAAGGGTACATGGTGGTCATGAAGGGATGGACATGGTCAGAAACAATGCTCAGGTAGACCGTGGCATTTAAACAATGCCCAATTGGCACTAAGGGGCCTAAAGTGTGCCAAGAAAACATCCACCACACCATTGCACCACCACCACCAGCCTGCACAGTGGTAACAAGGCATGATGGATCCATGTTCTCATTCTGTTTACGCCAAATTCCGACTCTACCATTTGAATGTCTCAACAGAAATCGAGACTCATCAGACCAGGCAACATTTTTCCAGTCTTTCAACTGTCCAATTTTGGTGAGCTTGTGCAAATTGTAGCCTCTTTTTCCTATTTGTAGTGGAGATGAGTGCTACCCAGTGGGGTCTTCTGCTGTTGTAGCCCATCCGCCTCAAGGTTGTGCATGTTGTGGCTTCACAAATGCTTTGCTGCATACCTCGGTTGTAACGAGTGGTTATTTCAGTCAAAGTTGCTCTTCTATCAGCTTGAATCAGTCGGCCCATTCTCCTCTAGCATCAATAAGGCATTTTCGCCCACAGGACTGCCGCATACTGGATGTTTTTCCCTTTTCACACCATTCTTTGTAAACCCTAGAAATGGTTGTGCGTGAATATCCCAGTAACTGAGCAGATTTTAAAATACTCAGACCGGCCCGTCTGGCACCAACAACCATGCCACGCTCAAAGTTGCTTAAATCACCTTTCTTTCCCATTCTGACATTCAGTTTGGAGTTCAGGAGATTGTCTTGACCAGGACCACACCCCTAAATGCATTGAAGCAACTGCCATGTGATTGGTTGATTAGATAATTGCATTAATGAGAAATTGAACAGGTGTTCCTAATAATCCTTTAGGTGAGTGTATATTACTTTATTACTTTAATTTCATTTCAAGAATCGTATTAGCATGCAAAACAATTAGCCACTCAGTAAATTCCTCCATGTCTTCTACAAGGGTCATAACCTAAACACCTGTCACTTAACATTTTACATAATTGACTACATAATGCTTCCCTTGTACTTCTTTCCTAGTATTGAATGTATCCTTGCAGGTCCTGGAGTTAATGGAAAAGTGGTATAAATTCAATGATTGGTAGACCCAAAGAGACTGCCCAGTTTTACCTACTAGTTTCTCATGTCAGAAATGATTGAAAATGATGTAATCGATTGATTGATCATTTTGATGATTGTCTGTCTTGTACAGCGATGTTTACTGCATCCCTGGATAGCATGAAAGTAATCACTCTGCCCGTGAACCTTACAGTACGTCTTGGGGCTCAGGGAGGAGAGCGGAGTTACCCACATTATCCTGTATCAACGTGAGGAAAACATGCCAGCTTCACAATGTAGAAGTAAAACTTGTCAGCACTGTGATCGGGACTCTATTACTGTAAAGCAGCCTCACAGCCTCTGGAGATTTGGTCAGAATCCTAGCCTTGTCACTGTCTGTGCGCAGTTTGCACGCTCTCTGCAAGTCCTTTAGGAAGTGCAGTGCCGCTTGAATAAACAGATTCATAAGGAAAATCATAAAAAATATAAAGAGTTGAGTCATCTGACGAAAAGAGACTTAAAGGACGACTTGGCTGAGGCTGAACCTGCTCCTGCTGACAGTTTAATGCAGCTCGATTATGTATTATTATCTAGATTGTTTCTAGCTGTTCAGCTGCTTTTAATACACAACCTAGGCAGTTGCCTCCCAGTAGCTGTATGATATCCCTGACATTTTTACAGGTCTCCCAATCTACTGCTGTAAGCTAATACTCATGCCAAGGCTAATCTCTTTCCCTGTTGCAATCAGAGCAGCATATATCATTTAGACTGATGCTACGCTTCACAGGACATTTTTTGAATTAAATGTCTGTGGCATCACTTTCAGTGCTCAGTTGCTGGCAAGTTCAACAGGCATAGCCTGTCCATCACAGAGCAAGATGTCAGTCAAAAAGCCGCAAGGAAAGAAAAAAAAAAAAAGTAAAGACAAGGGGGAAAAAAAAGATGTACAGTAGATGTGTTAACCCTGCTACTTGAATAAAACAGGCTTACTTTACAGAATCTTATCGCTTCTTTTGGATTTAATCTGAAATGAAAGCCAGCAGATGCAACCTTTTTATCTGAACTTTTAGAGACTGCGGAGCCTTACAAGATCTTGCCAAGCTGGTGTCTGGAATAACTGGATATGCTTTAGGAAATCCTCCCCTTGTTCTTTGGGAATGCCTTGTTTCTTTCCACTTTCAAAAATTGTGCCCTGGTAGGATAGGTGACTCTAAATGAGCCCCAATGGAAGAGGGTGTTAGTGTCTCTGTGACTGTGCCTTGACATGCAGAAGAACATGGAAGTCTGACAAACAAGAGGAGACCATTCAGTCTATCAAGCTTTCCTGGTTAGCTGATAGCTGCGTTTTCCTAGTGCTTCATTCCAATTCTTAGCTTAGTGCTTAACTTAATACTTAACTTTACCGGATTGTAAGCTTCCTCATACAACCATCGCTTGACAAACAGCCATTTCATTTTGGGAAGGGAGCACTGCATTGTAAATTTAGAAAAGGAGTAAAGAAATGAAAGTTGGTGTCCTGCAGGATGCCCACTTAAATTGTAATGTCCAGACTGTGAAAATAGGGCACCATCATAAACAATCAACATTTGCCATTGTTGAAAGAGAAACTTTTCAGAAACATAGAGCCCTTGTCTCTATAGAAGATTGTCCATGCATGAACGCCAACTTCCTGTGGGTCTTCAAGTTATATCCCACTGAGACTGGAAGAGATGGCGCTTTGATCATACCGGATGTGACCTCAGTGGTTCTCTGTGGTTTTTTCATCCTCCACCTTAAGGAAACTGATAGAGCAATAGTTACTAGTGGTGTAACACTTAATTCCTTCTCTGTAATTATCCAGCATGAACCTATAAAATGCTCCCAATGCCCACATGTCCAACAGCAAATGAAACTGTTCCTTTGGACTTCTAAAGGGGTTCCAAAACAGAACTCTTTAATGTTGTAGTGTGTGGCCGCGGCCCTTGCCCGGCTGGGCCTCCATGCTGAGAGGACCAGGGAAGTAAGCATGGCCAGTATGTTATCTCCCCCGGGATGCTGGATGGCAAACCCCCTGGGCTGCAGCAGTGCCTTGGACTCCAACAGGGCTTCATGTGAGTTGGAGTTTGATGCCACACTGTTGGGATCTGCAGGCGCTGCCAGGGGGTGCTGCAGCTGGAGTTGCTGAGCCCTTATGGGCAGTCCTTCCACCACACCCGGAAGTGCTGCTGGAGATGAAGTCATCAAGTACCTGGAGCACATCCGGGTGGAGCCAGCAGCCACTACTCCGGTGGCCAGAGTCGGGAGGAGGAGGAGGAGGACAAAGCCTGCTGAAGAGGAGTGGAGGAGAGAAGAACATTTGATTTGTGTTGTGCTTGTGGGGACTGTGTTGTATTTGTGGGTACAGGGAAGATGTAAAATAATATTTGTTTTATAAGTGTGTCTTCCATGTCAGTCTGTGTCGGATCCCGCGCCAATATAGCGCTATGCTACTACCTCCTGGGGGTCCAGATTGTGTCCTATAACTGAGCCTGTCCTTCTAATTGGTTTGTTGAATTGGCAGGGCCTCTGTTGAAGTGATGTTTCCAGCTCAGCAAACCACAGTGAAGACAATTGCATTGGCCATCACAGAGTTATAGAAGATGTGAAGGATGTCACTTCCTACATTAAAGGAACACAGTCTGCTAAGGAAGAAAGAGCCTACAGTTCCACTGTGTTCTGAGACCAGTCTAACATGTCATTAAATTGGATCCCCAAGTACTTGTAGAAGTGCACCACCTCTACATCCACTCCCTGAGTAGTGACCAGAAATAGAAGCTGTTTGGTGTGGTGAAAGTCAATGACCAGTTCCTTGCTTTTGGTGACGTTAAGACGCCCACAGCTCCTTCTGCACCATGAAACAAAGTTCTCCAGTTGACTGCTTTACTCATCATCCTTTTTCTCATCATCCTTATCAGTACACAGCATAAGTGCAGAAACATCTACAAGTGACATGACCTGGTGTTATATTTGTAGTCAGAGTTGTACAAACAAGAGAGTGAAGAGAAAAGGAGTCAGCACTGTGGTGCTCCAGTGTTGCTCACATCTGTATCAGAAACACAGCCCTGGAGCCTCACAAACTGCGGTCTGCCTGACAGATAGTTCATTTTCCAGGATACCTTAACAGGGATGAATGGCTGATATTGAAGACACTGGAGAATTCAAAACACAGAATCCTCACAGTGCTGTCAGCTTTGTACAGGTTAGAATAAGCTTTGTGGAGAAGATCAATGCATCTTCCACTCTAATCTTTGTCTGATAGACAAACTGCAGTGTGTCCACCACAGTGGTCTAACACAACAGGACAAGTATAGTCCAGGACCAGTCTCTCAAAGGTCTTCATTTTGTGAGAGTTAAGTGCTACTGGTCTGTAGTGATTAGTTAAAGAGGTGCCTGCCTTCTTTGGAACAAGAATGTTTTCCACAGGAGTGACACTTTCTGGAGCCTAAGAGACAGGTAACACCACAACGTTGGTCAGCAGAGGCCTTAAGAACTAGAGGACATACTCCATTGAGTCAGCTTTTCCTGTCTGTAGTTTCCTCAGTTGTCTCTTTACTTGGTCTTCAGTTATGGACAGCCCTAACTGATGGTCGGAGGTGGACTTGTCACTGGCCATTCCAGCTGATGTGGTTGGAGCTGTTGATATAGTAGGGATGGTGTGGGGATACTAGTAATTAGAAGAAGGTGGCAGGGGGAAAGAAAATCCATTAAACATTTTGATTCAGGACATTAGCTTTGTCCATATCCCCTTCTAGCACCTGATCCCTGGATTGCTTGAGTCCAGTAATTATACCCAGTCCATTCCAGAAATCCTTCATGTTATTCTGAGTTAGTAAACAGCACATTTTTGACAATGCATTGCACATATACTGTAGAAAAATACAGAATCATCACTTAATCTAGCATTTACGTCTTTGGGCACATGGGAAGAAAACTGAAGTATCTGGGGAAGAGCACACACAGACAACAGGAACTTGCAAAATTCACCCTAACTATGACCGAGCAAGAGCTTCAGAGCAGAAGTATTTATAACCAAAGTGATAAGCAAAACATACAAGTTTTGATTTATACACAGTTTTTTGAAACTGACACTAAAATGAGTTTTTTAGGTGATTTTGCAATTGTATGATACAAATTCACTATATTTTTTGGAGATTGTAATTTTTTCTCTTTTGGAGTAGAAAACAAGGACTGTTGCTTCCTAAAGTCTGTTGTTCACACTCGTGTGTTCACCTGTGTTTTTTTCTGAAGTTGCAAAATGCATGAAGTCATAATTCTATTTATGCCCCACGTTCACATCACCACAGGGTCTCAGGGTTTAGTCTGGTACATATTTTTCACAGAGAGACACACTAAAGAGTCCAATTATGTGCATTACTATTTTTTCTCCTCAGTAAAATCAAATTATTAACCCAGTCTTTTAAGAAGGTTAACAGTATGCACTCTCGAAGTGCTGTGGAGCTTCAAGTTTCTTTTCTGCTTAAGATGCATTCTTAGGAGTAGGGTTGGCAAGTTTGTCATCATAATTAGAAAAGTTAGGATTGTTTAATAGAAAATGTCCACATATGGCAGGAAGTCAGGTGATTTCTTTCTTTTTTTACCTAGATATCATAATTTAAATACTAAATGACAGGCAGTTGCATGCGTAATTTATGCATGTAAATGATTCCAGACAGGACTAGACACCTTTTGTCTTATGCTAACGGCATGAATTTTGCTCATAGAGAAATACAATTTATTTTGCAATTTTTTTTTTAATTTCATTTTTTTCATTTATTATTCAGGTATGTCCAGTAGACACCAGAGGACAGAAAAACAGAAACTCTAGTCAAAGTGCTTCATTGTCAGTTATAATGCAAAGTTATAGACAAACTTGGACACAGTCGTAGTTCACAAGACGTCGGCCCACTGGCTGCTTACCCCCTAGTAGAAATTTTACAGTACAATACAGCTTTCTGGTGTGCAGTCCAATAAGATGACAAAGTCATTTTATTCTTGGTTTCATCCTTGGATTTCAAGGTTCCAAAACATTTCAGATATCTTTTCCATGGGCAGTAGAATAGCACTGCAGCATAATAGTGACACCAAGTGCCACAGCAGGACACCAAGAAGAGAAATGGGATAGAATATGTTGAATAACTAGTTATGGTAATACTTCTTTTTTATAAATTATTAAAAAAAGATGCAATATGCACAGCTAATCAGAAGCTCTAGTCAGGGTATGCTGGACTGAAGTAGTGAGTCTTCAGCCTGCATTTAAAAGCGGAGACTGAAGGAACATCTCTTGCAGTGTCAAAAAAGGTCAAGTCAGTCTTTTCCCAACCCTCAATATCCTAACACAGGGTCATGGCGGTCTGCTGGAGCCAATCCCAGCCAGCACAGTGTGCAAGGCAGGAACAAACCTCAGGCAGGGCGCACACACACGGGACAATTTAGGATCACCAATGCACCTAACTGGCATGTCCTTGGACTGTGGGAGGAAACCGGAGTACCCGGAGGAAACCCACACAAACACGGGAAGAACATTGAAACTCCACACAGGGAGGACCTGGGAAGTGAACCCAGGTCTCCTTACTGTGAGGCAGCAGCAATACCACTGCACCACCGTGCCGCCTGCCCAAAAAAAAAAGTACTCAGATTTTATTCTTATACGACATTGGATCACAGTGGATTTAATTTTGCGTTTTTGGTTGCATAACTATTTAATATCACTGATGCAGACAATTGGTTTTAGAAGTCACAGAATTAGTTCAATGGCGATGACCTGTCTGGGGTTTTAATTGGTTGTAGCGTAAATGCCCCTATATGTGAAAGGGCCAACTTGTGGTGAACCAACATGGCAGCCTAACCCACACAATGAAGGCAAAAAAACACCCCCAGCAACTCCATGAAAAGCTGATTAAAAAGCAGAAGTCAGAGGATGGAGACAAGAAAACATCCAAGTCAATGAATATTTCTTTAGTTCGGTCTAAATCAGTCATAAAGAAATAAAAAGAGTATGGCACAGTTATAAATCTGCCTAGAGTAGGCCATCCTCAAAAACTCTGTGATCATGAAAGAAGAAGACTAGACAAGAGATGTACAGTATGAGAACTTGGAAGGAGTATGAGATTGGACAGACTTCGCAGACCCCAAGTGTTGCCCAGGCACTACACTAGCCATATCTTTCTGGGAGAGGGGAAAAGAGAAAGCCACTGCACATCACATCTTAGCTAAAGTAGGCCAGAACGCACATGGCCTCAACTGGAATAACGTTCTATAGTCTGAGTTGAGTGTATTTGACCATCAGACTAAACAAAGCAGGTGGTGGTAGCGTCATGCTTTAGATAGTAGAGGGTAAAATCAGTCCATCAAAATACAGGGACATGCTGGAGGAAAACCTGATACAGTCTGCAACAAACCTGCGCCTTGGGAGAAAATTTGTTTTTCAACAAGACAACAACCACAAGAAGAACACCAAAGCCACTTAGGAGTAGCCTAAATTCTGACTTGAAGGTGTAAATAATTATGTGATCAGTTATTTTGTGTTTTATATTTGTGATTAATTTAGACCATTTTGTTTCCTGCTGATAAGTGTCAAAAAAGTCAAAGTAAGTACACTGTAATTCAATGTTGTGTAACAATAAATACTGAAAACTGAGGTGAATGTTTTTTATAGGCACTATACATAAGCAGGCAGCTCATAGCTCCAATAGCTCAAAGCACTAATGCCAACTGTTTCATTAATTTATTAAATCGTTATTGAGATTATGAAGTGCGCTCAGGTTTGAATGTAATGAATAGTTCAGATAGGTAATGGGGCTTTGACCACTGGAAGCCAATCTAAAGAATAAAAGTTATGTGGCCATACTTTCTAGCTCTATTAATGATTCTTGAAGCAGAATTTTGAAATAACTGAAAGCTTCATATGGTATGGTTTGAACAGACTGTGAATAACGCATTGCCTTAGGTAGTCCTACTAGAAGTATAATTAATTTGCCAATATGTTTAACCTGGATAAAACAGGTTTGAGATCGTTTTGTAAAGTGCATGTTAAAAGACATACTGATATCAAAAATTTTGCCTCAAGTGTGTTCTGATTTAGCAACTCTAATATTTAACCCAACCTAAGTGTAAAAGTAACAGGACCCTATTGCTGTCTCCAACATTCCCCCCAATAAATTACACAAAGATCAAACTTAGAAATTATTAATGACGAACACATACTAATCTCACCTGAAGTCTGGTTTTCAGGTCCAGAACCCCTTTGCCAATTGCCCTCCTCATTAACTCTCAGTTTATTATCTTTGCCAGTCCAAGCAAATGTAAATTATGTGGGGCAAACTTGGTCTTAGCCACAATGTCAGCCAGGGCAAGGAGTAACTGGATTAAACTGAACAATTGTATTAGGATAAATTCCTTGCATCCACCAGGGGGTGAACTGTTAAATCCCCACGACATGAGAAAATGCTATCTTTCATCTTTTAGGAATGAAAAAAACAATTCCTAGCTTACCCTTAACCGTGACAAGTTTATTGGAAGACAAAAAGTTTTATCTTCAGCAATCAAAACTTTGGAAAGTGCAGAAATGTCCATCTTCAGGCATAAAATGCTCAGCGGTGGAACTGCTCATCATTGCTTTAAGCCGAATCTCCCTGTAGAGTTCATTCTTCATTCCTCATAGTCAACGTAGTTTGAACATTTAGCTCCCTTTTCTTTTTATGGGTCCACATTGTGTTTTGAAAGAAATATCAGTACTCCGAGGATTTGCAGCTATTGTGGAGTTCTGTCAGACTTTGATATCGCTGAGCCGCAGCTGCAGCTCTAAGTAGATTTGCAGCCAGCTGTATTAGGAAGTATGTCGAGCACCAGAAGTGCAAGCGGCTTAGATCCACATGAGCTTGTTGTTATACTACTCTCTAATCAGTAGGACTGCTCTCGCTATTCGCACAACTTAGAAAGGCTAAAGTCTTTCTATATGGCAAGGTTGTGAACTAAAATTTTACTTCATGTTTGGGAAGTAGTACAGCTGGGAAAATTTGGTAACACTTTAAAATAGAGACATTAGGACTACTTGTAGTGCATTTATTAGCCACATGTTACTATGTAACACAAACAAAGCCTTAGTAAAGGTCTTACTACTCAGCGGAGAGTGCCTGATAGGTGCTCTGTAGATACCTTTTACTCTAAAGTGTCATTTGTGCTTTGGAAGTATAATTAAGACCAAAATATAATTTCTTAAGGTCTTATTACACCACAGTAACTAACTAATAGGTGCACATAGGTATAGATAGATAGATAGATAGATAGATAGATAGATAGATAGATAGATAGATAGATAGATAGATAGATAGATAGATAGATAGATAGATAGATAGATAGATAGATAGATAGATAGATGGCGTAAGAGAGGAGACTGAACACAGAAAAAGGTTTGGAGCATGACCGTGAGCCTTTATGATGGGTAGCAAAGAAGGAAAATAAATATTTTAAAAAAGATATGATTTGAAATGTCCAGATACTGATTTATAAGTGAGATCAGCAGTGCAGTGGCTGTAAGTTTTCTGTTCCGCAAAAGGAGAAAGATAGAAGGCATTAGAACACAGTGCCAACCCCTGGTTCAGAGGGTAATAACCATTACCTGAGCCCTTAACTTGCCTTCCACACTCACACGTGTGACAATAGAGTAGGTAGTGTATAAGAACAGACAGACCATGATAAAGAGTTGGGGCACCAGCCTGGCGGTCCCCTATAACTTAAGTGCAATAAACACAAAAAAAAAAAACACACAAATTAATTGCAGAAATATCCTTGCAGACACAAGTTTCCAATTGAACTGTCTCAAGGTGGCGGATCTTCTAGTCTTCAGTCCTTCCGGCAGGGAAGTGGTGGGCAGATAGATATCGAAAGTGACTTCAGATGTGTTACAGCTGTCAATCTTCCGGTTTGCAGAGGGATAAAGAGAAAAGGCATTAGAAAACAGCGCCAATCACCAGAGCCATTAAGCTGCCCCCTATGCACATGTGTGTGACAACAGGTTTTTTGTTTTTAAAAATCTTATTAAACAAAAGAACAATTATACATTTAATTAAACATAAGAAATTAAATTGAAAGTCACTGCAGAAAAAAAGGAAAATAGATATCAATCAAAACAACTGGCTTCTGAAGGGAAGCCCCCATCACCAATCCATAATTAATTCCCCCTTACCAACAGAGAAAAACACTTCCCTAACACCTCATATGCGTATATAAAACCTCAATGCTTTTCAGATATGCAAATTCTATTTTTAATTTTCTTTTAACTAAAACCTCATATATCAGTAATGCATCATTAGTTAGTGCATTCTTATTGTTATTCCGTCTCATTTTTAAAATAGCTAATTTAGCCTGCCCCTGCAAAAAATTTGCAATTAAGCTGATATTCTTGATTTTCCAAGATATTGCAACTCTTACAAAAAACATATTCTGTGGAAACTTCATATCAAACATTTGAAAAAGAGACTCCAAAACTCCAATAGAGGTGTTAACTTACAATGATGTAGAAAAATAAAACACAACACTTTTCTGTGAACAGAAAAGGACAGGAGTTGATTTCAAAAGACCCCCATAACAGAAAATAATGAGTTTGTAGTGATGGCTCCATGTAACACCCTCCATTGAAGATCCCCAACCCTTTTCTATATCTGCGGCTTGTATAGTGCCCTCTAGGCAGGTCTAGCTGTGAAGTGCTGATTCAAACAGTCCCTCCGTTGAGTGTCTGGCAAGTTCTTTAAGGTGGAAAATGTAATATTTTAACACACAGCTAAGTCAGAAATTTGTTTCCCAGACAGTTATATAGTACTAGGAGGTCAAGCCCCCTTGGTGCCTTTGGCACCCAACCACCAATTGCAGCCAGAATATTAGTAAAATCTGTAAATGTACAAAAGAAAAATTACTATTTATAGGGTATTTGCTCGCTAACCCCCCCGGCTTGCACCACACTAACCACTTTGCATCTCTGCCACTCGCCTTATGTAGATGGGGGCTGAACGCACCCCAAGGAGACGCAGTCGCTCCTCCAAAGCCCCTCTTAAATGGTGATACAATGGGAAACAAATACAGTTTTTTTTACCTCCTCTTTGCTTGATCAGCTGGCAGCTTGCTGCTGCTGCCATGCTGTGTGTTCTGCATCTCGCACGGCGCTTTGAACATTTAAAAGCCTGTACAGCAGCTGTCCTACTCTTTGTCTTTTATTTCCATCCCCGGGCATGGTTAAATCTCTTGGCACAAAGTCTAGTCTCTCGGGATGTGAGTTCTTGATAATTTTTAGTTTACAACTTAAAAATGGAATAAGAATCTAAAAATCCAACAACATCACATTAAAGTTTGATAAATTCTAAAAAGAATGATACCAAACATACATATGTAGGTTTTAAAATAAGCCCGATTTAAAGCGTGACAAAAAACATAACATGAAAACGTCACATAAAATCGTTGCACAAAATTGTTGCACTTTTAGGCTTAGGATTTTATATATATAGAGTAGATTCCCTTTCAACTGATCTTGAACGTTTCCCCTGGGGAATTGACAACGTCTACAATATTGGTCATCACAAGAAGTTCAAACTCTCAATCCTCTTCTAATGCAGTGAACTCCACAGATTTTTTCAGTGCCTTTTGTATGTGGCTCAGCAAAGCTCCCATCAGGCACACTGGCCTCACTTCCATCTCAGATGCTAATTCAAGTTCTTGTCAATCAAATGACCAACTATAGATAGATAGACAGACAGAGAGAGAGAGAGAGAGATCTCCCCATCTACAACAGCTAGGCAGAAAAGCACACTAGCACACAGTGTATAGATCCTGTTTAGGTTTATTCCTTTCCAGGCTAAATGTACAGTATGTGGTATCTAAAAGGGAAAAAAAACTAATGCATTTGAAAGTAGTTTCTTTATCATGCTGTATGCACAGTGGAATAATTGTCATACCATAACATGAAAATCTCAAACCATCTTATTCCATTTCAGGGTGATGGAGGTCGGAGTTTACCCCACAACACTGTGTGCAAGGCAGGACACAGCGGTGGACATGGTGCCAGTCCATTGTATGGTCCAACCTACATAAACACAAAAGCTTTTTTTACATGTACACTTTAAGATGTTTAACCCCATAGCATTGTTGCTTCACTTGTACTACTTCAGGAGCAATAAGCACTCAGCTCACGAACAGTTACATAAAGGTGCTATTTATTTTCATTTCCAACACATAGCAGCTTGTTGGCACTAGCTGCTCTTTGCATTATCTGCCAGGTACCAGGTGCCTAATATTGGCCTGTTCCTCTTGTAAATAAGATTACTTTGTAAATGCTTCTCCCTTGAATTCTGCTTTCCCCAAGGTAAGAGGCTTCATGGTTTTATCACAGGCTCTTATCTTTGTGTTACTGACTGCACCTTGCTTGCAGCCTCCTTAGCAGGTTACAGCATTTTGTAGGCTTTTTGTTTTCTTTAGAGTGAATTACCAGCTGCTTTTGTGTTTGACATCTAATTCATGAAGGAGTATATAAGCTACTGCATTTAAAATGCAAGGTGTGAAAGACGTACAGGAAATTTAATTCAACCAAACCTAAAGTTAATGGCAATTATAGCATTTTTCCATGGGTAAGTACACATAATAAGCTTTATCTATATTTGGAAGATTCAGTGATAACAAAATATGCATATGAAAGGATTTTTCAGATTTTTTTTATCAGAAAAAGTCTAATTAAGGGTTGTTGTTAGTGCATTTAAAATCAACTCAACTTCCATCCTGTGTATTATCAGATCTTACTTTAAAAGCAGTCTCTATAATGACTTGATCTTTTTTTTTCCCTATTAAAGCACCAAGTGCCTGTTCCATTTCGACTGTGAAACTATGAATATTTTGCTTCTGAGGGAAGCAGGTAATAGAGTTCACGGCATTGGATGCTTAAAGGACTTCCATTTTAATTAGAGATAGTGCATGTTTTTATGCCTTTAATTATAGCTTAAACCTTTCAGAAGGGTAATGGGTACCCTAATTTGTCATTTCAGAATAATTAACTGCATTGTCAACATGTTCTCTTGTGTAAGCCTTTGAAAATGACATGGCACCCCTGAAGCAGGAGGTACTTCAACAGTGTACTTCTGCTTTAAAGATAAGTTTAAACTCCTTTAAGTAAGTTCTATAATTTAAATGAACTGAGCAAACACAATATGGATCTTACTTTGTATTAGGGAAAGTAGAAGTCTCTTATCAAATGTTTAGTGTTGCAGGCTTTCCTTCTGTGTCTTATAGAGACTGGGCTTCAAGTTCTGCTTGGTCACATTCTTCTTGTTGTCCTGATTGTGGTGATGTGCAGGTTAGGTTTACTGGGGACTGTACATTGGCCCAGTATAAGTGAGGATGAACGGACATGTTGTATAGAGCTGATTGCTTCACTGATCACAGCGTTACATGGATATCTTCTGAAATTTCAAAATGGCCTTGATTGTTGAATCAATATATCTATCTATCTATCTATCTATCTATCTATCTATCTATCTATCTATCTATCTATCTATCTATCTTTGTTCTGATGTATAACTGAAATAAGGTGTACTTACTATTTCACATGACACTATTAAAACATTTTTGCTGTAAATTATGGAGAATGCTTTGATACCCAAATGCCTTAGATCTGCACAGTCGTATTTAGATCATTGTCACATCATTTAATTTTGAAAGGATCAAAAGATAGTACACAACACTAACCAATTCAAAAGAGTTCTTCTGCCAAGGATACTAACAGGTTTGCATTAGTTGGTTGGTACAACATTAATGCTTGAATTTTAAGAAAAGGTAATGAATGACAAGTACATCACAAAGAGATGACTGTTCATGTTCAGAATAGAATAATAATAATGAAAACAGCAAATGACTGAAAGCAAGCCTTACACCTTGCCTGATGAAGGGGCCTCAATACATCCCATAAATGCAGAATAATTTCTATAAGTGACATGGCGTGCTGTTATATTTGTAGTCGGAGGTGTACAGAGTGAAGAGAAGAGGAGACAGGACTGTCCCTTGTGGTGCTCCAGTGTCGCTCACATCCATGTCACAAACACAGTCCTGGAGTGACTGAGGTCTGCCTGACAGATAGTCCATTATCCAGGACACCATAAACTCAGCCACCTGCATATCTCTGAGTTTACCCCTTAGGAAGGATAGCTGGTTGGTACTAAAGGCACAAGGGAAATCGAAAAGCAGAATCCTCACAGTGCTGCCAGCACCTTGCCTGATGAAGTGGCCTTCGCTGCCTTGAAAGCTTGCATTTGTAATCTATCTAGTTAGCCAATAAAAGGTGTCATATCACCCTCGTGTATCAATCGATGGCTAACGCGCTACAACACTCTACTGCTATGAAAACAAGTCTGTCACAGAAAACCTTAAAGTGCTGGTTGAGGGCAAAACCCAGGATGAAAGGCTGTATAAATTGAGTAAAACCATACATTTTTAGGAAATTAGTCAAATAATTTCCAGCATTAGTCAAATAGACATTTAGATAGTTAGTCTAGTTAGAGCTTTGCACATACAACATGTATATGTATGAATTGTGACCATTCATGCTTCATCCTATTAGCTGATGTAGCTTCAGTTACCTTAGTCAAAAGAAAAAAAACTCTTTTATACAGAGGCTAAAAAAGACTCTCAGACTGCCAATTGCACTCTGCTAGGCCCTTAACCTGAAAGTTGCTTCCAGGGATCCTGTACAATGGCTGACGGTTCTGTTCTCTGGCCCTCCAAAAGCCATGTGAAAAGACAATTTCCCTTCAGGGATTAATATAGCAAATCAAATCAAACATTCTTCTAAACAGCATTCTAGTGTTAAAGAAACACCCCCACAGGATGGCGGTTGTTGGTTCAGCAGCTGCTCTACCCTGAGTCTTAAAAATCAGTGTCACTCACCTGTTCTTTGGTTCTCTCTTGTCCTGTCCGGACCGCCTCTGACCCATTCACAGCCTCTGCTGTGTGTCTATCTCAGCAGTCAAGTCTTGTTGAGGAAGTCATCTAAAAGTTTTTTTTTAAACTCAGGAATTAGAATTGCTGTACCGGAGATGGCTAGGAAGTTGTCCACTTTGCTGTGTGTTTGAATTAAGGTACCTTGGTTGAATAAAGGTGCAGTGCTGCTCCTGCAAGTGCATAAAAGTTCTGTTTGCTCAGTCCTCTCCTACCTGTCTTTTTGTGCAACATAGTAGCATAAATGCAACAGTGCATTTTCTTCACTTCTTACTCTTCAACACACCTCAGTTGAAATGTAGCATCTTAAGCACATTTTAAGGTTCTCTGAAAAACTCAAATGCAGAGCAGGGTGCATGATAGAGCAGTTGGGAGTGCCGAATCCTCACAGATTCTGCAACCAGTCCTTGTCTCTGAGGAGTCTGCATTTCGTCCATGTATACATTAGCTTGATTAGTCGTTCCAATTTTACCCTTTATTAGTGTGGTTGCTGGACAGATATTGTTGTTTTTCATTTATGTTTTTTAGTTTCTACTTTGTTTTTGATGCATTTGAACAATTCTGTATCCTCATATGTGATAGAGTTGTATCTAGTGAGTAGTATAAGCTATTCTTATATTTTACCTTTCTCTTGGTCATTTTCCATTAAAGCTCATGACTCATGAAGCAGTTGGGTAACAGATGTCACACAGGTACAGGCACGCCAATCTAATTCGCTGTAGCTTGTAACTCCTTCAGAGTTTTCACAGGTCTCATGGTGGTCTCTCTCGTTAGTCTTCTTCTTGGACAATTAATCAGTTTTGGTGGATGACCTGCTCTATGCAGATCTACAGCTGTACCGTTCTCTTTCTTTTGTTCAAGACTGATTTAACTCGATTCCGAGGGATATTCAGTGACTTGGATATTTTCTTGTATTCATCCCCTAACTTATGGCTTTCAATCATATTTTCATGGAGTTACTTGGAGTGTTTTTTTCATCTTCATTGTACACAGAAGTTTAGGCCACTATATTGACTCACCACAAGTTGGTCCTTCCACATACTGGAACATTTAACCTACAATTAATGAAAACCCCTTGACTACAGACAGAAGTTCTCATTGAACTAATTCTGTGACATCTAATTCATAAAGGAGTATAATTGGCTGCACCAGTCATTATTTAGGTATGTCATATTGTTATTGTGTGTTTTGCATTTGTAATTTTTATTTAGACTGCATTACATAGGTCTGTTTTCACTTAAACATTAAATAATATTTTGCAGTTGATCAGTGTCACAAAAGCCAAATTAAATCCACAATGTTTCAATGTGGTATAATAATAAAATATGAAAACTTCCAAGGGGGTGAAGGAATTTTCATAGGTAATGCAACTTCATAGCAAAACACTTGAATAGGTGTTGCACTTGAATTAATTCTTCAAAAAATGATTTGGTTGAAATGTCACAGTAAGACTCATTAAAAGCCGCGTGTCAGGGAGAACTTCAAAGAACAATGACACCAGTACTTTTATAATAATGGTCTGCCTTTGCAGAGACACTTTGAGTAATGTACTTTAATCACCAGGCAACATGGCATCTTATTACTCACATTTTAAAGTTAGAACATGGTAAAAAATGTCACACTGCTAACTACTCCTATGTTTTAAATAAGATTTTGTTTGTCAAATATCAAAGACTCTTCAGACAGCGTTATATCTGGATCTTACTGCAACGGTGTTTGACGTTAAGTTGGCCATGCACCTGTCTATCTATCTATTTCTCTATCTATCTAAAATTCAAAACATTAATTGGTTTTGTTTGACTGAAATGAACACAAATAATATATATTGTGAAAGATGCCCTGGTCGCAAACAGACAAGACACCAGATGTCCACAACACACGCGTTTTTTTTAGTTTCCTGCACACACAGTACACAAACCAGCACAATAAACTCAGTTCTTTTCTTTTCTCCACTGCCTCCAGTCCTCTGCTGCAGGCTCTGTCCTCTTCCACCCGACTCTGGCTCCCTGAATGGAGTGAGGTGGCCCCTTTTATGTTGCACCCGGATGGGCCCCAGGTGCTTCCTGATGATCTCCCTTCCTGGTGTGGCGGAAGTGCTGCATGGGCACCCAGAAGCACTTCGGGTGTACCTGCTTCCTGGTTCGGCAGCACTTCCTGGTGTGATGGAAGTGCTGCAGTCCAAGGCTCCTTAGTCCTTCGGTCGCCCCCTGGTGGAGGCCATGGATCCCCACAGGGTAGAGCCTTCCAGTTCTGCCCTCTTGCATCCTGGGGAAGGAATTGCCCCTCTCCCGGTCAACTGCTTCTCCAGGCCTCCCAGTGGGGCAAGGTCCCTGGCCATCCATCACAATATATATATATATATTGTCACAAAACGAGTCAAAGACAGAAAAAGGTTTGGGGCAGCCACCCATGTAATTTGGTATCCTGGCTGCAACTTCGTTTCTTTCAAATACCAGCACTGAAGTGCTTACAACAGAGTCCAAAACAAGACTGACACAGAAGGGAAAAGGGAAGGCTTTTAAAGGGGGAGACAGGAAGTGAGGTCATAAGGGTCGGGCACGTGTTCATTGTTCATTGGTTTAGTCCCGGATGTGACATCAGGGGGGCCGGAGCTGGCAAGGTCTGTCTCCATTGGCTCGGTCCCAGAAGTGACGTCCAGAGAGACAGGTGGAACCTCCCGGGTTAGGTCTACAGGGAAGTGAGAAAGAGAGTTAGTGCGCTCTGCCACATCCCGGCATGGCTCAGAACTGCCTTCACTCGAGCCCTTTAGCTGCCTCCCATGCGCGCGTGTGTGACAAGGCCCCCCCCTCAGCCCAGACCCGTCGGGTCGGGCGACCTTAACCGAGAGGTCGTAAACCCGAGAGAGAGCATCGGCGTTGGCATGGAGAGCACCCGGCGATGAACGAGCGAAAACTTGTACGGCTGCAGGTCAAGAAACCACCGGGTGACCCGCGGATTCGACTCCTTGTGCAGGGCCATCCACTGTAGAGGTGCATGGTCCGTGACAAGGGTGAACTCACGGCCCAACAGGTAGTACCTCAGCTGAGTGATCGCCCATTTAATCGCCAGAGCCTCCCTCTCCACCGCCGCATACCTGGTCTCCCGGTCCAACAGTTTCCGGCTCAGGAACATGACGGGTGTTGACACCATCGACACTTTGGCTCAGCACGGCTCCCAGGCCTGTGTCCGGCGTCCGTCTGGAGGATGAAAGGCAAAGAAAAGTTAGGTGCCATCAAAATAGGTGCGGACGTAAGGGCCTTCTTCAAGTCACCAAATGCAGCGTCTGTTTTGCAGTCCATACCACAATGTTCGGGCCCTCTTCTTTGTTAAATCAGTCAAGGCGCGCTTTCTCCAAAACCGGGTACAAACCGGCGGTAGTACCCGCTAACCGAAAGGCTTGGACCTGCCGCTTGGTTCATGGACGGGCCATTTCAGAATGGCATCAATTTTGGAGCACTGTGGCCTTACGGTACCCGACCCACCAGGTAGCCTAAATATTTGGCCTCGCTTAATCCAAAGAAACATTTCTTGGGATTAATCCGAGCCCGCCTCACCAAGTGTCCGTAATACCGCTTGGACATGCTGTAGGTGTTCCTTCCATGTGCTGGAATAGATGACCACGTCATCTAGGTAGGCAGCACTGTATGAGTTATGAGGCCGAAGCACTTTGTCCACCAGACGCTGAAAGGTTGCTGGAGCCCCGTGTAACCCAAATGGAAGGACACGATACTGCCAGTGTCCGCTAGGGGTACTAAACGCGGTTTTTTCCTTCGCGGAGTCCGTTAAAGGAACCTGCCAGTACCCTTTGTCATGTCAAGTGTGGTCAGGTATTGAGCCTGTCCAAGCCTCTCGAGGAGGTCGTCCCGCGCGTGGCATTGGATAGGCATCAAATTGGGAGACTTGGTTAAGCCGGCGGAAGTCATTGCAGAACCTCCAACTCCGTCAGGCTTACCGGCGAGCACAATGGGGCTGGACCAGGGACTATAACTCTCCTCAATTACACCTAGTTCCAGCATGCGCTTGATCTCAGTTCCACTTCAGCCTTTTTGCCTCGGGAAGGCGGTGCAGGCGTTCTCGGACAACAACCCGGGCTCTGTCACAATGTTGTGCTCAATCAGAGAGGTCCTTCCGGGTGTTCACTGACTACCTCTCGAGCGGTCCGGATAACTGTTTCCAGCTCCTGCCGTTGCCTGGGTCTCAAGTCTGCGCCAAAGTTAAGGTCGTGTGTGTGGCGAAGAGTGGCGGGCTGGCGGAGGAGGGATCAGGGTCCCTGTCCTTCCACGGTTTCAGCAGGTTCACATGATATACCGCTCCTTTGGCCGGCGATTGGGTTGACTCACCAAATAGTCGACCAGTCCCTTCCTCTCCTTAACCGTAGGGGCCCTGCCAGTGGGCAAGCAACTTAGAGTGGGAGGTAGGCACTAGGACCATGACCCGATCTCCGGGTGGAACTCCCGAAGAGGCGTGCAGCGGTTGTAGTAGCGAACCTGTGCTGCTTGAGCCTCCTCCATGTGACTTTTAAGGACAGGCGAATCTTTCCAAATCTATCGCGTAACTGCGCGATATACTCCAGTATGTTAGTGGTGGGAAGAGCCTCTTCTTCCCAGCCTTCTTTCAAAATATCCAATATGCCCGAGGTTGTCGCCCATACAGTAGTTCAAAGGGGAGAACCCGTGGAGGCTTGTGGGACTTCCGATAGGCAAAAGGACGAGGGGAGGAGCTGATCCCAGTTCCTTCCATCCTCGCTGACCACCTTACGTAGCATTTGCTTGAGAGTTTGATTAAACCTCTCTACTAATCCGTCGGTTTGAGGATGATACACGAGGTTTTAAATGCTTTATTTTCAGTAATCTGGCAGTCTCCTTGAACGTCTCCGAGGTGAAGGGGTCCCCTGGTCTGTCAAGACTTCTTTGGGGATCCCCACGCGAATACCCTAGTAATTCCCGTGATGGCTTTAGAGGTAGCTGGCGCAACGGAACAGCTTCGGGTATCGTGTAGCATAATCCACGAGGACTAAAATGTACTTGTGTCCTCGGGCTGAGGGCTCTAGAGGTCCCACCAGGTCGACCCGATTCTGTGGAAGGAGCGTCAATCAAGGGAATAGGAACAAGAGGAGCACGGTCCCTCCTAGGAATCTGTCGCAGTTGACACTCCGGGCAGGAAGCGCAAAAGCGACGAACCTCCTCATTAATTCCTGGCCAGTAAAACCGGAGCTTGATCCGCTCCAGAGTTTTTGGTGCCCAGGTGGCCACCTAGGAGGTGGGCGTGTGCTAGCTCGCAGACCTGCCGCCGGAAGGTGCACGCGGCACTAGCAGCAGCCTCGTCTCCTGCCCGTCATGCATTGCTACACGGTAAAGGAGGCCATTATCTAACACAAAGTAGGGGCCCTGTGGCATCGACTGACTAGTCGCTGGCCATTGACAAGGACCACTGCATTTTTACAAACTTCAGGGAGTCGTCATTCCATTGCTCCCTTTGAAAGAAGCCGGCGTCTTTTTAAATTGAAACCGCAACACGGAGAGAGGGTCAGCGCCGACCTCAATGGGCGTGGTTTCCTCCCGCTCCGCCGCCGTTGGTGGATGGCGTGTCAGCCTGCGGCGGCCGGGAGTTGCCACGTCAGCCAGGGCGGCTGCTTCACCTCTCTCTGCCGGCTGATTACACGGCGTGGAGGCAGCTTGAGACGGTTCATCTCCGTCCATAACGAGGCCCAACTTAACCCGGGAGTGGTATGTGTCTCACCGCTTTTAATGTCAGACCAGTCCCGCCCTAGTATCACCGGGTGCGGAGGATCAGGAAGGATTGCCACGGTTACTTTCTGGACTGATCCTCCGTAGCTAATGACACAAGCGGCGGGGCTGTACCAGCGGTTTCCCGTGGACACAGGTTATACTGGTCTTGAATTTTAGCCATTGTCGCGGTAGCACAAAGCGGCGGGCAACAATGGAAATGTTGCTGCGGAATCGAGCAGAGCGGAAGTTTTAAACCGTTAACGATCACCACGTCTGTATGCGGGACCGTCAGCGGGTTTGTCAGAGCACACCAAGCCCTCCTCCCCTCCACCTGCATTCCTCCTCGCCTCCAAGCGGTTTTGCGTGCCAGCGCCGGACGCCGATGCAAGCTCCGGGTTATACAGGGAGGGGCTAGGTCTTGGGACATACCCGGCTGAGTTTGGCAGAAGGGCGGTTCTGCTCTCCCAGAGTGTGAGGCCGCCCTCTGTGTTTCCAGAAGCTCTATGAGCTCAGACATGTTCTTAAACTGCACGCCCCAGACCGGCTGGGTGAAGCCCTGGGGAAGTGCTTTCAGGAGCAGATAGCACGCTACCTGCTCAATGACCTGGTGGGGCTTGTTTTCCAAGGGCCGTAGCCACTGCCATACTTTTGCCCATAAGGACCAGGCTTGTTTACTGGTCGGCCTCTCAGGGTCCAACCTCCACTTGTTATTTTACTCACCTGCCAGTCTGGGGCACCCCAAGGTGGTAAAAGGGGCTGTGGTTTCACTGGGGGGCAGGCACTCTCCCCCAAGAGAGCATACTGAGTCCCTCTTGTCTCCCCCCTCCAGGGCAGCCCAATTGGTGAGCCCCACCCGCACACTCCCTGGCCTCTCTAGGCGGCCTAGTTCTGCGTGCTGGGAGCGGAGCCCGCACCGGTCTCGCCGAACCACGGGCACCCTCCCGCCTGAATACTCGGCCCGATGCGCTCCCACCTGGGTGTTTTGCAGGTCCTGTCCCCTTCTCTTCTGGGACTTCTCCATCCTGCCGACTACGCCACTGTCACAAAACGAGTCAAAGACAGAAAAAGGTTTGGGGCAGCCACCCATGTAATTTGGTATCCTGGCTGCAACTTCGTTTTCTTTCAAATACCAGCACTGAAGTGCTTACAACAGAGTCCAAAACAAGACTGACACAGAAGGGAAAAGGGAAGGCTTTTAAAGGGGGAGACAGGAAGTGAGGTCATAAGGGTCGGGCACGTGTTCATTGTTCATTGGTTTAGTCCCGGATGTGACATCAGGGGCGGAGCTGGCAAGGTCTGTCTCCATTGGCTCGGTCCCAGAAGTGACGTCCAGAGAGACAGGTGGAACCTCCCGGGTTAGGTCTACAGGGAAGTGAGAAAGAGAGTTAGTGCGCTCTGCCACATCCCGGCATGGCTCAGAACTGCCTTCACTCGAGCCCTTTAGCTGCCTCCCATGCGCGTGTGTGACAATATATATATATATATATATATATATATATACAGTATATTTATTGTGGAATGATCAGCCTCAACACAGGTACAGATACACGTTGACTCACAATGTCCCCAAACACACACGTCTATTTTCTTCTCTATTTTCTGCACAACACAACACAGTAATCCCAAATAGGCACAATAAACTTAGTTCTTGACTTTTCTTCTCTTTCCTTTTGCCACCTCTACTCCTCTCCTCGCAAGCTCTATCCTCTGCCTTCTGACTCTGGCTTGCCAAAAGGTGTGAGGCAGACCCTTTTATGTTGTACCCAGATGTGCTCCAGGTGCTCCCTGATGACCTCCCTGCAGCACTTCCTGGTGTTGTAAAAGTGTTGTAATTCATGGCTCAGTAACCATCCAGGTGCCCCCGGCAGTGGGCACGGGCCCCTACAGGATTGAGCTCCGTAGCCCCCCTGGTCGTCTATCAATATATATATATATATATATATACACACACACACAGGTAAAATTCTGTTACAACGAACTGTCAGGGACCTAAAACATATTTAGTTGTAATGAAAATTTCGTAGTAATGAGATTCTGTATTTGTCACTATAGTGCTTTCTTTATCTTGCGTCCAGGCTTTTGCAACCATTTCAATAGCTTCTTTCGCGTTAATTTTCATCTCCTCCTCTCTACAAGTTATGCTGATGAGAATGTTTTGCAGCATTTCCTTGCCTTAATACACTTTCAGGGGGCGAATGATGATGGCTGAAGCACTGCTGTGCAATTGGGTGGGAGGAATTCAACACGAACATTATCTAAATGTGAAAGCATGTTGTGCACAGCACTGTTATAAATCAGAAGCCGAATCATCCTTTTCTTCTTCATATTGTGTGGTTTCTGAAGTCTTTTGGAATCCCCCCCTCATTACCACCACCCAATGGGAACAACAAACTGGAGTGCGTCCCAAAGCGCAATTGACATGTCTGTGGAAGATTGTTAATCCGTTGCTGAGGCAGGGCTACAGCAGGCTCACAGTGGTTCTGCCAAGTACCACAGAAGCAAATCCTAAAAGATCGGGGCGCACTATAAGTCCCTATCTTGTACCCCAAAACAAGAGGCTGAGTCTCAGTACTTTAGTAAAACCAGCTTTATTCAGCTTGAAACAGGAACAGCATGGTTATTTATTGTAGCGGGATCTGCCACTCTCCTATACACAGACGCAGCAGTCAGGCCAGGTCGTGGCTAGGTTAGTGGCCAAGTACAGGTAATCCTGTTCCCTGCATTTATGATGTTCCTTGCATCACACATCGAGATCTTTTCTTTTTTTTTTTTTTTTTATATTTATTTTATTAATTTAATTGGAATCCATACAAATCAATCAAGTTTTATAAAAAGAAAAATTGAGTTAGGAACAGATTGATCCCCACCCCTGAGAGAGAGAGCAAGCCAAACGGCGTAAAATTTAAGGCTTGTAAACATACCTAAATTAATAAATTCTCTGTGCTTCATGAACTTATTTTAAAATATTACTAATTAGATCCTACCATGTTTTAAAAAAAGTCTGTATGGATCTTCTGACTGAGTATTTGATTTTTTCCAGTTTCAAATTATATAACACATCGGTTTCCCACTGACTTAAAAGAGGAGAGTTTGGGTTCTTCCAGTTTATCAGAATAAGTCTGCGTGCCAAAAGTGTAGTGACTGCAATCAGTTTGTTTGTCTTTCTCCACTTTAAACCCATCTGGAAGAACACCAAACACAGCTGTTAATGGGTTAGGAGGGATTGTGAGTCCAAGGCTGTCTGAGAGGTAATTAAAAATTTTTGTCCAGAATAATGTTAATTTGGTGCAGGCCCAGAACATGTGACCTAGTGAGGCTGGGGCTTGGTTGCAACATTCGCAGGTTGGATCATGCCCTGGAAACATTTTGGAGAGTTTTAGTCGAGACAGATGTATATAATTTTGGGTTGTATAATTGTATGCTTTGCGCATATGGAGCTCGAGTGAATTCTCTGCATTGCTACTTTCCACTCCTTTTCTGATATATTAATTGAGAGATCTTTTTCCCAGTGTCCTCTTGGATCTTTGAAAGGGAGGGATTGTAAAATGATTTTATATATTGTAGAGATGGAGTCTAAATCCTTAAGATTGAGCAATATTTTTTCCAGCATGGATGAGGGTACAAGATGAGTAAAATCTGGAAGGTTCTGTTTAACAAAGTTCCTGATTTGAAGATAGTGAAAGAAATGTGTAGCTGGAATGTTAAATTTGGAATGTAATTGTTCATAGGATGCAAAGACGTTGTCTATATAAAGATCTATAAGCAAGTTAATTCCAGATTTTTTCCAGATATTAAAAACTGCATATGTTTGTGAAAGTTGAAAGAGATGGTTCTTTTGCAGAGGTGCCGCAGATAGAAGCTTCTCCGTCTTAAAATGCTTTCTACATTGGTTCCAGATTCTAAGTGATTGGAGCGCAATTGGGTTATTTGTATATTCCCGATAACGTGTGTTTATTGGAGCACAGAGCAAGGATTTTACTTCTATTGTGGTCCAAGACTGTGTATGTTCTTCTATTTGTGTCCAGGTTCTTATCGCCTGTATATTTGCTGCCCAGTAATAAAACTGAAAGTTAGGTAGAGCCATGCCACCTGCCTGATTTTGTTTGAACAATTATTGCACGTTTTCTGTAAATCCAATAAACTTCATTTCACTTCTCAAATATCACTGTGTGTGTCTCCTATATGATATATTTGCTGTAACTGACATTTTGTATCGTAACAACCAACGATTTATACAGGAAAATAATGACTATTAACAAGGTTGCCCAACCTTTTGCATCCCACTGTATGCTTGAGAATTCACTAAAAAGAGTACACTTTTATTCAGATTAATTCTGAGACCAGAGATCTTTTGAAATTCTGTGAGTGCTGTTAAGACTGCAGGCACAGAATTTTCTGGGTCCGATATATACAATACCATATCATCTGCATATATTGAGATTTTCTGTTCCAGTCCTTCTCTACTAATCCCCTTTATCTGATCAGTATTTCGACAATATATTGCCAGTGGTTCAATGGCAATCGCAAACAGCAGCGGTGACAAGGGGCATCCTTGTCTAGCGCCACGTTCTAGTTTAAAGTAGTCTGAGCAAATGTTGTTGATGCAAACTGAAGCTTCTGGGTTAGTGTACAGTAATTTAATCCATGCACAAATGTTCGGGCCAAACCCAAACTTCTCCAATGTAGTAAAAAGGTATTTCCATTCAATCATGTCGAATGCTTTTTCTGCATCCAATGATAATAATATTTCTGGGGTGTTTGATTTAGTTGGTGAGTATATTACATTAAACAGGCGTCGAAGATTTGACGATAAGTGTCGCCCCTAATAAATCCAGTTTGGTCTTGTGATATTACGATATTATAGGGGAGCACTTTCTTCATCCTTCTAGCTATGATTTTAGAGAGTATTTTAACATCGTTATTCAGAAGTGAAATTGGTCTGTATGATGCACATTGTAATAAGTCCTTATTTTGTTTTGGAAAAACAGTGATTAGTGCTTGGCGAAAGGTTTGAGGAAGAGATTGGTTATCTCTGGCTTCTGTAAATGTTGCTAATAGGAGGGGAGCTAGCTGAGCGGAGAATTTCTTGTAAAATTCTGCAGGGTAGCCATCAGGGCCTGCTGCTTTCCCGTCTTGGAGTGACTTTATAGCATCTAGTAATTCTGATAACGGCAGTGGTTTATAAAGTTCCTCTGCACTAAAAGCGTCTATTTGTGGTATCTGTAATGTATCCAGAAATGCATTAGATTTTGTATTGTCTTCTTTAAACTCCGTAGTATATAGGGATAATTTTAATAGTCTCTGAAAGTGTGCATTATATTTTTGTGTTCGACGATTTTATCTCCGTTCGTGTTGGTGATTACCGAGATTGCGTTGCGCACTTCCTGCTTGTGAATTTGTTGAGCTAAAAACTTATTAGCTTTCTCTCCATGTTCATAATAATGATGTCTGGATTTGTAGATTAGTTGTTCAGTTTCTTTAGTTGTCAAAAGGTTTAATTCTGAATGTAGAGCCTGCCTCCTCCTATGTAGAGTCTCGCTTGGTAGTCTGGCATGTTCTTCATCTATTTTAGTAATTTCGCTTTTTATCTCTGCTGTTTTCTTGGCTTCGGCCTTAATTTCCTATTTCCCCTAGAGTTGTTGCCATGCAGCTTATTATTAAGTTGGTAGTTATAATTATAAAGATTAATAGAATAGATTAGGTATAGATCAAGCCTGCTCTCTTTCTCTCCCCCCTTAACCCCCCACCCTCCCTTTTTGCCTCCCCAAGTGAGGCTAAAACCGACTTCGCACAGTCCCAGTCCTCTGACATACCCAGAGACAGAGCACGTCCAAAGCAAATCCAGCCCCAATGCAGCGGCGTTTCAGGGTTAAAATATAGAGATATCTATTACCAATATAGTCTTTAAAAAAGAAAAAAAAGAAAAAAAGAATTTTGCACTTAAAATATAAATATAGTCTTCAGCAATTTTAGTGCATTAAGATGATACACCCAGATAATAAGCCCGGGTGGTGGTGTTAAAGATGTGTCCAGAATAAGCATAACAATTCTTAATGCAGTAATAGCAATAACAATAAACCAAGGGTATGATATTGAACAGTCTCGTTTAGGGTAGAGATGAAATAATTCCAAAAAAAAAAAAAAAGAAAGAAAAAGTAATTAAGCACAATAAAACATAAACAGATAGTGCCCTAGTAATACTAAGTAATAATGAGAATATATGAGAATATATGCAGATAAAAACCCGTATTTTAAAACAAATAGATCAGACAGTAGATTATTAATCCTTGCTTTATCATTAACCGCCATGACTCACTATTATGTATCAGAATAGTCCCGGGATCAGCTTTCTTAATTCCTTTTCTGCTTCTTCCTTGCTAGCGAAGACATAGAATTGACCCTGCCATTCCACTTTAAGTTTTGCCGGATACAAGAGGCTGTATTTGACGCTGGCTTGCCGTAACCGCTGTTTGATGTTGTAGAAGGCTGCGCGTTTAGTAGCTGTTTCTGGAGAGAAGTCAGGGAAGATACGAATGTGGTTATTTTCAAATGTAATATCTTCCTTGTTTCTGAGGAGTGCCATCACCTCTATCTTAAATGATAATCGTTCAGAACGAACTATAAAAGACCTTGGTCTGGGTCTAACGGTGTTTGATCCTCGTACGCGATAAGCCGCTGCTATCTCAGATTCTGCTTTAAAGTCGTCCCCGATTATTTTAGAAAAAAGTTCAGCTGTGAATTTCACCGGGTTTGAACTTTCTTGATTCTCAGGCAGACCTTAAATTCTGACATTATACCTTCTACTACCATCTTCCAAAGCAGCCAGTCTGTCTCTGAGTTTTTTGCATTCGAAGCTGACATTTTCTGCTTTTTCTTCTGCACTGGTAGCTAAATTTTCGGCTAATTCAATCCTAGTCGTAAATGTCTCCTTGAGATCCTCCAATTGATCAGTAAGCGTTTCAATTTTACCCAGCACCAGTCGTATCTCCACTTGCATTTCTTGTCGCAGCCTTTCATTTGCCTGTTGCAGCATCAGCCGCTGCGTTTCGTTTGCTTGTTGCAACTCCTGCCGCTGCGTTTCGTTTGCTTGTTGCCATTCCTGTTTTAATACCAGCATCTCCTGTTTCAATTCCTGTTTCAGTCTCTCATTTGCCTTTGTCCTTGCTTTCTCATTTGCCTTCTCGGTTTTCTTTATATCTTGTATGAGCTCAGCGAACATCACCTGCAGTGTAGACATTTCAATTGTGCTTTCTTGTACCGTAGGTGAAGCATCAAGCTCTACTGTAGCCATTGTCCCCGCTATTCCCGGCTCGCGTGGAGTAATTGAGATCGCGGACTGTAAGGTCTTTTCCAGTTTCAGGTGTTCTTCTCCGATCGGCGAGCTATCGAGATCTGCACACACGATCGTACATTCGCTCCCCTTTTCACTCTCAGCCGGCGATAATGTAGCAGACCTTGGTCCCGAAGAGTCTGTACTTTCACCCAGCTGATCCAGGTCTCTCTCTGAAAGGCTGTATTTTGAGCTAGGGCTTGCTGATCTTAGCTTGTGTGCAGCTTTAGTTTTCGATTCTTTCGGACCCCCTTTCTTGCTGGCCATGTTTTTATATGCTTACATATATACTGTAGCAGTCTCCTTGGGTTGAATAGATACAGGATATCTCAGGATAATAAGCAAATAATATGAAAACAACACCGCTGTTAGCGGAGCTCCACTTCAGACGTCCATCTCTCGCATCGGACGAGACCAACCGGGTCACATCGAGATCTTTTCTGTTTGCTTCAGTGGTGAGCTGTGTTGGCCCGGCAACTGATAAACAGTCTTCCACAGATGCGGTTATCGCACTTCGGGACGCTCTTCGGGGTGCTGTGTAGTTAGGGGAGGTCCCAAGAGAGTTTAGAAACCTAACATTTTCATGAATGAGTGCTGCATTAATAGGAATGTTTCTTGAACGAGCATCACTGAAACACATAAAAATTGATTTTAACCTCTTCAAATGCAGCAGTTCACATAAGTTTGCAACCTGAGATATTTCTTCTTTGTTTGCTCGGTCTTTCAAGAAAGTTGACAGTGTCAATGGTGAAATTCCTGTCTTTTTTCTTTATGCAAGAATCGAGAGTCACAAAAATGATGTTTTTTTTTTCTAATGTGAACTGTTATTGTTTTTTTGTGTCTTTCGTTCCTATAGGAGGGTGACAATGAGTTAAATTCCAATGGATGTTTTTCAAATGTTGACGAGCAATAAGCAAAAGGTATCACTGAAAACAACAGAACACAAACACAGCCAAAAAACAGTATGAGCAAAGTTCGAAGAAAGAAATATTTTTTTACAATGTTTCTGTTTGGGGATTGTTGTACACAACTGAGCTGCAACCACAGAACTAACTTATTTTAAAACATACATATTCATGTTTGTTATCATTCTTTTCAGATTTTATCAAACTTTGGTGATTTTGTTATACAGGTATTTTCAGATTCTTATTCTGTTTTTAAATTAAAAAAAAAATATCAAGAACTCACCTCTTGTTAGACAAGACTTAGTGCCAAGAGATTTAACCACGCCGGCGCCGGAAATAAAAGACAAAGAGTAGGACAGCTGCTGTACAGGCAAATGTTCAAAGTGCTGCGTGAGATGCAGATCACGCAGCACGACAGCTGCAGCAAGCCAGCAGCTGATTGGGTAAAGAAGAGGTAAAAAAAACTGTATTTGTTTCCCGTTGTATCACCATTTAAGGGGGGGTTTTCCTTGGGGTGCATTCAGTCCCCCTCTTCACAATGACAATGGCAGACTGGCTGTAACTAGCTTGCCCTCCTAGTGTGTGTGTATATATATATATATATATATATATATATATATGGCTCTGCATCTGCCTGTCGTGGTGAAAAAGGAGTTAAGCTGTAAGGCAAAGCTCTCAATTTACCAGTTGATCTACATTCCTACCCTCACCTATGGTCATGAGCTATGGGTAGTGACCAAAAGAACGAGATCGTGAATACAAGTGGTTGAAATGAGTTTCCTCCGCAGGGTATCTGGGCTTTCCCTTAAATATAGGGCGAGAATCTTAGTCATCCGGGAGAGGCTCAGAGTAGAGCCGCTGCTCCTCCGTATCGAGAGAAGTCAGATGAGGTGGCTGTGGCTAGAAGAAGTGGCTGGGGAGAGGGAAGTCTGGTCATCTCTGCTCAAGCTGCTGCCCCCGCGACCCGATCTCAGATAAACGGAAGAGGATGGATGGATGGATTAATATATATATATATATATATATATATATATATATATATATATATATATATATATATATATATATCCCTAAGGATCTGTGATCTTTTATTTCTCTAGGCATATTTAATACAGACTCCAGATATGAAGCTTATAAATATATATAATACAAATATTCATAGTGAGTCATAAAAAGAATAATGAAGAAAAAGCAAGGTGAGCAGTTCCCTAGTGGCTCACTCAGTAACGACATGCCATATGCACCGCAGTAATGAGCCATGCTGCTGCATTTCAAATTCTACAGTTCTTGCTGGCTGGAAGAATTGGAGCTTTTAGCAAACAGCTCATTTGCTAGGCACTGCCCAGTGGTTGTAGGAACATGGGAACTGGTTTCAGCAAAATTGTCTAAGTATGTAATGGCAGTTCCTGGTAAAGGGTCCCATTGAGGCTCAGGCTGAAGGCTTGGATTCTTTTGGCTTTGCAAAACATGATTTTCTGTTGTTCAAATATTAGTGTGAGCATTTATTTGGAAACAACTGATTGGAGATGCAAAGGGTAGCAGAATTAGAGAGGAAAGCAGACAAACACTCCAAAGCACTGCAAATTTAAATTCAATAGAATGTGAGTATGAAATGCCCAGAATAAAAGGTATTTCCTGAAACTGTGCATTGAAATTTCCTGAAACAGGGCTGTAGACACACAAGATACTAGGAAACTTACAAAACAAGTTCTGGGCAAGCCTAAATCCTCCGTGCAGGACTGTAGATGTGTCTACAAACACATTGGAGTTCTGTCAAGTTCGAGACCTACTTAACATTTCAGTTTTATTGTTGTGAATTGCTTTTGAACACTTTGAACCACTTCAGTTTTTTTTCCAGCGTCTCTTAACTCCCCTGTACAAGAAACCCCAACATATGATATACCCTGCTCAACTCATCTTGTCATTTTTAGGTCATTTTTGAACTGTATTTTGTGCTTTATGATATCAATAGGTTGCTTCAGCACAAATGATTAGAAGGACTTGAAGTTGTACATGAAACCTCAACGGACTCCTAAGGTTCACTCCCTAAATGGGATATGAAGGGTCAGAAAACTTAAAAAAAATGGGGATTCATAACATAGACATGGAGTGCCATTTTATGGTATTTCGATGTTGCTGACCATGAATATGATAATATTTTTGATACTTAATTCTTTACCAGTGGTCCTCTAATTCTAATTCCTCTAAGAGCCATGCCCAGGAGGTTAAAAATGAAAAGTTCAAAGTGAATCACTTGGGGCATTGTTTTATTTCAAGGTGAGTGATTAGAAATAATATGTTATTTTTAATTTTTGATCCTTTACTAAGGATGTAGGCCTCTATGAACCTCTATCATTTCTATTACAATCAAGACTATTTAGACTTTAAACATTTAAATTGAAGTGCGCTTTTTAATTTTTCAAATATCTGATGCAATGATTCTTGTTAATTATTTACTTCTACCTCATGAACTAAATCATTACATGTCTTACAAACATCATGAAGTAGTGTGGTTTACACTAATTGTGTTTTTGCTACTCAATAAAAATATTGATTTGTTTGTGTTTCTTATGCTATTTCCTATTTCCATTATTGTTTTCTCACAGTTGTTGCTTAGGATGCAGTTGCCACTGCTAGTCATTTCTACGCATGTACTATTGTTTGATGTCAGCATGAGCCAATTTTAGAAAAGAATGAATGCCACAGTAGTATATCTAAAGTTTTACAATAAGGCCCTTCGCATTCACTAGAAAAATGACTTCTAGCGTTCACAGAAATATTCTAACAATTTCAGGATTCTGACCTTAGAAGCATTTTTCTAGTTTTCTTTTTTTGATGCTTTTGTATCTCAAACAATATTTTTTTTATTGTAAAGAATAAGAGCATCCATCCATCCATTTTCCAACCCGCTGAATCCGAACACAGGGTCACGGGGGTCTGCCGGAGCCAATCCCAGCCAACACAGGGCACAAGGCAGGAACCAAACCTGGGCTGGGTGCCAACCCACCGCAGAAAGAATAAGAGCATCAATCAAAAATGTTATTTCTTGGATGGCAAAGGTAAGAATGCAAAAGCACTGAAATTAGAATTCTAAGACAGGGAAGGGTCAACTGACATTTTGAGCTTGGGAAATGAGAATTTATTATTATTATTATTATTATTATTATTATTATTATTATTATTATTATTATTAGCATTTCAGTTCTTTGGATCTCACAGCCTTTCAGCTGGCATGAAAACTTTGCCCGCTCTTGAGAGGGGGCATAGTTTAATGTCTTGGGTAAAGGTAAATTCCAGACTCTAAGTCTAGACAGAGCATTTCAGTGCCTAGTCAGGGTCATGTCAAAGGAAAATGTCTCATATTAGTTACTACTAACCATGCCAAGGACTCTGCTGACAATGGACAACGTGCATATTGCTGCTTGTTTTTGTAGAACAAAGATGTTGATGTTGGTCGAGATACTTTTCATTATATCTCTTGATGAATTTAGCAATAATGCCAGTATCACCTATGATGATCGGGACTTCTTCTGCGTCTGTTTTCCAAGTCCTTTTAATCTTGTTTTGGAGCTGATGGTAGTGCTCTAATTTATGCTCTTGTTTTGGACTGATGTTATAGTTCGATGGCACCGAGATATCCATTAAAAAAATTTTATTGGTGGATAAGTTGTATAAATTATGTCTGTTTAGTTGGCATTGACCGTGACATCTGTTTGAACAGGGAGCTCCCAGAGAATCTTAAATGTATCTTAGAGTACTTTCCAGGATTTTATGCTAAACTCCAAACTCCATCTCCACCATTGCCTTGGCACTTGGAAATTGTTATCCTTAGCTAGATTCCTGTAGATATATTTTATCAAATTGTTGTGATGCCATAGATAGGACGTATTGACTAGTACTTCACAGGCACTGACAATGTGATGGATGCTCTCATCACATTTTTAAATAGGCAACACAAACTATCTTCTTCTAGTTGTTTGAGGATTTGTCTTATATAGTATTTGGTTTTACAGTCTGATCTTGGATGGCAAAAATACTGGCTTCAAGTTATGGCATGATGGCTTGCCGTTTCATCCATTTTAATGACTCCTGAATATCAACGTGTGCCTCCTCAACATATTTTCAAAGCTGTCCTTTATTAATATTATTATTATTTTTATTGTTATTCAGAATGGTTTCCCATATAGTCCCATTGATACCACCTATATCGGACATAGGGCAGTTTTATGTGGTGTGCATATGTGTATGGGGCGGCACGGTGGCGCAGTGGTGGCGCTGCTGCCTCGCAGTTAGGAGACCCGGGTTCGCTTCCCGGGTCCTCCCTGCGTGAAGTTTGCATGTTCTCCCCGTGTCTGCGTGGGTTTCCTCCGGGCGCTCCGGTTTCCTCCCACATTCAAAAGACATGCCGGTTAGGTGGATTGGCGATTCTAAATTGGCCGTAGTGTGTGCTTGGTGTGTTTGTGTGAGTCCTGCGGTGGGTTGGCACCCTGCCCAGGATTGGTTCCTGCCTTGTGCCCTGTGTAGGTTGGGATTGGCTCCAGCAGACCCCCGTGACCCTGTGTTCGAATTCAGTGGGTTGGAAAATGGATGGATGCATATGTGTATATATATATATATATATATTTTAGGGGATTATGTGTGAGTGTTTTAGTATTTTCTCGCTATGTGACGTATTTTTTATGTGTTTTGGTTTAAATGTTTAAAGCCTACAATGCTTAATGTTTGTAGACTTTTCTGTAGTGTATGTGGGATGAAACCAGTAGTGAGTACAACAATGGGCACAATGATCACTTTCTTCACAAGCGGCATATTTCTGTCAGATCTGCATTTTATTTGTATGTTTATTTTAGAAGTTGTACGTATTGGTTATGACAGTGTCAAAAATATATGTAGTTTTATTTTGTCTACCAGTGTGATATTTGGTCTGTTATGGTGGATAGTTCTGTCTGTCAATATACTGTGGAGGGGGTGTATTTATAATATGGTTTGCATGTGTCTACTAGTTTGTGTTGTACTATCAGTTCTTGATGTCGGATATTTGCAATCTAATTGTGTTTGTGTATGTATTCTGTCTGCATGAGTAGTTTATAGCCTAACATTTTCTGTAGTTTCTCCTGTTTATAACTTGATCTTGTAAGGCTAGCATAAACCATTTTATCTCACCAGACATACCAACCATAACTTAGCCAGCTATTTGACAGATTATTATTGTTATTATTATTATGATTATTATTATCATCATTATCATCCTCCTCTCGGAATAATAACATACACTAGTGCGTTCGCCAGTGGTCAACTAGACCTCTCAGGCTTTGAACTCTGCTTGCTTTTCAGCTGAGGACTCCTCTAAGAATGTGGGCTGTGCTGAGGTGTGTGATCTTCAGGATCTCTCTCATGCTGGCTGTACCCAGGAGTCTGTCCAGCTGCTCTTTGACACCCAATCTTGAAGGTTCTTAGTGGGCCTGCAACTACTAGAGCCACTCTTGTGTTTGTTTTCCTACATGTGGCTAACCGTCATCTCAAGGCCTTTATATTTGATGACCTCCTCTGCATCCTTGCGGAGGACACTGTTGTTGTCATCCGGGATTATCACATCAGTGAAGACACATGACTTACTCTTCTTTACATAGAACACAATGTCCATCTTATTGGTGGTGATGGAACAGTCTGTGGGAATGGTCTTGTCCCACATGATGACACAGTCTCCAGTGTGACCAAGTGTGCTGTCTGCTCGTATTGCTTGTCAATTGATGGAGCACGCAGCTGTTGGCATTATTATTATTATTATTATTGTGTTTTATTATTAATTATATAATTAATTATATATTATTGCCCAGAGGGGACTGGGCGGTCTCATGGTCTGAAATCCCTACAGATTTTATTTTTTCTCCAGCCGTCTGGAGTTTTTTTGTTTTTTCTGTCCCCCCTGGCCATTGAACCTTACTCTTATTCGATGTTAATTAATGTTGATTTATTTTGTTTTCTTATTGTGTCTTTTATTTTTCTATTCTTTATTACGTAAAGCACTTTGAGCTACTGTTTGTATGAAAATGTGCTATATAAATAAATGTTGTTGTTGTTGTTATTAGTATTATTATTTTCAACAGATCTAAGAAACAGTCTAAGAATCAAAGAATTAATATGATAATTTACTTTTACATACTACATCCCTATTTTATACAGTATGTACGATATAGCACAGCTATGGTGGGCTGGCACCCTGCCTTGGGTTTGTTTCCTGCCTTGCACCCTGTGTTGGCTGGGATTAGCTCGAGCAGGCCACTGTGACCCTGTAATTAGGATATAGCAGGTTGGGTAATGGATGGATGGATATAGCACAGATGGTCAGTTTCTGCAGCCATTCATTCTGAAATAACATGGTGTTTGATACATCACCAGTTTATGCATGTGTAGTGACCATACTACAAAGAGGAAAAGAGCAACGTGAAAACAAAGTGATATTAACAAAGCAACAAAAAAAAAATAATAAATAAAATTCATTTTCAAGGGTATAAAATGGAGAATAATTGTTCAAAGAAACAAGAATTCAGTTTAACCTGCAAATGCTCCTTACAGAGTTTTATTAACTCTTGCATGTAACATCTTGGCTTCTTTACTCGGCTACTCAATCAAACAATCAATCATTGTTCTTTCTCTTCAATGATGACTAGATTGATACATGCACAACATGTTTGTAGGGTTTATAGCATCATTATTGTTAAGTGTGCAGAGAACAAAAATACTTTCAGAGCTGTTGTGGTGTGAAATTTTGCATAGAAGTTCATAAATATTTTGCATGTCTTTACTTGTAACAAGGCAAATAAATATAAGTATTTCATCAATGAGAAGCATTCATGTTTACCCCCTTGGACTAAGTCAGGACAGTGAATTTTACGACAGGGTTGGGGGAAGTGCCTCAAACAAGTTTAGCAAGTGGTTCTCTGCTGGACTGTCTCACTCAACCCCTACAGGAATGCCAGACAACCTAGTTGGCAAACATCAGCTCAACACGTGATTTTGGGGGCATTGACTGAAGGTGTTCTCTGCCCCATTGGTCTGAAGTATGGTTGTTTGGAATTGGCTTGTATCAGAAGCCTTTAAGTACCATGATCCCCTATTGGCTGTAGGGGTTGGACAGAAAATCTATAAATTTCCTTGCTTTACCCCCTCTCTCTGTCTCTTACCTAACTGATGAAAGAGCATCTCACACACCATGAACTGAAAAGGACAACACAATGAAGAGCACAGCTCGGCAGCAATTTTGAGACAGGCAAGTGGCCTGTTCTGAAGAAAGCTGACCACAAGTGAGGACTTAACTAGAAACATTTAAAGTAACTAACAAGTGTATGTGCCACCTGAAACTACACATTAGCATTTAGCATGTTGTTTAGTTGCCATTATTCACTTGTACTTTGATTATTTATGAATATTATCAATAATACATTGTTTAAATTGTAACTTAACTCCTGCTTGTCTTTTACTACACCTAATTGCCTGAGGTTATACAATAAATGTAGAAGGAAAGGTGTGGAGATGTTATAGGGTACAATACCTTATAAACAGTGGTAAGTCTGTGAGATCTGAGGCATTCTAACAAAGGCTACATATTAATAATACAAAAGGGGAAAGTAAAGTAACATATTACTCTATCAAGACAGAGCAAAACCATCTTTCAGTTAAGGGCATGCGTGTACATTAAGGATGTCACTGTTTATCTTACTTCAGTCACTAACAAAACATTACAGACCTTAAATAAGTGTTTTGACGGTGCCCCTCCAGAATGGTCAGGCATATAGATCAGGTACTGTTACAATCTTTTTTGTTTACATTTATACAAATGGTTTAAATATATTTGTATTTAATATGTAGACATTTGTTAATTAAACTAAAGGGTATTTTTTTTTTATCGAAACAGTACCAATCACTTCACTACCAATTGTAGCCTATAGAATATACTGACTCTCACTGGAAATGGTAGTCTATAAATTAGTAAATAAAAGGATACAAGTCATAACTGCTTATAAAAATGGATCATAAATGTTGTGTATTTGATTTAGACAGTGACACAGAAAATGCATCAGAGTAATTGCTTGTATGTGAAAATTCAACAACTAACTTTTAAAGCAGTGCTGTTAAATAGTCTTGTTTCATTTTTCTGTTTCTTCTTTATTGTTTTGTTTGAAACAGAAATTAGTTTAAATTTCAGAGCTTATGTTTGGTATCAAAACAATATTTCACCTTTATTATCATAACCTTTATTATTCTTACTTAAGGTTACTGTAATGGGGAATAAAAATTTGAGTTTTATTAGTTTATTAAATAACACTCAATATAGAACTTGTATGTGTTATTTTAGGTTTATTTAGATAATATGTAACTTTTAAGTGTCTAAGCAATGTGGCCAAGGCTATCACTACATTATGCAGCTCATATAGGAAAACTATAGTTTATATGTTCTCACCGTGTCTGCGTGGGTTTCCTCCTACAGTCCAAAGACATGCAGGTTAGGTGAACTGGCAATCCTAAAAATACCATAATGTGTGCTTGAGGTGAGTGTACGTGAGCTGTGATGGACTGGCACCCTGTTTAGGGTTTGTTCCCTGTCATGCACACTGTGCTACTTGGGATAGCAGCAGACCCCAGCAACCCTGTTCAGGACAAAGAGGATGACTGACTGACTGACTTAATTGTGTGTATTTCAACAACAGTTTTACAAAAGGATGGAAGAAGCAAAATGCAGGCACATGACAACTTAGTCACTGACAGGCAGGCAATGACAGGGACAACTAGAGATGAATGAAAAGCTGCAAAAGCTGAACTGTGAAGACAAGTATTTGAAGGGCTAACGAGTGAAGTACAAGATTTAGAAGAAATTGTAGTTTGACACTACTCTAGAAAAAGGGTAATTTAGATCTATTCTTCTTTAGTACCATAAGCTAAACACTTTGGTGGGGATAACAATGCGTTTGAACAGAGTGTTGAATTCTGAAATGCAAATAAGACAAGAATTCTAAGAAGGATGTGCAAATGTAAGGCAAAAGTTAGAAAGAAGTGCTATTATCTAGTTCTAAGAAGTGCTATTATGTTAGCATGTTTATGTTTAGGCTCACATAAACTAACCAATGTGTATGTGCTTCTATGAACATGAAATTTGGGCTTTTGGAAACTTTGCTGTTTAACTTGTATGTCATAATTAGCTTAAATACCTTCAGGTTGCCAGGTAATGAGACCAAGGGAAAATTCTTAGTCATCCTGTTCTTACTGATATAACTTATTTAAAACCGCCATTAAGCAACATTATGAAAGAAAGCACCTCTCTTGGCATGAGCCAGAAGTTATACAGCTTTTGAGAGAGGCAGATGACACACAGTTTTTAATATGTTGTTATGGCAGACAGAGTGAGAGAGAGACAGGGCTATAGGTGATTCTGAAGCCACACTGAAGCATCATGATGTCCGATGGTGAAACTATAATACCAATTACAAAATGAAAAATGGAGGAGAAAATGGTTGTAGCAAGAAAGTACATACTTTTTTAAAAATCATATGGATGAAGAAGAATGGACTCTTTAAATTATGCAGACATCTCTCTTTTACTTAAAAAGAAGAGAGGCTTGCTTTTACAGATATTTGATTGGAAACGTTCAGGTTGTTTTTTTTTTCTGCTTTTCGATATCTAGTATTTTACATCAGGTTTCTCTGTAAATTAACATAAGTAATGATTAACTTAAGGTTTGAATATTATCACACTGAAACTTGCTGTCATGATTTGGTATTATATATAGTATTATTATTTTTGAATTCAAGGATTTTATTCCTTCATTTTTTGTTCTGAATTCTTTATGATGCAAGTGCTGTGTTTTGGTTTTCCCACATCTTGGACGCCATTTTAGGCCATTATCACCACCATTTTGAGTTGCTATCATTAGGTCTGCTTTCCCATGTTTCTGGACCTGTTTATAATCAACCGGATTAAAGGATGGCTACGGGTTTGTTTCCTAATTGAAAGTGTGGATACCAAACATCTATCAAAAGCCTTGATATAAATATTCTTGCATATTTCATTTCTTTTTTTATATTTTGCTTGTTCTTCGACTTCAGTTTTGTCTGATGTCTTGACTTTGTGGTCTAATTGTGATTTCCCAGCTTGTTCTTTTAGATTTTTTTTTATACGCATCTCCTGGTGCTGCTCAAAAAGTTTACTTGTCAAATCACTGTCAGGAAACTTGCCATTTACTTTCATATCATATCATTTGTTACAATTGTTAAGTTTTTTCAAAGGTAGGAAACCAAAGAATGATATTAACCTGGCAGGATAATTTCATTGCCTTGTAGTTTGTCTTACATGTTTGTTCAGGTGCAGACGGTGCTCATCCTCTTAGTTTTCAGCAGCCCTTTCAAACATATTTGTCAGATAAGTCACAGCCGGAGACTAACACTTGTAGCAGCTTTTGGCCTTTGCTAAGGCAGGTTGAAAGTGTAGCCCTTACTGGGGTAGCAATTCAGGCGTCCCGATAGGAATATGGCTAATGAATGGACCAACGTCTGTCTCTTTCGAAGGTATTGACGCTGAGGTAGCCATATTCAGACATTGTAGTCTGTGAGAAGAATGAAAGATGAGTGAATGTCAAATAGGTGATTACTGCAGAGTGTACATGTAAATCAAGGCTAATAATTTTGGCATTTCCAGCATTAATTTTTTCACCAAATATAGAAAGAAATTCAGAGGTTATAGTACCTTTCATGAACACGTTTACATGATAAAACAGTTACTAATGGAACAGGATCTTTTTTTAAGGCAGCTGTTCCACTTGAATTGTAACTAAATGCAGAAACTGTAGAATCATATCCTGAAAACACGGTACTTAATGAAATCAATTGCAGTGCAAAGTGTTTATTACAGTTGTTTTTTAGCACCACTGCTCACTTTTGAAACTAACTTTTTAAATTGCTGCTGCATCATTGCATTTCTACCAATGCAGGGTGTTGTGATTTATTGTTAAAATTTTACCATCCCAAAAAGTATCACCAGTAAGTGAGATTTAACGTGAGTAATGGGAACATGCCACTTCACCATCTGCCGGCGAAGGCCCCTTCAGGAAGCATTTTTTGCATACCAAGAGTGAAGGAAAGCTGAAACAACTAACCATGTTGTAAAACAGAAACCTTCAGAACTTTTAAAGCGTATCTATCTGAATGAGACACTGAGACAGTTAAGATGTTAGCTAACCTAAAAGGATTGATGGTCTGAATATTCTCCTCCCATTTTTCTGGCCTCTTATTATGCCTGTCCTTTTTTAGCACTTTGAGGGTCAATGTTTCTGACCTCCATAGTCTTCGTTCTTTATTGCACCTAACTACCGCTAACTTAAAGTCATGTTTTAGTACGGGAGAGGTGACAGGACTGGGTTGTTAGTCACAATGCATCCTAGGTCAGGCAGCAAATGCTCTTGTCTAATTTATTGCTTTATTCAAAGGAATCTCAAAAATAAATGAGACCAGTTGACCCCACAAGCCCCTTCTTTCAACTACTATCTATGTGACATGCATATTATATTCAATGATTAGGTAATCCAATTTTAAAAAGTGTCACAACATGCTTTAATTAGTGTCCAACAGCTGTTTAAATGTAATTTTATCTGTAATTGTAACTGAGCAGGTCTTGGGATAGATCTCAATAAAGATACAAGCAGATATTTTTTTCTCACTTACTTTGTACCCAGAAATAAAACATGTATTGAGGAGCTGAATATAGAGTGATATTCTAATTATGCAACAGTATTCTCCGTTTTTTGGAAAAAGTATATGATGTACATTTGGGATGAAATGTCTGAAGAGCCTTGATGCAAACAGTGATGTAGGCATCCAATAAGTAGGGGACATAGAAAAAAATACATAAATTGCTATCGGAGTAGCCAGCTTTGCTGTTAATGAGAGCCAGTTATCAAATGACTAATGCTGAAATTAGTGCAGAGAAGTATTTTTAGAGCTGGGTCCACCTGAATCCTGAAAGAAGCTGTCTCCCTGAGAGATATGGCATCTGTCAGTGCCGAAAGATAACTCAGAATTATAACTGATGGGATCATCAGCTTCCCTCAGGCAAGTGCAGCTGTAATGGAAGTTGTGTGAGACCAACTCTGACAGCCGGAGTTCTTCTGAGAACTGAAGCCCCATTTCTCTTGAGACTTAATAAAATGGAGAGCTCTGGAGAGAAGTCAGCAACCCATATTTACACTTGTGATCAAACTTTTGCCAACTGCATGTTTTGTCTTTCTTTCCCATTTCCTTGCCTTTACAATGCTATTTTCTGTACATTGTTGTCCCATGTAACCTTTGGAGAACCACCTTGATGAAGTCACATAGAATTAGGAGCACCAGTCATCTTTTATCTTAGCTTTATTTCCTGCCTTTCTTCCTAATCCATGATGAGACATGCTGTGTGTGCCACCCTCACTAGGAACAAACATCAAAAACAACATTTTTTTTAATAAAGCGGTCATTTAATCGAGAGGCAGTGGGCTACACTCATGGAGGACAGAAGGAGAGAAAGAAGGGAGAAGTAGAAGGTTGTACGTTTAATTGTATTGAGCTGTCTGGATTAAAAATCCTTATATTTGCACCCAGAGTTGTGTAGGGCTGTGTGTCTGGCACATGGGGGCTCGATGGTGCCCCCCTACTGTTCACACTATCTGTCTATCTTTAAACAAATGCATTTTAACAGAGGCCATTCTTACCATATTCTCTATTGAATCTTTTTAAATTGTTTAAATTTTGAGAGGCTGGACCCTAGTATGAGACTCCATCATTATTCTGTCATTCCATTATGCTTTTGTGCCATAGCTGTGAAGTAGTGAAATAAAGATTACTGGCTTTTGAAAACTGTTTTCTGACATTTATATTGGATAATAAGCAAAAATAGATAATCTGGAATGGTTACGTTCGTAGCTTGTTGACATTTGACATTTTTCTAATTTGGGATTATGTTGTTAGCATTTCTTCTAATTTACTTGCTTTGTATCAAATGACATCATATGTATTACACAGTGGTGTAGTGGTTATCACTGCTTGCTGATACTTCTATGCTGCAGGGTCCAGGCCTCAGCATGGTCGCTGTCTCGCTTTGTTTGGGTTTTTCTGTGGGCGCTCCAGTTGTCCTACCAATATTATGTTTCACTTGGACTGGTTCCTCATTCGGGGATAGTTTCTGTCTGAAGCCACCAGGGTTACTGTAATTACCTAAATTAACAAAGAGATTTCAGAAGTAATCTTCATGGACAAATAGATATCATTCACCTATGACTGAAAGATTTGGTAGTGCTGACAAAAAAATGCGGATGTGACCCTCAGTAAGCTTTGTACCCTAGGAACCAAGTTACCCAAACTATTCTACAGTATAACAGTTCAGTAGTTTTTTACTGCTCTGAATCTGATCTTTCTGATCATAAAATAGGTCACTACAAAAGCAGTTGATCAGAAGAATTCATAATTAATTGCGGAACTACGGTATTTGAGCGTTCCTCGAGAGTGCCTCTTTCTCTTGCATGATTTGGCTCAAAAAGTAATCAGCACACTGTCATCTCATAACAGGCTTAAGTTTCGAGTTTGGTTATTTTTCCATCAAGACATTAGCTCTAGACCGTCCTTAATATACTGTGATACACACACAGAGACAGGCACACACCCATCATTGAGATATCAATGTTTTCGGTATCAGGAAACCTTAAAACGTCGAGATCCGTCAAGAAACGGAGATTGAAATTTTTGACAAATCTAAGGCTTTCATTCCTCCCCCATATATGATAGATTAAAATTTATCAAACTTCATCTGTTTGGAGGGGTCGAAGCCTGTTCATTGAGTTCAGTTCTTAAGGCTGCCAAGAGTATTAACATAAATGGCATTAAAGACAGCAGTGAAATGGTTACCTACCGTTTGTCCAAGAGTTGTCTAAATACTGCGGTGAAGCCAAAATTCCAACTGTAAAGATTCAAATGAATGAACGCCTGGCAGTTGATAATCACTTTTAAAGTTTTGGACAGAAAAGGAAGATTTAAAATTGTGTGGAGGATTTATATACTTTACTGCAATTAGATTTTTCTTTCAAGCCACTAACAGAAATCCTGTGGAGGCATAAAACAAAAGGATAAATTGTTGGAGTAGTAAATGCACAGATGACTCCTCACATAGTAAAGCCACACTGATATAATTAATAGATAAGAAATTTTCCAGTTAAATTGTGAATCCCATATTTGGGGACTCAATCAGTGTAAGTTAATTGGACATGAAATTAAGATAGGAACACTCCTTTACATCAAGAGTTATGAAAATCTGTAATAAACTAATGAGTCACATGGTTGAAGTGGTTAATGCTGATGACGTGTAAAATGCATCCGGATGAGGTTTTGAGAGAATTCAGACATTAGTTTAACAAAACCTTGATCGTCTGAATGGAATAATTGTGCTTGTCTGTCTTCTTGCTGTCTTCTTTGTTTTGCTAGTATTGGGGTGGTCAAATCTTTAGCTTTTTAGGCGATGGCTTATGTTAAATCTTTCTAATTACCTAACAATACCTCTCCTTCATATCTTTCATTCATTATTCAGTTTTGTCAAAACTGGAAAGCATAACCGATTACAATCACTCAGAAACCACTAGTGGAAGTGGAATATTCAATTTGAGATACTAGACATTATCTCCAAAATGTCGTTTGCCGAATATTGGCGAGTCAAAAGAAAAGGAGATTAAACTAGCTCAGAGCAGATGAATTTATTTCAGGTGATTTTTATTCCCTTTTGAAGGTTGTTAAGGCATTTTATTTTACTTTTTCTCTGCACTAAAAAGCTTTGATAGATTTGTTGAAAGGTTCGGGTTGCAATAAATTATCATTCCTTAAGCAGAGAACACTAATGATTATTATTGTGAATTTAATATTAAAAGTTAAAGCCAATTTCTGTATTATGCAAGAGTGTGCCTAACAATAGATAGATAGATAGATAGATAGATAGATAGATAGATAGATAGATAGATAGATAGATAGATAGATAGATAGATAGATAGATAGATAGATACTTTATTAATCCCAAGGGGAAATTCACATAATCAAGCAGCAGTATACTGATACAAAGAAAGAATATTAAATTAAATAGTAATAGAAATGAAAAAAATTAAAATAAATTATTGTTAGCATTTACTCCCCCGGGTGGAATTGAAGAGTCGCATAGTGTGAGGGAGGAACGATCTCCTCAGTCTGTCAGTGGAGCAGGACAGTGACAAAAGTCTGTCGCTGAAGCTACTCCTCTGCCTGGAGATGACACTGTTCAGTGGATGCAGTGGATTCTTCATGATTGACAGGAGTTTGCTTAGTGCCCGTCGCTCTGCCACAGATGTTAAACTGTCCAACTTTAATCCTACAATAGAGCCTGCCTTCTTAACAAGTTTGTCCAGGCGTGAGGCGTCTTTCATCTTTATGCTGCCACCCCAGCACACCACCGCGTAGAAGAGGGCACTCGCCACAACCGTCTGGTAGAACATCTGCAGCATCTTACTGTATCAATACTGTACTTGTGAGAGAAATGATTTTCAGGTGTCTCTTATAATGTCTCCACCAGTGCTGATACAAGTAACATTAATTATTTGACAGCTGCTGTGCAATTGTTTCAAATGTCTTTATCAAAATGGGCTGTTTTTTAAAGTTATTATAATATTTGTTGTATAACTTTGATATTAATATAACTCTTTTTTGTATTACCAATTAATTTTGTCTGTTACCATTGTCTGTTTGTCAGGTGATAGATAGATAGATAGATAGATAGATAGATAGATAGATAGATAGATAGATAGATAGATAGATAGATAGATAGATAGATAGTGTGACAGTTTAGGGTTTTCTTGACCCCTTGAACCCTCAGACCACTCATCAGATACCAGGTGAAAGTCCAAAATTTGAATTTATAATAATAATAATGTGCACAAAACACCCTCCTCTCCAAATCACTCATAAATAAATCAATTCTCCAATAAACAATAATCAAATCTCCACTCCCAGACACATTGCCACCCTGCCATACAGCTCAGTTCGTCTGTGTGGGATTTCCCAGAGTCATTTATAGTCCGTGACCCGAAAGTGGGTTTTTACAGAAGTACTTTAAATAAACGTATACACACAGTACATACATACATTCATATATAAATACAACATGGTCTGAACACATGCCAGAATGAGTAAAAGGAAGAAAACTTCTGACTTGATGGTCCTAGTTCCAGGAGGGCATTATGCAGAAGTATTGCTGTTGATATAAAGGAGCCCTCGTAAGCATTTCTTGACACACTTCTGCTGAATGATATGTTGTCTGAAAGTCCTCAGTGTTGGTGTGTCAGAGAAAGGATGTGTAGCATTGTCCGTAATGGCACTCACTTTTATTTTAATTCCCTCCTTTGCTACGATTTTCAGGGGGACCACCTCTACATCCTCTTCCTGAACAGTGACCGGACATAGAGGCTGTTTGGTGCTGTGAAAGTCAATAGACAGTTTTTTTTTAGTTTTGCTAATGTTAAGATGCAGACAATTCTTTCTGCACCAAGAAATAAATTTCTCCACCCGACTTCTCTACTTTGTCTCATCCCCCCTTATCAATACACCCCACAAGTGCAGAATCTTTTGAGAATTTTTGTAAGTGACATGACTTGGTGTTATATTTGTAGTCTGAGGTGTACAGAGTGATGAGTAAAGGAGGCAGGACTGTTCCTTGTGGTGCTCCAGTGTTGCTCACATCCATATCAGAAACACAGTCCTTGAGCCTCATAAACTGCGGTCTGACCAACAGACAGTCCACCAGACAGACACCTTAGGCTCAGCCACCTGTATTAGCCTACTCAGTGCAGTTCAGGGGCACAGACGTCAAAAGCAGGGAACGAAACAGCCCTGGCAGAAGACCAGGTACACTCATGAACAAACCAATTCTAATTCATACAGCTCCAATTTAGATTAATACCATACTCAATATTGCTAAACTGGTCTAAATTATTAGAAAGCTATAGGATTTTTGCCCAACAAAATAGGTTAAGTGAAAAAGAAATAAAAAAGATAAAGAAAAGTAAGGATTGAATGAAAAGTCGAGTAGACAACTGGTCATAAACTGACACATTTTGCATGCTGGACAGGTTGGTTCTATCATGTGTTATGACAGTCAAGATTTTTCAACATAAATCCTGATGGAAATTTTAATTTAATCATGTGTGAGAGCTTATACACTCAGTGTCTAAAATATTAACATAGATCAAAAGTATTTCCTTTACATGGCTACAAAGTAGGAATGCTGTTGTTGTGCTTTACCTGCATTATAAATTATTCCTGTCTTTACTTAGCCATTTTTATGTTCATTTCTACTGGTTCTATGGGTTTTGTTATATATAAAGTTAATTTCATTCTTTTTTATTTTAATAGTTACAGTAAGTATGTTGATATCTTTTTAAATCTTTTCCCTGAACATCGTCAACCTGATGCTCCATTGACTGGAGAGTTGGTTTGCTGGTGAGCTAATTTGGAAGTCCTGCAGTATAACATTGTTAGTGTAATGCTTTAAATACCAGCAGCACAGACCTGTCTCAGTCCAAGTTTGTAGATAAATTAAACAAAAAACTCTGTGCGTACTTGTGTGTAGTAGAGTTCTTCACATTTCCCACTTCTTGACGTCTGACTTTTGTTTGTTTGTTCGATTATTGGCTTACGATTTTAATTAAATGATGTGGGCTTAACTGTTGGTTTTGACTTTGTGGCTCATTTATCGTTTTCACTCCTGGTCATTTCCATTAATCCTGTCTGTAGTTGCTAGAGGTGGGTGCAATACTGACTTACATTTTACCTCCTGGTCACTGCATTATGTCAGAGGTGGCATCATGACAGTTGCTCAGTGCACATGGCTGTCTTTTGTAACATCCCCATCATTAAGTCATAGGTGACACCTACATCATGACTTACCATCATAGTGACCCAAAGCTATAAAATGGCAAACACACAGAATGCTGGTGCCCATGAAAAATAAGCACTCAAAATGTCAGCACCCTTGATGAGATCAATGCAGAGAAGGTTCCCGAAATAATGGAAACAATAATATTCAAATAAGATGTGTTTCCTACCTTGCAGGTGAATATGTTTGGTGGGTTCTGGCCTTATGACAAAAAAATTGGAAAATGTAGGCTAGAAATGATAAAAATTAATTTAAAGATGTTATGCCCAGACTCTGAAATGTTCTAGAAAGACCACTTAGGGATATTGCATGCACATTTGGGATCCAGCAGCGTATGAAGCTGTGGCAAGGTGCTTTTGGAGTACCCACAATGTCTTCACTAATATAATATAATATAATATAATATAATATAATATAATATAATATAATATAATATAATATAATATAACCTATACACCAATCAGATACAACAATAAAACCACTGACAGGTGAAGTGAATAACATTGATCATCTTGTTACAATGGCACCTGTCTAGGGCTGGGACATGTTAGGCAGAAGGTGAACAGTCAGTTCTTAAAGATGATATGTTCCAAGCATAAGAACCTGAGCGACTTTCACAAGGGCCAAATTGTAATGGTTAGACAAGTGGGTCAGGCCTTCTCCAAGATGACCCTTCTTCTGGGGTATTCTCAGTATACAGTTGTTAGTACCTACTAGAAGTGGTCCAAGGAAGGACGACCGATGAACTGACTAAACGATTGTGGTTGGCCAAGTGCTATTGATGCACATGGGTAGTGAAGGCTTGCCTGTCTGGTTTAATCTCTCAGAAGAGATACTGTAACACAAATTGCTAAAAAATACAGTATATAAAGCAGGCCCTGAGGGAAAGATGTTAGAACACAAAGTACAACCGGCTTGCTGCATATGGAACTCTGTAGCCATCAAAAATGCTTACAATGGGCATGGAGGTCTGGTCTGATGAATAATGTTTTCTTTTAGATCATATGGTGGGCTGGTGTGTCATTTACATGGGAAAGAAATAACTGCAGGATGCACTATTGGAAGAAAAAAAGCTGGTGGAGAAAGTGTGATACTCTTGGCAATGTTCTGGTGGGAATCTATGGGTCCTGGCAATTATGTGGATGTTACTTTGGAATGCACCATTTACCTAAAGATTGTTGCAGATCACATACACCCCTTCACATGGCAATGGTATTCCCTGATGATAGTGTCCTCTTTGAGTAGAATAACATGCCAAAGAATTCAAGGTGTTGACATGGCCTCCAAATTCCTCAAATCTCAATCCAGTCTGTGGGTTGTCCTGGAAAAACAAGTCCAATCCACGGAGGCCCCACCTTGTAACTTACAGGACTTGAAGGGTCTGCTGCTAATGTCTTGGTGCCAGATACCACAGGACACCGTCAGAGGTCCTGCAGAGTCCATGTCTTGACAGGTCAGAGGTGTTTTGGTGGCACAAGGAGGACCTAAACAATATTAGGCAGGTGGTTTTAAAGTTGTGAGTGTATACTTGAGAAGTAAATACACCAGGCACACTCTGAGGGAGTGTGAAACTTTTAATGTATCATGGAATTTAGTTAATTTAATGATGGTGGAAGAATAACAGATTATGCACATTAAATAGTGTATTGTAAAGTTTCTAAACTATTTTGGGACTCCCCCCAACGGGACAACATGCCAAAGAACGTTCCAATGTGCAATCACCACGTCTGTGGAAGACAGCTTATCAGTTGCCAGGGCAGCTACAGGCTACCAGTGCTGTAGTGACTCACTGAGAAAACAAATCCACGCTGACCGCGTTCACGCTATAAATGTCTGTCGTCGATGGGTGATGCAAGGAACATTATAAATGCAGGTAACAGTATTTACTTGGTTTCTGTGACTGTGTATACGGGAGTGGGAGATCCCACTACAATAAATAACTGTGCTGTTCTTGTTTCAAGCAGAATAAAGCTGGTTTTGATAAAGTACTGAGACTCAGCTTCGTGTTTTGGGGTGCAAGACAGGGACAGGGTCTCACATGTCACAATATATGATCCAGACGGTCCAGGTGGTCGCTGTGTCTGAAACTAAAATAGGCAGTGATATGCAGGCTTATTCTCTTTAATATATAGCCCTACTTTTGTTTTTCTTGCTGTTGGAAAGACCGCTGTGTGTCTTAATAAACGATGGCACTGTGCCGTTGTTTAAATTAAGAACAGGCTCATCTTTTGAAAAGTATGCTTTTCTTTAATGGTGTCCCTGTCATTTCTTTTGCGTTTGTCACACTCCATTTTCTGCTTATTTATACTCTGTTGTACTTGGTTATTAAATTATGATGTCATGTTTACTTGATATATCATTTCATTGAAGGGCCAATATGAAAACATGCAATGATGTTATTGTCAGTCTTTTCAGTTGACTTATGATGCTTTTTGGTAGGTGACTTTGGTGGAGGGTTAACCAAATAGTTGCACATAAAGTAGCTGCTTAAGAAGGGTTTTGAGAAAGTAGCTCATAGGTTACATTTGCGCATCTTAAAGTTGCTTGTTAATCACTTAGATGTACCGTTTTCGGGAAACGCAGTCCTACTTCACAAGGTACAGGCTAAGGCCTTTCACCTGATATCTGTCATCTGCAAAGGTTAAAGTGTCCAGTGTACAGCTTGACTGCCTTAATGGTCTCCTCTCATTTATAGGTCTTCATTATGTTCTTCTGCTCTTATGTCTGAAAAATGTCTTAAAACAATTTTCATAATTGGCTAGAAAGATTAGATATGGATAACGTTTTAGGTATTAAATCCACCAGTCATTACAGTGAGATAACAGTCAGAGTCAAAGAATATATCATAAAGATAATAGTAATCTGCTGGGAATTTTAATTTTCTCTTTGTCGTGCCAAACTTTCCAAAGTTGGAAGGATGGAATTTGCCTGCGGTAGCTTTCTAGCTCACTGTCATAGAAAATGAGGTAATCGAGTAGAATTGTTCTCCGGTGAATTTAAAAGCAAAAGAGCTGTCAAATGTACAATATGAATAATAATGCATTGAAAGAGTTTCTTTTGCTTGGACACATTTTTTTTTTTTGCCTTTTGGATTCCTGATTGCAATGTTGGGGTAGTCGGTCATTTTCCCTAGCTCTGCTTAAGAACAGCTCACGCTGTCGTCGGCTGTCATTGGGAACATCTGGCTGGAGAAGTATTAGGAACAAAAATGTATATAAGCAACTCTGGGACTATTTACACGAGTGTAACATTGTAATGCTTGTCACAAAAGCGCCACTAATGATGAGAGCCTGCATTTTGGCTAGGATTTTAACCAACTCACCGCTGAATAAATGCAAACTTAGTGTGAATCACTGAACAGAAGTATAATGTGTTTATGTGTGAGGAGCTGTTAATGAAGGATCTCAGGATTTACGCCATCCATAGTGACAACTTTGAGTCAGAAGTCTGTAAGTTTAAGGTGCTAGACTCATTATTCACAGCTGGAATTTACATCTTTTGATACATGTTTATGTAAAGTGAAAATGAAGACCCAAGTGAACAAGTATTATATATTTGTCAGACACATTTTATCCAAAGCAATACACAATTTTAGTTGTTTCCATACTTATGATTACAGCCGGGCCATAGGAATGTAAAGGGGCTTTTTCAGGGTCACCCAGAGTCACTTTGTGGTTTAAGGTTCCTTAGCCACTATGGCACGCTGTCTGTTATCAAAGGTTTATCCTTTTCTCACTAGGATAGGCTTGATCAGTGAAAAATCTTTATATGTGGCTGTGATCACAAAAATAACCACAGACATGTCGAATTCTCCAGTATTCTCTGGGATCCATTTTTTTTCATTTCCCTTTTAACATCCATATTGCATTCTGTCTAGTGAAGGATGCAGTGCGATCCTGTAATTTATTAGGATTCTGTAAGTTGTTTGCTGTATCGCTGCTGTTGCGGGTTTCACATCAGTAGAGCAGTTACTCTTGTTACAGTCCTGATAGATTTTCATTCTTGGAAATTGTAATCTAGCTAAATGTGCAACAGCAGCAAAGCATATTATTAGTGTTTGACAGACTGAGGCACAGCTTGCCGGATATAAAATTTCCTGCCGCCTTAGAGATGTCTGCTTGAACCTGAGTTTTTGAACGGCAGTATTTAAGTGGAATGACTGCTGATGGGTTGTTATTGTGAATGATCTGCAGGAGGATATAAGGCACTTTATTCTCTAATGACACCTGTCCATTCATTAACTGGAACCACTCACTCTTAAGATCATGGAGGGAGTCCACACTACCTACAGTACCTACTACCTTCTTTGTTTCACCCATTTTTCTTAATTCTATAACATTTCAGTGTTACAAGTAAGTTAAGAGCTATTTTTCCACCTTAATAAAATGATGAGTGTCTGTGTGTCTGTATATCTGTGTGTCTGTCCGGTTGCTGTGTCTCTGTCATTCCAACAGAAGGCACATCACAAACATTTTTTAGTAATTAAATGCATTGCGTTTCACATTACAAACATTAAAACTGCTTTTACAAATCCCATATCAAATGGAATATAACAAAAACATACAGTGCCGTCCATAATGTTTGGGACAATGATACATTTTTTACCGGATTTACCCCTCTGTTCCACAGTTTCAAATTACAAATCAAATAATTCATACGTGATTTAAATGCACATTGCATACTTTCATTTAAGGGTATTTGCACTGGCCATACCACATAGAAATGACAACAGTTTTTATCCATGGTTCCTCCATTTCTGGGTACTATAATGTTTGAGACAATTAGATAGATAGATACTTTATTAATCCCAAGGGGAAATTCACAAAATTCAATTGGCATGAGATGTGTTTATGATTCCTCAGTTGTGTTTCATTGCTTCATAAGATGCTGCAGCTTGCTTCTACTCATTGTGCAGTTGCCATTGGTCAACAAGAGGACAAGCTCTGCCAATGAAAGTCAAAGAAGCCATTATGAGGCTAAAATGCAAGAATAAAATCATTAGAGGCACCAGTCAATTCTTAGTATTGCCTAAATCAACTGTCTGGAAAATCATTAAGGAGAAATAATGTACTGGTGGGTAATTTCAAAAGGCCTGGTAGGCCATGGAAGAAATTCACTGCTGATGAGAATCCTCACTATGGTCAAGATAAAGCCCAAAATGCCTGTCCATCTTCAGGAGGCAGATGTGTGTGTCAGAGACTGTCCACAAAAGATTTCATCAACAGAAATACATAGGCCACACTGCAAGATGCAAAGCATGAGTTAGCCACAAAATCAGGATGGCCGGTTTACAATTTGAGAAAAAATACTTAAAAGAAAAAAGTCTTGTGGACAGATGAGGCAAAGATGAACCTGCATATGATGGCAGGTGCATAGTGTGGAGACGAAAAGGAAACTGCCCAAAATCCAAAGAATACCACCTCATCTGTTAAACATGTTGGTGGAAGTGTTATGGCTTAGGCATGTATGTCTGCCACAGGTACTGGCACACTTCATTGATGCATTTTACAAATCCCATACCATGTGGCATTTAACAGAGGCATATGCATTGCATTTTTTTTTCCAACAGATGGCACATAAAAAATGCATTTTAATACTAAAATATTTGTGACGGGCCATCTGTTGGAATGACAGATACATTGTATTTAATTAGTGTATGCATTACAAAATTCATTCCAATAGATATGTACTGCAAACTTTAATGCTGAATACGCTGGGGTCTACGGGGATTATTTAGATTTCGACCCATCTTAGACGGGCATTACAGCTAGTACTTCATAAAATAATTCTCAAACTCACATAATGCATTTCAGACTGGAGCCTAACTATTGTCAGGGATGCAAGGGGCAACGACCTGGCCGGGTCGCCGTGAGGGACCGGAAGAGGGTCAAAGCCAACCCTGGATCACGTGGGGGCCGCCTTCCTGGTTGTTCTGAGGGCCACGGGTACAGGGCTTGGAAGACATGTTACAGGAAGTGCTGGGGGGAAGATTAGGAAGGACACCCGGAGAGCTGCCGGGAGAACAGCCGGCACTTCCGCCACACTGGGGCGTGGCCAACGAGGGAATGGCGGGAGCCACCTGGAGCTCATCCGGGAGACTACAAAAGGGGCCGTCTCCCTTCATTCAGGGCTAGAGTCGGGTGGAAGAAGGACAAGGCAAGAAGAGGAGGTGGCCCGAAGAAGGCATTTGTGGCTAGGACTGAGTGTGTTTGGGGTTTGTGCACTTTATTCATGTGTCTGAGTGACACTTGACTTTTGTAAATAGTGTATATAATAAAGCTTGTGGTGGTGATTAAGAACATGTCTGCCTGTCTGTGTCCGGGTCGGCTCCACACTATGCAGTATTAGATACCAGCCAATTCAACTCAAGTCAGCTTTATTTGTCATTTCAACCACATTCAGAGTACAAAGCGAAATGAAATGACGTCTCTAAAATCACAACACAACTTGATTTAAAAAAAACACACAAAAAAGTCAAATGTTTAGTGCAGGTACACGATAGACAAAGTGTTTCCTTAATAAGTGTTGTAGCACCAAGAAGTAGCAGAATTAGAAGTAGGAGTTACAGCATATTTGGTACAAACAGACACTTATCAGCAAAAAGTCCCTTATGATTACACCTTATCATAAAGGGTGGAAATGCCTAGAAAGGTTCTGCAAAGATAGCAACAGGGCATATATGCGTTTTATATGTATATTATGTATGTTAACACAATATCTGTCCAACATGTATGTAGTAGTATGTATAAAAGTACTAGAAATACAGAGTGACATTTAAAATACATTGTGTACGTGTGTGTGTGAGAGTTACCATTCTCTGTTTTCTTTTCTGGACAGGACCATTTAAACTTGCACCATCAGGTCTTGAGAGAGTTTCTGTCCACAAGTTATAAGGTTAATGAACAGACAGGCATAATAGCTAATAATTCACAAACCCTTGTGTGCATACATTAGTATTTAAAAGCCTCTGAGACCAGTCACTATTCAGGGGAGGGCATGGATGTGGTCCAGAACTACAAGTACTTGGGGGGCTTTGCATAAAAAGCAAACTGGATTGGTCTGACATCACTGTGGCGTGGGACAAGAAGGGTCAAATCAAATTTTACTTCTTGAGGAGACTGAGGTCTTTTTATGTATTTGGCCTGCTGCTGGACAAGTTCTACCATTCCATAGTAGCCAGTGTGGTGTTCTAAGCTGTGATCTCCTGAGGAGCAACCTGAGCTCAAAAGAAGTACAATGCCTGAACGAAATTATCAGGAAAGCCTGCTCCATCACAGGGCAAATCCTGGACACACTAGAAGTTGTTGTGGAAAAGAGGATAGTTGAAAAATTGGATGCCATCATGAAAAATTCTCTCTGACCCTGTAGGAGGTGCTCTCTTGGAGCACTTTGTCCTTGTTGCGTTGAAGCGCCTCTGGGGGTCTTTTCTGTCCACCGTTCTCAGGCAATTCAGTGCTTACTCCTGACCTGATCCCAAACTAAATACTTATACTCTTTAAGTTCTTTTTGCAGTTATACATTTATATATTTATTGATTGATCATATTATTTGTCCTGTTATGAAAGTGCCAAAGAGCTGGCTGAATCGTGGCAATCAAATAAAAACGCCTTGAACAGACACTTAAAAAGACATATGCAGGGGGTCTACTGTATAGTATATATATATATATAAATTTGGATTTTATAAATATAGTATATATATATATATATATATATATATATATATATATACTGTATATATATATATATATATATATATATATATATATATATATATATATATATATATATATATATAGTAAAAGAAGCAATAGACAATATAAAGGTTTGGGGTTTTCCGGCCCCGTATATTGCAGACAATCCACAATATTTCAAAAAAAGAACAGGTCAAAATATAAACAAAACAGTTCATATGCGCGACGCCTTTTAGAGGCGTCGCCGGCCATTTTATAGCGGAGGGGCCGGAAGTGGAGGTATGCTGGGAAGGATCTGTGAGGGAGGATGGGACTGCTGACGTCAGGAAAGATGGCGGAGGAAGGGTGGAAGTGGAGTTGCGGTTGTAACACCGGGCCTGCGCTGCCTGCGCACGAGTCACGTGGTCCTTTAGGAGTGGCCTGATTTTAGCGAGCCTGTCGTGCAGATGCGCCACATACTCCAATATATTGGAGGAGGGAAGGGCCTCAGCCTCCCAGCCCTCTTTTGGTATGTCTAAAAGTCCCCGGGGTTGTCGGCCGTACAATAATTCAAAAGGGGAGAAGCCTGTAGAGGCCTGGGGCACCTCCTGGTAGGCAAAAAGCACGTGCGGTAGGAGCTGGTCCCAATTCCTGCCATCGGCACTGACTACCTTACCGAGCATCTGTTTAAGCGTCTGGTTAAAACGTTCTACTAGCCCATCTGTTTGGGGGTGGTAGACAGACGTCTTCAGGTGCTTTATTCTCAGTAATTTGGCAACCTCCCTGAACGTATCCGAGGTGAAGGGAGTACCCTGGTCCGTGAGGACTTCTTTGGGGATACCCACTCTCGAAAATAGGTTGACTAATTCCCGTGCGATATTCTTGGTGTTAGGGAGCGCAGGGGAACCGCCTCTGGGTATCGGGTTGCATAATCTACCATGACCAATATGTACTTGTGGCCACGGTTCGAGGGGTCCAGGGGTCCTACTAAGTCTACCCCTATTCGGGTCAAACGGGATGTCTATCAGGGTATTGGGACAAGAGGAGCGCGGTCCCTCCTAGGAATCTGGCGAATCTGACATTCCAGACAGGATTGACAGAAGCGCCGGAACTCCTCATTGGTCCCGGGCTAGTAAAAGCGGAGCTTGATTCTCTCCAATGTCTTCTCGGCCCTGAGGTGGGTGCCTAGGAAGTGAGCGTGAGCTAGTTCACATACCTCCTGCCGGAAGGTACGCGGCACTAGCAACAATTTCCGCACGTCACCCTTGTGGGTTGCCACCCGATACAACAGATTATTTTCCAGCACAAAGAAGGGCTCGCGTGGCATGGAACCATCAGCTTGTGAGCTGCCTGGAAGAACAATCGCATTCCAGGGAAACCGCAGGGAATCGTCATTCCACTGCTCCCTTTTAAACGAGGCAGACGTGGACCGAAATTGGTGGTCCAAATTGCTCAGGGGGTCTTGGGAGTGGGTTGGCGGAAGTGTTTCCTGGCTTGTCCCTTCCCCGGTGGATGCTTCAGAGTCCGTCGCCTGAGAAACTTCCCCCGAAGTGCCTGCGCCATTTTGGCTTGCCTCAGAGCATGGCGTGGAGACCGCGGGAAGGGTGCCTCACCCCCTCATAACCAGATCTAGCGAGGCCCCGGGAGCAGTGTTCGTCTTACCGCTTTTCCTGTGCGACCAGTCTTGTCCCAAAATTACTGGATAGGGGGATCGGGCAACACCGCGACCGTCAAGTTGGAAACTTGCCCCTTCCATGTGATGTAACAGCGGGCGGAACGGTAAGACTTGGTCTCCCCATGCACACAAGTGACTTGCAAGTGCTGTGTAAGCCACTGTCACGGTAATACGTAACGGTGAGTTACAATTGTAATGTTGCTGCCGGAATCAAATAGAGCCACCACCGAGTGCCCGTTTAATAACACCTCTCCCGTGTTTGGACTTGCCAGTGGGTGCGACGGAGTACAGTACCTTTCTGTGGTGGCCCAGGTGTAGTCCATCGGCTCCGTTGGGGTGTTGAGGGAACAGGTCGGCAGTAGATGGCCGGTCTCGCCGCACTTGTAACAGCACGGGGAGGCCAGCTTTTCTTTAGGCCTCTGCGGTGCTTCCGCAGCGCGTCGAGAGGGCTCGGGGATGGCCGCCTGTCCCTGTCGGTTCCCACGAGCGTGCCTTTCCGACCCCCCGGCTTGGTAGACTGCAAGCTGATGCTCCAGGACTTCCAGGAGGCCTGGCAAGTCCTTATAAGGATGGCGCCGGACCTGCTGGGCGAGGGAGCTTGGCAAGGCATTTACCAGACCCTCACAGGCCACCTGGCCGTAACCAGCGTCCCATTTTGCCCCAGAAGTCGAAGGCCTGTGCACGAGCCGGCTTCTCCGGGTCAAACTGCCAGCTCCGCCATTCGGTCGTCTGCTGGCCTGGCGTGATGCCGTAGCGTGCCAGGATCTCCTGTTTTAGGAGGTCATAACTCACGGCCTCCTCCTCGGGGAGGTCGTAATAAGCCCACTGCGCGGATCCCTTCAGGTAGGGCGCCAGAATGGACGCCCACTCGGACCACTGCCACTCGTTCCGGGTGGCCGTCCGTTCAAAGATGCCCAAGTAGGACTCGATGTCATCCGCCTCTGTCATGGGCACCAGAGGCGGAGGCGATGGACGAGGCGGATCGGGTCTTACCCTTCAGGCTTCTGCCAACCTGGCCTTCGTTTCCTCCAACTCGCGGGTGGTTGCGGCTTGCGCCTGCTGCAGGGCCAGGATCTGGGTATTCATCCCCTGCAGCACTGTGTTAAGGTCTTGCCCTTCAGTCATCTCTCTCGGGCTCTAATCCTGCCGGCTACGCCACTGAAAAAGAAGCAATAGACAATATAAAGTTTTGGGGTTTTCCCGGCCCCGTATATTGCAGACAATCCACAATATTTCAAAAAAAGAACAGGTCAAAATATAAACAAAACAGTTCATATGCGCGACGCCTTTCAGAGGTGTCGGCGGCAATTTATAGAGGAGGGGCCGGAAGTGGAGGAATGCTGGGAAGGAACCGTGAGGGAGGATGGGACTGCTGACGTCAGGAAAGATGGTAGAGGAAGGCTTAAAGTGGACGTACTGCGGGCAGGCTATGATGGCGGAGCCGCTCTTTTCTGGAAGACAAAGGAGAAAGGTTAGTACCCCGCCACTCCTCCCGCTTAACGCCTTCAAGCAGTTTAAGATCCGTCTGCGGCCTCCTACTCGCGCATGCGTGACAATATATATATATATAGTGGCGAGTGGCTGGGGCTGCTACCCAGCTGAGATGCCCAGGAGGACCAGAGGAGGGATTGGCTCCACCAGACCACGAGGGGCCAACTGCCCTGGTGGCTTTGGGGACCACGGGTGCAGAGCTTGGAAGCTCAACCCTGTAGGGGCCCGCGGTCACCGCCAGGGGGCGCCCCGATACCTTTGGAGCCCTGGACCTCAGCACTTCCGCCACAGGGAAGTGCTGGGAGGGAAGAGGAGTGTTTCCGGGGCTCGCTCCACTATATATATATATATATATATATATATATATATATATATACATACACACATACACTGTCCATATGGTAATGTGCAAAAGTCTTAGACATTTGTAAAAAAATGTTGCAAAGCAGAAATGCAAAAATATTATTTTAAATAGTTTTTATTAATCCTTCCTGTAAAGTGTAGTAAATGGAGAAAATCTCAATCAAATCAATATTTAGTGTGACCATCTTTTGCCTCAAAAACAGAAGCAGCTCTCTCGGGTCCTCTGCCATGTATGAGGGACGTTCAAAAAGTACTGCACTTTCATATTTTCGTTGGAAACGGTGAAGGTGGGAGGAGTAGTAATTGGGCATTAAAAAGTTGGTAAATTGAATCACAAAGGAAGGTGACTATGTAGAAAAGTGATGTAATTTGCTTTTGAAATTCTTAGTAAATAGATTTAAAAAAAAGTGTGGAAACTTTTAGACGTTCCTCATAGTTTCTCAAAATCTTCAAGTGGTTGGTTGTTCCAGGACTATTGGTGAAATCGACAAGTTCCAAAAAGACTTTGGCTTTCTTACTTGTTTCTGTCTCTGCAATCCCAGACTGGCTTGATGATGATATAATTAGGGATCTGTGGTGGGCCATACTGCCATTAGCAAAATTTCTCCTTTTGTTACAGTCAGAATTTTTTTTTATGATTTTGACTGTGTGTTTGATGTCATGATCATGCTGCTGAATGAAGTTGGGATCGATCAAATGCCTCCCAAATGGATAAGAATCTGTCTGCAATTCTCAGTAGCGAGGGGGCCATCAATTTTGCTCAGATCACCAATTCCCTTTGCAGCAATTCAGGCCCAGATCTGTAGGAATCCTCCATCATTGTTCTTCATCTCTTTAGTGGAAAAACTGCATTTTGTTTAAAGCAAACACATTGAAACTTTGACTCATCAGTCCTGAGCAACTGCTGCCATTTTCCTTCATCCCTGTCCTTGTGTATTCTTGTGTAAGTGATTTGTTACCTTTATTTTCACCTTAGAGGAGTGGATTTTTTGATTGCAAATTCTCCCATTTCTCATAAAACGTCTCCAGACTGTAGGTGGGTGAACCAGGGTCCTAGTGGTTTCTGCCAGCTGATAGTGGTGTTGGACATCATCTCATCTGCTTCACAGAGTTTCCGTGGCCAACCACCACGTTTGTGGATATCGCCCTCGCCCTTTGTGCTTCTGGAGAAGAGCTTGTACAGCACATCTGGCAACATCTGTCTGCAGCTATATTCTTTTAGAGAGATATTTGGTTGGTTCAGGATGTCAGGTCCCTGTGTCTTGTTGCTATGCTTACTGTTACTGTGGTATAAGGTTTGGAGTTTAAACTGCCACATCTACCACAACCTCCCCTTTGTAGTATGACTGTCCCTTGTCCAGTTGTATTCGCTCTAGACAGAGTTGTGTCTCTTACAGTTCTGTTTGCTTAATCAAGCACTGCTCTATATACCTACAAAGATCTCACATTTTTTTTTTTTTTATTTTATTTATTAATTTTATTACAATCAATACATAGCAAACAAGTTTTTACAAAAAAAAGAATTATGCTAAGAACAGATCGATCCCCACCCTTGAGAGAGAGAGCAAGCCAAACGGTGTAAAATTTAAGGCTTGTAAAAATACCTAAATCAACAAATTCTCTGTGCTTTATAAAATCATTTCAAAATATTACTGATTAGATCCTGCCATGTTTTGAAAAAGTCTGCACAGATCCTCTAACTGAGTATTTGATTTTTCCAATTTTAAATAATATAACACATCAGTTTCCCACTGACTTAAAAGAGGAGAGTTTGGGTTCTTCCAGTTTATCAGAATAAGTCTGCGTGCCAACAGTGTAGTGAATGCAATCACAATTTGTTTGTCTTTCTCCACTTTAAGACCCTCTGGAAGAACCCCAAACACAGCTGTTAATGGGTTAGGAGGGATTGTGAGTCCAAGACTGTCTGAGAGGTAATTAAAATTTTTGTCCAGAATAATGTTAATTTGGTGCAGGCCCAGAACATGTGACCTAGTGAGGCTGGGGCTTGGTTGCAACGTTCGCAGGTTGGATCATGCCCTGGAAACATTTTGGAGAGTTTTAGTCGAGACAGATGTGCTCGATATATAATTTTGAGTTGTATAATTGTATGCTTTGCATATGGAGCTTGAGTGAATTCTCTGCATTGCTACTTTCCACTCCTTTTCTGATATATTAATTGAGAGGTCATTTTCCCAGTGTCCTCTTGGATCTTTGAAAGGAAGGGATTGTAAAAGGATTTTATATATTGTAGAGATGGAGTCTAACTCCTTGAAATTGAGCAATAATTTTTCCAGCGTGGATGAGGGTGCAAGATGAGGAAAATCTGGAAGGTTCTGTTTAACAAAGTTCCTGATTTGAAGATAGTGAAAGAAATTTGTAGCTGGAATGTTAAATTTGGAATGTAATTGTTCATAGGATGCAAAGACGTTGTCTATATAAAGATCTCTAAGCAAGTTAATTCCAAATTTTTCCAGATATTAAAACTGCATATGTTTGTGAGGGTTGAAAGAGGTGGTTCTTTTGCAGGTGCCACAGAAAGAAGCTTCTCCGTCTTAAAATGCTTTCTACATTGGTTCCAGATTCTAAGTGAGTGGAGCACAATTGGGTTATTAGTGTATTGCCGATAACGTGTGTTTATTGGAGCACAAAGCAAGGAATACAAAGAAGTACTGCAGGATTTTACTTCTATTGCGGTCCATGCCTGTGTATGTTCTTCTATTTGTGTCCAGGTTCTTATCGACTGTATATTTGCGCCCAGTAATAAAACTGGAAGTTAGGTAGAGCCATGCCGCCTTCTGCCTTTTGTCTTTGTAGGGTCGCTCTTTTGATGCGTGGATGTTTAGAGTTCCAAATAAATGAGGTTATTGTTGAATCTAATTGCTTAAAGAACGATTTATTAATGTATATTGGTATGTTTTGAAATAAAAAGGAGCTTAGGAAGAATATTCATCTTAACAGTGTTAATTCTTCCAGCTAGTGTGAGATGAAGGGTTGACCATCTATGCAAGTCTTGTTTAATTTTTTCCATGCAGACGAAATTTTGTTGATAAGAGCTTTATGTTTACTTGTGATGTTTACCCCGAGGTATTTAAACTGTTCTGCAATGATAAAAGGAAGGGTGTCTAATCTAATATTATATGCTTGAGAATTCACGGAAAGAGTACACTTTTATTCAGATTAATTCTGAGACCAGAGAGCTTTTGAAATTCTGTGAGTGCTGCTAAGACTGCAGGCACAGAATTTTCTGGGTCCGATATATACAGTACCATGTCATCTGCATATAATGAGATTTTCTGTTCCAGTCCTTCTCTGCTAATCCCCTTTATCTGATCAGTATTTCGACAATGTATTGCCAGTGGTTCAATGGCAATTGCAAACAGCAGTGGTGACAAAGGGCATCCTTGTCTTGTGCCACGTTCTAGTTTAAAGTAGTCTGAGCAAATGTTATTGATGCAAACTGAAGCTTCTGGGTTAGTATACAGTAATTTAATCCATGCACAAATGTTCGGGCCAAACCCAAACTTCTCCAAAATAGTAAAAGGTATTTCCATTCAATCATGTCGAATGCTTTTTCTGCATCCAATGATAATAATATTTCTGGGGTGTTTGATTTAGTTGGTGAGTATATTACATTAAACAGGCGTCGAAGATTTGAAGATAAGTGTCGGCCCCTAATAAATCCAGTTTGGTCTTGTGATATTACTGAGGGAGCACTTTCTCCATCCTTCTAGCTATGATTTTAGAGAGTATTTTAACGTCGTTATTCAGAAGTGAAATTGGTCTGTATGATGCACATTGTAATAAGTCCTTATTTTGTTTTGGAAAGACAGTGATTAGTGCTTGGCTAAAGGTTTGTGGAAGAGATTGGTTATCTCTGGCTTCTGTAAATGTTGCTAATAGGAGGGAGCTAGCTGAGCGGAGAATTTCTTGTAAAACTCTGCAGGGTAGCCGTCAGGGCCTGCTGCTTTTCCACCTTGGAGTGACTTTATAGCATCCAGTAATTCTGATAATGACAGAGGTTTATCGAGTTCCTCCACACTAAAAGCGTCAATTTGTGGTATCTGTAATTTATCCAGAAATGCATTAGATTGTATATTGTCTTCTTTAAACTCAGTAGTATATAGGGATTTATAGTAGTCTCTAAAAGTGTACATTATATTTTTGTGTTCGATGATTTTATCTCCGTTCGTGTTAGTAATTACGAGATTGCGCTATACATCTTGCTTGTGAATTTGTTGGCTAAAAGCTTATTAGCTTTCTCTCCATGTTCATAATAATGATGTCTGGATTTGTAAATTAGTTGTTCAGTTTCTTTAGTTGTCAAGAGGTTTAATTCTGAATGTAGAGCCTGCCTCCTCTTATGTAGAGTCTCGCTTGGTAGTCTGGCATGTTCTTCATCTATTTTAGTAATTTCGCTTTAATCTCTGCTACTTTCTTCGCTCGGATTTATTTCTGTGGGAAAGATATGAGATAATCTGTCCTCTTAAGAAGGCCTTAAGAGTTTCCCAGAGTATTCCTGCAGAGATCTCAGGGGATGTATTTGTCTCTAGAAAGAATTCAATTTGTTTGGATATAAATTCAGTACAATTCTCGTCAGCTAATAGAAGCGGATTGAGCGCCATCTGCGGGTGAGTGTATGGGGCTTAGTAATTTCAGCTCCAAGATCATCGGAGCATGGTCTGAAATAACAATAGCATCGTATTTACAAGATTTAATCTTAGGCAAGAAGTTATTATCTATAAAGAAGTAATCAATCCTTGAGTAGCAATGATGTACTGGTGAGTAGAAAGAATATGTTCTTGAATTTGGGTTTAAAACCTCCAGGGATCTGATAAGTTGTGATCAGTTATAAACTTTGTAATTATCTTTGCGGTGTTAGTTGCGTTCCCCTGTGGAGGAAGTCTTATCTAAAAGTGGATTTAGAACACAATTAAAGTCCCCAGCCATTATAAGTTTATGAGTGTTCAGATTGGGAATGGATGCAAATAAATTTTGTATAAATTCCTTATCATCAACATTAGGTGCATAAACATTTATCAAAATCATTTTACAGTTAGATAAGTCTCCCATGACCATCACATATCTCCCTTCAGGATCCAATACTACATCTGATGCTACAAATGGTACTGTTCTATGTATGAGAATTCCCACCCTCTAGTTTTCTTTGTAAAACTAGAATGGAACATTTGGCCAGTCCAGTCTTTTGCAGCCGGAACTGATCCTTACTTAGTAAGTGGGTTTCCTGTAAAAATACTATTTTAGCATTTAGACCTGTTAGGTGAGAAAGTACTTTCTTTCTCTTTAATTCGTGATTCAGGCCTTTAACATTCCAGCTTACGGTTAACTGTCCCATCATGGAGACACTGATTCTGAGTTTTTGATGTCATTTATAGTCTTAACTGGAAGTGAAATAGTTTAGGTCTTAATTTCCTATTCCCCAAGAGTTGTTGCCATGCAGCTTATTATTACGTTGATAGTTATAATTATAAAGATTGAGATGATAGATTAGATATAGATCAAGCCTGCTCTCTTTCTCTTCCCCTTAACCCCCACCCTCCCTTTTTGCCTCCCCAGGTGAGGCTAAAACCCACTTCATGCAGTCCCAGTCCTCTGACATACCCAGAGACAGAGCACGTCCAAAGCACATCAAGCCCCCATGCAGTGGCGCTTTAAGGTTAAAAGATAGAGATATCTGTTACCAATATAGTCTTTAAAAGAGGAAAAAGAAAAAAAAAAAGAAAAGAATTTTGCACTTTATATATATATATATAATCTTCAGCAATTTTAGTGCATTAAGATGATATCCCCAGATAATAAACCCAGGTGATGGTGTTAAAGATGTGTCCAAAACAAGCATAACAAGTCTTAATGCAGTAATAGCAATAACAGCAAACCAAGGGTATGATATTGAACAGTCTCATTTAGGGTACACATGAAATAATTAGAAAAGAAAAAGAGGAGGAAAACGTAATTAAGCACAATAAAACATAAACATTTAGCCCTAGTAATACTAAGTAATGATAAGTAATAAGTAAGTAATAATAATATAAGAATATGAGAATATATGCAGATAAAAACCCGTATTTTAAAACAAATAGATCAGACAGTAGATTATTAATCCTAGCTTTATCATTTACCGCCATGACTCACAATTATGTATCAGAATAGTCCCGGGATCAGCTTTCTTAATTCATTTTCTGCTCCTCCTTGCTAGCGAAAACATAGAAATGACCCTGCCATTCCACTTTCAGTTTTGCCGGATACAGGAGGCGTATTTGACATTGGCTTGCCGTAGCGCTGTTTAATATTATAGAAGGCGCGCTTAATAGCTGTTGCTGGAGAGAAGTCAGGGAAGACGAATGTGGCTATTTTCATATATAATATCTTCCTTTTTCTGAGGAGTTCCATCACCTCTAACTTAAATGATAATCGTTCAAAACGAACTATAAAAGATCTTGGTCGGGTCTGACGGTGTTTGATCAGCGACGCTGTAAGCCGCTGCTATCTCAGATTCTGCTTTAAAGTCGCCCCGATTATTTTAGAAAAAGTTCAGTTGCGAATTTCACAGGGTTTAAACTTCTCGATTCTCCGGCAGGCCTTCAATTCTGACATTATACCTTCTACTCCCATCTTCTAAAGCAGCCAGTCTGTCTCCAAGTTTTTCTCCGAGTTTTTTACATTCGAACTGACATTTACTGCTCTTTCCTCGGCACTGGCAGCTAGATGTTCGCTATTTCGATCCGATTCGTGAATGTCTCACTAAGATGCTCCAATTGATCAGCAAGCGTGCTCAGTTTAACCGAGTTTTTCTCAATGCGCTCTTTAATTTTACCCAGCACCTGTCGAAGTTCAAGTTGTACTTCTTGACGCAGCCTTTCATTTGCCTGTTGGATTTCCTGTCGCAGACATTCATTGGCCTGTTTCATCTCCTGTTTTATTCCTGTTTCAGTCTCTCAAGTGCCTTTGCCGTTGCTTTCTCATTAGCCTTCTCGCTTTTCTTTATATCTTGCGTGAGCTCAGCGAGCAACACTTTCAGTTCAGATAGCTCAAATGTGCCTTCTTGTACCGTAGATGAAGCAGCAGACTCTGCTGAAGCCGGTGTCCCGCTGCTCCAGTCCCGTAATTGCGTAACTGAAGCCGCGGACCTCCCGGCCTTTTCCAGTTTCAGGTAATCCTCTCCAATCGGCGAGCTATCCACATCTGCACTCACGATCGCACCTTCGCTCCCCTTTTCGCTCTCAGCCGGCGACGATGTAGCGGACCGTGGTCCCGAGGAGTCTGTACTTTCGCCCATCTGATCCAGGTCTGTCTCTGAGAGGCCGTATCTCGAACTAGGGCTTGCTGATCGCAGCTTGGATGTAGCTTTAGTCTTCGATTCTTTCGGACCCCCCTTCTTGTTGGCCATGTTTATATCTCACATTTTTTAATTAGAAAGTGGCCTGTTACTTTGTTAGTTTCATTCTTTAAGGTCATTTAATTATTTTATTAAATTGCTTCACTTTTTGCAAAAGTAATGTTTGAAACTCTAAAATAAAATGTGCTGTTTTCTATAGACACAGTAATCCAGTAAACAAAATCATTTTATCATTTTTCTGGACTACTCTAAATAAGGAGTAAATATGTATGGTGCCAATTGCACATACAGTATATATATATATATTTCATGTTTCACTTTATGTATGCTTTTTATTTATTTATTGATGTATTTTTATGTGGGTGTATATCCTTTTCTTAGTGTTGTATCACTGTCAGCATTCTGAGGAGACTTTCTTTATTCTACAATATGTATTATATACATGACAACACATTTGAGCTTGTAAAGACCACAGCTAAATTACTGTAGAGATGTTAACAGCAAATGTGACGTAGTCTCTTCTTATTATCACCTTTCTTGTGTTTTTATAAATGACTTAATTTACTTGATTTAATAAAGTACTGAATAGAACAATGGGGTCTTAAATTCATATTTCAAAGAGGACATCTAAGAAGCTTCACAAAGAGTGGATGCCTCAAGGCTGAATGAGCCTCTGATTTTTCTGAATTTAGTAGTTAGAGATTGGGCTTCAAAGACAAAAAGCAGCATCATTTAATAAAGCTGATTTAGTAGCCATTCAGAATAGTACATGTCTTTTTATAAATATAAAACATACAATACAATTAGCCTTAATTTAAAGGAAAATAAAAAGGATGTGTTGTGCAATTCGTAAGGTGTATTTTTATATTTTAGCTCATAGTCATGTCAGTGACTATAAATAGCCCCAGTTACATAACTGTGAGTGCCATAGGATAGAGTAAGGAAACAAGAATGAGTAAAAATCCGACTTTTCCTAATTGGGCTGGAGAAGGACTATTTGAATCTGTAGAGCCTAAAATGTCACACTGGCTATTAGTGCACTTTTTAAAGCAGTTTTCTATGATTTGTATCCTGGTTTGGAACCAAGTTTTAACTTGTATTGCTAAGTAAAGGTTGGCATGGTGGCACTGTGGTTAGCGTTGCTGCCTCATGATTCTGTGTCCTGGGTTTAAAGCACACAACTGGGCACTCTCTGTGAGGAGGTATGCAAGTTCTTCATAAGCTTCTGTGGTGTTTGTCCTGACACCCTTTTTTGGTAAGTTTTAGTCAGTGCAGGTATGTGGGTGAGTGGGCACCTTACCAAGAGCTAGGCTCTGCCTTTGGAAACTTGCTTTAGATTAAGTGGGTATGTATGATCTCTGAATGCATCTGGAGGGCAATAGCAAGCCTGAAGTAGCAGTGAAATGTGGAAAACAGGCAACTCAAAACATTTTAAAACTAATTTACTCTAATTTTTTTCAAAGTGGTTTAACCAAATTTGCTGTACATATGTTTTTTTTTTTTGCAAAATTGTTTACAAAAAGACCAATAATCCACAGCTTTCCTATTTTTCTCATACCCACTTTCTCATGGGAAATAGAACTCAATGCACGAAAACGGGCATTGAACTATTTCTGTGTGACATAGTCAGCATAATATTGGATCCTCTCTTTGCCTTGTTTGGAATGGCATGATTTATCTATGTAAGGGCCTGCACATGGAGAAAGAGTATAAAGCCTTGGAACATTGCCCGGCACACCTTTGAAGCCGATGGACAGATGGGAGATAACGTCATCCGATCCTGAAATCCTTCCAGTGCAGTGACGAAAATGGCAGACTATTGTGATGTATGGCCAGCACCTCAACCCAGCGGGGATGCCCCTGAAGTAGAAGGATGGGGAAAGGCAGCTTTTTCACGACACTGCCTCCCCCAAAACACTAAATGGCAGCTCCCCTGGAGTGCAGTGGTGCCCCATATTCCCGCAGAGCATCCTAGGACTGGTAGTCCGATTTCTCAGCCCTGTTGGGTACCGTGGGTACCGCCTTGGGGGGGCTATTAAAAGGACCTGGGGCTGGTTAAAGACTTGGGATTCTCCATCTGACCCGAATGTGCTGGCAAGTCAGATGGGAGGAAGAGTAGGAGCACTTCTGGGTCAAGAACTATATAAAGGACTGGTGGAGACCCAGCAAGTGAGCTGGAGTTGGGAGGAGTGTGATGGAGCTTGCTGGAAGGTGTAATGGAGAGGAGAATTGCATTAATGTGTTTATTTAGTATTATACTACCTGTTTGATGTGGCTGTGATGCTTTGAAGGCACATTACAAGGAGGTAAAAGAAATTAAAATACTTCTTGGTGATTTTACCCCATGTCCTGCGTACTGTCTGATGGGAAAAAGGTGGACAACAGTGCCACCTAGTGCCTATTTACTTACACTGTATTCATCGAGATCCCACCGGTAACAGTCTTGCTATGGCTTCCTCATCTGTTATGCCGCGTAAATCGTCATTAAAGAAAGCTAAGTTATTTTCTCTTATGTAATTTCTTACCACTTGTATCACTATGGGAGGGGTATCGACTTTTAATATTATATAAGTAATCTTGAGGCGTTACAGTTTGAAAGTGTCATGGCGGGACCTGATGAAAATTATTAATCAATATTAGGGAGGCCGGGTGGCCCTAATGACTAAGATTTTGAGCCTTATGTCATGTCTGGCCATTTGGTCCTCTTATTCAGGCTTGCTCCACGTGCCCTGAGCATGTCATTTTACACTTTGGAGCTGCGATTATAAAAGCTTATTTAAACAATTAGTATAGCCCTGTACCTGTAAAGAGCCTTTGGGTGACATTCATTTTACAAAGATAAAGTAACCTAAAATTCTCAGATTTCTCAATCCTCTGCAGGGTCACTAGTGGCTATTGTACTAACCATGCTGGGCAGCAACAGTATTTAAATAAAAGTGGAATCAGAAGACAGAGGATGGTTTAATTGCTCAAGATGTGAAACCAAAATTGTAAATCAAAGAACATAGCAGAGGAGCTGATAACCTAAATAATTTCACATAACCAGTAGGGCTGAGTCAAAGGTCGCTGATTGACTGGACACATGGCTCCAAGTAGTTACAGAAATGTCCTCAAAGTGCCAAACTGTGGCCATCATTATTTGTGTTTGTTATTTTAATCCTAGCTGTCAGATACTTGTATTCGAAACAAAAGTGTGCTTACTGTATATACTCGCATATAAGTTGGGTTTAATCAATCATAAAATCAGACCCCGACTTATACGCCTGTTCAAAAATACAACACTTAATTTTTTTTACAACTTCTTGCCTCCTCTAATCTCACACCAGTCTCTCAGACACATCGAATTTTGTTGCAGCAGTGCAGTTACCAATTTCTTTCACCACTTCAACGACTTTTAATTTAAAACCAGCTTCATGTTTTCTTCTGATCGAACGCTCCATTGTAGATAAGGGATGCTCTTACGATAAAGGTGTATGAGGGTGTAATATACAAAAAACACAAAACAGTGCAAATGTCGCTTTGGAATAGTTTGGGTATTACCATGTGCTCACATAATAATAATAATAATAATACATTTTATTTAACATAGGTACAATACATAGAAAAAAAAGGCAGTGTGCTCCGTGGTTACTCATTCTCTTGAATCATTAGCGTGAATTTTCCGCATTCGACTTATACGACCGACATTATAAAATACTGGAAATTATACGGTGAAATCAAGCCCTGATTTATACGTGGAAGAACTTAAATATGAGTACATATGGTAGTTTGTTTCACAGGGGTGCACAGTAGGAGAGGGAAGGCAGCCTGATTAGAGCATCACACATAAAGTTTGAATGGGAAGAGGTACTGTGGTGCTCACAAACTCTGAGTGCTCCGAGTGCTTAAAGTGGGCCCAAACCAGAGGTTCTCAAAGCTTCAAATGGACCCCTTAAGTGGTTGACTCAGAATTTATTTTTTGGCACTAACCAGTATGAAGGTTGACAGCCAGTGAACTTCAGTTTATCCAAATTAAAAGTGCTGAAAGAAACTAAGGGCTTAGCTCACTGGGCTCCGCACAACTAATGACGTTCACATGAGTGGGCCCCATGCAGCTCTCTACTGCATGCAAAGAGACAAAAGAGTTAGAAATGAGAACCAGAGCAGACTGCGTGGAGTTGGAAACATCAACAAGAAACAAATGGGACTGAAATGAGCAAAAGTGCGCAAGTCACGTTAACAAGCCAGCATGTTTTGAGGATGAACAAAACACTACAGCAGTAGTCAGGGTGTTCTCCTTGACTGTTAAAATAGAAAATTATCAGTTAGGGATGTAATATAATAATTTACTTTGTTTGCCATATACAGTTTCATGAATGAAGAATTTGTCATTTTTCACAACCCCATTTTACTCTCTTGAGAAACACAGAGAAGGAGAGAGAAGCGCAGGGTCAGCTGTTTGTACAGCACCCCTGGAGCAATTGCAGGTTAAGGGCCCTGCTCAAGGGCCCAATGGAGATATAAATAGTTTTTGCTTCTTTCTTTTCTTACTGTAACCTTACTTAATGGCACTATTCCTTTTTTCTTCTTTATTGTAACCTGTTTTTTTTTTATTTCCTCAATCCAGATTGCCCTCTATCCACACAGATGGTCACAGCAACAGGAATGTAATTGTACTGTGTACACAAGATAATACTGTAAATCTGAAATAAACTGGTTAGACTGTATATCAAGGCAGTGCCTTACATTTTTTTAAAAGCCAGTGCTATTGTCTTCCTGTGTGCATATTGTACATTTGAAGCTCACAGTACCAAGCAACATTTAGCTTTATGCGTTTTTTGCGGCATGTCATGTGCTATAGCCAAGCCATGATCAAACACAAAGTACAATTAAAAAAAAGTTCTCTGAGGGATTCAGAAAGATAGTTATAGATGCCTATGAGTTTCAAAGTGATTTAAAAAGATCTACAAACCATTGGAAATCTTTCATTTCACTGTCCGGAAGATCATATATAAATGGAGATTTCAAACAGCTACAGTAACACCTCGATTATCTGTCACTCGATTAACCGTCAGTTTCTGTTAACTGTCAGGGTCAAAACAAAAAAAAAATTACACATGCCAGCGCCTACCTATTATTTTACTAACCAGTAACGGCACACTGCACACGTGCACGTGCAGTGAATACACTTGACTTGAGCATTCCTATTTTCATACTCTTTCTTTGTACGTTTAGCATTTGTTTGCTCAGAGGTTGATGCGCTTGCTGCTTCCTGAGCAGCTCTTCTTTTCTCCACCCTAGCGGGCCTCTGCTTCACTTCTTTCATCGGCATCTTTTCACGTTAAAACTGATTAAGTCAGTGTTTGTGTTGCAATTACTTAGTACATTTTCTTTAATTTTTCACTTAGGCTGGCACATCACTTAAGCTGGCACTTAAGTCTTCAATCTGCCTCAAGATTGATTTAAGATATGAAGAGGTAGGGGAAGTGATGGCGAAGGTTGTAGGGATGAGAACGCTGCTGGTCACTGCGGAGAGTTGATTCTACAGGAAAATAAAATAAAAATAAAAAGAGGAATAACCTTGGAGGTCAATCACCACCCCAAAAGCGGATAGTAGACATCACGTAGTATATGTGTACCACATTTCAGGTCAATAGGTCAAACGGTTGGTGAGCTACAGGTGATTTAAAATCCTGGACAGACAAACGAACAGCCACGGTAGCGTATTATATAAGAAGATTGTCATCACTGGTGTGATCGAAAAGAAAGTCACAAAATACAAAATAAAGATTTGGGGACCGCCCCCGTATATTGTCGTGCAGACAATATTGAAAAATGCAGTGATTCAAAGTCCTGAAAGTACAATGAACAATATTACTGAAACAAAATTGCGGTTTTATAGAACAAAAAACAGGTGACAGGAAATGGTTGGCAAAATGGTGACATGGCAACAGGAACCGAAAGTGACGTCATTTTGAGGAGCCGGAAAGTGAGGTGGTTTGTGGGTGCCGGAAGTGATGTCATCAATATTGGCCGGAAGTGACGTCATCACAGCCATTTTGAAAGTTGCGGGATTAACTCTCTTCTTGTTTCCTGTTGGCAAAAGAGAGTTCAGGTAAGAACCACGTGACATCCCCTTATCTCGCGATGTTTTACTCACCTTTAGGCTCTTTGACTGCCTCCTAATCGTACATGTGTGACACTGGTTTAACAGCCTTTTTCTGCACGTAGAATAAGGTCGCTGTACTCATTGCACAGTAGGTGCCATGAAGGGCATCCAACCTAAAAAAATTCTGCTTCAGCAGATAAGTCATAGATTTGAAATGTGAAACCAGTTACACGTTTTATTAGTCCATCCATTTATTTGTCCATCCATCCATTATTTGGATTCTTATTGAGAGTTGGTTCTAAGTTTGTACTAATATAAGTGAGACTGAAAAATGGATGGATGATTTTAAGTCATTGCTGGCCCTGTGGAACTCATCTGGACTGTCATTTTATTTGGTTGTCTCCTCATCTCTTGTAATTGACTGCACAATTAGTGGCAGCTTCATTTGTATCATTTAAAACAAGTAGGTGTGTACTGACTGACTGTGTCTATGGGCAGTTAAGGGAGAGAATGGGTAGGAGTGAAGACTGAAATGACCATGAAGGTGGAAGAGCAACCCTCTTAAGAGTATTGAAGCCAGTGGTAGACTTGTGTTTGGATACAGATCACTGGAAACAGGGTCTGCCTGAGTCTCAATTTGTTGTGCTAACGTACTAGCAAAGAAGGTTTTTAACGAGGAAACCAGGAGAGAAGGCATAGACAAAGCCAGAAAACGAGTTGAACCAAATATATGTACCGCAGGTTACCAAAACCAATATGAGAAGCAAAAATCTAAATAAAATAACACAGGCAATAAGTAGTATTTAGAATAAGAAGTATTTAGAAGAAAGATTTGTTTTTGCTCAAGTTTGAACATTAAAATGATTTTTGGAATCCTCAAACTTGAATGAGGAAGTGCTGAAAATGACAACCTATAAATCAGTCACGTCATTACTGATGGTTCACGACCTATGAGGACACACTCATAATAACATGGGGAGGTGCCCTAGTGACTGAATGACAAAAATGGAGGTGACATGGTTTAATGATAATTCACAGAATCAAAAGTAAGCTTTAATTTAAAAAAACTGTCAGATTCTCAACAAACTCCTAAAGTGAGTGCAAGAATCTTTGAAGGAAAACGTTCAAAAAATTTAAATAACAAACCCATTTATAATGCAACCAGTCAACTAACAGCTAAGTCAAATGCTGGCTCCAATAGAAGTGTACAGGTGGGCTCAACTCATCATTCATACTGACAGAGTGGGTCTGGCAGCCAATAATCAAACAGAGTCCCACCTATCTATTACGATGAATTATTGTAAACAGGTTGTTTTGTCTGATTAATCCATGATTCAAGGACGTGGCTATCATAAAAACCCCAGAGATGTGTCAGAGATGTACACTGAAAGAGATGATGCAGTGATTTTGTGGCATATATTAAGTGCCTTGACTCAAGTTGGGTGACATTTCTTATGGGCAGATAAAGGGTCTTGAGATTCTGCAGCCAACTGTTAGGTCATGTGTTCAACTTGAGAAAGAAGAATGAAATTCCTAAGAAAATATGGAGATAAAACATGCTGCACCCAAATGAGGCCTAGAATCAAACTGGAGCCCTAACACCGCAAGGCATTAATACCTCCTGTTTCAGTATAACATGACACTCTTGTTAAAATTTGTAATCCTAAAATTGATTGTGTAGGCTAAAGAATGGTATGTTGTTTTTATAGATTATAAATGCATTATGATTCTTCAAAACATCATCAGGCAGTCTCTTGCAGATTTTTTTTCCATAAAGATAATGATTACTCACAAATTGCTTGTATTTAATATTGACAATTCTAAGAAATGCTTTTTCTGTTTTACCAGAGCTCCATAAAGTGTTTGTAGATAAGGATAGAGCGATGACTTGAAGGAGAGTTAATATTAAACTCATTAAAGTTTACATTATCCAGTGTTTAGCATTTGTGATTGAGTCAAAAAAGCCATCTGCCCTAGGCAGATGGCTTATCTCGATAGGCTCATCTCATTTAGCAAACAAAGTTTGTCTCTCTTTCTTGAAATGACAACCCAGAGGGGAGTCCTGGAGCTTCTGTTTCATGATGAATTATCAGCAGGTGTTTCTCTGGTGAATTAACACGCATTTGATTTTTGAGGGTTAGCCTCTGTGCCGTATTGGTGAGACGTAATCATTAAGGTTATGCCAATTAATCAGTTCCATTGGCTTGCAATTAGCTTCCCTGACTATGAAATCAAATAGGGCAGTGAAAAGACTCATTAAAATGTGATCATCTGCTTTGCTCACTCAGCCTTCACCGTATTGGATTTACCATTAGGGTGCAGAATCTTCTGATTGATCCTGATTTGGCTCTCTAGGATGTAACACAGACTTGATCTCAGCTATACAAATATAATCTATGATGGTTTAAATAAAGTTTGCTGCCCCTTGTCCTAAATACCTGTCATTTCTTGTCTTTCCAAATCACTTTTGATGCCACTTCATGCTTTAACTGCCTCAATGTTAACTAATCAGTTCTATTTTTCAAAAGAATAAGATGTATCTGAACATTACATTACACTTTCTCTTTAAATTAACCACCTTGTCAGTAACTCTTGTTACATAACTGACACAGAAAATCACAGTAAGTACAATCCTAAATTTGCTCAATGTTTGGATGTGGCATTTGTAAAAATAGTAATTTTGTCACATATTGTTCTCCACAAATTGATCTGGCAAAATTTTACATCGGGCACCCTTCCTGATGTAACACACGCTTTATCTGGGCTTGTGACTTGCAAAAAGAAACACACTGGTTTGTGCACCCTGCAGGCCTAAGAGGAGGTTTGTGGATGTGGTGAGAGAGGACATGCAGGTGGTGGGTGTGACAGAGTAAGATGACGAGGACAGAGAGATATGGAACAAGATGATCCGCTGTGGCAACCCCTAACGGGAGCAGATGAAAGAAGAAAAAGTAATCATGTCACATACCTTGGGGTCAGATAACCACAGAAGACCGTGAGAAATCGGAAAATAAGAAGAGGCTGTTTAGTCCGTCAGACTCATTTAGTTGGCTAATAACTGTGCTGCTCCAAAATCCCACCCAAATATTTTCAAAAGTTAAGAGTTGCTTGCTTTAATTTTGCGACCTAGTGGTTTCTTGCAGATTCTCAATGATGCTATCTGTGAAAGGTGCTTCCAGGTTCTTTTTGAATGCCCTTCTCTTTAATTTGCTGTAGCATCCTCAAATTTGAGATTCAGCAGTTGCTAACGTGTGTGGCACAGTGCTGTCCAATAGCCCAACTGGGATCAGAACTGAGGCCAATGTTGTCTGCACAATGTCCACTTAGGTTTTTCTTGCTTATTCAGCTCCCACCAAACATTTTAAAGACGCATAGGTCTTAGATCTTGGTCATCAGTGCCCTAAATTGGTGAATTCTAAGTGTGTGTCCTCCAATGATGTACTATTCTATCGAGAATTAGATTGTGACTTGAGTGGTTGCAGATATAGAATCCAGCTCTCATTGATCCTTAGTGTAATAGGTGGGTGGAGAAAATGAATGAATGAAAATTCATTATTTTTCAGAATCAAATTGATTGATTGCTTTAAACAGATAGATTAATTCTACAGAATCCCTGAAGGACTGAGAGCAGACATCTTGGTCAGATTTTGCCATTTACAGACTGCCCCTCCAATTCCAGCCATCACCCAACTTAAAAGGAACAACTAAAGGTATAGCAGAGCCACCCCTGATTCCAAGCTTGCTGTGTAACCCTGATTTGAGTCGTTCGAGTTGTCTGTTTTTATATGAAACATTTATTTATGCCTATTTTTTTGTGCAAATTAACATCAGTACTAATCGAAATACAGTACTGATAAACAATAAGTTGTCTTGTAGTTTACTGACATTTAGCAATGACTGATGAATGTTAATAAAATGAACTGCGTTTATTTAGGTTACGTTCTTTTAGGGTTAGCGATTAGCCTTATTGTCCGGCCCTTTCAGAGGTAGTCATCTGGATGCAACAACTCTGTCAGGAGTAGCTGTGGTTAAGTGTAGCCCTTTGAGGGGAAGCAATCCAAGGACGGATTGAGACGTCTGTGAATCCTGAGAGGGACGGCTAGTGAGCAGAGTAGCTTGTAGCCCCTGGTAGGGTTTCATAGTTGAGGTAGCCAGTGTTAAGGTATTCTTCCTTTGAATCTGAGGTTACCTGAGTTAATGTTAAATAGGAAAGTTATGCATGACTTGTAACCTCTAAGGTTCATTTATATTTCCTTTTGTGAACAAATCAGATTCATAATTATATTACTGCTTTTCCTTTTGGTTATTTAAATCACTTAGTCACAGAATAGTACTGCAAATTATGTGGTTTTAAGCTAAATTGATCAACTGAAAATATATAAGCACAACCCTGAACATCTTGAAGTTGACAGTGGACTCATCTAACAGAAGATACTAATGGATGGAAGGGTTTAAAGGCCACATGGAGGAGCTACTGGGTAGGGGATTAGTTGTGCTAGACTGGAAAGGTCCTCAATATTTTTGTTTTTTTTTATGATGTCAGGATACCCTAGTTATTGTTTTAGGGGTTGGAGCTACTGTAGCTTTCTCTTATCAGGCTAATTATTCCAAGCAATAATAAGAATGGCATAGGAGCGTGACAGTATGTGGACACAAAGTGTATAACAACACAAGTTGCTTTTGTTCATCCGAGTGTGAAATCCCTTCAACTAAGAATATAAGTAATGAAGGCAATGAGATGTGACCAAGTGACCTAAAATGCTTTCTCATTGAAAGCACATTGCCTGCCTACAGGAAAGCCATAATTGCTGCCATACCAGTTACCGCATTTATCATCCGTGAGGTAGAAGGGACTTTTCTGCTTCTTCTGTTGAAAATTTTTCTGCTTAAAATTTTAACTTTCTTCTGAAGCCACTTATCAAGTTACAAAGGAAAAATAAATTATGATATGTTTCTGGTTTTATAGAACAGACAGCTTTTTTTTTTTTTTAGTAGGGACCACATAGTGTTTCTAGCTGTAGCAATTTGAATTTTGATCTGTTGGTCCATTTTTATTTCATATCACATTTTTAACTCTCATGGACAGCAGCTTGCACTGCTAATAATGGTATTATTTCATCTTATTGGGAAATCACTCTCATGGACAGATGGCACTGTTGATAATGGTATTATTTGATCTCATTGGGAAATCGCCATATATTGTTTTTGAAATTTCATATGTATGGAGTCATTGAAACAATGTCTGTGATTTACAAACATTACATCTCTTTAAAAATAGAAAAACATTTTTTTTTCTCGGAAATAAAACTTAAGAGTACTTGGACAACTGAAAGATGAATAGAAATGTTTTATGTACGGTGCCCACCATAACGTTTGGGACAAAGACGCAAATTTTCCTTGATTTATAGCTCTGCTGCACAGTTTAAAATTCCAAATCAAGCAATTGCAGACTTTCATTTAAGAGCATTTCCATGCATTTCAGTCACAGCATGTAGAAATGACAACAGTTTTTCTACATGGCCCTTCTATGTATTAGAGCACTGTAGTGTTTGGGACAATTGGCGTCAGAGGTGTGTTTGATTCCTTAGGTGGGTTTCATTGCTTCATTAGTGCAGAAATAAGATACCTCGGTTTGATTCTACCTTTTGTGCAGTTGCTATTGTTCAACATGAGAGCTGTGCCAATGAAAGTCAAAGAAGTCATTGTGAGGCTGAAAAACAAGAATTAAAACATTAGAGACATTGTTAAAACCTTAGGATTACTTAAATCAACTGTCTGAAATATCATTAAAAAGAAAGAACGCTCTGGTGAGCTCCATTATCACAAAAAGACCTCCACTACCGATGATAGTAGAATCCTCACTATGGTAAAGAAAAAGCTCTTAACGCCTGTCCGACAGATCAGAAATAGTCTTCAGGAGACAGATGTGGATGTGTCAGAGACTACTATCTGCAGAGGACTTCATGAAAAGAAGGCAACAAGAGCAGGATGGCCAGGTTACAGTTTGAGAAAAAAAATGTACTTATAAGAGCCTGCAGAATCCTGGAAAAAGATCTTGTGGACAAACAAGACAAAGATGAACCTGAATGAGATTGATGGGAAGAGCAAATTGTAGTGAAACATGGGAACTGCCCAAGACACAAAGGATACCACCTCATCTGTTAAACATGGTGGTGGGGTGTTATGGCATGGATATATATGGCTGCCTCAAGTGTATCTTCATTGATGATATAACTGCTACACAATGAATTCTGAGGTGTATAGAAATATCTTATCTGCTCAGGTTCCAGTAAATACCTCCAAACTCATTGGACTGCACTTCATCTTACAACAAGATATTGATCCCAAACATACTGCTGAGGCAACACAGGAGTATTTGAAAGCTAAAAAATGAACATTTCTTGAATGGCCAAGCCAGTCACCCGATTTAAATCTAGTTGAGCATGTCTTCCATATGCTAAAGAGAAAACTTGATGGGATAAGACCCTGAAACACACAGGAGCTGCAGATGGCTGCATTAGAGGCTTGGCAGAGCATCACCAGAGAAGACCCTCAGCACATGGTGATGTCTGTGAATCGAAAACTTCAGACAGTCATTGCATGCAAGGGACAAGCAACAAGGAACTACATATGAGTCCTTTAAAGTACCTACCATTGATGTGTCTAAAACATTTTGATGCCACCCCAGGGGGGTGTTGGGGGGGGTTGAATGGTTTGTATAAAGAAGTAAAGACGTGTTGTCATTTGTACGTGGTGCAACTGAAATGTATGCAAATACCCCTAAATGAAAGTCTGCAGTGCACACTTTAATCACATCTGAATTTTTTGATTTGTAATTTTAAGCTGTGGTGGTGAGGCGTAAATCAGGGAAAACTGTGTCCTTGTCCCAAATATTACGGAGGACACTTTTGCTTTAATAGCTTCTAGCAATGGGCCAAAATAATAACATTTTTAAATCTTTATGATACAATAGTCTTTCAAGAGTTAATACAAAATTTCTTTTGCAAGGGTCTATACAATCAAAGTTTCCAACAGGTCCTTCTCATTGTTTAGTTACAGTTGTAAAAAATTTAACAGCTCTGTTATTTATGTCCTTGTTATTGCCTTACTTCTCCTCCCTCCTTGCTAATAATGTCTTTCGAGATCAATCCACTAACAAATTAAAAATATATGCCTGCAACAAAATAAATGACTGCTGAGACGTGAAGCTTCAAGGAAAAAAAAAAGTGAAATACCCTGCTTAATTTTTCAAAATAAATAAAACAAAATGGGCATCATGCCCTCTATTACCAGCGAGGCTGAATGCATTTAAGTCTATTGATTCAAGTTCATTATTTGGAAAGCAATTTATAAATGGTTGACATGATGGAAAACAGTCAGCGTCTGATTGTGATTATTAAATGGGCCAAGAAATGCAATTGATTTGAATTTAACTCCTTTAAAATTGAAGGGCATGCTCATGGATTATAACTAGCTAGTGATCGCTCATGTGGCTCTTGATCCCAACGTCTTTCTGGTGACATGGCTGGATTTTTTTTACCTTCAGTAAGCTGATTTCTGTTTGCTGCAAAATGAAACTTTCTCTTTGTCTTTTGATGAACTGCTTTGTTGGGATCCATATTTTAAACAAAGAAGTTCTGTTGTCATCTATATGTACAAGTCATGTAGTTAGTTACACTGATTTAGCTGCCTAGTACTCATCAATTTGTCTTCGGCTTTTAGTTCACAATATTTCACATACCTTTAGTATTATGGCAGCATCCAGTTCTACAATGCCAAGTAGAAAATTGCTATTGAAGAATACAACGGATATGATGTGTGGACCGTCTGTTGGGCAGGGTACCGTGATTCAGTGGTTAGTGCAGCTTCGTCACAGATTCAGGGTCCTGGGTTTGAATCCATGATCGCTCATTGTCTGCTTGATGTTTGCACATTCTTTCCATACCTGTTTTGGTTTCCCCTCGGACATTCTGTTTTCTTCCCTAATTCTTATAAAGTGTTGTTAGGGTAAATGGTGATTTTAGAATATCCCCATGTAAAACTTAGGGATGGACTGGCACATCATCCAGGATTAGTTCTTGCCTTACACACAATGCAGTTGGAGTAAATTATGGATTAATTGTGTTAGATAATACTATGTTCTGTCTAGCAGAAAAAATCTGAAGTTAATCTAATGTCCAAAGTGGAAACAAATAAGTGTAGATACTCTCTGTTCTTGTTGTCTTCTTGCCTCCCCTCTTGATGCGTTGCAAATTTTATCCATTGTGTTAATCAACATGCAGGTTAGATGTTGGCGGCATCCCGTCAGAGTTTTGATCAGGGTGAACATTAGAACATTTGATCAGAAAGCACATGCAGGGAGCCCCTTGAAATTTTGAGGACAATTTTATTCACATCTTAGATTGGAGAGTGGTGAGGGAAGGAAATCACAGCAGGAAGTGCAATGCTGGTACACAACCAATTACTGCTGGACCACTTCAAGCCCTGTGCTTATCTGAGAACTGTTATGTCTTGAGTGCAATATCATTTTAAATGTCAGGTCAAGTGCCTTTATTGTCATAGCAGCATACAGTGGCACGAAATAATGCTTCCCCGGACCGTGTTGCAACATATACAAAAACACAGGACAAGTGCAACACAAGTAGAGAACTACACTATACTATACATAGATAAATAAATAAATGAATAAGTAATAAATAATAAGTAACTGAATAGACCATAATAGTTTGAAATAGATAGTAATACATACATTAATAACAACTAATAATTAAAAACAACCGTAGTAACAAGTGTAACAAATGTACTGCATATAAATAAGCTATTATGAATAGATCTGAGCATGGTGGGGGCAAAGCACAGATTTCAGAGTCCACACATCCAAGGGGTAGAAGCTGTTGCAGAACCTGACAGAATTAGTTGAGATGTTACAGTATCTTTTGCCAGGTGGAAATGGGACAAAGAGACAGTGGGAAGGTTGGGTGGTCCTTCACAATTCTATAGGCTTTACGAATGCATTGTTTTATAAAGATGTCTTTAATGGAGGACAGAGAGGTCTCAATGATCTTTTCTGCTGTGTGCACTGTAAATTACAGTAAGAGACACTGCAGTTCCCAAACCAGAAAGTGATGCAGCTGGTCAGAACACTTTCAATGGTGTCTCTGTAGAGTGTGGTGAGAATAAGTGAATGTAAGCTTTGCTTTCTTCAACCTCTGAATAAAGTGTAGACACTGCTGTGCTTTCTTGGCTATGTTGGTGGTGTAACTCAGCTGACAATAGGTGATGCAAAGGAGGGATTTTTAAAATCTTTTTTGGATTACCTTACAGTATAAGTTACTCAATTAATTGCCACACACAGAACTTCATACAACAGCATAATGGAATGCATTATGTCACACTCAGAGCATTTCAAAATATTAGTTGTCCTGTAAAATACATTACAAAACAATCAATACCAGGTACTAGAGCAGTTTAGCTGGAGTCATTTGATAGAAGTTGTAGAGGAACACATTTAGATTAGGGTTAGGCTTGGATACACTTTGCTATTCCTAGTTGAAAGTTAGGTTAAGCTTATCCAGCTAATTCACAGAATAATTTTGAAACTAGCAGCCATTGGCATCAGAGGCAATTTATAAAGCTGCACTTTAAGTTGGTTAATTGTCAAAATCAGTGGTTGTTAAATGTTTTCTCTTGCAACCGAATTTTGCCTATTTTGTTTCTCCATGACCAACAATCTTCATGGAGCATCAACCAAGGGGTGAATTCCCCTTGGAGAAGTGCTGCTGATTGTCCTTCCAGGTGGGTGGGGGATGTCCCCTTTGGAGAATCGCTGCCTATTGTTGTCTGAGGGAAGGGGAGCGGGTTTTTGGTTTGGGTGTAGTGGTTTCAAGACTCCCATGGCAACCCATCACAAGGCATTCCACAAGCGTTTAACAACCCTTTCCCATTTAGAACTAATGTGACTCGGCGCAACCCAAGTTCAGAAAAAATGGGTTGCAACACATAGTTTAAAAAACTGTAGTCTAAAGAAAGAGTACAGATAACAGGAGAATGCTTCACATGGGGGGTCATCAGCAGGGTTTGTCCTGGAATTGTTACTTTTTCTAATTTATATTAATGACATTGATTTTGCCATAATTAGTAAACCTGTGAAATTCAATGATGACAGTAAAATTAGAGTGGCATCAGATCCTAAGATGGCAGAAAAACAATTCAAAAATGCTCGGACAGTCTTCAAAACTCGGAAAACATTCATAAAATGCATTTTAATATAGACAAATGCATGCAGGCAAAAGGAACTTCAATTAAAAATACAAAGTGGGCAAGAAGATGTAAACCCCCCTAACTTTAAAAAATAATTTGGGTGAGAATTTGAAACACTTTTGTAATCAGCTAACCAAATGAGCTTTATGGACTCAGTGGCCTCATCTTGTTTGCTAAATGTCTTAATGCTGTTATGTACACAGTTTATCCCATTTCAGTACTTAATTAAGTGTATCACTACATGCGCTACCAATCAAAACAGCCATTTTCTAGTTTTTATTGAAAAATAAGCAGTCAAGTCTAGTGAATAGCCTCAAATGGTACAAAGGTAAAAGGTAAACTACCAGTGGTTAAAGAGTGGTTTTGAGTCCCCCCTCGTATTATCCATATATACTCTAGATGTATACAATGATCAGTAACAACATTAAAACCATGTGTCTAATATTGTGTTGGTACCCCTCATGCTACCAAAAGCAGATTTTGACCATTGAAGCATGACGTCCACATGGCCCCTGAAGGTGTCTAGTGATATGTTGCACAAAGATGTTACCAGCAGATCCCAGCAGACAGCAGACTTGTAAATTGTAAGATGGGGCCTCCTTGGGTCAAACTTGTTTTTCCAGCACATCCCATAGATATTCAGATTTGGGGAATTTGGAAGCCAAGTCAACACCTTGTACTCTTTTTCATGTTTGTCAGACCATTCCTGAATATTTTTTTCAGTGTGGCAGGGCACATTGTCCAGCTTAAAGAGGCCACTGCCATTGGGGAATAACATTACCAAGAGGGGTGGACGTGGTCTACAACAACCTTTAGGTAGGTGATACATTACATCCAAATGAATACCAGGACCCAAGGTTTCCAAGCAGAAAATTGCTCAGAGCATCATACTGCCTTTTCCCATAGTGCATCTGCAGTCATCTCTTCCCCAGGTAAATGGAGCACACACACCTGACCGTCCACATAATCAAAAGGAAACCAAGATTCATCAGACCAGATCATCTTCTTCAATTGCTCCATTGTCCAGTTCTAATGCACATGTGCCCATTGTAGCCACTTTCAGTGGTGGACAGGGATCAGCATGAGCACTCTTACTGGCTTGCAGCTTTACAAAGCATCATGCCGCAAAGGAAGAAACAGTGAAAACCAGCTATATATTAGCTCACAAAATTGCTAAAAGAAGCAAACCATTAAGAAAGAATTCAGACAACACAGGAAAAGGTTTGGGGGCAGCCGCCCGCATACTTGAAGTATGGCTGCCAAAGATGAAGGTTTGGTTCATATTAAACTGTCTTAACAGATCTCAGTTCAAAAAACGAACAAACAGACAGTCAAACATGACGGTTTTAAAGTCAGGCAGGGGAAGTGATGTCATCGGTGCTGGAACTAAAGTGAAGTCAACAGCCATCCCAAACCCAACCCAACCACCTCGCTCCCTAACCCATGCCCATAACAGGAAGTGATGTTATCAAACCAAGGCGTAATTTCCAGTGGTCCGTCTGTACACTCTGCCACCCCCTGGTCTGGCATATAAATAACTTCATTTGAGCCTTTTAGCTGCCTCCCATGTGCATGTGTGTGACACGATTTTCAGATGGACAATTTGTAAATGAGTGCTCTATGGAGTTGGCGTCAGTCCTCTTGCCCAGAGAAGAAGGATGCGCTTGAACATCTGTCCCTCTCATGGCAAACATTTACAAGACGAATTAAGGAAATTGTGGAGAATCCGGTACTACTGCTGAAACACATGGTGGAAAACTGTCAGCTTCTTCTTCTTGGCTTTGGGTGAGAGCTGTGAGGTTCATGACACAGCACAGCTGCTGATTTTTGTGAAAGGAATAATGAAAGACTTTGAAAAAGACAAGATCTGATAAGGATTTATTTACTGAAGTCGCTACATGCATACAAAGGTTAGGACTGCAGTGGGAAAAGTTAGTTGTTCTGACAACTGATGGTTCACCTAATTTGACAGGTAAACATGTTGGACTTTTAAAAACAATGCAGGAAAACATGGCTTCGACATTGACCCACCCCCAAAACTCATGTTTTTACATTGTATTATTCATTAATCAGTGCTAAAAATTATGTGGTTGATTTTGTAATAAATACTGTAAATTTCATCAGGCCTAAGGCATTAAATCACAGAGAATGTGTTACACAGTTGGAGGAGCATGAGACTGATCACACTGATCTGGGCCACCACACAGCTGTCAGGGGGCTAAGCTTGGGCAAAGTCCTTAGGTGGGTCTGGGATCTGAAATCAGAGATTCAGTTTTGTCAAATGAAAGGAAACCCCATTCCTGAGCTAAGCAGCACTAAAGCTCAGATTTAGCATTTGCTGTTGACGTGACTGCACTTATGTATGAACTGAAAATAAAATTCCAAGGCAAATGTCTTTTTGCATATGATATGCACAAGCTATTCAAGGCCTTCATGAGGAAGCTGCTACTTCTCTCTCAACAAGTAGAGAGGAGCACATTAACACACCTTCCCACAGTGAGAGGGAGGAATCTATCTACTGATCAGCTTAACAGATATGCAGCCATTTTCTGGGCACTGCAGGGTGAGTTTACCAGGTGATTTGAAGACTTTAAAGCAGTGGTAACTGAAATGTTCACCATCTCCTCTCCTTTTACATGTGATGTGGACAGTGTGCCCAGTGAGGTACAATTTGAACTCTCATAGACTTGCATTCTGATGCATGTTTGGCAGAACACTTCAAGTCAGTGCCATTACTGACATTCTGCAATTCTTTCAAAAAGGAGAAATTCCCACACTTGAGAAGAATAGCACAGAGAATTCCTGTCCTCTTTGGACCGACGTACATATGTGAACAGACATTCTCAGTAATGAAATTCAACAAGTCCAGGTACAGATCTTCTCTCAGTGCTTACAATCACTCTGTTGTATTGCAAATAGGAACATCAGGAATTACAGCAGACTTCGGAGCTCTAGCTGAAGCTCATTAAAGACTCAGTTCTTCCCACTAAGTTGTCAAAGGTACAGAGACAATACAATACTTTATCAGTGATAAATGCAGTAATATGTATTTCATATTTTGCCTTTACACAATCGGAAATTGTAGATTGTGTTAGAAAGCATGCAGTACTGTGCGTACAAGTGGGGGACCCAAAAATAACGAGAACTTTTTTCTGGAGGCTGTAGGGGTGTTAGTTCCGACATTTGCTGCTAGCTGCGTGTACTAAACTGCCCTTTGCATCATTTGGCCAAGCAGTGTCCTTGGGGAATGGTCTGTAAGGTCAGTGTAATTTTTTCCTTGAGCCACTGTTACCATCTTCATTGATTTTGTGATGGTAGACTTGAAAGAATAACGTGTTTACATCAAGTTCTGTTTCCTTTTGGGGAAAATAGCAGCAGAAGCTGACACAATGCTTCGATCGGCTTTAAAAGAAGAAGCTTTGAGCCAGAAAGGGTTTTTACCGTAAAAATGCTCAAGTGATTACATGATTCTGTGTGGAGAAAACGACCTGAATCAGGCGAGTGGCTTCTGCATCACAACAACACACCCACACAGCATTGAGTGTGTGGGAGTTTCTCGTGAAAAACGGGATGACAGTGGTCTCCACCACCTCAATTCCCCAGACCTTGCACCCTGCGATTTTTTTTTATTTCCAAGAATGAAGAGGGACCTTAAAGGAAAGGAGCATTTACAGGATGTAGAGGAAGTCAAGAAGAAAATGACAGAGGCACTGAAGGCTATCATGTTGCAAGAGCTTCAGAATGGTTTTGAATAATGGAAAAAGTGGTGAGATAAGTATATTGTGTCTCAGGGAGAGTATTTTGAGGGTGATTACATTTTGGAAATTTTCAAAGAAATATACAATGTTTTAAAAAAAAAACACTCGTTCTTTTTGGGTGCCCCCTCATATGTTCAATGGTTCAACGTATCAAATAATAGCTGCGAATATGTGGTCTATATTAATTTTATTATGGTGAAAAATAACATGTTTACTGCAATGTAACAGTTGGCAGAATGTGTTCAGCCCACCTCAACAAGCTAGTTTTTTCATGTGTTCCCCCATAAAAAAAAGTTGCCCACCCCTATGTGCATCAGTGAGCCTTGGGCAGCCATGACCCGGTTGCTGACTCACAGGTTGCCCATCCTTGGATCACTTTTGGTGGGTACAATCCACTGGCATACTAAGAACACCCCAGAAGACATTGTCATTTTGGAGATGCTTTGGCCAAGTAGTCCGGCCATCACAATTTGGCCCTTGTCAAAGTCACTTTAGACCCTTATGCTTGCCCATTTTTCCTGCTTTGAGCACATCAATTTCAAGGTTTATTTTCTCCTGTTGATTGGAATCTTTGTTTTCCACTTCTTTTTTTACTGATCAATCTTACCTCAGTTATAATGCTATTATATTATCACAATTTTTATAGTAGTTAAAATTTTCTCTGTTTTACTGTATGTTTAATGTAACTTCAGTGCTAATACATGTAAATGTTTAATTATGAGATAGTTGTAAACTTGTGCAAGCATTTTTCAGTGAAAAGCCCTGTACAAAAATAAACTGAAAACTGAAATTAAGGTGTTAGCACTTCCCTGGTTGACAAGTCCATCCTTGAGATTCTATGGTCCATTAAGAACAAATGCCACTGTAGCATAGATGTTGCACTGGCACTCTGTGATACGCCTTTATTTACAGTGGCTGACAACAAGATACAGATTTGCAGTTTCAAGAAGTCATCTTTCTTCCAGCTTATTTAGGACATTTTTAAATAATTCAGAAATGCAAAGAGAAAATTGTGCCATTAATTTTCCATCTGCAGGAGTTGTCCGTTTTTATGTATTTTTTAAGCAGACAGCACAGATTAAATGCCCTAATTTGCTTCCAGGAATGACTACAGCTGTGTATCCCAGAAAGCTGGCTCTGTGATGCATGGCCACGTGTCTACAGCTGTAGACACATCTTCATCGTTCTCCTCTGAGCCAGTCCCTTCACGTTCCACACCGCTGAGGCCTTCATTATCATTGCTTTCAGTTTTTGGCACAAACATTAGCAAGTGTCAGCTACATTATATCCTCATTATATCACTGGGCTGCTAGTGGGCAGGAAGCAAATGCAGCATGTTAGTGGGTCACTCGCCACGTCTCCATCCATCTCACATCATCAGCTTCATAAGTATGAAGTCAAATCTATGAGAAACTCTGAGGCTTATACCATGCTGACTTTACTGTGGTCCCCAGGACTTGTCACATTAAGGCACCAATTTCCGGTTTGACTGGATGGCAAATGCAAGCCTTCAGTGCCTGCTGAGTTGAAATAAACACAAAAATGAATGTGAATACAGGGGCTTACTCATTAGCGGAACTCCATCCCACAGTGTCTTCATTTATCCGTGAATCTGAATATAGCTCTGTTAAAATGATTCAACTTAAAATAATTATGTCTCAGCCTTTCTATTGATACAGTGTGAGCGGGTCAGGGTGTGTGCGTGAATGTGCCCTGCTATGGACTGCCACCCGATACAGCCTGGGCATGAACTCCCCACAGATCTACCCTGGACCAGTAGAGTAGGAAATGGCTGGAAATGTTAGCCACAGTTTTTTGTTTCTGCATGTTGTTTAAAAATTTTTCACTTAACATTTTGCACTAAAACAGCCAGAACGTGAAAAGGACACCTAAGTTAAATATAAGTAAGAAAGTATATGCAGGTCATTTGGACTTAGTGAGCTGGTTTGAAAGTCAGAGCATTTTTTAATTTTCTACTCACTTTTTTTTACATGTTTTTAACAGTGAGTCATATTCAAAAATGACAGTCATAATAGAAAGTAATTGCATGTACTCGTAGTATACATAAAAAAGCTTTTTTAATACAATCTTATACCATTTAGCTGAAATTGCTTTCATATACAGCAATTTTCAACTTAAGTGATGAAAAGGTTCCTGTGCTTTTGTTAATTCTTGGATGTGGATGGTCTATGGCTGATTGAACTTCACATTCCTTAAGTATATATATTTTAAAAGTACCTGATGGAGATTTTAAAATTTGTGTTGAAGTCTCAAGCTAAAATTGTTGTTTGTATCCGAACATGATAGATAGCATTTCATGGATTTGATCATGAAAATATGTGTAGTCAAAAAATATGCATTAACATCCAAACAGATTTATTAAACCTGGTGTATACACATTTCTATGTAATTTACCTTTGGAAATCATAATGATCTTGTAAATGTGTGTTCATGACTGTGCCTTGATACCATTCATACTCATACAAATAGAATCACAATGCTACAAACGCCCATTGGCTACTAGAGCAGCCTCTTTTCTGACACAGTGAGAGCCCACAAACTGCATTTAAAAACATCTGGCAGTGCTCTAAAACTGAGCATGCAAGATCATGTGCAGTGTTATAGCACCTCTCCAGTATGTCCTGGTGTTCCTCGTGAAAGGTACAGAAGTCTGAATGGGTAGCCATTGTCACCTGCCACAGGTAATGACATGATTGCTGTTACAATGAATAGTACAGGCCATATGACACACTGAGGGTTCACCCAGTTACCTTACCAACAAGCCAGTCAACACGTACAGTACCATCATGTTTGCTAAAGCTAATTAGCATCAAAATAAATGAATCACAGGTTGTTCCAGGCCTGAAGACATAATATTTGTCAGTCTCATCAGTCTTGGCATCACATATGACATGTGCATTTAAAGAAAGTAACAGCTTACCACTTACAAAAGCAGCTTCATTCTCACTAGGTGCCCTTATTGTCATATGAGTGCAGTAAAGTGACAACAGGTAGGTTACATAAACTGATGAAAAGCCAAAAATGTTCTTCAGTGCAAATATGCAGGATTAGCTCTCTTAAAAGAGAAGTAGAGTCTGTAAATCAAATTCAGCACTTTTGTGGTTTAATATGTTTGTTACGTCAGAGCATATTATAATAATGACTCTGTGGGTCACTATTTAGCTAGTTTGACTCCATTGCTTGATCAAGGTTGTCTTCATTTCCCAGTTTCCCCCAGTTCGCATGAGTGTTGCCATTGATTTCAATGGAATGAGAGTTTGGCAGAAAACACTAGAACATTGCTACATGCTAGAGTTTTATAAACCGCTCAGGTGCTAAAATGCTTATGTGTGAATAGTGTCAATGAAAATAAAAGCAAATATCTTTTCAAGCAGTTTATAAGCATTCTGGTCTAGAGCTAAAACAATAGAACAATGCTTTGGTGTGTATAGGCTCTAAACATCATTGCAGACCAGGTACAATCCTTTATTTCCCAATGGAAGCATCACATTTCGCAGGATTATGTGTCCTGCTGCACTGCACACATTGTTCAAGAATAGTTTGAGGAACATGATGAAAAGTTCAAGGTGTTTCCTTGGCCTCCAAACTCCAAAGATCTCAGTCCAATTGAACATTTGTGGAATGTGATGGAACAATAATTCCAATCCACAGCAGCTCCACCTCACAATTTGTAGGAATTAGGTGATCTGCTGCTAACATCCTGATGCCAGATACCACAGGACACCTTCAGGCAGCAGAGGAGCAACCGCTTTTTAGGCAGGTGAACTTAATGTTTTGGATATATATTATACTAGGTGCCCCTCGCAACTCCACCCATGTAGTAGTGAAACAGAACAAACTTTAAAAATCAATAAAAAAATTTTAAAAAATGTAATTGTGGCCAAGCGGAAGGTAGGTACATTCCAACATCAAACATTGACACTGTACCTGATCGTGTACAGCTCTGACGGGAGAGCATCTTCCGCATGAAGAGAAAAGCATGTGGCCGTGATATCTCTGGTAATCAGCAGCTACCCTCTAAAACACACGTAGCTCTGATTTCTCTTTCAAAAACATCAAACATTCCTCCTTAACAATCATTAGATGATAATGTCTGTGGAACAAACAGGTATCACTAGCTAAGCGGAGGCAAGGTACGCTCCAACACATGGCGAGAGATGGACCGACTTAAAAGGAAGCTGGCGCATGAGTGAGGAGGGCCCCCCTCCCCTGAGCCAGCAGCGTCTCTCTCAGATTTGTGCAAATAACTAACTATAATACATAGTGTGATGAGAGAAGTCGCAAAATCAACCGGAATGTTTAAGCAAATTATAGAAAAAAAAACAGATTCCTCTAAATCCATCTTGTGAAAAGCACACAGACAGACGTTGGATTTTATATATATAGAGAGAGATATATAGATATATAATGACCAAAAATATACTTCAGAAATACAGCCATGTTTTTTGGCAACAAAGCAAACTTTGCCTTGGTATAATTCTGGAAAAAAAAAATTTAACGCATTATTTCTTTGCTTTTTGACAATGTATCCTGCCAGAGTTCTTGGAACTGAAAGTTCAGCAATTGAAAAGTAGGGCTGAAATTGATCAGAAGTGTGTGTTGATGGTGGTGTTCGAAAGCTGGCCTCCTACTCCCACTGCCAAGAAGAAATCAATGTAGAGTTGTTCATGTAGAGTTGTTTTTTTCTGTGTACTCCTGTTTTACTTTCGCACTCATATCTTTGGGGATGGGAAAGGTAAATTATTGATTCTAAACGATCGACTGGAATCTCCTCCTGGGCTATTCCTTCACTTAAGTCAAATTCTACCAGGATAGTCTCCACGCCTCTGTGTCCCTGAACTGGGTTAAGTTGTTTGAACCTTTTCCATTCATTAGTTATGAAAAGGCAGTTCCATGGCAAGAATGTTCTTGAAAAAGTTAACAGTGAGAAATTTTGTCTTTCATTTTCAATTCTCCATCTCCGTTTTTATTGATAGTTGCTTGTAGCTTTTCTTACATTTGTCTTATTGCATTATCATAATAATTACCAAAGTCACCACCCCAACTCAATTTATTATTGCTTCTTCCTCTACGTAGATCTGCCCATTTGTTTACATTAACTTCATCTGCCACATATCTGCTCAATTGTGAATTCTGTCCGTGTCCATTTGTATTGATTTAGCTGCCTCTAGGGTTTCTGTCAATCTGGCTAATGTGAGGCCGCACCAACCTGAGGGTGACTAATAGGGAGGGGAGCTGTTACTGCTTTGTGAAATCCATCAATCCAACAGCAGGAGCATTGGTTCACATGGGGACTTGAGTGCGGAGTGTGCAACACCACATGATAGCTGGATCACCTTGATGTTTGGGCAGCATTATAATCCGTTTCTTCAGCATACAAGGTTAAAAACTACCAATGAGTTCAAATCAGGTCTGCGGATAATACAACTGAATAAATAAGAACAAAGATTTTATTCTGGGTAGCATAGTAGTTAGCATTGCTGCTTCCACTATCCAAGAATATGATGTTTAATCCCATACATAGTCAGTGAAGTTTCCCAAAGACTTGCATGTTAGGTCATTGTGACATTTCTATATTGTTCCTTCTGGAGTAATGCCTAGCAATGCGATGATTGGGTCCTCAGCCAGAATTCGATTAAAAAAAATGAATGTAATATTTTTCAAGTGGAATTTTTTTCTCCATCATTTCATACACCGATTTCAAATAGGAATTTGTGTTTTTAAGAGAAACATTTCTTGTAAGTTTATTTTAAAAAGTGCAAGATGTTTTGGTTTAAAATGGTATTTACAGAAAACTGCTACAGATGTCAATGCAAAGCCTTAAAACTTAATAAATACATTCATTCTGCAGTGGCAAGGTTTCAGAATATATGCCTTCCGTGTTTCCGTGTTTTATGGTAACAGAAGGAAAGAAGAAGTACAATTTTATCACAGATTCTTGGCACATTTTTTCTTCAGATATGATGCTGTTGATAAATTCTAAGGCTGTTTCTAAAGCATTTGGCAACTTTACAATTGATATTAATGGCTGTACCATCTCTTCTTCAAAGTTAAATATCAGTCCTGCTACAAAATTGCTTTGTTAACATATACAGCTCTTTGTGGCAATTGCCTTAATTGTATTTCACACATGTTACAGTACTATACATCCTGTCACAAGCTAAGGTCATCCAGTTTTTACTTTCTTGTTGTCCCCCACACTAAATGCAAGTCACTGTGTGCTCAAGAGTTTATTTCTGCAGCTCTCAGATTATGACCTCTTTATCTTAGACAGTCTTCTTTAATTGCTGCTTTTAAAACCAATCTAAAGACTTATCCTTTTAAATAACCTTTTATGTGCTGAGTGTGTTTTGTAATTTTGACAGTCTTATTTTTATATTTTTAATTTTGATTGTCTTATTTTTGTCTTTTATTTTTTTCTGTGTATCTGTTTTAACATATTTATGTACAGTGTTCTTGAGTGTCATTCAAGGTGCTTATAAATGAAGTGTATTATTATTATTATTATTATTATTATTATTATTATTATTATTATTATTATTATTATCGTAAATGTACATACCTGTTCACTTTCCTGTTCACGGCTGCTGCCATGAGTGAAGTTTCATGTTAAATCACAGAACCACACACATGTCAGAAGGTGTTTTGAACTATAATGGACTGACTCCCAATCCAGGTTTTGTTCCTGCCTTGAACAGGATAGGATAAGCAGTGATCACAATCAACCCTCACTTGGATTCACTGTGTTGGAAAATGGTATATTACATTATAAGATGGTTAATTTCTAAGATAATTATGATGTATTGAGAAGTCAGGCAAAATGACATCTTTTATTGGCTAACTAAAAAGATTACAATATGCAAGCTTTCGAGGCAACTCAGGCCCCTTCTTCAGACAAGAAAAAGTACCAGTATTCAAATTTCCTCCTCCTCCTCTACTGAACAAGATGAATGCCATGGAAATTATGCAGATCAGGCTGGATATTTTATGACGACTGCCATGATGTCACAGTGTTTAGAACAGCTTCCTCAAGGACTTTGCAAGACCTGCCCATTTCTTCACTTGTTTTCTTCCAACATCACTCAGAAATGTTTGTGTTAAGTTAAATGGTGATTCTTCATTGCCCTTATGAGCGTGTGGGTATTGTTTTATTTGCCATAAAAAATATGTTTACTTTGAATAGTTAAGGTAACCAGGAAATAAAAGATCAAGCCGAAAGATTGTAACTGAAAATCTATCCAACCTGTCATCGTAATTCAAAAATCAGTGTATTAGTATAACACTAACACAACGACCACACTCATTTCTTTTGATTTATCTGTATACTCGGATAACAGAAGGTCGACAGAGGTGATTGTACAGAGGTGATCGGAGGAAGAGATCAGAAGACAAAAATATACTTGAGAAGCCAAATGGAAATCAATTTTAACATAGAAAGCCAAATCACTAAGCCAAAATCACAGTCAGAAAAGAAGGTGTGATATTCATAAACTAGAAATTCTTTAGAAAAAGCAAGCACAGAAAAGGTTTGAGGTGTATCCATAATCATGAACAAAGAGACTAGTGACACGGCCACTTAATTAGCATCGGGTTAGTGATGACGCATGACTTAACTACTGAGACGCATGTGCTAGCAACCAGTAACCAAAATGGAGGCACTCATAGAAAAAACAAAATTGCATCACGTAAATTCAAAAATATAATACTGAGGTAAAATGAATAATAACATAAGTTATTCATATAAAAATTAAATACCATTAGATTCGTCATGGACAGCACAGTGGCGCAGTGGGTAGCGCTGCTACCTCGCAGTTAGGAGACCCGGGCCCGTGTGGAGTTTGCATGTTCTCCCCATGTCTGAGTGGGTTTCCTCCGAGTGCTCCGGTTTCCTCCCACAGTCCAAAGACATGCAGGTTAGGTGCATTGGCGATCCTAAATTGTCCCTAATGTGTACTTGGTGTGTGTGCATGTGTGCCCTGCGGTGGGCTAGCGCCCTGCCTGGGGTTTGTTTCCTGCCTTGCGCCCTGTGTTGGCTGGGATTGGCTCCAGCAGACACCCGTGACCCTGTAGTTAGGATATAGCGGGTTGGATAGTGGATGGATGGATAGATTCCTCATATTTCAGAAAATTATAATTTAAAAAAATTAGACCAGAATACTGAAAAATGTATTCAACCCTAAGCTTAGCTAACAGTGTCCTCTGAATCCATTGTGTCCTGCAACCTCTTAGGTGCCCCACAAAATGGTGGCATGCATTAAAATCAAAATAGTGTTGAAAAAAGTCGCAAAAGATTCAGAACTATACTTAAACATTTCCTTTATCTCTTTTGGGGGGGTTATTTTTGCTGTTTATTTTATATTCACGCCATTTGCTTACGAGACACAGAGTCATATCATGTTACCACAATTGATGCCGCAGTGATGTTTCACTGCAAGTTTCACTGCAAATATGGAGATGATTTCATGTAGTGTTATATCTTGTTTAATAAATATTGTCAAATTCTGTAGTGGTAGTCAGTTTGCTTATCAAGTAGTCCAAGTACTAGGTTTCTTTTCATTTCCTTTCTGACTTTTGACTTTAGTTTTTGGTTTGCCCCAGTATTTCGTCCGTTCTTGTCTCTTTTGACCCTGCCATGCCTTACCATTATTCTCGTTTCATGTTATCTCCTTCATTCACTGACAATAATCATTGGAAACACTGTCCTACTACAATAACTATTTGAAAACAACATTTTCAAAAGAAAACCATGTCATAAATTAATTTTGTGACCTCCAAAGTAAGACTAGAATTGCACATAAAAAACAAAAAAAAACACACCATCATAACAAGTGGATGTTGACTGAGCCCCACAGTGAACTGACAGCCCATCCAGGGTTTATTCCTGCTTTGCTCCTGATGCTTACATGATAGGCTTCAACCCAGTATGACCCTTCCATACAAAATGTATGGAAATATCCACAGTTAGTGACTAGGTTGAGGATATTAGGCAAATCAGGCTGGCTCTTTTATGATGAATTTGAATACAGCAAGCAACCTAAAACTAAAGTAGAACCAATGCAGGCTAAATGCTAACTGTTAAGGAATTATATTCTCAACCCTTACTGAGGTAAGTGGATTTTCAAACGGTGCTTTCTACTGTTTCGCAACTTACTTTTGCTGAATGTTAGGAAGAATACCACAAAAGTACAATAAAAACATTTACAAGATACATCAATCTGCATCACAGGTGACCGGATTCTTGAAGAGCATGGTGCCATTGTGTAAGTAAATCCAAAGCAGACTCCCTGCAATTCAAAGGGCAAACTCACTTCTGTCTGTGCTTAAGTGAGCATATGGGATAGCATACAGCAAACAAATGACTGAAACAAAGAAGCAGCTCCACGCTAGGATGAAATCACACCTGGCGGGACTTGATCATAGCAGCCGTACTTCACAATATGGTAAAGACCTAACAGTCAAGGGCACAGCATGATTTTCCAGCTAAGTGAGTAACACAAGAAAAAAAAACAACTCCAGCTTCTCTAGAGAGCCTTGCAGTTGTAAGGGAATGTAAAAGACTCGAAAATAACATGTAAACCTCATGAAGTGCAACAGATCCATTAACACCTCTCCATCTGAACCCAGTTTGGCTGCTAATCCATTGATCGACCATCAGCACATCTCCTCTAAAAGCCAGGAGGATAATTGAATAGATCTTGCAAAATTAAAAAAAAACTCAGGGTTTGTAGAACATAATAATATAAATGATCCTGGTAAGTTCACAATTAGGCAGTCAGTCAAATAATCAACATAATAAAGCGTTCTGTGTTTCAATAGTTTTTATAGTTTCACCTATTTGGCAGCTTATAATATTTAGACAACTGTGTTCAACATTCCTTAGTACGCTAATCAATTCTGTCTGAAGATTGATTGCGGTCTTCCTTAGAAGTATAAAAAGAAAAAAAAACGGATCTTTGTGTGAAAATAGATAAATATACAGGTTGGCGCTCTTGTCAGTATGGATGCCAAAGCTCTGTTATTCAAGAACACTCTTCTCTCTTATACAATGTCTGATGAGGGAAAAGAGAAAACAATTGATGCAATTTCATAGTATTAGATATAATTTTATACAATAGTCTTTACTGCTGTGAGAAAATGCTCTCATTATCAATGGCGGGCCTTACAGTACATGCCTTAGGTAGTGTGCTTACAGTCCCGTACATTTTACTAAATTTTGGCCATATGCATATTGATTTATTGAGAGAGAAAGAAAATATAATAAATATATAAAGAAATAAATACTTGGTCAATGCAGTTACCTCACTGCTTAAAGGTCCTGAATTCAATACCCATCCTTTTGCCTTGATCAGTGTTAAGGTTAGGTTTATTATTCCAGAAAGGGAACTTCAATTGGTCATGTGAGTTATAACTGAATAACAAAAAAAAAGGCCAACAGAAAAAAAGAAATGCACAATGTAGCATCCTCAGACCTGCTTTTTGGGGCCTAAGGCAGGAGCCCACCCGTTACAGGACAGACGTCCATCACAGGGCCCACTCCAGAACCAACACTTAGTTACACAGGGAACATTTTAAATCACATTGGGATGTGGGAGAAGTACCCACAGAAAAACTCCATGTTCAAAAAGGCAAAGGGACGAGAAAATATGCAATAAAATCTAAAACATATGCACATTGAGCCCCCAAACACATCAACACCAACTATGACTCCTGGAGTGACACAAAATGTCTCATTTTATGCTGGATATAGGAGTATGTCCGGTAACACCATGGTAGCACTTCTAGGTTAGGTGGAACCCCCTCTGAATAAGAAGAAAACACTTAACAGCTCTCCTTGGAAGCATTAGCATCCAGCAGGAATGTTCAGGGAGACAGCAATTCCCAGGTCGTCTGTCAGGTGTGCACACGGGTGCTCTTGCCAAGGGATGCCACAACTTAAGAACTCGGGAAGGTACACAGCCCTGAGAGGGATTCTTTCCCGTGTTCTTGCAATACACAGGTCCATCTTGGAAACTATCCCAATTGGGACATCCTTCCTTCTTTGTCTTCCATTCATTATGAGTCCTTCAAGTAGACAAGGAACAATCTAGCCCATTCAAGAGACCAGTCCACCCTTGCCATCCTTAAAAAAATGTCAAACCAGTAATCAATAACATCTTGTGCGTTCTACTTATAAAATACCAGATCAGAACCAGTATAAACTAAGATCTAGCCACCTATATGTGAAAGTTGTAAATAAATAACGACAAAATAATATGTTTGATCTAGCCCAAGGCCTACTAGGGAAACACTGATTGGTACAAGACTCACGAACATAAGTCGGGCCTAAACAGGGATGGTCAAAGGGAATTAGCCCTGAACATGACAGGGGAATTGTCCCCTACACGATGATGTCCCAAAAGTTTAAAAGACCCATCAGAGAAGAACAAGATCAGCCTAAATTCAAAATTATAGAGAATCTCAATATCTTTAATTCTACAAGTTCCATCAAGAGACCAAGCCAGTTCAGTTCAGCTTAGGTAGCTAAACTTCAGGTTGTATTTGGTACAATTTGCCACATTCATTTCAGTTTGCTTGAGTTTTAGGAAAATTAAGAACCTTAGGATACTATCTATAATCCTATATAATAAAACCCCTGTGTGCGTCCAGGTGTACATGTGTGGGGACGCACGTGTTCAGTCTCTCCCTGTGCATTCCCTGTGCAGAGAGAGAGAGAGACACACACACACGCGTGAGACACACACACGCGAGAGACACACACACACGAGAGAGAGAAAGAAAGAGATGCAGGCACGAGAGAGAGAGAGACAAAGAGACAGACAGACAGGCACGCGCACGCTCGAGAGAGAGAGATAGACAGACAAACAGATGCGCGTGCACGTGAGAGAGAGAGAGACAGACAGACAGACAGACAGACAGTCGCACGTGAGAGAGAGAGAGACACGCGCATGAGGGAGGGAGAAAGAGAGAGAGAGAGACGCGTGCGCCAGAGAGAGAGACAGACACACAGGCACGCACGTGTATTGTTGCAATGTTACTTTTCTTGGTTGTTTATTAAATTATGGATTTTTCAAATGTTCATTTTTTCCCTGTGCTTAAAACTCATTAAAAAAAAGTGTTTTTAGTGACCGGTTCGTAGCGCTATAGCGCGAACTCTTGCAGTGTTAGTTTTCTCTGTTGTTCAAGATTTTCTCAGTGTTATTCAATGTTTTTACATTTAATTTACTATTACGCTGTGCATTCTATGGTGTAATTAACTATATTTGTGCTTAAAAACTTAAAAAAATATATATTTACATAAAGTTAGTATGGTCTGGAACGGATTAATTGTATTTACATACAATCCTATGGGAGAAATTACTTCATTTCACAAGTTTTGAAACGAATTACGGTTGTGAACCAAGGTTCCACTGTATTACTGTCAGAGAAAATTACAGGCATTTTATAGAAATACAAACCAATATTACTGTGAGAGAAAATTAAAGGCACACAATACAGTGACGCATATTACATTAGCCCATTATTGTAAAAGGCTTAATGTCTAGTGCTTGAATAAAAGTATAAATCTTCTTTCCTTCCTTTTTTGATGCTCTTACCTTGTTACATGTGGTCATTGGTATAAGAGAAGTAGGGTGTATTTAGCCAAAGGATAGGTCAACCCTGATGGCAACCATAAGTGGAGATGCTGATTGCAGGCTGGTGAATGTAAGCATTTGAGGGCTATAGTGGAGATTTGGGACCCTTTGTTTAGGTCTAGGTAATAGTTGGAAAGTGAGAATTGGGTCATCCAAATATCCTTCAACACGATAGATAGATAGATAGATAGATAGATAGATAGATAGATAGATAGATAGATAGATAGATAGATAGATACTAAACATCTACTGTCAAGATCTCTAGAAAGGTTGATCAATTTTTTTGGATTTGGAAATATTTTTTCACGTTTTATGGAATTGATTTTTCAGTTATAGTCATTTTGTCATCATTTTGATAACAGTTATACACATGCCAAAATGTATCTCTGATACTCTGTGCAAAGGAAAACATTTCCGAATTTCCCTAAAAGTTAACCTCAATCTTCTTCCATATGTGCCTCTAGTTGTTATTGAGGAGATCATTTTAAAACAACAGTTTGCTAATTACCTTTATAATATTCATCACTTGTGTAATATCATTGTTTAACCTTTTATGCTTATAATGATAAGATCCAAACCCTTCAGTCCTTCCTTGTAGCTCAAACACTGAAAGTCCTGGAATCTGTCTAGATGCTTTGATGTTTTGTTTCTTCACTGCTACTTTATCATTTTTGGAACATGGAGATGGAAACTTCAGACAGTATTCCAGACCATAGCCCATAGCTTAAAACAACACACAAGACTGGACACAAAATGGAATGTAACACAATATCCTTTTACGTCTCTTCTGTGCACTATACAGTTGTGGAAAAAGAAGTCCACGATGACCTACAGGTATTTCTGTTAGAGGTCTCTTAAGGTGTACTTTTACGTTTCATACGTTTCATATGTTGACTTCTGATATGTAACACTTTACATTTACTTACGTTAAATTTTATCGGCTAACTATATGTCTGTAATGATTCCACCTACTCCACATATCTCCAACGTTTCATCTAGTGTAGTATTTGTAGAGACAGCATTTCCAGAAATTATTGTGAGTGCAAGGTGACAAGGAGATGTCACTTCAGGCTATCTCATAATGATGGACAGGCAAAGTTCAGATCTAAATAGACCATAATAACAAGGAAATAAAGCACAAGGGCAAATCAAAAGAGAACGTCAGAAGGAACAGAAGGAGGTCAAAAACCAAAATCTAGCATCAGCCTGCTTGATAAATTAACTATTCTAAAAGGTGTTTAGATTTGTTTATTTCATTTATCCACTGAAAGATTAAGTTACATTGCAGGTACAGTACAGGTATGTCATTGTGGGGTGACTCATGGTCACATGACACATACGTGCATATCACATAAACAAAAGACGGTGACGGCAAAACAAAATTTAGACTTTGTCTAAATAAATAAAAATGTAGATTAAAACCTCACAACATGGATTCTTCATAATATAAACTATTATTCGGGCATTACACAAAAGAAGTAAAATGTATTTATGACAGTATCATCTAAAACATTATCATATTGTTAATTATATATTTATCAAGATAATTTCTTTAAATTAAAAAGGTAAGCTACTGCAGAAATTACCCTTTCATAACTTCTTGCATTCTTATTTTTAAGCCAGTTTTGCGCCCTTCTACATGCAGTACATTCAGACTATTGGCACTTACATCTCACATCTTGAACATTTTTTAGGGACTGGTCCAACAGTAAATGAGTCTGCTTGTGGTAGACCACCTGGAGCCACTGCAGTTTGCCTATTGGAAAAAGATTGGAATGGAGGATATAATTATTTGTCTATTCCATAAGACTTATTCTCATCTGAATGAAGTTGGTAGTACTGTGAGGATGGTGTTTTTTGATTTCTCCATTGTGTACAATACCATCCAGCCATCCCTGTTTAGACGTAAACTCGGAGATATAAAGGTGGATGAGCCTATGGTGTCCTGGATAATGGACTGTCAGGCAGACTTCAGTTTGTGATACTCAAGGACTGTGTTTCTGATGTGACCAACACTGGAGCACCACAAGGAACAGTCCTGTCTCCTTTTCTCTCACTCTCACTCTGTACAACTCAGACTACAAATATAACACCAGGTCATGTCACTTGCAGAAATTCTCAGATGATTCTGCACTTATGGGGTGTATTGATAAAGGGGACTTAGAAAGATTATAGAAGTAAGGTGGAGAACTTTGTTTCTTGGTGCAAAGAGAATTGTCTGCAACTAAACATCAGCAAAAACAAGGAACTGCTTATTGACTTTCGAAAGAGCCTCTATGGTTGGTCACCATTCAGGTAGTGGATATAGAGGTGGTCCACTTTTACTAGTACATGGGGGTCTAACGCCAGGTTGGACTGGTCTCATAAACAGAGGAACTATATAAGAAATGACAGAACAGGCTTTTTTTCCTTAGGAGACTGTGGGTCATTACATCCTTCATATCTTGTACAACTTTGTAATGGCCAGTGCGATTTTCTACACTGTGATGTGCTGGTCTGGTAACATCATTTCAAGAAAGGCCCACCAAATTAACAAGTAAATTGAAAGGGCAGGCTCAGTTATGGGGCACTTTCTGGACCCCCTGAAGGTAGCAGAGATTGGAGAATCAAAACAAACCTCAGTGCCATTATGAACAATGCTGCACATCTTCTCTCTGACACACTAGCACTGAGGCCAATGAATTATTCAGCAGAAGTGTGTCAAGATACACTACACTGGGGGGGTCCTTTATACCAACAGCAATACGCCTGCATAATGACTCACTGTGACTGTGACAGCCAAGTCAGAAGTTTTCTTTTCTTTCTTTTTAAAATTTTCTTAGTGTTGTCAGACCATAGCGTGAATATGCATGGTAAGTCAAAATTATGTTAACAGTTGAATGGCAGAAACAATTTATTCTCAAAACATATTTCATATGTGCAAGATGATTTATTCTTTTTTATTTTACTTTATTATTCCCAAAGGAAATTACTTGTTTTTTTTGCATACCCCTTGGGGTCAGAGCGCAAGGTCAGCCATTGTACAGCGCCCCTGGAGCAATTGAAGGTTAAGGGCTTTGCTCAAAGGCCCAGCAGAGTAGGATCTCTTTTTGGCAATGATGGGGATTCGAACTGGCAACCTTCGGGATACCAGCTCAGATCCTTAGCCTCAGAGTCACCACTACATGTTTGCCATCATATTCAACACATGTACCATATGTGACACATAAATGTCCACAAAAATTGTATATAAGTATATACATAGCAGTACCATTAGCGTTAACATCATTTTGGCATTATATAATTAATATATTAATTAATTCATCTACTTCTGACAGGGGACTCTGCCAGACATTCCCAGCAGACCCTCACAACACGTTTGGGCCTACCAGGCCTGATCGGCATCCTCCCCCATCATCGAAGTCTACTCAACACCAGGTGTTGATCGGTTGACAGCTCCGCCCCTCTCTTCACCCGAGTGTCCAAGACATGTGGCCGCAAGTCCGACGAAATGACCATAAAGTCGATCATCGAACTGAGGCCTAGGGTGTCCTGGTGCCAAGTGCACATATGAACACCCCTATGCTTGAAAATGGTTTTCGTTATGGACAATCCGTGATGAGCACAAAAGTCCAATAACAAAACACCGCTCAGGTTCAGATCGGGGGGGCCATTCCTCCCAATCATGCCCTTCCAGGTCTCACTGTCATTGCCCACGTGAGCATTGAAGTCTCCTAGTAGTACGAGGGAGTCCCCAGCAGGAATTCCCTCTAGCACCCCCTCCAGGGACTCCAAAAAGGGTGGGTTCTCCAAACTGCTGTTCGGTGCATACACACAAACAACAGTTAGGTAACCCACCCCCCCCCACCCAAAGGTGGAGGGAGGCTACCCTCTCTTCTACCGGGGTAAACCCCAATGAACATGCTCCAAGTTGGGGGGCAATAAGTATGCCCACACCCGCTCAGCACCTCTCACCTGGGGTAACTCCAGAGTGGTAGAGAGTCCAGCCCCTCTCAAGGAGATTGGTTCCAAAGTCCAAACTGTGTGTCGAGGTGAGCCCGACTATATCTAACCAGAACCTCTCGACCACGTACACTAGCTCAGGTCCCTTCCCCTTCAGAGAGGTGACATTCCATGTCCCAAGAACCAGCTTCTGTAGCCGAGGATCGGACCGCCAAGGACGTTGTGGGTCGGTGGGGGGAGTACTTCGAAGACCTCACCAATCCCACTAACATGCCTTCCATTGAGGAAGCAGAGCCTGGGGACTCAGAGGTGGGCTCCTCCATCTCTGGGATTGAGGTCACCGAGGTGGTCAAAAAACTTCTTGGTGACAGGGCCTCGGGGGTGGATGAGATACACCCGGAGTTCCTCAAAGCTCTGGATGTTGTAGGACTGTCCCGGTTGACACGCCTCTGCAACATTGCATGGACATCAGGGACAGTGCCTCTGGATTGGCAGACCGGGGTGGTGGTCCCCCTCATTAAGAAGGGGGACTGGAGGGTGTGTTCTAACTACAGAGGGATCACACTCCTCAGCCTCCCTGGAAAAGTCTATTCAGGGGTCCTGGAGAGGAGGGTCCGTCAGACAGTCGAACCTCGGATTCAGGAGGAACAGTGTGGTTTTTGTCCTGGTCGCAAAACAGTGGACCAGCTCTAGACCCTTAGCAGAATCCTGGAGGGTGCATGGGAGTTTGCCCAACCAGTCTATATGTGTTTTGTGGACTTGGAAAAGACGTTTGACTGTGTCCCGAGGGAAATCCTGTGGGGGGTGCTTCGGGAGTATGGGGTACTGGACCCCCTGATAAGAGCAGTTTGGTCCCTGTACAACAGGTGTCAGAGCTTGGTCCGCATTGCCGGCAGTAGGTTAAACCTGTTTCCAGTTAGAGTTGGACTCCACAACCCTTTGTCACCAATTTTGTTCCTAACGTTTATGGACAGAATTTCTAGGGCAGCCAGGGTGTTGAGGGGGTCCGGTTTGGTGGATTCAGGATTGGGTCACTGCTTTTTGCAGATGATGTTATCCTGTTTGCTTCATCAAGCCGTGATCTTCAGCTCTCTGTGGATCAGTTCGCAGCTGAGTGTGAAGCGGCTGGGATGGGAATCAGCACCTCCAAATCCGAGACCATGGTCCTCAGCCAGAAAAGGGTGGAGTGCCCTCTCAGGGTTGGGAACGAGATCCTGCCCCAATTGGAGGAGTTCAAATATCCTGGGGTCTTGTTCACGAGTGAGGGAAGAATGGAGCGTGAGATTGACAGGTGGATCAGTGTGGCATCCGCAGTGATGCGAGCTCTACATTGGTCTGTCGTGGAGAAAAAGGAGCTGAGCCATAAGGCAAAGCTCTCAATTTACCATTCGATCTACGTTCCTACCCTCACCTATTGTCATAAGCTATGGGTAGTGACGGAAAGAACGACATTGCGAATACAAGCGGCTGAAATGAGTTTCCTCCGCAGGGTGTCTGGGCTTTCCGTTAAAGGTAGGGTGAGAAGCTCAGTCATCCGGGAGGGGCTCAGATTAGAGCCACTGCTCCTCTGCATCGAGAGGAGTCAGATGAGGTGGCTTGGGCATCTGATCAGAATGCCTCCTGGATGCCTCCCTGGTGAGGTGTTCCGGGCACTTCTAACCGGGAGGAGGCCTCAGGGAAGACCCAGGACACGCTGGAGGGACTATGTCTCCTGGCTGGCCTGGGAATGCCTCGGGATTCCCCCGGAAGAGCTAGAAGAAGTGGCCGGGGAGAGGGAAGTCTGGGCATCTCTGCTCAAACTACTGCCCACACGACCCGATCTTGTATAGGCAAAAGAGGATGGATGGATGGATGGATTAATTTATCTATTTATGTATTTATTTATTTAAGGAGCTTCGGTAAAAAGCCATATTTCCCCCTAGGACAAATATCTTCTACAACTCTGTGATGTTCAGTGCGATTTTCAATGCTGTGGTGTGCTGAGCTAAAAACATCACTTCAAGAGAGGCCCACCAAATCAACAAGCTAATTAAAAGGCAGACTTAGTTAATGGGCACAACCTGGACCCCCTGGAGGTTGTAGCAAAGGAGAGAATTATAACAAAACTGAGTGCCATTATGAAGAATGCTGCACATCCTCTCTCTGACACACCAACACTGTAGACTGTCAGCCAACAAATTATTCATTAGAAGTGTGTGAGGAAACACTATGGGGGCCCTTTATACCAACAGAAAAACATGTGCATAATGCCTCACTGTGACTGGGACTGCCAAATCAGAACTTCTTCTTTCCTTTTAATTTACTTGCTTTATAGTCATTGTGGTGTGTGTTCAAACAAAGTGTGTGTGTTTTTTTTTGCCTATTTATGTATTTATTTATTTAAAGAACTTATTTATTAATCTATCTATCTATCTTCTGCTTCTAATGTGGTACTTCATCAAACACCTTTAAAAAAATCAAGGCATGTCTTATTTGTGATATCATGTGATAAGTTGAATTGTATCGTTAGGCATGTGCTTTATACTTGTATTTTTTAATTTATTGGTAGTTTGCTCAATTTGCTGAACCATCTAACAGTGTAAATAGTACTATACATAAAATGTAATTATACATTGACGTTGATACGGCATACTTTAAAACTAAAGATGTGTTTCTTCTTCTAAACATCATATGCAGCAGCTACTAAAGCTGAAATAAAATCAACAAAATGCACCATGCCAATTAGCAACACATCAAGCCTCTCCTTATAGCATTCTCTGAGAGCCAATAAGTCTGTCACCCTTGCCACCAAAGTTACAGACAGCTTGATGGCAGTTTGCAAAATGTGAGATAGAAATGCCACAGACTGTTATAGTTTGATGTATTTTCTCCTACACAGAAGGACAAGTAATTAGCAGCTTAAGCTTATGGCCACCAAATCAGACTCGCTTCAGTTAAGCTGCTACAAACATTAGGCTAGATGGCAAGTTGTACACCAGGGCCCGGCAGCCTTTTATCAGCTGTGGAGGGGCTCACCTTACAAGGTGTAACTGTTTTTATTTTTAGTAAATGTAAATAAAAATATTGACTTCATCACAGTTAGTTGTTTGATGTCTAGAGCATGAAGGCGAAGAGTATCAAAAGTATCATAATCATTAGCTAAAATAAGATGGGATAAGGGCCATTACAAAGAAGACATCTCACCTGTAATATCTCTGTAGTTTTACACTCACAAAGTCAGCCCTCAGAAGCTATAGATAAATCAGATCATTTTAGCATGATCTTGTTTTTTCCATGGTTTTGAGTGCATGAGGCTAATTTTTTGTCATTTATTAGTAATGTCATTCACAACAACACTGGGATTCCTTTCAAGGACACTTTCCTCATTTGTTGGGGTGTATGCCACACCATCAATGTAGCAGTCACCATTTTACTTAGAGGACAGGGGTTTGTGAAAACGTTTGTATCTGAATTTTATCATTGACTGAAAATAAGTCTAAAGGAGTAATTAAAGAATTATGAATTTACATTTTCTGACTACAACTTGTTCTTGATTTAGAGTTGTTGTTTAGCTCCTCTTTATGAATGCCTTCTATTTAGGCATGGCATATTATTTCAGTGTTTGTTTGAATCCCCAGAGGATGTTTGTTTTTGTGCAATGGCAAGCTGGTAGTTGTCTAAGTGTTAAAGAGAGTGCTCTTCTATACCCAAAAAAGCTATTTACATGCTACTAGTATGGTGCGAGTCTGTGCAAATTAATGGAATAATTTAGTAATTTGTTAATTATATCTTGGAATGTAGTAGGATTATAATATCAGTAGGTGTAGAATGATTACACAGTGGCAAGCAGAGTTGTTTCACAGCCATGGGAGACTGGCATCTAGTCATGTGTGTAGACCGGGGTAGGCAACATCGGTCCTGGAGGGCCGCAGTGGTTGTAGGTTTATACAGGTTTATTTCAAAAACTAGCCTCGGCTTCTGGCGCTTATTAGAGACTGGCTGCTATTACAGACCGGCCATTATTAAAAAAAACCTTCAGAATGCAATATTTTTTTCGCGTGTGTCGGTACATGTAGGTATACAAAAATATTGGCTAATATTAGAAACAGCTACTTTATTTGAATTTCACATGCTGCATAAGACTGTTAAAGATAAATGGCGATGTCTTTCTGTACCATTTGCTGCTATTTGTCATCCGAATCCGCAATAATGGCGTCGTTGTTGTCCAGTTCACTATCGTCTTCCTCTTCTTCCAGGTTTATCCGTATTTTGGTCAATCCGGCATGAAAATGAAGCAATTTTAGAAACCGGTATATCCATATTTCTTATATATGCAACATGCTGATATGCACATGTATTACACACGCAAAGATACAGATGCTTACAATGTACACTAGTAGGCAAATATCAAAGACCCGGCTACTGTTAGAGACCGGCTACTATTTGGCCACATCCCCTCTGAAGCCTGGACGCTTATTAGAGACCGGCGACAATAAGAGACTCTGCGTTTATTGGAGCATATATGGTATATATAAAGGTATATATACGTATATAAAGGTATCTATCTATCTATCTATATACATATACTGGTATATATATATATATATATATATATATATATATATATATATATAGTAATTAGAATGAGTCTCCATACATCATAAATGTTTGGGGCAGCCACCCATATATTATTTCCCAGCTGCAAAAGTTTTTGAAATATTTGAACAGAGATGTTCACAAGACAGAGTTCAAAACAGAACTGATTATCTGGAGGTAAGATGGTGGTTTTAAGGGCTGGAGAAGGAAATGATGTCATCTAGTCCGGAACCAAAAGTGACATCATCAGAGGTGCCGGAGCTGGAAGTGACATCAGAGCCGCTGGAGCCAGACGTGACATCATCAGAGGCGCCAGAATCTGGTGAGATTTCCCGGGAATGGTCTGCAATAACCTGAGAGAGACAATCAGCCACCTCCTGGCCTGGTGTAGTATTACAGTTCCCCAGGCCCAATAGCTGTCTCCTAAACGTACATGTGTATATATATAGTGAATTGGATGATATATATAGCACTCGACCCGGCATAGATTCAAACTGAGGCACGTATAAATTTGTGAAATTCCCCTTGGGATTAGTAAAGTATCTATCTATCTATCTATCTATCTATCTATCTATCTATCTATCTATCTATCTATCTATCTATCTATCTATCTATCTATCTATCTATCTATCAAAAAAGACACAGGCTTTTATTTTTCTTCAGCTGGATGGCACGTCTTCCCCGTGAATCCTCCAGCCACAACACAGTCCCAAAAGCACTTAATATACACAGACTAAACACTCTTCCTCTGGCACCACCACTCCTCCCAGGCAACCTCGTCCTCTTCCTCCCTCTTCTGGCCCAGAGTGGTGGTTGCCAGTGCATTTTATAGCCCACTCAGAAGTGTTCCAGGTGCTTGACCACCTGATTCCAATTGCACTTTCGGGTGGGGCTGAAGAGTTGTCCAGCTGGGCTGTGGAATCCAGTCAGCACCCCCTGGCGGCCACCCCGGCTCCCAACGGGGCTGTTGAGTGCTCCATCTTCCATGGAGCCCTGTTGGAGGTTGAGGCAGCACTTCTAGCCAGGGAGGCTAACTCCAAGCGTCCTGGGGGAGGTATTGAGCTGCTCATGGTTGCTCCCCTGGAACATATGCAGCAGGGGCATCCTGGCCGGGCATGGAACCCAGCCGCCCACCACTATATATATATGTGTGTGTGTGTGTATACACACGCATGACTAAGAGGCAGCTAAAGGGCCTGAGTAATTGTAATAAGACATCCGACCAGGGGACAGTGGAATGCTTACTTTGTTCCCTACAGACATTTCCCAGGAAATCCTTCAAGGAAGTAAGACATCACATTCGGTGCCGATCCCTTTGCTAATGTCACATCCAGTCCAGAAGACATCACTTCCGATTCTGCCCTTTTTGATGACGTCACTTCTATCACGGTCCTTTAAAGCCTCCATCTTTGTCTGTAATGATCAGTTCTGTTTTGGACTCTGCTCTATGCACATCGTGCTTCAAAAACTCAACTTTTTCAGCCAGGAAAACAATATACGGGTGTCTGCCCCAAATCTTCATGATATCTGTGTTGTATTATTATCACTATATATACAGTATATACAGTGATCCCTCGCTATATCGCGCTTCGACTTTCGCAGCTTCACTCTATCGCGGGTTTTAAATGACATTTTAAATGTAAACATATCTAAATATATACCAAGGATTTTTTGCTGGTTCGCGGATTTCTGTAGACAATGGGTCTTTTAATTTATGGTACGTGCTTCCTCAGTTGCTTTGCCCTGTTGATTTCATACAAGGGCCGCTATTGCAAGATGGCTGAGAAGCTACCCAATCAGAGCACGTATTACGTATTAAATAAAACTCCTCAATGATATATGATATGCTTCCTATGCGGTGCTTCGCATACTTGAAAGCCCGAACAGCACGTATTGATTTTTGATTGTTTGCTTGTCTCTGTCTCTCTCTCTCTGACAGTCTCTGCTCCTGATGGAGGGGGTGTGAGCAGAGGGGGTGTTCGCACACTGGCCTAGAGGATATGAACGCTCCTCTAAAAAATGCTGAAAGACTACCTTCACATTGCTGCCTTCCTTGTAGCTGCTTTGTCCGGCGGTGCCTCGCATACTTGAAAGCCCAAACAGCCCTATTGATTTTTGATTGTTTGCTTTTTTCTCTTTTTGTCTCTCTCTCTCTCTTTCTCACTCTTTGACATTCTCTGCTTCTGATGCGCACTCCTTTGAAGAGGAAGATATGTTTGCATTCTTTTAATTGTGAGACGGAACTGTTATCTCTGTCTTGTCATGGAGCACAGTTTAAACTTTTGACTAAAGGGTGTTATTTCATGTCTAGAGGGCTCTAATAATGTTAGAAAATGTATTTAGAAGGTTGTAAACAGGTTTTCTATGCTCTAGCTGTGAAAATATTCGATTTATAAATAAAGAATCCTACTTCGCGGAACTTCATTTATTGAGGCAGTCTGGAACGGATTAACTGCGATAAACGAGGGTTGACTGTATACAGTATATCATATATATAACCATCTATGCTTGGAAGTGTGTGTGTTTGTGTGGCCGGCCCGGAAGTGAGATGTGGAGTCGGGATAAGGGCTCCACCTCCAAGGATATGCAAGCAAGGCCAGCATGTGGGCAAAGTGAAACCTCCAAAGAAAGAGTCACTCACTTAGCGGCTAATACGGTATCCCTTTTACTTTTCCTCCCGCTGCTGATACATGAAAACTGAAACCTCCAAAGAAACTTTCAATTATCTGTCATCTCGACATTTCATTTTTTTTTTCTGATGATTTCAGTAGTTTCTAGGGCCCCATGCTTTTTACAGCACAGGCTTACATAGCTAGTATATCTATACTAATAAAAGGCAAAGCCCTCACTGACTGACTGACTGACTCACTCACTCACTCAATCATCACTAATTCTCCAACTTCCCGTGTAGGTAGAAGGCTGAAATTCGGCAGGCTCATTCCATACAGGTTACTTACAAAAGTTAAGCAGGTTTCATTTCAAAATTCTACGTGTAACGGTCCTAACTGAATCCTACTTACGTACATATACTGTATATACGTCCATAGCCTGCAGCTTGGTCACCGTGTGAGGCGGAGTTGCGTCCCCCATCACCACGCATCCCACATAGTTGGCTGCCTGCCTATATTGCATCCCCATCTCCACGCCTCCCACGTAATTGACTGCCTGCTCATATAAGGCCGTCCTTCAGCAGCAATCCAAGCTGTAAGAAAACAGTAAAACGGAGGCATGTCAGACGTCGTGGTACATTTTCTGATGCTGCCTGATGGAAACAACTTTGTGATGCTGCCGCCAAATACTCGCAGAAAAATCCACAAGTTAATAGACACGCTGTCGATAAATACTCGCAGGCAAATCCACAAGTTTATAATGACGCTGTCGCTGAATACTCGCAGAAAAATCCACAAGTTAATAGACACGCTGTCGCTAAATACTCATGGGCTAATCCACAAGTTCATAGAGACTCTGTCGCTACATATTCGCAGGCAATTCCACAAGTTCATAGACACGCTGCCGCTAAATAACCACCAATGCCTCTTAAGCATCTTAGATTCACAGGTTACGATTTCAGTAGTGGACACTTTGATGTTTCTAAATGTTTAAACTCTCAAAAGCTGGATGTGAAGTTATCGATGAAGCCGGTTGTATGCTTACAACGCTTGACAGATGCCGAATGTCACTTCAACACAAGTCCTGCAAATACTAACGTAATTGAAACAAATCATGAAACTCAAAACCGATTATGACAGCAGCAATCCAAGCTGTGAGAAAACAGTAAAAAGGAGGCTTGTCAGACATTGTGGTACATTTTCTGATGCAGCTAGACGAAAACAACTTTGTGACCCTGCCGCCAAATACTTGCAGAAAAATCCACAAGCTAAAAGACACGCTGTCACTAAATACTTGCAGGCAAATTCACAACTTAATAGAGACGCTGCCGCTAAATACTCGCAGGCAAATCCACAACTTCATAGACATGCTGTCGCTAAATATTCGCAGGCAATTCCACAACTTAATAGAAACGCTGCTGCTAAATACTCGCAGGCAAATCCACAAGTTAATACTGGGAATGCCTGTTAAACATCTTATATTCACGAGTAGCAATTTGGGTAGTGAACACTTCGATGAATGAAACCTGTTATCTTTACAACGGTTGACAAACACGGAATGTAACTTGAACACGACACATCCTCCAAATACGAACCTGACTGAAAGAAATAATGATAATTAAATCCTTGATGATAGCAACACTCATAACAGTGACAAAACAATTACATTGACAATCATGTTACGTTATTTTTAAAATGTTTCCTTTTCTTTTTCATAACTTCTTTAACACACTACTTCTCCACTGCGAAGCGCGGGTATTTTGCTAGTATATAATAAAAATAAAAACAATATCTGTCTTTTATATTAATCTCTATTTTGTAACAAGCAGTGAAATGGAAGGACTCAGGCGTACATCAAATAATGGTTCAGTCTAACAACAGGTGTATGTATTGAACATTAACAAACACCAGCATCAAACAATTGAAACCTAACAATGAAATTTCTAATACTGTAATATTTACCTGTGGTGACTGATTATGGGAAATGACTCATAAAACAAAAATGTGAGATAGAGACAGGTTGGTCAATTGCAGAGAACCTCCCAAGATAATGTGCAGCTACACATCAAGTTATAGACTAGTTAGTCTGCTATACTTTCCAGAGATCATTTCCTGCTCTGAGCTCAATTACACTGACATAATATGCAGCCCAAAGCTGGTGTGCAGCTGAACTTGTGTTTAGTCCAGTTCCAGTGCCTCGGTGGCGGTCGTGTTGTTATTCTGCAAATTAGCACGGACTCTAGGGGACTGTGCTTGTCTACTTTACAATTAGTCTGATTAGTATACGAAAGCCAAGGCCAGCTTAATATATGGTTATAACTTTTTCTCTTTCATGTTTATATTAAACCTAATTGTTTCGACAAATAAATGTTACGCTTTAACTTAACAACCACATTTCGTCTAAAATATTCCAGTTGAGGGAAGGCACGTAATATTTAACTAATGGGAATGTCAATTGCAACTAGTCACAAAATAACCAAGAACCACAGCTGCGAGTTTGAAATTGATCACTACAATAGTATTATGGCTTTTATTTCCTTTGTTTAATGAGATTCTATAAATAAAGAAGCAAATACATCATTGCTTAATCATTACAAAACGTACTAACTAATGACCATTACCATAGGCCGAACTCTGGCTAGTACTCTATTTTCTCTCCTTTCTTTGTTGCAATTGATTGGATATAATATAACACTCAATAATGTATGTTTTCAACTTTCATTACAAACCTCATGCCATCTTTGCAGTTCCTTTAACTATATTTCATGTTCATGTTTACTGTCGCATTTCCAGAGCACAATGAAATCCTCAGTTGCACATCTGACCAGAATGTAACACATCACCATTCTTAACATCTCTGATCAGCGCCATACCATTCCAACGTGCTTACCTTATACTGGGCTGGTGGTTTTGTCTTTTTCTTTAAATGGAACACAGGTTAGTGAAGTGAGTTACAATGAATCAGAGGTGGGAACTCCAACTCCGTCCTTTAGATTTAAAATCCGGCTACTTTAAATTACTGTAGGCTGTACTGCATGTATACATCAAGGTTTCAGATTCACTGATTGTAATTTGCTGGTGCAAACACTTGAAAGCTTGCAGAAGTTACTACTGTCATATAAATCCTTCTATAATTTGGAGTCTTCTAATCACTTTAAATTGATCGCTCCAAGTATTAATAATCTTTGGTCATAATTCTTCACTTTCCTGCTCCCAGTGACTGGGATGATTTGTAATAACTACTGAAACCTGCTGATTTTATGAATGACAATATATTTTAGGGAAGTGAAATTGCTCCTTTTACTGAGGTGTGCACTTATTAGCTCACTTGTCATAGCATTGTTCAAGTGTACATCACTACTAGTCTTATTTATGTTGTCAATGGCTGGCTGACCTGCACTGGAGGCTGACACAGGGGATGATCTTGGCTAGCCAAATGGAAGATTTGGCAATCAGAGAGATATCCCAGAGGGGATGGCTAGGAATTCTGTACGTGACCAGGAGTCCAGCACAAAGGATAGACACTGTGGGGGCCTCCTGACCGTGATGGCTGGCGTTCCCTTTTTTGTTTGGAAGGCTAGGGTGAGTGAAGGATACTCCAATGCTCATGTTGCTTTCCCATAACCTGGAGGGCAACAGCTCTTCAGGTGAGTCCCCATTCTGTATACCCGCAGGGCAGCATGGAACTTTTGTTCCGTATGTGTCCCCTTTTCGGTTCTGTGGGTGCTAATCGATGGTGAGGCCACTTTCTTAGAGTGGTTCCACCTTACCTGAAAGTGCTTCCTGGAGGCAATGATTGAACACCAGAACTACTCCTAAAGCATGTTCAAAAGTGAATGTTCCACACAGCCTGAGGAGCTGGATTTAGAGTAGGGGAGAGGAAGTGGTAGAAAAAGTATTAAGAAAAGAGATTGTATTGTGCATTGTGGAAGAAGAAGCCTGGTCGACTTGATTTTGTTAGCTAAATGCAATGAATAAGACTAGAAGTAAAAATCTGAGGCATGGTTATGGATTTGAAACTAAATTTTAAGTCACATTAAACGTTTACTAGGACTGTGGTCATTTAAGAAATGTAATAAGAGTTATACCGCTAACATAATTACAAGGTGCTGAAAGGTTATTCCATGCTTTTGACTGATAGATAGATAGATAGATAGATAGATAGATAGATAGATAGATAGATAGATAGATAGAATGCAATGAACAAACTTTATTTGTCCCCAGAGGGAAATTTGACTTTTTACAGACATTCTTTAAATAAATAAATACATAAATAGGCAAATAAATATACACACATACATATACACACTATAAAGCAAGTAAATTAAAAGGAAAGAAGAAGTTCTGACTTGGCAGTCCCAGTCACAGTGAGGCATTATGCACATGTTTTTCTGATGGTATAAAGGACCACAATAGTGTTTCCTCACACACTTCTAATGAATAATTTGTTGGCTGACAGTCTACAGTGTTGGTGTGTCAGAGCCAGGATGTGCAGCATTCTTCATAATGGCACTCAGTTTTGTTTTAATTCTCTTCTTTGCTACGACCTCCAGGGGGTCCAGGGTGTGATCATTAACTGGGCCTGTCTTTTAATTAGCTTGTTGATTTGGTGCGCCTCTCTTGAAGTGATGTTTTCAGCTCATCACACCAACGGGATCGAAAATCGAACTGAACATCACAGAATTGTAGAAGATGTGAAGGAAGCCACTTTCCACATTAAGGGTTTTTTTCCATTTTCCTTTACCCTTTAAATTATTGCAGTATACTCCTGTCAGGATTACCTAAAAGAGAGAACTACTTGGGTGCAATTTGTTTTAAATACAGGAGCAAAATATTTAACTACAAAAAGAAAATCTAAGCACGCATCATTCTTAGGGTCATTACACTGGCTACCTATGTCCCTAAAAATCCATCCTAAATAGTCCTAACTGTGTATAAGGCTCTGCACATTATAAATAATTTGGAGTATGTGTCGCCCAGTAGCGTAGCTAGGAGTGGGTGGAGGTGGGTGGTCCACCCCAGGTTGCACATTTTAGGGGACGGCATTATTGGCCAATAGGCTCAGTACAATTCGTGTGTAAGCAGCAGGGTTTGGAAAAATATCACTCATGAATGAAAAAAGTAAAAGTCGCTGATATTTATCCACAAATGTTTCAAAAATAATTTTCAGACTGTCCTTCTGTGACGGCATCAGACACAGCAGTTAAAAGTTAATAATAATTTCTAGGAAGATAAACAATTAATTTACAATTTATAATTTCGTTTCATTATCAATCCGAATGCATTCTTGCTCTGCACAGAAAACATCCCCACCTATCACTTGTACACTACACTGGTTCTGGTTTTCGCAGCGTAATTATATTAAACAAAAAATTAGAACATGGCTTATCAGTGCGCCTATACTATATTCTTGCCTAGTTGATACTTTGAAATAATTATATGTGAAAAATGATTGCTGATTCTCTACAAATGAATAAATCTATGCAAAATGTATCACAATTTTTCTCTATACGTTATTTTAATTTTCTATTAAAATAGGTTAACATATTCAGCTATGTTGAAGGGCGGATAATTGAAGCACTGCCCGAGTGACACGAACTCGAGCTATGCCACTGCTGTTGCCCTCTAATCCTTTTTGTAATCTTAGATCATTTAACATTTGTTTGAATTATACTGTTAAGAGTAAAGCTTAAAAGAAGTGGTGAGGTCTCTACAATGCTACAACAATAGTGGTAGACCAGACCAGCATACTGTAGCTGAACACCTCAAAAAACTATTAAAACCATTTTTTCCTTTGGCATTTTCTTAATTTCCTTTTTTGAATTCCTCACATTGTGTGACAAAGAGATTGTGGATGGTAATTGGCTCTAATTACAAGTGCAGTTGTTTCATAGACTAGTCACTTAGGGCTTGATAAAGAAGTCTACACTAGGTGCCGACATATTTAGACTTGTTACGATGCCCAGAGGAGCTGGTCAGTCTTGTAAACTCTACAGGTTTATTTTTTCTTGAGTCCTCACCAGTTGGAGTTTTTGTTTTCATGTAACCTTGTGATCATAATACTGATTATTAAATGGGGCATTTACTGTCTTTTTTATAGTATTAAATACCCTTTTCAAAATAATTTTTATTTACTTTCTCAGTTTACATTTGTATTTTTGAGTGATTTTTGAAATGACTTTGAATCCTTTATTTGCCATATACAATTTCTTGTATTAGGTATTTGTCAATTTTTGCATGCTCCAACTTACGCTCCAGAGAGTGCAGGGTCAGTTATTTGGACAGCGCCTCTGGAGCAATTGCAGGTTAAGGAGATTGCTCAAGGGCCCAACGGATAGCATTCCTTCTGCCACTGCTGGGATTTGAACCGGCAACCTTCAAGTTACCAGCCTAAATCCTTAATCCTGAGGTCTGAGTTACTTTTGTGTATGAAAATATATAAATAAATGTTATTTTTCATGGACCTCAGAAATGGGGCTCATGCATGCGCTGGGCCTGGACTACTTTTCACACTTTTGATATATTTATGTCATTTTTTGAGTTAAATTTGGAGATGTTGCATGCTGGTTAGACATCAAATCAGAAATTAATTGTACTTTGTATACATTATAATAAATCTGAACTGAATTGCTTGCATTTCATTACTTTTTTGTCAAATCAAAAGCTTAGATTTTTCATAGAGCCAATGCCATTGGCCACCTACATCATGTGGTTACAAAGTTAGCAATGCCAAGCAATACATTACACATTTTCTGTGATATGACATTTGCACACACAATAACTAAAATCCTGAGACACAGACTATGGGACATAGCTAAGCCCCTGTTGTTGAAAATATGGTAGAGACGGAGAGATAGAGAAAGCGATTAAAGACTGTGTATTTGAGAGAGCAAAAGTTATTAGTTAATTTTAGTTTCATTTCAGCAGACCTTGATTCAAGTCCGTAATGTGTTAATTAGTGATGAGCAAACCCCACTGAATTTGCTTGCCCTAGAGTTTGGTAAAATTGCTGCAATGTTTGTAAATTTTGTGGAACTCAGCGGAATGCATTGAAGTCAATAGGTGAAGGATAAACTGAACTAGTTTTGTATGAAATGTAATAGTGTGATTGTCTTTTAGGTGTCCTTAAGGGCTAGAGAACCATCTGCCAAGTATGCTGGTCTGATAATAGTGCCAAAACACTGAGCTGTGAGTCAGCAATGCTAACCACTGAACCATTGTGTCTCCCACACAGACAAGTAACTCCCCACTCTCAAACAACAAAAGACACAGATGGAGCGATAATCTCAAACAACATAAAACAAATGGTCACAAACTACTAATAAGTAAAAAAAAAATAAAACCCAGACAGCAGCTCCAAACAACTATGATAGATGAAATCACAATACCACAACACAATAGTTCCAAATCCTTCATTTCGCTCTGCATCTCTCGTACCACTATCAGTGTGACTAAGTAAAACTATACAGAGCCTTTTATGCAAGGAACCAGCATTATATACATGGCAGCATTGCTTGATTTTTGCCGGTACTCCTTACTAGAACTTTCATGTCTGAACTTTTGGAATACCAGATGTTAATGTATGTGCACCAGGATATATCAGCACAGAACCTCCAAGGGGAATCCCCCAAACCTCTCTGTTCTGTCAAGGCATAGTATGTATTGTGTAAAACATATCACTACAGAGAGTACTGGCAGTTGTACTGAAGCAATGCTCGGAAGGTGTTCCATCCAACATTGGCTGCTACAATTCTGTCACATCACGCTGACCTCAAAAAGCATCAAGGGGTGATGGGAAAAAAAAAGATTAAGATGGCTACACTGCAAATTTTCAACAGCAAGGTCACCAGCATATTGTAACGTTTTAGTGAATTTTACCAATCATAACTGGGGGGAATGGGAGCAGTGTGGCCTAGTGGTTAAAGCTTTGGGCTTGAAACCCTAAAGCTATGGGTTCACATCCTGCTACTGACATGGTGTGACCATGAGCATGTCACTTGACCTGCCTGAGCTCAAATTGGGGGAAAGCAAAAGAAATTTACCCAGACGAAACCCACACAGACATATGGAGAACATGCAAACTCCACACAGGGATGACGTGAGTTGTAAACTCTGGTCTCCTTACTGCGAGGCAGAAGCGCCACCACTGTGTTGCTCCTTAAATAAAGGTGTCAGCCAAATAACAAATTATAGTAGTAAGGCAATTCTGCAAAATACCAATCTATCTCCTGTGGTCCAGCCACCAAAAACCTAAACCCCCTTTCAGCAGATGCTGTCCGTGCTGTTGTTTAGCTTCACTGGGTATTTCTGTGATGTCTTCTTTTATACCAAGTGGAGTAACGGTATTTTCTGAAAAAGCCTTTACTGCCAGTTAGCTCTTAACATTACTCTCCTTATTTTGCTAAACTGGAAGAATCCTCTTTTAAGTCTGTGGGATACCGATGTTTTATACTATCTGAAATTGGAAAAAATGAAATGCTCAGTTACAGGATCTGTACAGATTTTTTTGAAAATATGGCATCTAATCAGTAATATTTTAGAATAAGCTCTTAAAGCACAGAGGAAGCAATTATTTCTGCATTTTTTTTCTTCTCCATTCATCTCTATTGGCTTATCAAAGTCATCAATTTAGGTATGTTTACAAGCCTTAAGTTTTGCTCCGTTGGTCATGCTCTTTCTCTCTGGGGTCGGGGTCGACTTGTTCTCAATCCTTCTTTTTGTAAAAATGTATTGATTTGTATGAAATGATTGCAATAAAATTAATTAAAAAAAAAAACGAAAAAAAAAAAAACCATTACTCTCCTTTGTAAACTAAATGTAAACTGAGTGGAACAATTTCCTTCCCCGACACAGCTCTCGGTCTTGCCTAATTCTGCATGTTTTAGAGAGACAGTATGATGTAGTGGGTAAGGCAATGCCTCTAATGCCTCAGGTTTGCCAGCTCCCATTCCATAATGCTACAGTATCTTGAGCAGGCCACTCAGGTTGAAGTTTACGCCGTGTTAACTAAGTCTCATTCCACCAAAGGTATCTCCAGAAAGAAGTCCAGTTACAGATTCTCCGCACACACCAGTGCTACCAGCAGTCAACAGCTCCGTTATTTGAGAATTATTTATTAAACATCATTTCAGATATGAGGAGTCATTCACACTTACACTACCACTGCTGACTGCCTTATGATGCATGTTGAAGTCTTGCAAGTGAAACATTGTTAACTGTTATCAGACAGAGACCCTCTTATCGCCTCTTTGCAGTCGCACTGCCTAGTTTGCCTTTTGTGTATCAACTTTTTCACACCTTACCTAACTAATAAATAGAAAGTGTGAAAGATTCATATGCAAAATCTGTTCAGCCCCCTCATGCATTAGACCATACAAACATATATTACAGATTAAAAATATTGAAATACATCTCGCCTAATGAAGTCAATTAAATAAACAGCTGAAAAAAGAATTGGGGTTACTCATGTTAACTAACAAAACTTACTTCAACAGAAATAGAGAACTTCCTCAACTCCATATAATTAAAGGTTGAAGAGCACAAGAAGCAAATTTTCACTTTAAACGTCACAAGTAGGGATATTTTATGATTTTGTTTCCAAACTTTCTAATCATTGTGTAATGCTCCGAGTTCTTATGTGGAAGAGTTCCTAATAAAAACAAATTGAAATGAAATAGCATGGCACATTGGTTACCACAGCTGCTTTATGGATTTAGCTGCTGGGAAGCGAATCCAGTGCCTGGTTGCTATTTGTGGAACGGTTACGATTTTGCTGCATACTAGTTTAGCAGTGCCAATCCACCTAATCTGCATGAACTGTGGGAAGAAATGGAGTTCCTGGAGGAAACCAGTGCAGATATGGTGAGAACATGCAAACTTCCCACAGTAAGACCCATGACGTGAACTGTGGTCTCCTTACTGCGAGGCAGCAGCACAACAACTGTGCCTCAATGCTACCGAAGAAAAATATAAATATTATATAAAAATCAAGAATCCCCAAACATATATTAGAACATCTGGCTTTGTGGGTGTCCTCCAGATCTAATAATAGATCTTGCAAAATACGCATTGTATGTGCCCTACTGTGAAGTGTGTGCTGCAATGAGAATTTCTTTGTGAATATTTTTCAGCCTCTGATGAGGTATTTCATATGCTTCAGTTAATTTAGTTATTAGGAAAAGCTGAGCATATAATGAGTGACAAGTATCGACCCTGTTGTATTATCATTGTAATTGGGAAATGAATTAGAGAGAGTCAATTATGCTTCAGATAAGTTATTACTGATGTGTACCTCTCAGCGTCATTACTTTGCATGTACAGTTGTGGCCAAAAGTTTTGAGAATAACATAAGTATTGGTTTTCACAAAGTTTGCTGCTTCATTGTTTTTAGATCATTTTGTCAGAAGTTTCTCTGGTATGCTGAAGTATAATTACAAGCATTTCATAAGTTTCAAAGGCTTTTATTAACAATTGCATTACATTTATGCAAAGAGTCAATATTTACACCCTGTGCTGTCAATCAACTTCTGGGCCAAATCCTGACTATTCTTGCATAATCAATGTTTGGAGTTATGTTAGAACTTGTAGGTTTTTGTTTGTTCATCCACCTCTTGAGGATTGACCACAAGTTCTCAATGGGATTAAGGTCTGGGGAGTTTTCTGGCCATGGACCCCAAATTGTGATGTGTTGTTCCCCGAGCCACTTAGTTCTCACTTTTGCCTTATGGGCCAGTGCTCCATCATGATGGAAAAGGCATTGTTTGACACCAGACTGTTGTTGGATGGTTGGAAGAAGTTGCTGTCAGAGGTTGTTTTGGTCCCATTCTTTATTCATGGCTGCACTTTTAGGCAAAATTGTGAGTGAGCCCACTCCCTTGGCTGAGAAGCAACCCACACATAAATGGTCTCAGGATGCTTTACTGTTGGCATGACACAGGACTGATGGTAGCGCTCACCCTTTCTTCTGCGGACAATCTTTTTTTCCGGATGCCCCAAACAATCGGAAAGGGGATTCATCAACAGTCCAGTCCCTGTACCTTTTGCAGAATATCACTCTGTCCCTGTTTTAAAGAATTCACACTGTGTGTAAACTTCTAACTTCAACTGTAGCTAACATTTGAATCACATATCGTGACCACCTTAAACGCTGTGATGAGATATTAAATAGCAGAGAAGATTACTGGTAGTGGTATTACTATAACAGAACACACCAATCCTTTATATTTATTTCAGTTAGGGTTTAGTTTGGAATTCTTTACAATATAGGCAGTATGACTTTATAGTTTATGACTCTGTGTGTCAAAAGCAAAAGATTAGCAGCTTAGCTCACTTTTATTTCAAATGCTTCAGCTGTAAGAAGCAGTAATGACTTGTATGTCACTTTTGATAATGATTTCAGCAAACTATATAATTGTAAATGTTATTATAAATAAGCAAAAATGCTGTAAATCTGCATTTCAGTTTCATAGTTTATGAAAGCATGCATTTGGGTTGTCATACTAGTTTTATCAGTTTCAAGGAACTGTTAGAATGAATGTGGAGAATTTAAGTATTTTTAGCAGCATGTTTTACTTACAGTTCAGTTTTCTGTGATTTATTCATTGATTTTCTTCTAAAATTGATCAAGTTCAAGTTATACATATTTTACATACTGTATTTATAGTGCAGTGAAATAATGGCTGGTTGCAATTTTTCTGGGTTGGGGTTTACATACAGAGATATTGGTGATGTACGCCATTCTTCTTATTCATGCACTGCTAGCTCCCACATACAATACAACATAATACAAACTTATTTTTGTATACTGAGTGTAGGCGCAAAGTGCCTTGAACAATTCTCAGTCAAAAGACAAGATTATATACATTATACTAATTACTAAATACACAGCTGGTACACATATAAATAAAGATATGCTAAAACACATAGAGAACAAGGTAGAAACTGATCAAACAGAATTGGAAATCATCTGTCCATTAATTAAATGATGAACTGTAGCAAGTTGACAATGGAGGAGATAAAAACTGTGAAAGGGATGACGTCACATGACAGTGCGAGATGCCCCAATGGATTCAGAAAGTATTCAGACCCCTTCACTTCCTACACACTTTATTGTGTTTTAGATTTAATTTTAAACGAATACAAATGACATTTTCTCCCATAAATCTACACTCGATAACATATAATAGCAATGTGAAAACATGTTTTCCGATAGATTTGAAAATTTCTTAAAATTCAAAAGCTGATGTCTTTCATTTATGTAAGTGTTCTTTGCTGTGGTCTTCCAAACTGTGGTCAGGTGCATCCTGTTTAGTGTAATTTTAATTTTAGATGTGTCTAGAACTTGAATTAAGTCAATCCATGGCAAAGTAAATTTATTAAACATTGTCTAGAAAGACACATACTTGTGTTTATAAGGTCCTGCAGTTCATAATACAAGTTAGGATTAAAGCCATGAAGTCCAAGAAATTATATGTGGACCTTCGTGATAAAATTATATTCGGCCATAGATCAGGGCAAGGGGATAAAACCATTTCTAAACTTTGAGTGTTCCCAGGAGCACAGTAGCCTCAATAATTGTGAAACAGAAGAAGTGTGGAACCACCAGAACTCTTCCTACAGATGTCCATCTGGTCAAACTGAGTAACCAGTATCACTCAGGTGTGACAGTGGATCTCCTTATAGGCTCAGATCAGGTATTCAATGCCACTCTGGGATGAGAGGCATGAGAGTTGCTAACAGTCTTGTCTCTTCCCTCCTCAGCTCCTAGAAGATACCCCATGAGGGTGACTGACCCCGCCCTCAGTGCTCTAAGATGCCCCACCCCTTCTAGTCTAGACCATATAAAGGCAGTCGATCCAGAAAGGAGGTGTCTCAGTCTTGACCCAAACCTGCTACAGGATTCAGCCCCACAGGATCACAGACATCTCAGAATTTGTTTTTGTTTTGTTGCTTGCGCCATCGAACACCAATTTATTTAATTGCTCACATTTAAACCGTGTGACCAGGTTAGCACCCCAACTATTGTTTAGATTCTGCCAGTCACTCGTTTTCCACACCGGGCAAAAGGGGCCTTGGCCAGGGAGGAGACCAAGAACACAATGGTCACTCTAACACAACTTCAGAGACCCTCTGCTGAGAAGGGAGAACTTGCCAAAAGGATGAGTATGTCAGCAGCACTCCATCAATCAGGCAGAAGCCATTCTTAAGTAAAAGGTATATGACAGCCAGGAGGGAGTTTACCAGATGGCATTTAAAGGACTCTGAGAGCATAAGAAAAAAGATTCTCATTATCTGATAAGACAAAAAATTGAACTTTTTAGGCAGAACTCCAGGCACTATGTCTGGCAAATACCAGGCACTACTTATCACCTGCCTAATACCATCCTTATGATGAAATATGGCAGTGTCCTGCTACAGGGATGCTTCTCAGCATCAGGGACAGGAAGGTGGATCACAAGTAAAAGAGGGATGAATGCAGCCAGCTACAGAGAGATCTTTGAAAAAAACCTGCTCCAGATTTGAGTGACAGTTTACCAAAAAGCACAAGAATCATCTGAAGCTTTCAGTCAAGACAACACTGGTGTGGCTTTGGAATAAATCTCTGATGGTCCTTGAGTGGCCCACCCAAAGCCCAGACTTAAACCCCAAAGAACATCTGTGGAGAGACCCGAAGATGGCAGTTTACAGACAATTCCCTTCCAGTGTTATGAAGCTGAACGGGTCTGCCAGGAGGAATAACATAAACTGCCCTAATCCATGTGTGCAATGTTTGTAGAGATTTACCCAAGAAGACACAAAGCTATAATTGTTTCCAGTGGGGCCTCTGCAAAGTACTGAATTAAGGGTATGGAAACTTATATGAATGAGATATTTTAGTTTTTGATTTTAATAAATTTGCCAACCTTTCTGAAAAGATGTTTTCACTTTGTCATTATGGGTTGTTGAGTATAGATTTATACATTTCATATGAAACCTGCAACACAATAAAGTGTGCAGAAAGTGAGGAGGTCTTTGAAATCTGCTGCTTGTCTGACGAGGATGTGTTTACCATTTAAGTTTTGTTTCAAAGAGGGAAGGCTTAAAATTTAAATAATATACTTTAGGGAAGTATAACTAACCTTGGAAAATTGATTTAAGACTTTGTCTTGTTTTTGTCCTTTATTTGTGACTATATGGTTTATTTTGATTCCTTGATTTGTGAATGTGACTGTTCTTCATGTTCTATAGTCAGCTTAGTGCTACTTGCATCTTTGCTACCTAAAATTAAAATAAACATTACAGTATGTTTGCCCTTAATAACAGTTAATGAGAAACAAGTTCTATTGAAATGTCTGAAACAAATGTATTTTGTCAGCCAAAGGTCTTTTATTTAGGTGTAGGAAACAGAATAGTTGAGTGTGTTGGCAGAGTTGGCACACTGAATCTGCTGCAAGGCCTTCTCAGACTAAACCAGAACCACATGCTTTTACTTTTTTGTTTTTTTTTAAGTGTTAGTCTTTGTTTGGATTAGTCAAAGTTCAAATGTTTTGTTGTGCATGCTGCCTCTTATAGTTCATTCGTGTTGGCACAGGTGTGCACCATGTTGGCAGGCAATGACCTTTGCCTGTGGTCAAAAAATAGAACAGACAGACAATTAAAATAAAAACAACCAAAAATAAATATTAAAAGACCACTACATCAGGGTAAAACAAAAATACGTTTCTGATCATAACGTTACTGAAATGATGAGGCAGTAAGAAATCGGAAGAAAAAGTTTAAAAATTTAAGGATAAAAATATGACTTTAAATCTACCACTATAGTTTCTTTAGACCTAAATAAGTGAAGTTTGTTGTTTTTACTATTGTAGGAATTGAGTGACTTTTAAGTTGGTTAATTAATCACTAGTCTTACCTTTGACAACACTGGTAATTAACCAGATACTTCAGCAGAGCTCCTACTTTACTTACCGTACCTTTATCTGTTGTAGGAAGTGCTTTTACGGCTTTTAGACTTGTATATCAAGGTAACTGAAGCACACTTCTTTGCAGACGATTGTCGCGGAATCACTTCAAACTGCTTATGGCCTGAATGCGGCCAAGGTGGTGTATGTAGCCTGTCAATACCAGTTGATGCGTATTCGATACGTACCAAGGATCATATTGGAAGCACTGGTCATGCCATCTACCAGTCATAGTGGAAACTACATCCACCTGATGGAGGTGAAGTTTTGGCATCGCCGTGCACGTGGATTTTGGCTGCTAATTTAGAGAAATTGTCCAAATTTGAGGTAAGTTATGCTAAGATAAAAATATGTACCAGCTTATTGTTTGCTTGTGTGCTATATTAAAATTATAAATCTCTATTTATTTTAGCATCTGCTTGACAGTAAAAACACAAATAATTTCTTTTTTTATATAATTGTAAATAAATTTAGGCAACAAGGGGTTAAGGCACCGGATAATACAATTTTTTAATAAACTCTGTGATAATAGAAGGATGATACATGTGTATATATATATATTGTGTGATGGATGGCCGGCCATTTATCCTGGCCAATACCCCCAAGCTGCCAGGTGGAGCCCTCCTTGCAGTGTGGAGGTCCCCAGAAGACCAGCAGGGCATCATGGACATTGGAGTTTTTATGCAAAGCCCTGCTGGATGCCGTGGGGGCCACAGGAGGTAGCTGCAGGGAGCGCAGGAAGAGCGACGGACTTCCGGGTTGAAGAAAGGGACTATTTACCCTGACCCGGAAGGAATAAGGACTTGTGGACTATTGGGCAGAAACACTTCCGGGTCAGGAGGTATAAAAGGACTATGGGAACTCACAGACAATGAGGTGAGCTGGGTGGAAGGGTGGCAACGCGTCTGGGAGCTGGAGGATTGGTTTATTGTGTATTTGTGATTAGTATTAGTGATTTATATGAGTATTGTGGAGGAGAGTGTGCTTTGTACACTGTGGAAGAAAAATAAAGTCAACATTTGGACTTTTACCTGGTGTCTGGAGTCGTGGACAGGGGTTCAAGGGAGCGAGAGCGCCCCCTATCGTTCACAATTGATATATAAGTATGGACGCAGATAGACTAGACAGCCCAACATATACAGTACATATAGGCTGGCTGTTTACTGGTTATTTAGAGTTATACTTTATCTTGGCACAGATAATTAGTTTCACAATACCAAGTCTTTATGGATGATGTCTGATGGTGTGTGGAGGTGTTGCATTGTTGTTGATCTGGGCCAAGTGGAGGATTCTTCATGTATTGGAGTTCACTCTTTCTCCTTGCTGCGTGATCCTTGTCAGTGCAGTGCTGCTGCTTCCTCAGTTTGCCTTCTGTCATCTTTTGCCATTTGATTGGGAAAACGCATTAGTCATTCTGGCCCAAGAGTTAAAATGCCAAAGTTCCCTCCTAGAAGTAATGGCTTCTCAGCCTTGTCAGACTACTGGCACACAACTTTGACTTGACAGACTGGGTTACAACTTCTGATCCACAAAGAGAAGTGATTTCTCCAATTCAGCTCCTCATGGAGAGAGTGGCTCACAGCTTGTTGGTTTCTGCAAGTCACAGTGCACAGAGTCACAGACTTGTCTTGGGTTCCCAAGAGAATTTCAGGATGTATTGAATTCCTTTCTTTGCTTCTACCCATTGAGAGATGCGGTGTCTGTACTTTTAAAGACAGATTGAACCTTCTCCTGATTAGATTAAAAGCCCTTCAACGAATAAAATGAGGGCTTTCTGATAGGCAAGTTATTCTGTCCATCTTAGCTGTCATTATAGGTTTTTGTTCCTGTTTAAGTCCACTTTGCATCTTCTGGTTTGAGAAGACCTCTTGGGAGATGCCAGTTCAACATCTTATTTGCCTCTTTGTTATCAGACGAAGTCCGGGCAGATCCTGCTACAAGGTGGAGTTCAGTCACTTCATTTGGAGTGTAAGTGGGGGTTTTGTGCAGCTGGATGCCCCATTTAGATCTTTTATGTTAACCACTTTGGCCTAGCAGAATGTGCAATGCCCACTTTTTTTAAACAATATATAACAGTTTTTTTCCATTTTTTTCAGCTTAATTTTATATGAGAAATAATTTAGTATACATTACACTTATTTACAAAATGAAAGCAGTGATCAGATTGGCAGACTTCATCAGTTTGAAATGTTTAATGCTAATATTATTTCTCCATGTAATTCTTCCCAAGCACTGTAAAACCTGAAAATAATTTTGTGTCATTTTTAGGAATTATAAGGTCAGAAGGTTAGGTTTCTCTTCCATTAAAACAGTAACAGCAAAATTTTTTTACAACATGCCTGTAGAAAACAGATATTTAGGGAAAAATGTAAAATTTAACTCCATTGTTGTCTATAAAGCCATGAAATAACTAAGTTTCTATACTGTAAATCTTCTCTAATCCAGCAAGAGTTGCCATGGCCCATCAAATCCATCAAGATCCATGTAAGCAATGAGGCAAAGGCAAAATATCAAAGAAGAAAACTGGTAATTTTCAGACTGAGAGAGCAGTCGATTCAATGAGTATGAGTTTTTCCAATAAGGCATCACTTGTGCTCAGAACCATAAAATTGTTTCTACACGTCTTGCTTCTGGTAAACAGTTTATACTTTTTAATTAAATTGAACACAGACTCAATTAATATACTGTACTAAAACAAACTTTTTTTTTAACACCTGAACTTGTAATTTCGCCAAATTATGTTCACACATTGTAACTAAAAGTCTCCTGGCAAGCGGAATGTGTTGAAAGTGGCAGGTGACAATAGTTTAAAATGTTTACATTGGGTTCTACTAATAAAAATGGAGCTTTTGGCCTTTAGCTGTTACATTTAAATGGCAGAGCACATCTCTCTTTAATATGCAAAAAGATAAAGCATCCTTGCGGTACATCTGTATAATTTTGCTTTCAGATAGACTTCCTTGTTTCCACCGCTTCTGGCTTGCCTTCAGCATTTTTCCAAAATTAATAATCACAAAAGCACTGTAGTTGTCGTTGAACCGTTTACTCATATTTTATCATTCACGTTGTTGTCTTGCAAAAAAAGTGTAGGTGCCCAATGAACCTAAACCCTCATAGTTGATCATTACAGGCTGGGGATGTCATTCTGTAATCGCCCCAAACACTTTTGTGCTTGGGTGATCCATCACTGATGCTCAAACATCTGGTTGCCACACAGATGTAATAAACAGCAATTTGCTGAGGACAATATTTTAGTGTACTTTTAAAATAGTTATGAACTTGAAACTCAGGAGCCTCCATTATCTAGGACAGCCATCCTGCTCCACCCTCCCATGCTCCCTGTGTCCTACAGGATTGAATATAAAATTCTGTTTCTGACCTATAAAGATTTAAATGGCTATGCACCAGACTACATCAGTAACCTTCTCCTCCACTATTCTCCCTTGCACCCTTTAAATTCCACTAATTCTGGCAACTTTGTTGTGCCCCAAACTAACTTTTTGTCAATGGGTGACACGGCCCTCAGCTCCACTCCACCCAGACTTTGGAATGACCTCCCTAACTTCGTTAGATCGGCCAACTCAAATCATTCTTTTAAAAAACAATGTCATACTCATTTGTCCAGGAAGGCATTTAACTGACCCTGACATTCTGACCCTTCTTTCAGTTTACCCTCTCTGTCCAGGTGCTTAGGATGATTTGTGCATCACTTGTTCTTATTCTTGTACTTGTTCTTGTTGTTTTTCTTCTTCTTCATTTCCCACTGCTATATGGGGTTGATGTGCTTGATCAACCTTCATCAAACAGCTGCTCCTCCTCTTCAGTCAAGCCCTTTTCCTTCAGATCTGCTTTTACTTTCTCCATCTACCTCTGCTTTGGCCTCCCTCACTTTCTGTCGCCCTGTTCGTCCATATCCCATGTCTCTCTTTTGCCCACTTATTCAATGTCTCTCCTCATCACATATCAATACCACTTCAGTCTACTTTCATGTACGCTCAGACATCTCCCACAGTTGCTGTACCTGTGGTTGTCTCATTTCTTATTCTGTCCTTTTTTATAACTCCACACGTCCATCTCGACATTCTCATTTCTGTCATAGCTAACTTCTTCTCCTGCACTCCTTTTACTGCCCAAGTCTCAGCTCCATACACCATTGTTAGTCTTACAACTGTCTTAAAAACCTTACCTTTAACCTTCACCTTAATTCTTTGATCACACAATACTTCTCATATCTTCTTCCATTTGTTCCAAATTATGGTATTTGCACGTGGTTTTCTTTTGGTATTTTGTATTTTAGTGTTTTATTCTTGTTTATCCCATATTTAATGTTTTATTCAGATATTATTTATATCCAATTTTATATTTGCCCTGTGTTCTTCCTGAATTTTGGCGAAGAGCTTTGAACATGAAGGAAAGGTGCTATATAAATAAAATGCATTATTACTATTATTATTCTTTAAAGCAGTGGTTCCCAAGCTCAGTCCTGAGGAGCCATTGTGGCTGCAGGTTTTTATTCCAGCCAAATTCACAATTAATGGTAATAATTGATTTATTTTGATGGTCTTTTTCCCTTCTCTTATTCTGCCTTTAGAAAAGCACAGCAGTATGATTTTTACATTTATAAGACATTTAGAAATATTTCTACTTTTGCTTTAAACACTTACTTCTCTTTTGTTCTTGTCCTGTTGTTTTGTTATTTGTTTTTGTGCACCCTTCATTGTATCCTAATAATGATAATTAAAACAAACAGGACAGACAGCCAAGTAAACAACACCGAAAGATGAAATGCTGCAATAACTTTAGAGTCATACCCACTAATTAGTAGATAATAAATTAAACAATCAGAACACTTGGAAAAGCAGAATGAAAATCAGGCTGAAAATTGTTAAAAAGTAAAAAAATAAATTAAAAAAAGTACCCCTTATAGGTGTTTAGTATATTTAAAAAAAAATGTACCAAGCTTAGTTTTGTTATCTGCGCTGGGCTGGCACCCTGCCCGGGGTTTGTTTCCTGCTTTGCACCCTGTGTTGGCTGGGATTGGCTCCAGTAGCAGACTGATGTTCTGTTCAGAGCTGCTTCGTGCTTTACATCTGAAGCTGCTAAGTTGCATTCTGGCACCACGTGATGCTAATCTTGATAGAGCATGTTAAAAATATTATGTTATTAATAAATCAACTAGGGAGGTTGAAGTCTGGGCAGCCCCTACGACCCGACCTCGGATAAGTGGAAGAGGATGGATGGATGGATGAAATAAACCAGCTTAATATATATAATATACATTATATGAGACATAATATATCTTTTAGTTTTAAACTGTTTTAAATAGTTACTTTTCAATTAAGTTTATAAATGTATTATTCTTTTTTAGAAAATGAGAACTGTTTTAAAGGTGGTTGGAACTGTGCTTCAGTTGTTAGCAATGTTGCCTTGCAGATCCAGAGTGCTGGAATTACCAGAGCCTACGAAAAAACTCAAAAATCCGTCCCACCTTAAATTGCTTCTCACCTCTCCGTCAGCGTTCTTTGTCCTGTTAATGTGTGGATAAGCAGCAAACAGCAAGCAGCCTGCTATCACATCCCCCACCCCGCACAGTTTTCTCAGCTTAAGTATGTTTATCTGTATGTCAGTTGTTTGGAGTTGTAGAGAGTGAGAAGTCAAGCAAAATGACACCTTTTATAAATACTATATCGTTATTTGGAACACTTGCATTTCATGTGTATTCCGTGTCAACAACGATCTATGCACAGTAAACACAGCATTAAAACAGAAACGTTTTCATGTTTTAGTAATAATTGAGAAAATGTAGACATGTATAATGTGCGAAGCCTGAATTCCAAATATCAAAGAAACACTTTCACAAAAGATACGACTCCGTTTTAAAAAGTGAACTGCTCTTATTCTTACTACTTAGAATAAAAACACATTTGATTCCAGTCTGTAACAGTCAATGTGTTTTATGATACTTGTAAAGGTTAGCTTTTTTTTTTTATTCTCTCAGCCAATGTTCACGATCCCAACTCCCCAAACACCGCATTTGACACAGCTGTTTTCACATAGACACGCTATAACAGAGGTAAACTGAAATCATGACGACAATTCTACATTGGATCATGATTGCCATCGCTGTACTTTGTATATGTACATGGGAAGCACTGCACTCGTGACTATACGCTGTAGGAAGTAAGTAAATAAATAAAGGTAAATAGGTAACAAAGGACTGTCCATGTGCGCAAAACATTATCACTTATATGTTACTTACATAAAAGCCAGATCTAATGTTATTTACCGACATGGGCATGCTCAGAAAATACACGTGTAATGCCTTGAAAAGTGCACGCAGACACTTCAGTTTGCAAGCACTGGTACGAGAATGCAGTCAAAAGTAGACTGCAGAGCTATAGCATGTCTTTATGTGAAAACAACAGAGAATGAAACTGAATAAAAAAAAAACAAAGCTAACCTTTACAAGTATCATAAATTACCCCGGCTGTTACAGACTGAAATCAAATGTATGTTTTTATTCTAAAATAGTAAGAATAATAGCAGTTCACTTCTCAAAACAAAGTTGTGCAGGATTGAAATCATGACCTTTTGATTCCCAGTCAGCAGCTGATACCGTTGCACCATGGAGGCATTCATAATAATAATAATAACAATAATAATAGATTTTATTTATATCGCGCTTTATATTTAACAATCTCAAAGTGCTACAAAATAAGAATAAAATGAACAAACAAGAAATCTATAGAAATAATTTAACAAAATGCCTTTCTAAAAAGATAAGTTTTTAGGTTTCGTTTGAAGGCATCGATCGACTGTGGGGCTCTCAAGTAGTCAGGGAGGGAATTCCACAGCCTCGGCGCCACCGAAGAAAAGGCTCTATCACCCATACTGCTAAGCTTAGTTCTGGGAACTTGAAGAGTGTTGGTATGCACAGAGCGGAGGGTGCGTGAGGAAGTATGAGGGATAAGGAGTCCCTGCAAATACAGGGAGCAGATCCATAAATGCACTGATGGGTAAGGAGGGAAACCTTGTACTCAATTCTAAGTGGTACAGGGAGCCAGTGAAGGGTTTTCAAGATAGGAGTGATGTGGCTATGCTTTCGCACCTTCATCAGGATCCTGGCAGCGCTGTACTGAATGTACTGGAGTCTCTGGATACTCTTGACAGGAATCCCAATGAGGAGCGCATTACAGTAATCCAGCCTGGACGAGACAAAGGCATGGACAAGCCTCTCTGCATCTTCCAGGGTAAGTGTTGGACGGAGTTTAGCAATGTTCCTGAGATGGTGAAAAGATGACTTACAGAGATGTTTAATGTGGGTGTCAAAAGTAAGTTGAGAATCCATTTTAACACCCAAGTTTGTAACAAATGTAGAAAGAGGAATCTTTTTATCAGAAAAAGTGATACTGGTGATGGTAGAAGAACGAAGCTGGTGTGGTGTGCCAACTAAAATGGCTTCTGTTTTAGATCTGTTTAGCTGAAGGAAGTTGAGCCTCATCCATGCCTCTATTTCCTCCAGACAAATAGTCAGTGTAGATGTTGGTAGAGGAGCAGTAGAGGAGATGGGGGTAGTCCTAAGATAAAGCTGAGTGTCATCGGCATAACAATGAAAAGAAAGACCATGTCTGCTAATGACACTTCCAAGGGGGAGCATATAAATGATGAAAAGGATGGGGCCCAACACCCTAGGTAACATTATGGGTGTGAGATTTTGCGCTGCCAAGTGCGACATACTCAGTTCTACCGGTCAAATAAGATGTAAACCAATTTTGAACAGTTCCTGAAAGTCCAATGGTGTATTGCAGACGGTGAAGAAGAATAATATGATCAATTGTATCAAAAGCAGCTGTCAGGTCAAGGAGGATGAGTAAAGAAGGAGAACCAGTATCTGCTGACATCAGAAGGTCATTTGTGACCCTGACCAGGGCTGTTTCGGTGCTATGGCCAGGGCGAAAACCAGACTGAAACTTTTCAAACAGGTTATTCAGTTTTAGATGATCACGAAGTTGTACTGCAACTATTTTTTCCAGAACTTTAAAAAGAAATGGAAGATTCGAGATGGGTCTACTGTATAGTTAGACAGAACTTCAGGATCCAGGTTGGGTTTTTTCAGTAGAGGTCTGATGACAGCAGTTTTTAGTGCTGAAGGAATATGGCCAGCCAAAAGGGATTGGTTTATAATCCTGGTAATAAGAGTAGAAATAGCAGAAATGTTGGCCTTCAGCAAGGCTGAGGAGAAAGGGTCCAGGGAACTGGTAGACGGTTTCATTTTCCTGATGACGTCCTTCACCTCTTCCCGTGTGGCAACAGAGAAGGAGCAAAGGGGCTGGACAGTCTCAGGCAGCCGGGTCGACAGTTGGGGATAACAGAATATCCATGGTAGAGAGGTTGAAGCGGATGTTATAAACCTTTTGTCTGAAAAAATTAATATGCAAATCACCCCTTTCATCAGTGGCCTTGGAATGAGCACATGAAGGAGGTTTAAGAAGATGATTTATAGTAGAAAAAAGTTTTTTTCGGATCCCTGGAGCCATTTGTAATGATGGTAGAATAGAACCTGGACCGTGCAACCTTCAAAGCTTCTGCATACGCTCTCCTATGTTCCTTATAGGCCAGTTTGTGAACAGTCAACCCAGAAGCCTTGAGTCGCCACTCAAGGACACGCCCAGCCGCCTTCATTTTTTGCAGCTCGCAGGTGTACCACGGTGCTGAGCACGAAAATGAGACGGACCTAGATGTTAAAGGGGCATGAAAGTCAAGGAGACTGCTCAGAGACTGGTTGTAGAGATCCACGAGGTCAGCAACAGAGCTGGAACTGGTAAGATCAGTAGAAAGAAGTTTAAGGTCCAGGGCCAAGGCAATCACATTGATGTTCTTCAAATTTCTAAAATTAATCTGCTGTTTTGGTTTGGTACGAGGGGAGAAAAAGGGTAGCTCCATTGACACTACTTTGTGATCTGAAATACCAAGATCATAAACCTGTAAATTACTAATTAAAGCAGAGTTTGAAATAACCAAGTTAAGTGTATGACCCCTAGAGTGTGTGGGGACATCAACATATTGTTGTAAGTTGAGGGAATCTAACAACTCAAGAAAATTATCAGTGAGATAACCTTTAGGATTATCAATATGGATATTTATATCTCCCAGGATTATGATGTTGGCAGAGGTGGCACACAGTGTTGTGAAAAGATCAGTCATTTCCGGAATAAAAGCATAGTTAGGTTTTGGAGGTCGATAGATAAGAAGAACAGTCATGGGAAAAGGGAGCTTGCATTTAAATGCAAGACACTCGCAGGAAGATGTTACAGGTAACGAAATAGGGGACACCCCCATTACCTGACGATAGATGATGGCTAAACCACCACCACGCCCAGTGCTGCGAGCTGCTTCCAAATATCTGTAGCCAGATGGACACGCTTCATTTAAGGCAGAGTAAGCCTCTGACTGGTGCCAGGTTTCTGTCAGACACATGAAGTCAAGTCCCTTCTCCTTGATGTGTTCTTCAATCAGTGTGGATTTATTGCAGATGGATTGAGAATTGAACAATTGAAATTTGACCAGCGATTGTGGAGTAAATCTCAGTACAGGTCTCAAAACATTAAAATCCACTCCACGCAGCTTGGAATCCGCTCCACAAAATAAATCTTGATAAAACTTGATAAAAATCCGTAGAATCCACGGCAAACAATAAAAACAGTATGTTCAGGCAACAGGTGAATAGACTACAAAAACTTGATAAAAATGCGTAAAATCCACGACAAACGATAAAACAAAGCAGGAAAAATTTTCTGAAAAGTATGAAACTTATTTACTATCGCTAAAAATAGTAAATTAGCAATATTAAACTACAGACTCAGAGGGAGTCATAATAAATGCAGGTCAATGTCGCATGCTAACGTGGCTTTTTTTCTTACCGCTACACCACAGAAACTGTTGTTTTTTCCGTGAACCTTTTGTGAAAGTGTTTATTTGATCCTTGAACTTCAGGCTTCATATAGTTTATGCCTCCATTTTGTCATTTACTACTAAAATATGAAAAACGTTTCTGTTTTAACAATGTGTTTTACACAGATTACTGTAGAAATGGAACACACATGAAATGCGTGTGTTCCAAATAATGATCTATCATTTCCACTCCATTTCACTCCCAGATAATCAATCAAGGCATGAGCTGGGGGAAGTGCTTGCACGTTCTAAGTCAGTGGGGGGAAGGAATAGCCGGCTGCTTTCAGCTTGTCTTTATCGGCACATTTAGAGGACAAAAGATGGTGGCGGACTGGTGCGAACAGATTTAAGGTGGGCCGGATCTATGAGTTTTTTTGTAGGCTCTGGTAATTCTAGTGTTAAACTCCTCATCTGGTTGCTGCCCTACTGGAGTTTGCACGTTCTTGTCATCTTCTGGGTGCTACTGTTTTCTTCCCATATCACCAAAGACAAGTGTGTTAGGTTAATTGGCAGTTCTTAATTGTCCAATTCTGATTGTGTGATAAGTGGGCTTGTGGACCACTGGCACTTTGTTCAGGGTGTTTTCACGCTTTGTGCTCAGTCATGATAGGTTCTATCCACCTGCCACCCTGAATTACATTTTTAGAGGGATGGTGAATGTTATGTGATGCTCTGCTATGCATTAAAGCTGGGTGGCACAGTGGTTGACATTGCTGTTTCACAGATCCAGAGTAGTAGGGTTTCAATCCCAACCTGGTTATTGTTTGTGTGAGCTTTACTTCCCATGTCTGTGTAGATTTTTCTTCAGTTACTCTGCTTTCTTACACATTCCAAAGTCAACTCTAAGCTGAAAATTTACAGACGTGCACTTGGGGCTGAAGCCTGGACGCACTCCTTTACTCAAAGGGCAGTGGGAATCTGGAACAAACTAGCGAGACATGTAGTTGAAGAAGAAACCTTGACAACCTTTAAGAAGGATCGGAATGAGATAATGGGACAGCTTAGCTGTTAGCTAAGCAAGCTTGATGGACTGAATGGTCTCCTCTCATTTGTCAGTTTTCTTCTGTTCTTATTTTTTTATCAGGTCCCATGTGAGGGAGTGCAGATGTCTGCATAAATGAGTCCCATGATGGACAGGCTAAATCATCTCATAAGTCTGAACTGCATTAATTAGGCTGGAGTGTAGATGGACTGATCTTTTATATTAAGATATGTTATGATGAAGATGCATGTACTGTAAATGTCTACATGAATGACTCCCAAGACGGACAAGCACATTGTCTAAGCTCAATCATCCAACAAGTCTGAACTGGATTAATTAGCTTGGAGAGTACAAGGATGAATCTTTTATATTATATCATGTTATGAGGAAGATGCATGTAAAAGATGCATGTAGGAGTCTACATGAATGATTCCCTCAGCGGACAGGCACACTGTCCAGGCTCGATCATCCAACAAGTTTGACCTGAATTAATTAGTTTGGAGAATAGATGGATAAATCTTTTATATTATGTTATGAAAAGATTATATGAGGGGTCCCGGGGAGTCTGGGATCACAGATTCATTGTTTAGACCCATGAAAGCCTCAAAGTCAAAATTGTGGTAGGATGCCCAAATAAATATTTTAATACATGTAATAATGTTATGAATTTTTCAGTGCCTAATACTGGGTGTTCAAGAAAATCTGTTGAACTACAAATTCAGAAGCAGGTCATTGGCAGAGGGTTATAGTAGCCTGCTCTTAATGTATTAGAGCTGCAGCCATAGGTATACATGTATGGCTGGAAAGCTAGCAAGAAAAAGGATGGGTTTTGCTAAGATGAATGGTCCATGCTGCATAATCACCACAGAATTAAATAGAAATTTCAGCTAATAATATCTGCACTCTGAAACTAAGAAAAGCAGTAATCTCTACTTGTAAATTTGGAATTACTTCTTAAAAAATATCAAACAAAACAATGAAAATTCAAGCAAAAGTGTCATTGCTGTTGAAGAGAGCATCAGCAGGTGAATTGGCATCTTTGGCTCTCTGTCGCAACAAAGCTGGAATGAAATTTGGATTATAATATATACTTAGAAAAAAATTATTTAGAAACCAATTTTTGTACTTACTACAGGTGTGAAAAAAAGTCCTATATCCTACCTCTATAATCAGCACCAGGGTACAAAGGTTAGTGCAGGTTCCTTACAGTTGCAGGTACCTGGAATCAATGACTGACCCTGTTGTCTGTTTCTCATTTAAATTTTCTCTCTGTTCTTCTATGGTTATCCTCCTAGGAGTTTGGTCAACATTTCAAAGACATGCAGGTTACAAGGACTATACGAGTGAGTATGCCTTGTGATGCACTGGTGTCTCATTCTGGCATGGTTTCTGCTTTACTGGTGATCGGATCGCTTGGACAATGAAATTTGAGAATGCAGGCTTGTAAACAGTTTCATTTCTAATACATGCAAATTTTGTGATGTTAGGATAAGAATGAATACAGTATAAATTCAAAGGCTTGATTCATTTAACATTTATAATCATTTGAGATATGTATATTATCAAGCTCAGGTGCCTGGCCTTAAGACAGATTTTGTAGAGTTACTATAAAAAGCAGTGTCACAACAATAAACTTTGCTCTCATAGGAAAATGAAAATGAAGATAACCTCTGTAATCCTTTCAGTTACCAGTGTTACATAATTTAAAATGCATTGTGGATTGCAGCTGAATTTTATTAAATTTAAATGGTTGTTGATAGTTTATTTAAAATACAATGATGATACCTCATGCGTTTATAACTATAATTATTATCATTTGATTACCTCACTGGTGCTCAGATGCTGAAAGTGTCTAAGATCCTCAGCAATCTATTTTCTTTTTATCTATGTGTATTGAAATGGTGGGTAGTGCAGTTGCCTCAAGGAATTAACCTCCTGGGTTCCAATCCTGTATCTGGTCACTTTTTCTTGTGATCACCAGACACACTCCAGTTGCCCCAAAAACCTGAACACACAAGGCACAGAAACAAGATCAAGCACAAGACATGTTTGTATTCACGTGGGAATCGCTTCATCTTTGCTCCACAGCAGCAAGTACAGTAAAATCATCACCAACACAGCACATGGTATTCTCTTCTCTTCACTACTCTTCATCCACTCCTTTGGTAAGCTTGGTCCTCTTCCTCCCGACTCTGGCTCCCCAAGTGAAGTGAGGCGGCTCCTTTTATGCTGCTCCTAGGTTTTCTCCAGCTGGCTCGTTAGCCAGATCCTGTTCAGTCCCAGGTGTAATGGAAGCCCAATGTAGGGCTCTGCAGCTCCCCCTGGTTGTCCCCACAGAACCCAACAGGGCTGTCCCGAACTCCAAATCACATGAAGCCCTGTTGGAATCCATGGAGCCATAGCAACCCATTGAGGGGGCTGCCCTCTAGTGCTCTGAGGGAGGCAGCGTCCTATGTACATCTTCCCCACCTGTCCTTCCGAGCAAGCCATCCATTACACTATATAGACAGCGTCTATGTAGATTAAGTATATTCTGTCCATGTTACCTTATCCTTTAGGTCATGGATGTCAAACTCCGGGCCTGGAGGGCCGCAGTGGCTGCAGGTTTTCATTCTAACAATTGACCAGTTTTCACTGCTAATTAACTCCCTTTCCTTTAATTTTAATAGCCCTGTTTTTTAAAGATTCAGTCCTCTCAATTGATTCTTTTCTTCATTAAATGGCAGCCAAGCAGAAATGAGATGTGAAAGCCAACAGATGAGCAGCTGAACTGGGGCTTCAAACTCCAGCCAATTTCACTCCAACCAATTCCTTAATGAGAAGCCAATTCTTGCTGTTCATTAAACCTGTTATTTAATTCTGCTCTCATTCTGCTACAGCAGACATTTCAAAAACTGTTGATTTTCTTGTTTTTTTCTAAGAACACCATAACAATGTTTGGTGACCTGAGAGATCAACCTTCACATTTCTTTATGCTCAGATAATATGGTTAGCTGGTCATGTGGCGGCCTGTTTTGTGTCTCATTAGTGTTTGGCTGCTAATTAAGGAAAAAGAGACAACTAAGGGGCCTGAGTCAAGTTAATTAAAACTAAGGCAAAAAAATTTAATTAGTAGCAAAAACAAGTCACTAATTAAGAAGGTGGGTAAAATGAAAACCTGCAGCCATTGCAGCCCTCCAGAACTGGAGTTCGACACCCCTGCTTTAGATGCTTCGGTTCTCATCCAGCATTCTCAAAATGTGCACATTGGACTAATCCACAATTACAACATGAGAACATTTAAAGAATTTTAAACTAGAACTGGCAATTGAGTCCAACAAGCTTGCCAACCTCATCCACCTAATTTCTCAAAAATAGCATCATCTTATTGTTTGAACAGCTCTAAAGTCCTATTCTTTTCCACAAGATGTCAAGAACGTGCAAACTCCAGTAAGGCAACAACCAGATGAGGAGCTTAAACCCAGCACTCTGGATCTGTGAGGTTACATTGCTAACAACTGAGGCTCTGCTTATTAATGCATTCCGTGTGTCTGTGGTTCTCTGTGAACATTCTCCCAGTGAGTGTGTGTATACCCTGTGCAGCATTGACACCCCTGCCTTATATTCAGTTGCTGCCACTGTAGACTCGGCCCCCATGTCCCTGACTTGGCTTTAGTGTGTTTGAGACTGTTAGGCTACGTCATTTATATTTTCCTTTTCTTTTGTTTCATGTTTTTTGTTCTTCATTTGTAGCACACATGGCTAACTGAGCATCTAATTCAGAGATAGTAAACTATGCCTTGACTTTGACCAAAATCTTTTCTTCTTTATAATTTTATTTTTAAAACCAGCTGCTCTATTCAGTTTCATCTGGGAGAGTGGCAAAATGTATGTACAAATAGATAAAAACAGATCTGAAACTTTTGACCTCCTTGTTTTGCAGAAAGGCATGTGTTTTTTAGAATTATTTAGGATGTAATGCTTCTGAGCTTATGAGGCTCTTGCGAAATTTTACTGTAAAATTAAGAGTAAGATTTAGAGTAATATAAATTATTTTCCAGCAAAGAAAAATAATAATAAATTAATCATATTGAAATGTTGTAGCGCATGTACAAAGCAACAACTCAATCGCTGAGAGACAAATGAGGGTCGAGCCCCACATACGCCCTCATCCTCTTCTTTCCTGAGCAGCACTTATGATGGATTCCATGAAGGTTCTGCTCCCCTTTCACTCTCGCCATCTCGAAAGCCTTGTGTTGCTGCAGCTCGAGCACAGATCTTGTCACAAGTGAGTCATTCGCTCGCTTGTTATTTGCTTTAGACAAAATCTGAATCTAACTATTTTGTTCATCATAAAATGAGCGTTCAGAAAAGAGGGAACAGATTTTTGATTTGATGGACTGTTGACTGTTTGAGGAGCTGAGTGGCAAATGTAAAAATCTTGTTCCTTTTCAACACACCTCAATATTTGAAAAGTTTCAGTAGTGTTTGTTTCTTGAGCATAAACACCTAAAATCAACATTGTTTTGTTCCTCAATCATTTGTAATTCTTTTGAAGAAAAAAATCATGTTGATATCATATTGTGTTCAGAGGTTAAAAGGTGCAAATTTTAGTGAGGTCCTTCTCATTTTTTTATTATTTTCTAGATATTAATATGTTTATATTGAAGGATAAACTATACCAGAAATAAAAGCAACGTTTTGCAGGAATAGGTTAAGTGGTTTTCAGTTACTTACATAGTACTTCTGATACATTTCCATTATCTTAGGAAAGCCGGTTAACTCAGCCATAAGAATAAGAATTAAATATAAGAGAAGATACATAGGTTCTAAATAAAGAAAGTGCAATTTCTTCCAAGCAGTTTTAATAAGTCACGCCATTAATGTGATGCTGCTATGTAGTGGAAATGTGGTGCTATTAATTTAGTATTATTTTAGCTGGTAACGGCAATTTTTAATGAAGTTTTCTCTGTTTTTATTTTTTTTCTAGGTATTTATACATAGAAAATCTAAAATTATATTAGCCTCTTTGCTAAGTTAGACTGTGGTGGGCCCGGCCTTGTTCCTGCCTTGCACCCTGTGTTGGCTAGGATTGGCTCCAGCAGACCCTCGTGACCCTGTGTTAGGATATAGCGGGTTGGAAAATGACTGACTGCTAAGTTAGACTATACTGGCAATAACGTCTTTTAAAGTTTTTTAGAAAGAGGATGTGCTGGTTTTTACATGATGCTCTAACAGACAGACAGACAGACAGAGAGAAATGTAATTTTATATATATTGATTTTGTACTTAATATGTTAATTATATTGACTGAATAATCATCTAATTTTTCCAAGCAGATATTCCACCATAGGATCTGGTCAGCTAAGGCCTATGTAACATATCAATTTGGTGGATGTCTTCTGATCGTTAACTCAGCTCCAGAACAGTTTTATATAAAAACAGTCAAATCAGCCCACCACAAAGCAGGACATGTCAGTGTTTAAAGGTATAGAAGGAATCATTGCCAGGGTGCTGCTCCTAGGTCATAAGTGTTAGAATGGTAAAGGAAAATAGAACAAGTCAAGTCAAGTCAAGTTGGGGAACATGCACTGATACAGTGCGTTGCCACACCCACTACACAACGAAACTACTCGAGATCCTGGTTGGCAACCCCCCAGGCAGACACGCGGTCCAGTCCCACCCTCCATAAATGACCCTCTAACTGCTGCAGCCAGATGTTACATCGGCCGACCGATTGGCCTTGTCCAGCCACTCGGGTCCCCAACAATGAGGATCTTACGAGCCGCATCACCCCACATGGCCGTTGTGCAGTAACTGACGCTCCCTCACAATGCAGGTAATGTGCCTCATTCGGGACTCCATGAGCAACCGCTCATTCGACACAAAATCAAACCAATGGTACCCAAGGATTTTTCGGAGAGACACAGTACCAAAGGAGTCCAGTCTTCATCTCAGGTCACTGGATATCATTCACGTCTCGCAACCATATAGTGAGACAGGAAGCACCAGGACTCTAAAGACTTGGACCTTCGCCCTTTTGCGTAGAACGTTGAACGTAGAACATTTTGCATTGAGCGTTGTGGGGTAATTGTTATTATGGATTATTTTTTTCAATTTGCCACAGCCAGCAAATAATACTCATCACAAAACTGAAAACTTGGCCTATTGAGTGCCCGTTGATCTAAGCATTTGACTAAAATGCAGTGCTTTTTCTTTCTAACATCTATATCATGTACAAAACCCTTTGGTTTATGACAAATGTTTGTATTTAATTCTCAATATGCAGTAGCAATAAAATACAGCATTCTCAAGCTTGTTTATCCAAGTCAGGGATTATTGCGCACCCATAGTAATTCCGTTTTATGAATCCAGCGTCCTGAGTCTGTATTTTGCACCTAGAGATTGTCCATGTGGGTTTGACACAATTTCCTTATATCCTTGTAGGGTTTCCTCTGACTACTCTGGTTTAATGTGCTGGTTAATGTAGCTGGTGATTCCTAATTGCCCTCCTTATTTGTGTAAGGGTGGGTGTGTGTGTGTGTGTGTATGAGTGGATCTAACATCCCATCCAGAATTGTTTACTGCCTTGCACCAAGTGTTGCCGGCATAGGCTACAATCCCGCTATAATTCATGATTTGTATTAAGCAGATATGAGAATTTTGTGACAAGTAAAGCAGTAAACCAATAATCAGTTGGAAACTTCCTCCTAGTTGTTATAACCGTGACATAGTAGAGCCAGGGCCATTTCAGTTTTCAAATTCCTTCAGGGAAGACCTTTTTTTTATCATGGAAGAGAACGATGACCTGTCAGATATGATTGAAGTCTTGGTATGTCTGCATTCAGAAATCAGATCCCACAACAATTAGCCTTTACTGGGATGCCAGTTCATCCATGTCAGTTCTTGAAGGGCATCAAACCTGTACACTGTTTATTGGTTCATACAATTTTTCAACATTTCAAGCTTCAGGCATTAGGAAAAGAGCAAAGTACAACAAAATACCAGGTCATGTATTATGCTCTGTGTATTTAAAAGTTTATAGTGACCTTAAAGGCCCAGGTAAATAAAAATCAATACTTCTACTTTCAATAAAGGTCCGCTATCTGAGACATTCTCAATTACAGAACATTTAGTGAGCTAGTCAACATTTGTTTTCCTTTTTCAATTTGTGTGTTCTTGAGAATGTTTTAAGTGGTCACCCCAGTAGCCAATTTATTTCATCCAATGCCATCCATCCATTCTGTATCGAAGTGGCTGATCCATTTGTGATAGTGCTGGGTAGAAACGTATATTATCAGTTCTCATTGCCAGATGCCTTTTCATTGCCTGGATTTGTATTTAATGTATGCTACAAGTAAAGTATCTCCTTATTAATAATCTGACGTTTTAAGCAAATTTCCTGCGACATGAGAGTGACTGAAAAGAAAATTAAAGGATCACAGGGACAGTAACAAGAAGGATTTTTTTTTTAATTAATTTTATTACAATCAATACATAGCAATCAAGTTTTTACAAAAAAAAAGAATTATGTTAAGAACAGATCGATCCCCACCCCTGAGAGAGAGAGCAAGCCAAATGGTGTAAAATTTAAGGCTTGTAAACAAGAAGGAATTTAACAGTATTTTTTCTTGGACCTTCATGACTCTCTTGATGTGATTTCTTAGTTTCATTAGGTGGTCTCAGCAATTCATTTTTGTGTTGTCAAAAACACTAGATGGTTATAGGGAAGAATTGTTTAAAACATTATTGTTTATATACTTTTTAAATAATTAATTATAGGCATTCATTTCAATACCAACTTTTTGTCATATTTACTTTAGTGACTCATAGCCGTTTGTTTCTTTAATATCAGAGGGCTGATTATCAGTTGGGCCAAAGCAGGCAACAATACTTCAGTTGTTTTTTTCATGTTTTATCCTAATTGGTGCATTTCATTGTCTGTGTTCTGTTGTGCAATGTTCTTCACACTTGAAGATTGTTCTCTGTGATGGCCTGTCTTTATCTCTAGCCCTCCATTGTGGCCCTACACACTAAGAATGGCTCTAGCATCTCACCACCCCATTTAATAAAACAAATGAATAGAGGATGGATGCCTGTTAAAGCGGTACTTTTGACATTTTCCTAAATATTCATCTTGTCTAGTTCACTTCTAAGATGATTTTAATTACGTATAAACATAATTGAATCATTTTTTTTTTATTATGTTAATGTTCAGTTATGCACCCTGTCCCTTTTAGATCCCTTTTAGAGTATCAGGGAGACAGGGCCACCATGATGTGCAATATTATATGTCATGTCCTCCAGAATGGTGTTTGGATTATTAGTAAGTATTTGATTTTCTGATTTCTGAATTTTCCTGTTTTTGTGATTTTGATTGTGAATTTCAAACTATATATGGCAGACTGTGTGTGTTAGTGGTCTTCACACTTTGGACTTAAAAGCCTGAAGTTGTTGGTTTAAGTCCTGACACTGTGTTCAAGTCAGTTAAGCTGCCTGGGCTCCAAGTGGAAAAAACATCAGACATGTAACCAATTGTATCACAAATGCTGTTAGTCACCGTGGATAAAGGCATTAACCAAATAACGAATGCTAATGATATGTGTTTGATTTGTTTTGTCTTTTTTATCCATCTCATTTTTTTTTATTAATTGTCTTTCTTGTTTCCTATCTCTCCTTTTTGGTTTTCTGTTTACATGCATTTTAAAAAGAGTAAGTGACCAAGTGTCATTTCTCTCCTGGGGTTTACAGTAATCGTTTCCTTTAAAGGGCAATTTTGAATAGTTTTGTACATTTTTTGAACTTGTAAAAAACTATGCACGTTTTGGGCCTGGAATTAAGCTGCCTAAAGTGAGGCCCATCTTTGGGTTCTAGACCAAGGGAGGACTGGTCAGGCAACTGGCCTGGTTAAAATAATTTTGAGGCCTGCACCCTTTGCACTGTGCGTTTGAGGGGAACTTCATAACATGGGGCCAAGATGTCACCAGTTCTAAGCTCCACTTCTCCAAGCTTAAGATGTGTGCCATTGACTAACCCCAATCCAGGAGCAGCCTCATTTTAAAAGGGAATTTCAGCACCTAAAAATCATGTATATAGTCCTGCTTTTCCAAATGAAGTTTACGAGAATACAGCAAAGATTGTAAAAGACGATATCACAGAATGGATACTGACAAAGAACCACTTGGGAAAGATAAGGTGTACATTCCATTGCATTCCAACCTTAAAGACATTGTATCATAAGAACTGCTCTACCTATGCCAAGATAAATTTGAAAATCTAAATAACCAGGAAAAAAAAACAGCTAAAGCCTTTCATTTTGGTTAATACTCGGTGACAACCACATGGCTAACTGTGTCAGTTACTCCTCTAATTTGTACAGGCTTTTAACTAATTTCCAAATAAAAGAGGCCGAGGTGCAGCGTAATGTGTTTGCTCCGTCAGCCAAGGCTGTGAATTTGAACAAGATGAGTTAACTATAACATGACGCTAAAAATTCTAAAAAATGAAATTTTAAATAAAAAAGCTTGTGAAATCAAGGAAATCAAGAGAAACTCAAAACAAGCTAATAGCAGCCTCTTGTCTTGTGTCCCATCTTTTATATAGATATAGAAGCCATTATCAAAAAAGTTCTGCATTATTCTTTTAATACTACCAGCTAGTTAGATTTGTCTTTGTACTGTTCGGTTCATACAGTGAGCTGATGATCTTCATCTTTATGAATGTAAACATTAGCCCTCGGACATTAAAATTTAAAATCAGTATCTCATATTATCTCATACTAGTTTATATAATTGTGTGCTTATCAGAATAAAATACTTTGAACCAAGGAAAGGTCCTTGCAGTTTTATGAAAGCATTTGGTTTTGCAAATGATTGATAGCCTACATTAGACAGAAGGAATTGCTATAATTTGTTTGAATCCCCAAAGGACATAAAAATACTAAGCATTAATAAAATATCACCTACCATTAATAGGTATTTCAGGGAATGACAGACAAATCGTGTGAGTGAGCTCATTTGTAAAAGATGCAAACCCTCCCTTTTTTAATAAGCACTAAAATTCTGTAGAACAAGCAAAAAATGATGCACAAACCTACAAGAGTACACTGTCACATGCCTTGAGTGGTATTTCTGACAATTTATTCACAACTACGAGCAAGGAAAGTGGTAACAAGTGAACAGATAAAATAAAAAATAAATGTACAATCAGTTATTACAACTGGTATATTAAATACAGCATGCTGATCTTGATTCTTAAAACTATAAATCAGTGTATTCATTAGTCAAACACATTAATTGGTAATTATTCATTAAAATGAGGGAAGATGAGGCAATGGTCCTAAGAGTGTCTCTGCTAATTAAAGGTGAAGGATTTATGGCGTCAGGGTAGCCGGATGTGCCTGTGGCTCTGCACCTTAGCATGGCATGAACATGTCCTGTGATGGGCTAGCACACCATTAACGGTTGGTTTCCAAACTTATGGCCAATGCTGCTAGGATATATACTAGAACCCCAGGGCCCTAAATGGGATACCTGTGGTAGAAAACAGTTGAATAAATATTCCTCTCCAGTATTTAAAAAAAAACATTTTAAGATTTAGTTTTATTTATTTATTTATTTATTTGGTCTATCCAGATTGGTTATTTACAGTAGCTTAGATTTTGCATTCAAAAATTGCAAGGACCCTGTAAAAGGACATACGAATCAAGCTTTATACTTTTTATTTTATCTGTCTGTGACACAGATAACAAAGTGTGTGGCACTGGTGCAGAGAATACATAGAGGGAAAAATAGAAATGGCTTTAGAATTCACTGTAGTAAAATTTCTGTGTATGTCATTGCTTCTATAGATTTTCATTAATTAATTAGCAGATCATCAATACAACTTGTAGACACTCTTCATACGCTCAATTAGATAAGCAGCATCAACATTGCACTGGGTCCTATGGAGATCCACATGAAGAAAACAAAACGTGCCAAAGAAGATCAGGACAGTGCCAAGTAACCATGCAGGCTTAAAGGCAAAGTTATTAGGAGATGTTCAATAATTAATCTTGACAGAGAAAAACAGCTTTTCTATTTTCAGAGTTGTAATTATTTGTGAATAAAGCTATATCACTTAAAGGTACCATGAACGGGTGTTTATTGCCTATGTTTATATTATATTATATTATATTATATTATATTATATTATATTATATTATATTATATCATTTTGCTATACTAGTTCTTATCTCCACAAGAAAAAACACAAATTTCAACATCTTTATTACCTGCTGGTGGTGAAGAGTTTGGGATTCTGGTAAATGGAGTACAGATGACTATGTGCTAAAATGAATTATAAGCTGTAATTGTAAAATATTAAGCATTAAGCATGGGATCAAAGTAAGTTGTGTTGTTTTACTGTACATATTTCTATACATGACAAATTAGAATATCATTATGAATGAAACTTGCCAAATGGTTGAAGGACAAAAAACAGAGATGGGATATTTGTTGCACCCCTACAAAATGCCTCAACCTCAAGGTATGAGTGTCTTCTACTTGGAATTTTCATTTAACAAACATTTTTAAAGAGAAGTAGGATTATATTAAATTAAGACAATTAATGAATTAATATTGTGACCTGAGGAGTTAGCCATGTAAATTAAATAATTCATTTCTTCTACATTCTGAAGACTCAAATTTTATAGATAGATAGATAGATAGATAGATAGATAGATAGATAGATAGATAGATAGATAGATAGATAGATAGATAGATAGATGATATCATCTCCAGGTGACCAGAGAGTACTTTACAGGCTCTGATCAGTTATGTAAGACACAGAAGGACTCGGGTATGAAAGTCTTTAACGGTCTTTCCCTCTTTTGACCTAGAAAAGGGCGATCCCATCCAAGGACCTCTAATATCCAACTTGTTGAAGGTTATCCCGCCTCTTCCAAAGTACCTGCTATTTAATTGGGTGCCAAGCAGAACGTTAGCATTTAGAATACAATTAGCTTTGGATGTGGACACATCTCCTACCTCAAGAGCCCACCTTGAAAACACTCATGAAGAGTGACACCTTGTATAGTTTGGATGGACTTCAGTTTTAATGTCTTTTCTTTTCAGTTGACATTTGGTCATCAAACAGGGTTCAACCCCTAAAACCCTAGATAGATAGTGAAGTCAGATTCAGTGTTTTACTTAGCAAAACGTGAAATAAATTGTGTTTCACTTCCAGTTGAATTTGTGCCATTGACGCAAGAAGAATGACATTGAATTCCAATCTGGAAGTGTTTACATGCCTCTATTTGTCATTTAGTGTTTATATAAAGGACTGTAATGAAAAAAAAAATACTGTTAGATTAATTTCCTGTTACATGAGGACATTTTATTGATCCTTCAGACATGTCCTGGTAGTACAATCTCCATTTTGACAAATGTGATAATAATACTGTGGATCACAATCCTAAAGATGTATCAGAGATAGAAACTGTCAGGAGATTCTTGACACTTGGGCTGTTCAAAGAGGTGTTCCAGGCACATGTTTTGGTGTTTTTTGCAAAACTGTATGCAAATCAAAACTTTTCCATTTCGTGTATCACTATTAGTCACAAACCACACCAAGTCTTTAATACCAAAGCAAACTTGAAAACTTTGTTCTAAATTTGGAAAAAAACCTAAGACAAGTCACCTACTGTATTTTTATGCAATTTTAATAAAAATGTAAATGTGGTATTCACCTTGTGAGACTTCTGAACTCTTTGAGACCCTCCCCAACAGGACAGTACGCAGAAGCGTGACTGTCGCGTCTGCTGAGGGTTGCTTGTCCATCACCACAGAAACAACTAGAAGCTGACTGCTGCTACATGCAAAGCACTGGTCTCCCGATGGGTGATGCAGGAGACATTATAACTTGGCCACTGACCTGGTCCTGACCCTGTCTATTTGCTGTGTCTATGTATAGTAGAATGGGAGATTCCACTACAATAAATAACCTTGTTGTTCTTGTTTTCGAGTTGAATAAAGCTGGTTGTGATAATGTACTGAGACTCAGCCTCATCTTTGGGGTGTAAGACACCAACTCACACATCACAGCCTATAATATATAATTTTTTGATGAAGTTTAATGATATCTTATATAGTTTTATAAGCAACTCTCATGGAAAGCAGAGACGACTGGGAGAAGATCTGTCAGCTTGTCTAGGAGCATCTGGGAATTGTCCAAGTGGTACTGGAAGAAGGTGCTGATGATAGGGAGATCATCATTAAATTCAGCATTATTTCTAGATCCTCTTAGGCTAATGATTCTTCATCCTAATGCAAATCACATAAAAGTTTTAACTGATTTTTAAAGATATTTTGGATTAAGTATATTCTTTGAAATTGTATTTGTGAACAATTGTGAACTTCATTTAAGCTGACGAGTCGCATACTTATGATTTATGCAGCTATAATAGAATGTTTGACACTAATTATACAGAAGGTGGAAATTATTGCAGACGATTTTCCGAATTTATTTTATGTATAATAAAAATGTGAAAACACCAGTTGGATAAATAACTGCTAAACAAGAAGTTATTGTACTCCTTGTTTTAGTGTTTTGATGTTTTTGATGTATCTACAGTTTTATGTGAATGTCTGGGGCATTTGGTTCACATAAACAAATCAGATGTAAAAAAGGTTTATGAGACAGTGTATTTTTAATTGGTTTCTTATTTTGTCTTTTTAAAAATATGTCTTTACAGTAAAAAAAATATTAAAAATGTATTAATTACATGAGAATTTATAAAAGACATTAAAAATGCTGCCGTTTGTTCTAAATTTGGTGTACAGGGTGAGTTTTGGAAATTTGCTTTTCAAGTAAATGTAAAGCCTAATAGATTCTGGGAATCGCCATCTGGTACCTCTGGCAGTACAGTAATAAAATGCAATTTATTATTACAGGATAATTATGCTGTGCCAGCGTCATATACATTAGTACAAGGTAAAAGTAATCCAAATTATTAAATACCTGACCAACCACTTTCCATGCTGTGTAGTTTCACAAAGGAACCAATTTAAGCTTTAATTTTGCTTAGAATCATTAAATATATGAAATATTACAGAGCATTTCACGAACCAGATAAACATGTAACAATATACAGTAAGATGAAGATAACACAACACAGCGTACAGAGGATAGTAAAACTTGCGTGAACGCTTGCCTTGTTGGTGCAAGGGTAACTGATGTATATTAAGAATAATTTTATAACAAAAGGAAAAAAGCAGGGGTTGTAAGCTTTGATTTAAGCAAAAATCTTTATTAGGAGGCTTGCAGTTGCAATCAGCTCTCACCAAATTAGTTTTTTGAGTAAAGAGATGTGTAGCTTCAGCAGACTTTAGGTATCTCTAAGAGGTATTTTGGAATTGGTAACAGTAAAAAAGTACTTTTATATTGTGTGAAGATTGTAGACTTTGTATGTAGGCAGCAGAATTTTACCTTTATATTTAAAATGGTCCCAGAAACAATATTCAAGGTGCCACCTGAAGTTTAGGATTGTATTCTTGTGACCTTTGTTCAGCTCAAAGCTCTAATTGGTCACTTTTTGAATTTGGTGTCTTTTGTAAATACATCATGCAATAAGCAGGTTTTCACCTTTGGACAGTAGTTTTCTATAATAAAATAACTTTAGTATTCAATTTATTTTGGTAGCATTATGTTTAGATTATAGGAATACTAGTGGTAGATTAGTTGCTTAGGCAGGTACAGGGCTATAACAAATAGTGTGCAAATGTATCATAATTAATTTTAATGCAATTTAATGGTGATAGCGTTTACTATAAAATGCTACTAAAACATATTTTATAAGAGGGAATGTAGTGTGACAATTTCTGTGCTGAATATGTGGAATGGTATGCCACTTCTTCATTTACTCTCACTTGCTTTGTGTTTTCAAAACTCCATCAAATGAAAAGAAAACTGACAAGTCGGTCCCAGGAAAATTCAGAAGCTGCTTCTTTTACCTGATGCAAGACAGATGTCTTTTTCTTGTTGGGGAACAATTCCTCAGGAATCATGAATCAAATAAGCAAGCATTCAGAGCCACCCAGACTTAGAGTTGCTTTTTTATGTGTATATATATATATATATATATATATATATATATATATATATATATATATATATATATATATATATATATATATATATATATGTATGAGGTAACTTATTCTTTAAGATTAAAACGGATCATGAGCGTTGTGAGTGCTACTGATCAGTTCCAAAAAGGCAAAGCTTGTTTTATATAATATATTTTTTTCTTTTTCATTGGTATTGCATCAAAAACACCTCCCTTATTAAGCACTGCAAACTTCCTGAGATATGGCAGAAGGACTGTCTTCATTTCAGATTCTTACTAGTCCTCATTATGCTGGAGTTGCTTGAGACATACTGGAAACAACTTTAGGTTTAATTTCAAGAATACTGTGAACCAGAGTTTTGGTTTTCCTTTCCTCTGAAGTCAGCTGGCCGTGTCTCCATTCTTAAGTTATCTAGACTTTATTCTGACCTGATATTTCATGTTTTTTCATTGATGTGTGTGCTTGCTGTGGTAGGTGTAGGATTTTACTGCTGATATATTATGGTTATAAATTTGTGCAAGCACTCGTACCTTCTGCTCAGTCAAGAGCATCGTGGAAAAGGTTGACCTTACTGTCTTATCAAAGGTACATACTGGTGTTTTTTTATTCTGAAATACTTTTCCATACTGTGGATTCATCTGTTCAGTAAAAGTAAAAAAATGTTAAGCCTAGAAATTAAATTTGAATAGTGGAAAACATGGTATAAAACTTTATGAGTATTGGTGAAAAGTGGACAACTACTTCACCAGCCATGTTCATTTTCTCCTTATTTAAAGCCACTTTATTCTCTTCAAACATTCTCTTACACTTGCAGCTTTTTTTGGCAGATAATTCATTCAGTGTACCCCTGATCACTTCCAATTTAGTTAACTTTTATATTCCTCTTCCAGTGAACTCATGGTGTGATATCTTTTCTAAGCTTCAGGCAATGTGTCAACAAGAGGTAGTAAAAACGATAAAAGCAGATTGACCTGTAGGCAAGTGTGCTTCTTCGGGAGAATTTCAAGGTTCAAGGTTTTTTATTTAGTCATATTTATACTCGAAAACATGAAATTTGCCTTCTCATCTGCATCTAATAACAGACAGAAATAAAAAAAAACCGAGACATAACAGGTTACAACCTATTCTGAAATTCAAAAATATTTCTGTCATTTGAAAACAAATTATTTGCCAGCTACTTCACTACAAGTAACATTGTCTCCTCTCCTTGCCCTGAAGTGAGCACCTAGATTAGTGTATGCTACCAAAGGGGCTAACATTTTTACCATACAAGCTGAAGATCGGTGCTCTTCAGAAAACAAAAGCTACACTAAACTGCAAACAGACTGGCAATACAAAATATTCTGGGGTTCTGCTTGGCCTTTTAGCTTTCCTAGAATGCACTTCTCTCCTGTCTAGCTTAACAAGTCTTTAATGCCTCGGCCATTTACCCGCAATCTGTCAGTTGATAAAGGTTAAGCCATTTTCCATACAAGTGGGGCTACCCTGATGTCACTGTGGACTTTATAGTCTGAAGCTGAGAGCAGATCTTTCAATGGTTCATAAGCGGGCTTAGGAGTCTTTTATCCAGTTGTTGCGTTTCTTTTGGATTTACTTTTTCCTGATTATTTTTGCCCTGTCTTTGGATTTATACTAAAGGTTTGTGTATTGGGACTTGCTTTCCATCAGATTGCCTTGTTGGCATATCCTATTTTTACCCTTGTGAGCATTTTTGTCATATTTTTCTATATTTGTAATACATTTCTTCATTTGTAAAAAAAATACTTGTGGGGCAATTTCGATATGTCTTCCTTTGTATTATGAACTTTTAAGACCAGCTCCCATTTATAGGTCTTTATACACAGGTAGCAGATAGGGGACTGGCTGGTTTGGGGTGACAGAATTCTTTGCAGGTATGTGAAGTTTCCAGCCTGCTGGAGGAGCAGTTTGGTGTCCTTGCATCCTCCTCTCCATATTTGGAATCCCAAATCATAAAATTCACATTGCAGTATATACAAGTGGCAGGTGAAAACCTTCATAACATGACCATAAAAAATGTCCCTGAATCTAGCAATGAAAGTGTTAATTGGCCTGTATTTATTGCTAGAATTACTGTATAACAGATTGCAAATCTGAAAATTTGGTAGTGCTTTGATCCTTCTCTGGACTTCTGAATAAAACATTTACACAGTCACATGTTGTAATAATTTCAAAAATGTAGAAATGAAACTGGGATGCTTTAAATGAAATATGGAAAAACATGATCATTCATCTTTGTGACACCCAGTGTAGTGGGAAAGATGGCACCAGACTATACACTGGGTGTTTTGTAATTTGGGACAGATCAATATTAGAAATTAGAGATGTTAGACATGGAGGCACAGACACAAAAAGGTTGTGTTTCAAAACAAAAGTAGCTTTGTATTTACAGGTGTACATCAAATAGTGTGAGAAAGGCTATTTTACACAGTCCTCACTGCAGCAGACACACGAAATACAAAGAAGCAATGTCTCAAAAGCAGTGAAACTACAATATGTACAGTGAGTATGGTTAGAAAAAGAAACAAAAACATAAATATATATACACAGAAACTGGCAGTCTTCCTCAATAAAAATGTAGACAGGAAGATACTACACAAAAACACAGTCCTTCCAATAATAAGATGTTCAAAAAATTAAGTCTATATACAAAAAGACACAAAATGCACCACAAACACAATTTATATAAATACCTCTAACAAAACTATACTATTACAGAGAGATATTTGCCTCTATTCAATTAGAAAAAATATACAAACAAATAAGGCACAAGCCGCTATGCTTGATGTACGTTTCAGACTGAGCTACACCAAACACTCACCTACCATGACTTGGTCAAAAGTGCCATTTATACTCTGCACCATTTGGCCAACCAGTCCTAGGGCTAGATGTCACCATCTAACCAATCGCATGTGATATGGGTTCGTTCCTATGTCACGCCTTGTATTATTGTGGTATTTCCCTCTACTTGCCCTTTACCTGTTTCCTAAAGGGTAAATGTTCTCGTCAAGTTCGTTATTGGGTTGGTCTACTGTTGCACTTTAAGATGAACACACACACACATAGATAAACACACACAGACCCTAACCACAACAGTGCTCCATGAATGACACACACACGCTGATTAACCCTTAGCACTTTAAACCACACAAGTGCTATAGGAATAACAGCCTGTCATTCAGCACTTCAAGAGACTTACTTATTTTCGGCATGAACAACATACGATGCTTTAGTGATATCTCAGACCTAAATATTACTTTTGGTCTACAAGAATACATTTAAACATACAAAGACTCAGCACTCTTGACTATAGGCCATTTATCAGCCAAGAAAACCTTCTTTATCGTATTTGTCCCTTCTGTTGAGTAGCGCTCTCACTCTCAGCCTTATAAACCTTGCAGCACAGAAATAATAGCAAAAATCCGGCTGTCACCAGGTGCTAAAAGAAATCTAACTTATTTCTTCAATCACTCTAGACATTAAGACAAAGCATTGAAAGTTAAAAGCAGCATGGTATTTATTACAAGAATAATAATAATAATACCACAAGAACAAAGAATACTAGAAAATAGGTACTGATAGGAAAGTCTGAATATATAGTCTTTAGAAAAAGCTTACGAAAAAGTTACTGATGACAAGGATGAATGTCCCAGGGAGGCATTTGATTTAGCGATCGATGTTCATGATGCCTTTCTGACAACCAGGGCCGTCTTCGTCCGTTCCTCTTCTTCTTCTCCTTCTTTGCTTCTCTCTATCTTGCTTTTCAAAACAAGGCATATTTATTCTGAAATGTCAAGCCTTGGTTTCACAACACATGCACCTGATTGGCTGGCTGTCAAAATGATTGATGAATTAATTCACTGTCCATTTTCCACACAACAAAACCTTTGATGTACTCTGAGGTATCAGTAGTTCTTCCTGTCCCAGACTGTAAACCAAATTGTTGTTCCAGATGTCCATCCATAAAGTAATCAATAGCCTGAGGTACCAGCTCAGCATCCTTTCCCAGGCTATAAACCAAATTAGCACTAAGCTATGAACAAAAAGTAAGGTATAAGGGAAGAAAACCTGCTTTAATTTGTCTTAGTTCATCTGTTGTCTTGTCTTGAACAAAATATAATGGAAACCAAAATGTACAGATTTTATACACCATAACACACCTCTACAAGGCCTGTAATAAAATACAGTCAGCTTTACAGATATACATGCACACACATGCAAGGGAATCATGCTTGAGTACTTCCGATTCCATATTGAAGGTAAGTTAATACCTCTCCTTCTAATCCTATGATTAGCTTAATGTCCAGGATCCCTTTTACTTTCTCACCTCTTTTCTTTTACTTCGGCTGTGGGTGGCGACGTATGAACGTATGCCATGTAGGCCTCCGCAGCAACATGCAGCCGGACTGCCAGTGTTGTGCCGCATTAGACCGTTAAAGCACTGTTGAAATGCTAGTGAAAGCATTGTCTTGCATTCTCGTCTGCTAAACTAGAAGGGTGAATACCGTTCTTTATTTTTCTTTTCTCCTTCCCTTGAAACATGCAGATACTTAAAAAAAATATTTTTTTCTTCTTTGGTAATGCCTGGGTAGGCACATTACCACAATGTCTTTATGACATCGATGTGATCTGCAAATCTTGGTTGGATGTATGACCAGCATCTGAGCCAGTGTTTCACTATAATCAACACTGGCTTTTAAAGGAAAATAAACAAACATAGATAAATAGGTAGCTTCATACCATACTAAGTGGAAATTTTAGTGGAGATTGCTACTGTAAATAGTTTCAGAAAACCAGTCCTTGGTAGATGATTTTACAATATCAAACCAAGGGGAATTTGCATTTAATAAACCCTTTTTAGTCTGACGAAACAATCAGTGAGAGCCCAGTTTCCCACTTATGTTCCTGAACCTTTTAAAATATGTTTGCTTCAGAATTAAAAAGTGAAATGGGCCTTAATGATTTACATCATCATATAATTATATATATAGCATTGAAAGTTAAAAGCATTGTGGTATTTATTACAGGAATAACAATACCAGTAGAGAAAAGCATACAAGAAAATGTGGATAGCAAAGTCTGGATATACCTGTATATAGTCTTTAGTAAAAGCTTATGAAAAGTTAAAAGATGACAAGGATAAATGTCCTAGGTGGCTTCTGATCTAGCACTCGTAGTTGTTCATGAGATGCTTTGCCAACGATCAGATGGAAAAAGACGCATGTTGCTAGTGCCCTCTTTTGACATACTGTAGTTCTGTTCTCTTCTTCATCTTTCTCTGATGTCGCTCTTCAGATGAGACATATTTATTATAAAATTCTAACGGGGGTTTTGCAATATGTGATTGTTAGATATTCTGATTGGTTGGCTGTCAATATGATGAATAAATTCACATTTTGATGTTGCTTAGTACCTGCTAGCATGTCTTCCTTTCCCAGGCTGTAAACCCATTTAGCAAACTGTTGTCTCAGATGCCTATCATTTCTCGGATTATAAAGTAATTGATAGCCTGAGGCATCGCCATGTCTTCCTCTTTTTATCTAAACAGCTGTTGTAAAAGTGAGGTACAATTGGCAAGAGGATATGCGTTGATGTGTCCTGTGTTTAAGTTAATCTAGTGTTGTCTTCAGCAAAATATGATTAAAATATAGATCAAAATTAACAGATTTTGTACCCCACAACAGTTATCAATCAAAGCAGCATGTCATTGTGTTTTATATCTCTGCTTTCCACTCTCATTCCAAAAACAGTCATTTGAGGTTAGAAGGTTAAATTATATTGGCCTTTCATAAATGAATGAGTTTCTAGGGTTGGTCCCTGCCTTACATCTGATGCTACCAGGTTGGGTATTAACTTGTAGCTAGTTCAAGTAGTTTTAGCATAAAATAGATGAATTTTGATCAGTGTACATTCTTTTGCTTCTTTAATTAGCAGGAACTATAAAATCATATAATGTCTTGAAAATGATGGATAGTACCAAATCAAAGGAAAGTATAATTAAGTCAGTATTTTTAACAGAGTGCTCTGGACACTTACTGTATATCTAGTATTTGTAGGAGGAGCCATCCAGTTCCATTTTTCTAGAACCTTGATATCTTCAAAAGATATTTGTTCCCCAATCTTACAATATTAAATATTTTGCAAATAAACAGATTTAGAATGAGTTTGATGATCCAAATTGTATCCTTTTATTCACATACTTTTTATATTGACTCTACAAATTGATCATTTTTTAATTATCAGAATGTGGTGAACGTTTTAGTTTTGTATTTTGAGATTTCTTAATAATGTGATGCCAAATGTGAAAAAGTAAATGAGAATATATTAGTATATTTTACTTTCATCCAATAACTTACAAAAAAGTGTAACGTTCATGTAACATTGTGCCAGTTCATTATAAATTTGCAATAAAGTACCATTACACAGGTGCTGTGTAATAAATGTAATAACAGTGATGTAATGTATGGAAATAATTTTCATGCTGAATTTTTTTTGTCCCTGTTTGAATGTTAGAAACCCTCTCCTTGGAGACCCTGCAGAAAAACTTTTTTGTCTTAAAACACATCAGATGTTCTTATTGGCTTACTTCTCAAATAGAACTCATGAAAAATTCAAGGGCTGTATGTGCCACATACCACTAAATACAGGAGGAAAACAAATCTTCTCTGCTAGTTATGTATACACCATAGGACTTTTCCTTTCACCTGAACAGTAGGTGACTCTCTTTAATTCAAGCAACCTGTTGTGATTTTCTGCCACCTTCACTTTCCACATTGTTATATTAAATTGCAAAGCCAAAGTTACATTGCTTGCTCTTAGACTTGTGGGTCAAGATATGTACATCTGAAATAAGATAAGACGAATCGGCTGTTGTATATAGAAGCATACTGTTGGTTACAGTAAAGCATGTTGAAAATAAGTAACTACATAATTTGAGACTTGGAGACATTACATTCACAATGAATTTGCACTTACTATTGTTACAGTTAATTACAATCTGATGCCTCATATCTAATTTGTTTCAATTTATTTTACAGATTAATAAAGTATACTACAAAATACCTTAGAAGAAAAGAAATAATCTGGTGTGTATTTTAATCAGACAGAATTTAAAAAAAAGTTTCCCGTTTGGCGGTGTCGTAGATCCATGGTATGGTGACAGTTTATAAGATAAATTGATATACAGTAACACTTTAGTAGGATGGTATAAATAGGAATAAATTTCAGAGATCTCTCTCTCTATGTCAGTTTGTCATTTTAACAGGTTTGCTCAGGCTGGCTGGTTGACTCTAAAAGCATGGCAATGTTTGAGGAAGGAGCAGAAAGGTAAAAAATGCCCAAGCACCCTCTATTGCAGGGGTTCTTAACCTGAGGTTCGTGTACTGCTAGGGAGTCTATGGATGGGTTGGAAGGGATCTGTGAGGGTCAGATAAAAAATAACATTTCTATTCCCTCTACATCCCTGTACTGTTGATTCAGAGTAGATGTAGTAGTAGTAGTAATCGTAGTAGAAAACGTAGTAGTTGTAGATCTGTTTTAATTTGGACAAGAGGATGGTATTTCATAATTATAATGAGCAGCCATTACTTTTTGCATAAAAAGGAGTGGTTTTTTAGATTCTATTTTGTGTATGTCATATATGTATGAGACAATCAAATGTCGATAAATAAAGTACATTATATTCATTGCATGCAAAGTTGTGCTTATGTGAATATTTCTGGCGTAGGGGGGCCATAGTTTTCACCAGATTCTTAAAGGGGTCCGTCACTCAAAAAAGGTTAGGAAGCACTGCTCTTTAGGATTGTAATCAGTCAGTTGATCCCATGATGGACATTTTCTCTACATGAAAAAGATGCTAGCGTCTTTTGGAGCATGTATTCTGTTTGGCCATTTACAACCATAGAAGGTTGTGCAGACATTCAAGATGAGAAGAAGCACAAATCATTTTACACACTGACAAAGCTGAAGAAACATGTAAAGCCAACCAGAGAAGTATATAAATTACATAATGCTCTGTAAAACCAGGAGCCCCCTTATACGACAGCACCCTGAGATAAAGGTGATTTGGATCTGCCATGCTTTGCCATTCAGTTGGACAGAGATGATATTTCTTACAAATAACTAATGGACATGTGATGATGTACCAGATGGGTTTTGTTTTCTTAATAAAATATTCACCACTGCTAAATCTCAAAAGTGGACAGGCAATTTGTAACCAAAAACGGGTAGAACAAATTCTTAGAACCTCATTTTAAAACTTGCCTAGGACTAGATGATTGTTAGTTATGCCCTTTTTCACAGACAATACACTTACTTTTATACATCCCTGTATGAGACCATGGCTTCTTTAAAGTAGAAAAATGATGCAGTAACCCTGCATGATGACTCTTTGACACCCAAGATCTGCAACTACTCTTTAGCATAATCAAAACATTTCTTTTAATGTGCTTACTCACCAGAATTTAATTAATTCTTAATTGTGTTTAATTCGAGGGTAGCCGGCAATTAACAAATCGTGACCCAAATGTAACACAGATGTGCAAGCAGCCGAAGGCAGAAACTTTAAATTTTGTTATGTATTATTGATAGATAGATTGGTTAGTAGTTTAGTTTGCACATTTTTCTGTAATTAACTTAAAAGTAGAATTGCACTTCTATCAGAAGGAGCAATTGACTTTGGACTTTGTCAACCGGTATGAAGTCAAAAGGTGCATCCATCTAATTTCAGTGGGATTTTTGTGTCGTTTTTTATATGTGAAGAAGTTAATAATCCTGCAAGGAGACACATAGACTGTTAGAAAGTACTATTCGATTGAAAATTAAATAGGAAGAAGTGCTACTTAAGACTAAGAAGGCTGACATCAAACAAGTCACTGTGACCAGATAACACTTCTCCTAAACTAAGTGATTACATATATAAGCCCTTAACGTGTATTTCTCAGAGATCACAGCACACAGGGGAAATTCCTAAACTTTGGAAGAGTACAGATGCTCTCCTATTAAACGAAAAAGGCAGTTACTCAGGTCTGAAAAATTACAAAGGGGTAAGCTTAAGCTGCATGACAAGAAAAATGAATGAAAGCAATTATAAAAGAAAAGATTGTGCAACAAATAGCAAATATAGGTGTATTAGTGAATAGTCAGTATGGGTTTAGATGGGAGAGATCATGTTTCACTGATAAACTAGAAGTCTATGAAGAAGCAAAATGTATGATATTATTTATTTTTTCAGTATTTGATTAGATACCTCATGAGAGGCTCGTGATCAAACTAAACGATGTACCAGTTGAAGGTACACTGTGTAGATGGGCAAAATAAAAATTAAAACACAGAAAGCTAAAGGTTAGGTTGCAAGAAATATTTTTTTCTAAATTTGAATTTTTTTTGTTAAAATTGGGATCTCTCATTCAAGGGAATGAAATTCTTTTTAATTGATACACATGATCCTAAGTCAAATGTAACTAACATTTACGTTTGCTGATGACACCAGACTAGATGGAATGGCATAGTCAGTAAAATCTTTACAGATGAACATGGAGAGAATTTTAGTTATGCAGTAGATGATCTAAATAATGTAAATATTTACAAATTGGCAGTAAAAGTATTAGATATGATTATACTACTTACAGGGTGTCTGAAACTTATGAGAATAACGTAGAACACATAGTGGGGTTGCCACCGTCTATACCAAAAGTGATTAAGACTGCTAATAGCACGTGGCTCACATAGCTTGATATATCGAGTTCAAGTCAGTTGTACTTTTATTTGTGGGAAAATAAAATTTAGTTGATTTACATTAGGATAGATTAAAGCCTAAGAGAATGTTAAAATGATATTAATGAGTTTGGGCTTCATCCCCAGTATAAAGTAGTAGGCACACTGGTTTACGTAAAGTTAACATATCACACTTTCTGAAATGGTGCTGCAATTAATTACCTTTGTGGAGAAAAAAAAGTGGCACATTTAGAATCTTATTTTTGAATTTTAATTATTACCTGTAGTACTATGGTGTTGTACCGTGTTAGCCATTATGAATGTAGCGAGAAGTCAAGCAAAATGACACCTTTTATTGGCTAACTAAAAAGATTACAATATGCAAGCTTTCGAGGCAATTCAGGCCCCTTCTTCAGGCACGATGTAATCCTGGATTGCCTGGAATATCAAAAACAGAGATAACAAGTTACTTTGGTGCCAAGTGTATTTGGGATCTTTTCCAGCCTACAGTTCCGATTCATTATTTTACTATATGGAAGTTGTATGACATGTAGAAATATTTAGTTATAGAAATATGTTGTGTTGCTTACTTAGGAGTAGCCTTTCATGATTATACACCTTCTCAAAAATAAGAATGATGTAAAAATATCATGTTCGATTTAAAATGAAAAGACGTTAGCTGAATAAAGGTCAAAAGACATGAAGTATACCAAAACAATAACGTAAGCGGCAAAGAAGAGGCTGATTGGCAGCAGTTCTTTCATGAAAAACAGAGCCGGTAGTTTGAACAATAACCTACAATTAAATACCTCCCGCTGAATACTCCCATCTTAGAAATAATTACAATCTAGACAATTTCACTAAACAACCAGCTTCATTGCAGAGCGAAATCTCAGCAGGGAAAAGTAAGAACTTTCATTTTTCTCATTTAATAAATAAATAAAATGTTCAGTATATGAAAGAGTTTGGGTTTATATAGTGTGACTTTCAAAATGCTTTTGCATTCTCTTGTAGACTTAATTCTGTAAATATTATAAAAATTTGATTTAGTTGGTCAAAAAAGGCAATGTCAACTTTAATTAAGAGGCTATTTAAATAAGCCTGTCTTACAATGGACAATAAGAAAAAATAAAAATAAATTGTAATTTAGCTGGTTTCAGCTAATTTTATTTTATTTACTTCATACTAAAAATGCACAGAATATAGGTAATTGTAATAAAACCTCTAATCTGACACTCAGTTTTAAAATTTGTAGAATTTCACATGGATGGCATGTTGGCAGAGTTGTCAGCACTGGTTGGTGCTGCACAGTTTCAGATTTCTGTTTTTTAGTCACATTTCCAGGGCACTGTTCATGCAAACATGGTAAGAGTGTCCTGTGTCTGTCCGGTATCTTTCAAGCTACTCTGGTTTTCTTCCCACATCCCATAGATCTGCCATATTGGGTTCAATTGTAACTCCAAATTGGCCAGTGTATGTGAGTGTGAGTGTGTTCATGAATGTGCGTTATAATAGCCTGACTACCTGTCCAGTGTTGGTTCAGCATTTGCAATGAAAGCCCCAAAATGGACAAACTGGTTAGTAAATGAATAGATGGATGGATGATTGCATGTAACTTATTTTTATATTGGTTATGCTAGTGAGGGTCAATGTGAAAACATGATAAATAGAGAACAATGAAATTCCCTTATGTTTAGCAATTGTCTACATCTTTTGGTCTATCCTAGATGTATACCTGGCTCCACACTTGGGTCTCCTTCCAAATAATCCATCACACTGAGTTGATGATTAAAGTAGGAGACTTTTCCCCAGTGAATGTTCATCTAGGAGTGTCATCAGTGAGGAGAAGGAACCATACGTCATGCTTATGATTTAAATAACCTTGTGGCAGCATGCAGATGCTTCAAAGAACAGAATCAACACACAAAGCTTAAGAGATGCATCCATAGACATCCACTAGGGAGCGGGACGCACCATCAAAGACCAATGAGGGCAAGTGATGACATCTAGAAGTAGCAGTTCCAGCACGTTTCTTAGGTATTTCAGCCAACGGAGTCAAAATCAAATATGAAGTCATATAAGGCAGAGAGACAACCATCATAAGCAAAGATGAGCAGGTTATGCATAGTTCTTCAAAGAGGAATTTCAATCCTGTGACAATGTTGGAATCCATTTTAAATGTTCCAATCAAACAGTTGTTAATTACCTGTTTAATAATGTAAAAAAAAGTATTCCTTCAAGAAAGGTTGATTTGAAATTCATTGAAAGAACTAATGGGTCTGGATAACTGATGATGTTTCAGTGGGTATGAGGAATTTCGAGAAAGGAGGAAATATACATCAAAACATAAAAAGGAACTTAAGAAAATTTCTTCCAAGTCTTTACAAAATAATTAAGTGTGAGGGTCCACCAAAGAAAAACCAGATACTGTATCATTGTAGAATGTGAGCCCTGATGATCTCGATTTTTTTTCTGGCAGCTCCTGAGTCTTGAATTTTCAGTATTAGTTGGTGTAGTGCAACATGAGAGATTCTTTTGGGTTAGTCTTTTTAGAATGAAAGGCACTTTAGGTCAGATGGACAGCATTTCTCACCTGGAATGAAGTAATGCCTGACAGTTGATAAGATGATATAAGGTTAGGGAAGGGAAGAATCCTTCTTTTTCCTCTTAGAACTGAAAACAAAGATACTGCTGGAAAGTGAAAGTGTAGATGACAAAGAAAGATGAAATTATGAAATCGCCTAGATCTCAGACAGAGATATATGGTGATATTCTATGCTTCAAAAATTCAAAGCATGACATACAGAACTTATAATGTAGCAATTAAAAGTGTGTGACTTCAAAGGAGTAAAAAACAGAAAGAGAATCAGAAGGAAGAGTAACAGGAAATGCAAGTCATCATGAGTGTTGAAATTACCAAGAAGGACAAGAAGAAAGGAATAAAGTCTGAGACCAAAGAAGAATTGTAGCAAATGGGGTCAATGACAGAGAGAGGAGCTTGAAACATGGTAGTGACATGTTTCAAAGACCGGAATGAAGGTAAGACTGAAAGTTACAGCAGTAAGCAAAGGATTAACGATGATAGTACTTCCCCCACTTTGGCCAGTCAGATTTGTCATACCCAAGAGGCAGTAGCTGTCATAACTCTGTAAGGGGAGAATGGCGATGTTGTTGTTCACAGCCTCAGGTTCCTATGAAGCACAGGAAAACATGTAGAGTCATTTAAAAAGGAAACAATTTTGGAGGTGCAGGAGTAACCGTTAAGAATAGAGAAAGAGACATTGAGTTTGGTGAAGTAAGAGTAAGATAATATTTATGTGAGCCTCCCACTTTGTTTACTCCAAAGAGCAAATATATCTGAAAATGAGACCTGTCCTATGGATATGAAATATGGCTCTGAAATGTATTGGCCCACAAGTTAAAGTTAGCTTGCCAGGTGTAGAAGCAATTCATTCACTAATGTTAGTGATAGCCAAGGCTTATTCTAGTAGAAAGAGATGCCAAGCAGAAAAAGAATTTTACAGGACAGCAGTCCACATGGTCACAGCCAAATCCATTCCTGGCTAATCCAATAAGTCACTAATTAACCTAATGGCTTATGTTTGGATTGGTTTCTGGTTGAAAACCTGACATTTTGTGTATGCAAACACCAGGAGGACATTTAACTCATATTGGTAGGGTGTACTCTGATGTCCAGGCTACATTGCCCACCACGGCCTGGTCATTCTGGCCTCCTAATCATCACCTGCCACTAACTGGCTATCTCTCTCACCCCTTCAATACCCACCTACTAGCTAATGTATGGCGAGCATATTGGTGCAAACATGGCTGCTGTTGCATCAACCAGGTGGGTACTACACATTGGGGCTGGTGGAAGTGGCCCCCCTCTCTCTATGTAAAGCGCTTTGAGTAGTGAGAAAAGTGGGATAATGAATGTAAAAAATGACTAATTATTGGTTTTGCACCAGGCTGCACCACCATGTCGCTGTCACCACCATGTCAAATAAATTACGGTATGAAGGTTAGAGACACAATATTTCTTGTAGCTTGATGAAGTCTATACAAATGAAATTGTGTCTCTAACCTCTTTTTGTATTTTTTTCACCACAGAAGTAACCTTTACTTATTTTTTTCCTAGAAATTCCTATAAAGTGCTCTAATCTCCTGTCCAGATACTCTATATTAATTGTCAGGGTTTACTCTTCAACCACAAAACTCAACCCAGATTCTCACAACCCTTTATGGCCAGTGTGTTCAAATACGTATGTGACCAAAATAATGTATTAAGTACTGTAGATACTCGAGTATTAGTCGATCTCGCAGATAAGTTGAGTGTATTTTTTAAGCCGAAAATTACGAAATATGCTATGACCCGTGTATAAGTCAAGGATAAAACTTGGGTTTTTTCATGGCCCGTTGTCTTAATAAGTATGGTCTTCTCACCAATACCTGCTACAGTTCGATTCCCTGGCATATCAAATGTTATTGGCGTTTCATCCATGTTACCAATGTTACTGAGATCAAAGTCATGCCTTTGTCTTTGCTTGATAATAAATTTATGAAAGGAACTGACCTTTTCTTCTAGATCTTTCGGCAGCTTCTTCGACAGCGATTTTTGTTCGCTGACGAGGGCGAAGCCCATATCTGTTCATAAACCACGTACACCTGCCAGCCGATGCTTGAAATTCCAACAAAGGCTTATGTGGTTTTATAGGTCTACAGATCTCTTAGCAAAGGCCGATTTAGTTTTTAAATAAATAATCACCGCGCTCGCGACTTAGCGAGCCGCAGGGCGATCTGCGGTGTGGGCGTTTCTCACCTAGTGCACAGGTGAGGGACTGCCCACATCCGTGATTGTTCCTGTGGCTAATGTGCTACAGCTGCTATGTCCTCTCTGCATATAAAGAGAAGTGCGAGTCAGTTAGAGAGGAAGGATAAACGGAGTAAAAAAAAAACGTCACACACAAGGAAGAGAAAGAAAGATGGAGGGGGCTGGAGAAAGATGGAGAGAAAGAGGGGGTGTGCGAGTGAGCGAACGAGCGCTTGCAGGCGTGGAAGCCAAAACGGAGTAAAAAAAAAAATCAAGGAAGAGAAAAAAAGACGGAGGGGGCTAGAGAAAGCAGGAGAGAGAGATTGAGAGAGAGAGAGTGGGTTTGTGAGTGGGCGGGTGAGCGAGCGAACGAGCGCTCGCTGGCAGCTGTCTGGTAGCCTGGGTGCTAGGCTGGGTTTTTAAAGGATTGTTTTTCTATTTTATTGATTTTTAAACCTCCACGTTTGCTTTATGGATTATTTATTTAATGAAGAGTTCTTTTGAATCACTGCACTGTTAACTTTGAACACTGATTTTGATTGACTGTTTTAAATAAAAGCACTGTGCACTGTGCCATTACACAAATTCTATGGAAAATTGTGTTGCCCCGCGGATAAGTCAACATGACTTTTTTGAATGAATTTACAGGGAATACATTTTTCGACTTAAACGCGAGTATCTATGGTAATGCCTTAATCCACAGTAAATTTGTGTTCATTTTCATATTGGCTTAATCCAGATTATGGTCATCTAGAGCAGGGGTTCCCAAACTTTTCAGCTCACGACCCCCAAAATAACCGTGCCAGTGACTCGTGACCCCCACTATCCTCGGAAGTGGTTAAAATATACAAATGTTGCGTGTAACAGTGCACATGCGCCAATAGGCCTATCCAAACATCAGCATGACAACACGAAAGAACACAAAGGTCTAACAACCATATAATTTTTTTTAATAGTAATTTACTCATTTGTTTAATTTCAACAAAACACCTCACCTAATGAGATGGGTGCCCTATCTGCGTTGTCATTGGTTGATATTAACCAACGTTTCATTTCAACAAAAATAATATCCTAAGCATATAGCGATGAAAATTACCTACACGTTACGTGCACGTGTCGGAATGTTTAACATGGTGCTGTAAATTGATCTGCTGCAACTGACGCCATTGATGTGTCGTTAAACTGTCGTAATCACCTCAGGGGTCGCGATCGAACAGAAAGAAATTTGAAAGGCTGATGGCTTTTTAATTTGAATGTTTTTTTTTAAATGTAACTATTAACTACTAGTTTTTATCTTTTGTTAGTTATGGATAAAATGTTATTTCTAAAAAATTAAATTAATTAATTTCTAAAAAGTTTTAAAAAAGTATTTGATTTCTTGGAAATCATCTTGCGACCCCTCCCCAATGTCTCACGAACCCCCAGAAGGTCGCGACCCCTACTTTGGGAACCACTGATCTAAAGCTTGTCCAGAGAGCATTGTGCTAACAGCAAGAATGAACCCAGAATGATGAGTCAGTCCATCAGAGATTGAATTAGTACACACATTTAAGTCATGTTAGTCATTATAAGCTAAATGTACTTGTATGAACACAGAGAGAAACTAATTGTGTTTTCAAAAGTATTTTAAAATCTTAATTTGCATACAACTTGGGACATAATTCTAAAAATACTCCCAGTCTCATAAACTATTTATAATATATCAGTGGAAGCTGAAAGCAGGTTAAAAAGATGCAGTGTTGACAGGACAGACGTAAAACACATATGCTGCTGAAAACAATCATTAAAAATATATTTAAGCACCAAAGCAGATTTGCACAAGACTAACTTAGATGATCTGAAGACATCTGTCTGGTATCTTATATGGTGTGTATGTTCAGAAAATATTAAATATTCACAAGACACTTCTATTATAGCTCATGACTCCATCCAGAAAAAAAAAATATACACGTTTACGACTGTGTCAGCATTGCATTATTTATTATTGCTTTCCTTCATGATGTATGTATTGAGTTATCTGCAATGTCTGCAGTCTGTATGCTGCCCTCCATGTAATTTAAATTTAATATGGAAATTGTGTGAAACAGAGCATTAATAGCACATGAAGGTACACATTCAGTAGCTGGGCTGCAATCAGTTTTTCTGGTGTTGTCATGTCTATAATTGAATCCTTCATTAATTGCGGCATTTTATTAAAGAAATAAATAATTCGCAAAGGAATTAAGGATTGTCTATTTAGGATTTGCCACTGCTGCTGTTCTATACTGACTGCCACGGGAAGTATCTTGTCATCCAATTAAAAATGTTCAATGTACAAAGCAAAGGATAAATTCAAATTTGTCTTAAAATACCTTCTGTATATATGTGTTCAGAAACTGTGTAACTGCAATGCTATTGGGAATACCTAACAATAACAATGTACAGCAGGCGCAGTAGTGCATGCATTTTAATTGCATTCTGGGCAAAGTATCCCTGCCAGACTGCGGCCACCTTGGGGAAGATTGAGCACTGCAAAGTCGGAGAGAATTATTTTGCATCTGCTCTTTAGGTTATACACATCCACTGCAATCATAATTTACTACATTCTGCACATTTTTGTTGAATTGTAATGTTACTACTTTCTTTCATGAAAGGTGTTTTAGTACATGCTCAGTGTGAAGTGAGTTGTAATTTGGATTAATGATCATCAAGTTACAGGAGCTTTAGTATCATCATATTGTTAAAGTCTACTATCGTCAAGGTCCACTTTTATTCCTCATGGCTGTATAGTTGTGTTCATGTTTTCCACTTAACAAGCACTTATTTCTAAGCAAAAAAAAAAATCAGGAATCAAAGAGATACAATCAGATATTTTTTTTACTACAGTGCTGCTTTTAAAGTATTCACCCCCTTGGAAGTTTTCACATTTTTGTGGTATACAGAATTGAATCACAGTGGATTTAATTTGGCTTTCTTGACACTGATTAACAGAAAAGGACATTTTAAATGTCAAAGTGAAAACAGATCTCTGCAAAAATGGTGAAATTGATTACAAAAATAAAATACAAAGTAATTGATTGCATAACCTCCTTCAAGTCAATATTTAGTAATATTTAGCTCCTTTGGCAGTCATGACAGCCTTGAGTTTACTTACGCTGGTCTCTCCATCTTTATCAACAGTGCACATCTTAACACTGACATTTTCCACCATTCCTCTGTACAAAACTGCTCAAGTTCTGTCTGGTTGCGTGGAGATTATGAGCTCTTTTTCAAGTCCAGCCACAGATTCTTATTTGGACTGAGATCTGGACTCTGACACGGCCATTCCATGACATTCACACAGCTGTTTTAGGCCCTTCTTGTGCAGCTTGGCCTTTATGCTTGGGCTCATTGTCTTGCTGGAAAAATAAATCTTCACCCAAGGCATATTTTTCTTGCACACAGCATCAGATTTTCCTCCAGAATTTGCCTATATTCATTGAGTCATCCACCCTTATAAGTTTTAGGGGGCCTGCTGCAGAGAAGCATTCCAACAGAATGTTCCTGCCACCACCACAGTTCACATTGAGGGTGGTGGGCTTTTGATAATGGGCAGTGTTCAAACATGTTGTTTAGTTAAATGACCTAAAAATTCAATTTTGATCTCATCAGACCACAGAATATTCTTCCATCTGATTCAGACTCTACGTTGTGCCTTCTCTGTGTATTTTTTTTAACAGTGGCTTTCTCTTCGCCACTTTCCCATAAAGCTGCGATTGGTAAAATACATAGTTGTTGTATGTTGTAGTCCCTCCAGTCTCATTCACAGTCACTTGTAACTAGGGGGCATACTGCCACCCTAACCCCCGGACACAGACAGGCAGGACACAGGTTCACTCAATACCCATGTTTATTTACAGTTTATGCACATTACCAACACCACAATATACAGTCCATTCCCTTCCTTGCTGCCAGTCCATCCACCTCCACTCCTCCTCAGGCTTTGTCTCCTTCCTCAATGGAGTGAGGCGGCTCCTCTTATTCAGGTCCTGGGAGTGTTCCAGGTGGGTCATCACTATTACGTGGAATCACTCCCAGGTGCACTGGAGGTCCTCTACAGTTCTCTGCAGCTCCCCACAGAACCCAACAGGGCTTCACCAAACTCCAGTTCCCGACATGTCCTGCAGGAATCCGTGATGCCACAGCTGCCCAGGAGGGCTGCCCTCTAGTGTCCCAGGGGAGGTATTGCCTCATTAATGCCCTCTCCCCTAGTCCTTCTGCCCTGCTGGCATCCCAGCCAGGTAGTGGCCATGGCTGTCCATCACAAGGTCTTTTGGTGGTGACCCTCATTAGTCTTCCTCTTGCATGACCACTCGATGTTTTTGGATGGCCTGCTCCAGGTAGCTGTGCCATACGTTTCATTTCTTCATGATTTGTGGACTCTGAGGGATATTTAATGCTTGATATTTTCTTGTCCTCATCCCCTGATATGTGCTTTTCAATCACCTTTTCATGGAGTTGTATGGAGTGTTCTTTTGTCTTCATTGTGTAGATTAGACCACCATCATGATACACGACAAGTTGGACCTTCCACATGTATTTATACAGCAATCAATTGAAACTCCATACAAGTGACCTCCATTGAACTAATTATTTGACTTATAAAACTGATTGGCTGTACCAGTGGTGATTAAGATGTGTCATATTAAAGAGGTAAATACTTCTGCAATCAATTATTTTGTGTTTTCATATATTTATAATTAATTTAGACCACTTTGCAGAGAGTCTTTTTCTGTTGATTAGTGCAAAAAAGGCCAAATTAAATGCAGCATGGTACAATAAAATGTGAAAACATCTAATGGGCAAATTGTTTTTACAGTACTGTACAAATGATTAGTCAGGTATTTCTGGAAGAAGAGCCACAATAAACATTTAACTCAACATCCAATGACACTTTCCAAGTTAAGATACACATAAAAATATTTACTTCTATTCTGCACAGTTAGATCATAGTCAGGTTAAGTGAATAAATCAGGGATAAACAGTGGATTGATGGAGGTAATGTAACCAAAAGCTTTGGTGTTGAGAAGCCAGTTACTTACGCAGTATGCCACAGTGCCTGCCTCAGACTTTGTTACTTTTGTTTTATACTTGTCTACTGCAGACATGTCTCTGCTCTGAAATTCACTCTGGCTGATGCCACTCTCTCCGCTAATCATCCTTAATGAGGAGTAGTGGGACTGCAACTCCATGTTCTGTTATTCCAGGGCCCTGAGTCTGAGTACCACTGCTGCTAAAGAGAATATGTAGCTGAGATGAGGTGTTACACTGAGCGAATTTCTCAGCAGAGATAAATGGTGCCATGACCCCGATTCAGTGAGAGGACGGGTAAATGTAACATGAGGGGTGAGTGTACCAAAACAGAGAGAGAAAGCTACTGTACATGAAGCACTCTTGCAGTTAGAAGACCAATTCATCGCTGTAGTTTGTCCAGTTCTCCTTTAACTGTCCTTACTGTGAAATGTGTTTTGTAATCCTAAGATCCTGAGTATGTCCCACAAGTGCTTAGATTGGAAGAGAAGGGAGTGCTGGTTTTGGAGGGTTGTTGGGTCAGGGTGGAGGTTTTGTCACCTTTAGTGTATTCCTCAGCAGAGACTTGTGTCAAAAAATGGAATTATCAAGGTCTGTGTTGTTCACTTACTGAATATGAATAGCTGCTCTACTTTGATTACTCACAGAGATAAAAGGGTTAGTTTGTTTGGTGTTTCCATAAAGCGGTAACGCCAGCAGCACCGGTTCTAATGAGCTTAATGGCCACTGAGAGTCAATATTTGCGTTTTCCATGACTGTTGCATACTGTATCCTCGGTACTATAGGTAATATATGCAGATTTCTGGCATTCAAAAATGTTTTTTATCATCAGAATTAATACCACCTTCAAATGTAATAAGAAAATATTGCCATTCATTATGCAGTGCCATCTTCTACAGAATAAATAGTTGCAGACTATTCTGCCTATGCCTGCAAGTGTTAAATATATATAAGAAAAAATGCATGTTTTGTTTGTTTTTTTTTATATAAAAAGCTTTTTTCCACAAAATTAAATTTGTTTTCTGTGGATTTTTCAGGCACTGATTATTTTTGGATCTCAAAATTTGGCATCAAATTCAATTTCAATCAATTTCATTATTATAATGACCTCCTCTAAGATGACTAGTTCAGAGCACAGGCTGTTTATGGTGAAATTTCACATTAAATTATGCTGCTTCAAATTACATTTACACATGTCCAATAATGATCTACTTAATTAATTTTACATTTTTTTGTTCTTATATGGTACCCTTTCCAGTGAATCATCTGCATAGATGGCTGGCATTTTACTGTGTAATTTTCACATTAAATAATGCTACCTGGGCAGCAAGGTGGATGAATTGGTTAAACAGGCTGGAGAATCTTATAATATGTTATAATCCTTCCTTCATTTTTTTTTTTTATTTCATTACTTGTCATTAAAAATTCAATTTCATTTCAATTTCTTTTTATGTCACGCCTTTTTCTGTAGAGCACTGTGTAGACTGCAGCAGACTGGAAACCTTTCTTTTTCTGTAACAATAGACAGACATAAAATTTTAACCTCTCAAAGGGACATATTGCACATAATAAAACTTAATGTGAACCACTATGAATATGGATCCTTCTTCTGTTTTAGTATAGTGCTTCTTTTAACAGGCTTTGAACGGGCTGTGATTCTGTTGGACAAACTAATTACTTACAACTACAACTATAATTAAAGAGAACACACAAAGCACAATAACAGCACTAAATAGATGCTGAGGAACTAACATACTGCCTCTTTTGTAAATGCATCCATTTATCCATTTTCTGGTTTTGTTTTCCCTTGGTCAGGGTCATGGTAAGTATAAACCTGTTCACACAGCAGTAATTGTATGGCAGGTAGCACCACAAATCTCTGTATGCAGATGCCATCCATCACACCCACATTTTACTCACAGTGCCTGTTTAGAGCCACCAGTCAACTTAACAACAGGTCTTCAAGTCTATGAGAGGAAAACCACATGAGCACAATAACATAACCATCTACAAAGAACTCACACCAACTAGGAACTGAGGATGAAAAATACAAGCAACAAATTTCAGCTTCTTTTTAAATTGATATTGCAGTCTCAGGGTGTTATTACATTTTCCTTTATTTATTCATCCATTTGTGACTTTCTGGAGGCTACTCTTATTCTTTTTGGAAGCGAAAACGTATCTAGCTTCTACTGGCAAAAGGCAGGAATGAAATCTGGTAGGGTCACCAGATTTCCAGTAAGACAATTTTAAGTGTAAACCCAAAGCTACACAGAAATGGTTTAAAACAACACTGTTAATGTCCTGGATTTAGACCACTTTGCAGAGAGCTGTTTTCACTTTGACATCGACGGCTCTTTCCTGCTGATCAGTGCCAAAAGGCCAAATTAAATACACCATGATTAAGTAGTGATGATTCAGGGTTGTATACCTTGATTCATTCGTTTCAGCCTTTGCTCCTAAGTCTCTACACTTTCTTCCGCAAAGTTTACTTTGAAACTCTCCCAATCTGCCTAATGGGCTAACAGACCTTTCCTTATCCTCTGTATTGTGCTGGTAAGCCATCTTTCTAAATATCAAAAATTGCTTTAAAAACACACACAATTTAAAGTTGTCCAAGGACTGTATCCTACACCCCAGATACATCATCTGATTGGTCTAGAACTAATTCACCTATGTCATCTTTGCCCTACTAAAGTCCCTGGCACCTTCCTCCACATGTTCTGGGAATGTCCTCTTGGTGTGGCACTCTGGCGCTGTGTGTCTGAATCCCTCTTCATGATTCTTTTGCTCTCTCTTCTTCCGTCCCATCAGGTCGTTCTAATCTTAGAACTTTCTTCTCAGCTGGGCCGAGAAACCAGTAAGTGTGGTCAACTGTTATTTGGCTTTCATCACAACCTCCTCAGTTGGGATACCACTGGGCCGCCCAGAGCTCTGGTTCCATCATCCCACCACTATACCAGGCGTCCTAAGTGAAGGCTTTTTTATTGATCTTTGTGTGTCACTGCCTTTGGACTGAGTTACAAAACCTGTGTGACATTGTTTTATCCCTATACTTGTAAATAAACCCGCCTTTGTGTTGAAACTCATTATTTTTGTCTGTGGCTAAGTGTCTTAAATCTGTTATCCTGCTTCTGTTCGGTGACAAACTACAACGGCACCCAGTGTATAGTATGGTGTCTGCATTCCGACTTCTCGCGGTGTCACAGTCAGTTCCAGACTACTAATCCATCTCTGTGTAGTTTGTTCTTAAGATTTTGTTTTAGTTTAAGCAAAGGATGTTCAAAATACTGAAGGGTGTTAGTATGGTGGACACCTCTGTTACCTTAAAAAGTGTTCATGAACAACAACACAGCTGGTTAAGTGTATAAAAATATCAGAAAGTATTGCTGGAACCAGAAAATCGTTGATAAGTGTAATAAACAACCAAGTAGTGTGGAAGACAGTAGGAATTTGATAACTTTCAGATCTCTACTTGGTAATTCTTTGCAAAAGTTAGATAAATGGAGATTGACAATCCATGGTAGGCTGAGTGGCTTGTTCTCGTCAAAATTGCTCTAACGTTTATGTGAGTTTCCTCCCCAGTGACTCTGCTTTCCTTCTACAAGCTATTCTGTTGATTGCCATTTCTAAATTGGAAAAATAAAGGTGATGTGTGTTTGTGTGCTCTGCCATAGTTCTCTTATTTAAGTTTAGTTTCTGCTTTGTACAGACTCCAGCACCCCTGTAAATCTGCATTGAACAAAGAAAGTTCACTTCATAAAAAAGATGCCAGATGGATAGATGCCTTAATGACTCCAATTCCGAATTTGATTTTTGTTATTGGTGAGGGAGTTATGGGATGACTGTTTTACCCAGAATTAGGTATTACACTTGCTGTTTTGCACAGTTGTACATCTTCCACTTAGCAGAGGCTTATTGGCAAATGTCTGGTTCTCCCCAGACCTGATATTTCCCTTGTAGCAGAGATCAAAAGCTAATGGTGCTTTGCTAAATGAGTCCTTTAGTTAGCAGCTTTAATGCTACATTTTAACAATATCACTGCAGATAAAAGCTCAGCCTTGTCTCTTTAGAAGCAATCCTATTTTTAGCTTAGAAACACTGTTTTTCTCATATGAAACATTGTCCTTAAAAAAACTCCAAGTTATTAAATTAAATGCGTTTGTGTAGCCGTCCAACATCTTGGTAGGAGGGAGCAGTGCCTAAAATTATAACAATCAAAACTTTTATCTTTTTTGACATGAAATTAGGGGTCCTTTAGAGTCAACCACCTTTGTAATTCATGATATAATTAAAAGCTTCCAGTTTCCTCCGTTCAGGAAGTCTTTGCCAGGAGAAAAGCAAAAGGATGAACTGCTGGTTCATCATGTTTTCATCAGATATGACCTTGACAGTCTAAGTTCAGGATATCTTTGGAGATGAGCCACAATATCCATAAGTTGGATATTAATAGAGAAGAGAAATCAAAAGTGGTTCCCTAGCCTGCCATTCGCTCTGCTTCATTTAATTAGACAACGCAGGTTTCGTCACTGCCCGGAATTAGATGATTACCTTTATTTTAAGTGCATCATGGAAAGAAGATGATAGATCAAAATATGTGAAAGATTTGATGGGGTCTGCATTACCACTCCCCCTTCCATTTAAAGCTAAGGCTTTGTACTTTCCTCTAATTGTATTGCTACCTGACATTTATTTTAATTCAGCGTCCTTTGGGACATTCAGGACTAAGCCAAATTTGATCGTTTTTCTAAGTGTCTGGCTCAAATACCACATCTCTGATGTCTTCAGCACTACCTTGAAATAAGGTTTAGACCATTTACTGGCAAGTTTTCAAATCAGAAAGGAATGACTTTTCAATTTTGTAAAAATCACAAGTTGAAAAATTTCAGAGTTCATTTGCTGCTTTGGTATACAGTGATTTTCATCTAGGAGCTGTCTGCGTGTTGATGGAATCAGGGGATCCGTACTTGTTAGCAATTCAGGATGAACTGTACCTTCAGATATAACAAAGAAAAAAAGCTACAGTTCTCTCGAAATTTCTAAGCCACATTCTGTCTCAAGTGCTTTCAAAGCAGTACCTTCAGAAAAATCAGAAACGGTGCTCTTCATGGAATTTTATGGACAGTTTGCAATAGTTATCAGTTATTAACATTTTTATTACTGTCAATAAGCAAGTCGTCAAGGATGGATTACTCCCTTGTACCCAATAGGTTAGGCATAGGTCCTCCATCCCATGATCCTGTGAGTCAGTGGTCTCAAACTCTGGTCCTCGAAGGCCACAGTGGCTGCAGGTTCTCATTTTAACACTTTTCTTAATTGTTGATGAGTTTTGACTGATAATTAATTCCTTTTTCTGTCATTTTAACTGACTTGTTTTTTTAAGATGTGTTCCCGTGATTTTCTTCATTGTTCCTCTGAATTGCTTAATTTCTTTCCTTAAATGGCACCCAAACAGAAATGACATATGAAGTGAGTGAGCCAACAGAAGACCAAGGGCCTCAAAGTCCAATTAATTTCACTCCAACCAGTTGCTCGTTTAGGCTCTGATTCTTGTTGTTATTTAAACCCATTCTTAAATTCAATGGCTTGTTGCTGCTCTCATTGTGCAACTTTGTCTCTTTAGAAGCAATCCTATTTTTAGCTTAGAAACACTGTTTTTCTCATATGAAACATTGTCCTTAAAAAAACTCCAAGTTATTAAATTAAATGCGTCTGATTCTTGTTGTTATTTAAACCCATTCTTAAATTCAATGGCTTGTTGCTGCTCTCATTGTGCAACAGCATTCATTTCCAAAATTACTGATTTCCTCTTTTCTAAGAGCTCTGTTTAAATGTGACCTAAGCAGATCAGCATTCCTGAGACCTTCATCTTTCTTTATTTTCAGATATTGTGTGATGGTCACAGTTTGCTGGTGATGTTTTGGTTCATTTTGTATCTCATTATTGTTTGGCTGCTAATTAAGGAAAAAAGAAACAATTCAGGGGTCTGAGTCTTCAAGAACAAGTCAATTAAAATTAATTCAAAGCAAGTTAATTAGCAGCAAGAACAGGCCACTAATTAAAAAAAGGATTAGAATGAAAAATTGCAGCAAATGCGGCCCTCCAGGACTAGAGTTTGAGACCACTGTTCTAAGTAGAGTGAGAAAAATGACCAACAGACATCGTAAAGGTTTGGGGAAGCCATCTGTATAATATGTCCTGGCTGCAAAAGTTTAAAGTTTCAAGAGTTGTTCACAATAAAAGCAGAACTGAATATGAGGAGGTAAGATGGTGGCTTTAAAGGCCGTTGGAGGAGGTGATGTCATTGATGCCGGAATCGGAAGTGACATCTTCGGGACCAGAAATAAAGCTCCGGGACTGGAAGTGACGTCTTCAGAGGTGCCAGGACCCGGAAGTGATGTTTTCAGAGGTGCCGGAATCCGGTGGGATTTTCCAAGAATGGTCTGCAAGGAACTGAGAGAGACAGTCAGCGCACCTCGCCATCCCCTGGTCTGGTTTGGAATTACAAGTACTCAAGCCCTTTAGCTGCCTCCTACTCACATGTGTGTGACAGTAGATAGGTGTCATTTTCTGTCATTTAATATGTTCTTCAGTTAGGATATTTGATGAGTTGTATTACCTGCTAAAAATCTGTTTAATTTCTTTTTTTAAAGTACTTAATAATGGTGTACTTCATGAAGTGTGACATCTAATATATATATATATATATATATATATATATATATATATATATATATATATATATATATATATAGCTGATTGTGTGTGTGTGTGTGTGTATGGCCATGGTGAAAAAAAATAGAGGTCTGTGGCAGTGAGGGATTTTTAATAAAAATAGTTTGGCTCAGTCTTGGTGGGTGTAGCACTGGGGAAGTTGGCAGATTGTTTGTTAATGTGCAAGCTCTGTCAGCCAGCCATTCCCCATTGAATTGCCATGGGTAGTTAAGGGTAAACAGCTGCACTGACAGGGTATTTAAAGATCTAAGTAGGACAGATAAGGAGGAGGAGAGAAAGAGATGAACAATTGAGAGGAAAATCAAGAGAGGCATATGTGTAGGCACAAGAAGGAGGACTAGGAGTGTGAGACAATGTAGTAGACAGGAAGCAAGGTGGTCAGGAGGCCCAATGGTGAGCGAGAGAAATGGTCCTTCAGGAGCAGGTCACTTCTTTTGAACACAATAATTACTGGGCTATGTAAGAACAAAAGCACACAAACACCCACCCACCAGTGCTTGGGCAGCAGAAACTGCCTCATGGAGCAAACCCCAACCAGCTCTTTACTAACTAAACAGCATGAAGCCAGTTGTGGGTGGCAGAGCTGGAAGAGTTGTTCATTTGACATACAGAAAGTTCAAGAATGTTAAGATTGTAAAATGAAGACTTCAAGATTGCAGGACTCTGTTAAATGACAAAAAGGGAAGGTGAGGAAAGAGAGGGACGGTCTCAGAGGGGAAGAACTCAATGGCACAAAAGACTGGGGATAGAAAAAATCATAGAGAGGGATTCAACCACATAGCGCCAGATAGCTGTAGCCAGAGGACATTCAGAGGAATGTGCCAGAAAGAGGAATCGACGATTTGGGATGATGGAGCTGGAACTTTAGGTATCCCAGCAATAACCGACTGAGGTGGCCAAGATGAAAGCTGAACAATAGTTGACCCCACACAATGGTGTCTCAGCCATGCTGACAAGACTCGTTAGGTGAACAAGAGGAGACCAGAGAGAAAAGCACACTGAGGCTTGCAGGAGAAAAGGCAAAGGAGCCTGATTTTAAACTCCATGGTTTCATGATGGATTCTTTTTTCATTCTTTTTGATATATTCCTTTATTGATTGATTTTATCCCTCATGTGTACTTGTTTTTATGGATTATTTATTTGTTTGAAGATTTAAATTGCAGAAATATTGGACACTAATTTAAATAAACTGTACAATGCACTTTTTGCATCAATTTGTTTGTGTTCTCATTGCACTTGACTATTCTCAGTGTATAACTATGGATATCCTAGGAAATGGGTAATGCCAAGGGGCATCACAGGGTCCTTGAGGACTCTGCATTAATGATTATTCTACTTTGGCCCCATGGATGTGTGCTTAAGTAGACTCTTGATCCCTTGCCCAAGGATAGGTCTCTGCTTTGTGCCTGGTGCCTCCTGCATAGGCTTCAGCCTCTTGTCATTCTCAAGTTAATTAAATGGGACTGAAAAGAGTAAACAGTCACTCCTAGTACTGATTAAATTGTGACTGTCACAATTTATTTAGGAAATACAAGAATAAGGCATTCTTTAAGAAAGGCAAAACTCAAATATGTTCTAATGTTATGTGTCTGAAATCTTTTAAAAGTCAATGCTTAATCAAAAATCTTTTTCTCACATTGTCTTTTCAAGCAGAGTTCGGGCTGATTTTCTGTCCTTTGTATAGAAAGAGCATCAGAAGCCAGACCCTTTCAGTCTACATGTCCTTCCCAGGTCTGTGTGGAGTTATTCTCCACCACTCAGGCTTTTTCTTTGACAGCTCAAAGATGTGCTTGTTAGGATAATTGGTTACTCTATTCTGACCCAGTGTGACGGAGTGAGGTGTAGTGGCTAAGGGGCTGGCAGCTACTGTGCCTTTAGAAAATATTCTGACCCCTTCACTTTTCACACATTTTGTTATGTTGTGGCCTTGTGCTCAAATCATTTCATTACTCTTTTACCCTCGTCATATAACACTTAATAACCCAAAATGACAAATTGAAAACAAGATTTTAAAACTGTGTGCAGATTTATTAAAAATGCAGTACTTTGTTGAATTGCCTCTGGCAAAGACTTTGCGTTTGATGCCACAAGCTTTGCACACCTGGATTTGGAGATTTTTGGCTATTTTTCCCTACTGATCCTCTCAAGCTCCCCAAGGTTATATGGAGGCTGTCACTGGACAGCTGTTTTCAGCTCTCTCCAGAGATGTTTGATGGGCTTCAAGGTTGGACCACTCAAGAGTGTTTACAGAGTTGACTATACGTCACTCCTGTGTTGTCTTTGCTTTGTGCTGGAGGTCTTTGTTCTGTTGGAAGGTAAACCTTTTAGACAGACTGAAGTCCAGAGCATTCCGGAGCAGGTTTTCAATAAAGATTCCTGAAAGTTGCTCCTTTAAGTTCTCCCTCAATGATGACTAGTCTCCCTATCTCTTCTGTTGAAAAACAACCATACATCAGGCTTCACCCTTAGAATGGTATTGCACAGGTGATAAGTGAGGCCTGGTTTCTTTTAGATGTGATGCTTAGACATTAGGGTAAACAGTTCAGTCTTGGTTTCATCAGACCACAGAATCTTATTTCTCATAGCCTGAGAGTCCTTTGGATGCCTTATTGTAAACTCCAAGAAGCCATCGTATGTTGTTTGGACACTCTGCCATAAAGTCCTGATCAGCAAAGTGCTACAGTGGTGGGTATCCTTCTGGCATTTTCTCCCAATCTCAACACAGTTTCTCTTGCAATCATCAGGTTCTTGGTCACCCCTCTTTCCAAATGTCATAGTTCTTCCAAACTTCTTTCATTTAGAAATTATGGAGGTCTCTGTGCTTTGGGAACCCTCAAAGTTAAAGAAATGTATTTGTAACCTTCCCAACACAATCCAGTGTCTAAATTCTGCATGTAATTCCTTCGATATTTTGTCTTAATTTTTGCTAAACTCTGAGATCTTCTACAGAAATGTGTGTACCTTTTGTAATCCTGTCCAATGAACTGAACTGAGCACAGGTGGACTCCAAACAAGTTGTAGAAATATCTCAGTGATGATCAACAGATGGCATGCCCCTGAGCAAACTTTCATGCGTCATAGGCGAAAAAAGTCGAAATACTTGTGTCAATAGGATATTTTGCTAAATTTTCTAAAATCTTGTTTGTGCTTTGTCATTCTGGGGTACTGAATATTGTTTGATAAGGAAAAGAATTAATTTAAAACATTTTAGCATAAGGCTGCAGTGCAAGAAGTTGTGAAAAAGTCACTACATGACTCTCCCCAGTAAAGAGTTATATTGTTAATCTGTGCAAATTTCCTTGGGATTCTGTTCGTTTTGGAATAGAGCACTGTATCAAGTGAAGGCAATTGAAGCGATCTGTGATAGACTGGCACCGTGTGGTAATCTGTCTGCCAGGCATTACCAATTTAAAAGAAAATTTCTAAGAGTATTGTAAAAACGACCTACGCGTAGAGAGAAAAAAAAGACGTTTAAACCGTCGAAGGGCAGGGATGGGCGACACAGGTGTGTTTGTGCCCACTCGTGTGCATGCGAGGTCGCTAGCCTATTTATTACATGCCTTGCAGGAGCTGAACATAGCACTTGTGCAGAACGTAACGGCGTCAGCCGCCATTGGGGAAAGAGAACAGCGTGTTGCTGGATTGGATGGAAGATTTGTTCCCTGATATAAAAGGCACTTCCTGCCTCTAGGGGACATCTTTGGACTCAGTCGGGAGGAGAGTGTGGTTGGAAAAGCTCATCCTATAGTATACTGAACATAGTGACTTGTCCCTTTTTTGTAAATATTTTCTTTTTGTATATAAGTATGCATATACAGTAGATACTGTATCTCCTAGTTATAGTTTAGTTTTCGTGTTGGTATTTATATAGATGCTGGGTTTACACTGCACTTTTTCTTCTTCTTGTTTATACACTATTTTTTTCCTTGTAAATATTTTGGTGGATTCAAGGGAATGTGTTTTGTGTAGTTTTCTTCCTGTGTATATTTTCTTTATTTAGGTAGAGTACTGTTTTTGTAGCGGTGGCGCAGTGGTAGCGCTGCTGCCTCGCAGTAAGGAGACCTGTGTTCATTTCCTGGGTCCTCCCTGCGTGGAGTTTGCATGTTTTCTCCGTGTCTGTGTGGGTTTCTTACGGGTGCTCCGATTTCCTCCCATAGTCCATTGACATGCAGTTTAGGTGCATTGGTGATCCTAAATTGTCCCTAGTGTGTGCTTGGTGTGTGGGTGTGCGTGTGCATGTGCGCTGCGGTGGACTTGCTTTGTTGATTTGTTCCTGCCTTGCACCCTGTGCTGGCTGGGTTTAGCTCCAGCAGACCCCTGTGACCCTGTGTTGGGATATAGCGGGTTGGATAATAGATGGATGGATAATGACTGACTGACTGTTTTTGTGTTATGGAAGATATGGATGTTATGGAAGCCTCGACACAGACAGACACACAGACTCAGAAGTCCCAAAAACACACCCATTTATAAGTTTTCTCAGTCCGCAGCACAAAACAATGCTCAACGCAGTGGCGTAGCATAGTGGGCGGCCCGCCCCGGCGGCACTTTTAGGGGACGGCAAAGAATTACTGTATATTTTAGTCTTTTAAATTGAAATACCTAAATAAGGGGGCGGCGAAATTTTCCTCCACCCCGGGTGGCTGACACCCACGCTACGCCACTGGCTCAACCCCATAATGCTCTGTTCTTTCTCTTATTCTCTCTTTCTTTACTGCCGCCTCCACTACTCTCTCGTAAGCTCTGTCCTCTGCCTCCTGACTCTGGCTCTCAATATGGAGTGAGGAGGCCTCTTTTATATTGAAGTGCTCCAGATGCTCTCCGATCCTCTTCTGGCAGCACTTCTGAGTGTGGCAGAAATGCTGCATGGGTTCCCAGATCCTCTTCTGGCAGCACTTCCAGGTGTAGTGGAAGTGCTGCAGACCAAGGTTCTGGGGCTGTCCAGTCACCCCCTGTCGGTGGCCACAGGCCCCAGCAGGGTTGAGCTTCTAAGGTCCAAGCCCGTGGCCCCGATGCAAACTAGGGGGGCTGCCCTCTCATGTCCTGGGGGAGGTACTGTGGTTAAAATGTCCTCTCTCCCGGTCCTCTCCTCAGAAGGGTTTCACGACCGGGTTAGACCCCCAGCCGTCAGCCACAGTGTATGTACAAATTTTTTGTCTTTGATTATTTTTCATTTTTGCCATCTCTCTATTCTGATCCCAGTTACTCCCGAACTACAATATGCCCACTGTGTAGTCACTGTGTAGTGTGCCAACCTTGCCACTACATGGACTGTCACACACTCATGTGCCTAATGCAGCCACAATGAACTCCGGTTTGAAATTAGATGTATGGATGGTGCCTGTAAGCTAAGGGAGTCGCCATATTTGCACAGTTTGTGAAATGGCTCCAGCTATCTAAAAGGCATTTGAGTCATGAGTGAGCAACATCAGCTGACTAGCTCCTTTCAGCATGGCTGCACCACAAATAAGGAGCCATGAGAGACTTACCCTTTCAGTTGTAACTGAACCCCACATGCTGTGAATATTTAAAGATTAACTTAATATGTAAGAAGCCCAATGTGAATTTTAAATTCTTGCCATTTGGGCCATGTTTACCTTGACTTTTAAAATACATCTGAGTGAATGTGCATGAGGGTGTGCTGAGGAGACCCCCTTGCCTGACAGATAGCTCTTGTATTAAAAGATGCAACTGAAAGAGGCCTTGCTTATCTCCATGGGAATCCTACAGTCATGAATCACTAGCAGCTATCATATAATTCTACTGGAGACACTGAAATACAGTGTATTTAACAATGGCCACCTTCAATAAACACTTTAATTGTTTTAAAGAAAAAGTAAAACATCTCGCGTACAGACTGCAGTACAGTTCAGACCTCAAATATCTGAGTGTTTGGCACAATGACAGAAAAACACAATTAGAAGCAAAACTGCGCATGTTGGTTTAAGACTGTAATTTGTTTCCCATGTGCCATTTCCAATTCCACCTTTTATTTATCGAATTTATTTTATTTATTATATTTCTAAGAACGATTTTACCTCCAAGTCAATTTTGAGTGAATCTCTGTATTTTGACCACACATGAACTTAGACTGTGAAGCTCTCAGCACGTATGGTTTAAAAGATTTTAAGAATAATGCATCAGTGTATCTCATTTATGACAGATTATGGTACCTGAATAATTATATTAGAGTTCCAGATCCACGCTTGTCAGAGATGTATTGGAATAATTACCTTCAGAGAGGAGGCTGAGGATTTAATTTGTTAAATATTTTGAACGTATAATTAAAGCTCCAAGGAGAAAAAGGAGGCCATCAATCAATCTTTGGACTCATATAGTGCCATTGTCAAGCACTTTGGACAAAGTCAGGAAGAAATCTTTTGCCAAACAGTTAAGAAGTTTCCAATGTGAATCTCTAATGTGCTTTTATTTATTATTGTAATTAAGTCTAAATAAAACAGAAACAGAAAATTCAGTGCCCTCCATGTATGGGACAAAGGCACACGTTTCCTTGATTTACCCCTCTGCGCCATAGTTTAAAATTACATTTTAAACAATTCAGATGTGTTTAAAGTGCACATTGCAGATTTTCATTTGAGGGTATTTTCATACATTTTAGTCACACCTTGTAGAAATGACAACAACTTTTCTACATGGTACCCCCATTTTAGGGCATCATAATGTTTGGGACACAGCAGTGCCAGCCATGTCATATTTAGTTGTTGTGTGCAATGACTGCTTGAAGTCTGTGATTCATAGACATCACCAGGTGTTGAGGATCTTCTCTGCTGATGCTCTGCCAAGCCTCTAATGCAGCCATCTCCATCTCCTGCTGTTTTGGTGGCTTGTTCCCTTAAGCTTTCTTTTCAGCATATGGAAGGCAGACTTAAGTTGGATTTAAATCGGGTGACTGGCTTGGTCATTCATGCATTCATCCATTTTTTAGCTTTAAGTAGCTCCTGTGTTGCCTTAGTAGTATGTTTGGATCATTATCTTCTTGTAGGATGAAGTGCAGTCCAATGAGTTTAAAGGCATTTGCTGGAACCTAAACAGATAAGATGTGTGTATACACCTCAGAATTCACTGTGCAACTGTCCGTAAAACAGTTCCATCATCAATAAAGAGAAGTGTCCTACTTTATTCCTTCAAATTCTGTGCTGACTTTGCAAACTTCGAAACCATTACACTGTTATTGATTTAAGCCTGCAAAGTTATGCAATGTGTTTCTAAAATGTCTGATCGCATTCCAAAATGTAGCCAGGTATGACTTCATTCTGGTGGCCAATGGTGGGCTAGCATTCCAGCTGCATTTAGTTTCTGCCTTGAGCTCAGTGCTTTTTGCTTAACTGTTGCCTCCATCTCCTCCAGAGACCCCCGTGCCTTATGCCATTCAATTATGACGGGAATAGGTTTGGTTGATGCCAGCTCTTTATCTTCAAGTAAAATCAGCAAGTATACAGACTCACAGACAGAACATTATTATGAGTACATTTCTCAAAGAAATATTTACAAATGCCATTTCCCACAATTAATTCTAGATATGTAAATCAAGTTCTCCCCGTGTCTGCGTGGGTTTCCTCCCACAGTCCAAAGACATGCAGGTTAGGTGCATCGGTGATCCTAAATCCCTGGTGTGTGTGTGTGTGTGTGTGCACTCTGCGGTGGGCTGGCGCCCTGCCCGGGGTTTGTTTCCTGCCTCGCGCCCTGTGTTGGCTGGGATTGGCTCCAACAGACCCCCGTGACCCTGTAGTTAGGTTATAGCGGGTTGGATAATGGATGGATGTATAAATCGAGTTATTTTTGAAGTGAAGATGTTTAAATGTCAAAATTAGATAATGTAATCTTATCTCATTTTCTAAGACTGGTTTTCCTGGTCAGGGTGGTGGTGGCAGCAGGCTGAGCAGGTCAGCCCGGAATTCCCTGTTGCCGCCTACAAATTCCAGCACTTCCTGAGAAATTCCCATGTGTTCCCAAGCCAACTGAGACATAGAATCCCTCCAAAATGTCCTGAGTCTACTTCAGGGTCTCTGCCCAGCAGGACATGCCTAGAGCTACCCAGCATGCCTAAAATGGCTCCTCTCGATCCAGAGGAGCAGCAACTCTACTCTGAGGGTCTCACAAATGGCTAATCTGTTTACCAAATGAAGGAGTGTTGGCTCAACCACCATGCAAAGAAGCCTCATTCCTGCCTCTTGTACTCACGGTCTCCTTCTTTAGGTCATTACCTGCTGCTCATGACCATAGGTGAGGTGACCACAGATGAGGACAGGGATGTAGAAGGACCGTTTAGCTGAGAGCTTTGTTTTTAGATTCATCTCTTCGGCTGTATAAGTGGGTGCAGTACATCACTGTATGATGACCCAATGTGTAGATTTCATGTGCGATCGCAAGGGTGCAGATATCCAAGCTGTGCCTACACCCTCGTATGTAGCATAGAGTTTAAGATTGGAAAGAAACAAGCACTACATATAATCGGAATTCATTTTTATAATAATAATAAAAGTAAGTTGATTTTTGAAACTAGTCGGGTATTTAAAATAATAGAGCAAATTCTGAGGCAGATTTTTTGCTACAAAAGCAAAAGCTACATCTCTTAGTTGTGGTAGTGATACAAAAAGGCGAGCTGGCCCATTACCGTCATTAAAAATAAAGCCGTTCAGTGCAGTAAAAGAATTCAAATCTGCTTTCGTTTCTTTATAGCTCAACAATTTTTTTTATTAAGTTCAGGGATTCTAGCTATCAAGTGCTATGCACTGCAAAATGCAAGTTTTGTCAAAATAGTTGACAGTTTAGATACATGGGGTTTGTGCTGCATGTAGGAAAGAGTTTAAGATTGGGAAGAAACAAGCACTACGTATAACTGAATAACTTGAATTATTTTTTATAATTAACATCTCAGATTTTGGAAATAAGATACACTGTAAAAGAAACTCATAAAAATACATAAAATGTATATTTTGACATTAAAATCTGTTGCACGATTGTTGCAAATACTTCTAAAAAGATAAATGCTTTTAAATTTAAATTTTTTAAACATCATTTTAACTGCTATTATCAATTAATTGTTTCAAAGTGCAAAAATATTTTATGGATAATTTTGTACTGGCATAATAAACACTGAATATTTATAAAACATATAATAGTGTATATTGTAGTACCTGTTTTTTCTCTAAAAATTCTGAACCACCTCATTTATTTTTTCCTTATATTATATTTGAAAATGATAAAACTCTCTATAATTTAATGAGTGGGTCCATTAAAAAGAACAATCTTATACAATGTTTATTGATGGGTTTTTATTTAGTTAAATTTAATGGCCACTCAGCCAATATATTGGTCTCTAATTAAAATAGTTGGTAACACTATAGGTACTGCAAAAATGTATTTATGATTCATTTACTCGTATGCAACAAAACCTTAACAAAGACTTCTTTTGGTCTTCATAATACTTATAAAACATCAATAGACGGGTCATTCATCTCTGTGCTGTGTGGCATCTTGACATGATGGTAAAATGACTTGTTAATATGGGAGTCACAGGCCTTATACTAAATTAACAGTGTGACAGTTTTTGGACTGCAAACCCTGACGTTGTGGGTTCAAATCCCACCACTGATACTGTGTGACCCTGAACAAGCCACTTCACCTCCCTCGGCTCCAATTGGAAAAACAAAAAGTAATGTCACTGATAATACAGTATCATAGTTGTTGTAAGTCACCTTAGCTAAAAGCATCACACAAATAAATAAATGTAAATATGTGGTATCAAGAGAAATGTGTCTCAGTTAAGCCCCCACAGATCACCCCAAAGTGAAGTTTTGTTAGCAGGTCCCATTGATGAATAAACACTTTACTGATGCTTTGTAAGTATTATGAAGACTCATGTTAAGGTCTTGTTACATTAAGAGTAAACGATTGGTAGATGCATTTTTTGCAGTTCCTAAACTAGGCTGTTACTAAATAGTTTAATCTAGTGATAATGGTGATAAAATATTAATTGTTCACTGTATTAATTTTACTGATATAAAACGTAAAACTTTGCCTCAACTGTATATGCTGGTGTTATGCTGCTTTTACTTGCCTGTGCCTATTGCTGTTTGGATGTACAGCAAATAACACTTTTATTTCTTACTGCAGAACCTCATTTGCAAAACTGTAAAAAAATGTTTTCTTTTCACTGAAGTCCAGTGAACTCCAGACTACATTGTTAACTGATTTTGATTTTTTAAAAGATGATTCTGATTACTTAATCTCCGTTATTTTGCAATGACTATACATAATTACAGTTTGATATTAAATTGCCATATACATTACACTGTAAGTGTGTGTATGTGCATAAATGTCATTAATATGTCTTTCAGAAAAATAAAATCTATTGTATTACTATGCATATTCGGGTTATACTTTCCACAGCATACCATATACAGTACATTTGAAAAAAAATACTAATTTAGAATTTTATTCTAAAGTAATTAAATTGTACTTTTATTTGAGTAATTCCTTCAGAGGGTACAGCTTTACTTTTACTTAAGTAATTTACTTCAGCATTTACTTGAGCACATTTTTGTCTAAGTAACAATATTTCAACTTGAGTAGACTTTTTAGTACTCCTTCCAACTCTGCTTATTTGAGTGAAAACTCATTTTTACTTTGCCATAATGAGTTATTCAGTGCAGATTAATGGGAAAAAATGGGAAATGTATCCAATTAAAATTAAATCTACAACACAATAAAGGGTGCAGAAAGTAAAGGAGTTTGAATACTTTCTGAGTCCAATGTGGTTGTCTGTATGAAGTTCACATTTTCTCCGTCTGCTTGGGTTTCCTTTCAGGTGCTCCAGTTTTCCTCCCATATCCCAAAGCCATGCGTGTTTATTGGATTAGCAGTTCCAAAGTGGCCCATGCGGGTGTGTCCTTGTGCATTTGTGAGTGGGCCCTGCTGTCATGATCTGGAGGTTCCTAAAGCTCAAGTACCAAGAACAATTTCAAAGCAGGGGGAGATGGACACCATCAAAATACCCCAACTAGAAGTCAAAAGGGCAAGAAGAAATCTTTATAAAAGAAAATGGTTTATTTTCTCAAAAGGCTGTGCAAGCCCCAAAACTCCAAAGAGCACAAGGAAATTCATGAAAAGCAAGGAGATACACAGTAAAGAAAGTCCAGAAATTGTGGTCAAAAACAGAACAGAAGTTAAAAAAATATCAAAAAGTGCAGTAACAAAAATAGAATCCAAGAGGTGAAGTCAAAGCAGAGCACAGGGTCGAAATTCCAGAAAACACAAAGCAAAGCAATAGCACAAAACTCACCAAAAAACACTCTTCACCTCCAGCGCATTCAATGAACTGCGAGGAACGTTGGGAGGCCCTCCTTTAAAGAGGATGGTGAGCCATCCCTGGTGGTAATTGGCAGGTGGCCCCGCCCCTTGGGGAGCCACCCACAAAACACAAGGGACATAACAAAGGCCATTCCATTTTAACAACCCAGACTTATAAAAAGAGATATAATAAATAAAATAAACATTAATATGAATGTAGTACTAGGGTGTTGTACTGTGTTAGCCATTATGAATGTAGCGAGAAGTCAAGCAAAATTACACCATTGCCTCGAAAGCTAGCATATTTTAATCTTTTCGTTAGCTAATAAAAGGTGTCATTTAGCTTGAATTCTCACTACATTAATATGAATAAATGGTAAAAAATTTAAAAAAACAAACAAGGAGCACAACATTGAACACTAGCCAGGGGAAAAATGTTGGTTGAACTAATGAAACCTACAATTGTCTGGTACCCACCACAGGGTCAGTTCCTGCCCTGAGCCTGATGTAAAAACCATTGAACCCATTTGTCTATCTTTCTAGTCTTTTGGATGTGGTAGCAAAACTGGAATATGTGGATAAAAATCTACATAAATATGTAGAAAATGTCCAAACTCTACCAACAGCGGAGGCAGGCACATGATTCAAATTTAGGATGATGTATTTGTGAAGCAGCTGTACTAATCTCTTCGGCACTCTGCCAACCCAGCAAACAAATTGATTGACAGAAAAAAGTTGCTATAAATTTTTTCAGCATTCAGCTTTTGCTATTATATACTGTGAAAATTATTTAAGTGAAAATGCTGACAAACTTGAATTGCTACAGATCACATCTCATACATCAAAACCACAACCTCAGCAAAGCAGCCAGTATCTAAAGTTTTGTACGCGGCAACCCACAAAGATGAGCCAATTTGGCAGCTCTCCGGGGCCAAGCTTTCCTCCATCCTCAAAATAACATAGCAATCAGTTCTGTTTACTTTTACTGTATATAGCACCTTTCAAGGTGGTGACCATTAGATTGATTTTTACAAAGGGAAGACTAAGAAAGCGCTGACTGACTCTCAAAACACCTGACAATTTATTGCCTTCCACTCTCCCGCAAGCTTCAGAAAATGAAATATGAAAAGCGATACTCTCACCCTGAGCTGCAGAGAGAATTTTGTGAAGAAGGAAATTTAGATTAAGTTAAACAGAACACACGATGCTAGAAAGCACTCCCCGCTGGCCTTATTAAGAACATCAGAAAAGGAACTTCCTTCATAACTCCCCTCCCACTATCACCACCACTGCAAAAGTAATCTAATGAGGGAACCCCCATGCAAGCCAAGCTAATTAAAAGTAATAATTCAAAACAAACTGGCCTCACTCTTAGGGGATATAATTATACAAATTAGAAATTGAGTGGTCTACACTTAGAAAGGGTCCCCTGAGTTTTATAGAAAAATACAAAGAAGGCACAAGTTTTAGAAATCCAGCAATATCTGGCAGCTGTGTACATCTGAAATTCAATCAAACTTGGTAATTAAACTTTGAATACTACTGTATATTGCCTCCTGTTCAGTGTATTAGGCAGCAAAGGGGTAGTCAAGACTTCTCTTACAGTAGTTCTCGATTTTGATGAGTTTTTTTTTAATTTTGCTTTCTCTCCTCATGCATATCCAAAGGCCTAGTTTTGAAAGAGTCTAACGTCCTACTCTCTACCACACTACTTGGGAACTTATTCCATGTGTCTATGGTTCTCTGGACTAACTTCCTTCATAATTTTAAACACTTCAATCAGATCTTCGTTTGCTGAAACTGAAAAGGCTCAACTCTTTTTAATCTTTCTTCATAATTCATCCTTGGCAGCCCTGAAATCAGTCTAGTTTATCATCTCTGGACCTTTTCTAGCACTGCTATGTCCTTTTTGTAGTGTGGAGATCAAAACTGCACATAGTACTCCAGATGAGGACTAAACAGTGCATTATAAACCTTGAGCATAACCTCCTTGCACTTGTACTCTACGCATTGTGCTATATAACCTAACATCTGCCAAGCCAGTAGGCTGTCCAAGACCCTTCAACAGATTCTAGATTATCTGCCAGTCCACACAGCTTGGTATCATCTGCAAATTTAAAACGATTATTACTTATATTCCTATCCAAATCATTTATATACAGTACAAGCCGTCCCCCACGGCTCCACGTGCGTAACAGTAAAACAGGACAAGCTTTAAAAATCAATAAACAAACAGGTATCGCTAGCCAAGCGGAGGCAAGGTCCACTCCAAATGCAGAGGTACAGCGACTCAAAACGGAGGCTTGCACATACAGTAAGTAAGGAGGGCCCTGTCCGGCTCCCTACTCCTGACTTCACGGTTCTCCTTTCCCTCAGCCCACAGCCTTGGAATTGCATGAATATTTTGCTCCTGCAAGCGAACTATGATTCATAGCGCAATGAGAGAAGTCACAAAATCAACTGGAATATTCAAGCAAATTATAAAAAAAACCCAATCTAAATCCGTTAAGTAGTTCTCTTGTTCGCTAACTAAATGGAGGTAAAGAACGTCCAGAGTCTGAAGTGTAAGTGAGGAGGGCCTCACCCCCCCCTCCCCTCGGTCTAATGGGTCTCTCTTGGATTCACGCAAATAAATCAGTACCGCAAGTGAATTATGATACTTAGCACGATGAGAGAAGTCGCAAAATCAACCGGAATGATCAAGCAAATTATAGAAAAAACCTGATCTAAATCCATTAAGTAGTTCTTCTCATGAAAAGCATACAGACAGACAGACAGACATTGGATTATATACATATAGAGATATATTACACATAGCAGCGGACTTAGCACTAACCCCTGTGGGACACCTCTCTTCATATCAGCCAATTCTGATAGGGTTCCTCGCACCTTAACCTTCTGCTACCTGTGTTTTAGCCTATTGTGCCCCCATCTACACACACCACACTGAATTCCCACTTTTTTGAATCTGATGCCCAAGTACTCATGTGGCACCCCATGAAATGTTTTCTGATGCACCACTTTGATCATACCCTGTTATTGCTTCCTCATTGAATTCCTGCATGCTAGTGAAACACGACCTCCCTCATCTGAATCCATGCTGACTGTTTAGAAAAGGGCGGTTGTGTTTTACTAACATGCTGATATGAGCGATAGGTGTAAGATGGCCTCAAAATGGGGGATCAGTGAGGTTTGTGGTTTAGGGGGCCGCATGCAAAAAAAAAAAAACAAAAGGAATAATTATATTATATGTCAATATGAATCCTCTTAAGCCTTCAGACACACCTAGGCCGCACCAGCGACTGAACCGATTGCAAGCAACTGCCATTTCTTGAACTCCATTAACCAGTTTAAGACATAGTCTAAGTATTGTCGATTACCTTTTACCTTTTTCAATATAAAAGCAGACATTTCCCTTTTTTTCTTGCATACACTTTAACATTAGCCTCAGGAACAAGTTTTTATCTCAAATCCAATTCAACATGATATGTTGCTAGGGCTGAGAAGCTCTCCACTGACACTGCAAAACTCAACCAATTTCTTATATATCTCATCACGGAAAAACTTCTTTTTGATGTTGCAGTTAAAAGTTAGAGTCAGCTGTACAAGCTTTAATATACTAAATATATTACTCTTCTCTGAAGCACATTCATGTGCCGTCCTCTTGAAGGAATGTGTTTTTCCAAAGTAATAAATCCAGTATTGACTTTTTAAAATATCTGAGTATTTACTCTGCAAAGGTCCACCTCACCGTAGTTGTCAAATCTCAAAACCACATCACAAGCATCCGCAATTGTAATCGATTCTGTTGAAAATCGCCTGTCCAACTCATAAATAATGAATCTATAATGGGAGTGAACACCTGTTCACAATACTTCACTTTTTCTTCTCTTGCACTTTCTTCAACACTGGCCTATAGTGTTGGTGGGATGAAGTCGTCAGTGAATCTGACGGGTGCTCTATGTTTACATTTTGCTCTGCTTCTGACACTGCAATGAGATTGCATACAGGGAAATCTTTGGTCTCTGCCCATACTGCACTCCATCAATCCATCCATCTTCAGCTTCTGCCTTTGCATTTAGGTTATTATGAGGGGCCAAACAGGCCAAAAATCATATATTTTTGTAAGAAAAATATTGTTTTTTGTGTAAACATTATTGGTTTATGGATAATTACTATCGGTTTGCGTGCATACTTAATTGGTTTGCGTGTGAACAATACTGGTTTCATTCATAGGAACTATATTGGTTTGTGTCTGTATATTATCGGTTTGTGCAGGAACTATATCCGTTTGTATATGCATAGCACTGATTTGCATATGAACTATATTGATTCGCCTGTGTATATCAGTGGTTCCAGTACGTTTGTTATTGGTTTGTGAGTGAACTGCATTGGTTTACGCTCGCATGTTATGGGTTTGCATATGAACTATATTGGTTTGCGTTCTGTGCCAGTCTACCGATGGATTTGTGTATGCACAATATTGGTTTCATGCACGTCTTATACTGGTTTCATGTGGGTAACATACCGGTTTTGCGCTTGAACTCTATTGGTTGTATGTGTGTACCATGTCGGGTTCTCTTACAAAACATACTGGTGATGCGTGCACACCCTATCGCAGCTTTGTGTATGAACTATATCGGTTCTGCATGCAAACTATATCGGTTGTTCACGTGATCTTCAGCGGAAATGGGAGGGGCAAGAAACAGGAAATCAGGGGCTAACAGAGTCATGGAGCGTGTAGTGAAGCTGACAGGAGACGGATCTTTGAACACAAAGCTGAAGTTAAGTATGTATTTGGTCATCTTTTTATTCGCTTCCAGCTACATGCTCGCTTGCAACCCACAACTATACTTTTTCACTCAGCTTTTGCAAACTAGTTACTTATTCTAAAGACAAAATATTCTACATTTACAACTGACACCTTTATCCAGTATAACATTTAGTTACTATTGGTTACATTTCTCATGCCCAGCGATCCCACACTGTGCCAACTAGACAGGTGAAGTGACATGCTCATGGTCACACAGTGTCACTATAAGGACTTGAACCGACAAATGCAGGGATTAGAGGACAAAGCCCTTACCACAATGCCCCGATGCTTGCACATCTGTAACGAGTATATTATTTGACATAATATGATTGTGTCCATTCTTTGAAAAGCTAAATGTTCCATATTTAGGACCAGTATAGGCGAGTTATGTCATATTGGGCCACCTTACCTTTCACAGTTTTGTGACAAGGCATATGCGTTTTTTAAGATGCAGCCGAGTTTTGCCCTGCCTGGTACGAGTACCTGTGTATTTTCCACTCTAATATCTGATAAATAGGATTTACAGTGATATTTAATGGGCACTGTAAAGTGCTAAATCAAGTTGGACCACCTTCATTTTCACAGTTTTGTGACAAGACAGATTCCTTTGTTAAATTAAAGTTGTGTTTAACATTTTTGACCTGTGCAGAATCAAAATGTGGAATATTAATTTTTTCAAATAATGGATCAGTTTGTAATGATTCTGATTAATGTATACGCTGTAGAATATTTTGCCATGCTGTTAAAATAGAATAAGAAGCTGGTGTGTAAAAGCTGTGTGAATAAGTAGTTGACTGCAAGCATATACTGGGTATAGCTAAGATTGAATAAAAAGCCAGCAGAATGTACACCTAACTTCAGTCCTGTGATCATTTCAGAATTAAGGGAAAATGCTGTTAAAAATAATAACCACCAAGCCCTTCCACAAACATACAGTGACATGCAAAAGTATTCAATCACTTTAAAAGTCATCCTAATTTTCTGTATGACAAAAGATTTTTCCATGTTTATTCATTCAGTCTTTTTAATGTTAACTCTTGTGCTGTAACAATACATTTCCAAAGTCTAAATAAACCATTTTCTGTTGATATTTAACTGAAGAAGAGAAACTCCAAAGTTGGTGTTTGCATTAAGTATTCAAGCCCAACACATTCATACTTTGTCAAGACCCCTTTTGCTGCCGTAACAGCCTTTGTTCTTTTGTAAGTATGCCCAAGTCCTGCACATTGCTCAGGAGTGATTCTGCCCCGTTCTTCTTGGCAGGATTTCTAGAGATGTTGGTGAGATGGCACCTCTGAACAGTAGTTTTAAAATAGTGCCAGAGATTCTCAACAGGGTTAAGCTTAGGGCTTTGACTTGGCCACTCCAAAACATTCACCATTCTGTTTTTGAGCTATCCCAGTGTCACATTGGCCTAATGCTTAGGGTCATTATCATGTTGAAAGATGAATCTTCTCCCGAGCTTTCATAGCAGACTGTAAACAAGTTCTCTTGCAAAATTGTGCAGTATTTGTGTCCATCCATTGTCCCTTCAACTTTGACAAGCATGAGATTGCCACCACCATATTCCACTGTAGGAATGTTGTTTCTTGAGGCCTGGGCAATGTTAGTGTTATGCTTCACATACCTTTTAAGTCTGACCAAAAACTTCTGTTTTGGTCTCATATGACCATAAAACCTTCTCCCACATTTTAACTGGGTCTTTCTCATGCTTTGTGGCAAACGCCATACGTTCTTTTATGTGGACCTTCTTAAGGAATGGCTTCTTTCATGCTACCCTCCCATAGAGGCTTGTTTCATGGAGAACTCTTGAAATTGTGGACCCCTGCACCTTTACTCCAGCTAAAGAGCATTGCAGATGTCTGAGAGTGACAGTTGGATTTCTAGTCGCCTCTCTCACCAGTTGATGGCTCACTCTAATGTTGAGTTTTGAGGGATATTCTGTTCTAGTCAGTCTGTGTACTTTCATGAACTTTGCAATTTCTGGTGATGAATCCAACAGTGCGCAATGGGACATTCAAACTCTTTTGATATTTTTATAACCATTCCCTGCCTTGAGCATTTCAATAACTTTGTTTCTCACATCTGTAGAATGCTCCTTTTTTTCATTTTTGCAGTGACTGTCCACCAAAGATTACGGCCCTTACAAAGGGGGCTGTTTATATCCAGAGAGATAGTAAGAACTCACAAGTAGCACCTCATCATCTTTAATTATGACTGTGAAATGACTGTCACCTTTGTAATTAATTTGTCATTAGTGTAAAGATGGAGCTTCCACAGCACAGAGGTATAAATACCTATACAAACATTAATTTGGGGTTTTTCTTCTTCAGTTAAATGTCTACTGAAAATGGTTTATTTTGACTTTGGAAATGTTTTGTTACAGCATAAGAAAAATACTGAATGAATAAATATGTATAAATCTTTTGTCTTGCAGAAAATTATGACTTTCAAGGGTATTGAATACTTTTGTATGCCAGTTAATGTTTGTGAAAGGGCTTGGTGGTAATTTTAACATGTGAAATGATCACGGGACTTAAGTTAGGTACGCATTCAGCTGGCTTTTTATTCACTCCTAGCTATACATATGCTTGTAGTCAGCTACTTATTCACAAACCAGCTTCTACAAAGTTAAGAGCAAGGCAAAATATTCCACAGCATGCACATTAATCTGCAAACTGATACATTATTTGAAAGAATAAATATCTCAGATTTAGGACTTTAACAGAGGAATCTGTCCTGGACAGGTTTATATTATGTCAAATAATATAACATGTTGTGGATGTGCAAGCATTGGGGCATTGTGGTAAGGGCTTTGTCCTCTAAACCCTGCATTTGTCGGTTCAAGTCCTGATAGTGACACTGTGTGACCATGAGCATGTCACTTCACCTGTCTAGGCGGCACGATGCGGGATCGTTAGGCATAAGAAATGTAACCAATAGTAACTAAATGTTATACTGCATAAAGACGGCAGTCTTAAATGTACGTAGAATATTTTGCCTTTAGAATAAGTAACTAGTGTGCAAAGTCTGTGTGAAAAAGTACAGTCGCAGGTTGCCAGCGGGCATGTAGCTAGAAGCAAATAAAAAGACAACCAAATACGTACTTAACTTCAGCTTTGCGTTCATTATAGACTCAATGGCAGATTCTATTCAATAGTAATAATCACCACCAAGTCCTTTTGCAAACCTATTGTGCAGAAAATAATACTGCACTGTTTAAACCCAAATCTGTCTCCTGTCAGCTTCACTGCTCGCTCCATGACTCTACCGGCCCCTGTATTCCTATTTCTTCCCCCTCCTATTTCCGCTGAAGATCACGTGAACAAACGATATAGTTCACACACAGAACCGATATAGTTCATTCACAAAGTTGTGATAGTGTGCGCACGCATAACCAGTATGTTTCGTACGAGAAACCGACATGGTACACACATACAACCAATACAGTTCAAGCGCCAAATCGATATGTTACCCACATGAAACCATTATAGTGCATACACAAATCCATTGTTAGACCGGCACAGAATACAAACCAATATAGTTCATGCGCAAACTGATAACATGCGAGCGTAAACCAATGCAGTTCACTGACAAACCAATAACAAATGTACTGGAACCACTGATATACACACGCGAATAAATATAGTTCATATGCAAACCAGTGCTATGCATATACAAATATATAGTTCACGCACAAACTGATAATATATGGACACAAACCAATATAGTTCATATGAATGAAACCAATATTGTTCACACTCAAACCAATTAAGTATGCACGCAAACCGATAGTAATTATCCATAAACCAACAATGTTCACACATAAACCAATTGTTTTCGTACAAAAATATAAGATTTTTGGCCTGTTTGGCCCCTCATAGGTTATGGGGATAGCCAGCTATCAAACAACTGACTGCAAAATTGTAGATTTTTTTGAATTGCAATAACTGCAAATGCTCAGATGAGACATAAAAGAAAATGTTTTAATAAAATTTTTTAAAATAAGTGTTTTATTTTCTCATGAAAATGTATTTAGCCTATAACAGGGGTCCTCAATCCGAGTCCTGGAGAGCCGCAGTGGCTGCAGGTTTTTGTTCTGACCTGGTTGCTTAATTAGAAAGCAATTCTTGCCAATAAAGCACTAACAAGCTATGAAATTAAATTAACTCTGCTATGTCAGGTCATTCTCATATCCTAGATTTTCTTTCCCTTTCTATCATGCAAATGATTTGAAGGCTAAAATGGACGAGTAATTCTCAGTCCTTCACTTTTTTCTCTTCATTTTTCCTCCAAGTATTTAATTAAACCCAATAGTGCAGATAAATACACACAAGTGTAAATGTAAATAAGCTAAATGGAGAAATGCTGCTCTCTCTTGTCATTTGCATGTTATTGATAATAAGATGCAATTAAAATAGCTGTTTAAGACAAAATTAAGCAATAAGGGCTCAAAATCACTAAAGTGAAGCAGAAGTGTTACTTTAGCAATAAGTGCTTTTTATTAAGCAACTTGGTTGGAGCAAAAACCTGCAGCCACTGCGGCTCTCCAGGACCGTGATTGAGGACCCCTGGCCTATAACGTTCAATACTTGATGGAAATAATTATTTTCTTTTAATTTGTGTAACGCTTTGAAATCACTTAGCATTTTTGTTGTCTGGCGCCTCCTTACTCATCTGTTTGAGGCAGGCACCACATATAATACACTGTTTGACTCATCCCGATGTATAGGTATCCAAGGCCTTGACCTTTTAACCCTTGCTTTTGGCCCTCTAATACTACCAAGACCAAATTTTTAGGCCCTTTTCAACCATATTTTGTGTAAGAAATGACACCTTTATGAAAAAGAGTAAACCAATAGGTGTCTGTATGAAAACGATCAGAAGGACTTGAAGTTGCAGAAGTCACAACCACTGACCCCAGAGGTTCACCCCCTAATGGGATACGAGGGGTCAAAGTTACTCCTTTACACAAAGCTTCAGAAACATAGAGACATATAGGCATGTTGTTTGCTATTTTGAGGTTACTGATCACAGATTTGATAATATATGTGATATTTGATTATATACCAGTGGTCCTAGCCATCTATGATTCATTTCCAGAGGGTTAAAGATTTCAAATTTCAAACATAAACATGTGGGGTATGGTTTAAAACTATTTCAAGGTACGTGTATACAAATATGATACTACCGTGTTTCCCCAAAAATAAGGCCGAGTCTTATATTAATTTTTGCTCCAAAAGATGCACTACGGCTTATTTTCAGGGGATATCTTATATTTATTCAGGTACAACAATATAGATTTATCCAAATACAGACATATCATCTTCTTCTGGAATATCGTCATAACTCTCCACATTCATACCCTGAATTCCAGGCTAAATTTCTTGCTACTCCAGCCGCTTTGAGGATCAATGTGTGTACTTGATGTTTGATGAATGGTTCGATGTGGTGAAGCAAAATGCCGACATACAAATGCATTCGTGGTACTTTTTTATTCAAGTGTCGCATATTCCCCAAAGTAATGACACGATACATTTTAAAAGTCTCACATGCCATCTTTTGTGGCATCTTTTTCTTTTTTTATGTACCTTACAACAGCATCAGAATGTACGGTGGCGTATTTGAGCCACAGAGAAAAAAAAATAAGGACATAATGAAAATGTCTATTTTGTGATTAAAGTGAAAATTTTGGCTTTAAACTCGAAATGTCCACTTTAACCTCGTACTTTAGTTTGTCATTAAAGTAGACCATTGTAAATGTTATCCCAGCTGTTAATCGCTACGTGCCTCTGGGGTTTCCTCCTGACTTGACAGCAGCGACATGCAGCAATAGATCACCACACAGAACACATTAAATGTATGATATTCCAGCTCTCTGCACATTTAGAATTCTTAGATTTATCTTGATATCACTTTCATGATGAAATGCATCAAAATATGTATGTTACATTTACAGATAAATTGTTAACTTTGTTTAAATAATGAATACTGTTAATAATTACATATGTTGTGGTTGCACAGTGGCAGAGCGGTAGTGCTGCTGTCTCATAGGGAGTCACGTCCTTTGTGATCCCTGCCTGGAGTTTGCATGTTTTCCTGGTGGGTTTCCACAATGTGCTGTTTTCCATCCAAAGATATGAACCTACAATGACGCCAGTGTATGTGTGTGCTTGTGTTCACCTTGCGATGAGCTGATGGCCCATGCAGAGATTTTGTTTCAGTCTTGCACCGATGCTGCAGGAATGGGCGCATTCCCGAATTGATGGATGTAACCATTAAACATCCTTTTCAGAGATATTGTGGCAAGATTCCCTCAGAATTTAATGGATGTTTCGGGCACACGCGTAACATCGCGTGAAGTATAAACCTGGCCTTAGGTGCCTTACTTTTCAGCTGATAATCTTGACTAGGGCTTATTTTTGGAGCAGGTCTTATTTTTGGGGAAACACGGTATCTTTGATTTTTGATCCTTTACCAGGGATCTAAACCTCTCTGGACCTCTATCAGAGGGTGAAATAAACTTAAAAAAATGTGATTTGGTAATATAGGCATGTAAAGTGTTGTTGTTTACTATTCTGAGGTTACTGTTCATAAAGTTGATAATATATGTGTTATTGGATTATATACCAGTGGTCCTAGCCATCTAAGATTTATTTCCAATGGGTTAAAATGACATATTTCAAACATAAGCCTGTGGGGTATGATTTAAAACTATTTCATGGTAAGTGATTACAAATATGATGCTATTTTTGATTTTTGATCCTTTACTAGGGATCTAACCCCATATGGAAATCTTTTGGAGGGTGTAAAACTGGGAATTCCTATTAAAATCAAGAATATTTAGACTTTAAATATTTAAATTAAAACACATTTTAATATTTTAAATATTTGACACACCTACTATATGCTTTTTATTATTTATTTCTACTTCAGAAGTAAATCATTACATTTCTTCTGAACACCCCAAATTAAAGTAACTTCTGTCCCTCAGAACTTAAGATAAGCTACCTTCCATGATACAAGCTCATTGTGGGGTCTCGTGGATGCTTAGAGGCTCTTGTGTGAATGCTTGGGCATGCTCTATTTTAACTTAAATGGAAGATCTTCAATATTTACATTTTAATACACTAAAATTGAAAAGGATAAGAAAAACTTTGTCATAAGTTTCACCGTAAGTGACATTTCCGCTTCGTTTATGCCTTGTGTGTTGGCTGTAAAGCTGATGCAGTGACAGTCCTATCACAAACTGGCACTTTTTTATTAGGATTTCAAGTGAAAAGCAAACCAACTGTCAACTTGGCCAAGTATTTGTGGTCCTGAGGAAAAGAGCAAAGTCACCAGTGATATTCATTGTTACCGCTTGTCTTTCAGGCAATGACAATGTCAAGGAGAAAACATGAAACTTTGCCTGTTAAATTTGTTTTTTACAAATGCTGAGCATTATGCTTTGTGCTGTTAAGATTACACTAGAAAATGTCCAGATCTGCCAAGGAGAATACATCTACTGACCACGTCTGCCATGAAGGCCAGTACTACTGTGATTCATGCCTGCACTTATGAGGCAGCACTGGAGAAACAATTGAAGACAGTTAACTCATTACTGCTCATCCTTTTTTTAATCCTATGTGGCAGTTGTAGATAGATAGATAGATAGATAGATAGATAGATAGATAGATAGATAGATAGATAGATAGATAGATAGATAGATAGATAGGTTACAACAGGAAAACATTTATTTAACAGTCCTATTGAGGTTTGGTTTGAGTAAAAATTCGGTTATTGGGAACCCTTAATATGTTTTTCCAATTAAATTAATGGTATTAGAGAAGAGTTTCTTAAACTATGCGTTGAGTCATGGACATGTTTTTGATGGATCGCAACAGGCTTGTGTAGTAAATTAACTAAATTCATCCAAGTGTGAATTCTGGGTTTGAGTCCTCTGTTCGGCACACTATTTATTGCGGTAGTTTGCAATCTGAGAGGTAGCTTATAAGAAATGTTATTGATGGATCATAGAAGCTTTCTTTTCTATGGTACGAAAATATAATAACAATTCCTGAAAACACCACCACCCTTGTTACAACCTCTAAAACAATCATACTGAGATGTGTATATGAAAGAGGGAGACAGAAAGTAGGGATGCAGATTAGCCTGTGAGGTGAAGGGGCTGAAGATAGCTTGAAATATTGAAATGAAAATTAAGGATGGCTCACAAGGTTGTGAAGATTTTCAGGGTGTTACGAGGGGTGAAGGTTAAGTGGGTAAAGGTGGATATGTAAAGTACCGCGGGAGTGTTGTATGCTAAATGCCATTTTAGTGGCCATGGACAACAGGTCAGAAGCTCCTTGCATGTTTGCGTTATGGCATGCATTGAATCTAGATCTGTAACTAAGGTGCAAAGAAGATTTTGTATTAAGTTTAACATGCATAAGTGATGAAGTATTCCTTCTTGTAATAATATCTTAAAGTGGCCAGTAAATTGCAGTCTGCTGTTAGTGTGAAGGACATGTTTGAGAACAGTAAAAACACTATAAAGTATGACATGTGTAAGGCAGACTGTGAGTTCAGCACAGGGACAGTCAATAGCATTAAACATTCCAGATTTGACCGTTCACTGAATTCTTAATAAAAATCAATCCTGTCACACGCATAAAATGCAAATAGCACATACAGTTTAGGAAAATTAGGACCGCTCCTAGAGAAACATCAAGAAAAGCAGAAAGGATTTGGTCAAGGCTTATGATGGAGTGCCACATAAAGAGATCTGGAGTACATAACAGAGAAAGGAGTACCAGAGAAGTATGTGAGGGTCATCCAGGATATGTAGGAGGAAGTGAGGACTTGGGTTAAAAGCGTTGTTGGGGTAACAGACAAGATCCTAGTTAGAGTAGGTCCGTACCAGGGATCTTCTTTGTGTCCTTACCTCTTTGATCTGGTTATGGATATGTTGAGCCATGGGATAAAAAGATCAATCCCCCTGATGCATGCTTTTTGCTAATGACATGGTGTTTTGTAGCACCAGAAAAGAGGAAGTTAGAAGAAGGGCTTTGAAAGATAGAAGTTTGAAGATAAATAAAAAAGACAGAATATATGAGGTTTAATGATGATCAAGATTCAGAAGTTAGCTGCAGGGAGAGCTATTAAAAAGAGTGAACTTTTGCATATCTAGGATCAGTGGTAGCCAAAGATGGAAAAGTAAATACAGAGATAAGCCATGGAGTGCCATGTGAATGAAACATTGGAAGAAAGTATTAGGAGTATTCTGTGATTGAAGAATTAAGGTGAAGGTTAAAAGTAAGGTTTTTAAGACAGCAGTAAGACCAGTGATGATGTATGGAGCCGAGACATGGGCAGGAAAGGGAGCACAGGAGAAGAAGTCAGATGTGCCAGAAATGGGAATGGTGAGGTGGATGTGTGGAGTCACAAAAAAGAACAGATTAAGAAATGAGACAATTAGAGGTATAAAAAAAGTGGGAGAAGAAAGCACAGGAAAGGAAGCTGAAGTTTTATGGACATATGACGAGGAGAGACAGTAAATATGGTAGCAGAAGTGTAATGGGAAAAGAAGTACAGATGAAGAGACAGTGAGGGAGGACAAAGCAGAGGTGGATTGATAAAGTAAAAGAAGATCTGAAAAGGAGAGAAGATGCAGGACCGAGCTGTATAGAGAAGGCTGATCAAGTACATCATCCCCACAAAGAAGTGGACATAGATGAAGAGGAAGAAGGAAAAGAATTTAGCTACGTGACTCACTCAATCATGGAACTAATTGTAAAGTTTTATTTTTTTTTAAATGTTACTTAGGACAAGGTAAATAAACTGCATTGATTAATTATTTTTATGTTCAACATTTTATTAAGTAAAGACAAAATGACAGGCTATAATCAATAAACAGATATAACATACAAAAGAACCCAAACCACCAACTCCCTGACTAGTTTATTTTTTTTTTTACATCCGGTGATTATGTTAGGTGATCATTCATATTCATTCTTTCATTCATTCTTTCATTCATTCATAGTTATTCCAAAAATCATTGTATCCTGTCACTGCACTCATTATAAAGAAGCATTTATTTCTTTCAGACTTGCTAAAGCTTACACTTAGCATTTATAATTTCTGTGATAGACATCAGGAGTCTATTCCCTGTTTTGAATAATAATTATTGTTTTATTAACAATATGTTTAGCTCCCGTGTGAGACATATACTTAATTGGAAACTAAAACAGTAACTTATTTTTCTTTTCAGTATGACATACATTTTCTTATGTGAGTTCTCAGGCTAAAAAAATTAAGAACTATTTTAATAGAGGATAAAAAACTTTATGTAGCACCTTTTATACATAAAAATTGAGTTCATAGTATTTTAAATAGATTGTAAAATTGAATGAATACACATCAAAGACAAAAAAATTGTGCAAAATAGTATGAATATATAATAAACAAATTAAAACTGATGCAAATATCCTTCTGTAAATGGTGCAGATTTAACTGAGAAATACACTGTCCATCCATCCATTTTCCTAACCCGCTTATCTAGGGCAGGTTCACGGAGCGGCTGGACCCTATCCCAGCAAGCGCTTGGTGCAAGGCAAGAACAACACCAGGACAGGGCGCCAGTCCATTACAGGGTGAAGAGTGCATTGCCGGTAATACAAAAATAAATAGCCATGCACAGGAAATGATTGAGAATAAAAGCATCTTTCAGAAACACGTCAGAAGACTGCAAGTTTCTTTCAGCTTGAAATTAACAACTTGAATCAAGTTGGTTCTGCACTCCTTATGCATTTACAGCTTTTATACTGTGTAGATAACAATTTCTGTCTCTATTTGCTGTTAATGATTGTCTCTGATCTTACATTGTTAACCTTCTTAGCATACTGGACTGGAGAGGTGGCTTCTTCAGGATTTACCATCCTAGAATTGTTATTTTCCTCTCCTGTGTTGTCATCAGGCAGTAGTTATTATTAACAAGGTTCATTGATAAGGCGGTTAGCAACTTTTCAGTTGCTCGGTATACTTTACTGATAATAATAGTAACCTATTTATTATTATTTCCTGTTCTTTGGATTTCACAATATTTCAGTTGGTATTAGAACTAAACATTTTCAAGAAACCTTTTGAGAGAAAGCATAATTGGAGGTCTTGGGTTGGAGTAAATTTCGGAATTTAGGTCAATTCAGGGTTGGTCAATACCAGCTCAAAGTAAAATGTCTGGTATTAAGTACTGCTAACCATGCCAAGTATGCTACTAACAGTAGATGACATACGTATTGCTGCTTGTTTTTGTAGGGTAGAGTTACTGATATTGGGTGAACGCTTTTCAGTATATTGCTTGACGAACTGAGTGATAACCCCAGTAGCACGTACAATGATAACGATTACCTGAGCATCAGTTTTCAAGTTTTCTTTTAGACTGATGTTGCAGTTCAGTGGCTCTGAGATATTTATCAGATAAATTCTGTTGGTGGATAGGTTCATGTAGATGATGTCTGGTTGGTTGGCATTAACTGTGACATTTGTTTCCACAGGGTGCTCCCTGAGTATTTAGGATGAATCATTTTTCTGAATTGTATGCACCTATAAGCTGCAACTCTACCATTGCCTTGGCACTTGGAAATTTTCCTTAGGGTACAGTGAATGTATTTTAGCAAGTTATTGGGGCTCCATAGTAGGACATATTGGCCAGTGTTTAACAAGAACTAGCAATGTAATCGAGAGTCTCAACATGTTTTATATAGGTGACACAAACTCTCTTCTCCTTGGTTGTTTGAGGAGTTACTTTATATAATACTTGGTTTGAAAGGATAGTGCGATGTACTGCTGTTTCATCCAGCTAAATGACCAGTAGCTATCAACGTGCGTCTTCTAAGCGTAGGTTTGGACCTGTCCGTACACTGGTTTCCTCTTCCGTTTATGGTTTTCCTGTTGATTTTGAGATTTCTTCACATGTGTACTAGCTGTCTCCTCAGCCAGCTGTTCACTATTCAGATTAAGGTTTTGAGGAGAATGCTTCACAGACTTTTTGGTATTGTTTATTATTATTATTATTGTTGTTGCTTCTACTATATTTGGTAACATTTATTTCTGTAGCACATTTTCATACATTGGATGTCGCTCACAATGCATACTGTATCTTCTTGCTCGTTTGTCTGTCCAGGATTTTAAATCACCTGTAGCTCGCACACTGTTTGACCTATTGACCTGAAATTTGGTACACACATACTATGTGACGTCTACTATCCGTTTCCAGGGTGATGATTGACCTCCAAGGTTATTCCTCTTTTTATTTTTATTCTATTTTATTGTAAAATCAACTCTCGGCAGTGGCCAGCAGGGTGGTCATATGGTGCATGTGTACAGGCACTGTTCTCATCCCTACCACCTTCGCCGTCACTTCCCCTATCGCTTCATATCTTAAATCATTCTTTAGGCAGACCGAAGACTTAAGTGCCAGCTTAAGTGAAAAAGTAAGGAAAACATATTAAGTAATTGCAACACAAACACTGACTTAATCACTTTGAAAGTGAAAAGATACCAACGAAAGAAGAGATGATGCAGGCCGCTAGGGTGGAGAAAACAAGAGCTGCTCAGGAAGCATCAACCTCTGAGCAAATGAATGCTAAACGTACAGAGAAAGAGGATGAAAACTATAAGTCAAATGTATGCACTGCATGTTATCGTGCAGTGCGCCGTTACTGGTATTCAAATAGTACAAGATAAGTGATATTGTAACAGTAAAACACATTAAGCTGAGTTCCGTATGTGAAATGCACTTTAAAAACACGATTACCTTTTCTGTGATTCCACCTCACCCAATTGCTCTCACACTGGACTTGGGTGAGCTTCCATAAATGCCAAGGGATAATTCACACCTTGTACGAGGCTATGCCATCTTGCAATGTTGAAACAACTGCTAGGTCATTAGTGAAACCAACTGGCATTCAGAGTCTATTCATTTCAGTTTATTCCTTTACAGCAGTGAAACAGACTCAAAGAGTTTTTATGGACTTTTAAAAACAGCATTGAATAATACTGTACCATACTTACTTAAATAGACATGATGTATCACTTTAAATAAATAGTAAGGCCTTTAACTTTTTTTAAAATGTAGTAGAAATTGTGCCAAATGAAGATCTGCTGACAAAAACAAAATAGTCATGCTGTGTGCCTGCTGCTTTCTTTGCCACGACTGTAGTAGCTTAGATCAAGAAATGACATGCCTATTGCTGCTAAACTGATTTGTTTCAAAAGAATAATTATTTAAGTATTTATCCATCACAGTAAGGCAGAAAATGGACAGGTTGCCAGTTCTTGACAGGGCATAATCACACTCTTGCAGCTTTTAACCGATGCTTGGTTATTTTCTACCTGCCAATGCATCTTGTGGTAACTATTAACTCTGAATGGGCATTGGCGTACGTGGGTTAGGGTGGCTGCATGCTTACTTCGTGTCCAGTTAAAAGCTGCTTGCGACTGTGCTATTGAATGGGCTGAAAATTCCCACAACCCCAAAACATGTTTGAAAACTGAATAAATGGAATGATTCTGTACATACATTTCACTTAAATAATTTTTGCTAGGGGGCCATGACAGCCCAGTAGGTAACTTGACAGATGTTGGCTTGACTCTTAAAGTTTTCTGCTTTTCTGCATGACTTTTTTGCCAGTACAAGCTGAAGTACGGCATTGAACTTTAGAGTCAAAGAAGATGAAAAATGGTTTAGAAGGTTCAGAACATCTCACTTGATTTCCTAGCCATTCCTGGTATGCAGAGAGGTTAGAAATAGGGCACAGTATGAATAACTTCATTGACCAGCTCTGGGTCGTACAGTGAACTGATTAAGCATGAATGAGTCATTCTGCTCTGTAAAGGCTTATTATAACATATTTAAATCGATTTACTCTTTATGTAAAATAGCCATTAATACATCCCTTGCTATCCATTTGCAGTGTCTGAACATCTGCTAAAAAGATGATGCTGATAAAGAAGGAAGTATGATATAAATAGCCATTAATTTAATTTAAATATGTGTGTGGGGGTGTGTTTAAGTGGATGAAACCAAAGAAGTACAATTTATTGCACAAGAAATAAGCACAAGAGAAGGGTTAACAAAAGAATAAGCACAATGTGACAGAACAGAACAAAAACTCCTGATGTCTCCAGGTCTTACAAAAGGAATTGTACATTTGTTTATGCAGTATAGTGGGCTCATCTTCATTGCTACAGTAATCCATCCTTGATCGTGGGGGTTGCATTCCAGAATTACATTAAGGCACAGATCTAAGGATAATTTTTTTTTTTTGCCAAAGTGGAGGTTCCCAGAAGCACAGTGGTCTCCATTATTCTTAAATGGGAGAAGTTTTGAACAACATAACTCTTCCTAGGGCTGGTTGCATGACCAAAATTAACAATTAATGGAGAAGGACCTTGGTAAGAGAGGTGATCATGAACCCAATGGTCACTCTGGCTGAGCCCCAGAGAACCTATGTGGAAACTGGAGAAACTTTCAAAAGGATAACTATCACTGTGACATTCTACTGATCTGTGATGACAGCGGAACAAGATGACACATGAAAACCCACTAGGAGTTTGCAGAAAGATTCCTAAATGAGGTTAAGCCTATGAGGAAAAAAAATTCTCAGCTATGCGGAAACCAAGATAGAACTGTTTGACCTCAATTCTAAGCGACGCGCCTGGGGGAAACTAGGCAGCGCTCATCATCTGTGCAATACCATTCCAACTGTGAAACATGGTGGTGTTAGCATCATGCTGTGGGGTTAGGTTTCAGTGGCAGGGTTGAGGGAAAGCTGAATGGAGTCGCTTTGGATAAAGGACGAAGGTTCACCTTCCAACAAGCCAATGACCCAAAGTAAAAGGGCAAAGACAATATAGGAGTGGCTTTGGGGTACCTCTGTGGATGTTCTTCAGAATCCTGACTTGAACTCAGTGAAACATCTCTGGAGAGATGTGAGAATAGCTGTCCATAGACTTTCTCCATCCAACCTGACCGAACTTGAGAAGAGCTGAACTACAGAAAATCCTCAAATCTAGGTGTGTAAAGCGTGTTTGTGTTCTACCTAGGAAGACTTCAGGTCATAATAGCTTCCAAAGGTGATTCAACAAGGAACTGACTAAAGTGTCTAAATACTTGTGCCACTGTGGTATTGCAGTTTTTTTATTTTTAATAAATTTGCAAAAACTCCTGAAATCCTGTTTTTGTTTCATAATTCTGTGGTATTGAGTGTTCGATGAGGTGAAAAAACAAAATGATTTTAGCATTAAGCTACAACATAACAAAATGTATAAAAAGTGAAGGGCTCTGAATACTTTCTGAAGGCATTGTATTTATTTGTGAATCCTTTGGAATGAGTTGGATTTTTGTATTAATCAGTTACAACACGGTGATGTTATATTTAACCAAGTCACAATAAATGATACACACAATCTGTTTAAAATAATAACACATAAACAGCTCAACTTCTTCTTGTCAATCCAGAGCATACTGGTTAAGCACAATCCATGCTGGGAAAAGTATGTGAACCTTATTATTTAGTGACTGGTAGAATCTCCTTTAGCAGTGCTAATCTCCACCAAGCATTTTCCTCACAGTTGCTTACTTTATCAGGGTGCTTAAAATCATTTTTTCCTCAGGATCACAGCAGTTTCACTAAGGTGTGAGTCTCATAAGAGTAGTAAGTGACTTAAAAATACAATAATTCAATAGGATGAGCACGTGCTTGAGTGGTGAAGCTCTGTACGTTTTTAATCAATCACCCATTCAACAAACTCGCATAGCCCCCTGTTAGATTTGTAAGGAACTGGAGACTATCCTGAAAGAAAACGGGAACCAATCCTGAATGGGTCATCATTTCAACACAGAGTGCATTCATTCACACTTAGACACTTTTATTGTTGCTTTAATTTCACAGTGTGGGAGGAAAACCAGAAAACTGCAGGCTGACAAATGTAACCTGTGCAGTTGTGGACACCATTGAAAAGCGAGGTGGTTTAGAGCTGCTGATATTTTCTCCATATCATTTTCTTTGACTCCTGTCTTCCTTTAGCTATCAGTGTCGTGTTTTCTTGGATTGCCCAAACTGACTTATTCCTGTATTCAGTGGCAAAGAAGTAAGAGTTTTTAAAGGGAACTTTCCTCGAATCATCATTAGAGATATTGGTCAAATGTGGAAATCAGGAATCACTAAATAACCAAGAGGACTGAGAGGTCTTTTCTTAAACCTTAATCCAAATTTTAGATGTTTTCCTGCCATCTTTTATAGCAATGTCTTGATGACATAATTTGGCACTCCCAAGCAGTGCTAGGCAACAATACTTTTAAAAATAATTTAGTTGCATCGCTCATTACATACAAAAAAATAACAATATATATATATATATATATATATATATATATATATATATATATATATATATATATATATATTATATAGTTAATTATTATAAAATTATAAATTAATTACATTTGGAGTACTTTTTTTGTTTCTTCTTTTGTATGAAAAACTACACATTTCACTGGTTACCATTTGTTATTAAATACTAAGCCCATATATGAACTTTAATGAAACTGACCAGTAAAATGATCATTTTCTTGTTGTTTATACTGTAAATATGTTCAGACTTTATCTGCTGTGAAGTATGTAACATCCATCCCATTTTTCCACTCCCAATATGCGTTTACGAAGACTTAGTGTACAAACACTGGCCACTGTGCCACTAGATCGCAATTTCAAAATATCTACAGCAATAGCTGGATCTAAACTAAGTGGACACTTTATTTATAGGTTTCAATCCCAGCACACTCTTTTCTTCTTGGCTGTGCGACTGTGCTCTGCATAGGACTACCTATACCATCCACCACATTGGCTCATTGCATTTACCCATCAGCATTTGCAGGATTAAACCTGTACTTAGGACTTTTGTTAGTTCTTTTCACTTGATCCGACGTGACACATGTACTTAACATCTTCTTCACTAGCTGTCACTAAATTAGCAGAATGTACACAAACACTGGCAGCAGTAGCCAACGTCTTTGTGAAAACAGGCCAACTTCTTTGACATGCCTTTTTTTGTAGTGGTAGGAAGCAAACCTCCATAGTAACACAGTAACAAATGCCTGTGTTTTTTTTTGTAACACAGTGTAAAATAGGACACAAAACAATGATAAACAGTTGGGGCACCACCTTGGTTTAACTGAAAAGCAAAGAAAACTATGCAACAATTGCAGGGATATTCTCAGACACAAGTTTTTAACAAAACTGGCTAATTTCTGGGTTATGAGTTCAAGTAACAGCTCAATGAGGGTACAAGTGGATGGACACTGAAGTGACGTCAGTGATGGAGTGGCTGTCAGTCTCCTGTTCTGCAGGCGGATGAGAGGAGAATGTATTCATACACAGCACCAACCTCTGGAGTGGCGGGTAATTACCATCAGCAAAGCCCTTAAGCTGTCTCCCATGTGCACAAGCGTGACAGCAGGTATTTCTACTTCAATAAAATAAGTATTGCGTTGGGTTATTGATTTTTTTAAAAAGTAATCTGATTAAAAACACACATTACTTTTAATGCATTACCCCAACCCTGCAACCAAGTAACCAGCAATAGGCATTATAGTTGTGCAGAATATGGTGGTGTGCGTACAAAATATAGAAACAAAATTTCAACATCCATAGAATCACATAAAAAATGACAACATGACTGAATTAATAAAATTAACATGATGATGACTACCAGCTATGAGAATTTTCTGTTCCATGCAATAACTTAAAATAAATACAATTTTATTGTAAGTTTTGCTTAATTAAAAAATGCATTAAAATAACGCATATTTTACAATGGCATCAGGAACAACGTTAAAATCGTTACGTAGCAATCAACATTTTTAAGTAAACAGTAAGCCCACCATTTAATGCATTCCTGACGTCAGATGATTGACAACCATGGGATAGATATGTCAAAATGATATAACAAAAAAAAAAAATTAGACAAAAAGTGAATAATAATAGATATATATAGATAGATAGGAAAGGCACTGTATAATAGATAGATAGATAGATAGATAGATAGATAGATAGATAGATAGATAGATAGATAGATAGATGGCCTCCACTCCTCTCCTAGCACGCTTCATCCACCTCCTCCTGACTCTGGCTCCCTAAATGGAGTGATGCGGCCCCTTTTATAGGGTACCCGGAAGTGCTCCAGGTGCTCCCACACCGGGTGTGGCGGAAGTGCTGCAGCCCAGGGCTCAGAAACTGTCCAGGTGCCCCCTGGCGCCCTCTTGTGTTCCAGGGGAGGCATTGCCCTGGATATACCCTCACCTCTGGTCACAGAGGCGTCCTGGCCGGGCAAGAGCCCCGGCCATCCTACTCCAATAGATAGATGTATTTAACTGCTGCCAGGTTGACAAAATTTAAATCATTTCTTAAATTTTCATAGAAGGTTTATCTGGCCTGCAGGTTTTAATGCATGAAGTATATGAAATACAAGAACATTTTGAAAAGAGCAGCTATTGAAATTTGACATGGCTATTATCTGACACATTTGCATACTTTGAACTATGCAGGTATGACTCTGCTAGACAGAATCAAAGCCATTCAGTGCTGAGTGTCTTTCCTTTGTTTTTCTGGTCATTTCATTTTTGGAGTAAGACTCTCGCTCATTAACACATCGATGAGGATGGTCTTAGTGGCTTTAATGTGCTTTTATGCCTGTAGCCAAGTTGGCATAGCTGTGAACACCTGCAATGGTGTGTCTGGTTCCAATTACCCTGGCTTAGCATTAAAAAAAAGCTGATTTAATTTTGCTTCATGCTACTGCACATGCAGAGATCCAAGAAATCCTGTTAGTCCATTTGGCTGGTTAACAGTTACTTTGAGCTTCCGTCTCTTGGGAGCCTGGATTAATCCAAGCAGCAGAATGGCAATGCGCTGTTTTCTCAGCTTATGCGGGTTTCTAAAAGACACCTTACGGTATTTATTTATTTATTTTTTTGAATGAAGAACAAGACCACAAACTTCAGTCAATAAACTGTTTTGTTCTGCAATGTTTTTAGCTATTCAAATATTATGTTTCTACAGTAAGGAAATGTAATGACATCTGAATAAATTAGTTGATTTTGAATAATAAATATTATTAATGATTTACAATATTATTTTGTTACCTAATTTTTTCAAGTCCATAGCTGGCAAGTTTCATTCACATCAGAGCTCATACACAAAACAAATGTAATGTTGTGCTTTTGGTTAATTCATTTCACTTCAGTTAGGCTTGTTCGTTATGTATAGCACTTTTCATTGAGTACAAACTCAGAACGCAAGCACAAATCCATATTTACAATGCATTCAAAGCAAATTGCTACACCACACATAGTTTATATACGTGAATAAGCACAATAAAACAGGGCAGTTCTTATTTAATGAACAAATCATGATGGTATAAATTTCATTAATGCAGTGGCTGAGGATTGGCCAGCCGAGAAAAAAAAGCAGCTGTAAATTAAAACCCTCGTCAACCCTCCTGATTTAAAAAAGACCTCTGCAGGGTCTACAGTCCGTTACAAAGGACCGAGTCACAGTCAGAGCTAACTGGCTCCATGTTAGTGTCACTGTGTGCGGTCCTTCAGTGGTCTGGCACAATGCCTAACTCTGTCCCCTGCCTTGCACCCAGGGCTGCTGGGATAGGCTCGGGGTCCCTGTGGCCCTTAACTGGATTAAGTGAGTTTGAGATGTTATAATCAGTCAAGTTACTTAGAGGACTCTGATCTAACGAATTCACTAATTGTTATGCATTGTCTAATACTTAGTGATTCAGTCCTTGTTTTTTAACCTGCTTTGGTTCCATTCATGTTGAGGAAAGTAATTAAAATGTCCAAGTAAATTCTAACCTTTATTTCATAATTAAACATACTGTTTTGAATATCCTGTCAGTCAGAATGTCTCATTTTGAATAAATTTATGTTTTGTTTTTTTTTGGAGTTGCATAGTGTGTTGAAATAATAAATCACTAAGACAGACACTACAAAATAATAATAAAAAAAAATGCATAAAGATGTTTGATTGACTTTACAGGAACCAGTATGTCTACACTGAGAGAATAACAATGGATTTCTGAAAAATGAAAGGCATTAGTGCTCTTTTGACCTGCAGACTTACTTCATATAAAAATCGGGAGTGGTCTCCCCTGGACTTTGTCATACACTCAGATATGGGAATGGATATTTGAGGAGTAAACTGCAAGACAATGATTATATGTTTATATATTTATGTGCATTAAAGAACAATCAATAACAGATCAAATTAATAAAATATTGAACAATTATTATAAAAGTAAGTTGAATACATTGGACTCTGCAGCTGCATAAAAAAAAAAAAAATTGAGTATGTGTTCAGATAAAATACCAGTTCTGGTTAGCAGAAATAGCCCAAAAGTTGATAGAAATCTACTGTCACACACGTGCGCTTGAGAGTCAACCAAAGGGACCAGGAAATGTCAATTCCATGCCAGGCCAGGGTGTGGTGGGTGCACTAAGCCTCTCTCTTTTCTCTCGGCAGACCAACCACAAGAAATCCCTTTTGTCCCACCTATAAAAAACCCTCATCCTCCATACTTTAAACAGTTCAGTTTTGGACTCTAACCTGTACACATTGTACGCAAATTTAAGTATTTTGCAGCCAGGGAAACTACTGTATACTGGTGGCTGCCCAAAACCTTTGTTGTGTGTCCGGCTGTTTCTTTTACACTATGTTTTGTACCTAATACTTGTATACAAAATTTGGTTGACCTAACTGAAAGTGTACTCAAGTTATCATGTTTACACACACACACACATACAGTCATAATTCCAAAAATTATATTTTCGGACTCAAGGAGGTCTAAAATGTCAAGATTCATCAAAATCTCGAAATTACATTTTTGGAGGATTCCTATAATTTCCCTATACGGGAAAGTCAGAGAGGTCTAAAACATTGAGAATCGTCAAAATCTCAATATCTAATTTTTGGACACTTACAATATTATCCCTATACTTTGTATAACGAGAAAGTAAAAAGAGAAAAACCTGCTGGTTGTATTGAAACAAAGTGACAGGAGTCTCACGCTGTCCTCACATTAATCTGTTATTCTGTACTTGAGCTCCTACCTGCAACATGACAAATAGAGGAAGGAGGAAGTATGAGTTCTGTTGATCCAGATGATAGATGGCTCCTCTCAAATCGATCATTAGCATTTATTAACTCTATCATTTTGCTTAACATTTGGATTAGGAAAAATTAAAAATTAAAGTAGATATATCTTTTATGGGATGAATGAACTTGTCTTGATTTTATTATATTAGAGGTCAACCTGTTAGTAAGAGAAAACAATAAGTGACATCTCATAACTTTTGCATATAGTGGATTCAGAAAATATTTAAACCCCTTCACTTTTATTGTGTTGTAGGTTTAATTTTAAATGGATAAATTTGCATTTTTTTGTCCATCAATCTACACTGAGCAATTCAGAATGTTTTCAGGAAGGTATGCAAATGTATTAAAAATCAAAAGCTGACATCTCTCATTCATTGAAGTATTCAGATCCTTAATTCAGCACTTTGTAGAAGTGCCTTTGGCAGCAATTACAGCTTCTTGGGTAAGTCTCTTCAAGCTTGACACACCTGGATGTAGGATGTTTATCTCATTTCTTCCTGGCAGGTCTTGTTAAAGGAAGTCTTTTATATGTTATACAACCCATATAGTATGTAGTAATGACAGAGAACATTTTTAAACTTATGTTTTCATACAGAACAAGTGATAACAGTTCCACAAGCAATAGCATAATCCAAATTTCCATTATCTAGTTGAATGCTTAACACATGCAAAACAAATGGGATATGTAACTTAAAAAAATTGGTGGAGTATTCTATTAAGCTCCATTAGATTAGATGGGAAGCATCTGTAAAGTGCCATCTTTTGGTCTTTTCACACAAGTTTCATGGGGTTGCCCCATTCTGAAGTCTCATGTGTTCTCAAACAGGTTTTCCTTAAGGACATCTCTGTATTTGCCTGCTTTCGTCGTCCCCGCAATTCATACAAGTCTCCTCATCCGTGCCTCAGAGAAGCACCCCAATAGCATGATGTCTCCACAACATCATCCATCACCTTTGGTATTGTATTAGGCATGTGATGAGTTATGTGACTAGACATAGCACTTGGAGTTCTGTTCAGAATGTTCAGTTTTGTCTCACCACACCTTGATTTCAAGTCCTTTAAATACCATTTGGCAAACTCCAAGCCTAAGTTAGACTCTGTTCCATAAACACCTCATTGAGGGAGTGCTGATTCCAACAGTTTCTCCCATCTGAGAAGAGGACTTCACTGACCAAGGCTCTATTTACCCATTTCCTTAGTTTGGTAGGATGTCCAACTCTAGGAAGAATCCTGGTTGCTTCTTCCATATCACAATTATTCAATTCCATTTTGCAAGTATTAATGTCACTGTGCTCCTTGGAACACTGAAAGCTTTTTATAACAGAGGTCTAAACAGGGTTCCTTGGACTTCATGGTTTGTTTTTGTCTTGACATGCAGTGTGAAATGTGGGACTCTATACATACCAGTGACGTGCAGTGAGGTTCATGGCTGGTGAGACACGGACTCCTTCAGAGTCAGATTTACAAATATACGAACCAAAAAGATTAGTTTATTCACTATTCAATTGACAGCATGCACATTGACTGCTTGTTATGTTTCATATTTCATCAGCATTCTTAACACACACATAGGTAAGGCACATATTTGGCTAAGAAATAACGTTATATTTATAGCGGCCTGTGGAAGAAAATTTAATACATACAGACACCCCCCACTGGAATGTCCCGATTTAAGCAATAAAACATACAGGCAGGAGAAAGCGTCAATCGTTATTCTTTATCTAAATCTTTGAAAAGGTAACAAGTGTATTACATGTATTACATTAGCCACATGTTAGTCACATTGCTACAAAGGAAAAAATGTCCTCAGGGTATATTTATACAATTCATTGATTAGGTCACTTTTCTTTAAAAGGAATTCATTACAAATTCAGAAAACTTTTAACATGATTGGTTACACCCAGTTGCTAACAGGATATGGCAGATGTTGATACCTTGATGGCCACAATTTGATTGATAGTCCTGTTTGTTTAGGATGTACATGACTTTTTAAAATAAATGTATATTATTCATTTATTTTTTGGGAGTTGTGTGAACCAAGGAAGGTAAAAGAACAATGGCCTATATATATATAAATATATCATGATCCAGCTTGGTACAAAACAGGAAACAGTATTGTAAGGGAAAATTTAAGCCATAAAGATAGCACTTCTCTTAAGGGGTTATGTAAAGGACAAGAAACACATTTTATCATAGTGAATAGAAAATAACAGCGTCAGCTTTTAAGCATAAGCTCAGAAGAATATGAGACTCAGACACATGCCAGGTGCACACATAGAGCAGAGTTCAAATTTAAGTCTTACAGGCGACAGAGAGTGGAGAGTTTGCTTTGCACCCTCCATGTGTTCTAAATTTGCTGTTGCAATTTCACAATTCATACTCATTCAATACAAATGAAAGTATAGAGTGGTGTACAAACAAAAAAGGATTTCAATTTTGACCTTAATTGAAATATTTAGTTGTTTTTAAAAGCTTTTAATTCTGATGCTTTAATACGTTTTAGTATAAACTGTTCAACAAAAGGATAACAAGAAAAACTATTATATTATTTTATTTACAGGTAAGGTCAAATTTTAGTTTTTAAATATTGGACTGTTTTTTTTTCTTAGCCTGATTGTTTTGATCTCACTCTTACGTTGTAATAGATATTCAGGCAGCTAAACTTCTCCCTTTATCAATATAACGACTCGGAGACTGACTTGACACAAGGTGTACAAAGCTCCAGTTTATTAACAAAGAGCAGGTGTGAAACTACAAGTAAAGAAATATAATATTCAAGGCACAAATAACTAACAGTTTGGTAACAGCTTTAAACTGTAAGTAGCAGTACAGAATGGTTACATTTTACAAATATAAACTTACCGGCTATGCTACCATAGGCTTAAGTAAGAGAGATGAACTTGGCTGTATGTATTTGTGGCAGATACACTACTTACATTGGGAACGATCCACTGTAAGGCGGCTCAGGAAGGACAAATATCACAAAGTAAGCATATCTGAACATAACAACAGTTTACAAAATTGAAATGGTTAATAATTAAGCATTTTACCCATCTTAACAAACATTACACTAATCCCTTTTTTTCTAAAATTGAAAACATTTTGGCAGTCAGTTGGAACAAAAAATAAAAATAAACGGACCTTTGCAGTGCACTTGACTTTCTGATGTTGTTAACTTATTGGCGGCTCTGCGTAGAGAACAGCAGCAACAAGCACCTGTTGAGCTCACATGTGCCCCCTTTAGTGCGGCACAGTACAGTCTGGCTCTCCTTGTGCCTTTTCACTATGATTTTATGTCCGATCAGCAAGACTAAATAGGATATTAGCCAGACTGTGGAAAGTCGGGGTGTATAATAAACGTTTCTGCAAGCATTATATTGGTGACATACAGACTGACAGCAACAGGTATGCACCAACTGCAGGCATCAACCCTGTGTGTGAGGGAGAGTTCAGTACGAGGTGAGGTGAGGCTCATCGCTGCCACACCTCATGTTTCTCCCCTGTATTTGAACAAGAAATGTGCCAATTCAGCGATTTTGACTATAAAAATTATCAAAACTATTGGAATCATACAGAAAACAAATTTATAGCACAGACCAGTGCACACATTTATTTCATGATATCATCATCATTTTTTTTTTACTTTTCATAATGATACCTCCCCTGACCGCACATCCCTGATGCATACAGTTGTGTGCCTTTCTGAATGATGTCCAGTCAATTCAGCTTGATACAGGTGTTCTCCAATCAAGATCTTGACACATCCCAAGGAGAATGAAAGCAAACAGGATGCCATCACCACAATCTGGAGTGCCAGAGTAAAAGGACTGAATACTTATAACATGAAAGATTTCAGTATTTGATTTTGAACACATTTGCAAGCCTTTTCTGAAAACATACCATCACTTTGTCATTACGTGTTATTGAGTGTAGATTGATGGTCAAAATGACACATTTATCAGTTTCAAATGAAATCTACAACACAGTAAAGTGAGCAGAAAGTGAAAAGGTCTGAATACTTTCTGAATCCATTGTATCTAATCTCAGCTCATTAAACCAGAGGTGAGCTGGATAGGGAGTCTGTGGTGACCCCTGCTCTCACGGATTACTAGTTTTGAATGCTACCCCCAGACATTGTCTATGTGAGTTTTTCTCTGGATTCCTGGTTAATTCCCATATACTAAAGACAAAGAGAAAGTCTAAATTAACCCTGTAAGAGTGAGTGTGGTTGTGTGTGAAGGCATTTCTGTTTTATTTCCAGTGATGCCAGTCATCTAGCAATCATCTATCAGACGAATAGTTTTCATCAAAACTTTGGAATAATAGTCTTACACTTCTTGTGCTCTATTTTGAAAATTGATTTCTATTGATTATAAATGTTGTGCTATACAGTCATTCTCATGTTTTGGAATATTTGGCCACATGGCTTGGGGAGTTGCCAATTTCGTCATGTGGTGTGTGTGGCAACACGCTGTACCGGTGCATGCTCCCCAACCTGACCCCAAACACCAACACAGACCCAACGTCCAACATAAGAAGAACAACTGATATAGCAATAACATACAATAAGAGACCAATTTAACAACAAATACCTTCTGCCTTTAGCACCTACCTAACTGTCCCATGAAGTGATCCTTTTACCCAATGGATAAGCTCACATTCTGCTCACCTTCTTCACCTCTGTCCTGTACCAATATGGCAGGCCTTACATCCTCACCTAGTTGAGCTTTTCTCCAACATTCATCACCCAACTCCAAGCTCCAAACCAGAAATGGCTTTTAATCCTGGGCCCACTTTGACTTCTGGGTATGTGAATTTTGAACTCTCTGTGAACATTTAAAGTTCATGTATTATACAGGGTAAGCTCCCCCTTACCATATAAAGGAGAATTAGACTGATTGCCGTCCCAATTACCCAAGTACATGGCTACTACGTATTGCACAATGGTGACTTATGGGATGTCAATACAATTAATCAATCTATTTATTAGTCATGAAAGACCCAGGCCTGCACTACTAGTGCTTCCTGCTGGTTCTATGGGTGTTTCTAACTTTGTTTCCCTTATAGTATACACTAATTTTATAAATTACCCTGAATAAATATCTGCGAAACAGTAGTGAGGCCTACAAAAAGTTCAACAAAAGTCAGGCGCAATTCAGAGCTGTTCTTCTGATTTTAGCTTACTCAGCTCTTGCTTTAAATAGGAAGGAGTGATGTCAGGTTGGCCCTGCCTTTTGTGGGCTTATTTATTAGCTTTATTTATTTATTTTGCTTTTGGTGTTGACTGTTTGATATCCTTTAATACTCTGCTTTGGTGGTTACACTATATGACAAAATAGGGATAATTCAGCTGATATGTCATTATTACTGGTGCTGGTAGCCTCATACAGTGTGAAACTCAGTCACTTGTTCACTCACATGAGGTTCACTGGAGGTCATCTTCTTCCTCGCTCACCCTACAACACTGCTCTGATCTTCCACAGCCTCATCCATGAAGTTCCAGTGATCTTTTCTCAGCCATGTTCACTGCCTGCAGATTCACAAAACCAGCTTTACATTACTTTGGTGCCAGTGGCAACTCTATCTGCACTCACTTTATCCAACTCTGTCATCTGATCCAAGCCAGGATCCTTCCCACAAGCAACCACATACTCAAGGCAATGTATTTGAGCAGAGGAGAGCGACTCATAAATATTGTTTCTTAAGTGCTTCATTATCTCCCTCTTCTCTGTTTTTCCCACTGTCTCTCTCAAACACATACACAACCATACACTCTTTCTGATAACATCTGCAGAGGTTGTATTTTAAAAATGTCACTGCTGTCATTTAAAGAATAATTATAAGCAGGTTTGAGAAAATAATTTGTGCAGTCTTATATTTCTCTTTTCCCCGCCCATTTGTAAGAATACAAAAAAGACGCCCAGAACACAGACAGACGGACTATGAATGTCCACAACACACACATTTATTATGTTCTGTCCCTTCTTTTCAACACAACACAGCCACAATACACTCACAAAGCCCAGTCCTTCTTCTCTTCTGTTTTACTTCACTGCTGCCTCCACTCCTTTCTCAAAAGCTCTGTCCTCTGCCACCCGACTCCGGCTCCCAGAATGGGAGTGAAATGGAAGTGCTCCAGGTGCTTCCGGATTAACCTGGCGGAAGCGCTGCTCATGAATCCAGCTCCTCTTTAGGCAGCACTTTTCGGTGTGGTTGAAGTGCTGCAGATGTTGTTTCTGGACCTGTCCAGGCGCCCCCTGGTGATGGCCACAGACCCTAACAGGTTTGAGCTTCTAAGGTCCAAGCCCGTGGCCCCGAAGTAACCCAGGGGGGCTGCCTTCTCATGTCCCAGGGTATGAGTTGCCCTTCTCCTGGTTCTCTGCTCCTCCAGGTCTCCCGGTAGGGCACTATTCCCAGCCATTCAACACACAGTCCTGAAATAGAGTTTCTTAGATATCATTGTTTATATTTATTTACAATTGAGACATATAGCACTTATACTCTTAATAATCATAAGGTTTTTATCTTTACCTTCTTTAGGAGACATGCATCAAATGGATTGTTGGGACAAATTCTTATAATGCAATGTGGGTGTTAAGCATTGTGAAGCTCGTGTCCCCTGTGGGGTTACAGTATTCTCAGTGGTTTCTTTCCAGATCAGTTTATGTCAAGGTATACTACTTGCTAGTGTTCATCTGACAATCATGCCCTCTTATGGACAGTAGTTGACATTATGCATGGGCAAGGGTATGGATACTGGATGGACAGACATCCTATTGCTTTATATATAGAGAAATATTTTTATTTTTTGTTGTTGCTGTATAAAGCTAAAACATAATTTTTTAAAATTTCCTTCTGGCTGTGGAGCTGGAACAGATTTCATCAAACCTGGGGATCCCAATCTTGAAATTCCTTTTATGTTCAAGAGACAATGCTACCTAAATGCTTAGTATGACTCATTCATTCATTTACAGTGAATGTTTTACAATGATGTTCCGCCTAGAACACCTGAAGTGACTTGGAAGATTAAACACCACACACCACGTGAGCCCTCAAGAATAAAACTTCATCAGAGTGCGTTCACTTCAATCTCAATAAAAATGCATTGCTCATTGTAACAGAAGCAAGTAAGTATCTCTTTAATGGCTAGTCCTGTGTACGCAAAAAAAAAAAAAATGTTGAACTCTAATCAATGTAAATATAAAGTTTGGGTTTTTTTGTTGCTGATCTGTGCTTAAAATATCTATATTGAGGCTTTAAACTCTATTTGAGAGCCTCTGGCAAATATCCTAGTCATAGCCTGCCAAAGAAACATCTAACAGGCTCAATTCTTTCTTTATTTCTTTAGTTTTATTTATTTATCAGAGATGCAAACAACCACATGGAGGCCAAGGCTGGCTGAGCAGATGAGTCGACAAGATAGTGAGCCAATTACTGAGCAATTTGTGTTTTAATCTCATCACAGAGTTAGAACTCTTTGACTCTTGAATAATTTTTAGGACTAAGATAAGGAAGAATATTTTTGTGGTAGATGCTGAATTTGTATATCTATCTATCTATCTATCTATCTATCTATCTATCTATCTATCTATCTATCTATCTATTATAAGTAAAGAGACGCTTTGTGGCAATATTGCCCACCTTTTCCCCAACAGACAAACACTCTGGACACAAGTTAAATGCACCGAAAAGTATTTTAATTTTCTTCTTCTTCTCCAAGCCTCGCTTGATGGGTCTTCAGCAGTCCTTTATATAGTCCTCAACCTGGAAATGCTTCTCCTCTTCCGTTCATGTGACTTGCCAGCACTTCCAGGTCAGATGGAGAACTTGTTTTTCTTCAGCCCGAAAGTACTTCGGGGCTTCCGTCCCCATGACTCGATAGTACGTCCAGACTATGGAAAAGATATGAGTCCCCAGATCCCCCTGCAATGTCTCCTGATGGCACCCATGGTATCCAGCAGGGCTGAGAAGCTGAACACCAAATCCCATGGTGCCCTGTGGAAATCTGGGGCACGCTATGCTGTAGGGAACTCACCATCTACATCTTGGGAGAGGCAGTGTTCCACAATAGCTGCCTTCCCCCTTCCTTCTCTTCTCTGGGCGTCACGGCCGGGATAAGCTGACGGCCGTCTGTCACTGTATCTATCTATCTATTGTGAAAGGCACTATATAGTGCCTGACCCAACACAGATTTGACACGGGAGGCACGTGTAAAATAAAAGGACTTTTATTACTCTTCAGCTGGAGGGCACGTCTTCCCTGTACTCCCCCCAGCCAAAACACAGTCTCAAACACCAGTACAGCACAAGCACTCTTCTCCTCCTTGGCACCACAACTCCTCCCTCGCAACTTTGTCCTCCTCCACCCGACTCTTACCGATGAGTGGTGGTTGCTGGCTCCCTTTTATAGGTCACCTGGAAGTGCTCCAGGTGTTTGATCACCAAGATCCGGCGGCACTTCCAGGTGTGATGAATCTGTTGCCCACACAGGCTTAGGAGTCCCAAACACAACACCCCCTGGCGGTACCTGCGGAACCCAACAGGGCTGCCCCCAACTCCAATTCCCAGGGAGCCCTGTGGGAAACCGAGGCACTACATCAACCCAGGGGGGCAGCCATCTAGCGTCCAGGGAGAGGTATTGCACTGTCCAGGGCTGCTCCCCCTGAATACAGTGTGTAGGGGTCCCGGCTGGGCATGGACGCTTGTCACACTGTCTATCTATCATCATCTATCTATCTATCTATCTATCTATCTATCTATCTATCTATCTATCTATCTATTTATCTATCAACTGTAGATTCAAAAAGTGTTCAGACCAGTTCATCTTTTACACATTTTGCTGTGTTGCAGTATAATGCAAATTTATATTTATTAAAATAAAACCTAAAATATCACATTGGCACAATTATGCAAACTCTTTTGCTTTTACGGCAATTTCAGCCTTGGGTCTGACATTACAAGCTCCACACACCTGGATTTTGGATTTTTTTTTTTGCCACACTTGTCTGTAGATCGTTACAAGCTCTGTCACATTAGATGGAGATCATCAGTGGACAGCTATTTTCAGGTCTCTCTGCAGTGTTCAAATGGGATCAATTCTGGATTTTGGCTGGGTTACAGAAGGATATCCCCAGAGTTCTCCCTAAGCCACTCCTGTGTTGTCTTTGTGCTTAGGGTCATTGTCCTAAACCTTTTGCCCCATCTGAGGTCCATTGAGTTCTGGAGCACATCCTCATTAAGGATATCTTTGTGGAATGATGAGATCAATAGACAGATGGGGCGGTTAGCAAAGTTATGCAGTCGCTATGCTGATTTTATACTAAATGACTGAAGAAGGAGCTGAAGCCAGAAAGCACAGCTCTCAGTTTACTAGTTGATCTTTGTCCCTGCCCTCATCTATGGTCATGAGTCTTTGGATAATGACCAAAAGAATGAGATCATGAGTACAAGCAGCTGAAATGAGCTATCTCCACAGGGTTGCTAGACTCCCCCTTAGAGAAAGGGTGAAAAGCACGGAGATCTTGGAGGGGCTCCAAGTACAGCCTCTGACCCTCCACATCAAGAAGAGCCAATCGAGGTGGTTTCGGGCTGCCTGCTGGACGCCTTTCTGAAGAGGTTTTATAGGCATGACCCGTTGTGAGTAAACCACAGGAAAGACTCAGGTTCCACTAGGAGGATTATATTGTGCCAATGGCCTGGGAACACTTTAGGAATCCCATAGTATGAGTGTGTAAGTGTGGCAGGGGAAAGAGATGTGTGGGGCTCTCTACTAAGACTGTAAGCCCCGCCAAATCTCGGTCTCAGATAAGTAGTGGAAAATTAATGAATATTTCTGTACCTTGTTTAGTTCAGTTTTCACTCAACCCTGTCTAGTCTCCTAGTCCTTACCTCTAAAATACAACCCCAACGCATGATGTTGCATCCACCATGATTCACTGTCAGAATGCTATTGCTCAGGTGATTAGCGGTACCTGATTGAGTCCAGCCGTGATTTTAATCTTGGCATCATCAGAATGGAAAATCTTGTTTCTCACAGTTTAGATACATTTACCAAGTAGGCTTTTGTGTGTCTTTAACTGAGGAAAGAGGATTCACTCTGGCAATTCTGTTATAAAGCACAAATGGGTGCAGTGTTGCAGTGATGGTTGTCTTTCAGGAAGTTTCTACTATTTTCACAAGGCTAGGCCTATTTTGGGGCAGATTATGAAGTCCTGGTCTGATGTTTTTATGTATCATATGGGCTGCCCCACTTTTCTCCTTGTGTGCTGCTAAATCACAACAAAATGGGCAAAGGTGAAGACATGTCATTGATACATTTATTTTTGTTTTTTATTTTTTCTTTAAAGGAAAAAGGCTTTTGTTTATTAAGGTTGAGACAAATTACTCATATAATCACCTTGGTGTCAGTTACGTCAATTGCAACACATTCTCTTTGTTCTGGAGGCAATGGCAGGTTGTTTTAGCAACTAGCAAGACAACCCACAATGTATGTGATTAAGCATTATACAATGGAAGAATGAAAGATAAAGAAGTATAAAAAAATTACTTGAAAAATTGTAAAAGTAGATATATCAATAGAGCTAATAACAAATGGATTTTTTTTTTTTGGGAGTTTTTCCTTTTCTTCTTAGAGAGTCAAGGCTGGGGGGCTGTCAAGAGGCAGGGCCTGTTAAAGCCCATTGCGGCACTCCTTGTGTGATTTTGGGCTATACAAAAAATAAATTGTATTGTATTGTATTATTATTATTATTTTTTGTAGTAGCACTAGATAACTACAGAAAAGTAACAAGAATGTGTAGGGCTTTTAAAATATGTCTTTAGTTTGCGTGGCCTCTGTTTGAAAGAAAACTAAAGACATTTCATTGGTAGATTGATGCAGCATTTTTGAGGGAGAGAGACAGACAGAGAGAGAGGTTGGGAGTTTGCACTGATATAGGACATTGCTGTGCCCACAACACAACCAACCTCCTCAGGATCCCAAATTAGGACCTGACTGCAGCTGTGCAATGGCTGACACGTCAGCACCACACTAGTTTGAAGTTTTTTACAGTGGCTGGAATGCCAATCCAGCTTCCACCGCCCGAGATTTCCCTGCAAGTTGGAGGACCTTCTTGCAGGGCTGAATGCAGGTTAACATCATACCCAGGATGGAGCAATTGCAGGTTAGGTGCCTTGGTCAGGGGCCTAACAGAGTGGAATCACTTCTGGCATTTATGGGATCTGAACCAGCAAGACCTTTACTGCTGTTTGCTGTTTCTTATCCATGTCCTAGTAATCCACATCGATGAGGATTCTGAGATAGCCAGCCTAATACTGTCAGTGCTTCACCAGTTGACTTCCATTCCAAGCTGGTGTTAATTTTGTCTATAGTGTGTTTATTGGGTTGAAATGCAATGTTGTTTATCCTGAAAATATATTATGTTAAATCAACATTATAATTCTTAGAAGTCAGCATCTCACTGATTTTGATCAAATTCTGTATTCCGCTTGCTGAGATGCTCCCCTAGGACATGCTACCACACTGCAGGCTGCCAAGCAAGAATGTACTCTTAGTTTAAATACACACTGCAAGTCCATTTCTTTTTTTAGTTTTTATTTTTTTTTTGCACAGTTGAAGTGTGTTCTTTGATCCCAGATGACTCTGCTGGATAAACTGGATTTCCTTCTGTCTCTTAAAAAAGGTGACCTTTAGGTGCTTCTCATCAGACACAGATGGATTTGTGTGTTTTCTTCTTAAATTTGTTTTGTTTCTTCAAATTACTTTATGACATCTTGAACATCACATCTTGCGCATTGGCAATTACTTGGTTTTGTATTAATCTTGATACAAACAATAATTTTATTTTTAAGTGGCCTAACAGTATTGTAGAGTAATGTATACAGTATATGTGAATAATAAAGTTATCTTGCATTCTTTGGTTTGCAAGAAATTACAACTTCTGCCTTTAAGTGAAAACTTTTGGATTCCTTTTTCATACTGTGTAACAAAGGCACTATATAGCCCCCTGACCCGACACAGACTCAAACCGGTGGCACGTATAAAAGCAAAAAAAACTTTTATTTTTCTTCAGCTGGAGGGCATGTCTTCCCCTTGTCCCCCAGCCACAGCACAGTCCCAAAGCAGACCAGTAAAACACACAAAAGCACCAACACTTCTCCTTTAACCACCACCATTCCTCTCCGTCAAGCTTCGTCCTTCTTCTCCCGACTCTGGCCGTGGAGTGGTGGCTGATGGATCCTTTTATAGTCCACCCGGAAGTGCTCCAGGTGCTTGATTGCCAAGTTCCGGCTGCACTTCCAGGTGTGGTGAAAACACTACTCACAAGGGCTCAGGAGTCCCAGCTGTAGCACCCCCTGGCGGCACCTACGGGACCCAACAGGGCTGTACCAAACTCCAACTCCCGTGGAGCAATGCGGGAGTCCGAGGCACCGCTCCAACCCAGGGGGGCGGCCATCTAGTGTCCAGGGGGAGGTAGTGAATAGCCCACGGCTGCTCCCCCTGAACATATATACAGAAGGGGTGTCTCGGCTAGGCATTGGTCCCGCTGCCCGCCACAACTGTTTGTCTTGAAATGATCACATATCTGCTTATTATATTGGGCTTAGGTTTAAATAAAGAAATTGTGTTATGTTTATGTTCTGTTTTATTGTTGTTTTTGTTTTTTCTGAATTTGTCTTATACTGTATTTATATTATACTAGTCGCCCGTGTATTAGTGAAACAGGACAGTGAGGAGGGCCCTGCCCAGCTCTGTCACACTTCCCCCTCCCCTCGGCCCGGGCCTCTGTATCAGATTTGTGCGAAAAAATTGCTCCAGCAAGGAAACTATGATTCCTAGCGCGATTAGAGAAGTCACAAAATCAACCAGAAATTATTGGAAAAAGGCCAATCTAAATCCGTGAAGTAGTTCTCTCATTCGTTAGCTAAGCAGAGAGAAGTCTCAAAATCAACCGGAATGTTCAAGCAAATTACAGAAAAAAACCTGATCTAAATCCATTTAGTAGTTCTCTTGTGAAAAGCAGACAGACAGACAGACATTTGATTTTCTATATGAAGAGATTATATTTAGTTTATTTTGCTTATATTTATTCTAATTATGTATGTTCTGTTGAATTTGTCCTATTTATTATGCAGTTTCTTATGTTCGTTATAATTTTTGAGTGGGACCTCAAGGGGCGGGGCCATCTATTGCACTGCAGCAAATGACCACCCCTTGTCTTTAAAGACTGGCTGGAAAAGAGAACCCTATTGCAGTTCGCTGAATTGGTCACAAAGTGTATTGAGAGAATTGTCATTTCTTTGCTGTTGCCACTTTTTTAATCATCTTGTTTAGTTCTGTTTTTGAATTTTATAATTTTCTTTATTGTATGTATGTTGGGATTTGCTTATCTTAAGATTGCCTTTTAGGCAACGCGTTTTTTGCTCTTTTGAGGATTTTATGTGTATTTATCTTCTTTTGAGTAAAAATGTAGATTTTTGTAAAAATATTCTTAAGCGACTTGTTCCTATACATGCCAGAGTTTTCACGGTTAGTCCTCTTATAAAACATCTTTGTACTCTCTGTGACTCTTTTGCTATTTGTCAACTTTAAAAGTTCATTTCCATTTTGTGGCCTGTATTGGGGTAGGCCAGTAACGATTCTGGCCTTTTCTTATGGGTCTTTTCGAAAGCCTTACTCTATTTTGTAGTACCAAGATCATAATACAAAGGTTGCTAAATTATCATATTTAATGCTTTTACATTATTCTTAATTATGTATACATGTGCATACTAAGAGTAGTCTTGCAGTTTCATTGACTACCCTGGTAGAGTTTGGCAATTAGACTAAAGGGGTCAGCTGAATGATAAAAGAAATTCACAGCTATACTGTTACATATTTACATTGTGGTAAACTTGAGTTCCAAAAGTACAAAAGTCCGTTAAATGTTTCCAAAAATTGTCTACCGGGGGGATTACCATCAAAACACCAACTAAAAGCAAAAGAGGCATTGAAGAAGCTTTTATCAGAAATGCTCTGTAGCAGCAAAATCTCCTTAGACCACAAAAGGAATTGCTAGAGAAGGCAGAAAAGTGTCCAGAAGGCATGTTGGGTTGTGTCTTCAGTAACAGCAAGTGATTGGGTGTGAGGGCCTCCAAAGCATTTGGGTCATTTGATGTATTCTTTGGGGGTCTGTTATTGATGATCGATTCAACTTCATCACAGTTTGGAGACTGAAGACACAACCCAGCATGCCTTCAGGCAATCCACAGCAAACACAGTCCTAATACAGAATCCCAAGTTAAAGTCATAAATAGAGCATAGGCTGAAAAATACAGGAAATCACAATAAATACAATAGAAACACAAGCAAACACTCCACTCCGTAGCACATTCAAAATTAACAGTCAGGAACTGTGGAAGGCCCTCCAGTTTATAGGGTGGTGGGCAGTTCCTGACAGTGATTGGTACATGGCCACACCTCTTGGGGAACCACCCCAAAACACATGGCACATAACACAGGCTACACAGAAACAGATCAGAGCAAAAATTAATATGAACATTAAGTACATAAATTAATCCAAAATGAGCAAAAGAGACATTAAGCATGAGCTTGAATCCCACCTAGAGGAGGAACCCTGGTTGAAGTATCAGATGGATCACATCTCAATGCAAATATCGTAAATTATTAATATAAAGTCACATTGTGGGCAGCATGGTGGTGCAGTGATAGCACTGCTGCCTCGCAGTAAGGAGACCTCAGTTCGCTTCCCAGGTCCTCCCTGCATGGAGTTTGCATATTCTCTCCACGTGTCTGTGTGGGCTTCCTCCAGGTGCTTCGGTTTCCTCCCACAGTCCAAAGACATGCAGGTTAGGTGCATTGGCGATCCTAAATTGTACCTAGTGTGTGCTTGCTGCGTAGGTGTGTGTGTGTGTGTGTGTGTACCCTGTGGTGGGATGGCACACTGCCTGGTATTTGTTCCTGCCTTGCGCCCTGTGCTGGCTGGGATTGGCTCCAGCAGACCCCCGTGACCCTGTGTTAGGATATAGTGGGTTAGATAATGACTGACTGGCTAATAAAGTTACATTATACAGTGAATACAGTGAATCTAATGTACACTGGTACCATTAATAATACGTAAATAATAGAATTTTTTTTAGCTTGATTATCTGCTTATTGTAAATATGCCAAATTAGTACAGCACTTTATTATTTTTTAAACAAGTTAGGAAATGTGCACATGGCGTAACTTTCTGGTGTGTTCTAGGAAACTGTTAACTGTTTTGAAAGTTGAAGCTTTTTTAAGTTTTTTTTTTTTTTTTACTTCATCAAAGAGTCATTTTTGTTTATTAAAGATTTTGTCAGAGTGGTATTTGTAATGTGTGATAAAGGACTGCTCAGACCGCCACGCAGCAGTTTGTAGAGGCGCACTTTCAGGTATAAATTTTGGACACTTTGGAATACGTGTGCGACTCTGTGGCCAACTAAATAGCTCAGACCGACTACTGAGAATCTGTTTGCCAACAGGAGTGGCTATGAGACATGTAAAAGAGAAAAATACTGTATATAAATTATGCAAGGTCATTTTAAACAGTAAACTAATCTGTAATTAAAGTCAACTAGAAGTCTGTTTTTAGGGTTGGCAATGTGCAAGAGACAATTGTTAAGGGTAGGATGGATTTAATTATCGCATTTGTGGTTTATTACCATATTTAAATTAGATGTGGCCTTAAATATGCATTTGAGGAAAAAGTACCCTTTATTGCAGACTTACCTAGTGCATCAGGCCTAGGGCGAACCTGGGCCAGGTACAAGCCTCTGTTGCTACAGGGTGTAGCCACAGCGATATGGTGTGTCACACACGTGCGCATGGGAGGCAGCTAAGGGCTTGAATGAAGGCAGTTCGGAGGCATGCCGGGGTGTGGCAGAGTGCACTGACTCTTTTTCTCCCTTGCCTGTAGACCATCCCCGGGGGATTTCACCTGGCTCTCCTGACATCACTTCCGGGACTGAGCCAATGGAAGTCGGCCACACCAGCTCCAGTCCCTCTGATGTCATGTCCGGCTATGAACCAATGGTGGAAGACCACGTGCCGGATCCATATGACCTCACTTCCTGTCTCCCCCTTTAAAACCTGCCCCTTTTCCTTTGTTTCCTCAGTCTTGTTCTGGACTCAGTTGAATGCACTTCAGTGCTGATTATTTGATAAAAACGACCTTTTGCAGCCAGGATACCACATTATACGGGTGGCTGCCCCAACCCTTTCTCTGCCCATGTCTCGTTCTTGTGACAGGTGACAAACCATAAAAGAAGCAAGCAGCAGTCATGAGTCTCAGATCATACTTCTCTGTTCTACTTTATTCTCATTTACCCAGAAATACATAAATGCTTCAACCTCTACATAGATGAACACAATGATCAGTTATACAGTGGTCCAAGCCAATTTCCTCTGCAGAATAACAGTGTAAACACATTTAGTTTGGTTCAACAATAGTATTGTTGTCAGCTATCACGAAGTACTTGATTAGAAACCAATGTCTCCAGAACTCGTTCATTTTTAAAGGAAGCAGGCAGTTCTGTATCACCACATTGTGTGTGGATGAAATATCAATAAAAGCAGTCTGATAATTCAAAACAGGTGACTCTTTTGTAAGACAAGTAAATATTTATGCCCTGTAGATATCCATCATCAATAACCTGTAGCAGAATTTTCCTTAAAACACTGAATTCAAGTCCATTACACATCCTCCCATGACCTTGTCTCTTGGACGAGAACATTTTGTGTGCAGTTAGTCTTTTGCCTTTCCTACAAGTCTGACCAAGATGTGCATTGCTTTCTTAAAGGTTTTGATAAGTCTCATAGATAGAAGTTTATTCCTATGTTTCCATGTAGGCTACATTTATTTGTACGTCTGTTTATGAAATCCATACCTAGTGGTAATGTACGTATTTGCAGGTGTACGTTTTGGAATCCAATTAATTAAACTGTTGCACTTTTATTCATTACCCTGTCTGCATGGAAACACTGATTCTACACAGATGTGCTGTAATTCACTGCTGTAATGCCCTGCTAATTGATTTGGATTTCTCATCAGAAACACTCCAGTACTAACTCCTTGCCAACATTTATGAACGTGAAGATATGCTTGTTTGGCATGATGTGCTCAAGTTCTGCTAGAAAGGTCTGTGGGGGCAGACATACTTGAAGCAATCAGAGGAGAGAAAGAAGGTATGAAACTGACTGATTTATCACTAAATTAAGTGTGACTTTTTAAGAAAAGTGAAATTTGATTTATCCATTAAAAGGAGTGAATAAATGACGACATGTCCTGTTGAGGATTAAGATCGGCAGACACACTGTATTCAACTAAAAAGTGCTTGGTTGGCATTCAGTGGGCAGTAGTGTTTAGTAATTAAAAAGCTGGACTTGGAACCACAAAACTCTGTGTTCAAATACAATGTCTCACCAAGTGACTCTCAACTATCTGTTAATCTGCTTACTGTAAGTAAAAAAAAAAAGAAAAATGCTCAGATTTTCATCCTGAATGACACTATATAAAAATTTAGCTGTACAGTGTTTATAATAACAATTTTATATTTAAACATTTTTGACAGTTATTTAACATTTTTTGTTCTACTGTCACTAATCTGTAGTAGATGTTCATGTTAGTGTTGTTGCTCACATGACAATAAACTTGAACTTTATTAACACTTTGACTGCCAGCTACAAGAATTTCCTGTTCCGGACGTTATCCACAAGATAACTGAAATACTGTAGATTTTTTTATTCAGTTTTGCTGAAAGAAAAAATTTATTTAATTAGTGTTTTAAAATAGCACTTCTGAGATGTAGCTCTATTACAGAGTATTGAGTTCAAAGCAAAAATCAAATATCAGTTCATATTCACATCCACACTTAATTATGCAAGGCTGTTTGAGCAGTGACGTAGCTTGAGTTCATGCCACTCGGGGTGGGATGGTGCTTCAATTTGCCCGCCCTCCAACATATCTGAATATGTTAACCTATTTAAATAAAAAATTAAAATGACGTATAGAGAAAAATTAAGATAAAGTTTGAATAGATCTATATTAATAAAAGGCAAAGCCCTCACTGACTGACTGACTGACTGACTGACTCACTCACTCACTCACTCACTCACTCACTCACTCATCACTAATTCTCCAATTTCCCATGTAGGTAGAAATATGAAATTTGGCAGGCTTATTCCTTACAGCTTACTTACAAAAGTTAAGCAGGTTTCATTTCAAAATTCTACACGCAACATTCATAACGGTCGATAACGGTCGACATCGTCCGCCATGTTGAACTTTCTTATTTATGGCCCCATCTTCACGAAATTTGGTAGGCGGCTTCCCTGCGCTAACCAAAACCACTCTACTTACTTATTTCGATGGTATGACGCCACTGTCAGCCGCCATATTGAATTTTCCAAACGTCACTAATTCTCCAACTTCCCGTGTAGATAGAAGGCTGAAATTTGGCAGGCTCATTCCTTACAGCTTACTTACAAAAGTTAAGCAGGTTTCATTTCGAAATTCTACGCGTAACGGTCATAACGGTTGACAACGTTTGCCATGTTGAACTTTCTTATTTATAGCCCCATCTTCACGTAATTTGATAGGTGGTTTCCCTGCGCTAACCAAAATCGATGTACGTACTTATTTCAGTGGTATGATGCCACTGTCGGCCGCCATATTGAAGTTTCCAATGTCACTAATTCTCCAACTTCCCGTGTAGGTAGAAGGCTGAAATTTGGCAGGCTCATTCCTTACAGCTTACTTACAAAAGTTAAGCAGGTTTCATTTCGAAATTCTACGCGTAACGGTCATAACGGTCGACAACATCCGCCATGTTGAACTTTCTTATTTATGGCCCCATCTTCACGAAATTTGGTAGGCGGCTTCCCTGCGCTAACCGAGACCAATGTACGTACTTATTTCGGTGGTATGATGCCACTGTTGGCCGCCATATTGAACCTTTCAACGGTCTTTGTTACTTATGGGCCCAACTTCAAGAAATTTGGTACGCGGGTTTCCCAACACTAACTGAATCCTACTTACATACATATATACGTCCATAGCCTTCAGCTCAGTCATCGTGTGAGGCGGCGTTAGGTCCCCCATCCCAACGCCTCCCACATTGTTGGCTGCCTGCCTATATAAGGCCGTCTGTCGCTCCAGTCTCTACATTCCCTTCCTTGCTTCGCCACGGGATTCACGTCTCCCTGCTGATAACTACAACCTTTTTATTTAATCCATGGCTTCTCCGCTGTTTTATTGTTCGTTTATTACGATTATAGTTATTGTGTAGGTATTTTAGACTTACTTTACATTGTTCAGGTACCCATTTCCGTTATCATTCCAACCGTACCCCCATTAACATGTCTATCGAGGTGATCACCATCGATCAAAGAACTGTCACTTACCGAGTGGTTTCCATGCCCGGAGATGGCACCTACCTTTTCCATTCTCTTTGTTACATATTGCACGGCTATATCAGGCGCACTCTTGATATCCGGAGGAACATTGTGTCTTATGTATTGAATGACTGGGACAGGTTCAAGGTGTGGACTAATGACGGTACAGGAGATAATTATACTACACAGGAGCACTATAAGAGTGAAATACTTAAGCTCTTCACCTATGGATCTGCATGTGAGTTGATGGCTGCCGCCGAATTGTTCGGTTGTCGCTTTCAAGTGTACCAAAATGGCCAAATATTTTACACCTTTGGACAATCGCCTATGCCTCTTAAACATCTTAGATTCACAGGTGACGATTTCAGTAGTAGACACTTTGATGTTTATGAATGTTTAAACTCTCAAAAGCTGGATGTGAAGTTATCGATGAAACCGGTTGTATACTTACAACGCTTGACAGATGCCAAATGTCTCTTCAACACAAGTCCTACAAATACTGTCGTAATTGAAACAAACCATGTAACTCAAACCGATTATGACAGCAGCAATCCAAGCTGTGAGATTTGAAACAAGATTACTGTTCACATGGCCAACTGTACTTTGCGTGCTCAAGAGTAAGCTTACAACCGGAGGGCCGAACTCACAATGTGGTATACAAAGAGATCCTTAACAAATAATTATTGGTATATTTTCCCTCAGTTTAAAAAGGTTTAATTTTCTTCTTAATAAAAATTTTAAGGCAGTACTTTGCCGCTGCGAAGCGTAGGTATTTTGCTAGTTTATTCATATATAGAGAAACAGCAATACTTTTTCACATATAATCATTTATAATTATCAACTAGACAAGAATGTAGTATAGATGCACTGATAAGCTGTGTTTTAATTATTAGTTTAATATAATTATGCTGCGAAAACCAGAACTAGTGTAGTGTACAAGTGATAGGAGGGGATATTTTCTGCGCAGAGCAAGAACGCATTTGGATTGATAACGAAATAAAATTATAAATTGTAAATTAGTTATTTATCATCCTAGAAATTATTATACTCTATATATACTGCTCACAAAAATTAAAGGAACACTTTAAAGAAACACATTAGATACATCAGATCTCAATATGAAGTTGGATATCTATACAAATAACGACAGGGCAATGTCTTAGGAACAAAAGGATGCCAAGTCTTTTAATGGAAATAAAGTTTTCTGCCTACAGAGGGCTCAATTGTGTAGACACCCTAAAATCAGAGTGAAATGAAGATGTGGCAGGCTAGTCCATTTTTTCAAAAACTTAATTTCTGCTACTCAAAATGCTTTTCAGTATCTTGTATGGCCCCCACGAGCTTGTATGCATGCTTGACAACGTCGGGGCATGCTCCTAATGAGACGACGGATGGTGTCTTGTGGCATTTCCTCCCAGATCTGTATGAGGGCATCCCTGAGCTGTTATACAGTCTGAGGAGCAACCTGGCGCCTAATGGACCGAAACATAATGTCCCACAGATGCTCTATTGGGTTTAAGTCAGGGGATCGTGAAGGCCATTCAATTGTTTCAATTCCTTCATCCTCCAGGTACTGCCTGCATACTCTTGCCACATGAGGCCGGGCATTGTCGTGCATTAGGAGGAAACCAGGACCTACTGCACCAGCGTAGGGTCTGACAATGGGTTCAAGGATTTCATCTCGATACCTTATGGCAGTCAGAGCACCATTTCCTACGCAGTAGATGTCTGTGCGTCCCTCCATGGATATGCCTCCCCAGACCATCACTGACCCACCACCAAACCTGTCATGTTGAACGACGTTGCAGGCAGCATATCATTCTCCTTGTCATCTCCAGACTCTTTCACGTCTATCACAGCTGCTCAGGGTGAACCTGCTCTCGTCTGTAAAAAGTACAGGGCGCCAGTGGCGGACTTGCCAATTCTGGTGTTCTTGAGCAAATGCCAGTCGAGCTCCACGGTGCTGGGGAGTGAGCACAGGGCCCACTACAGGACGTTGGGCCCTCAGGCCATCTTCATGAAGTCTGTTCCTGATTGTTTGGGTAGAGACATTCACACCAGTGGCCCTCTGGAGGTCATTCTGTAGGGCACGAGCAGTGCTCAGCCTGTTCCGCCTTGCACAAAGGAGCAGGTATCGGTCCTGCTGATGGGTTGAGGACCTTCTACGGCCCTGTCCAGCTCTCCGAGAATAACAGCCAGTCTCCTGAAATCTCCTCCATGTTCTGGAGATTGTGCTGGGAGACAGATTAAACCTTGCAGCAGCACGTGTGGATGTGCCATCCTGGAGAAGTTGGACAACCTGTGCAACTTCTGTAGGGTTAAGGAATCGCCTCATACTGCCAGTAGAGATAATTACTCAAGCCAAAACTAGCACGAGTGGAAAAACAGCCAAAAAAGATCAAGAGGGAGAAACTTGAAATGACCTCCACATGTAAAACCAGTCCTGTTTTGAGGGTTTTCTAATTGTTGCCACTTTAGTGTACCTGTCGTTAAGTCCATGAACACCAATACAGCTAAAAGTGATTAACAATGACCTCAGCTGCTTAACCAACCAGAAAATTATCAGACAGGTTTAATTGATTTCATGCCAGGCCCAATAAAAAAAGTGTTCCTTTAATTTTTGTGAGCAGTGTATAAAATCCTAAGCCTAAAAGTGCAACGATTTTATGTGACTTTTTTGTCAAGATTTAAATCTGTCTTATTTTCTCTTGTGTATTTTATTGTCCTGTCAAAAAGATAAATTGCCACAGCCTTGTTGCTCTGGAATTTGCTAACTTTCTCAAAAAGGGTTTTCAGATATTTTGGGTTTTTCTGCATTTTGATTGAGATTTTGGCTATTCTTTGCCTTTTTGTGATGTTGTTTAAATATTAAATCATCCTTTTTGATAGCTTTTGAATTTGTTTATTGGTATTATAAAGAGGTGTTACTTTATTCAAAATGGATTATCTTATTTTTGGTTTTCTCATTTTTTTCTTATGAATTGGTTTTCTTATTCATTTATAATTATTAGTTTATGATTAATTGTTTAATATTTAATTATTGTTTCTTTTACTTGTGTAAAATAATTACAAAAAACAAACAGATTTGGGTTACCAAAGGAATTCCTGTATAATGTCCTGGCTAAAAATAAGGACGAAAAGCAATGGAGATAATTCAATTGTTGTGTTCTTAACGTTCCTTAGAAGTCAGGAACTCTGTCCTTCCTGGAAGCTGGTTCCAAAACGAATGTCAACTTCCACTGGGGCATCTTTCTCAGTACTCTCCAGAGAAGAAAGGGCAGGACTTGGTGTACTTGAGCAGACATTATCTCAGGCCTCTTCCTGTGGCTTCTCCTCCATTGTAAATGGGAACAGCAGCACAGTTAGTGGCTGTGGCACATCCTTAATCTCCCAACCATGTTTTCCTTGACCAAGAAACATAAGACACTCTGGTTGCTCGCTTGAGTGACACTAGACATCACTTAATCTGATTTAATAATAAATTCATTAAAAAAAAAGTCTCTTTTGGGTATTTTTTGATTTTTTGGAAGTTGTTCATCAGTTTTGACCATCCCATTTGTGACTTATTGTAACAATCGGTCTGTCTCTGTATATTTTTCACCCAAACCCTATCTCTGAAACATGCCCTGTTTATTCATTGTGATCTCTAAATTGGCATTGCTTGACTTCAGGTGTCCATTGACAGGGTAGCACAGGTTTCATTTTGCCTTGCATGAGATGTTGCCTTTATAGGCTATGGTGTCACATGCCCATAAACTGGATTAGCTGGTTTAGATACCAGAAAGTTGGATTAACTACCTTTACTAAATTAAAATGTTTATAGTATATACTGCCAAGACCCTTAATTTTATGCCCAGTAAAAAAGCTGGTCAATGTTATTTCATAAAGTATCATCCTCTTCCGAGGGTAACCTCACAATTTGTTTTGTCTTTCAGTGATGTAGTGCTCAGACACTTGAACAACAGGATGCAGGCCAGTCCTCATTTGTACATTTTAAAATAACCTTTAGGGATCACAGAAGAGTAAGGCAATGCAGAAAGCACAGTTGGCCAGGTTATGTCTGCAACAGCTCATCATTTCTGCATTATCCTCCTAAAACGGGTATTAGAAATGAGGAACTTTACTGCAGTGCTGAAGGCAACCTTTCATTTTTCTTATGTATAAATTTATCACAGTATTCAAATTATTTTTAGGTCATTTTAAATGAAATTGGTTGATTGGCAGATTTTATATAAAGTTCTTATTTTCTAAATAGCCTTTGGACTGCAACCCAGGAGTTCAGAGAAGCAACCCTGCTTCAAAGTGCAAGGTGGCTAAGAGGCATCCGGCACACATGGTAGAAGTTCTTTTCAAGTGACTGTCACCTGCTGGTTTAAGACTGCATTACCTGCACAAACACAGACAGACAGTGCGAGAGAGGGAGGGGGAGAGCGCATCAGAACTAATACTCAACGGAAAGACACTTGGCTGGACTCCTTAAAGCAGATGGGATTTTAGGAAGGCGGCTGACTTCTCTGCTTTTTTGCCTGCCAGGACTGAAAGAGAGAAATGCATCACTTAGGCACAGAGGAGAACATCCAGGACATCATTTTAAGACCAGTTAAAGGATAAAAAAACATGAATTTTGACTTTATTAAGTGCCAATTATGTTGATGGAGATAGAAATATGTTAAAGCTGTACATAGAGATCATGTTTGCAGAAAGGACCTCTGAGCCCATTTCATGCCTACTGTTCCATGCCAACCTTGCCATCAAGTGAATAAATTGCTCTATCAAGTTTGCCATCTGCCTGTGTATTGATTCCATTGAACTGGTTTTAATCAAAATGTGCAGTATTTAGTCTTGCAGTTAATTGATGTTCAGTGTTATTTCCTACTTTTGCCAAGGTTTTTACCTTTTGGATAATAAGTTTGCTTATTTATGGTTTTATAATTAAAAACGGTTTCATAGTAATTTATTCCCTCCAATTAACCCCTGTTATGGCTACTGTAAGTAAAATACATTGCATTATAAAGGGAGCACTTTGGTAAGGTAGTGTTGTTAAGTCAGTCAATAAACTGTTTATAGGGTGCTCGGCAATTTATAAGACTTATAAAATATAATTGGAAAAAATGAAAATAAAGCATTACAATTCTATGTACACTTACAGAGGCTTTTCCCATTTTCATTTTGCTAATGTAGTGGTGGTGGAGTCCAATATTGTAACAGTGATGCTTTTGCATTTTGTTGCTTGTTCAGTACTGTAATAGTAGGCATCAGGGGATGCTGCATCCACATTAATAATAGGATAAGTGTGTGTCTGTGTGTCAGTCTGGATCCCTGTCATTCCAAAAGATGGTGCATCACAAACATGTTTAGTAAAGAAATGCATTGTATTTGTCATTTCAATAGATGGCATAACATAAACATCAATGCGGCATATATGGATCCCATACCAAATGGCATGTAACACTGCGAATGTTAACACTACGTTCATTGATTGGATTTCGAATCATCTTAGATGGGCAGCACAGCTAATATTTGTATAATTATATAGCAGGACCACTGAAGTGGACATGTACAATATGGAGAATTCTCCTGAAATAATTGTTCCAGGGGCATGTAAATGGGAGAATAGTAATGGGGGACAAAGAGCCTTTAAGCCCAGCTTTGATTTAATAGGTTACATAATTAAGGCCTGTTTTATTATGTCTTTTACTTATGGTGGACATACCTCAGGTTTTAACTTGTCTATTTAAATGTGAGGCAGGTAAATTATTTTAGTAGGAGTGTAACTCATCAAGAAGTTCTTAATGGCTTGATATGCTTTGCGCACACAGACACAAACTCAGATCCTGTACACACTCGAGTATGAGCTATGCCGACACTGCTAGTCACTCCCTAGTATTCCATATAGAGACTCATAATCTTCAGCATGAACAACAATGACTGTCACTGGATATAACCTAGGCCTAAAAGCTATTTAGTCCCTATGAATATTCTAGACTCTTGAAGGCTGATACATCATACAACATTTGGTTAAATGCTACTTACCAACCAACAATGTCTTTCTTCTACCACACAGTTCCTCTATTGGAGTTCCCCCCTCAGCCTGATAGCTCTGTAAAAATTGAATAGCTGCGATCCCCTTTACACCAGGGGCCTCATGCAAAAGGCGTGTGAAGAATTCACACTATAACATGGTGTACGGAGAAAAGCGGAAATATGCTTACGCACAAAAAAATCCAGATGCATAAATCTGTGCGAATGCCAACTTCCACGTTCTTCCGCTACATAAATCCTGGTCAGCATGAAAAGTAACGCACATGCACGTGCCTGCTGTCCCGCCCTGTCTCCTCCCAGAATTACGCCTCTTTGAATATGCAAATCAGCATAAATTGCCCTTAAGCTCAGCGTTCTGTGAAAAGGCAATGGCAAAAGCAGGGAGGGAAATAGAAGAATTTCAGCGAATACCAAGTGGAGGCAAGGAAAAACATACTATTTGTTGGTATAAACAGTGGTATAAACAACAAAAGGAAGTTGATCGAGTGACATAGCGTGTCAGAGAAACTTGAAAGCTCAAGTTCACAAAGTCGCACAGTGCTTGAAATAAAAAATAAGTTGTCAGATATCAAAGTCGCCATGAAAAAGCAAATGGTAGCCCACCGTCTGAGTGTCATATGAAAGCTTATTAGGGTACAGAGAAAAAAAAATAGGCACATGGTGGGAAAAAAGCACAAAATGTCAACTTTAATCTCTAAATTTCCACTTTAATCACATGGTTTATTTTGTCATTAAAGTAGAACATCATAGACTTCATCTTTAATTTACTATTTTCTCAAATCCCATCGTAACTAAAGTAGTACGTTAAATGCTTTGTTTTGTATTTGATCTTCTGTGTGCTCTATGTGTGTGAATCACTGTGTGCTTCTTAAACAGGCTTTCTCTTCCTCTGACAGGGCACAGAATTCATTACATTTGTGATATTACAGCTCTCTGAATAATTAAAATACTGAGATGTATACTTGAAATGATTTTCATGATGATAGGAGTTAAAGCATGTTATTAAACATGGGAACATGGTGGCACAGTGATTGTTCATGTCTCACGCAAAATGCTTGCTGCGCCATGGGCGACCTTAAATGAAATAATTAATTGCAGCAGTACTGTCTCTTTCAAACATACTAACCAATTCCTGTCCTTCCTTTTCTTTCTCCAAATGCCCAATCGCCACACAATCAGCTCAGTAATAGACGCTAAGCCATCTGTAAGCTTAGAACGCCAATTCTTCAAAACTTTTAAGGAACATTAAAATATTTTCGTCGTACAGTGATCCCTCCTTGATCGCAGGGGTTACGTTCCAGAACCCCCCGTGAAAGGTGGAAATCTGCAAAGTAAAAACAATACGTTTATATTATTTTTATATTGTCAGGCTTGGGTCACAGACTTGCACAGAAACACAAGAGGTTGTAGAGACAGGGAGTTTAAAACACTGCAAACAAACATTTGTCTCTTTTTCAAAAGTTTAAACTGTGTTCCATGACAAGACAGAGATGACAGTTCCGTCTCACAATTAAAAGAATGCAAACATATCTTCCTCTTCAAAGGAGTGCGCGACAGAAGCAGAGAATGTCAGAGAAAGAGAGAGAGAGACCGAGAAAGACAGAGAGAGAAAAGCAAACAATCAGAAATCAATATGTGCTGTTCGGGCTTTTAATTATGCGAAGCACCACTCAACAAAGCAGTGGGAAAGGGAGCAATGTGAAGGTAGTCTTTCAGCATTTTTTAGAGTAGCGTCCGTATCCTCTAGGCCAGTGTGCGAAAAGCCCTTCTGCTCACACCCCCTCCGTCAGGAGCAGAGAATGTCAGAGAGAGAGAGAGAAAAAAACAAACAATCAATAATCAATAGGTGCCGAAAGGGCTTTTAAGTATGCGAAGCACAGCGCTTGAAGCATATCGTATATCATTGAGGAGTTTTATTTAATACATAATACGTGCTCTGATTGGGTAGCTTCTCAGCCATCTGCCAATAGTGTCCCTTGTATGAAATCAACTGGGCAAACCAACTGAGGAAGCATGTACATAAACTAAAAGACCCATTGTCCGCAGAAATCCGCAAACCAGCGAAAAATCTGTGATATATATTTAGATATGCTTACATATAAAATCCGTGATGGAGTGAAGCCAAGAATATTGAAGCGCAATATAGCGAGGGATCACTGTACATGTTTATTATTCCATCTATCTATCCTTCCCTTGTCACGCCAGCCCCAGCAAGAATACAGCGTGAGGCAGGAACAATCCGTGAACGGAGTGCCAGCTCCTCACTAGTGCTGCGGCACTGTGTCCTCACATGTTTAATTATTAGTAATATAGATTAATCTGTAAATGAAGGTAAAGTTTTATATGTATAATATAATAAACATATTTTGCTGCATTTCATCTTAAAAATGATATTGTCATCATATGTAAATACGCGCTTTATAAAGTGCCTCAGGTTGTGCAATATTATAACTGTATCGCAAGTTTACAGTGAGATAATTGTACTTATAAGTACAAAGCATTCTACAAGGAGCTCTTGATGGACTGATTGAGTGCATTTATAGTTCTTGGGATAAAACTGTTTCTGAACCACAATGTTCATACAGGAAAGGCTCTGAAGTGTTTGTTGTATGAGAGCAGTTCAATAGACAGCATGGCTGAGGCAGCATCTGCTTGATGCTGTATACAGATAATTTTCTTTCTGATCAGCTACTATAGAGCTGTGATTCCCCACTCAGATACAGTGATATAAATACTCAGAGTTGTGCAGTGAGAGTAATACGGAAAAAGATGATCCGCTGTGGCAACCCCTAAGGGTTGAAAAAAGAAGAAGAAGAAAAAGGTGCAGTGAGAGTAACAACACCAAAGCAGTTATGGTATTTAGAATAGTTTGACCATTCTGTGGACCATTATATTGTTACAGGTTAATTACAATCAGATGCATTAAACTAATAAACAGTATGCAGTTAATTTCATTGTATTTATAAAGCCGCGTCAGGGATGTGGATCTAAAAAAGAAAGGGAAACCACATTGGAACAGTAGCACTGCTTTGACACTGGGTGCTGCCAGTTTGCAAAACCGAGCGGAGAACTTGCATACACCAACATTGCAGCTACCGTGAAAATGTACGTGGTTTTATGCCAAGTTTAGGTTTTATACATCGCGATTTTAACGTGGAAATGTTCATACGCAACACTTTTGTGAGTATGCACCGTTTATACATGAGGCCCTAGGTGACTTGTGTTTACCGTATTAATCACTATAGATAAAAATGATAACATATAGAAATTTAAAAGCAAAATAGAATAACATCTAGTAGAAGAAAGTATAATAGAATATATAAACAGATAGCAAAGTATGGATGTATATAGTCTTAAAAAGCATGCTAAAAATTAACAATAGCGTCAAAGGTGTATGTTTTCCTGGGTGGCTTTTTGATTCAGCAGTCAGGGTGATGCATGAGTTATGTTCTCCGACAGCCAGGTGGTTTGGTATTTGTCTTTCTGATGTTTCTCTGTCTGAGACGCTACTCTGTAATCCCTCAGACAGGCTGCTGTTTATGTCAAAAATACACGTGGGGCTCCAGACCTTGTGTTATTACAGACATATGATTGGTTAAGTACAATGATGATAGACAGCTCTGCCTAAAACCTTTGTTTCCCATATTTATCTTGTTCTTTTACTATTAAGTTGGAATTTTTCTGACTATTTTAAATTAAAAGCACCACAAATTACAAGAAAGCAGGAATATACAGGTGCAGTCAGTTAAACAAGACGGAAAGAATTATTGTTCACATTAAAGAAAGAATGTAGAAATGTATGGTAGAAAGAAAGAAAGAAAGAAAGAAAGAAAGAAAGAAAGAACTGGTAAAAGGGAGTCAGACAGTTATAGTGAGTCTTGAGTGTTCATGATTTAGTGCCTGCATTGTTTAAAAAAATGTCACACCCCGAATTTTACCACCCAAGGCAACCTCCTAATTCACCTAAATGGTAAGAGCTCTCTAAAGGTTTGGATTAGTAAACATTTTTGCTTTGTATAATCTGTTCTTCTGCCTGTATTACTTTTCATCCATTTTCTTTACCTATCTCTTACATCTTATGTCTTTTTTGGTCATTTTGGTAATTTTCCTGGGGATAGAAGGTGAACAAGAGCACACTCTGTCCAGGTAAAATATATTTATATAGCACAACATGACATCCTCAAACCCACTTAAGTGTATTCAGGGTCATGGGGGCAGAATTGAACACAAGACTGGAACCATCCCTGGATGATGACATCTTATCACAGGGCCCACTCGCTCATACTGCAATCAGAAATACACTGGGCCAGTTTAATATCGCTGATTTACCTCTCACACCTGTGTTTGTGAGGTGGCAAGAAAAATGGCATAAAACTCCCAAGCAGTATATAAAATGAATAATATTAAATCGGATTTTACTTCATGACGATTGTGAGGTAATATGTTTACAGTGAATATTTTTTTCTGTATTCTTTAAGTGAACAGTCTGGACCCTATGAACACTATGTTGGCACTATGATTAATGAGCTGATTGGTAGAGTTCTCTGTTTTAATACATATTTATTATTAATTTATGTTATACTCTTAATTCAGTTGGTATTCACACTATTTTGATGCCTTTCAGAATTTCTGTAAACAAGATATAAATCCTTTTATTTCATATATTTGTACAGAATTAATTTCTCTGTTGGAAATCTTTATAAAATAAGCATTAATCATTTTAAAACAGCAGCCTTCTATTGCATATGTGTATTTGGTGCATTGTTCATTCTTCTAATTATTTTTATCACATCACATTAAAAACGCAAACTAATGCATTATGAAGCCAGTGTACATAAGTAAGTCTTGTGTATGACTTTGTTGAAAGCAAATGCACACTCAAAGACATATACCACTGTAGAATATTTATATTTAAAAGCATGTAATTACCATCTAAAACTTCTAAATGCATTCTAAATTAGAACAGGTGTTCATCCAGTCTAAGGATAAGCATAGAGGAATAAAATTTAGTACAGAAAGAAAGAATACGTCATGGCAAAACACTGTTGTCAGTTTATATGTGCATTGAGTAGAATTCAGTTAGCCAACATATGAGCAGCTAATTTAATCCCATTTGTAGACAGGTGTCCATCACACAGTGTCTGTTTCAATATAATATTTAAAAAAGGGTGACAGTCTCAGAAGTATTGATTTGTTTTGGTCCACAGATAGTCATCACAGAAAATCACCAGTTTTGATGTCTGGTGTAATGCAATGAGAGCACTAACAAGCCTACAGACTTAAATAATGTGCTTCATTAACAGCAAAAGTTGGCTTCTAATTACAAAGTTAATTGAAAAGAAAATGCTGGTCTTCCAGAAGAGAGTTTGAAGCCCACACATTAGCCGGTCACCTGCTGACTTCCTTTGCTTCTCTTTATTATTCGGCTGTTGGTTACGCCAGCCCCAAACTACATGGCTCAACATGACAAGACTCCATGTGAAATTTAAAGACTGCAGTCGCCAAATCTAATTATCTATGAGGGGGACAAATTAAAGGAAAAACAGGAAGTGACTGATAAGCCTTTTTTATTTAATTTGGGAGTGACACATCAACAGATAAATCTATTTCCTTTGATTTTGCCAGTAATTTTGAATTTCCCCATGGGATTAATCTAATCTAACCTAATCTAATCTAATCGAATGGATCATAATTATGCCACTTCACTCCTTTCACTTCCACTAATCAATTGCAATACAGTAAGAAGTGTTGTTGAAAAGCACTGAACAAATGCATCGAAACTAGGCAACTGCTGTGACAGAATTATTTTATACTAATAATTACCAAGATAAGTTGCTAACTGTCTAAAGTCAGTATGCTAACATTTTCAGCTAGCTTGTTTTTTTGTATTTTTTAAATTATTTTATTATATTTAACTTTCGTCCTCTCTTGTTTGACAGATGTCATTATATCATAATCTGTTTTGGAATACTGGGGATGCTCCAGCTGCCCCATCCCCAACACAGAAAGACAGAGACACAATTCCAGCACACAACAAACTTTTATTTTTACACAACACGACGAACGTGTCTCCCTCACTCCCCACCACAGCACAGTGTATAAGCACCAAATACAGTTCGGTTCACAGTCCTTTTCTTCTCTTTGTCTCTCTCTTTCTCTGCCTCCACTCCTCTCCCAGCAAGCTTTGTCCACCGCTACCCCACTCTGGCCTCCTGAGTAGTGGCAGTTGGCTACTTTTATAGGTGTCCAATGAGCTCCTTCTGGCAGCACTTCTGGGTATGGTGGAAGTGCTGCCAGACAAGGCTTGGCAAATATCCAGGCGACCCCTTGCAGTGGCCATGGGCCCCAGCAGGGTTGAGCTTCTATGCTCCAAACCCGTGGCCCAGCTGCAAGCCAGGAGGGCTGTCCTCTAGCAATTTGGGGGAGATAGTGGCTCTAAGGCTAGGGATCTGCACTGGCAATCGAAAGGTTGTCGCTTTGAATCCCATAAATGCCAAAAGGGACTCTGCTCTGTTGGGCCCTTGAGCAAGGCCCTTAACCTGCAATTGCTGAGCGCTTTGAGTAGTGAGGAAAGCGCTATATAAATGCAAAGAATTATTATTATTATAGTGCCCTGAATTATTGAGTTGTTCCGGCCATCCGCCACACTATATAAATAAAACATAAGCTGTTCGGATGTCTGTTTGTTTGTAAGTTTGTTTGTCAGCCAATCATGTAAAAGAACTGAACCAGTTTCCACAATATTTTGCTTGTTTGTTGTAGTTGGTACAACTTAAATTATTGGCTATATGATGTATCAGGGTGGGGCAGTTGGGGTTAGTGGGGAAGAAGGCAACTCAAAAACTAGCAGCGACATAGCAGCGACATAGCAGCGACATGCGGTCTAGAATTCCGATCGAACTACAGAACTACACTAGGGAGTCATCAGTGGACTCAAAAGTTTTTTACTGGCCAAAGTGGATTCTCATCTAAGACCATAAATAGTGTTTTCTTCTCAACTAATTTGGATAACAATTTCATTGTCTCAAAGATTTACAGCTTCTGTTTAAGAAAACCTTATCTTGGGTTTTGTTAGCCACATGTAATTTTTAAACAGAATGTTTCTTTTGTCTGTTTATACTCAGGTAATTCCGGGTACTTTGAAGTCAAAGAAAGAAAGGTATTCAAAAAAAGTGAAATGAAACCTGACACAAGAACTTACCAATTTAATGCAAAAATTGTTTTTTTAGAGAATTTTACCCTACCTGATACATGTCGAAACCACCACCATACTAACACCATCATATCCAGTGCCATAAACGGCATAATGGGAAGATTGCATAAGCAAAGAACAAAAAAAAAAAACGGAACCTGAACAATACAAAACCATAAAAAGGCCCAAAACATACATAAAAACTGCATTTAGTACTCCACATTCCATATGGACATACAGTATTTAAACTTATGGTTCATGTTGTTATTCAGAAAAATGTATTTAATCCCATTGGAGTTACATTAAATTGTACCGTATGTACTGACTAGTCATGAGAAGGGACCTGTGGTGCTGTTTTTCATCAGCACAGACTTTGAGACCTTTCAAAAGTCGATTCCCGTCTGGCTACAAAGGCACAGCGTCATTCTCACTCATCAGATTTATAGTGGTGACTACAAGCATAAGTCCTGCCATGACATTTTCTTTGACTTGCGTGGATCCATTTTCTTTTCTGTGTTTCATTGTGGGAAAGCCGTTGAAACTAAAGCAAAGAGGTTTTTGTTTAGAATTTAAATACCGTGGAACATTACAGAGGCTCATTTTCATGATTCTGCCAATTGACCAAGATAGACAGAAGAGTATTTATCCATTGACAATGCTTCCCAGAAGAAAAAATATGGAAGTTTGAAAAGGACTATTTCTCTCACAAATTGTCATCCTGGTTCTAAATCTGCTTACAATGGAAAATATTTACAAGTTCAACTCATTTTGACAGCAACTCAGCATTGAACTTCTTTAGTTTGCCTAATAGTGATCTGATGCTTTGTTGAATTATGCAAATGAAGGTTCTGACTGAAAATCAGTAGAAACGTGTAGTGTGACAGCAGCTTTAAGGATGAAGAATCAAATACGGGATCTCAGTCTTAAAAGGAAGTCTTTACAATTCAGGGAAAAACATTAATTGCATAATTTGCATTAGTAGTTGACAGCTATAACGTCAAGAGGTCTTTTTTTATAGTGGTAGGAAAAAACCTCCGTAGTTATGCAGTAACTCATGTCTGTGTTTTTTATTTGTTTTTTTAAAGTAACACAGTATGAAAAAAGGACACAAGCAACGATAAACAGTTGGCGCACCACCTTGGTGACCCCGTTTAATTGAAAAGCAAAGAAAAACACACAAAAACTGACTTCACACAGACATTTTTAACAGAACTGACTCAACACGGCTGATTTCCAGGTTGTGAGTTCAAGTGACAAGAAAGGGAGGGTACAGGTGGATGGACACAGAAGTGACGTCAGTGATGGAATGGCTGTCAATCTTCTGTTCTATAGTGTGAGGAGAGGAGAAGGTATTCATACAAAGTGCCAACCCCTGGTACGGCAGGCAATTACCATCACCAAAGCCCTTAAGCTGTCTCCCATGTGCACACGTGTGACAGCAGGTTTATGATGTCAATAAAATAACAACAACATTTATTTATATAGCACATTTTCATACAAACAGTAGCTCAAAGTGCTTTACATAATAAAGAATAGAAAAATAAAAGACACAATAAGAAAACAAAATAAATCAACATTAATTAACATCGAATAAGAGTAAGGTTCAATGGCCAGGGGGGACAGAAAAACAAAAAACTCCAGACGGCTGGAGAAAAAATAAAATCTGTAGGGATTCCAGACCATGAGACGCCCAGTCCCCTCTGGGCATTCTACCTAACATAAATGAAACAGTCCTCTTTGGATTTAGGGTTCTCACGGAAGGGCTTGATGAAGATGGTCACATAGAGTTCTGCCTTTTAATCCATCCATCATTGTTGGAGCATCATGAAGCTTTGAGTAGGTGGAGGTGGCGCAGGCCACCACCACAAAGAAACCGGAAAAAGAAACAGAAAAGAGAATAGGCATAAGCATTGTGTTGGGTCACTTGTTACTTTAAAAAGTAACCTGATTAAAAGCACACATTACCTTCAATGCAATCCCAAGTAACCAACAATAAGCAGCATTGCCGTGCAGAAAATGGTGATGAGCATACAAAATACAGTAAAAAATGTTAGCATTCATAGAACCACATAAAAATGACAGCATGACTGAATTAATAAAATAAAAATGATGATGACTACCAACTACAATAATTTTCTGTTCAATACGGCAACTACGAGATAAGCAAAATAGAACTTTTTTTAGGATAAGTACATTTTTATTGTAAGATTTTCTCAATAACAAAAAACATTGAATTAGCATAATTAAATAACACCCCGATTTTACAATGGCCTCAGGAGCAAATTTACAACCGTTACGTGGCAGTCAGCATTTTAATTAAACAGCAAGCACATCATTTAACAAGATCCTGACGTCAGATAATTGCCAAATTATATAAAATAAATTAGACAAGAAGTGAATAATGATAGATAGATAGATAGATAGATAGATAGATAGATAGATAGATAGATAGATAGATAGATAGATAGATAGATACCCTTGGGCTAAGAGAATTAAACATCTTAATTTCTTGAACAAGAAATGCTTTGTGGAGACCTAATTCAGGCCTTTAACATTATCAAAGAAAACAATAAAATGATCCAGCAGAATTGTTTTATTTAAATATTCATTAATGGGAGGTCCAGTGGTGTCAGCATGGCTTTCCTCCAGGTGCTCTGGTTTCCTCCTATTGTCCACAGACATGCAGGCTAGGTGAATTGGCGATGCCAAATTGGTCCTAGTGTGTGCTTGGTGTCCGTGGGTGTGGGTGAAGTTGCCCTGCGATGGACTAGCACACTGTCTAAGGTTGTTTCTAACTTGTGCCCTATGCTAGCTGAGATAGGCTCCAGCACTTTACGTGATCCTGATTTGTATTAAGAGGGTTAGAAATTAATAAGGCTTTCATTAATGTTGAACAGATCAAACAATAACAATGGGATTTCTTATTACTATCTTGAAATATTAGAGCTTAAATTATTGTACAGTCTTTGAAAAATGCTTCAAAATGTGAATTGCTAAAAATTACAAGTTGTGCAAAGCTTTTTCAATGTTTCTAACTGTTCCACCATGCCATCATCTTAAGGTTCAAGAAATGTTGTACCTTTTATGATGCTTTGACCTTTTAATAATTTTTTTCTAAATGATAGTGGTTCACAATTGAAATATCTATAGCATATGCTTTGTAAAACGCTTTCTGAAATTTCCAACTGTTTTGATTTAACAGGAGTCACCAAAAAGAAGAATCAATGATACTTCATTTGACTTTTTGCTCATTTATATTGTGATCTCTTTTGTGTAGTACAGTATGTGCACTAATGTTGGTTTTCTATCTTATACACATGGACATTGAAGAAATAGAGTTGATTGACTGCTCAGTCCAGATTTCCTGCTGATATTAATTGAAAATATGGAATTAGTGAAGGGCTATGTTATTGAGCATTAGAAAAACAATCAAATGAGAACATTAGAGACACAACATTTCAGCTACATGGCCTTCATAGGTTACTTACACAGCCTGAACTTGCTAAAAGCTATATGGACATTTTCTGAACTGACATCTATCCGTTATGAGGAACCCTGAGTGCGAGACAAAACACAGCCCTAAATGAGAAGCCAGTTAATTCCATTCATATGGAAACTGTTTTGACAGTGACTTGTCCAGAACATCTTAAATTCAAATCCTTGATGTTTGCCTCCAGAGAAGTCAACGGATCAGCACCTATAGTGTATGCTGTATATGGAAACACTTATGAGGTCCTATGCTCCTATTTAACTGCTCAGGTCTACTGATGAATGGTGTCTGGTGATACCACTTCTGTGGCATCAAATCTCAATCCAGACATTTTTGAGTGTAGCTCCCAATTGATGGAGCGAACTGCCCACCTCTTTTCAAAATGTTGAATCCCTCTGTGTTTTTAAGAAGTATTTGAAGACTCTCGTGTTTGGTGAGTGCTTCACTTGTTATAATCAAATCTGTAACTGTAACTCCATCATGTTGACCTCTTATGTAAGTCTCTTTGGATATGTAAAAGTAAACATTCATTTCTTTACCCTTTATTATCAGTAACATACATTTAAAATAGACATACATTCTTGACTGAACTAACAGAAAAAGTTATATGTAATGTTTATTCTCCAGACTCTCAACATTTATGTGGAGTCATTGTAGGAATTTTAATGATTATTCTTTGCTATGCTCTGGTATCTTGTCCTGGATTGGTTCCTGTTGCTCTGATTTGTTTTCTGTTCTAACTTTTTTTGTGGAACTTGGGTGGACCTTTCCAGATTTATTTAAGGTTTAGAAATCTGTAGATTCCAATTCTAAAAATGTAATGTAATTTGGTTGAATTAATACCGCCATTTTGTTTGTCATGGGCGATGCCATTTTCTGGAGTGTTCGCTACCATCCTACTAGGTAACAACATGTATGTTTGCATGTTTTGAGCCATAGTCCGGTGGTGGATGTAAAGGTCATGACGAACGCTTCCTATTTATCTGACATTCATCAGGCAGGCGCGTTATACTTTAGATTATATTCTTGGCAAAACCAATATTTGCAAAGGAAATATCATCTAGAATTCAGAGTTTGGGATTGATATCTTTGTGTTTGACTTTCCAGTTACGAATCTTTGCCCATTTTCTTGTGCATGTGTTATCTTCTGGTCCCATTCGAAATTATTTTCTGCCTCACTCTTTTCTGGCAGAGCACCTGCCTGCTTCTCAGTGCTATTGGATTGTGCTCTGGCCTCTAGCAACCTTAGCATTGAATTGAGCGAGCTCAGGAAGTGGATGAATCCTTTTTCTCTAAAAAACAATTATAATATACAGTGATCCCTCGCTATATCACGCTTCGACTTTCGCGGCTTCACTCTATGGCGATTTTTTCTTATACACGCTTACTTCACTACTCATGCGATTTCTGAGAACTTTTATCTAAGCCCCACAATGGCTCCTAAACGTGCTGCTTTTTCTAAGACTTCTGACAATAAAACTAAGTGCTGGAGGAAGATGCTTACTATCCAGGAGAAGGTGAAACTCTTGGATATGATCAAAGATGGCAATACCCTACAAAAGCCTCCTCACACATATGAAAAGACAGCGCTAGCAACTGCCTATCAAGATGTTCTTCAGCCGCGCACCCAGATACCCACTGCCTACTCTTAGTACTCCTTCAGCGGAAGAAGACAACGATGCACCTGCTGAAGATACTGCACCACCTGAAGACTCTCCTACTGAGGTTGTGCCTTCATAGGTTAGTGGTTGTGTGTAAGAACTGTGTGTGTGTGTAATTAAATGTACAGTACAATAATCTACTATATAAAAGCGGTAGGTATTGTCCTTCCGTCCCGTGAGTGCAAAGTGTAGTGTTATTCTACTTATCACAGACGTACTACTTGCGGCTTGCAGTACGTGATGTGAGCAGAGTTCTGGTGCTCCCATTGTTCCCTTGCTTTTGTGCACAATGTGCTGGAAAAATAGACAAAATGATGTCTCTGGAAATAATTAATGTTGATGGAGTACAAATGCCTCACCGCGTAGTAAATATCAGGGGAGATGGTGCTTGCTTATTCTCATCTATAGCTTATTTAGTGCATGAAACTCCATCTTTAGCGGTACAGATTCGGGCTGACATTGTACGACTTTGGACAGGCACTCGAGGGGATAAAAAAAAACTTAGGTTTTCAGGAGATGTTATGAATGGGCACTTTAATGTTCTCATTCCCTACACATACATGCCTGATGTACACATGGAGCGCACACAAATTGAGGATAAAAGGCGGGTGAGCCTAGTAATAATATGATATTTGTAACGTCTAATATGTCTTATTTTCTCTTATTTTGTCTAATATATTGGGTAATACGAGTGTAATGGTGACTAAAGTGTTGTATTTCATGTCTAGAGGGCTCTAATAATGTTAAAAAATGTATTTAGAACGTTGTAAACAGGTTTTCTATACTCTAACTGCAAAAATATTCGATTTATAAATAAAGAATCCTACTTCGCGAAAATTCATTTATCACGGTAGAGTCTGGAACGGATTAACGTGATAAATGAGGGTTCACTGTATATAACATTTTCAAACACGCTTAATGCAATGCAAGACAATAAATAATTAATTATTAGGATGTTATGCAGGGTCCATTGTATTTTGCAGCAATTTCTGCTCCTTGCTATCTCTGGGATTAGGGAGCACCCACCCTGATTATCTCTCACTATGATGATCTTTCTTTTACATGGGGTAAAGGTGAGGTGGTGTCACAGTGGTGCAATTAGTGCTGCCATCTTATGCACCCAAAGTTCAAATCCTCTCACAGATCATTGGACTTACACTTGGATTTACACTTTCTCCCCATGTCTGTGTGGATTCCTCATACATCCCCTAAATATATCCATGTTAGGTTAACTGCAAAATGGCCCCCATTGTTTGATGGACCCAAATCATAAACCAACACCATATTCAGGCCTGATTTCTGCCTTGCAACCACTGTTACCGGCGTAACCTTCACTCCTCATGACCCTGAATTGGATAAAACAGGTTTGTGTTCATGAAAGTAAACTTAATAGTGTACTGAGATTTGTTTTGTGTATTTTGTATATTTTCAAGTAGCTTTCCAATGCGGAACCTTTTTGAAGAGTGCTGCTAATGGGTTGGGAATGGCATCCTTCATTCTTTCATTTCCATACCCATCAGGTCTGCCGACGCTGTTTGTTGTCGGAGCTTCCCATTGTCTGTATTAAAGCTTCTAGTGGTTTATTTCAGAAATAACTTGACATATTCCAGATTTAACCATGATGTTTATTTAATTTCCTTTTTCATGGTAAAGTCTAATGTCTTTTCTTTTTATGCTTGTAACCACATTGCATGCTTATCATATTTTATCATTTCTCTAATGTGTAATAGTACTGCATTAAGTTTTTTTCCTTGACCGTACATTTTTCTAACATTCAGACCTTTTTGACCTTTATTAATTATACCCCACTGCATCTACGTGTATTTCTTCTATTTGTATATGTTATTAATCTGTTTTTAACAAATATTTCTGTTCTGTGTGTCTTTGATCTACAGTATGTCTGCATTTTCTTAATACATAACAAGCATCTGTTATTCACTAACTGCTTTCTTCCATTAAAGTTAAATCACATTAAATCCCTTTTTGTTTTTTTTTTTTTTTTTCTTTAGAGTTTATGAATTCAATAGATGGGGATTTTAAGTTAGCAAGTTTGTATGGATTGTCACTTTAGTTTGCTTCTCCAACTTGTTTTATTTTTCATCTTTTATTTTTTTGTGCATGTCTTTTATCTCCATGATTCAAAATCAGACAAAGTGGAGACAGTTGATGGATAGAAGAATGCAGAGCTAGAAATTACCCAACTTATTGCTGTTCTGTGGAAGTGTTTTCTGATTGAAATTCATGACATTGCAGCCAAACATCACCCGCATGGTCACTCATTCTGATTCTGCAGCTCCATCTTCACTGAAACTTAGTACTTCCTACTCGTGACATCAAGTGATTACGGAGACAATACATAACTAGTAAGGAGTAAAGAGAAAAAGCTTGGCCAAATTTTTATTTTTGTTGCTTATTTAAAACTAAGTACAAAGGTAGTATCACTTTATTTGTGAGAAAGAATTGGTAAAGAAGCATAAATCACATTGACATATTAATTATTGATTATGTTTGTGGCACACGACCAAGTGTGATTTGCCTATAAAACAGCGTATGCGCTAATTGCACATTTGTTCAATAAGGCAAACAAGGCAGAAGGTCAGTGGTAAAATGTCATAGCTTAGAAGTAATCTGATTTACTTCCAACATTACATGAAACCTCACAGTCAGGAAGTCAAACTTCTAATGGTATGAATGCAGGATATCTCTTTCAGGCTACTTTTTTTTCCAAAAAAACATACTAAACCCTTAGAAACATATTTTTGGAGAGGCATAAATATAAACAGAAGTTAGCTTTATGCCATCAATACAACGCTTACATAACAGACAATTAAAATGTTCATAGATTACTAATTGAACTGCTGTTTTGTTGAGTGATGTAAGTTAGTGTGTTGGCCCAAGTGACCGTTTTTTTGTGATTGGCATCTCATTGAGGATTGGTTCCTGCCTTGTGCTCTTTGTTGCAGGATTGGCTCGTTGTTAATTTTGGACAGTTCAGCAATAGATGGCTTTTTCCCAAGTCACGTCAAGTCGAGTAGCTTTTATTGTTATTCCATGTATAAATATACTTTGGTACAGTACATTATACAGTGATATGCAATTACATTTTCCAAGGCCACAGTGTAATATTTAGACAACAAACATGTCAATATAGCAATTTGGAGGTGGATAATTTCACATAAGGCAATGCAGAACATGAGCAACTTCTGGACAAGCCAACATCATATTGGCAAACAATAATTAGTGATGACGAAAGATGTACAGTGGTCAAGGAATGAAGAAATGCAGAACAGAACATTAATTAGATATGAGTCTATGATAAGGGTGTACACACAGGGACATGGGGTAACATTGCATTCAGGAGCCTGACTGCCTGTGGAAAAAAGCCTGTTGTTCAGCCTGGCAGTGTTGGACCGGAGGTGCTGATGCCATCTGCTGGGAAACGGAGAAACGAGATTGGCTGGGGGACTTAGGGATCCACACTTTGTGAAAACATCTCATCGATGGAATGGAGTGAAATTCTGATGATAGTGTGCACTATTTTGAGCAGAGACATTGTAGTCCTCATACCAGACATTGATGCAGTACCAAAAAATGATAATGAGTTAATGAGGTGCTGTTCAGAATTTGTTATATTCTGCAACAATGTATGTTCAGTGCTAGTTGACAGATTAAGTAGAGTTATATGGTCATTTTTAGAATTATTTTTGTGACTGTTATACTTTTGTCCTGGGTTTTTTTTGGGGGTGGGGGGTGTTCTTTAAATGTTTTGAAATGATTATTGTTTTTTTAATAATTGTCTCTGAAGCAGTAGGAATGTTTATTACCATAATTTTTTTGTACTTACTTTGATTCTGAGGCATTTTGCTAGGTGACGTCCGATATTGTAGATTCTTTCACAAAAAAGATTTACAATTCATGCTTAAAGCAAATAGCTGCTCAGACCTTCTGGACAGAGTCATAGGATGAAGAAAGCTCTTGGGAATTCTATATAGTTTAGTACCAATTAGTTTCATTTTCACAAGTTAGCGTGTTCTGAGGTGTTCCTCCCTGTAACTGCTACAAACTTAGTGACACAAGGTGCATGTTTTTGCAAGTTTTATTTTATTATTATATGCCTGCCGATCATCACATCTGGCTGTAGAGGCTGTGCATCCTTTATTTTTTGCCAGCATTCAGTTGTTATTTCTAAAGTTAATGGTGCTTTTTGTGCAGATCCCACAATTCTGTGTTGGGTGTCAAAACTGACTCTAATGGGCCACTAATAAAAAGTCAGTCTAAATCTTTATTGTCCCAAAAAAGACTCAAACAATTCATTCTTAACTTAATAAAGATAAAAACAGGAATGATAACGAAAGTCCTGACACCAGCAAGGAAGATAGTAACACACATAGCTAATCAAAAATCAAGACATACAAAGAATTTAAAAAAAATAAGAAATAAAAAAAACAAACTACCAATTAGCAAAATAATTCAGGTTGGAAACTACAAAGAAAGTAGTCCATGAACACACTATCAATACCTTAATATACTATATGGTTAAAAGTTTTGGACACCTTACTGTCACACCCATATGAGCTTGTTGGATAGTTCATTCAAAAACCATTAATATGGAGTTGGCCTCCCATTGTAACAACCTCCATGCTTCTGGGAAGGCTTTTCACAAGACTTTACAGTGTGTTTTACATCATTTCTGAGATCAGGTACTGATGTTGTACAAGAAGACTTTGCTCACAGTTAGCACAAATGTGTTCAGGTCAACAACAAGCATAACAGTTTATTTACTGTATAGCCCAAAATCACACAACAGATGCCTCAGTAGGCTTTAACAAAGCCCTGATTTTTGACAGCCTCTAGCTCTGACTCCCTAAAAAGACAACAACAAAAAAATCCCAAAAAACCTTTGTAGGAAAAACAAAATGAAAGAAATCATAGGAGAGGCAATTAAGAGAGAAATCCCTTTCCAGGTAGATTGGAAATACATGAGGTGTCACAAAGTGGGGTATATACAACACACAAAAGAGAACACAAGTAATCCTCTTCCCAGACTTAGGTGGCCAATCTATCGTGGCCATCTCATTAATACAATACAACAGCACAAACTACTTTGTTCTTACACAGTGCTTCTCACCAAGTGCGGGCACAGAGTACTGCAACAACTCTCAAGGAAAAAATACAGAACTATCAGATATAAGGATACAGATTACTTAAAATACACCAAAAACAAAGCAGAAACCAATTAACATACATGATAAACAACAACATCTGTCCATCAGCTAATTGTAGAACCACAACCAGATTGTAGAAATGGAGTCAGACAAGCCAGACACAGTCAGAGTCCTGGAGACCTTGGCCAATAAGCCACCTCCAACCTATTGGCCATTCTACAGCTGAGTTAGTGCTGGTCCAGCCAATCCGATGAAAGGACCCTTCCACCTAATGATTCCAGTGCTCCTTTAACAGAAATGTCTTTTCCATAGGCAGGCAAACAACTTGTCAGTAGAGCAGGTCAGGGCTCAGTGCAGGCCATTCATATCTTTATGGAGCTGACTTTGTGCACAGTGGGACAGTCATGTTGGAACAAAAATGGTCTTCCTCAAAACTTTGAAGCGTAGAATTATGTAAAGCGTCTTTGTATACTGTAGCATTAGCAGTACCTTTTACTTGAAACAAGAGGTCCAGCCATAGCCCTGAAAACAGCCCCAGACTATTATCTTACCTCCACCAAACTACAGTAGTCACTATGCGGTACAGAAGGGTAACATTTTTCTGGCATCCATCAAACCCAGACTACAGAATAGTGAAGTGTGATTCATTACTCCAGAGAACATGTTTGCACTGCTCCAGAATCTAAAGGCACCACTCCAGCCAACACTTGGGATTGTATGGAATGATCTTAGGCTTGTATGCATCTGCTCAGCCATGGAAACCCATTTCATGAAGCTCCCAATGCACAGTTGATGTTGCTTCCAGTGATAGTTTGGAGCTCTGCTGTGTGTGATGTAACAGAGGATAGGTGATACCCGTGCCACATATGAAGTCACTGAGCTCTTCAGTACAGCCTATACTACTGCAATGGAGATTGTGTAGGTACAGCCTTTTCAGACAACTGTTCACATTGGGCCTGAATGATTAAACATTTGAACTCAGCAATTTGAAGGGGTATGCACATACTTTTGGCCATATATTGTATTAAATATAACCCTAAAATTAATATTTTAGATTATGTGTGCCAGAGAATGCTATAAGGCCATATCCCCTACCCTAATCCTAACCCTATCCCTAACCCCAACCCTAAGTCCAAATGCTAATCATTAACTGTGACCAATAAAATATCCAAATATCAGAAACCAGAGAAACAACATGAGGAGCTACAAATGGTTATTATAGAAAAGACTTGAAGTGAATTTAGCACAAACAAAACCCCAAAACCCCATTAAAGCGCACAGTTTTCAGCAGGCCCATATATTGGATTTCAGTCCAGACAGAGGACACACATGCTACCACAGCTCTTCTGTTGAAGATCATTTTAAATTCCAATTTCATCATGTAACTGTTTTTAAATATTTTTCTCCCATAACTCACATGAGATTAAAAAAAAAAACACCTTGGTGGATTCATTCGTGTTGCTTTTAATGTCTGCTTGGCAGTGCTCATCTGAAAAAGCTTTTAAAAGGAAAGGTTTTAGAGGTCAGCTTTGTGTGACTGGTCTTGGTGGATTTATGGTGTAGCCAGAGGAGCAGATGATTGGGCAGCTACTTTTAGGAAAGTGACATGTGAACTTCTAAACAGCAACTTTGTAGACTAACAAGTAGAAAAGTAAGTGTTAGTTAACAGCTTAACAAATCATAAACTGTAATTTGATGATCAAGCCATCCAACTAAATTATAAAGACAGGTTGTAAATGTAAAATAGAATATAGATAGGGATTTTAAGAACAAGTTTGCTATGTATTTATTATGTCTAATAAAATATGTTTAAAACATAATGGTGAAAATGCCATTTCTCAATTGACAATCAGTATTGCTACATGTCTAGAAAAGTTTGAAGGACGCAAAATTATTTATTTAGAGAACATTTTAATCTAAACTAATTTAAGAACCTCACCCACATATTCAAATAATCATTGCAATATTCCTGCAGTGTAAAACCTGGCTGATGAAGAGACACAAACAAGCGATCATAAACAGAGTCATATTGTAGGCAAGCCACTCCACTGTGTTTTAATTTCATATAGCATCTATAAATGGTGAATTCATTATGGGCTCATTACAATGCCTCATTTATTTCATTAACTCAGCTAGGAAACTTGAGATTGCCTGAACCACCAGCCTTATGGTTTAATTGTGGAGGGGGTGCTGAACAACACCCTGACCTCAGCTCATTGTAACAGCTTTGGGATGAATTGGAACACCGATTGTGAGCCAGATCTTCTCGTCCAATACCAATGCCTAACCTCACAAATTCTCTTGTAGCTGAATGAGCAAACATTTCCACAGACAAAACTCCAAAATCTTGACAAATGGAGACTGTTAGAGCTACCAAGGTGGGGACCAACTCTAAATTAATGCCCATGGTTTTAGAATGAGCTGTCCAACAAGCTTATATAGGTGTGATGGTAAACTGTCCACAAACTTTTGGTCCATATAGTGTATCAGCTATTTCATGCTGTATACCATTGCCTTCTTTACTTCTCTGTGTAGCCTGAAACCTGTTGTGTGAAGCCTGTTGAGAAGAAGTAATCAGATGTTATCTGAAATGTCAAAAAAGAAGCAAAAAGATTTAGTCTGATCTTTTATTTCCACAAACAAGTGACTTGTTTTGTGGCTGTTAAAAATATTAACTGTTGTGTAATGAGGGCACTTTATAACAATTAAAACAAAGACAAGTTAAGTTTGAATTCATCTGTGGTGATTAAAGAAAGTGCAACTCTGCCTCTCTAATTAGAGTAATTTTTCTAATTAGTCCCTATTCTGAATTTGGCAGCTTGAGCCCATTTGCAATGTATGTTTTTGTTTTAGATAATTATCCCTATTTAAGCTGTTCAGTATGTTTTATATTGTTGACGGGTGTCTCTTTGTTTTAATCCAAAATTTCAATAATGTTGTCTTCACTAAGAGTGTGGTACAGTGAATGTGAAACTAAAGCTAAATGTTCAGAGTTGTTGAATCGTCATTATCTGGGGTTCTTTTCCCATCAAGTGTTATTAGCGAATGCATCCAGTGTCTCATGCTGTAGAAGCAAAGAAGTTAAACATCAGCTAATAGGCATCCACACTACTAGAGGCTGTTGAATGGGGATGCAGGCTTCATTCCTCCATTTCTATTGAGTTTTAATCATCTCTTCTTGGAAACTTGTCTGGCATTACCTTTATGGAGCTTCCAGCTATTGTTTTCACCCAGCTGTCCACCCATTTATGTATTTTCTTTGTAGGCTTACACATTTCAACTATATAGGCAGCCTGAAAAATATACAAGGGTTAGTCAAATAAATACCCATTTTTTTCTGCATTGTATACCTTCCTGTGTAAATTTGTTATGGTGGAGTGTTTATGTGTCTGTTGTAAAATTTTAAGGGTTCCTTGCCTGACTAGAGTTCTAATGACTCTTTGTTCATTATTTCTGTTAACATTGTTGGTTATTTAGTTTAGTTATGTCTAAGCATCTATACTTTTACTATGTGCCACTTGTTTTATGGGAGATCCTCCAAGTGGCAAGGCCATCTGCCCATCTTAAGCAGGTCATTGTGAATGTGCATGTGGTGTGGTGAGATCTCTTGAGTTTTTGTTGTGCTTTTTGTGATTTACTTTAGCCAGTTTTGGTTAAAGGCAGCTTAAAAATCACAAGTGGATGCATAATCGTAGCTCTCCTAAGTCCACTCTGAGTTAAAGAAAAAAAACTTTTCATTCATGGAAGTGACCGAGTCTCGATTTCATAAGCACTCTTTGTGTTATACCCCACAGGAGAGAAGGGAGAAAAGTAAACAGCAACAGGATTTATTATTTTGAAAAACCAGGGGGTAGCATCCCTGGTGCAGTCATTCAGGCATCAAAGTGGTTACTAAAATTGGGCTTATTGTAAAGGAGAAATGCCTTCTGAATGGTACTGTGTATCTTCGATCTGCATAAGCTGATCACAAAAAGTATAGATGAATATAGCAGAGAATTTTAATTCACTTTTTAATCATGTGCAAGTTAAATAAATAATGTGAACATAGAAAGCTTTGATAAAAAAGTATGTGAAACTATGTTTCATTCTCTTCTGTTTAATTTTGGACATTGTGAAAAGTACACAAGTAAAGCTTTGTAATAACTGACCATTGCTTAGCGCTCCTTGTGTTTAAACTTGTATTAAATCTTGAATTTGTGTAATGCCAACTTCAGAGAATGAAGACCACGAGGTCTTAAGGGAAAAGAGAACAGAAAATTGCTGTCAGCTGTGGATCCAGTGCCACAGAAACATGGGATTTGTTCGTTTTGCTTGGCACGAGAAGCTGGCTGATTATTTCCCATGTGTAGAGCAGGAAATGAAAGGTGTGACTGGGCCTGGAGATTAACGGATTCTTATGCAGCAGCTCCAGATGCCTGCAAAAAAATAAAAAACGAAGATTTCCCATTAGTGAAACAGTTTGCCTGTGCAGGATTAAAAATTAAACCAATTTTGGCTGAGAATGTGCATAAAAAAACAAAATTAGGAAAGTTGTGAAGTCTGACTTTTCCCAAAGTCAAGCAACTGCTGTCGATTAATCAAAATTTTATTCAGTTCTGTGAGTATATTATCACAAAATGCTTTTAGTCAGGGTAGCAGAGTGGGCAGAGTCACAACACTGTTAAAAAAGGTTCAAATTGTAACAGGCACATTGGATTAAGTTGGCTCACATGGTGGACAGATAGAATATTAGCCATCGAGGACAGAATGGCAAAGTCACTTCACTCTACAGAGGAAAGCTTTTTATTATTATTAGTACTAGTGGTAGTGTTAGGAGTAGTAACTATTTCTGTTATGAGCAGGGTCAACATGGCCTTGACATTTGAAAGAAAATGGAAGACTGTCAATGTGGTGGAATACATACAAGTTAACAGAACTCCAGACCTATAGGTGGCAGCAAATTGGACATTTTAGGAAAATATGCACCCTTACTTTGTATTAAGGAGGACAGGATATTTAAAAATTGTTCAGCCTTTTGTATGAGAGAAAGAGAAGAAAGTTTAGTAAGATATCCCAGGACTTCACTGGCATTTCTTGAAACCGGAGGTGATTGTGAGGATTGTTCTGGAAGTAAGGCCATTTACATGTTAGTTGAAGGCGGACAAGGGTTCAGCTGATATAAGGAAGATAGGCTAATAGTTGGAAAAAAAGGGAGAAAGAAGGGAGATGTAGAAAGTGGCAATTAGGAGCGTGGCTGTGGTACTTTAATGGCAAAGTATCTCAGACATCCCATTATATAGAAAGGTCATTGATCTGCTGTGTAGGAAGGCACAAACTGCCATTGTAGCGTATAGTTTTATCATTATTTGCATACTTTCCTTACATCATGACTTATTTCATCAGAAATTGCCAGACCAGCACTGACCCGGTTGTTGAATGGCTAGTTTGGTTGGGGCAAATTGGGCAAATGGACAAATTGTTGGCCTAGGTCTCTAAGACTCTGACTGTGTCCGGCTTGTCTGACTTCTTCGCTACAATCTGGCTGTGGTTCTACAATTAGCTGATGTACAGATATTGTTTTTCATTTAAGTTAGTTTATGTTTTGCTTTTGATATACTGTAGTTAACAAATTTATATCTGTATCTTTCTTCCATTTTTGTAGTGTACAAGGTTTTTTATTTTTTAGGGGTTTTTTTCAATGCTGGGGGGCTGTAAAAAATTGCCTGTTAAAGCCCATTGAAGCATTCCTTGTGTGAATTTAGGCTATACAAGAAGTACATTGTTAGATTGCTTGCTTTGTCCTCTTTATTTATAACTAGCAAAATACCCGCGCTTCGCAGCGGAGAAGTAGTGTGTTAAAGAAGTAATGAAAAAGAAAAGGAAACATTTTAATAATAATGTAACATGATTGACAATGTAATTGTTTTGTCATTGTCATGAGTGTTGCTGGCATATATATATATATATATATATATATATATATATATATACACACACACACATAAACATATATATACATATCCATACATATTTACATATACACATATACACACACACATATATACATACATATATACACATACATCCACATATATACATAAGCGGGCTTAATCCTCTCCATATATATATATATATATATATATATATATATATATATATATATATATATATATATATATATATACATATCTACATATACACACATACATATACATACACACACATATATACACACAAATACATATATATAAACATATATACATACATATCTACATATATACATATACACACACACACACACACATATAAACATATATATACACACAGGAAGAAAAATGAAAAACATTATTTGTAAAAAATCTTAATTTATTTATCCATTCCTAAATAATTAAATGGGCAGGCTATTTCAAGGGTTGGGGTTTTCCGGCCCGTATCAGTGCAATACGCTGTTTGTTAAAACGGATGACTCCCGCACTTACGTGCAAGTCTGCGTGGATATTATGATTTTTACGTTTCTGTTCAAGTTCTATTTAAATTTTAAATAGAAGGAATTTTTATTTAGTCGACAGAATATTATTCCGGAATAAATCAACTCAAACCTTAAATAACTTATAATATTTTGCTCTCCATAAAAATATATCCTGTCTAAATTATACAAGTTAGAAATAAAGTAAATGTTAAAAGAACAAACATTCAAATTTCTTTACTCTTATGTAATTTTATATAAAAATAAACTTAAATTTTAAATATCCCAAAAGATTTTGCTCTCCATAAAAATATATCCTGTCAAAATTATACAAATTCAAATATGAACATGGTGCATAACAAAACCTGGAAATATAAATAAAATGTGTTCTTTTCAGCAATAACAAATCAAATCATTCAGTTGTCTTTGCTCTTATGTCATTTTATCAGAGCTGGACACGTGGCATCTTTTTTTGGCAACAAGTTCGTTTCTGTTTGGTGTGAGGTTCTGTGTTGTGGAGATTCTCAGGATGGACTGCAGGTGCTCATCAGTGAGGCGACTCCTGTGTGCTGTTTTGTTAGTCTTCATCACTGAGAAGAGCTTCTCACACAGATATGTGCTACCAAACATGCACAAGGTTCGAGCTGCATGTAGACGGAGCTGGAGCATTTCTCGGGAATGGAGTGAATAAACTGTGCGGGCCCTGCAGTATCGTACTTTGCCTTCAGTGTGCCATTACACTGCAGCTCAATCACCTCCATCTGAATCTGCACAGGTGCAGTTTCCACATCGACAGCAAATGGGTTGCGAAACAACTCAAAATTCTTTTTTTGTTCTTCAAAGTCACCAAAGCGCCGTGCGAACTCAGTGCGCAGTGCGCTCAGTTTATCAGCAAAGTGCGATTTGGGAACACCGTTGTGCCGATTTGGTTCAACATTACTTGGCAACAGGGAAAGTGGGGCAAGTTGCACTGGTGCATTTGTGTCTCCCATAAAAGTAGCTTCACTTGAAATCACTTTGTGATTTTGCACGGTAAAACGTCTGCTGAAGTGTCAGATTCTTCTTTAACTCTTCTGCTTTCTGTATCTTGTGCATTGCATTCAGGTCTTTCAGGTTATCTTGATGTTTTGTCTCATAGTGCCGTCTTAGATTAAATTCTGTAATTACAGCCACATTAGCTCCACAAATGAGACACACGGGTTTACCGGCAATGTCAGTAAACATATACTCAGCCTCCCATCGGTTTTTAAAGGCTCTATGTCCAGAATCTCTTCGGCATCGTGTGGGCTAGCTTCGCAATAACTTGCAGCATCATAAGCTAGACTTGATTACGCGTAAGTGTTCGGCAAGGCAGCTGAAGCGCTGCATTATGGGATCTGTAGTTTATTGTGTTACCAGCGCTTCATATCCCCGGGCCATTAATAACAATAATATATAAAATGATCTCGCGGGCGGATATAATTACGCCGGGCGGATGTGGCCTCGGGCCTTGAGTTTGACACATATGGACTAAATAGAACTTGAAAAGATATATTTTTCAAATGTGATCGCGCAATTCAGATCGAGTTGATGCGCACTACAGTACATCGAGCCCGCGTGCTATTGTGGTTTTGCCTGTGTGCCTCAATAAGTTACCCTCCCCTCGCTCTTACTTTTTTACCGTTCATCTAATGAATACACTGAGTATGGCTTTACCAAAACAATCATTGATCGCGAATAAAGTATCCATTATTCATAAAGCTTCAATTGGTGATCTGTCTTTCTGTTTAACCGCATATTTTTCATCGTCTCAAACCAAGGGGATGCGAGGCTAAAATGAATCGAAGCGTACATACTTAGTGCATCCCTCTCGGAATCGAACCTCGAGTCAGCGCTAGAGGCGAAGCCTCTACTATTGCCACGGCGTGTGGTTTGTCTATTTGAGCGTAGCAGTGTAATTCAGTTTTGTTCAGCACTCTTTGGAACTGTTGCTTTTTGTCTGCGCACTGCGTCAGTTCACGTGAGCCACTGAATATGGTTTTATATGTCACTCGCTCGCTTCTAATTGTTTCGCTGCCTTCTTAATTATATAATGCATGTTTTCTTCAGCGCTTTTTGTAGCTCTTCCTGGTTTTCTACGTAATGCGTGATTACGTGAGAGGCGTGATGATGTCACACGAAACTCTCCCCCATGGCTTTCGAGCTCAACTCCATTACAGTAAATGGAGAAAAATAGCTTCTAGTTATGACCATTATGCGTAGAATTTTGAAATGAAACCTGCCAACTTTTGTAAGGAAGCTGTAAGGAATGAGCCTGCCAAATTTTAGCCTTCTACCTACACGGGAAGTTGGAGAATTAGTGATGAGTCAGTCAGTCAGTCAGTCAGTCAGTCAGTCAGTGAGGGCTTTGCCTTTTATTAGTATAGATCAAGTTGGTTGAGTGAGTAAAACATTTGCTAGAGGTGTCTGTTTCCACATCTCTGTGAATATTAAAATCTTCCATCAACAGTAAAGAATCATTCTTTAAAGCTCCGTCAGATCAAAGGCTGCCAAATTCAGTTAGGAACAATAGTGTTGGATTTTGTTTTAACATCTAATATGAGCACCTCAAAGGATGTAAAATCACATATAATTTTGGAAGTGATGTACACGTAAAATTATTATAAGGCCACCTTCTCGACCTATATGTCTTAATCGAGGTGGAATTTAAAACCATTTGGAACACCCAATAAAGGATATACAACAAAAGTCCCAACACAAACCATATAAACCTTGCTGCTCCTTATTAGAAATAATTTTGAATCAATCGGAAGTGACCTGTGTCACATAGGTGTGTTGAAGAAGCTCCATCTGGACTCATTAGAGGTATGTCATACCACCCTGGGACAAGTGGGTGTGCTGTCCCTATCTGTGCCATCTCTCTTTTCCTCCATAGCTCTGGGAAGATACCCTATGAGGGCAACAGACGTTGCCCCTTCCTATCCAAGTGTTTTGAAGTCCTGGAAGAGGATGTCTGTTGTTGGACTGAACTAACCATTTTGACCCAAGCAAACACTGAAGAGCAGCTATCAAGGCTATTTTCTTTTCGTTTAACACTTGTTGATGGGATTGTGCCATCAAGTGCTGTTTTAAATTTTTGTGGAATTAAATGGAATGACATGGTTGACATCCCAACTTTTTGCATCTCTGGACTTTGTCATTACCCCACTCAACAGCACCATGCTGTTGAAGACATTCATATTGTGTAAGCGCTGACTATTAAGTGATTTGCTCGGAATTTATTAAAACAAGGCCCTTCTGCAAATAGCTTGGAGATGTAGACCAGTGTATCAAAATTAATTATCCAAATTTCAATTTTAGGGAATGGTAGTCAAGATTGAGAGCAGAAAAGGTAGGGAGAGGAATGGGCATCCTTCTAGTCATGCATTTTCAGACTCATTTAAACGAATTCAGTTGATAAGGAGAATAGAGGCTTTTTATGGAAGCATACTGTGCAAGGCAGAAACCAACCCTCTTGGGGTCAGGGCATAATCACATGCACATACTTACATAAGGCTCCTTTTAAGAGTTCATGGAGCCCAATAATGGAGCACCTTAAGAAAATTCCATTCAGATACGGGGAATAAATACAACCTTAACAGAGACAGCAACTGGTCCTGGATGATAACCTTGTCTCTTGCTTCAATAATGTAAATAAAAAAAAATACAATCATTAAAAACTAGACTTTGTGTTAATACAATAGCTTATTATTGAAGACTGATAAATATATATTGATAGTTCAGGCCTGTTCATTGTAACTTGTAAGCTACTGTATAAGCACAGTCCTGCTATTGCTCTTAAACTACATCCAGATTTCACAAATGTCTTTCACATTATACTCTCTTGTCAGGTATTGAAGCTAGAAGTTCTCCTTATCTATTCTTCTGCATAGTAATAAAGGAAACGTCATCATGTAGTGATTAATGTAGGGTTTGAATTGCATCCTGTAATGCACATGCTTGACTTGGTTCAGTTGAATAATGCAACTCTTGAAATCTAAAGGGAAAATCCTTTTTGCTAAATTCTTGGAATTTTGAATGCAGAAGCTAAGAATCAGCAGCAAGCTGATACATAAAGAAATTAAAAAAAGGTTAATTTTAATCAACAATTTACTATCTAATCAATACGGTAAATTGCTATGAGCTTGTGTGTGTGTGAGACTCTAATTATCATTCCCAAAGAGTGTATTATGAAGGCTAGTAGCTGTCAGTAAGAAGCAGATCAATATATTGGATAACCAGTCAGTGTTCAGGGCTGTAATGGATTGTGTTGCAGGCTCCTTTTGCATCCTAGGTGAACCATGTTTGCCCCTCAGCTTTTTAGATATAAAAACATGCTGCATTAAAAGAACAGCTGTTAAAAGAATCCAAAGAAAAGCAGAAATGCGTTTCATGGATATATTCATAATGAAGTATTATAAGTTGTTGAGGCCTGCATGTTCACACAACTCTGTGAGTTCAAGTGTTTAAAAAACCTGGATGAGCACACACTGTTATACAGTATATGAGGAAATTCATGAAGGTGTAAATTCAGCACCGGACTCTAGCAATTCATTTCAGAAAGCCAAATAGCAATTGATAAAGAAGTGGAACATTATATGGATTGTGCCATCCTTATTTTATAAAGATTTGCACCTCTTAATTTTATTCTTTATTTATTGGATTGTTCAAGTGATTTTAGCCTTCTACACAATGCACATGCATTTAAGCGCATCTGCTGCCTCTGGAATCTGGGTTTTATATTTGACTAGCCAAAGTACCTGCCATTGTCCCGGGTATATTTAATGAATGGGTTAAGGAAAGAAAACAAAAGTTTATGTGTTTTATGTGTTGCTATTGGTAGTTGTGTCATCTGTCATCCACACAGCCTACCCTATCAATGTCTGGTTGGATTCCAGAACTGTGAGGTAGTAACCATGAACTCTGTCATGTCTGACTTGTCCTCTTTGTTCAAGGTGGACAGTTCATAGTGCCTAAATTATGAAAATGAGCCACTCTCAATCAAGGGTCACCTAACTCAAAACGCTCCTACAAAAGTGCACACTACTCCGTTTTGGAAGAATTTAGCTCAATTTATGTTTCCCTTCATGGTTTGTATTCTGCTCTGTTAACTTTAAATCCTATTTCAATGAAAATATATGTGGTTGTTTAACAATAAATAATGACTGGGTTTCATATATGTTAAATAGTTTCATATTAGTTTTTTTTTTTAAGTGTTGGCCAAAACCGTATCTTTATAGGTACTTATTAAGCACTAGCTGTGTAAGCCCAAGCTGTAAAAAGCAATGTGTCCTAGAAGCTATTGAAATTGTCAGAAAAAAAAATTGAAATGTCAGGTAATTGAAAGGAACTACTCTGGGCATCTCTCTCCTAGGAGGATTCGTTAAGCCAACGTGCTTGCATCGCTTGTGCATTAGCAGCTAAGCGACTGTCTTTCTTTAGAGGTTTAGTTTTGCAGATGTGCTCGCCTCGCTTGCGCATCCTTGGAGATGGAGCCCTTACCCCGACTCCACCTCTCACTTCCAGGCCAGACAGACACACATACTTCCACGCGTAGACATTTATATGTAAGATACTTAGAACACCAACCAGAATTCTAGGGACAACAGTGTTATTGACCAGTGTTATTAGTATAATATACTTATAAAATATTTACACAAGCAGAGTTATGTGAAGGCAATATTTTGTTCTTGTGTGAGGAATAACGTAACCTTAGCGTTAGACCCAAGAGTCACTCAGACAACTGTATAGACGTGTCTCATTTAAGCGTTAGAGCAGAGTGTTTCCCGGGCAATGGTGTAGATGCATCTTCTCCTAGCCTCATAATGACATTTCATAGGAAATGTTTTTCAGCAGCCCAGGCGTTGCACACTCTTGATACGAGCTGTGATAGTGAGGAGCCTCTCATCAGCAGTGATGACAAAGTGAATCTGTCTTCAGGCAGGGAAATTGAAACTGACAGTGAAACCAAAAGTGATTCTCATGAATCTGAAAGGGACACTCACATTTGGGTTTCTTTTGGCCCTACTTCAGATTAACCAGCACCACCTTGTTTTGATTTTGTGAGGAAAACAGGAATAAAAATTAACTTTAACAGTTAAGATCCACTTACTTATTTGAGTTTTTTCTCGATGATGACGTGATCGAAAGAATTGTTGTTAGATGAATCATTATGCTGAACAGTGTCAGGTAAATGACCGTAAACCTAAGCAGTTTTCCCATTCAGAGTTACCACATAAAAAAACATATTTTGACACTATATGCCAGGGATCTCAAACTCCAGTCCTGGTGGGCCGCAGTGGCTGCAGGTTTTCATTCTAATCCTTTTCTTAATTAGTGACCTGTTTTTGCTGCTAATCAACATTTTTGGAATTCATTTTAACTGACTTGCTCTTAAAGATTCACACCCAGTAATTATTTTTTTTTCCTTAATTAGCAGCCAAACAATAATGAGACACAAAATGAGCCAAACCATGACCAGAAAACTGTGACCATCTACAATATCTAAAAATAAAAAGGGTGGAGGTCTCAGGAATGCTGATCTGTTCAGGTCCACAAAACATTTGAACAGTGCTCTTAGAAAAGTAAAGAAAAAAATCAGCATTTTTGAAAATGTGTTCTATTGCACAATGAGAGCAGCAACAAGCCATGGAATTAAAGAATGGGTTTAATTAACAACAAGACTCAGGCACCTAATTTAGCAACTGCTTAGAGTGAAATGGAGTTTAAGGACCTGACTTAGTTGATCTTCTGTTGGTTCACTCACTTCACATTTCATTTTTGTTTAAGGAAAGAAATGAAGCAATTCAAAGGAACGATGAAGAAATTCCAGTGAGCAAATCTTAAAAAACAAGTCAATTAAAATGAATTCAAAAGAAGAAACAGGTCACTAATTAAGAAAAGCCTTAGAATGAAAACCTGAAGGAGTAGTTTGAGATCACTGGTATATACAGTATTAGCATCAGTATCATTATTACTATTTTTTCATTTTAGATTTTTTATCATTATTATTCATCATTATTATTATTTGTTTCATTATGCTTTGTACACTTTGTACTTTTAATGTTTTGCACATTTTACAGTAAAAAGATGAGATTGAATAAAAATGTAATTTTTCAAGCCGAAAAAATGCAACACTTTTTTGTGTTTTTTTGGTAACAAATGTAATGCTAAGGAGGTAAAGAGTCCAGGCAGTTACTGAAAAGACAATTAAAGACAAGCTGTTAAATGCTTGTTCACTGAGGGTCACCCGACATGACCTGACTGCTGTTGGTATGAACTAAGCAGTGTGACAATAATTTATGGAATCGCAAGAGTTGATTTTAAGCTATAAAGGGTGTGCACTGTGTGAACTGGTGATTCAGAACTTAAAGTTCTGGATTAGCATTAATGCTATTAAAGTCCTCCTTTTGTTAAATTAATATTTTGTGGCCTTCTTTCTTCCACATACTACACTAGGCAGAAGCAGCATTGGGTATTGCTAGGGTAAGTAATGATAGGTTAAAAGTTTGAGTTCCAAAGTAGTCTATCCTGTCCATATGTCCTAGAGATCAACTATGCAAAGTTTGGCTTAGACTGGTCAACAAATGTACGATTGTAATATCTGCTCTGAGTCAGCAATTGGCACTGGTGTGCATACTGCAGCACACAGGAAAAAAAAATCAGCTATGCAACATATGGACCAGATCAGTCAAATGGTGTAGGATTGCTTAGGGGACAGACAGACATACAGTATTTTCTATTTTATATGGAGAGATTTATGGTCTGCGTTATAGCCATCCATGCATTTTTTAAATCATTTATCTAGTTCAGACTCATTGGAGGTCAATCGGTGACGTAGCAGCTTTGAACTAATGCAGGAAGTACCATAGGCAGGGTGCCAATCCATCACAGAGCACAGTTACTGACTGAAGCATGCTCACACAGCGTCAATTTAACATTTCTACTGCACTTAACTATCATGTTGTTTGAATGTGACATGAAACATCACTACTTGAGCAAAAACCAAGAACACATTTGGAAAAAATGCAAAAAGAACATCCAAAGTGCCAATACTGTTGTTTCCTACCCCATGGGAATTCAGGGATTGGCCACTATAATATCGTGTAGAGTATACCGTTTTTTTATTTTATGGCCATTGCTATTTGTCTATAAATGACTGTGCTGTCATTATAATAATGTAATAATCCTTTTTTTTGGGTCCCAGTATGGCACTGATTTTCTTATTTGGGTCCTCAGATAAAAAGAGGTAAGGAACCCCTGCTCTAGATTACTTGGCTCCTTTGTGATATATTGTACATACATTTAATTAACTCATTTTTAATATTCTCAGGTAACAGCAATTATTACAGCGAAAGTGTCTTGGATCAGGCATAACTAAGCTTTAGTAAGCTTTTCAGATCTCTTGTACACCTCCATGAGCAATGAGCACTTAATGTAAAAATAAAAAAACACGTACATCTCTATATACATATATAAAATCCAATATCTTTCTCACTGTCTTAATGTCTGTCCACTTTTCATGAAAGAACTGCTTAATGGATTTAGATCTGGATTTTTTTCTATAATTTGCTTCAACATTCCGGTAATCCGGTAAGTATCATAGTTTGCTTGTGGTGCCTAATCCGAGGGACACGCAGTGGGCCAAAGGGAGGGGGGCAGGGCCCTCCTTACACATGCATCAGCCTCGGGGCGTATCTTATATCCGCTTAGCTAGCAAACGAGAGAACTACTTAACGGTTTTAGATCTTTTATTTCTGGAATTTGCTTGAACATTCTGATTGTGTTTGCAACTTCTCTCAAAGTGCTAAGAATCATAGTTTGCTTGCAGGAGTGATATATTCGTGCTAATCCAAGACAGAGGCTATGGGCCGAGGGAAGCATGACGTCAGGAGTGGGGAGCCTGGCAGGGCTCTCCTCACTCACGCGCCAGCTTCCATTTGAATCGCTGTACCTTTTGCTGTTTTGGAGTGGACCTTGCTTCGCTTACCTAGTAATACCATTTTGTTTATTGATTTTTAAAGTTTGTCCTGTTTCACTACTACGCAGGCGAAGCCGCAGGGGACAACTGGTAAATACATAAACAAATAAGCAAAAGTTCAAACTTTTATAGCAATAGTGCTGTTGCTGCCTGAAAATCTTGGAAATCAGGTATGGATTTATATTGTATTGAGGATTACTTGTGTTCTGTTTTGTGTATTGTATTGTATTGTATTGACCTCCTTTTTTTTGACACCCATTGCACACCCAACCTACCTGGAAAGGTGTCTCTCTTTTTGAACTGCCTTTCCTAAGGTTTCTTCCATTTTTTTTTTTTTCCCTACAAGGGTTTTTTTGTTCCTTGTCTTCTTAGACAGTCAAGGCTGGAGGGCTCGTCAAAAGGCAGGGCCTGTTAAAGTCCTTTGTGGCAGTTCTTGTGTGATTTTGGGGGACACAAAAATAAACTGTATTGTATTTGAAGAAGCATCTAAGATGTCATTGAAATAATTGGGCTGTCCTTAGCCATCTGGTTTATGAAGAAACAGTGAGGGCTGCAATTTCTCAGGAGAAACTGATGACTGCTGGGCACACCATGTCAATTAATATTTACCTCCTTCTGCCATGATGAGTTCACTGCTCATAAACAACTGGCGCAGAGAACTGAGCTGCTGTTTACAGTTACTACTAACAGTTTTATCTGGTCTGAATTAATCATGACAGAAATCTAAACCCCAATCCATGGGACTTGGCCACAGGACTCTTATTGGACTTACGAAATCCATCTTGGATTCTCTTTTGCTTTTCTCCCAGTGCCAGTCGCCATTTGCGTCACTCTACAAAGCCTATGGTGGGAAAGCTTCATTAAGCAAGCTTTACTGCTGCCCTAACAAGTCAGAGTAGGGCTATTATAGCTTTACTTGGAACAATATCTTGGAAATAGGAATGATTTCTTGGAAACCAATTAGTTTAACAACAAAATAAAAGAAGCAGATCTTAATTGCCTTGATAATTGTGCTGTTCTCCCATGCTCTTCCCAACACATTGGGGTTGATTGCTAAGCAATTCTTCTCATGTTTTCCTTGTAAGTTGGCAATTAAATCTATTTTAAGGGCAAAATTTCAAGGGCAAAAATATACATTATACAATGACCTCCTTTCATCTGTAGATTCAGTTAAGCACAAATAACTATGCAGCAGTGTGCACATTGCTGCGGTACCAATTTAAGCTTTCAAAAATTTGTTATCTGTACCTAATCCTTTTGGAGAAGAATCCTGCATAAATTGCCTTATTACAGTTTTGCATTTTGTAACATTTGTACCATAAATAAAGGACAATTTAAGAAGATGAATGTTTTAGTGCAGTGAAAATGTGAAACAAGTGGACATGCTTTTAGCTAACTGCATAAGAGCATGCCAAGATATCTTGCACAAAGAAATTAGGAAGTCAGAGTGGTCTGTCGGGTAGGGAGATGGTCTTACAATCCTCACTGCTGACTCATCTGTGTAACACTTTACGGCTGCACTTCTGAGATGATGCTAATCATTTAAAGAGTTCTATAAAATAAAGAGTACCATTGTTGTGATATTAATTCTAGCTATAATCATGTCATCACTCAAATGACGGCACACTTCATTTTAGCAAGCTGACTGCTTGCTTCTGACCATCAATGTAATTTGTTGATGAACAAGAAACTCAAAGAACAGTTACTTGATAAACTTCATTAACAGAGAGAACAAAGTAGAACATGGCGTCACATTACGGTATGTTCAGGGACATGGTTAGCTGTTTTTGTAGCATTTTTAATTTTTTTTATTTACTTGAGGACAGAGATATCTTTTTGTTTTTTAAATGTTTTATGACACTGAGTCATATTCAACAATAGGTGACGATAATATGTATTTGGATATGTTAGTAGAGTGCATACAATAATTATTACTTCAATATAAATGAAAGCTTGGTGATGGGGTCAAAAATTTGTTATCGAGTTAAATCCAGATTCTGAATTCTCTAGTTCTGCAATGTTCAAAATGTGGAGAAAAGTTCTTTTTAGCATGGAGTCTGTATGTGTGTTTCTGTAAGAAACTGAAATTGAATTTCACGTCTTAAAAATTACACTTTTTATCAGAAAATTATGCAGGTTTTTTGTGTTATGTAGAGATCCTAAATAACTTCATCCTAACAAAAGTACAAACGTTTAGAACAAGTGGCTTCAGAGATATCTGCCCTGAATGCTGACAATTATATACAACAATAAGCTTTGAAAAAAATGTATCATATTTGTGTTGTGACAGGCTTCAGGCCTATTATTTTTGCTGCAGTTTGTCCAATGCTTATCCTTATATCCTGAAAAAACTTATGTCCAACAATAACTACCATACGATCTGTTAGTTTTAATCTAGATATTTGCTGTCTGGGACCAGGCCTTATGATTAGCAGAATTTTTTCACAGGTCATTTTTGAGATACATAGTTTATTTAAGTGTATGTGTACACAATAATGGAGATGTAGCACAGAAGCACACACACATGCAAACACACACACACACACTCAAATAAATTTATAGTACAACCGGTTATATTATATTGTAAAATCTTTAATTGATTGTAATCACTAAAGTGAAATTGACATGGAGGTACTGTATGGACTGTACCAGGTGGAGGAAACTGAGCACAAATAGGTTTATGGTGTCTCTGGAGCTTTCACAGGCAGCAGATTCTAATTCAGTTGATGTATAAATGTCATTGATTGATCTTTTATTGATAGTTTATTAGTTGTTAGTTGTAGTGCATGTCTCATAAACATAAAATGTTGGAAAGAAGTACTTGCTTGAGAGGCTAAATCTTCATTGCAGTACACAAATGTGTGCATTAGCAGCTGCCGTGGTAGTGCAACTCTGCTGGTGTTTTACTGGGGATTTGTTGTGCCCTCAGGAGCTGATCTCAGATTGACAAAAAAGAAAAATACATAAGTTGAAATAATGTCTTTGAAGTTAAATTTTAAAGAATGAATTAATCAGATAATAATGCCACACACAATGTTTCTTTGTTTTAAAATGGACGACTTCAGAAATTCACCATGTTTTGCAAATTTGTATAGCAAGTTCAATTTGAGATTTCTCAACAAATACTAAACTTTTTCAGAAAGTTTCAAATAAACAAGTCCATCAGGTGCTGAGTTTCTTCATGAGGACAGACAGATAGACAGACCTGATATTTTATGTTAGTGTAACTAAATATGGCATTCCAATGGAGCAGCGGCTCTCACGTTCAGGTTTTCACATCACAATCAGTGCACCATTCATACTTTAATTTTGAGTTCACTTTTTTTTACGTTTTTATTATCTTCTGATAAAATATTAAATATTTGTAATATTTCATAATCTTTAAATATTCAAGTTTCCTTTGCCAGTGTCTTTGTATTTCCCCATGTGTTCTATTAATTGTATCCAAATGCTGACAGCACTGAATGCTAAAGTGGAGCAACTACTTCAGAATCATACTCGATTGTCTACTCATTTGTAAGATACATTTCTAATGGACTGCGGTGGGCTGGCGCCCTGCCCGGGGTTTGTTTCCTGCCTTGATCGATGTGTTGGTTGGAATGGGCTACAGCAGACCCCCGTGACCCTGTAGTTAGGATATAGTGGGTTGGATAATGGATGGATGGATGGATTTCTAATGGATCAGAAAAGTGAAAATGGCAGGGAATTAATTTCTTAAAAATGTTTGTAGACACATAAAACTGATGACTTTCAGATAATGTTTTAAATTTAGATATTAAGACTTCACAAATGTTTCATCTTCTAACCCATATTGTTTCCTGCCCTTGCGGAATCCTATTTCCTACTTCTTGGCATGACAGATATGATTCCAGACCAAACTAAACCTTCATTTCCTACTAAATGCCCCCAAGTTTCATTAAATATTTGAATGGCATATAATATTCCCGGGTGCTGTGTTGAGGTGGAGAGCATATAGGAAGTGAGGTCTAGAGGGTGACAGAATCACCATGGCTGCTTATTAAAGTAATTTTTCTGTATCCTTCTTATTAAAAGTTTTATTGCCCATTCTATGGTGTATGGTGAGTTAATGACTGTAAACCAATTATACATCCGATTTTCAACTCTTGATCTGTTCCTCAATCGAGACAGGGAACAATTAATAAAGTTAGTTTTGTGTCCTCTGCAGTGTTAGAAGAGTGACAGTAGTTTTAAGGACAAAAAGTTTAAAGGAATAAAAGCTTGCCTTTTTTTGTCGATTTACAAAGTGCAGAGCTGGGATGTCTTCGCTGACAACATGAGCGGCTTCTGGGGAGCGTTGCGGTAGGATTAATATTAGACAGCATAGACGGATCTGCCATTGAGCGGCCGGGATGGCGTTGTCTGTCTTCCACTGGTGCGCGTGCCTCCCGCGACCTCATAGCTCTGGAAGAAGTGTGAAGTGTCTTAGTATCAGTTTGCCGCGGTGTATAAAAGGGATCCCGTATCAGCAGTAGCTCAGGGAAGGGAGGAAAAAGAATATGTGCTTATTTTCAGTTTTTTTTTTTTGGAAAAAGCGCAGGACGTGTCTCAAATGCCGGCACAGCTATGCGTGCGCGCACCGGCTGCTCACACTTGTATAGTAAATTGAGCAGGGCGGCAGATGCCACTTTTCGCAGACGCATCCACGTCATCGCGTGTCCGTGGAAGGATGACTTTGGATGGCTTAATTGGGAATTTCTAGGGGGGGTCTTATGGGTAGACCATGCAGAGAGAGAGAGGTAGAACACTGCCTTGAAATTGCCAATACTAATGCTTGTGCATTGATTTTTGGAAATATTTTCTTGTATAAATATCTCTGGATTAGCTTTGGTGCATGGAGGTATTTATTGAGTTGTGGTTAATGATGCACTGTTTATTTTTGTATATACACTTTTTTTGGTAAACTCCCCATTATACACTAGTTAGAGGAGCCACTTCCCGATTTCTGTGGAAGAAGACAGCTTTATTTTTGATTTTTGTGTATATATGGATTTCATTAATTTGTGTGTATTTTTCTTTTTTGTTTGGGACTTTCAGTCAGCACTGTAAATACTGTAAATAGTCATCATTTGTGGGCTCCATTTTATAACTGTTTTGTGTGTCCTTTGCGGTATTGGACTATTGACATACAGTATGTTTTCCGCAGGACGTTATTTTTGTTTTTCTTTAAGTGCACCTGTAAGCAAAACTTCACTTTATTTTTGTAAAAACCCAACCCATTATGTGTCCGTGTCTCCCTGTCTTACATCATCATCTTGGTGAAGCTCAGTCCCACATACTAGACACCTAGAGTGTAGTCTGGTCTCCCCAATTCCCACTACATGGGGTGTCACAGACAGCAGACCAACTATATGAAAACTGCAGCCTGGACACCATAACAACTTTTTAGTCTTGCATAATGTAACAATTTCAAATCTGTTTAGTCCAATTCTAGATTCTACCATATCTAAGTAGCCCTGAGGGCAAGGCAGAATGCTCCTTGCTTTAACACTCATGTGGGCAACTTAAGATAAAAGAGCAAGACCACAGCCCCCAGTAAAAAAAAAACCCACAATGACATGATAGGAGAATAATTCATAAAGTATCTATCTATCTATCTATCTATCTATCTATCTATCTATCTATCTATCTATCTATCTATCTATCTATCTATCTATCTATCTATCTAATTTAATGGTCTTGCATTTCTAAACATGTGAGGCCACTGATTAATTGTCGGTTATCTGCACATAGCCATCTTATCAAATCAAAAAAGCATTCACATGTTTAAAAGAGAAACTGAAAAAGCAGCAGAAGCCAAAAAAAAAAAAATAATAAATCAGAGTGATAGTTCATTAAAAAAACAGTAAAAGAAAGTGTAAGAGGCTTTGCAGATGCATAAGGTAAAATGATGGAAAATAGCCAACAAAAAGCAAAAGAATAGAATAAATATTTCACCCATATATTTGTAAATGAAGAAATAAACAGAAGCCTCAGTCAGAAGTAAGAACAAGCTCAAGCTCAGAGTTTACAGATTTTAAAGTATGAGAGTCACAAGTGTTCTCAGAACATTAAAGACTAGTGAACAAAACTGTTGAAGAAAGTAAAATATATTATTGATAAGCCAAGTGTATCTCTGGGCAGATGGCAATGTAACTCCAATCCACAACGAGGGGTAGAACAAAATAGATCTCAGAGATTATACAGCCTTATTTCTTTCCTGTGGAAATTATGGAAATCATGATATGAAATCATTTTGAAAACTACTTACATGAAAATAATTTATTAAGTAAAAGCTAGCACAGGTTCATGAAATGAAGACCCTAAAAACCTGTTATACTATTTTGAAAAGGCAACAGGAGCAGTAGATAAGAGCAAAGCTTATGACGTAATTGTCTTAGACTTTCAAAGAGTCTTGGACGCAGCTCTACAGTGAAGATTAAATTTGAAACTAGAAGCGGTTGGCATCAAAAGTTGTCAAAGCTGGATTTTGTAAAGCTTTCTTAAGAGCTTTTGGAGAAGATTCAAAACAAAAGTAGGGAAAGATTCATTTTTTTAAAAATATTTTAGTTATTTTTGTAGGGAGATCCAAGAGAGTAGTCATAACAGGCAAGATCACATTTATAAAAAAAAAAAGATTCATCAAACAACATAATGAGCTGCGTAGCTCATAAAGTAAAAAGTGTTTAGACACAGTGTCTTCACTTTGTAAAGAAAGAAACAAAGAGCACATAATAAGCAAAGTAATTAAAGGCTGCAACAGTTCCCTTTGTAACTGGATCCTGGATTTCCTGACAGAACTGCCATCTACCATCAAGCTGAACACTGGCGCCGCCCTGGGCTATGTACTCAGCCTACTTTTGTTCACTCTGTTGACTCATAATTGTTCAGTTGTGTACAGCCTTGACACCATCATTAAGTTTCGTGGATCACACAGCAGTAGTGGGTCTCATCAGCAATGGGGATAAGTCAGCTTTCAGAATTTTAGATATGATGAGTGGCGAACTGGCACAAGTGCAGCAATCTGTCTCTGAATGTGGACAAGGTAGAAGAGGTGATTGTTGACTTCATGAAGACCCATGCTTTCCACATCATATATACAGTATACAGTATATATACTGTATTATATATGTACACAACAGACAGAGGCACAAGTCCCAACACAACGGAGGCTTTAATTTAATTGGGGTGTCTCTTTTCTCTCGCTCCCCATCTTATACAGCATATTACCAAGCATAATTTAACAGTGCAACATCTGAGGCTTTGCCTTGAGTGCTGACGTCCGACATTCAATCCCCGGAAGAGGAAGCAAAAGTGCGTACACCTGAGCAATTATATACTGTATATAAACTGCCCAACAAAATTAAAGGAACACTATGAAAACACATCAGATCTCAATGGGAAAAAAATCCTGCTTAACATCCACACTGATATAGGCTGGGTAATGTGTTAGGAACAAAAGGATGCCACATTGTTCAATAGAAATGAAAACTATCAACCTACAGAAGGCTGAATTCAAAGACACCCCAAAAATGAAAGTGAAAAAATGATGCAGCAGGCTAATCCATTTTGCCAAAATTTCATTTCAGCAACTCCAAATTGTACTCAGTAGTTTGTGTACTAGATTCCTCAGATGGTCTGAATGGAGGAGTGAAAAAGGTCCCATTGAATTTTTTTGATATGCACACTGTTTGCTATTGAGACAAGACTCTCTTTATGGTGGTCCTTTAGAATGTGGAGAGACTGCAGAAGTTGTCTGAGAAATTTACAAATGATACTAAACACGGATGGTTAGGAAATAGTGAGGAGGCAGAGAAAAACTCAACCTCAAATGACCTGCACAAGTTTTTAAACTAGCAAATGCTAAAAAATTTCAGTTTAAAGTAGAAAAGTGCAAAGTGCTATTGAGGCAAATGGAATTCTCTCAACCCTGACCTACAGGAAGCAACCTCTGGAAAGGATTTCAGGTTTATGCTGATGCAACATTCACATTGTCTAAGCAATGTGCAGAAGCAATTAAAAAAAGCAAAAACAATTTTCAGCTAAATTGCAAGTACAGTGTTGTTGAGTAATAATGAACAGATGTTATTCTTTGAATTTGCAGTGAGCTTTTCAGACTTCATTTGGAGTATTATGTCCAGTTCTGGTCACCATGTTATGAAAAGACTTAGTGGCACCTGAATCTGTGCACAGAAGAGAACAAAAAGTGTGTCCCACAACTAAAGAAAATGTCCTACACTAAGAGATTAAGAGAATTAATACTCTTTAGTCTCAAGCAGAGATTGTTGCACAGAGGCATTATCCAGGGATTAAAAGTTCTCGAAGGCATAGAATAAATTCTTTCAATTAAATAGTGAATCACATACTAAGGGATACCTGCGGAAATTAACTAGAAGGGCATCCATGAAAGAAACCAGGAGGCACTTCTTTACACAAAGGTTTGTAGGACTCTGAAACAAATTACTGACTCATATAGTTGAAATGGGATCCTTGTACACATTAGGAAATCCCATCTGTAAGGTAGCAAAATAAGCTTAAAGGACTGAATGGTCATGCAATCTCTCAAATTCCCGTTCTTATAACAGTTGCCTAAATTTTACTACATTTTGAACAAAAGCAGTATATGGCAGCAAATACAGTTGCAAAGATTTCCTTAGAGATCCATTATGAAATTCCATGGGAATGCCAGAGCCAAACTGAAATCCAAAACGTGCATCCTAAAGCAAAAATGCCACTCAATGCTAATATCCTCATGCCTTCAACTTTTTGGATGTAGATGACTTAATAATAATGGTTTTATAATCGCTAGAAATGCTAAATTAAAATATTACAGCTCACTTGCTTTAGGATCTTTTAATACTCATGCTGCACCCTGCTTTAATTTTGTTTTATTCCTTATGCTTAAAACATTAATATCCATCCATCTGTGCTGTTCAAGGATTTCATGCTCTGCACAGTTAATGTTGTATGACCATATAATTTACTTATTGATGTATACTTAAAGCCATTTCTATAAATTCTTCTGACGGTACATTAGCTAGGGTTGGGAATAGGGAGTGAATATAAAATTCTAAAATTTGACTGTCTCCCCAAAGCATCTGGAGCTTCAGTGCTTTGGAGGCAAATGAAATAAAATGTAAAGTTGTATTTATATATATCAGCTTTTTTTAAAAACAATGTTGCAAAAAGTCTTTATATATATACACATATAGAAATATATATGTAGGCCCCTTTACTTTTTGCCCACTTTATTGTATTGTACATTTAATTTTAAATGGATAAATATGCCATCATTTCCCTAAAGTCTACAATAACTCATAATGACAAAGTAAAAACATGTTTTTAGAAAGATTAGTAAACTCATTAAAAATCAAAAACTGAAATGACTGTTTCATTTAAGTATTCATAATTTGGCACATTGTAGAAGCCTGTTGTGATGTGAAATTTTGCATACAAGTTGATAAATATTTTGTATGTCTTTATTTGTAACTTACGCAAAGCAATGTAATATTAGTGTTCCATTAGTGAGAAGCATTTATGCTTACCCCCTTTTAGGAATGGGTCTCTTTTTGAAGTGCCTCAAACCAGTTTGACAAGTGTTTCTCTGCTAAAGTCTCTCTCTCAACCCCCACACAAAGCCAGTCTGCCTAACTGCCAAGCTTTACCTTAACATATGGTTTAGGGGGCAGGTGGGCAGACAGTATGGCTGTTTGGAACTGGCTCAGAAGCCTTTAAGTAACGATGCCCTATTGGCTCTAGGGGTTGGACAGAAAATAGGTGCAGACCTATAAATATCTGGGAGTGCAGCTGGATGACAAATTGGACTGGACTGCCCATGTCTGCAGACTATACTTTCTGAGAAGGTTGGCATCCTTCAACATCTTCAATAAGATGCTGCAGATGTTCTACCCTTAACACGTGGTGGTGGCTTGGCAGCATAAAGATGGGCAGACAAACTTGTTAAGAAGGCAGGCTCCATTGTAGGATTAAAGTTGGACAGTTTAACTCTGTGGCAGAGCCGGGCATTAAGCAAACTCTTGTCAATGTGAAGAATCCACTGCATCCACTGCAGTGTCATCTCCAGACAGAGGAAGCTTCAGTGACAGACTTTTGTCACTGTCCTGTTCCACTGACAGACTGAGGAGATCTTCCCCTACACTATGCGACTCTTCAATTCCACCGGGAGTAAATGCGAACATTTAATTTTAATTCTTTTCATTTTATTACTATTTAATTTAATATTGGTATCTACTGCTGCTGGATTATGTGAATTTCCCAGTATCTATCTATCTATCTATCTATCTATCTATCTATCTATCTATCTATCTATCTATCTATCTATCTATCTATCTAAAATCTATAAATTTGCTCACTCCCTCACTCTCTCTCTCTTACCAAACTGATGCATGAACTGAAAAGGACAACACAATGAAGAGCACAGCTCGGCAGCCATATTGAGACAGGTATGCGGCCTGTTCTGAAGAAAGCTAACCACAAATCAATCCTTAACTAAAGACATTTTAAGTAACTAACAAGTCTGTGTGCCGCCTGAAACTACACATCACCATTTTTTCAGGTTGTATGGTTGCCAATATTCAAATGTACTTTACATATTGTTATTATTTATGAATATTATCGATAATACATTGTTTAAATTGTAAGTCAACTCTTGCTTGTCTTTTACTACACCTAACGGCCTGAGGTTATAGATGTAGAAAGGAAGGTGGGGAGAAGTTATATACTATAATACCTTATAAACAGTGGTAAGTCTGTGAGATTTGAGGCATTCTGACAAAGGCTACATATTAACAATACAAAAGGGGAAAAGTAGAGCAATATATTACTCTACCAAGACAAAACAAGGCCCCTTTGGCAGCAATTACAGCTTCAAGTCATCTTGGGCATGTCTCTGCTAGCTTTGCATACCTTGGTTTTTGTCCTGACCTGCAGTATGAATTTATGGACCTTCTATACACGGCTGTGGGCCTTTCTAACTGATGTCCAACCAATTCCGACCACCACAGTCACATTCTGACACATCTCAATAAGTATTAAACCAAAGACAATGCGGTTGATCACAATGTGGAGTGCCACAGCCAAGGGTCTGAATGCTTCTATGAAGGAGAGATTTCAGTTTTTGATTTTTAATAAATTTGCCAACCTTTCTGTAAAAAAAAAATCACTTTGTCATTTTGAGTTATTGATTGTTAACAAGTGGACCCCAACTCCAGTCCTGGAGGGCTCCAGTGGCTGCAGGTTTTCATTCTGACCCTTTTCTTAATTAGTGACCTGTTTCTGCTCCTAATTAACCTCTTTTGAATTATTTTTAATTGACTTGCTCTTGAAGACTCAGACCCCTTGTTTCTTTTTCCATAATTAGCAGCCAAACAATAATGAGATACAAAATTAACTAAATACTGCGGTGGATTGGCGCCCTGCCCAGGATTAGTTCCTGCTTTGCACCCTGTGTTGGCTGGGATTGGCTCCAGCAGACCCCCGTGACCCTTTGCTCAGATTCAACTAGTTGGGAAATGGATGGATGGAAAATGAACTAAATATGACCAGCAAACTTTGTCCATCATACAACATCTGAAAATAAAGAAGGATGAATGTCTCAGGAATGTTGATCTGTTCAGGTCCACAAGAATTTTAACAGTGCTCTTAGAAAAGAGAAAATCAACAATTTCGGAAATGTATGCTATTGTACAATGAGAGCAGCAACAAGCCATGGAATTAAAGAACGAGTTTAATTAACAAAAAGACTCGGCGCCTAATTAAACAACTGGTTAGAGTTTTAGGCCCTGACTTAGCTGGTCTCGGTCACTCACTTCACATTTTATTTTTGTTTAGGTGCCATTTAAGGGAAGAAATAAATCAATTCAGAGGAACAATGAAAAAAATTGTGGGGAACAAATCTTAAAAAACAAATTTAAAAGAAGTTAGCAGCAAAAACAAGTCACTAATTAAGAAAAGGGTTAGAATGAAAACCTAAAGTCACTGTGGTCCTCCAGGACCAGAGTTGGGAATCCCTGATGTAGGCTGATGTCTAAAAATGGCAAATTTATCCAATTAAAACTAAATGTAAAACAGAATAAAGTACGCAGAAAGTGAAAGGGTCAAATTGCAAGAAGTAGAATGTCAAGCTAGTGCATGCAGATTACTGGAAAAATGACTTAAATGAAAGAAGCCATAAGTAATGGAGTCAAGAATGTTTACAGAATTGCGCTTTGTTAAAGGTGGTGTTCATCTGGGATAAATGCTCAGACCATTGTTCTTTTTATTTTACTGTATGTAATTGTTTTAGATTATTTTATTATAGAAATCTTGATCTAAAAATATAACTGACAAGTTGGTTAAGCCAGCAGATGACACTAAATTTTGTGGTTTGGCAGATAACCTTGAATCAGCAAAATCATTACAGTTAAACCTGGACAGAATCTAGACCTGGGCAAATAGTTTAATGTAAGGAAATGTAAATTATCACACAAAAATACAAGCTTTTGTGATTCAAATTGTTATTGATTTAAAAAAGGAATGAGAAATTTAACAGCTTTCACTAAAGTGAATAAGGTAAATTAAGAAACCTCACCCTCGCTAACTGTGCCACCCAAAACCAACCCAGTGAAGAGTGCATAGAAAATAGTGAGCGATTAATTGGAAACTGCGGAGCCATGAGATGAAGAAAAAAGTAACAAGTTCATTAAGGAAAGAAAAGGAGAAAACTGATAAGTGTGAATGAACATCAGTGACCACCGGCCACCCACTGACCGACCATCTTGATAAATGAATTGCATTTCTCAATATTTAGACCAGTTGACTCATTGATCCTAAATGCAGAGAGTTCAGTGATTAGTAAAATGTAAAAAAATTAAGACCTAAAAGAGAGAATGAAATATGTACTCCCTAGCAATAACCCAATGCTGGCTTTGCTACAATCGTGCTGAGAGACAGAATTCTCTAATAAGTAAGAGTCAGTGAGGCAGAACACAAGGCAAGAACAAGGAAGATGTAGATAGTGAAAGGAAGGTCAGAAGAAAAAATTGTTGGAGACAGCAGACCAGGAGGGAGAAACAGAAAGGATCTTTAATAGGCCCATTGCAAACTGTGTGTAAGGTAATCTTTGCCAAGTTCCAATTGGAGGTGTTTTCTAATCTACAAAGTAATATATCCATCCATCCATCCATCCTCTTCCGCGTATCTGGGGTCGGGTCACGGGGCAGCAGTTTAAGCAGAGAGGCCCAGACTTCCTTCTCCCGGCCACTTCTTCCAGCTCTTCCTCTAGCGTTCCCAGGCCAACAGGGAGATATAGTCCCTAACGTGTCCTGGGTCTTCCCTCCTCCTGGTTGGATTTGCCCGGAACACCTCACCAGAGTGGCATCCAGGAGGCATCCTGATCAGATGCCCGAGCCACCTCATCTGACTCCTCTCGATGCGGAGGAGTAGCGGCTCTACTCTGAGCCCCTCCCGGATGACTGAGCTTCTCACCCTATCTTTAAGGGAAAGCCCAGACACCCTGTGGAGGAAACTCATTTCAGCCGCTTGTATTCGCGATCTCGTTCTTTCGGTCCCTACCCATAGCTCATGACCATAGGTGAGGTTAGGAACGTAGATCGACTGGTAAATTTAGAGCTTTGCCTTACGGCTCAGCTCTTTTTTCACCATGACAGACCGATGCAGCGCTCGCATCACTGCGAATGTCGCACCGATCCGCCTGTCGATCTCACGTTTCCATTCTTCCCTCACTCGTGAACAAGACCCCAAGATACTTGAACTCCTCCACTTGGGGCAGGATCTCTCCCCCAACCCTGAGAGGGCACTCCATCCTTTTCCAGCTGAGGGCCATGGTCTCGGATTTGGAGGTGCTGATTCTCATCCCAGCCGCTTCACACTCAGCAGAGAGAGAGCTGAAGATCACGGCCTGATGAAGCAAACAGGACAACATCATCTGCAAAAAGCAGTGACCCAATCCCGAGTCCACCAAACTGGACCCCTTCAACACCCTGGCTGCGCCTAGAAATTCTGTCCGTAAAAGTTATGAACAGAATCGGTGACAAAGGGCAGCCCTAGCAGAGTCCATCTCTCACTGGGTGGTGGCCAAAGGTGGGGACCTTGGCGGTCTGATCCTCAGCTACAGAAACTGGCTCTTGGGACGTGGAATGTCACCTCTCTGAAGGGGAAGGAGCCTGAGCTAGTGCACGAGGTTGAGAGGTTCCGGCTAGATATAGTCGGACTCACCTCAACGCACAGCTTAGACTCTGGAACCAATCTCCTTGAGAGGGACTGGACTCTCTACAAAGTAATATATATATTTATATATATATATATATATATATATATATATAGTGATAATAAATGCATCCAGACATCATAAAAAGGTTTGGGGCAGCCATCCGTATAATATCCCTGGCTGCAAAAGGTGTTTTAGTAACAGAGATGTACACCATCAACAACAAAATGTATTTCTATAGCACAGTTTCATACAAACAATGTAGCTCAAAGTGCTTTACATGATGAAGAAAGAGAAAAAAGACAGAATAAATAATTAAAATTAGGGAACACTAATTAACATAGAATAAAAGTAAGGTCCTATGGCCAGTGAGGACAGAAAAAAAAAAAAAAACTCTAGATGGCTGGAGAAAAAAAATAAATATGCAGGGATTCCAGACCATGAGACCACCCAGCTCCCTTTTAGGCATTCTACCTAACATAAATGACCTCAATCAGTCCTCATTGTATTCAGGGTTCACATGGAAGAATTTGATGGTGATGGTCATGTAGACTTCTGGCCTTCAATCCATCAATGTAGGGACATCACAGTGCTTTGATTAGGTGGTGGTGGCGCAGATTGCCACCACAGAAAACTGGAAAAAGAACAGCAAAGACAGTAGGGGTTAGTACGGATTTTGGAGCCACCATGAATAATAATGGTAATTAATTGAATATACAGAGCATCAGGATTTAACTAAGATGAATCTATGAGGAAGCCATTTTCAAGTATTGAGTTTTCAGTAGTGTTTTAAAGTGCTCCACTGTATTAGCCTGGCGAATTTCTATCGGCAAGCAATTCCAGATTTTAGGTGCATAACAGCAGAAGGCCGCCTCACCACTTCTTTTAAGTTTAGCTCTTGGAATTCTAAGTAGACACTCATTTGAAGATCTAAGGTTACGATTTGGAGTGTAAGGTGTTAGACATTCCTATATATGAGATGGAGCGACATTATTTAAGGCTTTGTAAACCATAAAAAGTATTTTAAAGTCAATTCTAAATGGCACAGGTAATCAATGTAGTGCCATCATGTGCTCGGATTTTCTTTTCCGAGTTAAGGTTCTAGCAGCTGCATTCTACACTAGTTACAATTGATTGATGTCTTTTTTCGGTAGTCCTGAGAGAAGTGTGTTACAGTAATCTATCCGACTGAAAACAAAAGTGTGAACAAATTTTTCAGCATCTTGCAATGTTATAAGAGATCTAACTTTTGCTATATTTCTTAAGTGAAAAAAAACTGTCCTAGTAGTCTGATGAATATGTGATTTAAAATTCAGGTCAGAGTCAATAGCTACCCCTAAATTCTTTATCTCCGTCTTGATTTTTAATACTAATGCATCAAGTTTATTTCTAATAACCTCATTATATCCATTATTGCCAATCACTAAAAATTCAGTTTTCTCTCTATTTAGTTTGAGAAAATTAATACTCATCCATTTGGGAACACAAGTGAGACTATGTATCCGTGAATTAAGAGTGTATGGGTCATCAGGTGCTACTGATAAATACAGTTGTGTGTCATCAGAATAATGATGGTAGCTCACATTATGCCTTGAGACAACCTGATCTAACGGAAGCATGTAAATCGAAAAGAGCAGCAGACCCAGGATAGAGCTTGGTGGAACACCATATAAAATATCATGTGTATTTGAAGTATAATTACCAGAACTAACAAAGAATTTTTTAATTGCCAGGTAGGATTCAAACCAATTTAAGACACTGCCAGAGAGGCCCACCCATTGACTAAGGCGATTTCTAAGAATATTGTGATCAATGGTATCAAATGCGGCACTCAGATCTAAGCATGAGAACAGATAAACGGCCTGTGTCTGCATTTACCCGCAAGTCATTTACTACTTTAACAAGTGCAGTTTCTGTACTGTGATTTGTTCTGAAACCCGACTCAAACTTATCTAGAATAGCATGTTTATTGAGGTGATTATTAAGCTTCATAATGACTGTCTTCTCTAGAATTTTACTTAAGAAAGGCAGGTTAAAAATAGGTCTAAAATTTTCGAAAGCAGAGTTGTCGAGATTATTTTCCTTCAGCAGTCTTAAGACAGTCTGGGAAGACCCCCGTATCTTATGACGAGTTTACTATCTCAAGAATACTATCAATTAGCACGCCTGATACTTCTTTGAAAAAACGTGTTGGTATTGGGTCAAGGACACAGGTGGAGGGTCTCAATTGACAAATTATTTTATATAAATCAGGTATATCTATCCTGATGAAAGAATTCAATTTGTTTATAATGGAGTACCAGGGTTTAAGAGGATCAGTATTGGGGAAATGTACTATATTATTTCTAATATCATTCATTTTTTGATTAAAAATTACAGCAAAAGCCTCACAAGTTTCACTGGAAGTATTTTGGAGGCATTCATTTGTGTTACCTGGGTTTAGCAGACAATCCATTGTAGAGAATAAGAATCTGGGATTACTAGCATTGTTATTTATAATTCTAGAGAAATAACACTGCCTCTCAAGATGGACTATGTTGTTATATTCTGTTATTTTAACCTTCACTATCTCTTTAATATAGTGGATAATCAGTTTAGTTTTTCTCCATTTACACTCAGCTATCTGGCATGTTCTCTTTAGATTAGAAACTCTATGGGTCTTCCATGGTATAACAGTGCTAGAAGATTTTTTAACTCTTTTCAGGTGTGGCTATGTCAGCAGCAGCTCTCACCTTAGTGTTAAAATTTTTCACTTTACTATTTACATTATTCTCACTATTGTAGTAAGTACTAAATATTGACTGGTTGCATAGAATGTTTGTAAATTTTGTAGCTGCTTACGAATCAAAGAAGCGTTTTTTAACAATGTGCTTCTTGTGATTATTTTCCATCATTATCTTTCCATCCATCCATTATCCAACCACTATATCCTAACTACACGGTTCCGGGGGTCCGCTGGACCCAATCCCAGCCAACACAGGGCGCAAGGCAGGAAACAAACCCTGGGCAGGGTGCCAGCCCACCACAGTTTCTATCATTATTTCTATATTAAATAGTTAGAAAAAATGGTCTGATAGACCAATATCAGTGATCTGCTTCACATCAACTTTTAGTCCTTTAGTAATTACTAAGTCTAACGTATGGCCTGCTTTGTGTGTAGGCTGACTAATGTGCTGGCTCAAATCAAAAGAGCCCAGGAGGTTCATGAATTCTTTTACTTTTTGGTCACACAGATTATCGATATGAAAATTAAAGTCACCAACTATTATGAGTTTGTCATAGTTCGTAATTACAATTGACACCAAGTCCGAGAATTGCTCAAAGAAAGATGCATTGTATTTAGGAGGACTATATATGGATAATATTAGAAACTGAGAAACTCCATGAATAACAACGGCAAAATACTAAAAAGACTTGAATTTGCCAAAGCTGACATCTTTACATTTTAACCAGACAGACTGAGTCCAAAGCAGATCTGATTACATGTGGCAAAGATGTCGGCTTTAAAAGAACTATAGGAAGTGACGTCATCTTGACTGGAAGTGACGTCATGAAAGCCCCAGAACTGGAAGTGACGCCTTTGGAGGCACCAGAATCTTGCAGGATTTCCCGGGAAAGGTCTGCAGGGAACTGAGACAGTCAGTGCACGTCGCCGCCCTGTGGTCAGATGTTTTATTACAATAATGTAAGCCCTTTAGCTGCCTTCTACTTGCGAGTGTGTGACAATATATCTTGTATATAAACATCTACACGTGGAAGTGTGTGTGTCTATATGGCCTGGAAGTGAGTGGTGGAGTCAGGGTAAGGGCTCCACCTCCGAGGAAACAGAAAACTCGCTTAGCCACTAATAACACAAGCGAGGCGAGCATGTCAGCAAAATGAAACCTCAGAAGATAAACAAAGTCGCTTAGCTGCTATCATCGGCAAAATGGTATCCCTTTTACTTTTTCTCCCACTGCTATTGCACAAGCGATGCAAGCACGTCGGCAAAACGAATCTTCCTAGAAGAGAGATGCCCAGAGTATTTCCTTTCAGTTTACCTGACATCTCTACATTTAAGTTATTTTTTGACAAGTTCAATAGCTTCTAGGACCCTGAGCTTTTTCAAGTACAGGCTTTTATATAAGCTGACAAAGCTGTTGAAAGGAAATTCTTTTGCGTGGAGCCTTCAGAGATAAAGGTGCAAAGAACAACTGAAGATAACATAAAGTAGAAAAATGAGGAAGGAGATAGCAAGATTAGGAAACACAAGAAGCAGGGTCAAGGCAAGGGACTGGTGCGAAACAGCATACTAGCTCATAGAGTTGCTTTCACACCATGTAGAATATAAACCAGGATGGAGCTGTGGCTTGTGAGCCCCTCTGTTCAATGAATACAGTACATCTATACATCAATACCTTTGTCTAATGTTTAAATGGACAGTGTATAAATAATAATGAATTCATAGATTCCTCATCCAGCTCTTAAGCACTGGATCGCTCCAGTATTTTAAGGAATATTGCTTGGTATAATTAAATTATTCTGGTATTGTGAATAACCCCCACCACCACCCCCCAAAAAAAAAAAACACGTGAGGACAATCAAGCATAGAGCTGAGAACTTTAAAAGAATTTTCGCTGAAAGTCTGAATTTGTGATCACCAGAACCAATTAGATGTGTATCAGTCACATTCTGCATAAATACATGTTGTAATGCAATATTTGTAAGAAGTTCACAATGGGTGGAAAAATGTTTATTTTAACTTTAAATAAAATGTTAATATTCTCTGAACAAATTGTTATGGTGCCGCTTGTTTTGGTTTAATTAAAAAAGTTCCAATATTCATGAAAAAAGTAAAGTGATTTAATGTCATCTTAATCGTTCCTGTTATTTTTTTTCCCCTGCTTTGAAAGTGTGCTTGTGTGGGTGTGAGTGATTAAGGGAGTGCATACAACACACATGAAGTGAATGCAGAATGTTGCTCTAATTACTAAAGCCCGCTGAAGCGAATACTCCACTAATTCGGTCATAAAGATGATCAGTAAAAGTGGAGGCTCAAGTGTTTGTATTTTATATGATCTGCTGCCTAACAAATGGGTATAGCCACACATTTGATTTATGAATATTTTTTTCTCATTGTTCTTTGGTTCAGATAAAGACTGTAAAAAGTTTGTTGTTGTACAGCTTTCAATCATTCAGTTGATCTTCATTTCATATAGCATCATTTCTAGCATGCAATATCAAAAGGCACTTACTTTACTGTGAAACAAGATTACAATACAGTATGAAATAAAATCTTGAATAGTACGATAAAAACAGGGAAAATATAAATAATGCTTCATCAAATGAAACAAAACATATTTTAAACATCAAGCATCAGACAGAATCGAGGATAGCTGTGGATAATGCTACAAAACAATGTTCAAAGCAGTAGCATGTAATTCATCAATAAATCATACATAGAGTTTTCAAACTAAGTCACTGTAGTTCAGTGTATCAGTGGTAGTAGAATTACTTTGATCATCAAAATCATGAAAAGTCATAAAAGAAGGTCCAGAAGTTAAAATACTGGAGGGAACAGAAACCCAAAACGAGACATAGAAAGAGAGTTCCAGAATGCAGGAGCCGGGGTTTGTCAAGATGTATGTAACTTTAAGTGGAATATTAAGAAGCCCTTTTGATAGGTTTATATCATGATCTGAAGTGCTGGAGCAAACAGCCCCTGATATGTTAAAAGCAAACTTTTAATGCGAATTCACAGTAAGCCAGTGTGGACGATCTAACTGAAGAATATTGTAAATGAAACGTTTTGGTCAGGTCAAGATGATGACAGCATTTTCAACTGGTTATAAAATGTTGGCACCTTGTAGAAGAAGAAGACTTTGTGAAAGGAAACTACAGTAGCCATTCTGAAATTGTCAAAGTGCTTCACAATCTCACCTTAAATAGTGTGATAAGGATGAGGCAAAGACATCGTAAAGGTTTGGGGCAGCCACCCATATATTGTTCCATGGCTGCAAAATTGGTTTGAAGATGAACACAGATGTTCACTGATCTGAGTCCAAAACAGAACTGATTGTATGGAGGCAAGGTGGAGGTTTTAAAGGCCAGTACAGGAAGTGACATCACCATTGGGGTTGGGACCGGAAGTGATGTCATCAAGACCGGAAGTGTCATCATCATTGGCCACAGGACCAGAAGTGATGTCTTCTGAACCGGAAGTTACGTCACAATTTGGGGCGGAAAAGTGGGAGTGATGTCATCGGGCCGGAATTGACATCATCAAAGGCACCAGAACCGGAAGTGACGTCTCAGGATTTCCCGAGAATGGCCTACAAGAAACTGAGAAAGACAGTCAGTGCACCCCGCTGCCCCCTCGTCTGTTGTGGAATTAAAATTACTCGTGCCCTTCAGCTGCCTCCTACTCATGTGTGTGACAATAGATACAACCATACTTTGATGATGATGTTTTTAAAATGGGAGGTGTTCAAGCCAGGCAAGGGCCCCGGCCATCCACCACACTATATTGTAACGTATAAGTCCCTGTCTTGCAGCCCAAAACACGAAGCTGAGTCTCAGTATTCAGCAAAACCAGCTTTATTCAGCTTGAAACAGGAACAGCACAGTTATTTATTGTAGCGGGATCTACCACTCTTCTAAATACAGACACAGCAATCAGGCAGGGTCATAGCCAAATAACATTGTTCCCTGTATTTATAATGTTCCTAGCATCACCCATCGATGAGGTCGGCTCAGATTTGCTTTCATGATGAGCCGCTGCAGTACTGGGAGCCTGCGGTAGCACTGGCAACAGAGAAGCTGTCTTACACAGACGCGGCGATCATGCTTGGGGACGCTCTTCGATGTGTTGTCCCATTGGGGGAGTCCCAAAAGAGTGTCGAAACCCTACAATATATATTAAAGTGGGGAACTAGAAAGCTACCTCTATAATAAAAGACAATATGTGTGGCTTGTGTGTGGACATTAAGGCCATCATTCACAGCATGAAATAGTACAAACTAAAAATACCAGTAGACAAATGTTAGCAATAATGATTATAGACCAAGTTTTATTTCCACATGGGACAGCACAGAATAGTTGATCTAGCTTAAACAAGGCACATCACTTATTGCTGTTTTCTCTTCTTCTTACAATGATAAGGAGAGGCATCCTGATGGGTGAAGATGGCACTTGGGCCAATGAGGAGAAAGCCGGAGCCCCTTTGTGCAAATCCCTTTGGGCCATAAAGTATACTTCAGTTCAAAGGGGCAGCCTTCAGTTATGTATTGCGCTCCTCCACCAAATACACCTGTATGCAGAGGCAGTCAAACTCATTTTTTTCATTCTGCATTTTACATTTTTTAATGAGATTTCTAGTTTAATTAATGTATAGTAAGTTAAATAATTCACATCATTTTCAAAAATAATGAAGACATGACATTTAAAAAGAGTATTTTATTTATTTTGATGTAAGCAGCATATTTGTTTGGAAAGCGTTTTTAATGAAATTGTGCAAAATTATTTCAACTGAAATATACACATTTTAACCACATTTACTTCAAGTATTAACAGCTGATAAAATGTAATTTCTGTTTTCATGATATCTTACTCAAAAAAGTGTTCATATTTTACAAAGCAAATGCCACACAAGCCAATTACCCAGTTTGAGGTGCAGTAGGCATGAGCCATATTTATTATTTCACAGTTTCTTATACAGTTACGAGGCTTTAATTACATTTTAAGACAGCTTCTGGAATAATTTATACTTTTGCTGTTTAGTAAAATCAAGCAGATATCCACAAATGAAGTAAAGACTGAATGTTCATTCAAATTTCATGAACTCTTCTGCTTCCTTATTTGTAGGATTGGATTTGCTGCAAAAAAAAATAAATCAGGTTTTATTGGCAGGCTTCTGCGTGGCTGGTTATAAAAGACTTTGACAAATGAAAGGAGACCCTTCAGTCCATCAAACACATTTCATTAGCTTATAATAAATTTATCTGAAATTCTCATCCATAAACTTTTTTAGAATTGGTCAAGACTTTACCTTCAGCTAATTAGTTCCAGGTTCCCACAATCATCTGTGCAAAAGAGTAATGTCTGGCTTCCTTTTTAAACACATTTCCAGTTACTTTCCATGGGGATTCTTGAGTGGTTCATTGTTTAAACAAGATTTCTGTCAATGCCTTTGAAATATTTAAGATCTGAATTATGTACCCACATAGCCTTCTCTCTTCGAGACTAAAGAGGTTTCATTCCCTAAACCTGTCAGAGTAGGATATGCCCTTTAGTCCTAGTAACTGTTTTTGTATTAAAACTGAGACGTGAAATCCGATGACAACAGTTGAGTAACCTAAAAGACACTGGTAAAGTTGATCCAGCAACATCCATTCATTTTAAGGGTGAATCACATACTTGAGAACGTTAAATTAAAGGGAGGTGCCTTTAAGACTGAAATCAGGAAGCACTTCTTTACACAAAGAACAAACTACCGAGACACAGTAGAAACCTTGATAACCTTTAAGAAGCATCTGGATGTTGATATTGGACAACTTAGCTGTTAGCTAAACAAATAGGTTTGATGGACTGAATGGTCTCCTTTCATTTGCCAACTTTCTTATGCTGTGTTAATCATGCATATTTTGTGACTGACCAAAAATAACTGCTTAACTTTGTTTCATTAGTAGTGGCCAGACTGGCAAAAAAAAAATGATCAGGGATTGTTAAATGGAGACCCCTTCATAAAAGGAGTATTTTTTATTAAATAAAATAACTAAGCTTTGTTTTTACTAAACACATACAGCATAAGGAACTTAATCTATCTTTATATATAATATGCTGCCGTGGCTCTCCGTTTGTCTGTCCAGGATTTTAAATCACCTGTATCTCCAAAACCATATGACCCATTGACCTGAAATTTGGTACACATATAACTATGTGACCTCTACTGTCCAATTTCGGGGTGATGATTGACCTCCAACATTATTCCTGTTTTTATTTTTATTTTATTTTATTGTAGAATCAACTCTCGGTAGCGGCCAGCAGGGCGGCTGTTCGGTGCATGTGTACGGGCGCCGTTCTCATTCCTTACCACCTTCACCATCAAGTGCCAGCTTAAGTGAAAAATTAAGTTAAACGTACTAAGTAATTCCAACACAAACACTGACTTAATCAGTTTTAACGCGAAAAAAGATGCTGACTTAATCAGTTTTAGCGAAAAGAAGAAGTGAAGAAGAGGGCTGCTAGGGTAGAGAAAAGAAGAGCTGATCAGGAAGCAGCAAACGCATCAACCTCTGAACAAACGAATGCTAAACATACAGAGAAGGAGTATGAAAACTAGGAATGCTCAAGTCAAGTGTATTAACTGCATGTTACTGGTACAGTATAAAACAATTTACTCTGTTACAATACATACATTTATAATTATGAACTCAGTTGTTGCTTTATCACATTCTTAATGCAAGTGGTTTGTTGTCAAAGAAAAGTGACTCATACATGTAGGTAGCCCATAAGTCTCATTCTGCATCATTCTCCTTCACTTTAGCCTACACTGCTACTAAGCACATCCATAGGTGTTAATCTGCAGTCAGAGCTGCGTTTCCCAAAAATGATGAATCTTAACAATTAGTGAACAATTTAACTCACGTATGAAATGAACTAATTTTAGGTGTGTTTCTCAAAACCCTTTTAAGCAGCCAATTTCTGAAGAAGTACCACTTAGTTAATCCTGCCCTGAAGTTGCCTATAAAAAAGTATCATAAGTCAATTGAAATACAATTGTTTGACAGTTGTATCAGTTATGTTTTCATTGTTAGTCCTTCAGTGGAGTAAAATATACTCGTGAAAAGTAATATGAAGTAAACATGCCATCATAATTGAATAACCAATCAAATATAAAAAGTGCATTGTCACAAAGTGGACGTTTGGTGGCGCTGTTTCCCACCTTTACCCCAACAGATTGTACACAAGACACAGGATAAAATCACTAAGAATCAATTTTAATTTCTTCTTTTTCCAATGTTGTGCCCCAAAGCACCGCAAACACCACAATCTATACTAATAAAAGGCAAAGCACTCACTCACTCACTCACTCACTCACTCACTCACTCACTCACTCACTCACTCACTCATCACTAATTCTCCAACTTCCCGTGTAGGTAGAAGGCTGAAATTTGGCAGGCTCATTCCTTACAGCTTACTTACAAAAGTTGGGCAGGTTTCATTTCGAAATTCTACGCCTAATGGTCATAACTGGAAGGTATTTTTCTCCATTAACTGTAATGGAGTTGAGCTGGAATGACGTGGGGGGGCGGAGTTTCGTGTGACATCATCACGCCTCTCACGTAATCACGTGAACTGACTGTCAACGCAGTGCGTAGAAAACCAGGAAGACCTCCAAAAAGCGCTTAAGAAAACATGCATTATATAATTGAGAAGGCAGCGAAACAATAAGAAGCGAGCGAGTGACATATACTACCATATTCATGACTGCTGCTACCTCGGAAAGAAAGCAAGGTGTAAACCTAAACTTTAAATTAAGTTCATAGACAGGCTACCGCTGGCGTTTCACATGCCCACAGGTAATGCGGGATACAAGTTTAATGAGAGGACGCAGGATATAAACGAGAGTTTTGATCACTTTGTAACTAAGTTAAAATTGTAGGTGAAGGGGTGTGCTTATGCAAATTCCGAGAGACTGTGTTTGTGGGGGATTGACAGTTAAGGCGGGTGGGGGAGTCACGTCATCATCTCCCTCCCATTCATCTCATTTGGCTCTGAGCTGAGCTCAGCTACGCCGTCTTCGAAGCAACTTCGTCAGACTGCCACCAAATACTCACAGAAAAATCCACAAGTTAATACACACGCTGTCTCTCTAGAGTTTCTCCACACTGAATCCTCCAGGCACTACTTACAAAAGGTTACATTGACAATCGTGTTACGTTATTTTTAAAATCTTTCCTTTTCTTAGCACAAGCACAGCTGAGAAGCTTGATGCATGTGCTCCATAACGTTAAAAATAATGCATTTAATCACACTTTGCATTACAAGCAAAGGGAGCTTTTGTCAATGCATGATTTCCTGGTACACCGATTACTTTGATCAGCGCATCCCGATTCATTTTACCCTCGCACCACCTTAGTTTGAGAAGAAGTATGAAAAAATATGAGGTTAACACAGAAAAACAGATCACCAATTCAAGCTTTATGAATAATCGATTCGCCATCAATAATTGTTTTGGTAAAGCCATCCTCCTTCCATTTTATAATTTTTCCGCCACTAGCCATGATTAAATGAACGGTAAATAAAGTAAGAGCAAAGCGAGGGTGACTTATTTAGGCAGGCATATATATGACAGCAACACTCATGACAATGTCAATCATGTTACGTTATTATTAAAATGTTTCCTTTTCTTTTTCATTACTTCTTTAACACACTACTTCTCCGCTGCGAGGGGCGGGTATTTTGATATATATATATAATATATGAATGACCTCCAAAGAGCGCTGAGACTTTTGATATCATGAGCGTGTCTGCAAAAGGGTCTCCTGCCCTGCAAAAGTCGAGCAGCCAGCGCGTGCATAGCTGTGCCGGCCTTTGAGACGCTGACTGCGCTTCTGCCTTAAGTCAAAGTGAGCACTTTTAATTTTTCATCCTCCCCGCGCTATAGCCCAGACAAGTGCAAACACGGGACCCCTTTTCTACACCACGGCAAAATAATATTAAGGCGATTCACACTTTCTTTTGCATATACGATTATGAGGTTCTCACCGGATTATGAAGACACGCACACGAGTAGAGGACTGACAGTGCCATCACAGCCGATTAATGGCGAGGACGTCTCACCAGTCTACACAAGACCCACGCGACTGTCCTCAAAAGGCGATCATAACGTCAGCGAACACATCTCTATACTATATAAAAGAAAAAGGCAACTTTCCTTTCTTTACACCTTTTTCCTTTTATCCCAAACCAAAGCCTTTCTCTCTTAACACTGCAGAGGACACAAAACTAATTTTCTTTAAATGCCGGTAAGGCACATTACCAGAGGCACAAATTTGAGCGTTCACATAGAAAATGTAATTTCTATACCACAGCCGTCGTGTAGCGCCTTTCAAAAGGGATCTACTACCGAGAGATGATCCATATATATTTTAGCTGCTGTTAGTTACTTACCTGTTGTGTTACACAGTCTTTAAAATGTAGTTTACCTGCAACCACTCCAGTAGTGCTCAATGTACCTGTACTTCTTAAAACGTTAATGTTTTACTGTTTAATAACTTATAGACTATATTTTATTATTTCTCCCTTGCACTCAGTGACCAAAGCTATACACACACATATATAAAAGCTATACACACAAGTATATGTATGTGTGTGTATATATATATATATATATATATATACATATATATATATATATATATATACACATACATATATACATACATACATACATACATACACACACATATATATAATTTGTGTGTGTGTATGTATATATGTATATATGATGTTCATAGGTATGTATATATATATGTGTGTATATGTAGATATGTATATAGATATGTAGATATGAAGATATGTATGTGTATATATATGTGTATGTATGTATGTATGTATGTATGTATGTGTGTGTGTGTGTGTGTATATATATATATATGACAGCAGCAATCCAAGCTGTGAGAAAACAGTAAAAGGAGGCGTGTCAGGCGTCGTGGTACATTTTCTGATGCAGCTACGAAAACAACTTTGTGACGCTGCCGCCAAATACACAAAACAATTACTTTGACAATCATGTTATATTATTTTTAAAATGTTTCCTTTTCTTTTTCATAACTTCTTTAACACACTACTTCTCCCCTGCCAAGCGCGGGTATATATATAGATAGATAGATAGATAGATATGAGAACAATATATATAGATAGATATATATATATATATATATATATATATATATATATATATATATATATATATATATATATATATAGATAGATAGATATGAGAACAACACTCATATCAATGACAAAACAATTACATTAACAATCATGTTACGTTATTTTTAAAATTTTTCCTTTTCTTTTTCGTACCTTCTTTAACACACTACTTCTCCGCTGCGAAGCTATATTGCTATATTGGAAACAGAAGTCCCTGTGTCTCCCTGCAGTGTCCCCTGGCGGCACCCAAGGTACCCATCAAGGCTTTGAAACCAAACTCCATCTCCCATAGTGTCCTGCGGGAATCTGGGGCACTGCTAAACTGCAGGGAAGTCGCCATCTAGCGTCCTGGGGGTTTCGACCGGGTTGAACTGCTGGCCGTCCATCACAGCATATAAAAGAACAAAATTGGACACCTACTGTATGTTTGTACGATAAATGCAAAAGAAATGATAGATACATACCATAAAAGAAAATCACAGTCAGTTTTTCTTCTTCTAGATGATAGCAAAGTGCTGTTGTTTCATAAGCCAAGTGTGGCCCTTTAATCAGTGAGATAAACAAAAGTGGGATGATACAATGAAAAGAGTAAGGGTCTGCACATCACGGCCTGTTTTGCTCTCTTTCAGAAACATAGACACCATCTGGTTAACCTAGTGGCAATTTGTAATTTATATAATCTGTTATTTTTCCACATTAATTTAAATAGTAGGTGAATAAATTTCACTGTTCATTAAGAATTTCCCCCCTCCTTTGTGTATGCCCTGTTTATCTCCCAAATATGTAGGGAACTAGCTGTGCTACCCGTCTGAGACAGGTTGAAGTCTAACTAATCAATGTAGACTTCAGTTTTAATGTTTGCAGTGCACCATGCAGTGTGTAAGTCTCAGTTATATGCCATTTTGCAAGCGATTCGTAAAAACAGTGTTAATGTATGTGATGCGGCATCTATTGTAATGACAAATGTTATGCCTTGCATTACTAAAAATGTGATGCATCATCCTTTGGAATGACAGATATAGCAACTGGATGGACACATAGACACTTCTGTTTTTATTAAGGCAGATATCTTGACTATAATGCAACGAAAATAAAATACATATGACCCATTTTCTGCATACAGTGGCTATGCCTATATGTTGCTTTCCATTTCATTGCAGGTGTCAATAGGTATGTATGTAGGGGATACTTGCTATCAATTTCTTGCTTTTTGACATGCTGTCAAATTGTCTTTACAGTTTAATGTACAAAAGTGCAAAGTGCTACATGTGGGCAAAAGGAACATCAATTATAAATACAAAATGGAGAAACTATCACACAGGAAGTAACCTCTGAAAAAGATTTAGGGGTTTATGATGACACCACATTTTCATCAACTAAGCATTTCAACGAAGCAATTAAAAAAGCAAAAAAATGTTAGGTTATATCTTAAAAACTATTCAAAGGACCTTATGTTCAAACAATATATTGCACTAGTAAGACCACATCTGGAGTATCATGTGAAGTTCAGGTCACCACGGTACAAGAAAGACATATCCACACTTGAAGCTGTGCAGAGGAGAGCAACCTGGTGCATCCCAGGACTTAAGGACATGTCCTATTGTGACAGATTCAGAGAATTCAACCTGTTTAAGTATCAAGCAGAGGAGACTGGGTGGGGACTAATTCAGGTATTTAAAATCTTTAAAGACATTGATAAAGTTGATGCCGCAACATTCTTTCAGCTTAAGGGTGAATCACATACTCAAGGACATCGGTACAAATTAAGAGGAAGTGCCTTTATAACTGAAGCCAGCAAGCACTTCTTTATGCAAAGAGTTGTGGGGCTCAGGAACAAACTCCTGAGACATGGAGTTGAAACAGAAATCTAGACAACCTTAAGAAAAATCTGGATGAGATATTTGGACAGATTAGCTGTTTGCTACACAACCAGGCTTGATGAGCTGAATGGTTTTCTCTTCTTTTGTCAAATCTCTTATGTTCTACTATGAGGCTAATTTATTATAATATCACTAAAAAATTCTTACTGGTTGAAGAATCACCTTTATGTGCAATTCAGAGAGCCTTTACAGTACACCAGGTGTAGCAAAGCTCCAAAAGACTTGGTCAAAAAAATCAAAAATGATAATAAACATACCAAATAAAGGTCTGCAAATAAGAAAGTTGGTTTTTCAGCCTATCCTGTTGTCTGGCATTATATTCCTGCAACAGCAACGTGGTAGTGACTTTCTTACACCCCATTGAATCATGTTAAAGGAGTTCATAGCTGTAATTCTTGTGACTGATAACTTCCCATGGTGGGCAGTGGAATAGTGCAAATATATAACAATAAATCACGGCACACTTTTGGAAAACTAAAACCCAGACACGACTAGGCTAGTGTTGCTAAACTAGGCCAGTGCATTAGCAACCACTGATGCGTTTTCCCAGCAAACACGTCAACTATAAGAGTGGTCAGTTTGCCAAACAACACTGACAGGAAGCAACAAAAACTTGTTGCTCTATCCAAACAGGAAAAGGTTGTCATGGACGAAAGAAATCGAGTGCATATTATTATCCATGACCAAATGGACAACCCATGTATCAAATAAAAAACAGGTCTATGTTGATTTCAACCCCTCTTATACGGGTAGTACAGCTGGTATAAAACGTAATGTGATAAATGCTTTCATGCACATAATTACGAAAATGATACACTCTAAAATAAAAATCTTAGCATTGTAAATATTTAGAGAGCTGCCGTAATGTGAATTTAATATATTTTGTGTGGCGACCATCACTGCCTGTGGCTGCAATCAGTGCAAAAGGAAACCCATTTAAAAAGTACTTGGCGATTAACAAAAAGGTTGGGGAGCACATAGATTACAAGGGATTTAATGTGCTACTTTACTTACAATGAATTTTAGGAAACACCCTTAAATTAATAACTGATCTTAAATTGAGGTTTCCGAAGTTGTTAGCATTACACAGCTCAGTTCTACTTTACAGAGTCCACACAACAATAACCACGCCTAGATTTGAACCCAGCAGCCTGGAACCGAAACAGCAGAAGCTCAAATCACTACACCACCATGCTATCCCACTTCTGTATTTCCCTCACAAACTAGCCTTGTTCAAGTAAATTTTCTATGATTTGCTTGGCCTGGTTCGGGGTCTCTCCTTACAAAGGCAAAGTACGATCACCTAATGCAGGGGCCTCCAACTCCAGTCCTGGAGAGCTACTATGGCTGCAGGTTTTCATTCTAACACTTTTCTTAATTAGTGACCAGATTTTGCTGCTAATTAACTCTTTGCCTTAATTTTAATTGATGCACAATGTAAGACTCAGACCCCATAATTATTTTTTTCCTTAATTAGCAACCAAACAATATTAAGACAAATAATGAACCAACACATAAACAACAATCTGTGTCCATCAAACAATAACTGAAAATAAAGAAAGGTGAAGGTCTCAGTAATGTTGATCTGCTCAGGTCCACAAAACATTTTGACAGCGCGCTTGAAAAAGAAAATCAACAGTTTTGAAAATGTCTTCCATGGCAGAATGAGCACCATGGAATTAAATTACAGGTTTAATTTGCAACGGGAATTGGCTTCAAATTAAGAAACTGAATGAAGGTTGGAGTTTGAGGCCCCAACTTAGTTGGTCATCTGTTGGCTCACTTCACATCAAATTTATGTTTAGGTGCCGTTTAAGGAAAAAAAAAAATCAATTCAGCAGTTAGAGGCTCAAGAAAAGTCAATTAAAATAAATGGAAATAGTTAATTAGCAGCAAAAACTGGTCACTAATTAAGAAAAAGAGTTAGAATGCAAACTTGCAGCCACAATAGCTCTCCAGGACTGGAGTTGGAGACCCCTGATCTAATGCTAGTTAGGCCAGTCTATACACTAACATATCCTAATTCACAGGTGTATTGTAAAATGGCTTCAGATTGTGGCAAGAAAAGTTTAAGAACATAAAAACTGCACATAGATATCAAACCACAGTGTAGACAACATAAGGGTAAAAAAAAACAAACACAAGACTGACACAACAATTTGTGTCATCTTTTTAATTCACGCACTGCATACTTTAGATTTTTGTGAACGGTTTCAAGGATTTGGTTTCACTGTCAGATGTGTTACAGAATGGTAGGTCAGACTTTTTGCGTTTTGTCTCTAAACGTCATGAAGTATAAGTAAATCTTAATGGAAGGTGAAATTCATAAAGTATCCTATAATTTGACCAGATCTAAATATGTAAGCTTACATATGTAATGCTGTTTTTATGTAATAAAAGACAAACTTCTTTTTAATACAAAATCACCATTGTCAATCAATTACACAGAGGGCAGGCATTTAAAGTGAAGGTTGGAGACCCTTCAGTTTAGTTCCCACCCTCCAAGTAACTGGGTGGTCCTGAGTAAGTCACTTAAGATACCAGCGCCCCAATTTTCATTTTAATAGGTGTATTGAATGCAGGAGTTAAGAAGTTTAAGTAAATATCCAATCATAAAAAATGAAAACATAGAAACACTACAAGCATAGGGTTTACATGCTATCCCGGAAATATGGGACAATGCATATGTGAATTCCTGATGCAAACAATTATGAAAATACAAAAGCCAAGGTATTACAGGACTCGACTCAAATTGTTTTTCTGCAAAACTGTGTTGGCCTGTACTTCATTTGGTAACACACATTCATTTTAATTATAGAATGGCCAAAGGCAAATGAGACTTGTCCCTGATCAGCAACCATGAACTTGAATAGATGCAGGGTGAAACCTCATAAATATAAAATAAAGCTTTTAGCTATTTCCTATAGCGCTCAGAGGTCATCTGATGCATGACTGGATGTACAGGGCCATTGGCCTTGTGCCTTACACCATCCCTCAAGTCGTGAATCACAGCTGCGTAACACGCGCCCAGTCATGCCTTATTGCTCACTAATGACACAGACCGCTCAGCCACAGGACTCCTGGAATCCTGCTAACGGAATCCACTTTCTCATATTATGCCATTAATGAACATACAGCCTCTTCATGTATGGGGTTAGTCAGGCTCGTCATTACAGCACCGTTGAGGGAAGTGCTACATTTTTTATGCATCCTGCATGTTAAAGGAGTTGTCTTACTTGATAGACAAAAATATTTCAGTGTTCAGTCCCCTAAAGAGAGTTCAAGGTTATTAGGGCACCTCAGGTTTTATGCAGATGCTTTCCATCTACTTTTCAAAACATTCTGAATATGTGGTTTAGTAATCTATTTATTCACTTAGTCCTCTGTTGGGAAGCAAACTTATCAAAGCAGCATCAGGAGCAATACCTGAAGGGAATGCCTGCATATTGGAGACATACATCACATACTCATACATCTTTAAAATGTCTGAGTGAAAATCAGAAAATTTAGAGATGCAGCAACCAGACTGGAAATTGAATCTGCATCCCTGGAGCTGTGCAACAACAGCATGAATCCAATGCACATCTCACTGGGAAACAATGTGATGTTCAATTAAAATCCATCAATTTGTTGTACCTCAGTGACTTAATTTTATTTAAAACTGTGTCTGTGCAGCTCGGATTGGTTGCCAGTCCACTGTGGGGCACAGTTATGCACATTTTTATGTTTAGTAACACACGGCCAGTTTGGGTTCACCCGTCCACTTAAAATGTACATTTTTTGCAGAGAGCTTGCAAACTCAACACAAACAGATGAAGTCAAATATACACTGATATAATAAAAAATGATCAGTTTATTAACCCACTAGCCATCCCCCGTGGCTTCGCTCGTATATTAGTGAAACAGGACAGCGAGGAGGGCCCCGCCCAACTCTCTACTCCTGACATCACTCTTCCCCCTCCCCTCGGCCCGCAGCCTCTGTCTCGGTTTAGTGAGGATATATTGCTCCTGCAAGCGAACTACGATTGGTAGCGCAATGAGAGAAGTTGCAAAATCAATCGGAATGTTCAAGCAAATTATAGAAAATAAGATCTAAATCCATGAAGTAGTTCTCTCGTTCACTAACTAAGCGGAGTTAAGGTTACGCCCTGAGGCAAGCCCCGCCCCCTTCCCCACAGCCTGATGAGTCTCTCTCATTTGTGCTAATAAATCAGTACCACAAGCGAACTATGATACTTAGCACAATGAGAAAGTCATAAAATTAATGGAATGTTCAAGCAAATTATAGAAAAAAACCCCAATCTAAATCCGTTAAGTAGTTCTCTCGTGGAAAGCGGACAGACATACAAACAAGTCTAAAAAACTATAATAAATTTTGCGCTTGGACCACGAAATTTTTAAAAGCGTTTCTTAACAAGCACCTTTGGGCCAAGGGTAACCAACGTTACAAATTTCAAATCCCAAGTCCTCATGGTTCGGGAGATTTCGTGATGAGTGAGTCAGTGGTATTTGGCTTTTACATATATAACTTACTCAACTCACCTAATCTAGTTTTAAGGGTAAAGGGATTGAGAGCCCATCACGGTATCATCAGGCACAGGAAATAACTGTAGCCAAGTACATACCCTAAGTCACTTATACTGTAAGACTCGACCATAAAGAGATGCCCATTAACCCTATCTTGCACCACTTGGGGTATATGATGAAAGAAGAATACACCACAGACACAGGGAGAATGTACCAAATGCATTATTCACCACACCACTTGGCAATTTATTCCACATGTCTAGAGTTTGTTTGTATGAAGAAAACCTTTCTAACATTTTTTGTGAAATCTTCCCTTTATAAGTATCCATGTTATTGTTGCTGTATCCATATATCTGTAGATAATGACTGGTCGTAGAGTCAACCAAGGCTCTTGGAACTGTGAAATAAGCATTGTGCATCCATCTGGCCCTATTATTATCATTCTTTTATTATTATTGTAACATGATATTTTCAAACCCACTTCAGGATTATGAGAGGGCCATTTCTGATCCTAACAATTTCTGGTGTAAGACAGAAACCAACGGCAGTCCATCACAGTGTGCATTCCACTCATACACAACTAATCACACATATGGCAGGACAACATGACAGCAACTGATGATGACAACAAAAGTACCCTGAGAAAACCTCAGCATAGACAGTCAGTGTGTACAGGGGGTAACAGAGCTTTTACAGGGAGCGTCAAATTGTTCCATCCTCGGAGATTGTAACTCCATAGCAGGGTCTACACATGTCCACACTCACATTCAGTATCACTGGGCAGGCTTGGTTGTGATGGTTAACTGCTACTTTGATGTAAGGAGAACTTGCAATCTCCATAGAAGCAGTTATTGGACATGGAGTCCCTAGCATAGCAACATAGCAAATCACTATGTTATCAACCCATCCACCCGTTTTCAAGTCAGGCCATGCCAGCCATATATATTTGGTTTTAAAATATATCTTCTCTCTATATATAAAATCCTAAGCCTAAAAGTGCAACGATTTTGTGCAACGATTTTATGCCACATTTTTATGCCACGTTTTTTGTCACATTTTAAGTTGGGCTTATTTTAAAACCTACATAAATATGTTTGGTATCATTCTTTTCAGAATTTATCGAACGTTAATGTGATGTTGTTAGATTTTCAGATTCTTATTCTGTTTTTAATTCATAAACTAAAAATATCAAGAACTCACATCCCAAGGCGAAACTTTGTGCCAAAAGTTTCAACCACGCCCAGGGCCAGAAAGACAAAGAGTAGGACAGCTGCTGTATAGGCTTTAAAATGTTCGTGGTGAGCGAGATGCAGATCATGTCCCACGGCAGCAATCCAGCAGCTGATCGAGCAAAGAGGAGGTTAAAAAAAACTTTATTTGTTTCCCATTGTATCACAGTTTAAAAGGGGGTTTCAGAGGCGCGACTGCGTCTCCTTGGGGTGTGTTCATACCCTCTCTTCACAACGCAAGAGGCAGAGACACAAAGTGGGTAGAGTGTAGCACAGGCTAGGGGTTGGCAAGCAAAGTGAGCAGGGGGGAACCCCCTAGTATATGTATACATTTACTGTATAAATGGGTTGGAGTGGTGGCTCTGAGGCTAGGGATGTGTGCCAAATCCTGTAAATGGCAGAAATGACTCCACTCTGTTGGGCCCTTGAGCAAGGCCCCTTAACCTACAATTTCTTCATCCTGGGTATGGTGTTAATCTGCATCCTGCCTTGCCAGCTGGTCCTCTAATTTACTTGAGTGTTGGTGGCAGGATTAGCACTCCTGCCACTGTAAAAAGAAACCTCACATTGTTCCAGTGTGGCTCTGAGGTGTCCCCCGCTGCACTCGGGTCCCAATCTAGGCGGTTTGTCGTGTGGTAGAATGCAGCAACACGCTATCAGCGCATGCTCCCAGCCAAACTGCATAAAGAGCAGTATGGTGGCACAATGTTAAGCATTTTGGGTTCAGAGTCAGCACATTGACATTGTGTGCTTGGAGCTAACTTTTCCTCCTGTGTCTCTATGGGTTTCTTCCAGGTATTTGGTTTTACTTTCCAAAGACATGTTGTTTAAGTAAACTGGGAACTATAAATTGGTTGGTTATATGACTGGTTTCCTGCTACCCTAATTTGGATTAAGCAGTCTGAAAATCTTATGCTTTATATACTGTATATTACAAAATGCAACAGTTTTACCTGAAAAGTAGTCAATCTAGTTGTTGGAGTGACAAGATTTGCCATTTCTCTAATATAAAAAGGAATGGATTATTAAATGCCACCGTTTTTGTGAATATTGACAAAGTCCAGGATGTTCCAGACTTAACCTGCTTCATTTTGCGGTATCTTTATTTGCCTAAAGGTCGACTGTGTAATCCAACATGTGGATTTTCTTATCTCTCGGGTATTTGTCATAACGCGGCAGTGGCTTGCTGCTGGTTTGTTACTTCTCATCTCTACAAACTTTTTCACAACAATGAAATATGACAGATTACAAAAAAAAATAAGCAAGTTTTCTCTGTTCATTTGTGCCTGACATGAGTGAATATCACACAATGGAAATATAGAAATTAATAAGGATAGCATTTATATTTACCATTTCTTAGGGTTGAGGACTGCCCTGTAATATGCTGGAGTCACTGAACCCCATCATCCACCAGCAAACATTAGGTTCTCTGCTTCTCCTTTTCTTGGATCTGATTGAAAAGTTCACCCACAATCAAAGGCTTCTGCAGTTCTCTATGTGAAGCAAAGCCCAAGTGCTTCATTTCTTGTTCTTCCTGCTGTCCTCTATGGATCTGAAGGATTGTTGGATCTTAAAATTCCTCAGTGTTTCCCTTCCTATGGTACATTCCCTCTTTTGCCAACATCTCCAGGACACAAACAGCGTGGTATGATGGTCAGCTAAAGGTAGCCCATCCACTTAAAAATGCACATCTTGAGCAAATAATGATTTTTCAAAATGATACATTTGATCACTTCATCTATCCATTCTTAACTTAACTTAATCCAGTTCAGAATCCTGGAAGCCACAGCCTGTCCTGGCAGCATTGTACACATTCATAGATGGAATGTCAGTCCATAACATGTGTATACTTTGTACTATTATTTATTCAGTATACTCTATCTTTACTTGAGCACTTTTACAATATGTAATATTAACACTTTGAGCTAGCACATACCTCTTTGGGATAATAATTGGAATACCACTTGCAGATGGGGAGGTTATGCAAACTCAGGACAGATGATTATTAAACAGAAGCTTTTACACTTTTAAACTGTCAGATTTCTTTGACCTCCACTTTCCCCAAGGCAGTGTTCAGTCTTCTACATTGATGACAATGCATATCTGGATTACTGTTTTTTAATTCTCCTGTTCATAGCGACTTTCTCAAGTCAGTCTTCATTATTCTCAACAGTCCAGTAAACCTCTTCTGCCAGCTAACACACTCTTGTACCCCCTCGTACTTCTTATAGAGGAATATTAAATCCTTTCTTGGGTTAAGGACAATATTGCTGTACTAAATGATTCAACTATGAAAAAATAAAGTGTATTACATTATACCCATAGATATGTGGACATTCTTGCAATATAATGTATAATATGCATAATTCAAATATATATTTTTAAAATTATATATGAAATATAATCCAAAATACATTCCCTATACATATAAGCTTGTTTTTTGACATTTCAACAAAAATTGCTTAAAAAGTTAGCAATTACTTACATATATATGTCTGCAATATTAATATATCTACAGTAAGACTAAAAATGTTTTTATTATAAATACAGGAAAAGTAACTGGTTATTGACTTTTTCCACATCAAAGAACCTCTATCTTTGTTCACTATTCAGGGAGGGGATGTAGAGGTGGTCCACTCCTACAAGTACCCATCGGTCCACATCAGCGGCAGGTTGGACTGGTCTCACAACACAGAGGAACTATAGAAGAAAAGGCAGAGCAGGCTCTTTTTTTTTCTCAGGAGACTGCGTTCCTTGAGTGTGGGAATCTTCCACAACTCTGTGATGGCCAGTGCAATTTTTAATGCTGTGGTGTGCTGGGCTGGTAACATCACCAGGAGGAGCCCATCGAATCAACAAGCTAACTAGAAGGGCAGGCTCAAGTTTGGGATGCACTCTGAACCCCCTTGAGGTTTTAGCAAAGGAGAGAATGACAACAAAGCCAAATACCAGTATGAACAATGCTGCACATACTTTCTCTGACACACTAACACTGAGGACTTTCAGCCATGGAATTATTCAGCAGAAGTGTGTCAAGAAACACTACTGGGGTAATTTTATAACAGCAATACACCTACATAATGCCTCACTGGGACTGGGACTGCCAAGTCAGAAATATGCTTTCTTCTTAAATTGTCTTCCTTTTTAGTCATTCTGGTGTGTATTCAGACCACAGTGTGTGCGTATATTTATTTATTTGTCCTTTTATGTATGTAACTAAATAACTTTATCAGTGATACACTTGTTAGGATTTCTTTAAGCCAGGAGATTTCTTTGAACCTGTGTTTTAGTGGATTTTTTTTAATGGTCCTTACAAAGTTTGATTTGGTTAATACACTGAATCAAATTTTTGCACTTACCTTTAACTTTAAAGTTTTTTTTTATATAGTAGAAAATTAATTTACCCCATTTCCATCGCCATTTTGTTTTTCATAGGGTGCTGCCATTTTGAGTCGCCTTTCTCATAATTTAACATTGGACCACATTTCTGGAAGTGACACAATTGAGGCCATTGACGTGATGCTATAAAGAGTGGGATGTTAGATGCATCATGATCTGAATTGAAGATATCCAGAAAAAAATGCCTTTCATGAGTATGGTAGTTAATCTATATATATATATAAAAGTCAATGTATGTGTGTGTATGTATGTTCCAGCATCACTTCCGAATGGCTGGTGCGATTTTCATGAAACTTGGTACACATGTTTCTCATTGGTCGACTAAAAATACTGTAGGGTGAAATCAACCCTAACCCACCCGCTTCTGGGTAGGGTCAGGGGTGATCTTGTGGTCTTGTAAGCATGTTATCATCCATTTGATACTCGGACTGACCACCAAAGGGCGAACTGGAGGTGACTGCCAGGATTCTTTATGTTTGAGCACCACCATATCCCTGTTGCTTTAGAAATTAAGTAGAGTTGGCCAGTTCCGAGCTTCAGCTGGATGATAACATACAGTACATACAAGACGCAAGACATGCACATTAGTGAGTCTTCATTGTTTGTTAATTTATTTTTATTTTTAAAGTTGTGTTTTTTTAATTATATTTTTCTGAAACAATAAAAAAAAAACACTTTATTTTCCTCCGGGGCAATGCTGTGTATTTCAGCTAGTAATCTGTAGATTTTCCGGTTTCTGACTTTTTGTTTCTTGTATTCCTTACTACTGTTGTGAATAGCAATGTTTATTAATTTAAAATTGTTAGGTGTGTTTGAAATTACCCAGACACCATTTTTGGTGATAACATGATGATATTTTTAATCGTTTTCAGTCCCCAACCAATCGTTTGAAGTGTTTTAGGGTTTTTGTTTTTCAGGGATTGGTTTTGTTACTGTGTTTCCTAATTATGGTGTTCATTTATGAAAGAAAGTACTGATCTCCTGGTTTATTGTCTCTCATGAAATTAGTCTCATCCCCTGATCTGATCTGTTTATTTTTGTCTTTGTGGCTTTATTTATTCCACTCTAGTACAGTACAACTACAATTTTTTCAGTTGTGATTTGGTTTTGGCAAACCTTTGGTTTTGATTCTAGTATTTAACATTTCCTCTCCCACTATCCACATTCACTCTGGTAGCCTTTTCCTGTGCTAGGCTCAACTTATTGAATTCTGCGTCCCCTGCATTGTGGTACTATAACCCTAACCTACCCTGTGATTTTTCAACAATTTTGAAAACCAAAAATTTTGATTTGGAAAAGTTAAATTTTAATACATGATGATAATCCACAAAGTTATAACAACAGATTGATACTATAGAACAAGCCATATCACTTTTAGCCTCATAGTTTTTATCATTTTCTAGTGTCCATTATGAGGACCTAATGCTACAACTGCACCATTGAGTAATATGTATCTAAGCAGTTTTTAGTGCCTGAAGCAAAGCAAAACACTTCACATGATTGTCACCATCTTCCGATCAATGAATGCATATCTTTCCTTTCCTGTAAGGCTCCTGCTTCTGGCATCAAGCACCCAAAGTCCCATGAGCATGGTGCAACCCACTCGAGGAACCTTGGCAGGTGTAGAGTTTCACTGGGGTGGTACATCTGTCTCAGTGTAAGGCAGGTGTCCTAATTATGGAAAGAAACCTCCCATGGAGCAAAAGGGCAAAAGCTGCTTTTGCCTGCTTGTACGTCTCTGCACACAACAAGCATTTGTTGTTTGAGTTGCTTTCATGGTAGAGTACAACTTAAATCCTTTCCATTTTCTACTTGATATCTATGAGAAAAAAAACAAAACTCACCTACAGCAAAAAAAAAAAAAAAAGAAAGCACAACTTGCATAAGTAGCGTAACTAGACAGCGGTATATTATGTATGTAGCCTAGTACAGTGGAACCATAGAAGTGTTGCTACCTTTTGGGAATTTGGCTCTAAAGTAGCACACTGGAAGATTTAGAGAGTGGAATAGCATAACAATGGCATATCGTAACATATATGTGTAGGCCGTTATTCCACCTAGCAGGGTTACGATGGTGGATAGGTGGTCAATTATAACAATATGCCATGTGCCTGGCCTGAAAACTGGACTTAACTCCAAAGGTTAACAAGACTTGTTTAAGAAGACTGATTATTTTGGATATATAAAGTGACCCTGAATACTTGATGTGATGACTCTGAAATGGCAATTAAAAGTTACATGTACAATACAGCCCAGCAGGCATAATGTCAAGTGGAAGAAAATGTAGAATGGGCAGTGCTGTGTGTTGGGCCAACGAGGTAGCAGCTCTACCAGACTGTCTGTTAAGGCTCATACATTAAAAACTGCTCACCTACTTTGGGTGACCAGAATGCCTTTAATATTTACACCTTACACCTTTCTATTACTTCTTCCTATCTGGGTTGCCATTGATTGCCAGCAAATCTCCAACAGTTTTTGTATTTCTTATGTACATCTTGGACAGAAAAATAAGAATTCTTCATTATATTTATTATCATTATAATCACACTGTCTTAATTTATAAAAGTGCATCACATAAAACAAGTTATTTACATACTCACTTAATCCAATTAAGGATAACAAAGGGCCAGAAACCAATCCTCAATGGTCACCCAGTCAATACAAAATAATCCTTATTTTAATGTCTTTAATTGTAAGGGATAAAATTGTTAGATCTTTTTTGTTGTTTTTTTTTTTAGTACTCAAAGTGGTCACCTTTTTGCTGTTTAAAGAAGCATGTGTTAAAGGCTGTTAAAGTTTGATTAAGCAACGCCTGACATGGCACCTCTCTGCGTCTGAGAACTGCATTTTACCCCCAGCCCCCTTCTCCCCAAAGGAATGAAGCATTTTATTTTCAGAGTTTAACCAAAGTCAGAAAAATAAGATATTCAACCAGCCATCTGCTTCCCTCTAAAAGGCTCAGCTTGCTAGACAGCATGTCGGTTCACAACAACCAATGAGTAAACTTGACATTTTGGAAAAGTGCTTTCCCTTTAGGTCAAGCAAAACCTCTGATGTCAAAAACCAATCAACCTTTTGCAATATGCCTTAATAGAAGAGGGAAAAAAACGAAATCTCTGGGTTCAAAAGTTCAGTTTTTCCCTTTTTCATATTTTTTTTTATTTAAATTCAGCTCAAACCACTGAAATATCTTTGGTCTTTGTTGTGTGGGGCTAATCCTGTCTATGAATTATAGATCTGAAGAAGGGCAAGAAATGAGCCAAAGAAGAATGCGCCTCCTCTGCCAGGGTTACCTGTGCCGTTTCTTCTTCATTCTCTCCTGGAAGTACGCATCTTTGTCTCTGCAGATGTGAACTAAAAAGGCAATTAGTTTCTAAATTACTTAGCATTTACTGTTTTTTCTCTGTCTAGGAAAAAAGTGCAGTTTTCGCACTTGGCAATCTATTTCACTGTTAAAGAAGTGCTTTTAAAGAGCCTAGTCCATCTATCAGGCTGTTATTAATTACTCTGTGTAAATATGTGGACAGCGCTATTGATGATGTATCTTAATTCTACTGCTGATAAAGCAGGATTGTGGAGAATGGAAATGCATTACAATGTGGATCAGATGTGTCCTTTAATCTGCCAAACTGAGCATTTTTTTTGGCAATTTAATACATCCCTTAATGCTCAGCACTGATTGTGTTTGATAAAACATGTTGAAGCTTCACTTACGACTTTATCACATTTCTTTAACTGTGACGTAAAACCATATGCTGCCTCTGTATAGATTAGCTTAAGGTTTAGTGGCAGAAAATTAGCTTCCTGCTGTGGGCTCCAACCTCCTACCCAGTGTGAATAAACTTATTGAAATTTGAAATAATGTAAAGTGAAAAAGACCTTGGCTATTTGTGGGATCACTGACAGGAAAACGAGAAACAAGAAAGACTTTAGATGGCTACCTGACAATCTTCTTTACTGTTTTTAGCCTTTTAAGCAATGGTGTGTACTCTGGCTTAGTGATAGTGTCTCTGATGTGGGTACACAGGAGCCTGGTGCCTCTAGATGGAAGTCCTGCCGTCCATTGTCTGGAGAAACCTCTTGCATGAGTGCTCCACCAGAGCGCTCTAAATGCTAGCGGGTGGTACCGTCTCCTGGTATTCTGTTGATAGGGATATGGTTCTGAGAGTCCATTAAAGTCCATCGAACCAGACATCTTTTAACTAATACTAAGTGAATGTGCCAACAAATAAGCCATGGTGGTCCAGTGGTTATACTTCTCCATAAACCTGGGTTAAGTTCTTGTGCACAGCTGTTGTCTTTGCAACGTTTTTCATGTTCTCCTTTGTCTAGATCCGGGCCTGGTGTGACATCCTGGTTAGCCATATCTCTTTCCCAGATGAAGTGGTGAGAGGTATGGAGGTTCTAAGGCCCTTAAGGTTCACCCTGCTGTTCCAGACCACCTAGTAGAGTCTTTAACAGATATGGCTACCTGTGTCAGGTCATTGTATCACAGACCTGTATTTATCATCCCTTAACCCTTCTTAGCCCCTAAGTTGACACCATCCACATCCAAATTTGAACATATGAGACCAAAAAGAGGTATGAATATGGACTAAATTCATTTTAAAAGAATTTACCATATTTATCAAAGCACATAAATAAAATATAAAGCTAAAAGACTAAATACAAAATATAAGTAAATATTAAATACAATATTCTTACACCAGTTCACCATTGATACAAAGCTTTTGAAGTAAAGACAGGACTCTTGACCATTGATGGAGATGGAGAGACAGGCTTCAATTTAAAAGCACAGCATTATGGGAAGGCATTTTCTGTTTATGATGTCCGGTGATTTTTCTGGAAGTAAACATCGAATAATATTTAACCAAATAATGCACGTGTTTTGCACATTTTGAGCATACAGCTGGATAACACACATACAAATTACACAACACTAGTAATTTTTTTTTCTATTTTCCATAGACTTTTGCATATAATTTACTGTAGAATAAGTCACCATTGGGTTGTATTATATCATAAACCTTTTTCTCTCCCCTTTGCAAGAAAACACATGATTAAACTATATTTCCTCAACCATCATTACAGACTATACAGGTTAAGTATGATATAACAAGGATATCATTTTTGGTGGATTGTGTCCTTTACAATGGCTTGAGAATATATGGATTTAAATTAAAGTATATAGGGTAGTACCAAATCATTGAAATAATGTATTAACTATGAATCCATTAACTAAAGCTCTTTCTTTTATGAATAACACAAAAAAACTATCATTTCTAAGAGTAACAGATATGATCATCAGTACCATTGCCATATATTAATATGCAGTTTAAAACCTGTAAGGTGACCAAAGTGCATTAAAGCAGCAGTGGTTAGTGCTGTCATGTCACAGCTCCAGATGTTAGGGTTCAAATCCTAGTGAGGTCACATTCTGTGAGGAGTCTGCTAATTTTCCCAATGTTCACACGAGGTTTTCTTCTACTTAATATCCCAAAGATGTGCAGGTCAGGTTACAGCTGTAAATGGCCCCATCACTAGTGTGTTCCAAAATGAAGCAGCGCAGCCTTCAGGTTTGGTTGCTTCCTTGCACCTCGTACTATTAGGATAACCTCTGGCACTAAATAACAAATAATAAAATGAACAATAAAATAAGATGGTCTGGGAAAAGAAAGCATTAAAATACTTTCAGGAGTAGAAAAGATTGTGTCAGTTTCTGCTACAGTGTGCTGTTTTCAAATTCCGTTTCATAAGACTGAAAACCTGTTTTACAAAAAATGTTATGAGGCCGCCCTTTTACCAGGCCATTTCAACAAAAATTATTGAATATTATACTGAATGGGTGCACTCTGAGTCTTTAAAGTAAAATTTTAATCACAAGAGGCAATGCAAGTATCTTCAATAACTTCAGTCAGTGCACAGTGTCTGCTCAATTCCAAAAAATCACTTAGGAACATCAAAGATGATCTTAGCAAAATGTTATAAAATTATTTTCAACTTGATTTTGCTATATCTAACATTACTCCAAAATGTGATTAGAAGCCACTAAAGAAGATGTATCTTTTCATAAAACTATTAAATACACCTTTACTATAAAAATATATATATAAATACCTGGGATAAATGGAACTCATAATTTCAAAATTGGCAAATGTATCATTTAATTCTACTATATGCAGAGTTTGATGTTATACTCTACACTCTTTAAAAAGCGAGTAGCATGCGTTGTGACAAAGTTTCCAGGTACCTAATACAATATTTTCTGACCCTTTTAGTTCATTGGACAAATCTGCAAGCATAATCAGCTGAACATTCATGTCTTTAGGATTTGAAGGAAACCAGAATATCTGAAAAAAGGCCCAAACAGACTCAGCAAACAAGCAGGCGCCATACAGACATAAACTAGGTGTAAGTTTTCAGTTTATTAGATTTTCAAAGTCCACACTATGTAATGCTTAACTCTCCTTACACTCTTAAACATTAAGTTGCTGGAGTGGTTCTACAGAGCGACTACGCGGAGAGCCCTTTTTTGTTCCCTAAAGAACAGTCTACATGAAGGTTCCAGAAAACTCCTTTGTTTTCCGTAAAATACTCCATAAATAATCATACAGAATAGCAGATTTATAAAATATCAATAGGTGCTTGACTTGAAAACAACTCTAACTGCATATAATCACACAGGCTACGATCAGTTTTCCTTGATCTATCACCATTCTATAAGTAGCCTACTATATTAAAGATTTCTTATTTTTCCACATATTAGGAACCTTTACAAAACCATAACATTTCATATACAAAGAACCTTTCACAGAATGAAATGCTTCTTTATCAAGCAGCAGTTCTATGAGGAGCCACACAACCCAGTAAAGTGCCATTTTAGAACCATTATTTTTAAAAGTGTAGAACTTTTGGGTCAGATGCATCATTCTTCCTCTTCTTTTAGCTGCTTCCATTAGGGATTTCCACCCATCACCTGCATGTCCTCTCTCACCACATCCATAAACTTTCTCTTAGGCCTTCCTCTTTTCCTCTTCCCTGGCAGCTCTATCCTTAGCATCCTTCTCCCAATATACTCAGCATCTCTCCTCTGCACATGTCCAAACCAACGCAATCACACCTCTCTGACTTTGTCTCCCAACCGTCCAACTTGAGCTGACCTTCTAATGTACTCATTTCTAATCCTATCCATACTTATCACACCCAGTGCAAATCTTAACATCTTTACCTCTGTCACCTCCAGCTCTGTCTCCTGGATTTTGGTCAGTGCCACCATCTCCAACTCATATAACATAACATAAAAAAATACAAAATAAACAGTGTCTTGCATGCAGGCCTGGAGACCACCACCTTACAAGCTCAGACAAGGTAAGTAATACCACCCTGGGATGAGAGAGGGCAATGTTGATATTTAGCATTTTGCCCAAGTCCAGATCTGAAGCCCAAGGAGGTTGCCTAACACTCTCCATTCTCCACCCAGACTGCCATGTCCCTTCTAGCGAAGCCACTGTAAAAACAAATACGGCCCAAAGAGTGGTGTCAGAATTTGACCCAGCATTCCCAATGATGAAGACTTATTGTCAATAGCAAGAAGCTGCACCACTATTTTGGTTTTGTTTTATGAACTTATTAAAAGGGATAACCTGGTTGGTGCCCCCCAACATCCCTTTTTGTTGCTATGGGTCTCTATCTCGGTCACAACAGTTAGTATTTGGATCGATTATGAGTCTCCATATGTATAATATAACATTTTCAGACCTACTTAATCCAATTCAGTACTGTGCAGGCAACACTGGGCACAAAGCAGGAACCAACCTCAGACACAGTGCCAGTCCATCACAACCTCCATTTTTCCTCTTATATAGTTTCACTGAATTCACATTTAATCACCTCTTGCACCAAAAGTCAGAAAGTTGCATAAATTGCAATCATCCCTATAAGACAAATAGCGACTGTGAGCACTGAAAATTGTTTAAGAAGGTGAAAGGATATCATTAAGAAGTTCTGAAGATTGTAATAAATTATAAAAAGTGCAAGTAAAGTGGCCTGCTCAAGACTTAGGGAGACGCCACCCTTTAGTTTAAGAGCCCATATAACAACAACATTTATTTATTTAGCACATTTTCATACAAATGATGTAGTGCAAAGTCCTTTAAGGATGAAGTGAGAGAAAACAGACAAAATATAAAAAATAAAATTAATACCAGGAAGGACAGAAAAAAAAAGCTCCAGACGGCTGGAGTAAAAAAAAAATCTACAGGGGTTCTGAGGCCACAAGACCACCCAGCACCCTTTAGGCATTCTACCTAACAAAAATGACCCCAATCAGTCCTCATGGTTTACAGACTTCACATGGAAGAACTTGACGATGATGGTCATGTGGACCTCTGGCCTTCAATCCATCAATGTTGGGATATCAAGGTGCTTTGATCAGGTGGTGGTGACTTACATCGCCACCACAGAAAAACAGAAAAAGAAGAGCAGAGAAAGTAAGGGTTAGTACGGATTTTGGAGCCACCATGAATGATAATGATAATTAAATGCATATACAGAATATCAGGATTAAATTAAAATGAAGCTATGAGAAAGCCATGTAAAATAATGAGTTTTTAGCAGTTTTTTAAAGTGCTGCACTGTATTAACCTGGCGAATTTTAGGTGCATAAACCTATATATAATATAGTATATTTTAAGAATTGCTGCCTATCACATTGATATTTTCCTGTCAATGTCCATATGCCACAATATGTATATACCCTGCACATGCTGTAGGCCACCTCTTAAAACAAAAGTAATCACAAGAGAAAGCAATCTCTGGAACAGCAACCTACCATACCGACTCAGGCTGTGGCTAAAGTGATTGAGGGAGGACGTAATTGAAAGGGAGGCAGCAAAACAATGAGAGGCTTTTTCAGTGCAAAATGTTTTGACTTTATTGTGGAGCTGGGAAAAGTTAACAAGCAGGTTTTCACTGCCAATACCACCTAAGCTGATGGTGATGGAAGAGTGAATGTGCTCTGTGCAGCAGGCAGCTTGCCTATAATATGACTGACCACTGTAACATTCTTGCAGCTCGAAATTTATCTAGTTTAATGATGTATGCTGGTCCAATATAATATTATTTAGATGCTTTTACTTTTATAGCACATGTGGCTATGCTGGCTGAGGTCTGTATAAAAAGCAAGAAAACATTCAACACCAAAAAATGTTATTAAACAGGCTAACAGCTATCTCACCATTTAGGAAGACCAGATGGGTGGCACAGTGGTAGTGCTGCTGCTTTGCAGTAAGGAAAATATGGAAGATTGGTGGTTCAGTTCCACCCTGTGTGGATAGTGCTTTGAGTACTGAGAAAAGCGCTATATAAATGTAATGAATTATTATTATTTGTTTGTTGTATGTCTGTCAATTTGTATAAGCCCTGGGATTATGTATGGGCAGGTAAGCAACAATTTGTTTTGCATAAGACCACTTACAAAGCACTGCACGATGACAGCACCACAACCAGATGGACCTGCTGAATAGGATGGGTACACAGTGAAAGTAAAAGTAGCCAGTAAATTCCATGTGACACTATGTGAATGTACTGTTTTCACAGCTCAACAGCAGCTTTGAGAGAGAGAATGCAATCAGACAATGGTAGAGACAGACCAGAATTCAAGCAGGGGCTGTAACTGGCAAGAATACATTTGAGCAAACTAAGATCAGGACATGTAGCCAAAATCATTGTCAAAGAACAGAGCAAGAAGTCAAAAGACAAGAAAGAAACATTTAACTAGTGCCAAAAAAATCCATCATACTTAATAATCAGAGGGCAGAAAAAGTTGTCATAACCAGTAACTGAGAAACTAACAATAAGAAACATGTGTAAATCAAACACAGAGACAAAGTCAAAGGTTTGAGGGGTCCCCCACCATATACTGTAGGTGTCAGATGGATCAAATACGTCTTTACAGACTGGAGACCAAGACAGAATTGAGTATAACAAAGAGAAGGCGGTATATTTGATCAGCTGAAGGAAGTGACGTCATGTTTCTGCGGGATTCTAGAACTGAAAGTGACATCAGAAGAAGGTGGGATCTGGTGGACCGGGACTGGTAGTGATATTATCTGGGGACCGGAAGTGATGGTTATGCTGAGGGTTCTTCTGTTGTTCTGCAGAGCAAGAGAGGAAAAAGAGTTAGAGGACAGCACCATCCTCTGGTCCAGTGGGGAAATACACTTATTTTAGCCCGTAAACTTTCTCCTAATTGCACGTGTGTAACACATGCTAAACCATTTTATGAAATCTAATTCTTAGACAGGAAGGAGGTGTAAAACACTGGCCTTTATGCCATCACAGTAATAACAGCACATGTTGCATCCTGGTTGTCAAGCCTAAAAACGTCAAAGCAACTGTCAACAAAATGATCCTAGAATGATGGTGAAAATCGCATTACGGGAAAAACTAAGTTATACTGGTATAAAAGTATGAGAAAAATAAAATATCAATAGATTCATTGTGATTGAAATCCCCAGAAGCTATATGTTAAATACCAAGGAACAGTTCGGAAAAAAAAATGAAAATCATAATCCTGATATTGACATTAAAAGTATCAAGAAATTGAGAAAGTAATGTATTCCAAATTTAAAATAAGAATTAAATTTGTTTGTTAAGTCTTTAAGGAAGCCAAGGTGATCTTAAAGATAGACATCAGGGCACAGTTTCAGAGAAGGGGGTGCCACTCAGCACAAAAGGGTACGCTTTGGAATAATGAAAAACTTGAGACAGGAAGTCTCGGTTGTTGCCAAGTTTTGTATGGTATAGTAGGCAAGATCACTATCTTACTGTAGGCTACACAGCAATATTAAATGAACATTAGACAGTGCATAAATGAAAAAGTTTCCAAAAATACACTATTAGGCATTATTTTAACACTAATCTAAGTATTCATTGAATACTGATAGTTACACTATTCACATTAAACAATACATGAACATTCACTCCTTCGGCATAACCATCTTATTAACTCATAAGAACATGGCACAGGTCCATGGCTTTAGCCAAATTTGATATAATTACCAAAATATCAGTTTTAAGGTCATCAGTAGCAATAACAAGTCAGGGGTTCATTTGCAGTTTCAACTATTTAAAGCTTTATATATTGTATTTAATCCAGAATTTCTCAACCATCAAATATTTGTGACCCGAGTTTTCATAACAGTTTTAATCCCGTCTCCCTAACGTTTTTTTGAAACCCTAATAAAACGTATTCCTATATTTTTTGCTGCCGATACACTGCTACAAGTTTTATTATACCTACTTAACTTTTATCAACATTTATCTAACTCTATATTTATTTTTCTAGTATCAGAATGTTGTTTAAGTTAGTTTGTTTTGATTTCAATAGATGTATTTTTCATATTTTCGATTCTTGTTTTCTTTTTTTCACATCTTCGCGCCCCCTTTTTTGTTTCTTGGGTGTGCCCCACAGGTTGAGAACCGCCTATTTAGTCCAATAAGTTAGGTGACTAACACCTTTAGGCCGACTTTTGACGGTAATTATAGTGGCCCCTGAACTACAGGACTCTGTTTTCTAATGAACACTCCCTGTTGCACTCCTAACTCTTGTACAATCTCTTCAGCTCCAGCTTTGGCTCGGACATGCTGTCTTAATTCTGCCATCTTAAACACTCCTGCACTCCCTCAGACCTGAATTAACTCCCTGCATCTCCTGCATATTTTAGCTAAGCCAGTTATGGTCACCTTTACTGCTAAAACAGTCTTGATCATCCATATCTAAAGAAAAACAGTCTTTACAAGGTGTTCCTTTACAGGAAATTAATCTGCTTTTTGTAAGGTTCAACCACACATTATTTTCTAAGTGAAATTAACACAACAGGCCCTCGGTCACAATATTCCATTTCATGCATTACCTAATTTTTAAAACTAATGCTGCTAATATTGTAAATACAAACCTGCAATCAGTTCGGACACTGAGGGGTGCTGTGATGCCACATTTCTTTTCCAGCAAGCCATTAAGTATTTTTTATTTGATCTTTTGGATTAAGACCTGGTACAATAGAATTAATATACAGGGTACTAAGTAAATTATGAACCTGGAATGAAAAAGGCCGGCTATTTTCCAATCTCATCTTTTAGTATTATACACAGAAAATGGGATTAATATGAAATATTGCCCACCTGATGATGTCCCACTAGTTCAAAAGATGAATTTAAATGTCAAAGACCAAACAAGCAGTACGCTTTTTTAGTGAGGAAACAACCCACACATTGGATTTTTTAAAAAGAAAGGTAAATGAGGAGAGCAGTGGGCTGAAATATTCCACAGCAGGGAGAGAAAATTACACTTGGATTTTCGAAAAGTGGAAACTGAAGTGAGCAGGTCTAAAATGTAAGCAGATTCCTTACCAGTGGAGTCCAGCGAGCACAGGTGACTCTAAACTGGCCCAGTATGAAAGAATACACATCCTGCAATGGACTGCTTTTTAGTCTGAGGTTGATTTCTGACTTGTGATGATTGCCAAGCACTCATGAGTTTGTCATGGTAAGAGTGGGTTTGAAAAATGCAAAGATGGATGTTACAAACTATTTTATTAGGCCAGAGAATATAATTAAAGTAATTTTCATAAGAGAAAAAAAATTAACTTGTAGAAATTGGAAGTGCCATTTTGAATGGAATCAAGACTTGTCATTAATCTCCAAAATCTGCTCAGTACTGATAGGAGAGAAGCAAATTGTACAGTGAAATATCCATCCATCCATCCATTTTCCAACCTGCTGAATCCGAACACAGGGTCACAGGGGTCTGCTGGAGCCAATCCCAGCCAACACAGGGCACAAGGCAGGAACCAATCCTGGGCAGGGTGCCAACCCACCGCAGGACACACACTAGGGCCAATTTAGAATTGCCAGTCCACCTAACCTGTATGTCTTTGGATTGTGGGAGAAAACCCACGCAGACACGGGGAGAACATGCAAACTCCACGCAGGGCGGACCCAGGAAGCGAACCCGGGTCTCCTAACTGCGAGGCATCTGATTCAGTGTGGGGCCCAGATTAGAAGTACAGAATATAGAACTTATTATAAGACAACAGAACAAGTTCAAGTCAGTTTATTCTGGTGGGGGCCACAGTGTCAGACCATCCTATCTCAAGTTCCTCCTGGGGAATTCCCAAATACCCTCAGAGATTTCATTCCAGTAACTCGTCTTGGGCCCAGGTCTTCTTTCAGTGAGCTGTTACTGGTGCACCTTCTGTTAATTGCCCAGATTCAGAGAAATGGAAATGCACACATCATTCAGGCTCAAAACAGAAATTACATAAAACTCATGGAGCAGAGGTTTGTAACAACGCAATTTACAAGGATGCCAAAATCAGACATCCTTCCTTTATGCTCTTATATAATATTAATGTTCAGAATTGTAACAGATAACAGTATTTTTGGCCATTTGTGCCTTATGATGAGCTGCTTTGTGGTATGCTGGGTTGTCACATGGTTGGGCGTTGATTGCCAATGGATAGAACGTGAGGCATTGGTGGAGGAACTGTTACACTTGTCCTGAGCCTGGGATGCTGGGGAGCCCATGATGGTCTTTGTAGAAATCCATTGTGTTTATAGATGTTGCCATCAGTAACTACATTACTTTGTAACAACATTGGCTGGCTCGATCTTTGTGGGTGTGCATGCTCCCGCAGCTGCTTTGGGGGGTTGGTGAAGTAATTGGGACGAGATATACCTGCACGTGTGGATGCGGCCTCTCTCAGTTGCGTCATCAGCTTTCTGCAATGCTCATTCAAGACACTGCACCAAAGGAGGCATATACGGAGGAGCTAGCATGAGAAAAGGGGTCAGAGAGAAATCAAAGAATCTGGGAGAATGATTGGGAGCAAGAAAGTAAGAAAGGCAGAGGTTGATAGAAGGGATGACAAAGGCAACAGGCATTCAAGCAGTGTGCAGGTGGATGGTGGCTGGCAGCCGAGAACAATGGCCCCAGGGGGAGTGTAGGACGGACACTCGAAAGGTGCTTAAGGGGATCGGCACAACTGAACTGCAGTGACAAAAGGCTCAAAGTGGGCTCCCGTGTAAGTCCGAGGAAAGGCAGCGGAAGACGAACAGAGCGAGGTGAGGTTCGTAGCGGCATGGCAAATGTGCTGAAGAAGCCAGTCACATCAAAGTGCCTGGATTGAGGGGTGACGTGCCTGTCGGTAGGACGTCTCATTCTGCTGATAGATCCATAATGGGTGAGCCAGAGAGACATCTGTTTGTAGAAGGAGGCACCAGGACTTACATATCTTTCACTTTACATGTTGTAAAGATTTTACCTGCCGCAGGTTTTAACTTTGTTTTACCTGAACATATTTGTGGATATTTTAACCTTCTGGGAATTGCTCCAGTATTAAAGGATCATTTATTGGGATTTTAAGTACACTATTTAATAGGAACACTGTTTATTTTAACTGTTTTTAATAAAAGCACATTTGCACATTTATGCACCTACCCCTTTCTCTGTGTGAGTGTCCTCATCTGCTGGCTCATCCCTTGGGTATGTTAATGGTGGTAGTGGGTTCAAGAGGCTCCCCAGAAGGACTCGGTAGTGAGCGGCTGACCCGCACTGTCACAAGAATCACCAAAAAGGATACAAACAGAGTGGTGCATATGATATTATTTATATTTATTTTCAAAATGCATTTGATAAGGTGCTACGTGAGAGGTTGGGTATCAAACTGAAAGAGGTGGAAGTTCAGGTTATAGGGTATAAATGGGTGCAAAATTAGCTAAACACATGAAGCAGAGGGTTATGGTGAGACGAACTCTATCATACTTGGGTGATGTTAAGAGTGGTGTCCCTCAAGGGTCAGTGGTAGACCCGCTGCTATTTTTAATACATAAGCTTAGACACAATCTGGATAGGAATATAAATAACAAGCTGGTTCAGTTTGCAGATGATGCCAAGACAGTTGGATTGGCAGATAATCAAGAATCTGTTGAATCATTAAAGATGGGCTTGGACAGCATACAGGCTTGTGAAGATTTGTGGCAGGTAAAATTTTATGTAAGCTAATGTAAAGTATTACATATTGGAAGTGGAAATGTTAGATTTAAATACATGAAGGGAGGCCTGAAAATTGAAAGTACACAATATGAGAAGGAATTCAGGAGTCACAGTGGCTATCAATATCCAGACAGTGTGCAAAAGCCGTTAAGAAGGCTTTTAAGTTATATAATATAATGTGTGGAATACAAGTCAATGGAGATTATTCTTCAACTATATAATGTACTGGTGAGGCTTCACCTTGAGTACTGTGTGAGGTTTTGGTCTCTAGTCTACAAAAAGACTGGAAAGAGTCTAGAGAAGAGCATCTAGACTTAGTCACGGGCTACAAGGTATGAGCTAAAGGATTAAAGATTAAAGGAGTTTAATCTTTTAAGTTTAAGCAAATAGGGATTATGAGGTAACATGATGGAAGCGTGGGGCCAGGCTGTTAGTTTAAAATGAGTTCAATAAGAATACAGGGACACAGTTGGAAACCTGTTAAGGGCAAATTCTACACCAGTGGTAGGAATTTTGTCTTTATACAGAGAGCTAGACACATGGAACGAGTTACCAAGTAGTGTGGTAGACAGTAGGGCGTTAAGGACATTCAAAACTCGACTTGTTACCATATTTGAAGAATGAAATGGATAGGAATGGTGAGTTTTGTTTGGCTGAATAACCTGTTCTCATCAAAATTTTTCAAATGTTCTAAAGCCATAATGTCTGCAGTTCAGTGGAAAGAGTACACACTTTGTTGAATGATTTTTAAGGGCATCTAATGGCAGCTATGAAAAGAATGAAATAGTCTGCACTCTTATTCCTGTCTGCGTCTGCCATCACAAATATTGGCTTTCCAATGAATTGTCAAGGGATATGGGGCGGGGGGTACGGGGGGAGGGTTACTTTTTAAACAAGGAGTAAGAAATGAATTAGATTTCTTAAAAAAAATTGTAAAAATGTTTTCTTCACTTGCTATGTGAACGGTGATCAGAAAGCAAGTCAGTACTGACAGAAATGTATTCTTCCATTTGGGAAAACAGTTGGGTTGTTAAGGCAGAAATGACATTAACCTTCACCTTACTGCATGTGGAGAACAAGGAAAAATGTTTAAAGAGAGAACATTAGTTTTGTGGTCAAAGGAGGAAGCGGCTCGTGTGCTTATCTCCCAGAGGAGGGGAAGAGTGAGTGGGAGATCAACAGCAAATCGATGAGGGACTGAGCTTTGTGCCCTCTGGGAAAACAATATATATTCCCTGGCATTGAAACTTATTGTCCACGAGGCATCATTTAAATAAGATCTATATAGCATTTACAAAAGGCCACACAAGGGCACAAAACAAATTAAATTAAAGACGGGCTGAGCACTTCATTCATATCCTTGTGCAAACTGGCTATATACTGTATTTACAACAGAGAAACAGATTTCTAGATTCAGAAATGGTCTCTCATATGCAAGGCATGAGTTGAAACCAAAACTATTGTTAATTCCAGTTAACAAATAGCTGAGTCAGTCATAATCTAGAGCCTGGAGCTAAATATGACAATTTATTTTATCTCTCACATGTGCTATGGACTTATCTCCTGCAAGAGTGCAATATCAGCAAATGAGAAGTGTTAACTATCCCAACGAGATGCTTCTCTGTTTTCAGAGTTCAACCAAGAATGCTAGAAATGTTAGAATTAGATACTGTAAGGTGTCAGAGAGTGTAGCAACACTTTTGAAGCAATTGTCCAAGTTCACATTTATTGTTAAGTACTTAGCACAATGAAATTCTTACTTGTACAGTATGTGTCACACAGACACCTGTACAATACAAACAGACTCCCACAGGTGATCCATAATCAACCGCTGACATGCTGTCCTAAAAACTATAAACCATTTATTGAATTATCCTTCTATCTATGTACCACTCACAAAAAACACTTTTCAGATTTCGCACAAATTTTCCTGGGCAGTGTTTAGCACAGAGCTGAACACCATGTGAAAATGAATTGAGTGCTAAACATGCAGAAATGAATGCTGGGAATATGTAGATAAGAACAGAAGAACACCAGAAACTCCAGTTTGCACAATCTGTGTAAAGAATCCAAATTTTAAGGCTGATGCAAATATGTTTGTTTATATCCACGTTACTGCATTAATTTTCCCATTACATTTCGGCAAACAATCACAGGTGCAATTTTTATATCTCCATCGCTTGGCAAACTTTAGATATTTTTATATTATTTGGTATTTATTTGTTGCACGCAGTTTTTACACATGGTCATTTTACTTGGTCTAGAGTAACCTCAAAATCAAAAGTTAAAACAAGAAATCTTCATAGAGATAAACAAGGAAAACAAATTCTAAATGAGGACAGTGTTTATTCAAAATATTTTGCATAAGGAAGTATTTTCTGCTTGAATATGTTATTTAATTTGTTAAGAAGTTACATGATATTATATATACAACAGGCATTTAAGCATACAGGTTATGTGTACTGTATATTATGAATGGCACTATATAGGCACCTGACCCGACACAGATTGACAACGTAGGCACAGGTAAAAATAAAAACAAAAAGATTTATTTTCTTCTGCTTTCTTCTTCTTCCCTGTGTCTCTCAGCTACAGCACAGTCCCACAATGCACCACACAAAACAAATCAAAAATATTCTTCCTCCAGTCCTCCTAGGCAGCTTCATCGTCCTCCTCCAGACTCTCACGCCTCAAGTAGTGGATGCAGGCTCTTCTTATAGCCCACCCAGAAGTGCTCCAGGTGCTCGTTGACCTACTTTAGGCTGCACTTCCGGTTGTTGCCGCATTCCAGCCCACACAGGCTCATTAAGCCATGCAGCTACCCTGGCTGTGGCCACGGAGCCCAATAGAGATGAGCTCTGGTGTTCCATAATTGTGGCCCCGATGTAACCCAAGGGGTCTGCCACCAAGCATTCCAGGGAATGCAGTGTGCACCCCATGTCTGCTCCCCTAGATCCAGTGTCGAAGGAGCGCTCCGGCCGGGCATGGGTCCCAGCCGTCCGCCCCAATATATTGCTAGGGACAACATGCTGGGACCGGCATCATTACTTGGATGGGATACCCATAAAATTGAAGGACGGGGGGAGCAATAGTTTCTTGCTTATTGTCTCCACCCGTATGCTAAATGGCAACAGCCCCGGATATTAGTGCCCATTTAGATACCTGAAGGGAATGCTGGGAATTGTGCAGCCCTGCTGTGGTCCTTGGGTACCACAAGAGGTTACTGCAGGGAGTTATGCTCCCTACTATTTGGGCCCAGTAGTGCTTCAAATGGGCGAAGCCCAGGCACCGGAACTGCTCCCCGGTCTTTTATAAAAGTGACTACACTGCTTTGTCCAGCTTGTCCAGGTGAATTGGAGCTGGAAATGGAGACAGGCAACACTCACTTTGGAGGAGCAGCAGTGGAGAGTTTGAGAGAAAGACAGAAGAAGAGACAACCTGTGAACATTTTATACCAGGCATATTTGTAATAAACCCTGCTTTTATTGAACAGGGGACTGTGTTCTGTGTTTGTATTTGGGGTTTGGGGCCTAGTGGCACCCCCTAGCTTCCACAGAGACACATGTAAGCATACAAGTTTATTATCCGTAATTATCCATATTCTCATGTTTTTTTTTTTGCAGCCATATGCGCTGTGCACCTGTCCAGCATTTCAGATTTGTCTTCATGGAGTGTTGAATGTGCTGATATGGGTAGTTTAATTATATAGTTGGGAGTTTTTTCAACCAATGAAACCAAAGAAGTGGGCTATGCAGTTATATCAGGGTGATTTTTTCAATGGGGGAATTATCCCATTCAGTTGGAATATTTGTGAATATTGCAATGATGTCAAGGAGCAATTTGAAAAGTAGATGAAGAAATGTGATAATTACAAGAAGCAGATACGGGAATGGACAGACACAAAATCTATTGTGAAACAAACAGTAGTAAAGAAATAAAAGTAAAAAATATGAAAATAAAGAAAAAGTCAAATAAATGAAATAATAGCACTCCATGCAGCCTATTTCTTCCAAATACCTAAAAATCCGAAAGACAATAGGTAAAGTTAGTAAGAATACTCATGACACACTGTTTAATATGGCTTACCAGCCCTCATCTGACCAGCAGAAGAGTATGTCTGCATGGGGGGCCCTTTGATGGACTGGCACCTTATCCAGGGACGTTTCCCACCCTGTGCCCATCGTTACAGAAATAGGCTTCACCTCATGACACTGAATTTCATTAAGCAGATTAGAGATTTTTTTTCCTTTTGTTATGTTACAACATGTTATAACACCATAATTAAAATTCACCGTAGTTTAAAATAAAGTTTGTAATTCTACCTGAACACATTTGGGTGAAACTTACCGACTTTTTTTTTTTTTTTTACAAAAAAATCACCTTTAAATTTGTGAATTTTGGAATGTTAGCTCATCCTTGTTTTGCTTGTTGAAAAGCAGAAGAGGCAAATATGTGGAGTTAGCAGTAGTAGTTCAGACACCACATACACCAAACCAGGTTTCAATTGTTGAGAATTATGCAGGGGGAATCAGGAATATCTTGTTAAGAGAATCCTTTCCACATCAGACATAATAAAAATCTGCAATGTACTCTACTTCAAAATAAATTACAAAAGTAAAACTCAAGTAAAATTTAAATAACTGAATGGGGAATATAAAGGGTCGGTTGTGGTGTACCTGAGATAGTATTGTATTGTTACTGAATCAAGACCAGACTGCATAGTGTACTTCTAGCAGGGGATGATCTTGAGGTCTGAGCGTATAATGAACAATGGAAGGAGATCAGGATTAAGTTTAACTAATCCAGCAACTAGTCCTGCTTTGGTCTGATGGTTATTTTCTGCACAGTCAGCTGAGTGTCTAATTGCATGTTAACAGCGGTGCACCAGAAGTTAACAACAGGCAAAAGTTATTTAATAACTCAATATATGTTGGACCTTATTTGTTAATTGCAGCACAAACTATACACTAGAGCACAAGCTCTAAACAATCCATGTTGCGGAAAATACTTTAATAAACTCAGAAATTAAAGTAGCATCAAAGAAACATCTTTCAATGTGCACTTTACTAAAATGATTTGTATCTTTTGCAGTTGGTTCTAAATTATGTATTTGAATCTATGTGCTTTATCATAACCATAACAGTCTGTATGATGTATGCAGGTATTCATTTTCACGCATTACCCACCATACTAAGTTTATTATTTCTGCTCATGAGGCGGTTTCAGTTAGTATGCACTTTTCTTCAATACAGATTTAAGATGGACACTGCAATGGCAATTGATCTTAATACGTAGTGTGAACCCCAGGGACGCTTCAGCCACCCCAAAGCAGCTAGTCTTGATCTGCTCCTGGTATAAAATTTAAGTGCACACACTATAGTGCTAAACCAGCCATAAATATGTATTAAGACATGATCTTCTCGGGATGGTACCCTGCCAAACGCGCTAAACCCAACCATATATATGTATTAAGATGATCATCTCTTGATGATACCCTGCCGAATGCATATGAGGTGTGATCTAAAATACGGTGAATGTTTTAAAAAAGAAACATTTATTGCAGTAAAAGAATAACTACTACTCACCCTCAAAATACTCACCTCCACTTCGAATGCACTTATCCCAATGCTCCTGCCACTTTGCGAAGCAGTTCTGGAAGTTTTCTTTCGAGAGTGTCTTTAGTTGGATTGTTCGGGCCTGCCTGGATGTCCTCAATGGATTGAAATTGTTTGCCTTTCATGGCCTTTTTCAATTTAGGTAAGAACCAGTAGTCGCACTGTGCCAGATCCGGCGAATAAGGTGGATGCGGACACAGCATAATGTTTTTATTTGACAGAAATTGTCATATTAGAAGGGATGTGTGACAAGGAGCATTGTCATGATGAAAAATTAAACTGTTTCAACATTTTCCTCGGCTATTGATGTTGAAGGACATCCTGATCTTTTCTTGTCTTCAACCGAATCAGATCCATTATGAAATCGATCAAACCACTTGTAAACAGTCTTAATTGTCGGTGCAGTGTCACTATAAACCGGTTTTAACATCTGATGGGTTTCCTGAGCTTTTGGCAATTTGAAACAAAATTTCATGTTAATGCATTGCTCGATATCCATTAACGCCAAACTTGAAAAACACTCTTGAACTCAACAGTGGCTCACAAACGACTGATAGTATTAAGCAAGTTGAAACTTGATACAAACTAGGCTCTAAGATGGACATGTCAGAACCTGTATTGAATTCATTTGCGTTGCTCTTGGATGGTGTTCTGCATCAACATTCACCGTACGTTTTGATCACATCTCGTATATGAAGTTAACATGAGTGTTGAGATACCTAATTTAGTGAAGCATGTGACTGCCAAGATATGGCCACAGTAGGTAAGTTTCGCACATGCTAAAAACAACAGGAATGATGTCTGACCAGATTGCCAGTGGAAACTTCAAAACTAAGAAAAAGCTTTTCCTGTTAAAGTTGTTCTGAACTCCTGAAATTGTTAGAATGATGAGTCTTGATAAGAGAGTAACAAGACTCTCTTATAGCATCTGACAACAAAGAAAATATTTTCTCAATCTTTACATCAAATTAGCATGCATTTAAGATATGGATGAAATAAAACTTGAATGAAATAGTGTCAACAGACAAATACTTTAGACACAATAAGTACTTATACTGTGATTTCACATTTCTCTGTAGCATATGATAAGAAACTAAGCTGGAAGTTGTCAAATGTAAAATCTCGTTCCTCAGAGTTCTCATATTTTTGTGACAGGACTCAGGACTTATCTTCCACTTTAACCAGCTATAACCACAATGCAGAAAGTTCAAGGTAAATTTCCAAAATACCCAATCCTGAGCAGTCATTTGAGTTGGAAGCTCTCATATTTCCTTTTGAACTTTAACTTTTACCACCGATGTGCTACCATCTGAATGCATTTTATCTGCAATTTCTTGAGGGGTGTTATTTAGAATGAGTCTTGACTGAGAAAGATGGCTAGGGGCCATGTCAATATCTAATGATCTGGCATGTGACGACTTCTTGGAAGAGATATTTTCAGAGTAGGGTTTTCATGTTAGCAGTGACATAGTGTGTAATACTGTCATTTAAGAAGGTAAGCCACAGTGAAACAAAAAAATGTAATGTTTAATAAATATGGTGGAATTTACAACATTTGAGGAGAAGGTGAGGAGCTCATGACTTAAGCATCCGTCTTTAAGCAAAAACACGAGAAAATCTGACACTGAAGTAGACCTCAAGCAAACTGAGCAAGTGTGGGAATAGTATGTGAATTTTCCATCAGATTACCATGTTACAGTAAATATAATAATTCTTACCTTTTTCTTAAGTGTTCCTGGTACAGCCTATTATAACAAACCATATAAAACATAGCACAAAGGCAGCATTTTAAAAAGGTATATGCCATGTCAGAATTAGTGATGCAAATTAGTTAAATTTTTTCTCTCATATTTATACATTTACATTCTTAACAATATGAAGGACCTCCCTCAGGTATCCTAGTTGATGTTCATCTTTAATATGGCTTTTCTGTTCCAAGTATGACAGATGAAGCTGACTTTAAAAACTTACTTTTTTCATTTTTCCATTGTCAAAAGACATTAATGTGTGGCAGTTTCTTAATTGAGGGATGGAACACACGGAGTGGAAATACTTTGAGAAAATATCAGCTAATTAAGTCTCCCCTGTCTGCTCAAAAATCTTTATAATGGTAGAAGACAAAAATATGTATCTGTAAGTAAAATTGATGCTTATTTTCAGTGATGTACACCACTTTTCAATTGGTTCCCTAAGGGCATGTCCAAAAGATCTCGACGTGCAATAACTAGCTTTGAAATTAAACTTGAGATCAAACGGTACGCACAAAAACGCAAATCTCCACAGGGGTTCTGAAGTGTGGCCACATGCCTGTGGCATCTGCTTTTTAATGCATCCAAATTTTTTATCTAAGATCAATGAATGTGCTTATTTGAATTGTTGGTTTAATTAAGCAAATTATTTAACAGTCTGTACTGTACTCTGTGTCATTGTATTAATTAAAAATAGCAGCCAGGATTTTTGCTTAAAAAGGAAATCTTTAGCATTTCTATACAATCATGTAAGAATCTTACTAGTTTTTTGTTTTTTTTTAACTTAAACTCCTTCCCATCAGGATTCGTTCCTGGTTTTCACTCAATGGAACTAGGATTCACTTTCTCACAGTAATGAAATAAGAAGGGTCAAAATGAGTGAATGGATTGATTTCTACTGTTTGACCTTGTCTAGGATTAGATGATTCCCTAAGTTTGTTCCCTGTTTAGGCCAGCATCACGCTTCATGACTTCACACAACTTCTAGTCATAAAATCTAAAGAAAACACGACATTGGATCACAGTAAATGCATATATACTTTGTTTGAGAAGAACAAAAATGCATAATATATACAGGTCAACTCCCAGGGACTTAAAAAATATTTTGTTGTAACGAGATTTTGTATTTGTTACTATAGTGCTTTCTTTAAGTTGTGTCCACGTATTTGCAGTCGTTTCAATAGCTTCTTTCACGTTAATTTTAATCTCCTCCTGCCTACAAGTTATGCTAACAAGAATTTTTCTCAGCATTTCCTTGCCATAATACACTTTCAGGGTGCGAATGATGCCCAAATGACCGAAGCACTGCTGTGCAACTGGGTGGGAGGAATTCAATGCGAACATTATCTAAATGTGGAAGAATGTTGTGTGCAGCACAGTTATCAATCAAAAGCCGAATCATCCTTTTATTCTTCTTCATATTGTGAGGTTTCTGAACACTTTTGGGATCTCCCCCACTCTTCACCCAACGGGAACGACATGCTGAAGTGTGTTCTGAAGCGCGATTGCAGCGTCTATGGAAGATTATTTGTCTGTTGCTGGGGCAGGGCAATAGCAGGCTCACAGCGGTGCAGTGAAGTGCCACAGAGGCAAATCATAAAACATTGGAGTCATGCTATAAGTCCCTGTCTTGCACCCCAAAACATGAGGCTTAGTCTCAGTACGTTAGAAAAACCAGCTTTATTCAGCTTGAAACAGGATCACAGGCACAATTATTTTTTGTAGCGTGATCTGCCACTCTGCTATACACAAACACAGCAGTTAGGCAGGGTCATGGTCAGGTCAGTGACCAAGTAATCCTGTTATCTGCATTTACAATGTACGTGCTACTAACCTTGCATCAACCATCGAGATTTTTTCTGCTTTCTTTGGCGGAGATACGCAGCATAGCTATGAGCCTGCTGCTGCCCCGTTACAAACGCGGTGATCGCACTTCAGGGCGCTCTTCATCGTGCTATCTAGTTCAGGGAGGTCCCAAGAAAGTTTGTAAACCTCACATTTTCTTGAATGAGTGCCGCATTAATAGTAATGTTTCTTGAACAAGCATCACTGAACCACATAAAATCTGCTTTTTCGATGTCTTCAAATGCAGCAGTTCACATTTGCAACCCGAGATTTTTCTTCTTTTTTTGTTCGGCCTTTCAAGAAAAATGACAGTGTCAATGGTGAAATTCCAAATTCACTGGCAATGTCTTTTTTTTTGCCGCAATCGAGAGCTGAAAAAAATGAACGTTTTTTTTTCTAATTTGAACTGTTATCGCTTTTTCGTCTCTGCCGTTTCTATAGAAGGGTGACAATGAGTTAAATTCCAATGGATGTTTGTCAATTGTTGACGAGCAATAAGCAAAAGGTATCACTGAAAAACGTAGATAACAAAAAAGGCAAAAAAAACAGTACGAGGAAAGTTCGAGGAAAGAAAAACAAATTACCGTGTTTCTGTTTGGGGATCGTTGTGCACAACTGAAATGCGGCCACATAACTAACTGCTCTGTGGATGATTCATTCAAGCATTTCAAGGTCTTTTGTGCACTTCATTGTAATGAAAGTATCTGCTGAATGTACTTCGTATTTACAAGATTTCTATAGACTCGTGTCATATGGGGAAGCTGTCGGGACCACAAAAATACTTTGTTGTAATGAAAATTTCGTTGTAAAGATATTCATAGTAATGGAATTTTACCTGTATATATATTTATTTATTTATTTAACCTGTTTTGAAAAGTGACAACAGCATGCCAGAACAGGAGGTCCATTATTCAAACGATGGTTTTGTATTCATTTAGGTTTTTTCACTCAAAGGGGATGAGTGAAACTAAAGAGTTCGATTTCACATATAATTTTCTGAAATTATAAAATAAAATAAAAGGCCTCTCTTAAATCTCTGGGTGCTGTACTGTTCCTGGACTGAACATGTGATTACCTGGTACCAAGAGACATGGGTATACTATTGAACCTCATTTGTGATGGGGACCAGGGCTTTCAGTTGTTCCCCATGAATGAGACATTACCAGTGTGTTTGGTTCATAAGCTCACACTGATCAAGTCCCTGCCCTTTCTACACACCACATGTTGTTACGACCAATTGGATGGTCTGGTGCAGTCTACTGATTGGCCTTGCTGTAGTCACTCACAGCCTCTGCAGGAGGCTAGAAGATGGTCAAAGTTAACTGCATAGAAAGTAAGCAACCTACAGAACATATAGAAGGATCATTATCAAACCTTGAGTGATAAGAACATAGAGCTGGTGCGTCCACCTGACCTCGTCTCCCCCCATATGTCCTAAAGGCAAGAGGCTATCCAGCTAGGACCTATTGCCATTTTTCTCATAGGATCAATGCTTATTCAATATCAGCAATTTCAATACCCATGTTTTTTTTTTTTTTCTGGAAAATAACCCTGACGGATTAACTATATATAGGGTTTTATCCACGAATTTCACTAATCTGTTTGGGAGCATGAAACATATCCCTTACAAATACTGGGGGATATCCAAATTATGTTGCACATTTTCCATTTTGAACTCTGTATAAAACAGTCTATTCTTGTATTGGATGAGATATACTGAACTTAATGTTTCTGATTGCCCTGGTTTGGTACTAGAGTGGGCAGCATTTGGATATAAGATCACACTTCATGGAGTTCTCGAAGACATTCCAGCCTAATTGCTTCCCTACCCAACATTCACTGTAAATAGTTAAACTTGGCATTTTTAAACCTGTACAGTCCAGCTCAGTGTCACAGAAGATCAGAACCTATCCCATTAGAACTCGATAAAAGGTAGGAAAGAGTTCAGGACTGAGTGCCAATCCATTGTTGGGACCATTCACAGTGGGCTAATTTCACCAGTCTCCCTAAACTGCATACCTCTAGGAATGTGGGAGGAAAACCCACCCAAAAGGAGGGAGAACAGATAAACTTTACATCATCAACAACCAGGCACAGGATTTAAACCCAGGATAGAGGATCTGTGAGGCAGCAATGCACCCTCACCATTACTTATTTTTTTATTATCTTACAACACTTGTATTTTTACAATTCATTTGAGGTAGTAATGCAGATACTGTATGATTCTCATGACACTGTTGAAGAGCTCTTAAAATGTATAGAAATTGTGTAAATGAATTATTACCAGTAATTTATACAGCAAGATATTCTTACATGCCCTTAATTAAATGTCTCTTCTATTACACCTATAAAACGTCTATAATGAGTTGTAAACAATGCAGACAGAAAAAAGTTAATCATTTTAGTAAGCAATTTGACCTGTTCTCAATGGAATATTTACAGAAATATATTGAATAATTAGTTTTTTTTATTATACTCAATTTTCAAGACATATTATAGTAAAGAAAGGCTATGAATAAACACATTTTGAACGAATAAAGAAAAAAAGAAAATTTTAACAAGTCAGTTACACGGGAAAAGGCCAACACATTTTGAAATCTGTGCTGTTTTAGGTTTTTCACATTTTTTTTCACAGAGTAGGCAATTATGCTATTACAATATACTGTAACATTAAAGGCATGAAAGTACATTATTTACATGGAAGTTGTACTTATTTGGCTGATGTCTTTATCCAAGACGACTTACAACATTTGAGATATGATTGGTAACATTTCTTTTGTAGTTTCAGTTGGAGCACAGGCAGGTGAAGTGACTTTGTCATGGTCACACAGCGTCATTTGTGAAATTTGAACCCACCACAGCAGGATTTAAAGTCCAATGCATTAACTAAGACCACATTAAGAAAAACGATAGAAAAATATATATTCAAAAGATGCTGTCACATGTGACATATTCAAAACCATTTATCAGCACAATTCCAGTGAACACTAATATACATGTTGTCATAAAAATGAGTCATAGACATCATAAAGGTTTGGGGCAGCCACCCATATATTGTTTCCTGGCTGCAAAAAGTTGATTTGAAAATAAACACGATGTGCATAGAACAGAGTACAAAAGAGAACTGACTGGCCCTGAGACAAAATGGCCATTGTAAGCAAAAGTAAGGAAAATAACATCACTGGTGCCATAAACTGGAAGTGACGTCTTCGTGACCGGAAGTGACATCATCATTGACACTAGGACTGGGAGTGACATCTTGGTGACTGGAAGTGACATGTTCATTGTTGCCGGACCCAGAAGTGACATCATTTCCAGGAATGGTCTGCAAGAGACTGAGAGAGACAGTCAGCACACTCTGCTGCCCCCTGGTCTGGCATTACTATTATTTAGGCCCTTTAGCTGTTTCCCATGCACACTTGTGTGACAATGTAATGTTCACAAAGATTTGCATACCACTTGAAGAAGACATTTTGTCTTTCTTGTGCAGTCACTCCTCTGTGGCTGACTTGACGTTTTTGTAATTGGCATAGTGCATCTTATAGAGACACCCTTTAGATTGAGAATTATTGGTAGACTCAAGGGAGGGACCTGGTAAATCAGGTGGGCTTGGCATCTTTTCAGATTCAAAGTTTCACAGAGTATCTGGGAATGGGAGCATTGCTCTGAGGAAGAAAGAGATGGTCTCTATCCTTGTCCCTTTTCCATGATTGACTACTTAGAAATGTCAAAGTATATAAGTTTTATTGACCAGTTATGTGAATTTTTGAAACAGGTGACCATTACGGACTATACCCTTAATATTTCTAAAAGATTGTATGCGTAACCCTGCTGATGTTGACTTGGACCTTGAATTTCTGTGGTGCTGTTGGAACTGTTTCATCGTGTGGTGGGTGCGTCAACTCACTTTACCAGCACATGCTCCCCAACCTAACTTGACCTGACCTGACCTGTTAGAACCAAAATTTTTCCAGTGCTCCAACTGTTGTTTGGAAATTGTATCTTTCTGATGTATCCAATCTCCAGTCAAGAAATGCTTCTTAAATTTCTCCCAGTCCAAATTCATGAGCCCCAGATTCTCCTTGGAACATTGAATCCAGTGATCCTTCATTTCTTCAGTCAACATTCTGCCTGCCCAACGATATGCTCCACAATGGCAACATTTTCTTCTGTTGTGTGTATTAAAGCTCTTGGGTCATCTTCAGATGTCCTGTCCCAATGGAATTCTACAGCTGTATTGATTGTGGCATGTGAAGGGGACTAGTACTGGCATACTTTGACTAGGAGTATTGTTTTCCAGCATTACTGTAATGATAACATAATACTTGATCTTGTGGTTTTCTGCATCTTTTTGGTCCAGAAACAAAAAGACACTTGCAGGCGATGTTGTAAATGTAGGGTGAAAGGCCTCCAGAAAGACTCATTAACCAGACTAGGACCTTCACTGGTCTGCCTAGAGACAGTTCGCAATTAAGGCAGTCTGATCCCTAACTAAACAGGAAGGCTTTGGCCTGCACAGGCCCAAAGTGGCATTGAGACTTTTAAAGATGAAAAGTATACTTTTAATGTTCAAAATGCTTTTCAAGAGTAAGGGTAAACCATCAAACATTTGGCTTGAGAGACAAGGCAAATGAATACACTTTAATAATAATAAAAAATAAAATGTATCTAAATAACAAAAATAAGCACAAAAAATATGTCAAAACAGGAAAAGGGTAAGAAATTAATCATAAAGGGTAATCCAAGGATACAAAATGAGAAATCCTCCCACAACTTCTAACGGAATCTCTGCTAGAACTTTCCGAGAAAATATATTAAAAGCAGACAGCAATCCTAGCAGCAGTGAAATCTTAGTGAACCTGCCCCTTGGGGTTCCACCAGCAAAATACCATACAGTACAAGTCAATTTAGCTTAAAAGCTTGAATGCCCAAAACATAACTACTAAAATTTTAAATAAAGCAATATTAACAAAATGTAAATAAAAGCCAAAACGATATGAACAATAATAATTTAAAATGAACTCAAATAAATGCTGGCTGACACATTATAGCAACATCTGTGGGCTGAACATGAGGGAGAAATGACACTTGAGTGTTTGCAGGCTGTCTGTCCTCAGCCGCGTTGCTTGGTGGGCTGGAAGGCAAGCGTTTAGAGGAGCTGCACTACTGCTAAGGTTCATTGACCTGGCTGCTTGGCCATTGATTTGGATCAGCTCATGAAACCTGAAAAAGTGTGGCAGATGGTGTTGCCTCTGACTCCAAGTGAGAAGTGTGAAGCAAAGTGCAGGCAGAGGACGAGGCAGATGATACCATCTATCTATCTATCTATCTATCTATCTATCTATCTATCTATCTATCTATCTATCTATCTATCTATCTATCTATCTATCTATCTATCTACACAGGGGCTAATCTTAGGCCACAATACCCCATTCAGTTTGAGGCTCCAAACTTTATGGTTATCCCTGATGCATGGCACTTGAAAGCATTGCATAACATGAGCCTAACCTCTGGCAAAAGAAATATTTTGTTATGTTCCTTTTTTGTCTTGGTTTTGAAATTTGAGTTATTTCTATTGCTGTTCATCTGCTACTCCCATCTTTCCCGGTCAGGGTCATGATAATATTATATTAATATAGTGATTAATAGACAATGAAGTCCTTCAATTTACTTGTCTTTTTATTTTGGCTTCGTTTGGCATGAATTCTTAATATACTGAACATCCACACTGAAAAGTTTCAAATTTAATGATGTCTTGTATATGAAAATGATTTAAATTAGGTATGACCTATTTGACAGAGCAATCAATATGCATTTTATTAAGCCTTGTACTTGTTCAAAAGAATGGAATTTAAATGGATTAACAGGCATCATCTGTATATTGGTTCATGTACTGTATGTGCTTTTAAATTTTGGGTTTTCTAAGGCTGTTACACAATTTTTAGGCTTTGTTTGGTACACTGTTTTTCTCTTTTAGTTTTATGTTGCCTAAATAATCATTAACTGAAGGATGGCACCCACAGACAAATGGTGCTATTGTCTGTATAGTAAAGAGAGGCAAAGCGGTAGCAAGTTGTGATTAGTCTGTTCTTTGATTTTCTGTTTGTATTTTTTTCATTTAAGTGTAACTCCTTGTTTTTGTGGTTAAATACGTAGATTTTTTTAAATTTTTTGACATTTGTAATCCAAGTGGGGCACACATAGGTACCATGATACCACAATATGCTTAAATTATATATAGTTATTAATTATACCAAACTCAAATTTTAAAATGTTGTATTTTTGCCCATTCTTGCAGTCCCTGTGTGGGCTTTCTTCAGGTTACTCTTCTTCTTCCTCAAGAACCAGCCTAAATACATGCAGGTTCGGTTACCTGGTGACTCTAAATTGGCCTTACTGTGGGTGTGTTGGTGAGAGTGACCTTCTATAGATCGGCTTCCTGTCTGGGGTTACTTCCCATCTTGCTTCAAGTGCTGCTGGGATAGGTAACACTTATTATTGACTTTACATTGTCATCATTTGCTTATATAAGAGACAGATGTGACAAAAAAAAGCAGACATGCCCCAATAACTCATCCATACGCTTCTTAAAGGTGGAAAATGTTTCTTCTCAACTATATGACTCTGTAGTTTGTTTCAGATTCCCACACCTCTGTGTGTGAAGAAGTGGTGATTCCTGCCTTTATTCTTAAATGCACTTCCACTTAATTTCCACTGCTCTCCTCAAGAACACGATTCACCATTTAATCGAAAGAATTCCCCAGGATCATTTTTATTGAACACCTTGAAAATTTTAAGACCTAGTTCTTCATTCATCAAGACTTAAGGCGTTTAATTCCATGAGCTTGCTAAAGTGGGAAATGATCTTAAGTACTGGGATGCCCTTGTTAGCTCTCCTTAGTTTCAAGCACTGCTGTGTCTTTTTTGAAGGGTGACGAGTAGAACTGTACACAATACTCCACGTGTGGCCTCACTAGTGTATTATAAAGTATGACCATAACGTATCTCAACTTGTAATCATCAGTTTCTACAATATAACCAATATATATGCCATTGTACTACAAAATCCTTAAACTCTTTACTGTGGGTGCGTCCCATCTTGTATTTATAATTAATGTTCCATTTGCCTCTGTATAGCACTTTGCTCTTTTCTACATTAAACTGCTTTTTCCAGTTGTTCCTCACTATTTGCTGTTAATCAAATTGAAATTGCTTTGTATTACTACGTGTGTGAAATAGTTTAAGTGTTCATGAATGTTAATCTTATAATGTTTAGTGATTTTCTCCGGTTTCCTCCCACACTTCAAAGACATGCAGGTTAGGTGCATTGGCGATCCTAAATTGTCTCTAGTGTGTGCTTGGTGTGTGTGTGTGTGCCCTGTGGTGGGCTGGCGCCTTGCCCAAGGATTTCTTCCTGCCTTGCGCCCAGTGCTGGCTGGGAATGGCTCCAGCAGACCCCCGTGACCCTGTATTAGGATATACTGTAGCAGGTTGGACAATGACTGACTGACTGACTAACTGTTTAGTGCTTTAAAGGGTTCATTTATGTTGATCTTGTAATGTTTAGTGATTTTCTATAATTGCATTATAGTTTTGTAAATTTGTGTAAATTTAGGGAGCATGTACTCCATAAAAGACTGCTGTACAAAAATACATTGAATATATGTTATATTATTTAGGTATGGATTACAGCTATTAGCGTTTTTTTTTTTTTTTATTTATTTGCATGATTTGAAGTAAATCTCCACATTTGATATCACATCTCTGTTTACAGCTATAGAGGCTGAACTATTTCTCTCGAATGTATTTCAGAGCCAAGTGAATTGAGAAGCATGACAGGTGTCAGAGAGGTTAGGGTGTTGTTTGATCCAACTTTGACTTTTTCCCCGCTCTCATTCGTTGGCATAAGTATGGCACAAATTCTCCAGTGCAATTCATGATTAAATGGGCACTGACACACTCAGTTTGCTTAGCAAAGTTAAGAATGAAAGCTTTCTGAAATTATAGACACTTGAAATGCCTTCAGAAAGTACTCAGAACCCTTTATGTTCTCTGCATTTTGTTAGGTTGTGAAAATATTTTAAATTCATTTATTCCCTACATCAAACCACACTCAATACTCAAAGCAAAAACTGGATTTTAAGAAGATTTGCTCATTTACTAAAAATAAAAAATTGAACATCGACAGAAGTATTTAGACATTTTGCTATGGTTCTTGAAATTGGGCTCAGGTGCATCCCGTTTTTAAAATTTATCATTGAGATGTTTCTACACGGGTGGCACGGTGGCGCAGTGGGTAGCGCTGCTGCCTCACAGTTAGGAGACCCGGATCGCTTCCCGGGTCCTCCCTGTATGGAATTTGCATGTTCTCCCTGTGTGGGTTTCCTCCCAGTGCTCCGGTTTTCTTCCACAGTCCAGACATGCAGATTGGGTGCATTGGCAATTCTAAATTGTCCCTAGTGTGTGTGTGTGTGCGTGTGTGTGTGTGTGTGTATTCGCCCTGCGCATTCCTAGTTGCACCCTGTGTTGGCTGGGATTGGCTCCAGCAGACCATGTAGTTAGGATATAGCAGGTTGGATAATGGATGGATGGATGGTTCTACACCTTGTTAGGAGTCCATTTGTTGTTAGTTCAATTGATTAGACAGGATTAGAATAGGGACACACCTGTCTGTAGAAGGTCTCACAGCTGACAATGTGTATCAGAGCAAAAACTTTGACTGACACACACCTGGGGAAGGCTACAAAAATTTACTGCACTGAAGGTTTCCAAGAGCACCAATGCCTCCATAATTCTCTGATGGAAGGTGATTGGAACAACCTGAGAAATCTTGGGAGAAGAGCAATGATAAAAGAGATGACCAAGAACCTAGCGGTCACTCTGGCTGAGGCCTAAAGAATCTTTGTGGATATTGGAGAAGAAACATCACCACTATAAAAAAAACTCCACTCTATGCAGTGCAGTTGTTTTTTAGCAGCAGGGACTGCGAGACTAGTCAGGATTTGAGGGTAAGTTGAACAGAGCAAAGAGCAGAGATATCCATAATTAAAAACCAGCTACAGAGAGTTGTGGACCACAGAACAGGCCAAAGGTTCACCTTCCAACATTACAATAACCCTAAACACGAAGCAAAGGCAACAGAGAATTAGTTTAGGGTCAACTCTGTGACTGTTCCTGAGTGACCCATCCAGAGTTCAAACTTGAACCCAAGCTAACATCACCTGAAAGTAACTTTCCACTGACAGTCTCCATTCAACCTGACAGAGCTTGAGGGGATCTGTAGATAGGAATGGCAGGAAATCCCCAAATCCAGGGGTATGAAAATTGTCACGTCAAACCCAAGAAGACTCCCGGCTGGAATTGCTGCAAAAGGTGCTTCAACTAAGTGCTGAGTAAAGGGTCTTAACTCTTGTGTCAATGTGATATTTCAGTTTTTATCTATCCGATAAAACACTAAGGTTTGTGTGTCTAATCCCCTTTGAGCAATCGTATTGGTCAGTTTCGCTTTGGTGTGTTTGGTCAGTTTGACTTTGGTGACACAATGAAAAAGGAAATGAAGTTTGGGATGCATGAGGAGGAATAAAGGCATATGAGGCCTACTGAGTAGAGTAGCCTTCAAAGGCGGCAAGTATAAAACTGGACAGGAGGTGAGAAAGGCGCCTCAAAAATAATGACGGGAGTCTGAGAGGTAGGCTTTACGGGAACACACTTGAGAGCGGGCCACTGATTAAGAGTTGTTCACATACGCAAATACAGAGGAAAGGCGCTGAAGGAACACATAGGGCAAGAAATAGCATATATTATTTAACTATTCTATTACCGCTCTTCAACAGGTACCATGGCTAGTTTTTAATAAGTCTGCAAAAATCTTAAAAATCTTGTTTTTGATTTGTCATTCTGTGCCATTCATTGTGTTGCTTAATGAGGAAAAACATCCATTAAATCATTTTAGCATAAGGCTGCAACAAAACAAAATGTGTAAAAATTGAATCATTTTGAAAGCTTTGTAAAAGCACTGTAAATGGACATACTGTTAAATCTGCTAAAATATTAAGCAGTAAAATTTATTTTTTTAAAGGCGCAGTGTATGCATTCTGGGTTTTCTGGTTTTTACAGCCCAGGCACAGCCTAGTCTACAATCAACTGAAATGTACACACAAGAACAACAACCTACATGTTTAAAGCAAGTACGAAAGTGGCTAAACAATAGTAGCCAATGTTCCTATAAGCCTAAAGAACAAATTTCAGACATTTTGAGCTCAAATTTCTAGAAGATCTGCATGACACCTTTGTAAATTACTTATTACTAATATATATATATATATATCTCCTTATTGTGGAAACATATTGCTCTGGAAATAACAGAAGCAAAAATTGGTGCATTAAAGTGCTTAGAAATGGCGGTGGAAGACTTGTGGCAGCCCAGGACACAAGTGAAGATTTGTCTTCCAGTAGGACAGTGAACCACAACATGCAGCCAAGGCCACACCAAAGTGTCTTAAGAACAAAGAAATATTTTTAAGGTGTGGGGTTTCAACTCAAAACATGGACTGCAGTCCTTTTAGAAGGAGTTAAAAACTGTAAGAATGGCACCCATCACCTCTGATGTGGCAAGAGGAATCTACAGACTTACAAAAGTAGTTAAAGCATCCTTTAAGAATCAAATTTCTTCCTCTACCAAATATTGCATGAGCAATTAAAAAAGCATGTGTTTATATTTTTTTATTTGATAATAGCAGTGTTACCCAAATCCACCTGAGAAATTTTCCAGAATGATGAGCCGTTAGTTAATCAGATGAATCAGAAGTATAACAATGTAACCGAGTATTTTTCTGTTACAAATATTTGTATTGTATTTGTATTGTATTTCAGGGGCTAATATTATTAGTTCACTGGCACTCCTTACTCTTGAATACTCTATATACAAATGGCCATGAGTAAAACATTCCTTCTTTAGATCAGACATTGCTTTTCTTAGTGGCTGACCTTAGCTATTGTTGATGGTCATTTGTAAACACAAATTAATAGGAAGTTGTATTATTTTGAATGCAGACAGGTAATTATCCGAATTATGACAATAATAGTAATTTCTCCTGTAGCACAACATGCAAAAATGGTCGTTTCAATCAGATTTGAGTAACACTTTAATTTGTAGTCTTCTACAAATTAATTTTTGGCCGCCTTACACCTCATTACAAATAGTGTTGATCGAACTCGGCAGAGTTCGCATTACCTTGAGTTTGGCGAAATCACAGAATTTTGTATTAAACATTAATGCATAAAGAAAGAGAAAAAAGACAAAATAAATAAGAATTAAAATTATGGAACACTAATTAACATAGAATTAAAGTAAGGTCCGATGGCCAGGGAGGACAGAAGAAACAAAACAACTCCAAACGACTGGAGAAAATAATAAAATCTGTTGGGGTTCTGAGGCCATGAGACCACCCTGGCCCCGTCAAGGCATTCTACCTAACATAAATTATCTCAATCAGTCCTCATTGTATTCAGGGTTCTCATGGAAGAATTTGATGATGATGGTCACATGGACTTCTGGCCTTCAATCCATCAATGTACAGACATCACGGTGCTTTGATTAGGTGGTGGTGGTTCAGGTCGCCACCCCAGAAAACCAGAAAAAGAACAGAAGAGAAAGTAGGGATTAGTATGGATTTTTGAGCCTCCATGAATAATAATGATAATTAATTGAATATACAGAGTATCAGGATTGAACTAAGATGAAGCTATGAGAAAGCCATGTTAAAGTAATGTGTTTTCAGCAGTGTTTTAAAGTGATCCACCGTATCAGCCTGGCGAATTCCTATTGGCAGGCTATTCCAGATTTTAGGTGCATAACAGCAGAAGGCCGCCTCACCAATTCTTTAGCTTTAGTTTAGATCTTGGAATTCTAAGCAGACACTCATTTGAAGATCTAAGGTTACGATTTAGAATGTAAGGTGTAAGACAATCCGAAATATAAGATTCAAAGGATAGGAAAGGATTAAAACCAATTTAAGACAATATATACTGTAAATGAAAATGAAGGGCTGCACAGTGGTGCAGTGGTAGCGCTGCTGCCACGCTGTAAGGAGCCCTGGGTTTGCTTCCGGGTCCTCCCTGCGTGGAGTTTGCATGTTCTCTATGTGTCTGCGTGGGTTTCCTCCAGGTGCTCCAGTTTCCTCCCACAGTCCAAAGATATGCAGGTTAGGTACATTGGTGATCCTAAATTGTCCCTAGTGTGTGTGGTGTGTGGGTGTGTGTGTGTGTGTGTGCCTGCGGTGGGCTGGCACCCTGCCCGGGGTTTGTTTCCTGCCTTGTGCCTTGAGTTGGCTGGGATTGGCTCCAGCAGACCCCTGTGACCATGTGTTAGGATATAACGGGTTGGATAATGGATGGCTGGATGAAAATGAAGGGTTGGGGCACCAGCAAGTGATCCCCATTTAACTGGTCGTGAAAAAAACAAAAGTGAATTAACAACTAAATGATAACGTCTTTCCAGATGTGATTCCCACTTCAGACTGCCTGAAGATGGCAGTGAAGCCAATTACTGTAAGAGGTAGGCGAGACAGAATAGGTGGGTTTATGTGACCAGAAACCAGAATTGACATCACTTATCATCTTGCTGTTGTAGGTGACAGTCCCTCAACTCGAGGTGGCATTACCATTTGATGCACCCTAAAGTTGTCTCCCAAGTGGGTGCGTGACAATATATTGATGAATTTAGAAGGATTCTTGTGTTTTCAGATTGACCTTATGATGTTCTTGTGTTTGTTAATAGTGACAGTTCTTAAGTATACAATCCATATTTTCCAGTATATAGTGCCTTTCTGTTTCATACACCATCCTAAAGCACCGATACAGATACTTAATACAGCATTTTACATGAAGTCTTGGCAAGTTAAATGAGTACTCACACAGAGGTGAGGATTGTACTGGTAGCCTTAGAGTCAGGGTCCTTATCGACTACAACATGCTGCCTAATTGCGTAATGTAGGACAATGACATTTGAAAAGAGCAACCTTTTATGGACAATACCATCACAGCGCATTTTAATGTTTAGCACAACTACACACAGAATGCAGAAGAGCCATACAGTGAACCATTAGTAATGTTTGAACCTTTTAGCTTTCTGCTTTCAAATCCAACCATTATCCACTTGAGCACACAGCTGGCATCCAGGAGACCAGAAAGTAAAACATGGCAATATTTGATAAAGTCACAATAGTTTCCTTTTAGGTATGTAAAAAAATACTTGACAAACCAGGAATATAAAGCATTCTGATTGTGCCAGAAAAGCTGCAATGCTTCCACCTTCTGACTGCTTTAAAGCAAAAGAAATGAGTCTGAATCATTTAAGATCTGTCAAGTCTGAAAAAAAGATTAAAAAGCAAACAGTGCAATGAAAAGGCAATGTGATATATTTCACATAAAATACTCAACATTGAGAAATATAAAGAAACGTATGGAGAAAGCCAGAGGAAATTGGTGGAACCCCTTGAACTTTAGTTTAAACCCTGGATTGTTATCCATACTGCGTATTAAGTCTGCTGAACTTTGTAATGGAATTCCTCTATTGATTCCTATGGGCTTTATTCCAACATAAAAATAACTAATTTCCTTTCAGCTTCAAAAGTGTCCGCTTCAGATATTACATGCTACATAGCATCAAACATCAATGTAGCAGGGTATTGTGCTCAAGCTGGACTGGTGGCGAGATCCACTTGGACTGGGTGTTTTAACAGATAAGTTGATATCTTGTTTTTAGGTCAGTGTTTTGTGTCATTTACATCAGTTACGGAGGATCAAATAACCACATAGGAAGAGAATGGGTTGCTACACAGCTTTGCACTAAATTCTCAGACCATCCTAATGGTATGTCTTCTTTACAAATTTAAAATTTAATATGATTGTCTGGTATCAGCAAGCATGCATGCCAGCAAGGAGGTACCAGTATTTACTGTTTGCCACTTCAAGCACTATTGAGCAGAGTTACTTCCTTCCATTGTTGGAGGTCCACAGTGCCTTCAGCCATTCTGCTGATACAAAGTTGCCTCCTAATACGTGCATCTTGTTTAAAGCCACTGTTTATTTAGAGTTCCTGACAGAATAATTTCACAAGTGTTTCTCATTTTTCTAAAAAGACCAATGCTCTGCCTAAACCTTTCCTTTCTCTGGGTTGTAGTCACTTGTTGCAGGTTCTTTTTTCAGTCGTTTCACAACTGCATGCTGGCCAGATTTTTTAAACGAATGTGGGTGCAGGGTGGCATTGTGTCACAGAGGTTAACCGTTCTGCCTTCCGAATGTAAGCCTCTCAGTTTGTTTCTTGGCTGCTGGAGTTTGCACTTTCTTTTTAAATCAACAGCTGTTTCTTTAACTTTAAAATGCTACTAATGGTTTACAAAGCCTTAAATAATCTCGCCTTGTCCTCTATTTTGGAATGGGCTGTCCCTTTTCACTCCAAGTCGTAATCTCAGATCTTCAAATTAAAGTCTGATTATAATTCCATGTGCCATCCTGAAAAGAAATGATGAGGCGGCCTTCTGCTGTTATGCAGCTAAAATTTGGAATACTTTACCAATAGAAATTTGCCAGGCTAATACTGTAGAACAACTGCTAAAAACCCATTATTTTAAAATGGATTTTTCATAGCTACATTTTAGTTGTATCGCTATTACTCTGGGGGCATTGAATTATCATTTTCCTCTGGGTTTTTCAATTCTGTACTTTTCTGGTTCTTCCTTGGTGCACCACCACCACCACCACCACCATTTGATCAAGGCACCAAACTACCCCCTGCGTTTATAAATTTAATGGCGGGTGTCCCAGATGTCCACATGATCACCATCATCTTCAATTTCTACTACGTGAAGCCTGTAAACCATGAGGACTGATTTAGACCATCAGTTCTAGGCAGAATGCCCTTTGGGGGCTGGGTGGTCTTTTGGCCTTAGAACCCCTGCAGATTTTGTTTTTTTCTCCAGTCGAATTGGAGTTTTTTTTGTTTTTGCTTTTTCTGTCCTCCATCTATCCTTACCTTCTGCCTTTGTTACGTACTCTATAATATTATTGCCTAATTTTGTTCCTTTTTGTTTCATCTTGTAAAGCACTTTGAGCTACATTGCTTGTATGAAAATGTGCTATATAAATAAAAGTTGTTGTTGTTGGGGTATTATGAATTATTCTCACAGGCACTTACATTATGTTAGCTTGGTGGTCTGGATTGGCTTGTTACAAATAAGTGTGTCTAAGCACTCACTGAAATGAGCTCAACAAATATCTGATATCTTATCCAAGATTACTATTGACTGTATTTCTGAAACTGCCAGAATAACAACAACAACAATGTATTTATTTAATAGTCCAAAAACACACAAGGAATGCCTCGGTGGGCTTTAATAAGCCCTGTTTTTTGACAGCCCCCCAAAAATAGACTTAGGTACTCTTCAAAGCTGTCTTGGAAAAGATGAATTCTGAAAATATCTAAATGGATGGATGAGTAAGTGTGAGTGTGTGGACAGCCTTGGACAAGCGTCTCATCCAACAATGGCTATTGCTTTGTACCTGATGCTGTTAGTTTAGGACTCCTAGTAACCCTCAAATGGAGGATGACTGGATGACTGTGATTATCGTGGGTCTCTTCCAGGGCTGAGTCTGATGGACTCTGATTCCTTGTAATGTGAATTGAGCGTGTGAGTGAGGGAGTGTGCACTGTGATAGACTGTGGTATCTGGTCCAGAGATAATTCATTTCTTGTACCTAAAGCTCCCAGGAGAGGCTCAACACATTCATTTATTTTCAAACTTATACGACCAGGATCTTAGCAAATATGGGTTTAAGAAAGGAACTAACCATTGATGGTGTTCCAGTCCATTGTCATCCACTCACAAGCACTCAGTCAAATGGGGCCAATTTACCATCACCAGGTAACCTCACATGTTAAAAGAAGTTAAGTTATAAGTGATGGCACCTGAAGAGGTCTGTTCATTGTCACCCGGTGGAGAGAAGAATTTTGGGGACCTTTAGATATGGACAAGAAGTTATTTTGGACAATGAAAGTGAATAGGATGGACAAGCTTGCTGAATGGCCCACTCTTGCCACAATTCTAATTTTCTAAAATGTTCTTAAGATACTAATGAAGTCTTGTGGAGCCGTGTATCCATTTAAGCCTTTAGACACATTGGAACGTGCATCTCTCATTTGAGGTGAATATTTTTAACATAAAGCAGGTTCTTCAAGCCAATATTTGACTCCTAAACAAAGTTTTACTAATAGCTTTACCAACATTTAATAGTAGCGATAGAAAAAAAATGGGAATAAAGGACAAAATCAGGTCAGCCCAGGTCTACTGTCCTCCACCTTTCATAACTGTGTTCGTGGGCTGGCCACAGCCTGGCATAATTACTCTTTGTGATGTTTTTGACAGCTTTGGACTCAAAACATTCCTGTTGTTAATTTTATATTCCATAATCTGTTTCTTCAATATACAACAGTTTATGCGAAGCTGTCTATAAAGCTTCGCCTATTCAGTCTGTCTAGTAACAGGATCTTCTAATGTTTGGTTTGGACTTGATTTTCAAAAATATTACATCTGCAACTAAAATCCCAATTCATCGCCACACGTTGTTTAAATTTGTACATTGTCTGACCCCTTAAACACTTCTTTATGGGCCCACTCGATGATCCCCTCTGCTTTATTTGCTATTCCAAGTCCATAGTCACCATTTTACATATGTTTTGGAAATGTTTCACAGCGTCAGATTTTGGTCAGGCTGTGTTGCATTTTCTTCCATTTTTCTCCTCCTGTGACATCTCTTTAAGTCTTCCTTATCGTGGACCTTTCTGCTGTCCATCTCTTTCCTTTATCCAACAGAACATTTTTCCTTTTCATACATTTGCCACAACATTAGCCTTAGCCTGTTGTTGGGAATCCCCTTATTCTCTACCCTCCAGCCCATCCAACTTTCTGTTATTTAAGGACTGACTTTGTGACTGGCTGAATTATTCGAAATTGGCAACTTGTGCGCATGGAGTCGTGATATGTTGTCTACATTTTTTTTGTTTGTTTTTGTTATTAAATATGTTGAAAGTGCAGTTGTGCCTTCTCTTAAAGTTATTATGAACATATCTCTCATTACAATCCTGGCTACAGCTTTGGGTGGGCACCATCATGCACATGTCCGTAGGTGACAGTTTAAGAACTTTGGCGATATTAATTCCCTGCCACTGTAAGAAAGTAAATAAAGACAAATAAAGATTTGGGGCATCTGTAAGGCAAACCCTATATAACTGACTTGAAAATAAAACAGGTTAACAAACAGCAATGAGAACATACGTCTTTTCAGATATGGGTCTAATCTGAGGGCAGATCTTCCGTCTTAAAGGACTTCCAGCAGGAAGAGGCAGGTGCAGGTGGATGGACCCCAGAAGTGATATCATTGGTGTTAAAGCTGTCAGTTTTAGGGTCTACAGGGGGAGGAAGAGAAAAGGTGTTAGTATACATCACCATCCTGTGGATTGTTTGGGGGGTTACTATCACCAGAGCCCCTGTATGTGCATGTGTCTGACAGTGCCACAGTGTGGGTTTTCTTACTTTATGATATCTTCAATGGTTAATTGTTGATTTGCATTACTCTGTACTGGCATATATTATTTTAATAAAAAATTCATTAAAAACAAACATATTTCACCGGTCAAAGAAAATGCCTGAAGCACTGTGAGGTTTCTCTAAGCTAAGTAGATAACAAAGAAATGAATTATTAATAGCTATTTAAACAGACAGAAGGTGGAGCGATTTTTCCTTTTCTCTCCATTTCTTTTTTTTAACAAACTATTGGTCCCCTAGGAGCCTAACTAACATAAATATATGAATAGTAAAATGCTGTTAAAGCATGTAGCCACTTCTTATAAGGTACAAGAATTAGTATCTTATGTTGTCATCATAAAAGAAAAGCTGCACAAACTCTCAGTATATACATAGGCTAAATTAAATATACAACATTAATATTAAAAATAATAACAATACTACATTTAAAAAGTATTGCACCATAGTAACCCCTTCAGGAAGTTTCACACCACTGATTCTTTTTTTATTGGTAAACCAGTAACGGTGCACCTCACAATAACGTGCAGTGAATACACTTGACTTGAGCATTCCTATTTTCATACTCTTTCTCTGTACGTTTAGCATTTGTTTGCTCAGAGGTTGATGCGCTTGCTGCTTCCGGAGCAGCTCTTCTTTTCTCCACCCTAGCGGGCCGCTTCTTCTCCTCTTTTGTTGCCATCTTTTCACGTTAAAATTGAGTAAGTCAGTGTTTGTGTTGCAGTTACTTAGTACGTTTTCTTTAAGTCTTCAATCTGCCTGAACAATGATTTAAGATATGAACAGGTAGGGAAAGTGACTGTGACAGTCAGGCTCTTCTCCACCTCTCCAACCCTCAGGTACGACTCCAGACACCGGATAAAAGTCCAAGACTTCTTTATTATCTCACAAAACGTGCATAAAGCACTCTCCACACTACTCACTCACTAACTAATCAACAACACAATAATATTCTCTCTTCTCCTCGCCCAGACACTTCGCCCTCCTACCTCCCAGCTCAGCTCAGTGTCTGGACTGGCCCTTAGTCCTTTTATACACCCTGACCCAGGGGTGTTCCTGCCCAATCAGTCCACAGTTCCTTATTCCTTCCGGGTCAGGGTAAACAGTCCTTTTCTTCAACCCGGGAGCACGTTGTTCCTTCCTGTCACGTGACCGTGACGTAATCCCGGGTTATAGGGCACACAAGAGCCCACGAGCCCCCCTACAGCGACTCCCGGTGGCCCCCAAGGTATCCAGCAGAGCTGTGTATGAACACTACATAGTCCATGAGGCCCTGCTGGAACTCGGGGCACGATCCTGCTGTCGGGAGAGCTCCTCCTGGCGGCCTGGGGGTGAGGGCTGGAGCACGAAGCCGGCAGTCCTCCACATGACAATGAAGGTGGTAGGGAATGAGAACGGCGCCAGTACACATGCACCGCATGGCCGCTCTGCTCTGATAGATTCTACAATAAAATAAAATAAAAATAAAAAGAGAAATAACCTTGGAGGTCAATCATCACCCCGAAAGCTGATAGTAGATGTCACGTAGTATATGTGTACCAAATTTCAGGTGAAACGGTTTGCAAGCTACAGGTGATTTAAAATCCTGGACAGACAAACAGACAGCCATGGTAGCAAATTACATATGAAGATTGAGGGAAACAAAAAACAAGGAGCAGCTCAGCTACAGTCAGTGACCATCAAATACACTGTTGGCCACTCTTGACTTAGATGAGTTGAAATGTGTGTGATGGGACATTAGAAGAACTCCATGTTAAAAAGGAAAGCATCTAAATCTATTTTATTTTGTCTTTTTTGTTCATCTTTATAGAGCACCTTTCATAGTTTGGTCCATACCAAGACACTGTAAGTAAATATTCTGGAGCTTCGGTATAGATAAGTTCATGTTATTGATTAATATTTGATTTTTTTGCACTGTTTGTGAAGTTTTGTCTGAATCTGCACTCAATGCTAAGGTCTCTGAATCAGCCTCCAGTTCACTGAAAATAAAAAAAAATACTTATCTTAGCACAAGAATTTTTCAGTCCAAAAAAGAGAGGTGTGTATCATTTTGAAAATATGGTGTGAGGGAGATTGCAGAAAGATGAGATCTCTACAGGTTTTGCTATTACATTTTATAGATATCATCCTCCTTAATGTAAATGCCCTTTAAATGTGGAGGTGTCGGTGTGACTGTGTATAAAGGGCAGTTTTATTTAAAGATTATATTTTCCTATGCGAGTGCCATTTTACTGCAGAAAAACAAAATTCTCACTAATGGCAGTTCCAGTGAAGCATCCTGTCGTCTTAGCATGTTCAAAGTTTGAACACCAGCTGGAAGGAGCAACTGTTTTACACCACATAACCTGATCAAACGTGAATCCCCTTAAGTGTATCAGCGTGATCACTTTGTTTTTGGCTGACACCTAATCAATTTGTTTCTTTGGTGATTTAATCCTCCATTTGTAGCTGCAAAGAGCTCTAGATGTAATATGGTTGAAGTGAAAGTGAACTGAGTGCAAATTCTTTCTTTTTATAATAGTAAAGCTCCACTGCTTAGCAGCTCCAGACTCCCAGCCTGGTATCTAGAAAACAGACCACTATGACCCACCAGCAAGTTCAGCTTAAGAACCAAATTGGTTAAGAAATGGACTGGAGGTACTCAGATATCCAAAAACTAAGACTGGCATGTGAGATGTGACTATTAGTCTGGATGATTTTAACATTAAGCAATAAGCTGAACACGACGATAAAGGTATCAGTTAAAACCACAAAAACCTGTTCCTGCACAACAAATTGAGCTTTTGAACCAATACTCAAACAGTATACAGTGAAATAAGCAATTAATTAAAAGTAGAAATTCTTTTTTTTAGATAATATATTCAGTCAGTCATTATCCAACCCACTATATCCTAACACAGGGTCAATCCCAGACAACACAGGATCAAACCGCAGGCAGGGTGCCAGCCCACCACAGGGCACACACACACACCCCAAGCACAATGCACCTAAACTGAGAACATGCAAACTCCACACAGGGAGGACCTGGGAAGTGAACCCGGGCTACCCACTGCTCCACCGTGGCGCCCATAGTCAGTGTGAAAATGTTAAATATTAAATATGTAAAGAAATCTACACTCACTGAACCAATTATTAGGAACACCTATAAACCTGCTTATCCTTGTAATCCCAGCTCAGTGCATTAAGTCGAGCAGATGCAGGTCTGATGCTTCAGTCAGTCAGTCAGTCATTATCTAGCCCGCTATATCCTAACACTGGGTCACGGGGCTCTGCTGACAAATCTGCTGAAACTGTGTGACGCAGTCATGTCAACATGGAGCAGAATGTCAAAGGACATGTTTCCAACATCTTGTGGAATCCATGCCATGAAGAACTGAGGCTGCTTTGAGATAAAAAGGAGGGCCTACCCAGAATTAGTGTTGTGGTCCTAATAATTTACTTAGTAAGTCTATATGTTATTAATTTATTTATTTATAAAGCACTTTAAAAACAACATCAGGGCTGAAGAAAGTGCTGCACAATAACAACCCAACATATAAGGCACACAATAACCAAAAGGATAAAAGAAACAGAAACACATAAGAGATGAAAAAATTAATGATAAAAAACTACACAGATAGTCAACTAAGGTCCCAGTCCACATCTCACACTGGGTCAAAGGCCAGGGAGTAAAAGTGTGTTTTTAAATAAGATTTAAAGACAGCAAGGGAAGGAGCTGGCTTAATGTGCAATGGAAAATCATTCCAGAGTTTTGGAGCTGCAACTGAATAAGCCCAATAAATCGTATCTTAGGACATGAAGTAAAAGCATCTGGTCTGTTGACCTGAGAGAGCGAGACGGTACATAAGGGTGCAGCAGTTCCAACAGATAAAATAGGGCACACCCATTAAAGGATTTCAAAACAAATACAAGAATCTTAAAATGGATTTGAAAACGAACTGGAAGCCAGTGAAGGGAAGCCAGTATTGGGGTAACGTGCTCTTGCTTGCTTGTACCAGTTAAATATTGAGCAGCAGCATTTTACACCAGCTGTAGGCGAGCAATGGAGGCCTGTCTCATTCCAAAAAGAAGCATTACATTGCAGTAATCTAGACGAGAGGTTATAAAAGCATGCATCACTGTTTCAAGGTTGCGTTTAGACAAAACAGACTTGATTTTTGACAGCCGCCTCAGCTGGAAAAAGCAAGATTTTACCACTGCGTTCACATGGCTGTCAAGTTTTAAAGTAGAATCCATTTTCACACCTAAGTTTGTGATCATGGATTTCTCATATTAAGCAACAGTGAAAGGTCGATGCAGGGGGTCCTGCTGGTGCCATTGGGTCTAAACAACATGACGTCTGTCTTGTTCTCATTAAAATTTAAAAAATATAATTCCATCCATCTCCTGATGTCAATAAGGCAATCAAGGAGGGGCTGGACAGAGCATTACATTACAATTATATTTGTAATAGGTTATCAGATTTAATAAAAAGACAAAAAAAAAAAAGAAGTATCATGCCACCTCAGAAAAGAAAGTCATGTGTATGAAAGAGTTACGATTATCTGTGCTCTTTCTTCTAGAATTACTAAAGAAAAACCCAAAGAGATTTAAAACGTTAGAGATCATTTTGAAGATAGAAAGAAAGATGTTATTGTTGCCTAATTGTTGTAAGAATGATATTTGGTTTATTACTTATACTATAACTGTATTACAGGAGCTTATAGTTAAAGCATGCATCAAGCAAAAGTATTAAATTAAATCTAGTATTAAATCTTTGGAATCTTTAGTATGTTTGACAGACTTGAGACTTGTTGGTGGGAGCTTTGCTTCAAAGGGGTCATTCCTTGCCTCAACATGACTGAGATTTCATTGGCCTGACCCACCATATTCTTCAACGTGATCAAGACTTCACCATCTTGGACTCATACTGGATGTTCCAAGAGCTGAAGTCACGTGGATTGTGGTGTCATGGTGTGGCACACCAGGCAAGCTGGAGAGCAACACATGGAGTTTTCCAGTTATCTATGCTTCTGCTTATGCTTTTTGTGCTGGTGTTAAGGTCCGGAAGCTGGTATTGATACCAAAGTCTAATTTTTAGTACTGATATAACACTACTGCAGGGTGAACCTTAGGGCCCAAATGTCACCATTGCCTTCATATCTCACCTCTTATCCTGAAAAAGAAAGACAGATAACCAGGTATTATACAAGTCCTACTCTAGACACGGTCACAACTTCTGTTGTACCTTCTCCTTGTGGACTTCTACATGGCGTGTTAATTAATGACCTAAATCGGCTCAGTGTCAGTGTGCATTATAAGTATGCAAGTGTATCTTGTTATGGACTGACACCTGTGTAAGGTTGGTTTCGGCCTCCTAGGCAACACACTCATGATTAAAACTTGCCTCTACATATTGTAAACAGTCAATTTGTAAAATTAATGAATGGATAGATGGGCTTTCATGTATTTATTACACTTACACTACCTACAGTGCTGACCTCTGCTTAGAGTTGTAACTAATAAAATATGCAGTAAATGACACATCTCTCTCAGTAGACACCCATTCAAGGAAACAAAACTATTATCTTTGCCAAATTTTAGAGAAAATGCAATACTCTTTAAGAGATGCAATTTTCAGAATAATTTTTTAAAAGACGCAAAACTGAATAAACACCATTCATGAGCCAAGTGCCTCAATGTCAGTGCCTTCAGATTGAATAACCGTAATTTGTATGCTAAAATAGCGATCTTAAACTGTAGTCAAGCTTTTAGATATAAAAAAAATGTTTTTGTGAAGAACACAATGGAATATAAAGTACAGCAAATACATCTAAAAGGGCAAATAAAAAGTAAATCACCACTGAGACAGTGAAACACTGATCATCTGAAGGGTAGCACATTTAGATAACAGATTTTACTGAATGAATGGCTAATTTTACCAGATAATGTTCAGAAAAATATTTTGTTAATGGAAAGCTGAATTTCTAAAATATTATTATATTGAATTTGTTAATAAGATAATGATAAAGCATTTCTAAGCTACAATTTAAAATTAAGGATACATTAAAGAATGCATTGTATAAATATCTTCAAAACTCTCTTTATGCAGGCTCATGGGAAATGAGCATCTAGTCCAGAAGCTATGAGCTCAAAGGAACAAGTGAGTCTGAATGGGATGTGAGTCCATTGAAGATCACACTGAACACAAACTCTCATTCACTACACTAAATCAAATTTGCCAGCACGACTTTTGGACTGTGAAAAGGAAACTACAGCCACCCGAGGGAGCCTACATAAGGACACAGGGAATATGGAAAGCCCACATAAGCTCTGCTTGAACATTATGTAGTGTGCATCAAAAACTTGTCAAAAATAGTACGTCACTGTGATTTATGTTTCACATGGCTTTATAGACAAAGAGTGTATAGTGGGAAGACAAACATGAAAAGTAACTAAATCATTATTATAAACTAGCCATGTGCGCCCAACTACGTTGCGCGTGTTAAAGTTGTCTGTGAAGGGCTCCCTGTTTAAACGTGGCTGCCAGTCATGAACTGGGCCCTTTGTCACACAGCATTATGTTTTTTTTATAAGGGAAACAAAAGTACAAAAGATAACCCTTGGATATTGATTCAATAGGAACGGCCTACTTGGAATCACTGTCCGAATAGTAATTATGTGGTGTTGTAGGAGCATTTCTGCTTCTGTCCATTCACAGTCCGTCTCGTTTTCACGACGCTGTCATTTCCTCTCACAATCTCTTCTCAACCTTTCTCCAATTTCGCAGGTTGCTTTGTGGCAATCCAAAGAGTAAGGCAATATACACGAAGCAATGGTTATAAAAGGGGGACACATAGGTATCCAGGGTCTTTAAAGCATAAATAGAGATCACTTCACTGACATGTGAGCAAGCCACGGTACAACTGTGAGACGCTTTCGTTATTCCAGCACATTGTTGACATCCGTGAGTAACAACAACGTACTTAACTGAAAGGATGTCTACGCATGTGTGGAATTTGCGGACAAACAAAGATCAAGATCTAAATGACGATCTCTTTAGTTATAATTTAAAGCACAACAATTTGTTTAGTTTGAATGTCTGTGTTTTGAGGTGTGACTGGAGTACTACAGTCTTCAGTAGTATAAGCCTGGAGGAGATTCTTAATGCAATGCCTATGTTTTAGCTGTCTCTCTACTGCCATTTAGTGCTTCTTCTTCTAATTCATTTGCGGACAAACAAAGATCAAGATCCAAATGAAGATTATATATAGAGATACAATAGCATACTGTAAATAAGTCATATTAGGACACTATAAAGAACAATTCATATTAACATGAGGCAGCTATCGGAAATTCCATCAAAGCAAAAAATGTGTTGCCTGAATTACAGTTGAATCAGAGACCAAAACAGCTATTGTTGTTTTCCATTTGGCCTCATTCCTGGGGTCATTGTCTTGCTAAAAGACAAAGCTTTTCCTAAGGCATGGGTTTCTGACAAACTGCATAAGGGTTTCTTCCAGAATTTTCCTGTATTTTGCTCCATTCATTTTACACTTACAAGCCTTCCAGAAACTGCTACACAGAAGCATCCATACCACATGATGCTCCATCCACCTTGCTTCAGATTTGGGGTGGCGTGCTTTTGTTTTGACCAAACATGGCACTTGGTCTGATGGACAAATAAACTCAATTTTGGTTTTACCAGTCATAAAACTTTTTTTCAGTTTGTTTCAGAGTATGCCTTGTGTTTTCTTGAAAACTCTAGCCAGATATCATTTTTTTAATAACAGTGGCTTTCTTTTTTACCATTCTTTCATAAAACTACAACTCATAAAGTACCCAGCATGGTGGGTTTATACACAGTATCTCCAATCTCATGCGCTGTAGTTTGTAATTCCTTCAGAGTTCTCAGAGATGTCTTGGTGGCCTCTCTCACTCGTCTTCTTCTTGTATAATCGCTTTGTTTGTGTGGTCGGCCTGCTCTAGCAGACTTACAGGTGTACCGTAGTCTTTCCATTTGTTAATGGCTGATTTAACTCGACTCCAAAGGATACTCAGTGACTTGGTCTCCAACCCGTCTTGTACTTTTCAAATGCTTTTTCATAGAGTTGCTTAGCATGTTCTTTTGTCTTCATTGTATAACTTAGGCCATCATAGTGACTCACCATAAGTTGGCCCTTCCAGATGAGGTGCCTTTATATGACAGTCAGTTGAAACCCCAGACAGATGATTGCAATTGAACTAATGCTGTGACTTCTAAAACCAATTAGTAGCACCAGTCATAGTTTAGGTGAATACTTATCCATTGTCTTTTTCTGTGGATCAGTGCCAAAATAGCCAAATTAAATCCACTATGCTTCAGTGTTGTATAACAATTGGACATGAATACTTTTTATGAACACTGTTTTCTTATAAATCACACATCCACCTCTATACCCAGCACTCAGCACCCAGCATATAAAATAAAGGCTGACAGATTGTGTGAAGCATGAAAAGCGAGCAGTTGTTCTTTTCAGTAACGCTCATTATAAAACTACTTTCAATGTTGTACCCGTTCACATTTATTGTTAGCTACTATACTTTCCATATCCCCTGGTCAGTTCATGAATGTTTTAGTCACAGGCTAATATTTTTTGCTACCTGCTGATGAGAACAGCCTTTACATCTTCTTTATAGTTGCTTTTCCCCAAGGTCAAGAACTATTTGTCATGGCTGAATGCTGCTCAGCCTTGTACTGATGCCAGTTGGTTAACGCAAACGTTTTATCTTCTAAAGCAAAGGCTAACGTTATCAATGCAGGAGAGCCAGACAATATATTCATTTAGAAAGAAAGGACTGCCAGCTTGAATCACCTTGCTGTTGTGCTTAAATAAAAATGTCATTTTATTTCTGTTTGTTGTAATGAAAATGAAAAGCTGCCCAAGCAGGATTAAATGTTAGCCTAATTTGTAAGGTATTTTGCTGAAACAGTGAATTGCTTCACTAATACTTTAGCTAATCCAGTAAAAAGCATTGTCTGTGGTGACACAGCATGAGTTTTGAAGATGGCGTCTCCATTTCTTTCTATGTCTTTCCTTTCGATACTTAAAGCTGGCGGGCACAGAATTGGTACCAAGCTGACAGGCTTCCTCCATGTGAAAAGAAAAAAAGAACGGAGGCATAAATAGCTGCTTAAATTTGCCAGAACCATTAACATTTCAGTTATGAGGAACTGGGTGGTCTCGCTAAAAGAAGAACATAAGAGATTTGGCAAATGAGAGGAGGTCATTCAGTCCATCAATTTTGTTTGTTTAGCTAATAGCTAAGCTGTCCCAATATCTCATCCAGATACTTCTTAAAGGATTTCAGAGTTTCTGCTTCAACTACATGTGTCTGTGGGTTGTCCTAGATTCCCAAAACTCTTTGTATAAAGAAGTAATTCCTGGCTTCAGTCCTAAATGCACTATGGCTTAATAACCACTGCTCTACATGAATATGTGATTCACTGTTAAGTTGAAACAATTAAGCTGGACATACTTTATCAGTGAGAATTTTGATGACCTGAATTAGGTCTTCACACAGGTTCCTCTGCTTGATAGTCAAACAGGTTTAATTCCCTGAGTCCATCAGAGTATGACATGTCCTCAAGTCCTGGAATACACTTGGGTGCTCCCCTCTGCACAGCTTCAAGTGTTGCTATGTCTTTATTGCAATGTGTTAACCATAACTGCACACAGAACTCCAGATGCTGTCTCGCTACGTAACATAAACCAAGCACTTGCGCATTATCTAGTCTGAGACTAATGTCCTTTGATTTATATTCAACGGTTTTTATAATTGAATCTAATTTTTTATTTGTCTTCCTAGTAGCTTCTTTGCACTGCTTATGGTGATGAAAATGGTGTGTCAGTTTAAACCCCTAACTTGTTTTCAGAGCTTGCTTCCTTTAGAACAATTTCTTCCATCTTGTATTTATAACTGACTTCCCCCTTCCTTCGTCCTGCAGCCTGTATCTAGGATTAGCGTGAATATTTTGCTCCTGCAAGCGCTCTATAATTCTTAGCATGATGAGAGATGTCGCAAAATCAACCAGAATGTTCAAACAAATTCAAGAAAAATAAACTGATCTAAATTCGTTAAGTAGTTCTCTTGTTCAATAGCTAAGCAGATGTAAGATTTACCCTGAGGCTGCCATGAGAGTGAGACGGGCCCTGCCCCCCTCCCCTCGGCCTGCTGAGTCTCTCTTAGATTCACACAAATAAGTCAGTACCGCAAGTGAACTATGATACTTAGTACAATGAGAAAGATCGCAAAATCAACCAGAATGTTCAAGCAAATTATCCAAAATAAACCCGATCTAAATCCATTAAGTGGTTCTCACGTTTACTAGTTAAGCAGAGGTAAGGTACTCCCTGAAGCTGCTGAATGAGTGAGGAGTGCGCTCTCTCCCTCCACTTAGCCCACTGTGTCTCACTTGGATTCACACAAATAAGTCAGTACTGCAAGCGAACTATGATTCTTAGCACGATGAGAAAGATCGCAAAGTCAATCAGAATGTTCAAGCAAATTATCCAAAAAACCCTGATCTAAATCCATTAAGTGGTTCTCTTGTTTTCTAGTTAAGCAGAGGTAAGGGTACTCCCCGAGGCTGTCTCATGAGTGAGGATCAGTACCACAAGCAAACTATGATACTTAATGCAATGACAGAGGTCACAAAATCAACCGGATTGTTCAAGAAAATTATAGAAAAAAGCCTGATCTAAATCCGTTAAGTAGTTCTCTTGTGAAAAGTGGATAGACATATAGACAGATAGACAGACAGATGTTGGATTTTATATATATTGTGGACTTGACCCAGACACAGACAGGCAGACATGTTGTTCTTCAACCACCACACGTGTTTATTTACAAATATTTACAATATTATGGTCACTCAGACCCAGTTCCGTGCACAAAACACCCCCAAACACACAGTCTTGGCCTCACAAACGCCTTTCTTCGGGCCGCCTCCACACATCTCTCATGCCTTGTCCGTCTTCCACCCAACTCCAGCCTCGAATGAAGGGAGATGGCCCCTTTTATATTCTCCCAGATGAGCTCCAGGTGGTTCCTGGCATTCCCTTGTTGGCCTCGCCCCAGTGTGGCGGAAGTGCCGGCTGTTCTCCCGGCAGCTCTCTTCTGTCTCTCTTGTCACTTTTCCTTTCTCAAGTAACTGCTTAAATATCCCTAAATATGCCTAATGAAGGTTTATAGATAACATCTTTCATTTCTTTCAGTACAATTGGTAAACTTATTAGCCTTCAAACTATCAAGACTTTGAAGCATATCTCATAAAATAAAATCTGATATAACTCTTTTAATCTATGAAATAGCAAAAGGAGATCACGAGTGACTATGTGACCTGTCCATTAAAGTAAAACTGTAAGGAGGTATGGCTCAAGTGCAACCTGCCTGAAGAAGGGGCCTCAGTTGCCTTGAAAGCTTACATGTTGTAATCAGTTCAGTTAGCCAATAAAAGCTGTCATTTTGCTTGACTTCTCATTGCAAAGGTTTATAGGATGATTATTTTCGTGTCTCCAGAGTACAGTACATATACATGCAACTCTTTACTCAACAAAAATGGAGGGATAGATGCATAACTGAATATTCTCTAATTCATGTAATGCACCTCACATTTTATAAAGTACATTAATGAGCAACTTATTTTCCTGAGCAAAGCCAAAAAACGCATAACAAATGACAAAACCAGTAATTTATTGCATCTAAGTATCGGCCTATTGTCTCTGCCCCTGCTGACGCAGCATTACACGTACCTCTCTCTATCCCAGAGGCCTCATGCTGGGATTCAGTTTCAAGCAATGCAGCATTGTCAGCTTGTGTGGAAGAACTGATATTTAGTAAACTTCATCCAGACCAAAAATTATTCAGAGGAGATGTGGTCTCCAAGTCATCCCCTCAGAAGTTTGTCCACTATTTATTTTCGGTTCCTCTTGTCCGTCTTTCTTTTATCTGTTGTAAAAGAGGGACAAGCAGCAGAAAAGGGTTTGGGGTAGCTTTCCCATATACAATACTTGGTATAAAATATGCTGTAATTGAAGCACAGAGTAGTCAATAAGGACTGAGTCCAATCAGGACTAAGCAAGCATTTAGAATAGGCAGGCTTTTATAGTGGACAAACAGGAAGGGATGTGCTTGTAGAACCGGAACCGGAAGTGATGTCAGGATGCTCCTTCTTTGGAGGGTCTGGAGAAGATAGAGAGAGTAAGTACACATTGCCACCCCCTGGCCCGGCGTAGAATTACAGTCAATTAAGCCCTTTGACTGCCTCCCATGCACATGCGCGTGTGTGACCATGCAGAATGTATTTATTTCTTTCACTATAGCAGGCCTGATTATTAAGCAGTAGAGTTTTGATCTATATGAAAGAATATAAAAAAAGAAAAAATGAATAGATAAGAGGAGATAATTTAGTCCATCAAGCTGAACTAGTATGCTAAGTTGTCTTGACACTGTATCTGATCTTGCATTTCTGAAACGCCATCAACCTCCCTGAGAAAACTACATAAAAGAAATCAGTCGCATGAATTAGATGTGCATAATTTAATGAAGCGTTGTGTCACACACACAAGCACGGGAGTGACTACTTGGCTCTAAAATGGAAGGTATGGGGAAAGACTTTTACACCGTCCTTAACTAAATCTGAGTAGTGGAAGACTTTTGTGATAAATAACGACTCTACTTCCTCCAGTCCCTTAACACTGGCCACGCACCTTCCACTGCAGGTCCTCTGTAGAAGGCAAAGTAACAAGAATCCCATCATCATTCCTAAACCTGCTCACTATAAGGGAACTGTTTTGGAGAAGCACGTGACTATTCCCAGAAGTGCCAATGGGCTGTTTGTCCCATCATTTGTTAATTTAAGTGCCTGTGTGATGCCAAATTTAGTTGCCAATTAAAATGGATTTTGGTAAGGGACTCAAGCTGCTGAGGCTTCCCCTTGATTGCCTCCCATAGTTGTTGAATAATTGTTGTGATGTATGCCTGGTCTACTGGGTTCTCCTGAGACACCTGTGGCAGGTGACAGGATATCACAGTGCTGCTGCATCATGGGTTCACATCCATAATGAGGTGCAGTCCATGTGAAGTTTGTGCATTCTTCCTGTGCTTGTATGACTATTTCTAGGGATACTTTGCTTTTTCTTCCAGATCCTAAAGTTGTGAATTTTGGGTTAACTGGTTATGTTAAACTAGCACTGCGTGTGTATGACCTGTCCAGAGTTGATGCATGTCCTGTGTACAGGCCAGCCCCTGTGACCTTGGCATGGATTTTACGATGGATTGATGAGTAACATAAAGTAAGAAAATAGGTAGGTAATTTCTTGAAAATATTTGAGAGAGATAAATAAATTAGACTAACTTATTATTAGTGTATTTTTAAATATGTACTTTGATCACAAAGTGCAGCACTCTATAAAAATGCAGAGATCACATTCATAGTTACACAAAGTCCTGACCAAGGCCACATATCTGTTAGTCTGCAAATAAGGTCAGCTGTCTAAGTGTAAGCAAATACCTCCTGGGCATCTGTTTCCAGCGTTTTATTGGGACCTGGGGACCATTTGCAATAAAGGGGTCATATTTTCTTGACTTTTATGGATCTTAGAGTTGTAATGTGATGCATCGTCGATAACTCAATAAATAGAAACTTAAGGCCACTTACACATCTGTCAATTGCTAATTCTTTTTACCATAATCCTCTTTTCCCTGATGGGTGATTCTGTAGGCATGTTTTAGCTGACTAGTGGAAATCCGCTTTGCAACTTTTAGTATTCAGGCAGTTGTGCTGGCTGCGGGAGGTTAATTTTGTTGCAGTTATTTGTGTGGAGCAGATGCTGACAACAATCTATAAAGATAGAGATGCATTATATAAAGCCATCACATAGGGAAGGAGACACGAACTGGTTTTCTTTTACAGTAAATTGTTGCATGGAAATTGCCTATGTTACCATGATTTATTTTTTCTTATTTATTTCATGAAAATCATTTCAATTTAAATGTTTTTTGAATACTGTGTATTATTCTTTCATTCATTTATCCATTAATCATTATGCTTGCAAACATGGTTTACTGGTTAAAGCATTGCATTTATGAACTCAATGTTGTCTTGCTAAAGGCCCCTAAACAAGACAGTCATTGTAAAAAATGTATATAAAGAATTGCAATGCATCTGCCAAGTTTATTATACCTGTAATACAAAGTCAACAATTATCTGCAGTTTTGTGATAATTTTGTGTGGGTTGACTGTACAGCTTTCCCCTGCACATGTAGAAACATGGTTGAGGTTTGGCTTCTAATTAAGCAATTGGGTTGGAAAAAACACCTATAGCCACAGCGGCCCTCCACGATCGGAGTTGGCCAATCCTGGTATATACGTAAAATATGCCCTTTTCCTCTTAAAGGAATTCTGTGGAATTAGATGTGCTTAGATGTGAAGTAAATCTAACACTTTTGCCTAATTTAAAAAGCGCAAAGTGTGGCCTCTAGCCCTCTCTCTGTCACCACAGTTCCTGCTCTCTTTGCCTGGGTGTAGCATTTATATACCACCAAGGAAGTTTCTTCTGAAGGGTTTGGTGCATGAATTACTTTTCCTAAAAGAAGCTGAGGCAAAACATAAAAGTTATCTTTTGACACTCAACCCCCAAAAGGTAGGAAGTAAGTAATTCTGGTAGGGGTACAGACTTCTCTTACGTTAACATTAACTTTCCTAACTAATAATATCTGTCCCTTTTCTGCTAATGACTAGGGAGAGGTGCAGGTTTGTTTATGTTTCTTGTCACAAAATGTCAATCAAACAATAGGAGGAGGGGCCTGGTCTGGCTTGATTGACATCATACCATTGTGATGCTCTCTCACATCATCATCATCTAGAAAAGTAAAGCCATATCCATTTAAACATTAAGTAAGCTGCGGCCATCACTGCCCAGTAAAATACAGAGAGAGAGAAATGCTGAAAACCCACTTGTAAAATAATATATGAAGCAAATGAATGCGCAAATAGATAAATAAATATTTAGGCTGAGGGATGGATGGTGAGTGGCAGCTGATCCCTCTTTTATGCTAACTCAGTGTTCATATTAAAATAGAAATATCCTTTCATTTTTATTTATTTCTCCTCCTGTGAGTTTAAAAAGTTGAGAAATTTTTTTATTTGTAAAAGTTTTTTACAGCTTATCTTAAAACAGAGGTGCCAGCGTCTTCTTTGTGGAAACTGTCTCTTTTTCTTGTTTCTTTAGAGAATAATTTTGTCTTTACGTTCAAATTGTATTACATCTTGATGAAATGTCAGTCACACTGCACTGAAGAAGTAGCAGCATGTTAGACGAAGATTTAAATGGAGAAATGGAACGTTGAATTGATATTTGATTGCAGATATTTCATTCAAGTTAAAAGTGGTTGTGGTCTTTCTATTGAGGTTGTTCAAATATCTTGTAATACGTTCTTGGAGAGGGAACATCATTTATACTGTGAAAGCAAAAGTTTGGAAAAGGAGAATTTATTAAAGAAATGTATGATCCAAGTGAATGCACGGTCAACAAATAGCTAGGCAAACCTTTGATGCTAGATCTGTAATTATGCAAATGAATGAGTATTTAGTCCTCTCAGATTATTAACTGAATTGAATGTCTTTCTGCATTTGGGTAACTTTGATTGCCTTGTGTAAATTGCATACTTTTAGTATGTTTTGTAAATATGGTTCTAAGCAAAGCCACACAGATGTTCTATTAGCCTTATTTGAAACAAACTAAAAGATCTGTTTTATCTGTGCATGTAATGTCTTTAATGCATGCATTTATATTATCCTGTATACACAGCTGCAATTCATGGAAACCACACAGTACAATTTATATGAAGGAATATAATTAAAATGTCTGTGAGTAATAAACTATCACCCAGTTAGGTGAAATAGCACATGCATATTCACATAAACACGAGTAATGTACAGATAAGCATTGCTTATGGGTGGAAGGATTATTCTTTATACTTAATTCCCTTTTAAGCTCTGTTATCTGTGATATTCTTCAGTCCATCATGTAAAACTGCCTTGCTCTTGTGACTGGGTAGTCTGTTCCCATAGCCAATTATTTCCATTAAAGGATTGCAGGTATCTTAATTATTTCACAATGTAATTCCACAGTCCTATTTAGACTTTGAGGAGCAAATCTTGAAATAGCATGGAATTATCATTGCAGATTCTCTAACTTTAGATCATACTGGGTCCAACAGACATTAGGTAGAAGCACAATTGTACCACCCTCTGCCATATTCTATCTTCATTCTTCATTTACAGTTGATCTTCTTATTCTTTCAGCTGTTCCTTTTAGGGGTTGCAAGAGTGAATCATCTTCTTTCATATCTTTCTGTCCTCTGCAACCTGAGCAGACCCTCTAATATACTCATTTCTAATCCTATCCATCCTTGTCAGACACAATGCAAAACTTAACATATTTAACTCTGCCACCTCCAGCTCTGTCTCCTGCTTTCTGGTCAGTGCCACTGTCTCCAATCCATGTAACATAGCTGGTCTCTCTACCATCCTGCAGACCTTCCCTTTCACTCTTGCTGTCACAAATTACTCCTGACACTCTTCTCCACCCATACCACCCTGCCTGCACTCTCTTTCACAATCCCCATTACTCTGTACTGTTGATCCAAAGCATTTAAACTCATCCACCTTTGCCAACTCTACTCCTTGTATCCTCACCATTCCACTGACCTCCATCTCATTTACACACATATTTTTTGTCTTGTTACAGTTGATATGTAGTTGATATTTAACTAGTAAGATACACCACTTAAATTATCAGTATGTTCCACATATACCTTCTGAAAATACTACATTCATTGAGCCTACTGAGCTCTGGTCAATGAAGAGAGAATGGCTTCTCCACTTGGATATTTCTCCAGTATTAGTACAGTATTCTTCCTTCACAGCTCCATTCTCACTGTCTCTCTCTGTCTTACATATGCACAGCCCTGGCCTGCTGACTCCATTGTCAAATGTTTTCAGGTGTCTCTTGATCCCCAACCAGGATCATTTTAAACAAAGTAGTTAATCACTTCCAGAGTTGAAGTAATTCTTCTTTGAATACAAGGATACCAGGGTAGAACTCCATATACTTCAACTCTTAAATGACTTTACAAAACGTTACATCTCCAAGGCAGTTCTTCACCAGGATCTGGAGATGTGCTGGGGTCATCTGCCCTGTAGCTTCCTGAAAGAACATTGCAAGTTCCTTTCCAGTGATATATTTGTCTCTTTCAGTCTCTTCTCCAGCATTACAGCCATTCCATTTTATATAAAAAAAAGAAACACCCAGACCTCCAGGCTTTAGATAAAGGTAGTTCATATAGCATATAGAGCAAGTTGAACATTTCTGTTTTGGCCAAACATTCTTTTGTTGTCAATATGATAAAACACTGGCCCTCCGTCAGCACCTCATCGATGTAACTTTCGAAAGTAATGCTCCTCAACCAAGTATTGATATTTATATAAAAGCAAGATTTGCATATGGATGGAAGTTAGAAAGATTTGAAGATCTCCTCATTTGTCAGCATACATCTCTCTGTCATTGTCATTCTTGCATTCTGTAGTGTGGAGTGCTCATGTCATGTCAATCTGCCTAGCCAGCTGCTGAATAGGTACATATTCAATCGTACTTCTCATCATTCTCTGTCACTGTAGTGCCTCCTGTGTTTGGCTTGATGCTCAGGAGATGTCACCACTGGAACTCTTTTTTTATGCCGTCACGGTGTGTATTTTGTGATCATAATGATGACTTTGATGTGTTGGCAGGAGCACAGGCCACTTTGCTCTGGCATTCATCTGTCTTTGTTGCACTTGCATTCTGTTTCCTGTATATGAAACTCAGTAGATGGCGCTGCTGTACTTCTTCACCTTTCTATAAATGGCCTCAGCAATGCAGATGTTCCCATTGTTCTTTTTCTTTATGCCATGCCACCCTCTAAAGCAGTTTTGATGTAAGAAAGACTCAAATCCTGATTACTTTTCAGAGGTTGACACTACCCATATATGTTGCTTCACCTTTGGGTATCACATCAGAAGATTAAAACCAAGACCAAGGTTCTAGTCCCAGGGGTCCACGAGTGATTGTGTGACAGACAGACATAGCCCTTAGCATTTATGTATCAGACTTGTCATGACTCCACCTCTCTGAAAGCAGTCGCCTGATGGGAGGAGCTAGAAAAATAAAAAAAAGCTTTCCAGAGTAATTAGCTCTAGCACTGTGCATCCTGTCTTTGTGAAATCCTCATTTTTAGCTCCTCCTTTGTCTCTAGTTGTTTTTTGTGTTTGTAGCATATTTGATCTTTGCCTGCATTTGAATTGAAAATTTTGTTTCATGTTTTGGTAAATTTTCTGCTTTGATAAACAAACAGGTTTTGACCATCAATGATTATTTTTTTTGGGTGGGGCCATAGTAAGGGGGCATGCATCTGGAACAATTTTGTGCTTATTAATTTCAATTTGGGCTACTTTAAATAACAAGTGTATTGTCGATAGATAATGCCTGCCTTCTTTCATTCCCAACCTTCTGTTGTCAACTTGTAATGTACTGTGGGGTTACCCTCAGCGTTATGATCTGGTTTGTTTTTGTGAATTTTTGCATGTCTGCTTTTGCACCTTTTGGAATATTTGACATGTGTTTTCTTTTTTTCCCGTACTGGAAAATCTGTTCCTGCTGTTTATTTTTGCTTTTTGGTTTGTAAAAATATTTACATTTTACCACAATGAGTGGCATCATTTTGTAAACTATGTGGTTAAAACACAAGGTGATAGGTCAAACTCCCAGAAGTCACTTCACATGACATCACTAGCACAATGCTATTTAAACCAATTAGGCTCCTTGTCCAAGCTTGTGGATTTCCCCAAACTCTTTTTCTTTGTTATTTTAGAACTTCTGGTTAGCTTTTGTTTTTTTGATTATGATTTAGGAGTTTTTATTTTGTTTTCTGGAATGCTGATTTCCCTTTTATGAATTTTTAGGTTTTTTTTTGTTTTTTTGGCAATGTTTAATCAACCGGTCCTTTATTTCCAGACTATAGCCATGTTTACCATTGCAGGATATTCACCCTGCCCTTAGCCATTACATACAGTAGGTGCCTTTGCCCATAGAGATTTATTTCATTTTGCAGCCTAGGCCCCCTTTGTACTGTGACAGCATTCTGCACATAGCCAAAAAACTAAGAGACTAAAGCCCAACCCTTCACTATTGGCTTATAATGAGGACTGGTACGAATATACATTCATTAGGTTATCTAGCATTAGGAATTTAATGTTAACATCATTCTTGATTTTGTGGTTGTCTGCATTTGTGGGTACTAGAGAGCCCCAAAAATTATTAGAATCATTTGCTTAGTTGGCTTTTTACAATGAACTTAAACTGTCAGTTAAGGTTAATTTGAAAAAGGGTCAACAAGACTGCATCCGACCGGGGAATGAGTTATTTTGTAATTGCGGTGTGTTACATAACCTGAATCTACTGTATATATAAATAATATAAAAAGGCGATACCCCTCACTTAGTCATACGGCGGTAAGAAATCACATAGGAGAAATAACTTAGCTTACTTTAATGACAGCTTACGTGGCATAACAGACGATAGAAGCCAATTGCAAGAACCCAGTTCGTGAGTGGGGGCCCGATGTGTAGAGGCTGCTATTTTCACCATGCAGTGGAAGGATTTTTAGGATCAGATGGCGTTAACTTCCATCCATCGGCTTCAAAGGTATGCTGGGCAATGTTCCAAGGCTTTATACTGTTTCTCCATGTGCAGGCCCCCACTTAGGTGAATCATGCCATTCCAAACAAGGCAAAAGAGGATAGAGTTTCATGCTGACTTTCACAGACAAAAATAGTATACAATGGTCCTCAGTCTGACTGCTCATTTCCCAGTTGTCTTTATCTGTCTTGTCTTATAATGCTTACCTAGCAGTTCTGTATGGTGCACCCCTGCGCTAAATCTGGCTCTGTGTCAACTGTGCATGTGAGTAGAAAAAGTCAGATTTATAAAATATACTTGCATAGAGCACAGTGACATATTATACACTTATTACAAAGGCAAAAATACTTTTAAAACTAACCAACACAAAAAGCAAGAAATACTTAGATCAAAATATCTGATGTATAGTGATTTGCTTTCATTTGTAACTTGTTTCAAGATTTTTGTCATGTTCTGCGGTACTCTTGCACCTGTTTTGGAGGTTTTCTGAATCTGAAATTTTTTTAAGTTTCAGATGCCACTGTTTTATATATGTCTGTCACCATTGTGTAAGTTCTGTTGTTAAGACGCAACTCCTGGTTGCTAATGGATGTGGCTTTGTTGGTCAAAGCAAACAGGATGTTTTGTCTCTATCCGGGACTACGTATAACTGATGACAGCTGTTAGCATATCATTCTTCTCAAATACTTTTCTGGTTTAAGATTTTTTTGGTTTTCTTCCTTCGGCTTATAATTATTGATATCTGCTTTAAATTTTGATGATAGTTGTACAGACTGCATAGGGTAGCAATAGTTGATTATTAATTATTATTAAGGAATGCAAAGAAAGTCGAGATACGTGGTGAAGAATGGATATCAACAAAGAAAAGAAAACAAAACAAAAGCTGAGATCAAAACCAAAGAAACCAAACGGTAGTGCCTAAACTAATTGCAATTATCTGAAATATACTCAGACTTGGATAACCCAGGAAGTTCAAGTGGCAGACCTTTTTACTCTTTGACCTGCGATATCACTCCATCTGTGACCCTAATATCATTCCTAATAACCCCATAGCATCTGCCAACACTAATATCCCAAAATGTTGGTGCCCATAGAAAGGTAAAAAATAAGTAGCATAATTAAAGATGCGTTAAAACAAAATATAAATATGACCATCGAATTCTTGGACCTCAAAATATCCTTATATATAATTTGATACTATCCGCATGTATGGTGTTCGTGTCAATACCCCGTATGTACAATATAGTGTTTGCGTCAATACCCCATATGTATGGTGTTCGCGTCAATCTTTGGGCAGTTTGGTTTTGGTATCCTTCCTTCTGAAATCTATTGGCAAACTGAGCAATGACGGCTGGGTATTAACAACGGTCATTGTTTAAATTTTAGCCGATCTCAGATCTAAGATGACCACACCAACATAATTATTACTCCGACTCTGATTAGAGTCGTAAAATACGGTTTGTTTTGAAAATTTGTTTGCCGGAAAAAATCAAATGAGGTGCGCCGAAGAGCTGAGTTCATGTCTCGCAGTCCCGTTTAAACAGGAAGCTCTTCATTACTTCGGCCGAAATGGTCTATTTTAAGCACACATTAGTGCCATGATAACAAAATCATTTCAAGTACTTAAAAAAACAATTCTTTGCAGAGGAAGTATGGATTTCACAAACGTAGAATTTGTAGCCCGATTCGATCGGGCTCCCAGTTACTAGTAGTAATATTAATATAGTCCGAATATTAATGCACAAAAATAGATATTGCTAATGATAACCAGCTGACATGACATCAATGTGAGTTATGACTATGACATCCTGCATTTCGAGACTCTGAGTATACAGTAAACCCCTCGCTATATCGTGATTCGACTTTCGCGGCTTCACTCTATCGCGGATTTTAAATGTAAGCACATCTAAATATATATCACGGATTTTTCGCTGGTTCGACGCTTTCTGCGGACAATGGGTCTTTTAATTTAGGTTACATGCTTCCTCAGTTTGATTGCCCAGTTGATTTCATACAAGGGACGCTATTGGCGGATGGCTTAGAAGCTACCCAATCAGAGCATGCATTACATATTAACTAAAACTCCTCAATGCTATAAGATATGCTTCCCGCGTGGCGCTTGTTTTGTTTGCTTCTCTCTGTCTCTCTCACTCTCTCTGCCTGATGGAGGGGGTGTGAGCAGAGGGGGCTGTTTACACAGTGGCTGTTTGCCTAGAAGATAGGACGCTCCCCTACAAAATGCCGCTTTATCGCGGTGCTTCTGTATACTTAAAAGCACGTACTGATTTTTTGATTGTTTGCTTTTCTTAGCGAGCGCTTTCTCTGACATTCTCTGCTCTTCACGGTGCTCCTTTGAAGATAAGATATGTTTGCGTTCTTTTAATTGTGAGAAAGAACTGCCATCTCTGTCTTGTAATGAAGCACAGTTTAAACGTTTGACTAAAGGGTGTTATTTCATGTCTAGAGGGCTCTAATAATGTTAACAGTGTGGGAGAGTTTATAAGGGCTTAAAATATATAAAAATAACCATACAAACATATGGTTTCTACTTCGCGGATTTTCACCTATCGCGGGGGGGTCTGGAACGCAACCCCCGCGATCAAGGAGGGATTACTGTACTTGCAATTTGTGTACTTTTCTAGAAGAGGCCCTGTTAATTTCTGCATGACACCGCATCGTATTTTGCATGTCGTGCTACTGTCATGAATTATGAATTGCACTTTTTAATAGATTATATTGTTATATTTTGATAAAGTCCACGAGTTATCTAGCAAAAATGAAGATGAATACTGTAATGAGAAAATCCAATGTATGGTTAACATTAGTTTTGTTAAATTCACGTGCAAGTTTATACAGCGTTTGATGTGACCGGCCCCGTGTGGGGTTGGTCAGCCCTAGGCTTTGATTTCATGGACTTGTGAAAGAGTGTATTTAGAATATAAATTACACAAAATGACCACAAATATAAATTCTTTTGTGGAAAGATGGTGTGTTCATGAGGCAATTTGTAAGCCTGAGGATAATGAGTTGATTTTTCTTATTTGATTAATTAGATATTGTTTTCTTTTTGGGGTGAGTTGGGTTTTTGTTTGCTTTACATTTACGATAATGTAAAAGATTTGTTGATTATTGATTAACAAAGTTCAATTGAAAACTGAAAAAAAAACACAAAAACAATAAAATAAAACTAAAGACAGGGTCAGAATCCCAGCAAAACAATGACAGATGTCCTTGTTAATGTGGTTAAGAAACACTCAATATACTCTGTAAATCCCAAATGTTAGAAGGTTCCATTTCTGGCTCCAAACTTTATTTGTGTGCATGATGCTTTCTCTCTTGAGCTATTTATTAAACAAATAAAGCAGGTAAAAGAAGAAAATAATTCTGTACTTTAAGGAAAATGATGGCACAAGCTGTGAAACAGGTCCCAGCCTTATGTTGGTCACACAATGTTTAACATTGTTATCAGAATCAGAACCCATTATGCCAGAGCTGCTTTTTTTAAAAATATTACTAAGCCATATTGTGAATAGTGAACAATATTGTGTAAAACTGAAGTTCCCATTCTGCATATTATTTTCTAAATGCCTGCAGGCATTATGTGAGATAAGGCTGAATATAAATTTAAGTTACATTTCATTTGACTTCTGAATGAATTTTCCACATCATCCATGAGCTAAAACGAGACTTTATTGATCACAGATATTTACTTACTGCAGTTGTAAACAAGTATTTCTGGAGTCTCAGACTTGTTTTAGTATTTTTCATCCATTTATTATTTATCCATATTTAAACCAACTTAATTCACTTACACAGTAGCTTAACTCTAGACTATCAGGTCCAAGACAATAAAAACTCGGGAAACTTTAGTCCATTGCTGTGCATACACACACACACACACACACACACGTATACACGCACTCAGTTCCTATTAGCCTGACAAATGTGTATCGCATGTGGTAGGAAAGTAAACCCAACTATGCTCACCTAATACATGACCATGACATTGTAAATATTGACCAGGAACATAATAAAATTGGGATATTATATATCCTGGGTCCTCCTTACATGGGGCTTTATGTTCTCCCCATGTCTGCATGGGTTTCCTGCAGGTGCTCCGGTTTCTTCCCACTGTCCAACGACATGCATGTTAGGTGAATTGGCAGTGCTAAATTTGCCCCAGTGTGTGTTTTGGTGTGTGTGATTTTGCTGTGTATGTGTGTCTGTTTACCTTGCGATGGACTGGCGCCTTATCCAGGGTTTGTTCCTGCCTTGTGCCCTACACTAGGTGGGATAGGCTGCAGCACCCTTTGCACCCCTTTGTCTTGGTTAAGTGGGTTAGTAAATAGCATTGTATTTAGGGACCATGTGAAATTAGGGGTACGGGGTGGAGTGAAGAACAATGCCTGACAAGGATCCTTTCAGTCTGGCACATCCTGTTGTATGGATACAGCTTACTGTAGCCCCCAAACCCTATCCTGAAATGTTGTGTAGAATAGGCTAAGCCGACCACAAATTAATTGAGTGATACAGCAAAATTGAAAATTTGAATCTAAGTTACACTAATAACCAGCTGCAAAGAACAAGCTCCTGTGGATAATACTGAGATTATGCTTATCCAGAGCAGGGTTATGGGGAAGCTGAAGCCTATCCCACCAAACTTTGGGTACAAGGCAAGGACAGGACCACAACCTATTGAAAAATAAAATCACACAGACATCAGAAGATAAATTACCATTGCCAGTCCACCTAACCTGCATGTCTTTGATCATTTTAATATGAGATATTTGGCCCCGTGAGGTCTTGATATTGATGAAACAGAGTTCAGAATGTTATGCTATGCATGTAAAATATTTATTTGTCAGTTTTCACACCTTGTGCTATGGTTAATGTAGAGCTCCTTTTTTCAAATAAGGAAAGATAACTGAATACAGGGTCTAGTCCGTTTACGTCTGTCCCACCTAGGCCTACAACTAGACTGGCATCACACCTGACACTCACCATTCATTTTACAGGCGGAAAGCCCACAAGGCAGCTCCTCATTGCCGTTGCAGAATAGGCCTTACAGGGTCATGTTGGTTGTCCAGCGACCAAACACTTGCAGGTATATGCCACCCCAAGACCTTGCTTATGGTACACTGATTTTCAATTTGTGCTGTCATGAGGGTTGTTGAGAAACATTTTTTGTCTGACTCCCTTAGAAAAAAACTGTTGGCCAAGGAACACCCTGCCAGGAGCAAAAAGCTTTTAAAATCCCTAAGGAACACAAGCTCCACTACTACTGTAAGATGATAATCCAGGTGTGGTTATGCCCCAAGGTGGGATGAGGGTCCGTGGTACTAAAGTGGAAGGTGAGTTTAAAGACAAAACTCACAGTTTAACAGTAAGTCTGTATCACTTTTCTCATCCATGGTCAAAAGCAGACGGAAATGACACTCTATGATGGGGTGCAGTAGTCAGCAATCTCTGAAAGTCTCACAGTAGAGTCACTACTCCTCTGGATTGAACGAAAAGAGTTTAGGTGGTTTAGGCATGTTGTAAGGATCCCCACCAGTCATCTCTTACTGGAGTAGTTCTGGGCATGTCCCATTGGGCGGAGACCCCACAGCAGAATCAGAGCATGCTGATGGGATTATACTGTATCTCTTAGCCAGCTTGGGAAACACCTGGGAACTGCCAAAGTAGAGCAGGAATCTGTAGCTAGTGACAGATAGGTCTGGCAGGCTTCGCCTGCTGCCACTGTGGCTCTCGTCAGACCAAAGGGTATGACAGGATGAGATGAGATAAGCTGAATACATGCCGTACATACACAAACACACTTCATCCAATTCATGGGTGTAAGCTGAGAAACAACCCTGGATGAAGCTGTGACAGGTCTCTGGTCACACTTACAGGTAATCTAACTTAGACACCATTTAAATATCCAACTACGCCATCCAGTTTTATTAAGAGACTGGGAACTCCTGAAATTTACCAATAATAGCACACAGGTTTCTTTAAATTGGGTGGTGAGTAAACACACAATGAAAGACACAACAGTAATTTCAGGAAAAGCAACAGTAACTTATATTACACTAGACAATAATAAGTACACTGCGGTGGGTTGGCACCCTGCCTGGGATTGTTTCCTGCCTTGTGCCCTGTGTTGGCTGGGATTGGCTCCAGCAGAACCCCGTGACCCTGTGTTCAGATACAGCGGGTTGGAAAATGAATGGATGGATGGGTAATAAGTACATGAAAAAGATAAATGAACATAAACAAAATCTAACAATATCAAGAACGAATTTCCTTTTTTTAAAAGGTAAACACACAGTCCACACTCTAAAAGTCAATTAAAAACAAGGATTGGAGGATACAGCCTTTAGTGGGGCAGAGTCCAGTTTGCGCACTGTTACCCCAACACTTAATCGTTCAACTGTCCACTGATGCACTCTGCTCACAGGACACTTGTTTCCCAACAGAAGTTGTGTCAAATTGTTGAATCCCTGTCAGCGTCTCTTCATCGTTCCTTTTTTTTTCCACTCTGGGTTCCTTGTATTGCTGTGACCTTGGCACACCTCACGTCATGCCAGCCAGGTACCCTTGTCTGCCTACAAGCCCCTGTACTCTGTCCGAGTGTCTTGGCAGCATTCTCAGTGGACCGTCCCTTCCTTTGACTTCTCCTGGCTAGAGCCTAAATCTCCTTCAGTCCCTACAATTATCAGTTCTGGACAATCAGATTAAACAATGGCACATCTAAATTTCCTGGGTTTAGCAAATAATGAAAACACAAAATGTATTGTTACCAACAATTAATGAGTGCAGATCTGCTGTTTAAAAACCAATATTGTCAAACATGTTAATTGCCAAGTCAGGTAAATACAGACATCCTCCAAGGAAGGAGCAGTTCTGTTATCACAACTTTGTATTCTTTGTAATATCAACCAGCCAAAAACTTCAAAGTAGTGACTCTTCTGCAAGACAGTAAATACCAATATCCTGTAGACAGCCATCACAATAATCAGTTACAGGATAACCCAGGAAATTTGCCTTTAACTTCTCGCCTCAGCCCAAACAATGGGTGCCTATTGCCTGTTCATTTGCTGGGCTTTAAATGTAATATTTGCATGTTTCTTTTCCTAAGAGAGAAATGGAATGACCCAGTGTACAAAAATGTCCCCCTCTGACAGAGCACCAATCCAATTGTGAGTCTTACAGATACACACTCTCTCATAGTATGGCATGTTAACCTAATCCTGCTTGTCTTTGGGCATGTGAGAGGAAAACCAGAGCCGATGAAGTAAAACCCACACAAACACGAGGAGAGTATGCAAACAGTATAAAGACAACACCTGGGCACTGAATTTAAACTCAAACTCATCAGGCAACAGTGCTAACCACTGTGGCATCTGACAGCAGGGCAATAAAGAATGGCTTTTATGTGCATTTGAAGAGAGCAGAGAAAGATATACAGTACAGAACAAATTGTAATATGTAGTGAAAATGTCTAGCACAACACCTACAATAAGTTGTATTTTTTAAAAGAGAACAGAAAAGTAGTTCAGTTTCATCTGATTATAATGCTGAATCTCTTACCCTAGGCAACAGTATGTTTATTCTATCCTGTATCTTTTTTTCTGGCTGCGTTTCATCCATTTGCCAAACTGTTTTCTTTTATGTGCCAACACACATTAATGCAATGCTGGTCTTTTATGTTCATAAGCTGAAATGTTTTTAAAGTGACAAGGCTCTGCACTTGGGGTCCTCTGCTGCCATATGCCATACATCACTTGATTCCTAAGGCCTCCTATCTATCTATCTATCTATCTATCTATCTATCTATCTATCTATCTATCTATCTATCTATCTATCTATCTTTCTTTCTTTCTTTCTTTCTTTCTTTCTTTCTGGAAGCCCTTATTCAAAACTCAGTATTGCATTTCTGTTATATCCACATTAATAATAAAACAGGCTGCATATCACAATATACGTAGACAAGCAGGTTAACACAGGCTGCTTTAGAATTTTCTGGCCATGACCCTTTACACCCTACATTTTCAGGAGGACAATTACCTTCTTGCTGAATGAGGGAGACAAAAGAAATGGAAAAGTGAAAAAGTAATTGAACAGTAAAGCCTAAAGAAAAATCATTCATCCATGCAGAAGAAGATCTTTGCCTCATCAATTTCCTACATGTTTAAAAAGAAGTTGGCAGACATATTGCTTGAAGCAACGCACAGTTTGCAGACCTGGAGGCACATTTTCTAGCTATGCTCATTGGATACTGAAATGCTCCTATCTCCCTCTCCATCTGCCTTTGTTCTGCCTGTTCTCAATCAAAGGGATGGGCTTCTCATCCATTCTCACGTGTGATTAGAGGTGATTAGTTTGTGTATGAGCATAAGGATACAAGTGAGCCCGGTGTCAAATAACATTCTGTAGATTTACTTTACAATGGACTGGCAGGTTTCACTTAACTTTATTATGGTTATACATATTTCATTGTTGAGCTTTGTGTCTGCATCTCAAGCATGACATGAATGCAGAGACACAGCCATTTATATTTAATCATGATACATAACCCAGAAATACAACAAGACTAGGAGATAACATGTGGGCAGCTTGGGAAAGTAAAAGTAAGGGGTAGAGTGAAGCAGAATACCTGACAAGAAGGAACCCTTTAGACTTGTAATTCCTGGAGCATCCTTTTGTATGGGTATAGCTTACTTTGTCTCCCAAACTTTGACCTGAAAGACTGCATTAAAGAGGCTAAACTCACCACATGTTAACTGACTAAGACAATCTTCTCCATAAAAGTACCCCAAAATTATCCTTGGAAGCAAAGATCAGGTCTCTGTGAGTTTCATTCAAACCCACTTATATCTATAGCAGGACTGCGGTGAAGCTGGAGCCAATCCCAGCAAGTAGAGGATGCAAGGCAGGAGCAAGTCCTGGGTAGAACACCAGTCCATCACAAGATGAGAACACACACATTCACAGACATCAGAAACCGATTTAGTGCCACCAGACCTCCTAAGCTGATCATTGTAATTTGAGATATTTGGCCCTCTGCTGTCCTGAAATGAGAGTTGAGAATGTTATGTTTGTAAAATATTTATTTGCCAGTTATTACATCTTGTGCTATGATTAATGTACAGTAGATGCCCTTATTCAAATAAGGACTAGATAGAGGGTCTAGTCCATCTGAGACAATCCCACCTGCCAAAAAACTGGCATTGTAACCAATGCCCACCCTTGTGAGCCCACAAGACAGCTTTCTGGCTGAGCATGGCGGGGATATGTGAGTTGTCCATCTACTAAGGGCTCACTGATGAACACCACTGCCAGGCCTGACTCTAGTGGTGGGTCCCGCTAACGCTATCCTGGACAGGGTACACTGCTTTATAATTTGTGCCACTACAAGGGTTATTGACATGACAACAATGTCATAAATGCAGAGACACAGCTATTTATATTTAACTCATATTTAAGGCAATGGGTTGAATAAACACATACAGTGTGTAAACACTCTGGAATAAGAGCAGATTAGACACTATTTAAAGGGTTAGGATGCCTATGGTAATCCTGAAGAAAATTAGATGAAAATGATAAAAAAAAGAAGAAAAATTAGTGAGTCAAGTGCACTGATTCATCCTCCTTTCTGTTCATAAAATGTCTTTATCTCCTTGGGGCCAGAAGAGGCAGAGTCCAAGGTAAAGTCACGCATGTTTATATGGGTTTTATTCCTTCTGGATGAGGGCAGAACTGGAAAACTGGTGAGAAGAAGATATCTGATCTAAATGCATTTGTGGTGTAACTTTTAAAATGCTCCTCGTAAGAAGAACACTAAGAATGTGTGGTTGACGGCACTTAAAATATGCTGGGCATCCTATCTGCAATATACAGGTGCAAGGTCCTGCAACTGGAGAAGCTGGTGTGCTTTCTCCCATGACTCTGACTCTCCCTCAGCACTCTTACCTGTTCCCACTGTATCTATCATTCTTACAAAACGTGTGGCTAGCACTTCTCCTGAAAGCTCTTAGGGATGGACTGTAATGTGATGTCTGCCATGCTCCACACTTACCTCAAATGACCAATAGCTACTTGGTACTGCTACCTTCTGTCAGCTGCACCCAAGATCAAACGCCTAATTGAAAGTATAATGTATGTTGTGTTTCATTTTGTGTCTAACAGAACGGGTCATTTTATCCTTTCAGTGAATATTTGTTTTTCCTTATTGTGACATGTGATTCACTGTCTTGCACCCGAGAGAAGACGCTGACTCCAAAGGCTTCAAGAAAAACAACTTTATTCCAATCAAAACAGGAACAGCCCCAGTGAGGCATTATACAGGCATATTGCTGTTGATATAAAGGAGCCCCCATTGCGTTTCTTGACACACTTCTGCTGAATGATTTGTTGGCTGAAAGTCCTCAGTGTTAGTGTATCATGGAGAGGATGTGCAGCATTGTTCATAATGACATTCAGTTTTATTTTAATTCTCTCCTTTGCTATGACCTTCGGGGGTCCAGAGTGTGTTCCATCACTAAGCCTGCCCAATTAATTAGCTTGTTGGTTTGGCGGGCCTTACTTGAAGTGATGTTACCAGCCCAGCACACCACAGCATAGAAAATCACACTGGCCATTGGAGAGCTATAGAAGATGTGAAAGATGTCACTTCCTATATTGAAGCAGTGCAGTTGCCTAAGAGAAAAGAGCCTGTTCTGCACTTTCTTATATAGTTCCTCTGTGTCCCGAGAACAAATAAAAACACAGTAAAGGTTCTAATGATAATTATCCTAATTAACTAATCATGAACAAAAAATTTGAAAATGTAGAGCAACTCTGGTCCTGGAGGGCCCCTGTACCAGCAGGTTTTCATTCTAACCCTTTTCTTAATTAGTGACCTGTTTCTGCTGCTAATTAACTTCTTTTGAATTAATTTTAATTGACCTGTTTTTTTTTTAAGATTTGTTCCTCTGAATTTCTTCACCATTCCTCTGAATTGCTTAATTTTATTCCTTAAATGACACCCAAACAGAAATGAAATGTGGAGCGAGTCAACAGAAGACCATCTAAGTCAGGCCTTCAAACTCCAACCAATTTCACTCCAACCAGTTGCTAATTAGGCGCTGAGTTTTGTTAATTAAACCTGCTCTTTAATTCCATGGCTTGTTGCTGCTCTCATTGTGCAATAGCAGACATTTCCGAAATTGTTGATTTTCTCTTTTCTAAGAGCACTTTTAAAATATTTTGGGGACCTGAGCAGATCAGCATTCCTGAGACCTTAACCTTTCTTTATATTTTTATGCATTATATTTTATGATGGACACAATTTGCTGGTAATAATCTGGGTTTTTTTGTATCTCATTATTGTATGGCAGTTAATTAATGAAAAAGAAATAATTCAGGGGTCTGAGTCTTCAAGAGCAAATCAAATAAAACGAATTCAAAAGAAGTTAATTAGGAGAAAAAACAGGTCACTAATTAAGAAAAGGGTTGGAATAAAACCGTCACCTTATCGTGGTGGAGGGGTTTGCGTGTCCCAATGACCCTAGGAGCTATGTTGTCCGGGGCTTTATGCCCCTGGTAGGGCCACCCAAGGCAAACTGGTCCTAGGTGAGGGATGAGACAAAGAGCGGTTCAACAAACCTCCAATGATGAGAAACTTTGGACGACGCTTTCCCTTGCCCGACGCGGGTCACCGGGGCCCCCCTCTGGAGCCAGACCTGGAGGTGGGGCTCGATGGCGAGCGCCTGGTGGCCGGGCCTGCACCCATGGGGCTCGGCGGGCACAGCCCGAAGAGGTAACGTGGGTCCTCCTCCCCATGGGCTCACCACCTATGGGAGGGGCCAAGGAGGTTGGGTGCAGTGTGAGTTGGGTGGTGGCCGAAGGCGGGGACCTTGGCGGTCTGATCCTCGGCTACAGAAACTGGCTCTTGGGACGTGGAATGTCACCTCTCTGAAGGGGAAGGAGCCTGAGCTAGTGCGCGAGGTCGAGAGGTTCCGGCTAGATATAGTCGGACTCACCTCGACGCACAGCTTGGACTCTGGAACCAATCTCCTTGAGAGGGGCTGGACTCTCTACCACTCTGGAGTTGCCCCCGGTGAGAGGCGCCGAGCAGGTGTGGGCATACTTATTGCCCCCCGACTCGGTGCCTGTGTATTGGGGTTTACCCCGATGGACGAGAGGGTGGCCTCCCTCCGCCTTCGGGTGGGGGGAAGGGTCCTGACTGTTGTTTGTGCGTATGCCGAACAGCAGTTTGGAGTATCCACCCTTTTGGAGTCTCTGAGGGGTTGCTAGAGGGCATACCTTCTGGGATTCCCTCGTTTTGCTGGGAGACTTCAATGCTCACGTGGGCAATGACAGTGAGACCTGGAAGGGCGTGATTGGGAGGAATGGCCCCGATCTGAACCCGAGCGGTGTTTTGTTATTGGACTTCTGTGCTCGCCATGGATTGTCCATAACAACACCATGTTCAAGCATAAGGGTGTTCATATGTGCACTTGGCACCAGGACACCCTAGGCCTCAGGTCGATGATCGACTTTGTGGTCGTCGCCGGACTTGCGCCATATGTCTTGGACACTCGGGTGAAGAGAGGGGCGGAGCTGTCAACTGATCACCACCTGGTGGTGAGTTGGCTTCGATGGTGGGGGAAGATGCCGGTCAGACCTGGTAGGCCCAAACGTGTTGTGAGGGTCTGCTGGGAACGGCTGGCAGAGTCCCCTGTCAGAAGTAGCTTCAACTCCCACCTCCGCAGAACTTCAACCACGCCCCGAGGGAGGTGGGGACATTGAGTCGAATGGGCCATGTTCCGTGCCTCTATTGTTGAGGCGGCTGACGGAGCTGTGGCCGCAAGGTGGTCGGTGCCTGTCGTGGCGGCAATCCCCAACCCGCTGGTGGACACCGCGGTGAGGGATGCCGTCAAGCTGAAGAAGGAGTCCTATAGGACTTTTTGTCCTGTGGGTCTCTGGAGGCAGCTGATAGGTACCGCAGGCCAAGCGAACGCGGCTTCGTTGTTGCTGAGGCAAAACTCGGGCATGGGAGGAGTTTGAGAGGCCATGGAGAACGACTTTGGACGGCTTCGAGGAGATTCTGGTCCACCGTCCGCGCCTCAGGAGGGGAAGCAGTGCAGTGTCAACACCGTATATGGTGGGGATGGTGCGCTGCTGACCTCACTCGGGACGCTAGGGTCGGTGGGAGGAGTACTTCAAGACCTCCTCAATCCCACTAACATGCCTTCCATGAGGAAGCAGAGCCTGGGGACTCTGAGGTGGGCTCTCCCATCTCTGGGACTGAAGTCACCGAGGTGGTCAAAAACTCCTTGGTGGCAGGGCCCCGGGTGGATGAGATACCGAGTTCCTTAAGGCTCTGGATGTTGTAGGACTGTCTTGGTTGACACGCCTCTGCAACATCGCATGGACATCGGGACAGTGCCTCTGGATTGGCAGACGGGGTGGTGGTCCCCTCTTTAAAAGGGGACCGGAGGGTGTGTTCCAACTATAGAGGGATCACACTCCTCAGCCTCCCTGGAAAAGTCTATTCGGGGTTCTGGAGAGGAGGGTCCGCCGGATAGTGAACCTCGGATTCAGGAGGAACAGTGTGGTTTTAGCCCTGGTCGCGAACAGTGGACCAGCTCTTCACCCTTAGCAGAGTCCTGGAGGGTGCATGGGAGTTTGCCCGACCGGTCTACATGTGTTTTGTGGACTTGGAAAAGGCATTCGACCGTGTCCCTCGGGAATCCTGTGGGGGTGCTCGGGAGTATGGGGTACCGGACCCCTGATAAGAGCTGTTCGGTCTCTGTACAACCGTGTCAGAGCTTGGTCCGCATTGCCGCAGTAAGTCGAGCCCGCTTCCAGTGAGAGTTGGACTCCGCCAGGGCTGCCCTTTGTCACCGATTCTGTTCATAACTTTTATGGACAGAATTTCTAGGCGCAGCCAGGGTGTTGAAGGGGTCGGTTTGGTGGACTCAGGATTGGGTCACTGCTTTTGCAGATGATGTTGTCCTGTTTGCTTCATCAGGCCGTGATCTTCAGCTCTCTGGATCGGTTCGCAGCTGAGTGTGAAGCGGCTGGGATGAGAATCAGCACCTCCAAATCCGAGAGCATGGTCCTCAGCCGGAAAAGGGTGGCGTGCCCTCTCAGGGTTGGAGGAGAGATCCTGCCCCAAGTGGAGGAGTTCAAGTATCTCGGGGTCTTGTTCACGAGTGAGGGAAGAATGGAGCGTGAGATCGACAGGCGGATCAGTGCGGCATCCGCAGTGATGCGGCTCTGCATCGGTCTGTCGTGGTGAAAAAGGAGCTGAGCCATAAGGCAAAGCTCTCAATTTACCAGTCGATCTATGCTCCTACCCTCACCTATGGTCATGAGCTATGGGTAGTGACCGAAAGAACGAGATCGCGAATACAAGCGGCTGAAATGAGTTTCCTCCGCAGGGTGTCTGGGCTTTCCCTTAAAGATAGGGTGAGAAGCTCAGTCATCCGGGAGGGGCTCAGAGTAGAGCCGCTGCTCCTCCGCATCGAGAGGAGTCAGATGAGGTGGCTCGGCATCTGATCAGGATGCCTCTTGGACGCCTCCCTGGGGAGGTGTTTCGGGCACGTCCAACCGGGAGGAGGCCCCGGGGAAGACCCAGGACACGCTGGAGGGACTATGTCTCCGGCTGGCCTGGGAACGCTTTGGGATTCTCCCGAAGAGCTGGAAGAAGTGGCCGGGAGAGGGAAGTCTGGGCCTCTCTGCTTAAGCTGCTACCCCCGCAACCCGACCTCGGATAAGCAGAAGAGGATGGATGGATGGATGGATGGTTGGAATAAAAACCTGCAGCCACTGGGGCCCTCCAGGACTGGAGTTGGGGACCCCTGATATAGAGGTTTTATCAAAAAATTGAAACAAATTGATTAACACTGCAGGCTGAGAATTCAAAAACCCGTTCTGTTTAAAATGTATTTTGTCCTTTGAATAGTTTTTCTAGTTTATGAGAATTCTATATTTTGAAAATTTAATTGTCATTTACATAAAGGAGTTTGAGTTGTATTTTTTTTAATTTTTACATTTATTTTTGTTTAAAACTTAATTGCCTCACTTCACCGTTTTGGAAGCAGTTGTGAGAAGACGGTCATTGCTGTTTAGCCCTGCTAGGATCCCCCTTCTTGATGCAAGCTGGTAAAGCACAATGTGGTGACTCAGGCTCCTTTGTTTCAGATATGGAGTCAATCAGTAAATAACTGCACTTGTAAAGCCTCATTTTGGGTGTTTGCTGTTGACTCTTGCTCTTTTGTTTTGACTCAGTCTTTGTTTTTGCATGTTGGTTCTGGTTGTGTTATGCAATTTTAGTGAACGACACATTCTTCTTTCCTGACAACGATTACGATTGAGCCCTCTGGTTTACAAATTTCACTGCTCAGAAAACTTTATCTGTTGTTTTCGATATTTTTCCTAGCTTTCAAAAAACAAATCATTTGTATTATTACTGATAGAAATAAACATCTCCTAGTAAACTGCCCTTAAGATCCGATCAGTGCTCCCTAACATATTGTGACATTAGTCCACCTGGGGCTGTAGGTTTAGAAAAAGGAGGGGTGATTAGCCTCCATGGTGCAGATTTTCTGGGCTGGTTCCCTTTTTTGTAACAGCCATAAAGCTGCCATATTAAATAATCAGCTTTGTCAGCTTAATCAGTTTTTTTTTTTCAAACTTCCCATCATATATACAAGGCAATTTCTTATCTACAAAAGTATCAGAAGTTATTGGGGTTGACCCAGTTGGTCCTGCGGTATTCTAGAAATACGCTTGCATTGTGTGTGGACATGTGAAACCTGAAGTGTAGGTTTTGCAGTGGGACCTGGAGGCAAGGGCCAATATCCGTCTCATTTATGGCATCTTTATTTTGGCTTTTCTCACCCACCGGAATGTATGAATGAAGCCAATAACATTTTCTGTATTAAAGGTTGCTACAAGAAGTTGAGGAAAAAATCTAGCAGATTTTGTACCAGGAATGTTTTAAATACAAAGCATGCTAATCACAATGTGGCTGAGGAGCATCTTTAATCTTCATCCAGCACCATTAAACAAAAAAGCTGGAAAAGAAGCCATATCTGTGTTAACATCACCTCATGGAAATGAAGCCAATAGAAGACAATTCTTAACAAAAAAAATGGTTTGGCTGAGATACCCGAGTCAAAAAAGGGTAGCGTCCTAGTGCCAAAAACAAACAGGTGTCTAAGCAAGCATTTCTTCAATGGTTTGTTCAGTTTTTTGTCATCTTCTATCATGGATATATTGATGAGTTGACTAGTATGTGGCAGTGTGATGTTTAGTGCATGGATAATAATATAGATTTCTGGTGCTCTTTCACTATTTCTGGTTTCAGTGTTTGTTGTTAAAACATCTCTTAACACCTTGCTCTGCTGGTTGTACCTCTGGTTTAAAGAGATACATTGATAAATCAACATTGTTTGAGTATGTTTTAATGCCATAATCTGTCTGAGATTTTATCTTCACTGAGGTTTGGAGATGTACCTTCTACTTTACACAGACTTTACAGTTTGTATGAGACTGGTTCAGTTCAGTCAGTGTAAAACCTCCATGATATGATTGCATAATCGAATGTTTTAAGTGAAAATTGTGTTGCCCCAAACTGAAACTGCTCTGTTATATGGATATTAAATACAAGAATATATAAACAGGGGGGAAAAAACTCAGCCAAATAACTTTCTAACAACATCCCTTCATGCATTATAAAAATAATACAGAAAATGTAAGCCATATTTAATTCATGAACTTTGTTGTTTGTTCTTAACAATTTTAATTTTAATAAGTTCTTAATCACTTTTTTGTTCTCTCTTTTCGTGCCTCAGCTACAAAGAGATAATTTATCACAGTCTTCCCAGTCAGTAAAAGTCGTTCTGCAATTAAGGATGCACAGCTATATTTTTATTTTTTTAGCAATTTATGTAATTGTGAGTCTTTGTCCTGAAGCCCTTTTCAAACTAGTTTATCCAATTTGTGGTCACTGGTATGAAATTATCAGACCTCTGAAATATCTTAAATTATTGTGCCTATAAGTGAACTAGCCTGTGTACATCTATCTCTTCACCCATCCATCCTTTGACCTTTTAACACACACTTTTGTGGGGTGCCAGGGCCACAATGCAAGAACCAGTGCTAGGCAGGCGTAATATAAGGTTTCATTCTCCAACCCAGAGTCATGGATAGCCACAGTCCCCTTTTGGCAGAATTGATTACAAATCAAGAACCCACCGTGGAAATGTGTAATGTGCAAACAATATAAAGAGATGGCGACATGTAAAACAGGCAAATATAAACTTAACCGTAAAAAAAGGTGAGCAGTCACATAGTAATGTTTGGAGTGGTGTTTCAGTTGGTGAAATTGAAAATGACCATAAGACAGATACTGTAGATTTATGTGCAAGCCTATTCTCAAACTATGATATATGATCTAAAATCACAGACTGTAAAAAGTTGTCAGTGTATGGTCTCCTATGTGACTGAGAATGAGAGTTATTATGTATGAAATGCATGAAGGGAGCATCTATTAATTCAGTTTCTAACCTCCCTTTTGCAGTGTAAGATCATAGGAAGACACAATGGTGTGGTAGAGCACGTTGATGGTCTGTGGCATTGCAGTTTTAGAAGAATACAAAGCAGTGCATTTTGGGTCTCTCTGGTTGTTGTGCTCAGTTGTGGAGCTGGGTGACTGTGAGGTGTTTGGTGTGGCTGATTGCTTGACTAGGTCATCTGTTCCACATTGGCACTTCATCGATTGTAATTAGCATGTCGCACCCACAAGAATCTAAAGGGAGCCAGGATAAGAAGATCGGGAGTATAAGAGCAAAGAATCAAGTAAGTAAGAAGCAAAGAAAGAATGGAGAGTAGAATTGGCTGGGGTCAGTGTGGAGAAAAAGCGCAGAAGCAGTCATTGGAAATTCAGTGGTGGAGTGGCACAATAAGCTAGGAATCAGTGGATGCCAAGATGGTAGAAGAGACAGAGTTAGTCTCATTCTGTCCCTGTAAAGTAGCCGGGACAGTATTCAGAAAACCGTTTATGTCAGGGTAAGATGAGCAAGAGAGAATTTTCACAGTGACTCTGCATTTTGCGGGTCCCATTCCAAGTAGTTTGTCGTCTGATGGTTGCAACAATGAATGCTCCCCAACCTGACTTTTGATTTTAGCCTTGATTTTAATTGAATATTTAGTGTTATTTATTTGACTTTTAATGTCCTCATATGCATTGTTGCTTCATTGGAATACTTATTATATTTAAGAAGACTAGGGTCTTTGCCCTCTGCTCGTTTCGCTCGCCCACTCTCCTCCCTTCCCACTTCGAGTCTCTGCACTCGCGTTGTGAAGAGGGGGGCTGAACGCACCCCAAGGAGATGCGATCACTCCTCCGACACTCCCTCTTAAATGGTAATTAAATGGGAAACACATACAGTTTTTTTTTTACCTCCTCTTTGCTCGATCAGCTGCTGGCTTGCTGCTGCTGCTGCTGTGCCACATGATCAGCATCTCACGCAGTGCACTTCTGTCATATCACTTATGTCCATACATTCAATACCTTTTCACCAATATCGCATTGAATTTTGTTTTCGTGTTTGGAATTATATCATGACAACGCAATGTATAACTGCCCGTGAGTGAATATCGTTTATTTCTATTTACAAGGAATGTGTTTGACATAACCATGAAGGACTTTTCCAAATCTCTTTGCATAAGCTCTTATCTCACAAGGCTTCTGGCCCCGGGCATGGTTACATCACTTGCCACAAAGACTCATCTTGCGGGACTTGAAAGTGTCTCTGAGACAATCACGTCTTGTCTCCTTACAATTTTTTTTTTATAATAGAGAGATTTTGCATTGCACTCAAGGACACTTTATTGTCTAGAATTTAAAACATAAACTGCACTTTGTACCAGCCCTTACTGTTTTGTGTTCTCATTGCCCAGTCCATCTTTGGTCTATGAATATCAATGACCCATATTCAAAGAAGGTGTATGACAGCTGTGGGCAACCCTGGCATCACAAATGGGCATAAGGTCCAAACATGAAAGGCACACCAGCTAATCACAGATCATTTTCTCATACATACTGACAATATCTTAGACTGAGACCGTTAGGATTGGTGATAAAACAGCATGTCTTTAGACTTTGAGAGTAAATATCTATATATATAATTCACTAAGTCCATGGCAAGCAAGATGCACGCAAGACATGGCAAGCAAGACGCACGCAAGACAGAACCACGCCCGCCAACTCACAGAGCCCCGCCCACCAACAATTCACTGAGCGGCCGACCATGGCACGCAAGGCAGACCATGGGATACGCACGACAGAGCCCCGCACACCAACAATTCAAGCGAGAGTGAAAGCATTTGCCAAGAATGTTTTCATTAATCAAGAATATATAATTCACTAAGCAGCCGACCAGGGCACTCAAGAAGCAGCACGCAAGACAGACCATGTGATATGCATGACAGAGTCCCGCCCACCAACAATTCACTAAGCAGCCGACCATGGCACACAAGACAGACCATGGGATACGCACGACAGAGCCCCGCCCACCAACAATTCGAGAGAGAGCGAAAGCATTTGCCAAGATTGTTTTCATTAATCAAGAACAAAAGTCGGAGGTTCGAAGACGATCAGATACGTCGTAGTTCCGACCATAAACGATGCCGACTGGCGATATGGCAGCATTATTCCCATGACCCGCCGGGCAGCCAACCGGGACACCAAAGTCTGTTGGTTCCGGGGGGAGTATGGTTGCAAAGCTGAAACTTAAAGGAATTGATGGAAGGGCACCACCAGGAGTGGAGCCTGCAGCTTACTTTGACTCAACATGGGACACTTCACCCGGTCCGGACTCGGAGAGGATTGACAGATTGATAGCTTTATCTCGATTCTGTGTTTGCTGGTGCATGGCCGTTCTTAGTTGGAGGAGCGATTTGTCTGGTTAATTCCGATAACAAGCGAGACTCCCTCCTTCTAAATAGTTACGCAACCCCGAGTGGTCAGCTTCCAAAATCTTATAGGGATGCAGTCCAGCACCGTCCCTCACTCTGGGATGTGGGGGCGTGGCAGCGGTCCTCCATCTTTCAGTCACGGACAATTGTATGTTGCTCTCTCCAAAGTTCCATCTTTTCATTCACTTACAGTTGTATCCTCAAACCCACCCCATTTGGACAACTGTGTCTTTCAGGAAGTGTTCACCCATCAATACATAACTATGCGGCGTATGCTACGCCACGGGTTGGCTAGTATGATTATATTAGGAGAACCAACGAGATCATCTCTAGTGAGGCTCATGCTCTGCCAGGTGAAAATACAAGTCGCTGTCAAGCTACACCATCCAGTGGTCAGTTGTTAGTTTAGGTAAAAAGTATTTAACTTGTGGGAGGAAACCAGAGCCCCTTGATATAAACCCACATTCACACAAGGAGAATGACCAGAATCCTAAACAGAAGCAACCCCTGCTATAGAAAGAACATCCAGACACCCTTCCACTTTCTGAGCCCCCTTTATCTAATATAGGGTCCCATATACCCTAGACCTGTTTCAACATAAACAGATAATGAAACCAAGGCACACTCCCCAATGAACTCCTCACTTAATTTCTAAGCTGCCAATAAACTTACAGATGAATCCCATGTCAGATTTACAAAGTTCACTCGTAAAGAGAAGTTAAATATAACATTTTGAAACTCGCTTAATCCAGTTTAGCATTGGGTGGGTTGTGCTGTAGCCAATAAACTGCCCCATGCACCTCAGGCCTCATTGACACACATGCTTACCCTAACATCCAGGTCTCTGGGATGTCTTCAGTCTCCTGTATTTCAGAATGTGGTTTTACTGTACTTATGTGTCTTGAGCATATCATCCGGCATCTGCCTCAACTACACTGAGTTCTTGTGCAGTATTGTATTATCTACTGATTTTCAAGGCTGTTAATTTCCATTTTCACACCCTGGATTAACTGAACTCCTAGGCACCTGCGAACCTCTGATGCCAGTCCACTCACTCTTCAAAAGAACCATTAGATCAATCTAGATGAAGGCCCCCTTTATATTGTGAATTCCTCTGGAGGTCTGCATTGGTCTGTTTGTAAAGCTCCTTCAGTCATCATATTCAAAACATGGTTATGCTTTATAGTTTTTTTTCATTGGCTGTTCTGGAAAAAATTCTGTTCTCATCCAGAAGCTATTGTCAATATACTTCGATGACCTATCAGTTCATGTTCATTTGTGTAGAAGAGGCACATGTTTCTTTATATTTTATCATGCATTGCGTGATTGTGTTATTTTGAAATGCACATTTTGCGCCATGTGATGGTGTGATTTCTGAATGGTATAATTTAAACTAAAGGCTGATTGACTGACTTCCAAAGAAGATAAAATCATTAACACATTTAAGGTCAAACGGAAGGAAATGAGGACTATTGTAGACACTTAAAATATACAAGAAAATATACTCGGCTTTGTGTTTTCCAAGCTGCAGGCTTTTGGCTTTTCAAAAGCTTTCATTAAGTCATAGATAAGATTTGATCTACTGCCTGCTGACTTTATTTTCAGTAAACCCTGCAATGGTGATCCAGTATAGATACGGTATATAAGGTAATCAGACATGTCAGATATGTTAAATTATTCTGCTGCCTGAAAAGAGTGTACTGTAATTCTAGACTATGTTGTACATAGGAAATATACTGTAGATAGACAGATTAATTACAATAATGTAAAAAAAGCAACGACTCGCAGACTATAATTATAGCTATTATGCCTTGAGTGATAAACAGCAGTAATTCAAAAGAAAGCTAAATATGGTCAATAATTAAAAAAAAAACACATTGTGAATCAGTTTTTAGGCAAAGTAGGTGACGTTAAATTTTGTGTGCACAAGCAAAATAAAATTCTTGATAAAAAAACACTGTTTTGAAGTTTTGGTGTTATAACTTTTCCTTGCACTTAAGTCAAACTAGAAAAGGGTTTCAGCTTAAATTATTTCCCTCTTGGGTGTCATTAGTACCATTTTTTTCTGGCATAAATGGGCTAAGCAATCACTTGGGGCCCTGTGACTATTTGATGGGCTTTCAACCTATTCAGAAAAGATGGTCTTTCAAAACAAACATACTGCTTAGTGGCCCCAGAAGGCTAGAAAGTGCCCTGTGTGGCACACTGGTAAACACTACTGGTTCAACGGTCCAGTGTCTAGTTGAAACCCCAATTACTATGCGTATGTGTTTATACTTTCTTCCCATCTATACAGATAAAGCAATTCCTTTTAATCCCACACAATATTGAAAGTTTATAAAGGACCTATCAGTATGTGTGTGTGTATGTATGAGTGAGTCCTGCACTGAACTTGCACTTCGTCTAGTGTTGATTCCTATCATACACCCTATACTGAAGAAAATGTTATTTGATTTTATTAAATTTATGAAACATCATGGACAAAAGGACTGCCTTTCAAATTAACAAATGCACATACTTCAGATCTCCAAATAAGGCAACGTAGCCTTAACTAATTATACAAATGAAATGTGTCTGAAAGATGAGTAGATAAATATATTATTAGATAGATAGATAGATAGATAGATAGATAGATAGATAGATAGATTAGATAGATAGATAGATAGATAGATACTTTATAAGTTTTTTTTTTTTAATTAAACTTTTTCATAAATACTGCCACTCCAAAAGCTGCCTACAGAATAAAGTACATGAACCTAAAACTTTGTACACATCATAGGTTTAGGATTGGTGTTTTTAAGTAAGAGGATGCCGCACTAATCCTGACATTTTAAAATGGCATACCAGATTACCAAGGGTACTTTCGTCTATCTAGTTCTTTCATTCTTGTGTTCTCAGAGATTTACCAGCTTTTGAAAATCAGATCTTAAATTATCTCTAGTTGCAGAACATTCAACCCTGAGTCATTGCTTGGCTTTTCAAAAAAGTCAGTCAGGCACAGACAGACACACACACATACACACAGACACACACATACACGTACAAGCTAACCACATCTCAAGAAAGTGTAGAATTCATTATTCATTATATGGTAATGGGTCTAACTAAATTCGTGCCTCAGCTCCAAGTACAAATGCTTTTGTGCCAGCTTATTATCGACCATAGATTTGCATTACTTCAGAAGCTGACTTTTCAGTTTTTTTTTAAAGTAATTATGCATTTTACCATTCATTTACATAAATCATTAAACAGTTAGATACATAAAATATATGGTTGCAGTACCTGACTGCTTTATTTTTCCCTGTTCTTAATCCCATTGTTTGATTCTAACTGGAACAAGCTCAAAATCAGAAATGACAGATCAGTCTGCTAGATTTTATTTCCAGAGAGCTTTTAATTACTAAAAAAAATATGCTAATTCACCTTCTCACCTTCACTTACTGTCAGGAATCTCAGCACACTCCTGGATGACTTTATTTCTTATCTGCAACATGGCTCTTCATTGTCCTTCTCAATTAAGTGTGCCACTCAAGTTTAAGTTTTGGTTCTTATTTTTTCTGTACTGGAGGGCTCCCCAAACATTTTTCTATTTTGTCTGTCTTTTTCTTTGTCCACACTGCAGTACATCTCCGCTTATCTGTTTCCACTAAAGTTCCTGACATATTTTTCCATGGATGTTCAATCATAGGCTTCATTGACATAATCTTAACTAATTAGAGTTACTTGAGGCATCCTTCCTCGATCCCTAGTCAAGTAGTTTGATATTCTCCATGACTCAGACATATTTATCAGTAACTCGCCCCAACAAAATTAAAGAAGTCAAAGAGGTGAGCTTGTGCAAATTCTTTTTTTTATTCTGTTCAGGAATTATCTTAATATACTTAATGAACACTTAAGTGATATTCCTTTCTATTCCTTTTTTAATTTGATATTTACTGTTTACTTAATTTATCAAGACTCTTGTATTCATGTTAAACAAGTGGTCTATTTGTTCTTTTGCTATTCCTACAAGGTCAAATAAAGGCAATCTTTACAAATTACATTCATTTTTTGTGGATTAGTGCACTACCACCACATACTTTTTTGGCTGGTCCATAGCATTAAATAAGCAGCTCAGTATATGACTACAATCCTGCTGACTATGCCAATTGTCTTCAGCGGGGATGTCTCCTCAGTGGTTATTGGCAGGGATATATTGTCTCAAGTTTGACTAGAATTCTAATAGAACACAATTCCTGCTATCGTGTGCCCTGTGCTGGATACAGCATGAGAGAGCTGAAAACCAGTGAACACTTACCCATAAGTGTTATACATACATTGCAGTCTCAACGAAAGAAGAAAACTGGTGTTTTGGACTGAGTAAACAAACAGAAGCTTGACTGTTTGAGTATCGTATGTTTGTTATACCACAGTAGAACGAAATAAGGAAACATGAAAAGGTAGAGATTATGACTGAACTTCCCATACCTGAAATGCATTCAAACAGGCACCATTAATAAGCTGTCAGAATGCAGTGAGCCCATGATATTTTGGAAATTTTGAAACTGTGCAAAAAATACATTAGACAGTCTTCCCTCATGATTTCTAGTCATGTAATCCATGTAAGGCAGCAAAATCCAGCAACTGTAGTTGTTAAGTTTCAGAGACATTGTGTAGTGTGTTGTGTACCCAGCCTAAGCTGAAAAAGTAATACTAATAATAATATAATAATAATAATACATTTTATTTATATAGCACCTTTCCCATGCTCAAAGCACTTACAGAATATAAGAAAGAACGGCAGGGTATACAGTATATAGCATAGTACAAACCAAATACATAAATAAAGAAGATTAAGGCAGTAAATTCAGAGAAAGCCTAACAGATAACAGAATTGATGATCCAGCACACACACCCAGGTTACACGAGCATCTTGACAGTGAGGTAGACTGAGAGAAGGGTAATGAAGTCAAGTAGAGCTAAAAGCTTTCCTGAACAGATGAGTTTTGAGTTGTTTTTAAAAAGAATTCACTGAGTCAGCTGATCTAATTAATTTCGGTAGGTCATTCCAGAGTCTGGGCGCTATACAGCTGAAGGCCTTGTCACCCATGGAGTGTAGATTAGCGTGGGACACAACAAGATTGCCAGAATCAGAGGACCTTAGTGAGCGGGCAGGCACATAGTGATGGAGAAGGTCGCTAATGTAGTTTGGCGTGAGGTTATTTAAGGCTTTGTAGTTTATTAGTGGGATTTTATATTTAATTCTGTAAGACACAGGAGCCAGTGAAGACGGAGCAGGATGGGTGTTATGTGTTCGCTGCTGCTTGTCTGATTAAGGACTCTTGCAGCTGAGTTTTGAATAAGCTAGAGCTGTGATATAAGATTAGAAGGGGCACCTGCCAGCAGCGAGTTACAATAATCTATGCGGGATGTGATAAAAGCATGGACAAGTTTCTCAGCATTAGAAAAGGAGAGGAAGGGGCAAACACGGGATATGTTACGGAGGTGAAAGTAAGAAAGTTTCTTAATGTGATTTATGTGGGTGGAATAAGAAAGGGAGGAATCAAAAATGACACCAAGATTCTTTGCAGTAGAGGCAAGTCTGATGAGATCACCACCAAGATGGACTGGGAAGGAGCTAATTTTATTAAGTTGCATTTTAGTCCCAATTTGCAGGAGTTCAGTTTGGTTGCAATTTAATTTTAAAGAGTTCTGCTCCATCCAGGTTTTAATTTCACTAAGGCAGGTTGTGAGCTGAGAAAGCTCTGATGAAGTTCAACTTTTAACATTGAAGTGCTACTAAGTGCAATTTCAGACCCCTTACTCTGACCTACTGATCCATACCACTTCCAGGCTCTTCTCTCTATGTACATATTTTCCTCTAAGAAGCCTCTGTTCTATCTCTACCTGCCCATATACTGCACTCTCTCTGTCAATAGTCTATAAAGAACTGACATAGCTCAATATTTTCTACAACATTATAAGATAAGATTCCTTTCACCATGAGAAATTATACTAATGTCCAGGAACTGAATATCTGCTTTAATTAAAGACACACATGGACTGCTAAACGTTTCTACCAGTTGTAGTGTGCAGAGAGGAGTTCACAACCTCAACACAAGAGGAAAGCCCATGGCATGTGAATGAAGAGTCCTGGCTCTATTAGTTTTTGATGTTGTCACACATGCTTGCTTAGGAAAGAGGTCATATCCCTGGTACATGCAAGCTTCTAAGTCATTTTTTTGTTGAGCATCTCCTTCACATGGATCCATCAGTCTGCCTCACATAACATTTAATACTCTCACTGACTAACACATTGGTTAATAGATGCCTATGAATTGTTCATTACTGTAGTCTTTGTTTATTGACATTGTTTTAAGGCCCTTTCTCTGTGATGTCACACCACAAAGATTCTGCCAAATTTAAAGTTGAAAGTCTGTACCACAGCCAAAATTTCAAACTGCAGAAAAACGCAGCACACCATTATCTAAAGGTGCATTATTAGATCACAGAGCACCTCACACATCAAAAGTTGACTCCACTTTACACTTTTAGTGGTTTTTCTCTAATTCTTTTGTTCTCGATTAACCTCATACTCTTCTTCTTCTTCTTTCAGCTGCTCCCATTCAGATCATCTACTTCCATATCTTTCTGTCCTCTACATCTTGTTCTGCCACACCCATCACCTGCATGTCCTCTCTCACCACATCCATAAACGTTCTCTTAGGCCTTCCTCTTTTCCTCTTCCTTGGCAGCTCTGTTCTTAGCATCCTTCTCCCAATACACTCAGCATCACTTTTGGAGTAAAGATATCAAAAAAGTCATGAAATTTGAAAAGTAGAAAGCTCCAAACATACTTTATTTCAAATTTCACTTCGTGCTCATATATACTGTCATGTGTTCACAGATGAGTAAAATTCTTACTTTCATGTGTCTCACAGACTAGTGACAGTTATATAATATAAACAATTGACAATGAATACACTATAAATAAAATCATCATTATTAAAAAAAGCACAGGCTAGGTACATAGTTATCCATAGGAGTGACTGCTCAGAAGCCTCATGAGGATAAAAAACTGTCCATAAATCTCATGCTGTGATTGTCAATGGTTCTGATTTTTTTTCCAGAACAGAGCAGAGAGAGAAAAGTAACTGACCAGGAAAGCTTCTCCTTCTTATCTGTTACTTTGGGGTTCTGCTTTAAGCTGGTGCCGTACCAGGATGTATGACATATCAGGCTCCACTTTGCACCTGTAGAAGCACAGATGGAGTTATCCAGACTTTTCTCAAACATCTGAGGAAGTAAAGATATTAACTGGTGAGCCTTCTTGATAATAGCTGAGGTATATTGTGCCCACTTCAGGTCGCCAGTGGTGCTGTCTCTGAGAAACTGAAAGCTGCTGACTCCACTCCATGTCATCTCTTCTGATTTAGCAGTGCCTTCTGCTTCACAAAGTCTGTGACTCTGTTCTTTCGTTTTCCTCACATTAATGGAGGGTTTGTTGTTTTATTCTGTGTAAGCCATCTCATCACTGTTGGTGATTAGGCCTATAATGGTGGTGTCATCAACAAGTTAAATGATAGAACTGGAGCCATTTCTGGCCCCTACAGTCATAGGTGAATAAGGAGAACAGATGGGGAACAGCATCCTATCCTGTGGTCTGACTGTTTTGAAGGTCAGTGGTGAGGATGTGATCCTGCCAATCCATATACTCTGAAGTATTCAGGTTTGGAAGTTAATTAATTGATAAGTTTTAATTTTTCATTATTGTTAATCTAAAATTATTACGCACCATGAACCACAGGTTCTAATTCCTCATTAATCCCTTCTAGATTCTGCTGGTTATTCCCATTCCTATTTTGTTTTCTTGTGGCTTAGTCCTTTGCACAAATTAAACTCGTATCGGAAGAAGGCGCTGAACTCACCTTCATAAGCGAGTCACATTGCGCTGTATAACAAGTGTGTAAAAGCGGACAAACATGACGAAGTGCCACTTCATTTAACCTTGTTTTGAATTGCCCACATAGAATAAATTGGTAATGAAATTACATTTGGTTCTTTTATAATTACTTAACTGTTTATGAAGCTTTTTGTAAATATCTTTTGTACTTATGTGTGGCATAATTTCTAGAAATGTTGTCTTTCAGCTGCAGAGTTTGGGGTCCAAATCTTCGTTTGGTGGCTATCAGTGTGGAGCTTGAGTGGTTGGTTTTCTCAAGCTACTTTGGTTTCTTTCCCTCTTTAAGGATTATTTTCATATCTCATTATAATAATAGTAAGCCAACATTTGGTTTAATTCTTAGGCCAAAAAACAAGAAAACAACATTTTAAGACTCAGACATGTACCCCCATATGACATGTCATTTTTCAAAGTTCTCCTACCAGTGGCAGTAAAGAGTCAGAAAAACACCAACGGTAGAGGCAGAGGTTCATTGGTCAAAGGGCACAAACATTTCTTCATTCTTTAATCGAAGATGAAACCAGTGGTCCTAAAAATACCATTTTTCCTGTCCTTCCTGGAAGTTTGTCAACCTTCCAGCTCCCAATTATACATGTCCTTTAATTCCCAATACAGGTATGTTTCCATATGCAGGATTCATGTTGGTTCTATTGAGCTCTCCCAAAAATACTGTATAAATATATTGTGCAAAACATACATGTATGAGTTAGGCAAAGGTTATACAAATTTTATATATATATATATATATATATATATATTATATATATATATATATATATATATATATAAATATATATATATATATGTAAGATCAAGGGAGGCCATGAGCCCCAAAAACTGGACACAACTGACACAAACACAATCACAGGTTCAAATATAAAGATTTTATTTCATTCAAGTACTTTTATACAGCACTGTATAGACAAGGACGGTAAATCCTTCCTCTTTCTTCACTTCCTCCCGACACTTCTTTCTTCACACAAGTATTGTCCTCTGCCTCTTGTCTCTGACACTCTGAGGTGAGTCAGAGGGCTTCTTTTAAGCCAGATCCTGGAAGTACTTCCCATGTTTGGGCAAAGTCCTCTTCTGGGTCGGATGGAAGTGTCATAAAATATGAGAATGGTTGCTGACCTCTAGTGTGTCGGTGGAGTATCCTTTCAGCTGGCCCCCTGGTGGAACACCAGGCAGCCAGAACACCCATGAGACTACAACTACCAGCTTGTCTCGTGGTCTGGAAAATAAGGAAAAAAAAACTGCATCTTTTTTTTTTACAGCAACACATGGATGCTGACCTCTAGTGTGTCGGTGGAGTATCTATTCTGAATAGGCTCACCCCTGGTCCTTCCATTATTCTGGCCTCCATTCTTGTCAAGGGGCTTCTTTTCTTCCACGTTGGAACACCAGTCCATCTTTGTCAGTTGCCTCTGAGAAGTGGCCACCTTTTCTCCTAGATGGGATGCCAGACAATCCCATATGGCATTTATAATATATATTATTCATATACTGCAACATATGTGACCCTGGATGTACTACATCATATAATTATACATTTAAATAATTTATATAATTATTACATACTGCACTGCAAGTATGCCTATTGCACCAACAGAGAAACAGAGTGGTACGCATTGTCTGCTTACTGTTAATGAGTTTGATGACAGATGGGAAGAAACTTATGTATCCTTGTATCTGTTTATCTTGTCATTCCAATGCTCTGAGATGCCTACCAGAGAAGAGTACTTTAAAAGAAAAATGTCCAGGGTGGGTGGATTTGACCATATTTTTCCATGCCCATTTCCTCGCCCAAGGGGAGCAGAGATCCTGAAGAGTAAGTAATTTAGTTCCAGTGATTCTTCCTGTAGTCCTGATTGTTCTCTGTAGTCTGCTCTTGTCCTTGTTGATGGCTGACTCAAACATGACTATGATAACTGCACTTGCATATGTAATCTCTGATGCATGCATATTGACAATGACTGAATCCAGAGCTGAGTTGTTAAGTAGTCATTAGTCACTGCTTAGGCTGAATGTTGTGGGCCTGCCTGATGACAGGAGATCTTCTTTAACTATATTTTTTCATACATACTGTGCAGTTGATTTTGAAAGCAAACCCTTTATTTTATGAAAAGATAGACTACAAGTCATAAAGCAAAAATGTATTAAATAAGTGCAATAGTGGCTCCCAAATGTTCATGCAATGCTGTATGTTTGCTACAGCTTTTTTTGCATGATCATGTTAACACTCCTCGCCATTTTAGCATTTCATGCAGTCTGCACATCCCTTTTTTGACATACAACTGGAGTTTAATAATACTTTAAAATATTCAGTAAAACCCCTTATACAGCCAGAGAGTCAGTAGTTAATTGCTGACAAACTCAAACATTTTTTTAAACTGCACAAAACAGATTCACTTTTGCTCAGTAGAGTGTAAAATGGGTTTAGCAAATTAAACTGATTATTTTGCCCAAATGCACAAGAAGTTTTATCGATTGAGTTTCAATAGTAATGTTCATCAAACTATGTGCTCCTCCTTCTACACAAGTGTTGTCAACGCATTGTTAAAGCACATGACTAACATATCATTATGGAAGAGAAAACACAAGAACAGAGTCAAATCGGCCTGTGTTCAAAGGGATCCAGGCCCTCTTTGGCAGTTTTTGTAAACTTTTTATGGATAGAAACCCTAAAGTGATGGAAAAGTACTAGAGGTTATGTGTTTGTAGAATTTAAAATTAATATTTTGCACCCTGAAAATATTGTTTTGAATGAATATAGATAAGGTATCCAAAATTAATGATGAGTTCCAATATTTAATGAATATGACTGTTAGCCACTTGGTAATGTCAAACTGAAATAATTTTCGCCAACAATAAAGTTGTTATCTTACCACTACAGGGCGCACTTCTGCTACTGTAATTACATGCATTGTTTAATGGCTAATTTCTTTTCTTAAAACTTGCTTTCAATAAAGAAAAGTTGGGTAAATGAAACAATGCCATCATATGAAGAACTGATGTTTATAAACAAAATGTAGATAAAAATGTAACTCGAAAACTTTTAAGTTTACAGTTTACATTAAAGGATACACTAGAGTCTGCAACTGCTATTCATACACCTGGGCAGATCTGTGGCAGATGAAAGTTGAATTTTAATAAATAAAGGAAGTGAACATATCAGATAGGTAGATTAATATGCCACACCATTAGTATGTTCACAGTTGGCAGACAGACAAAGTTATGTGGCAGTTATGTAGTGTGGCGAGCGGCTGGGAGCGGTACCAGCAGGGATGGCTGGAAGGACCCGGAGAGGGACTATGCCTCCTCCGGACCCCAAGAGGGCACTCGCCCTGGTTGGTATGGGGGCAATGGGAATGGAGCATGGAAGCTCAACCCTATAGGGGCCCATGGTCACTGCCAGGGGGCACCCAGACACCTGAGAAGCCCTGGATGTCAACACTTCCACCACACCCAGAGGTGCTGGCGGAAGGATTACCAGGGACACCCGGAGTGCTTCTGGGTGCTCGTGCGGCACTTCCGCCACACCAGGAAGCTCATCAGGAGGCATCTGGAGCACGGCCGTGTCAACTTAAAAGGGACCGCCTCCTACATTCAGCAGCTGAAGTTGGGTAGAAGAGGAGGAAGTCTGGAGGAGAGGAGTGGAAATGGTGAAGGAAGGCAGGACATTGAAGAGGCCTGGACTGAGTGTGCTTGGTGCAGGGGCACTGGGTTGTGCGTGGTATTCTTTATTGTAAATATTGTAAATAAAACATGTGTGGTGACCTGAAATGATGTCTGTCTGCCTGTGTCCGGGCTGGTTCCCACAGTAGCAATCAAAGAAATCACCAGGGCCAGATAACATTTATCCTTGAGTGCTTAAGGAGGTCAGCAAGTACATATATAAACCCTTGATGCATGTTTTTAGGAAGTCATTGCGTACTGGGTAATTTTTGCAGGACTGGAAAATGGCAAATATTATTCTGTTATATAAAAAGGGTGATCAGGCAGATCCAAGCAACCACAAAGCAGTAAAGTTAACGTGAATCACAGGAAAATGAATAGAAGGAATTATTAAGGGAATTGAGTAACACATAACAAGCACTCGAGTTTAACTGAACTGTCAGCATGGTTTCAGAAGTGGGAGGTCATGTTTTACTAACATTCTGGAAATCTATGAGGAAGCAACAGAAGGATATGATCAAAGTGGAGTACATGATATTACTTATCTGGACTTTTAGAAAGCATTTGATAAGGTGACACATAAGAGGTTGGGCATCAAAGTAAAAGTAGTGGGAGTTCTGGGTGATGTTTGTAGATGAGCTCAGAATTGGCTCAGGCACAGGAAGCAAAGGGTGATGGTGTGAGGAACCTTATAGAATTGGCTGATGTTAAGAGAGGTGTCCCTCAGGAGTCAGGGCTGGGGCCATTGCTATTTTTAATATATATTTAAATGATTTGGATAGGAATATAAATAACAAGCTGGTTATGTTTGCAGATGATACCAAGGTAGGTGGATTGGCAAATAATCTAAACTCCATTGAATCATTATGGAGGGACATGGGCAGTAAACAGGTTTGGGCACATTTGTGCAGAAGCAATTTAATATAAATACGACACACTGATTAGACCTCACCTGGAATACTGTGTGCAGTTTTGCTCTCCAGGCCACACAAATGACATAGCAGCACTGAAATGAGTCCAGAGAAAAGCAACTAGGCTGATTCCAGATCTGCAAAGGATGAGTTATGAGGAAAGATTAAAAGAGCTGAGAACTTTTCTATTTTAACAAAAGGAGATTAGGAGGAAGCATGATTGAAGTGTTTAAAATTGTGAAACTTGGTAAGGGTAAGTTTCCCACAAATATTAGCAAGTTTTTTTATCATGGAGAGAAACCATAGACACTTGCAATAAGCTGCCAAGTAGTGTGGTAGACATACGGATTTTAAGGACCTTCAAAGCTAGACTTGATGTTATTTTGGAGGAATTAAGTGGATAGGACTGGCGAGCTTTGTTTGCGTGTTCGTGTCCAGATTGTCATAATGATCTAATGTTCTGTGTCGAGTATAATTAAAGGGAGGCTGTAGAATGAACTGGAGTATCATATAAAGTTTTGTTCTCCAAAAACATACTAGTGCTAGATAAAGTCCTCAGAAGATTCCTGGACCATGCGACATGAGCTTATAAGAGAGAATTGAAGGAGCTGAAGCTTTTTTAGTTTTATCAAATAAAAATGAAGTGTTGACTTGAGACAAATGTTTAAGCTAATAAAGGGAATTTATAAGATGCATTCAGCTAGAACATGTGGGCACCAGATACAAGCGGGTATATAATAATGTATAATAATATATAATATACACTTTTTTCCACACATAAAACCTTAGGTATGTGGAACATGTTACTAAGCCAATATCAAATTAAACAACTTGTAGTTGGAATGTTGGACTTGATGACTGCAGTTACTGATCACATCTCTTGAGCATATCACATTCACAACTAGAAATATGTACAATAAAATACAATACAAGTTATTTTTGGATAGCCCAAAATCACACAAAAAGCCTCTTGACAGCCCACCCCCCAGCCTTGACTCTCTAAGAAGACAAGGGAAAACTCCCAAAAAAAATGTTGTAGGGAAAAAAATGGAAGAAATCTTGGGAAAGGCAGTTCAAAGATAGACCCCTTTCCAGGTAGGTTGGGCATGCAGTGGGTGTCAAAGAGAAGGGGGATATACAATTCAATACACAGAACAAAACACAAGTAATCCTCAATACAGTATAATAGTAAAATAAAAATAGTACAAGTACAGACAGCATTGGGTCAGCCAATCTGATGAAAAGACCCCTCTACCCGACGATTCCTGCAATCCTCCATCAGAGATGACTTTAACTTAGGTAGGCAAAACCACTTGGCAGTAGGGCAGTGGCACCAAGTGCCACATTTGAGTACTGTGAAGAAAAACAGAATAGTTGAGGGTTAGTATCCAATTCTAACTATCATGTTACTTATGTTTTAGTGCTAATGACTAACAACAGAGATGCAGTCTGTACATTTAATTGCAGCTCTAGTCAGGGTGTGATAAACTGAAGTAGTGAGTCTTCAGCCGGGATTTGAAAGCTGAGACTGAAGGGGCATCTCTTATAGTAGCAGACAGACCATTCCACAGTTTAGGGTCCATGTAACTAAAAGCTTGACCTCCCACTGTTATTTTATTAATACTTGAAATCATAAGCAGACCGGCATCTTGAGATCTTAATGTGCACTCTATCTAGTGAAATCTCAATATAGAAGATTGTGTAATGGCTGTCCAACACATTTCCAAAGTATCACAACCTCACATCTTTTTTTGGGAGTTGATAATGTGCTGCCTGCAGGGCCTATGACCATATGAGGGATTTACATGTGCAATGAGTTTAGCTGGAATCTCTGCCCTTTGTGTTTCTATATTTTCCATTCTATTGTGGTACATAAAATATGTGACATCAGACAGACAAATCTCTTTTCTGTTTTTTTATATCCAAACATGAACTGAATGGTTGCTACTTGTCAAACGTTTTGCAATGTTCTAATAAAAAAGAAAACAACATTACCCTGTTAGAATGTATGTGGAGAGAGCAAGCAGATTGTCCACAGATGATGACCAAACCTAGACTAAAACCCAGGACTCTGGAGCTGTAAGGCAGCAGCATTAAGTAAATTAAATGAATTTTCTTTAACATTTAAAGTAATTCATCCATTCTAGTAGTGACAATTAACACAATATAATATAGTACTGTCAAACTCACTTAATCCAAATCAGGTTGGCAGTATGCCATAGCCTATTCCGACAGTATTGGACATGAGCTATGAGAGAGAATTAAAGGAGCTGAAGCTTTTCAGTTTCATCAAATAAAAATTAAGTGGTAACTTTAGAGAACTGTTTAAACTGATAACACTTCATTGCAGGGCACACTTCCACAAAACCACACATTTTGCCTGACCAGCATGGAATCACTAAGGAGGATAATCTACAGCTCTTTGAAGATGTGGGAGGACAACTGGTATTTCTGAGGAAAAGACCAGTACAGACATCGAGACCAAACTCCACACTGACAACAGCTGAGTTTGGGGTTTGAACCTAGGACAATGGATCCACTAGGGCAGTGCTGCCCTAATATCAAACAAAATAAAAAGAAACTTACTGTTGGAATGCATAATTAAAACTGCATGTCCCGTACAGTATATCTAATCTTTGTATTGCTTATATTACGTGTAATCTGTACTAACCAGTAAATATAGTTTTTAGCCATTATCATTTCATTAATGAAATAAAAGAGAAAGAAAGGATTTGATTACATGGCACTTCATCCTTTCAAATGTTATGACAATTCATGTTTATGAATGGACAATGTCTCATGCATGATTAATCGAACCAAGTGAAAATGAAGCTCATTGCAATGCATCACAATAACCTGACTCCCACAGATCATCATGTTTGTTACATGTAAGTGATTAGGTGACAGTGTGATTTATGATGATGACACTGTAACTGAAAATATTTATCCATAACAGTACACTTACACTTTTGGTAAAAGAGCCTTATTTTGGCAATCATTTTTTAATTTATTGATGGAGTTAGACTAGGTGGGGATGGGGTGAGGTTATTTATTTTCAGCCAAGCAACAGAATTTTATTATTATAAGTAGTAGTATTATTAATATTATTATTATTTGCCTTTATCCAAGGAAACTTACAACATTTACTTTTCTTTTTTTTTCTAATTGCAGCACTGGCAGGTGAAGTCACTTGCTCATGTTTACACAGTGTCACAAGAACTCACATCCTTAGTGTTTGGCGTCCATCTTAAGCCGATGTCACACTATGTGACTTCTAGTCGTTGGGTACAGTATATCAGATTGGGCGACCACAATTCTTGATCTTGGACCATGCCAACGTAAATGACTGTAAATCACTGCCCTTATCACATTTATCGACTGAGCAGTGGTCTTCCAGCACAGCCATGCTTGCCCCTTTTTTTGACAGCCAATAGTGTACTGCTTGATAGAGTCAGTCTTGTATGAAGGGTTAACAGCTATGGTGACTTCAGCTGCAGTCACTGCCTTTCTTTTGTCTTTTGTCTTTCTGTTGTTGTATACAAAACATGAGACCTCAGACAGATGAGCTTTTCTTCAGTTTGATGGAACAATTGGAAGAAAATATGAGGAGTGTGACTGAAGAATTAAAAGGATGGTTAAATGTAAGGTTTTTACGACAGTGGTAAGACCAGCCAAGATGTATGGAGCTGAGACATGGGCAGTAAAGGGAGTGCTGGAGAAGAAGTTGATGTGGAAGAAATTAGAATCTTGAGATGAATGTGTGGAGTTATAGAAAAGCACTGAATAAGAAATGAGACAATCAAAGGTACAACAAAAGCGGGAGAGATAGCTAAGAAAGTACAGGAAAGTAGGTTGAAGTGGTATGGACTTGTGATGAGGAGAGACAATGAATAAGTGAGCAGAAGAGGGATAGAAATGGAAATGCAGAGGAAGAGAAAGTGATGGAGGTCAAAGGGGGATGGATAAAGTAAAAGAAGATCTGAAGTAAACGAGACAGACTGGGGAGGGCGTTCAGGACTGAGCTGTTTGGGGAAGGTTGATCGAGCACATCGATCCCTCATAGAAGTGGGGCAAGATGAAGAGGAAGTAAAAGAAGAAGAACACAAAAACTTTGCAACACTTTCCCTGTTCTTCTTTGTTAGATCAAAATGATAAATGAGCAGCCATGTTCACAACTTGTTATAATCGCACAAAGACAATTGCAATATCTCACAAAATATGCTTGTAAAGAAAAAAAGTTTCCAAATACAATGCAAGTAGAAAATAAAAGAACAGAAGGGAGTGTGTTACAGTTTCTTTTTTCACAAAGACTAATATTTAGAGACTGTCTTTACAATTTAGGAAATGTTCATGGTTAATTGGTATTTTTTGTGAATTAGCATACACGTCTTTTAAAAGAAAGCCATCTGACATCTCAGCATGGCACTTGCCACCTACATTAGTCTACATATGTGGCTGACAGAAGGCACACTGTCCTTCATCTGATGAATGGAAGCAAAGGATCTCATCTTTACTACAACTTTCAGGCTGTCAGAAATAAGAGTAATTTCTCTCATTCCAACAGCTAGCCAGTTCAGGAACACACTCTGCACCTGCTGGGAATGGCAATACAGGGGGGTCAGAGTCAGCTGGTACCTGCTGGTCTTCATATGACTGGTGTGCTGGCATATCAAGGGTCATATGATATTGTGTGGACTGCTAAGTAAGTGTCTTATTGTGGGCAATGATCTGTGTACTTTGTGGTAATAATCATGAAATAATGCATTCCTCAAATTACAAAACAAAAACAGGCAATTGTAAAGGTGAGCAGTGCTGTAAAGGAAGACTCTAATAATAAAGATTGCACAATCTAATAATAGCTCAGTTACATAATGGAGGTACATAAGACAAGCAGCAGACCTAAAGCAAAGATCCTTACTAATAAGTAGAAAAGAAAGCCATGAATGGTACATTTCTTGGTTACCAAGGGCACTATTAAGAATGAAAATAGAATCACACCAGTAGCAGCACTCCCACGTAAAGCTTCAATTTTTCATTTAGTCATTTTCTTCTTTGTAAATTACAGTCCAAACAGTCACTTTCCTTTTGAGGAATTTGGCATTGACTTTGACAACCCTATTTGCTTTAATGCCATATATTCTTATTTTAGCCAGACTTAATCATTCAAAGAGATGCAGTAACTTGAGATGAAATGACTGAGACTTGCAGAGATTAGTAGTGATAGATGGTTGCATGAGGAGAGCTTAACCTGCGTTACAAAAGACGAGCATGAAAAAACAAAAGGCAGGGGTAACACCAGGAAAGCTCTGTTTATTTGCCATTATGCAAGGTAAGGTGTTACTCAGGGATGGTCGACATGAGACAGACGCCATTCTGGATGATCCAAGAAATCGTATAAGGTGAATCAGAAGTCAATACCCATACAGGGTGAAGGTTCTCACTCTGGCCCATCATCTTCACACATATTTACAGGAGTTACTGTACATCCGTTAAATCCTTCCCCTGTGCCCCCTTAAAACCAGTCCATGTAAAGTTAGCAACACAGTGATGTACATGATGTCTGCATTATGATTATGTATGTTTTTTTTACTCACTTGTTCCTTATTGGTTATTCACCATGGTGGGTTTTCTGAGATCCTGAATATATATTTTGACTTTGTTTTCATAATGGAAATGGTTTTCAGTTATTACAAATTAAGTTTTTGACTCCAATTTGTTTTTTTTTGGGGTGCCACCATTTGTTTAATTGTCATCATGACACACCAATGATTGCTATGGAATATCGTCCCGGGAATTACGTGATTGACATCATCAGCACATCATTATAAGAATCATCATGCCAGATGTGTTACTATCTGAATTTACAGATATTCAAAGAAAACAACCTTTGTATACGTACTAGTTTGTCCATTTAGACTTATTGGTGCTTGGCTTTTTCTTTTTCTTTTTCAAATTATCAAACAACAAACCATCTCAGTTTGGAGATTTGCACGATGATCTGCTTGCGGTTAGTCGTGAACCCACAACATTTAGCTTAGCAGCAGCCTCCTTATAGTGTGAGTTAATCGAAGAAGTCCTTGTCTCTGTTATGAATGTGGAAGTCCCAATAATACTCAAAATGCCCTCCTAGAGGGATAATTTTCATCATACCCTGCCTAGAAGCGACAAAAAATCTTAATGAATGAAAAGATTAATTTTAACAAAGCTCTTTTGAATAAAAGTTCATTAAGACCTTGTCTACAAGGGCGTTCAGATCTTGGTTAAATGAATGCACTCTGAGCGACATAGGCATTCAATATAATGTTACATTCACGTTTGTTTGCCACCCTATAGCCCAGATTATAATTTGGTGTGTTTTCCTGAGGTGGCAGTTATCAGGCAGTCCAGAGTGTTTTTAACCTGTGGGGTTCAAAGTTCATCCTTTATTGGATTCACGAAATGTGGATCAGTTGGCATTATTAGACCTGAACATTGACCTTCTTTTGTTAAAAATCCTCCTGATACGGCAACATATGCAGAGAAAACATCACCACCGCTACTGGGTTCACCCTTTGACTGCACAGCGTGTGTGTAATCTGTGAAGAAACGTGAATAAGAAATGTTGGTACAACACCATATTAAACTCGGGTCAAACAATATGTGAGTCACTGTTAGCCCTGAAGAGCGGCTACTTTTCACCTTGAAGTAAGCAAATATACAAACAGTACTCGCATATGCACTCCCCCACTGGCATTAATAATTCATAGTACCTAAAGTTATGTTGAGCACAAACCTACAAACTGTTTTAAATTCTCCATTTTTGTCATTATTATTTTGATGACAATGTGTGTGGGAGTATATATATATATATATATATATATATATATATATATATATATATATATATATATGTATATAGAAATATATATATTGTGATGCCCAGGTGCATACAGCTGCCATAACCCCAACACAGACATAATAAAAATAGATTTCATTTATATTGCGCTTTATATTTAACAATCTCAAAGTGCTACAAAATAAGAATAAATTAACAAACAAGATAATCTATAGAAATATTTTAACAAAATGCCTTTTTAAAAAGACAAGCTTATACACAAGTTTTCTGATAGCAAATGGTTTATTTAAATTTGCAATCCACAGCACAAGGTCGTCGCCGCCTTCAGTCCTCCGCACAGGCTTTGTCCTCTTCCTCCTGACTCTGGCCAAAGACTTCTGGTGACTGGCCCCTTTTTATAGGGCACTCGGACGGACTCCAGGTGCCCAACGAGCTTCTTCCGGCAGCACTTTCGGGTGTAGCAGAATTGCTGGCAAATAGGGCCCTGCAAATTTCCATGCACCCCACCGGAAACCAAGGGGCCTGCCCTCTGATGGTCCTGGGGAGAAACTGTCCTGGAAATACTCTCTACCCCAGTCCTTCCATAATCTGGGCATCCTGGCCATCAGCCACAATATATAAATACACATGTAATCATGGGGCATGTCCAGACCTCCAGAACGTTAAATGAACAACATGTAAACACAACACAGATGTATTCTTCACATTCATTGGGATTTTGGCAGTAATTGACGCCAAGAAAAAGCTGCATACAACATTTTTTTGAACATCCAGCTGATGCAAGTGGTGCAGAAAAACACTTGCATTGAATTCGTGGACACCTGATGCTACAAATGGTAGTTTAATGCTCAGTTCAGAGGTCCTTGCGGACGGGACCTTACATTTACATTGATTTGCTTAGCTGACACTTTTATCCAAAGCAACTTACAAAAGAGGTAAACAACTGAGTAACATTAGACTAAGGCCTGTTTGTTCAGCAAGAGTAATAAGACGAATAACAAAAGTTGATTGGCACAAGTGAAATTATGTAATAACTCATAAACTTTCAATCATAGATTACAATCACTAAAGCAATTAAACTTAAACAAATTAACCAAGAATATAAAAAAATATTGCAAAGTTGTTTTTTTTTCATCCATAACAACAGATATTCACAGTAGAGATGGGTTTTCAATTGGTTCTTAAATAAAGTTGACATGGGCACAGATGTCAATGCCTTCAAAACAGGCAACCCCAATAGCAAACAAAGTTCCAATACAAAATCCAAGATATGGCCAAAAAACAGAGCACAGAGGTCAAAAATCCAGTAACTACAGAAGCACAGAAATAACTCAAGAGAGTCTACCACTCCATGAGTGCATTCACAATGAACCGCAAGGGACTGTAGGTTTCCCTTACCTTTATAGGGCTAAGGACTGACCCTTGATGGTAATGGACCCATAAAAAATGACATACAGAAAAAATTGCTAAGACATAAAAAAACTAAATAATTAACAATGTTAGTATAAGCAATGAACAAAAATGACACAAAAGAGACTTTCGAACTTCAACCAAGAGAGGGAACCCTGGCTGGAATCTAACAGTCTTGACTGCACAGAGACTGCTTGTGAACAGTGAGGGTCGAGGAGAGATGCTTTCTGGTGACGTCATTTGAGCTTTCTCTATCTTTTTCTCTTCCCCCACCTTTTCAGTGCAATTCTGCCACTACACTCCACAGTGTAAATTCCACGGTTGTCACCAACTGTATTGTTGTGGACACACGTCACAAAGCATCTAATTTCTTAGATTTGCACTGCGATCAACTTCTGGTGGTAAGCAGCTAACCCACAACATCTGAAAGTGATATCTGCACAAGGGATGCAAGGAGTTGTTTCTTAAATGTAAGGTAAATGTAATGTAACCTCTTCTGAGCCCGATTTTTCAGGTTCATGGCTTACTGCGAACTGTTTACCACAGTGCAAATCTGAAAAATCAGACACTTCATGGTGTGGGTCCACAGCAATATAGATTTATGTAAAGATGAAAGACAGAACTGGTAATTGGCTTCATTTTGACTTTCTGCCTGTTTTAAATCTCTTCTCCTGGTCATGCCCTTTAAGCTTGGTTACCTTTCCTGGTGCAAGGCTAATAATCCATTTAGAGATTCCAGTTGACGAAAACAGAAATGGTGCACTTCAACTTTTGTTTTCTAGAGTTGGAATATTTTGTTATTTTGTTATAGTAATTTAATCTGTACCTGTGTCAATAAATTTGAACTTCAATAATTTTTCATGTGTGGGTAATATCCTTTGTAAAGAAAGAGCTCTGGGCCAATGTACAACACCACGGCCCACTGGGTTGGGAAAATTGCTACATAACACAAATAGATAAAACATTTCTACCCATTCCGGGTGCTCCGGTTTCCTCCCTCAGTCCAAAGACATGCAGGTTAGGTGCATTGACGATCCTAAATTGTCACTAGTGTGTGCTTGGCGTGTGTGTGTGTGTGCCCTGCGGTAGGCTGGCACCCTGGGCGGGGTTTGTTTCCTGCCTTGCACCCTGTGTTGGCTGGGATTGGCTCCAGCAGACCCCCGTGACCCTGTAGTTAGGATATAGCGGATTGAATAATGGATGGATGGATGGGTGGATTATAACCCATTAATCTTAGTTGTTCAGCTCAGAGTGTTTTATAAAATGAATTTCATTGTGAAGACAGCACATTCTGATATGTGTTTGTATAATGGAGTATAAACAGCAATAAAATTGCCTTTCTGTAGTGTGTGATCATCAGGTCCTTATGATGATAAGTTACACTTTGTAGACAAAAAGTGCCATAGTGTCACAGGTCTGTTTGGTCTTGAACTTAGTGAATAATGCATGACTGTCATTTTTTGTATTTATTTGGCCAGTTTCAGCACATGACAAGTGTCTTTTAGCATATTTGTTTTAGTCATTAGGAATTGCAAATTAGCACACATCTCTATTATTACAGAAAACAGTCTTTGTTTTGGTAATAATGAAACACATTAAATGTGAAAAGTTTAAACTCTCAGTGGGGCAGTGGTTAGATTTGCTTCCCCCACATCTTTAGAATCCTGGGTTCAAATTAAAAATCTGTGTGGAAAGTTTGCAATATCCTTAAGTGTTTCATTTTCCTTTTGCATGGAAAAGATGTGCAGGTTAGCTTCATTGGAAACTGTGTACTGTGTGGAAGACTAAAGGAGAGTTTGGAGTCTCTCTTGAGTCAGTGCCCTGTCCAGAATTGGTTTCTACATTGTCATAAATTCTGCGGGTGCAGCACTTATTCCCCATACCCTACTAATGGAAAAAAAAGATTTAAAATGTAAACAAATTGAAGTTATAATCATTTTTTTCTTTTGTTTGCTGAGAATTCTCAAACAACTTGTTGTAGTCCTTCTTATTTAATATAGCATGGCACTGTTTAGTTCATTTAATCCATTTCGAATTCTTGGGTGCTGGACACTATTTAAGCAGCATCAGGTGCAAGGCTGCAAACTGCCCTGCCACAGAGACCACCCACACAATCCCACATGGGCCAATGTGGAATCGCTAAAAAACCTAAGTTGCATATCTTTCAGGATTTGGGAAGTAAACAGGAGTGCACAGACACAAGGAGAATGGTCAGAGTCGACATGGATAATCACCATGCTTAGTATTCAAGCCCAAGACTTGAGACAGCAGTACTAACTACTGTGGCACTGTGCCTCCTCAATTTCTTTAAGATCCTTCATATCAGCCATTTCCCATGCATCTTTTCTGCTGTGTTAATTCAACAGAGAAGTTCTGAACTAGAGAAACAATACAATACAATACAGTTTATTTTTGTATAGCCCAAAATCACACAAGGAGTACCGCAGCCCCCCAGCCTTGACTCTCTCAGAAGACAAGGAAAAACTCCCAAAAAAAAAAAACATTGTAGGGAAAAAATAGAAGAAACCTTGGGAAAGGCAATTCAGATAGAGACCCCTTTCCAGGTAGGTTGGGCGTGCAGTGGGTGTAAAAAAGAAGGAGGGTGGGGGTCAATACAATAGTCTACACTGAACAGAACACAAGTAATCTTCAATACAGTATAATAGTGCAAGAGAAATATTACACATACATAGCAGAATTTAACAGTAGATGATATCACATAATACGATTTGGATTTGTTCAGATATGTACTGTACTGTTATTTTGATCCCACTCCATCTTGCTCCTAACAACATTTCTATTTATCCCTGTAAATGACACATAAATTGGGCACAGAGATTCTAAATATAGCAGAATCTACTAGAGAAACAAAGAAAATAATACTCAAGCTATGTATGTGCACCACAATGTTTGTAGCAATCCATTTAAAAAAAAACATTTATTCCTGTAGCACATGTTCATACAAAGCATGTAGCTCAAAGTGCTTTACAAGATGACAAAGAAGCAATAACCAGAAAAGAAAAGCAAATAGAAATAGATTAAAATAAGAATGAATTAACATAGTTAGGATATAGCGGGCTGGATAATGGATGGATGGATGAATTAATGACATACCAACAATAACAGATAAGAATAAACTAGTATGTGATTGCATGTTATAGATATACAGGTGTTAGAAATAGTAGAGTCCTTATATGTAGGTTCATGTCTAAGTCTCTAAAGATAAGTCCAATGTTATGGTCAGATGATAATGGAGGACAATTAACATTTAAAATGCTTCAGGGATGCAGTGCTGGAGAAAAAAAAGAAAACAAAATCTGCAGGGGTTCCAATGCCAAAAAGCTGTTTGTCCCCCATTGGGCATTCAATCTAACAGAAAATTACTTAAGTCACTCCTTATTGATTTATCTGAAGGGGTTCCAATGCCAAAAGTCCGCTCAGCCCCCACTGGGCATCTAGCCTAATAGAAAGTCTCTCCTTATTGATTTTTAAGCTTTGTCCTAGGAGATTTGATGCATTTGGTCTCATGGACTATTATATTATTTTCTTTACTTATTTGCTTTTCACCGTTCTTAGAGGTTCATCTACACTGTGACTGTCTGCTCCTCGCCACATAAATAAAGTTTAACTATCCGCATCTACTCACAGCTCTTAATAATAATGATAATACATGTATTTATTTAGCACCTTATCATACATTTATATGCAGCTCAATGTGCTTTCCACAGATTAATCAACAAAAGAAAAGGATATACCACATTTACTTGGATTATTATTATTAATTTATACTATGATAATTTCTAATAACTTCTTAAATGTAATCCAACAATAGGCTTTACTTGCATCCTGTGAGTACCACCGGATTTCCACTGGAATGCAGATCTCTACTCTGAATAGAGGATGAATGCAATCCAGCAGCTAGACATTATGTTTATAAAGCTTCCATGTTAAGCTAATTAAACTAAATACGTAATTTTGGAATTTATTGGCAATTCACAATTCACCTTCATTTGAAATCTGCAGCTCCAATTTTGGGGGTCTTCATAACAAGCACAGCTATAGTTATTAGCTACAGTTTTTTTTTTTTGCAGCATATTATGGCATAACAACAACAGCATCATTTAAAAAAAATATTGTCAACAAGAACTCCACAAACCATGAACATTTAATTAAGATGCCGCAGACGCTAACAGAAGAAATGTAATTCATTAAAACTAAATGAACCTCCCAGGCATTCTGCTTGATGACATGGCCTACTGTATGTTCGAGAACATAGGCTGCGGATAATGCACTGGAGTCGTTTCAGCTGATCAGTTTCATTAATGTCATGATTGCACAACACATATCCTAGTGCTGCATTAAAATATGACAGGGTGTGAAATCATTAGAAATTAATGAGCTAGAAATTCACACCACTGCTTGACAAGCCTTCAGTTTGCCTCATTCACAAGAGAAGGAAGCATCTGATTCAATTAGAAAATACTCAGCTTTTTTCTTCAAGCTCAGTTCTGATCCTGGGTGGGCTCCATAATGTTCGGCTTCCATGATTCTTATTAACTACTGTCAATTAATATTCTTTTAATAGTGCAGTTCACAAAATGTATCATCATAAGTTGCAAGTTCAGATAATAGTATAATATAGTACAATACAGTATAGGGTAGTTTAGTATAGTACTGAATCTAATTGAAGAACCTATCAGAGCATCCATTCATGCAATTCCTTTTCCATTTTGTTCTGTTTAAGACCACAATGTGGCCAGAATCTACAGTATTTCAGGAACATCACTTCCATTCAATTCAATATTCAGGTATAGTGCTGATCGCTGAACACAGGTTCAGAGTGCTGCAACAAATTCACATGTAAAGGCAATTACAAATTTCACAAATTAATAATTACATAATTATTGCACATAAAGACACAACTTTATTTAAAAATATAGTCAAAGAAAGCAGATCCAAACTGAATAACATAAATGGAGCCCAGTAATATCTGTCCATTAATTCTAAACAGAAGAGAGGAAAACAAAAAGAGTCCATTCAGCAAATTCTCTGGTGAAAATAAACCTCTGTGAGGCCCACAGTTATTAATAACAGACAAAGACAGTTCTGGAGACCCCAGCCAACTATCTACCTATCTCCTCCTGGGCCATCTACAGTAAATTCTGTGCTGCACCTTCTCTTCATCTGGTGGTTCCAAGACTCCTAGTATCTCAGATGTCTTTTCCATTGGTGGGAGAACAGCTTCGAAGTAGAGCAGTGGTAGCAAGTGCTACTGCAGGATGCTAAAACAAGAAACAAAACAGAGAAGGATTAGTAAGAAAGGGTTAGTTCATAATTGTTGTGATAATTACATTCTTATACACATGATTAACAGACAGATGCAATATGCGCAGCAAATCAGGATACGCCAGACTGAAGTCCTGAATCTCCCACCTAGATTTAGAAACAGCATCTCTATTAGTATCTCCTATGAAAACCAGTAAGCCTAAAAATAATCCGATTGTTCAAGAAGCTCGAGTTCTCTCATCAATTACAATTATTTTGATAAGAAAGTGTGAACTGAATATGGCTAAACCTTAAAAAACTTGGCCACCGTGACGTCACAACCAACCATTGTAATCATGTTAATGAATTCCCAAACTGCCATCAGTGATGATATCACTGACAAGAGCAATCAAAAATGATAAAAATAAAAAATCAACACACAAAGTCACTTAACTCATGACAGCACCTCCTACATTGCCTCCCCTCTAATGACCAAGAAACGCATTTCATATTTGCTCCATGGCCACTCTCCGTCTCTCTTTAGCCCTGGCTGGGTTCTGTTCCTGTACAGTGCCACAGTTTTTAGACTGATGTCCTATTGCCCGTCTCAGTGTATAATAACTTTAAAAGCTCTCTCTCTCTCTCTCTCACACACACACACACACACACACACACACATACTGTGATAGATGTAAGGCTTTGGACTGTGGGTTCAAATCCTGACACTGTGTAACCCTGAGCAAGTCACTTCACCTGCCTGTGCTCCAATTGGAAAAATTAAAATAAAGTAACCAATTGCATGTCAAATGTTGTGAGTCTCCTTGTATAAAGGCATCATCCAAATAGTAAATAATAATAATAGTGAGGTATTCTCGTCTTCAGTATAAGAATGACATATACAGAAGACAAATCTTTATTGTAGTGTCTGGTAAACACTGTGTTTAAAACAAGCAAGTACATTGTACTGTCACCTGCATAGGAATGATGTGAAGTGCATTTAAATGATAGTATACTAAACAATGATGTGCCTGAAGGGAGTTTTTAGAGTATACTAAAGGCAGATCTTTGTTGCTGATAAACTCGTGAGCTATGCACTAGCAGCTACATTCTGCTGTCACCTCCAATACAGAAATGAATTGATATGATAGCGTAGTAAACAGTGGTGTGGCCAGAATGGGTAGACGTATGTAACATCTTATAAAGTCTGTAGAAGGTACAGTAAGGACACTGAGGCCCTCAAAGTAATATTTTAAAAAATAATTTATTAGTGCATACTTTTAAATTATAGGTTTCTGTTCAGAGTATGGCAGACAGTATGGTATAGTGGCTTAGAAACTCAACCTTAAATTCCAACGCTGGAGGGCCAGTGTTCATGTCAGACTCAATGGGTGATCATCAGCAAGCACAGTTTACAAGTGTAAACAAGTGTGGTATAGCTGTGCACTTGTAAGCTGCCTTGGGTTTTGCTTGCTTAAAAACACAATGCCTACCAAGAGTAAACAGACAGATAAAAGTATTTCTCTCTTCTCTGTTGCCAGTCATTTATAACACTGATTAGAAGACGAGCCTCTCATGAATTCTCAGTTGCAGCTTTTTTTTTCCTTTCATACTTAACTGATTCTGAAGCAAAATCATTTTCAGTTTTTGGTGGTAATGGTGACTGCTTAAAGACATTGATTTAATAAAAACAGACAGAGATGTGATAATATAATAGAGAGCAAATGCATTGCACAAATCTAATACCAGAGTGTCTTACAGCATTCCAATATCATCTTTGTGTTTCAGCTAAATAAATGAAAGAAACAACTTCTCAACTTGGAAATCCATTTATCCTTGAAGAAAATTAAAATCTGGGCAGTATATAGTTCAGCATGGTGTATGCGTGTTTTTTCACACGTCCTTGGGTCTTCCTCCCACATCACAGAACAGAGCAGTTTCGATGAATGAGCTGCTCTAGACAGGCCCTTTGTAAGTGTGATGCTGGTGAATGAGCCCAGCGATGGACTGGCATTCCATCCAGGATCGTTTCTTGTCCTGTGCTCGATGCTACTGGGATAGGTTCATATATGACACTTGGTGTGGATTTGACTATGAAAATGTGTATAAAAGAAAAATTCAAACACTAAATACCAGTTCATAACACTTGGTGTATGCACATTTCTACACAAGTTATCTTTATAAATCACGCCTTGTAAATGGCACCTCGTCAGTCGATTAATTGCTACAAGCTCAGCAGGCATGACAGAGTGAAGCTTTGCTGAGATATTCCTGCCCTGTTGACAATTCTCTAAGAAGGTGTCAACATGTAGTCGATGTAAACCAATGGAAAAATCTGCAGCATTGGCCTCCTTAAAATGGATCTAAAATTTAGTCTGTGCATCATATTCATCAATCTTAAGGTTTACTAATTTGTCATGTTAACACACATTTTAGTAATGGATCGATGATATGAATTATTTTGCACGTGAGTCGTCATTTGGGTAATTTGGCTGTATTTTCCAACTTGATCAAAGGTGTCATCATTTCCCAATTTCTCCAAAATGTTGAGCACACATGGATCAGAGTTGTTGTTAATATACGCAATGTTCTCCCATCAAGTTTTCTTTCATAAATCTTGACTTTGTGTTAAGCACATGTCCATTTAGGGCCTCTTTTTTTCTGCATTTGCAAGTTTTAAAAATCTGAACTCCATTTCCCTGAGACCAGGAATTGTATTAAGTGCATTTGAACTCCTACAGAGTAGTATACCGCCACAGTGGTAAAGACTGCAGCAAAAAAAAAAATCAGAATCACTGACATAGCCCCAAAACCCTAAGAAAAACAAACAGTAGAAATTAAGAATCTGTATTTCACTAACTTCCTGTTATTTTTAACTACCCGTCCCTCGCGGCTCCGTCCGCGTAGTAGTGAAACAGGACAGTGAGGAGGGTTACCTACTCCTGATGTCATGCTTCCCCCTCCCCTTGACCCGCAGCCTCTGTCTCGGATTAGCGCAAATATTTCGCTCCTACAAGCAAACTAGGATTCTTAGCACGATGAGAGAAGTCGCAAATTCAACCGGAAAGTTCAAGCAAATTACAGAAAAAAAAAGATCTAAATACGTTAAGTAGTTCTCTCATGAAAAGCAGACAGACATACAGACAGACAGATTTTACATATATAGAGATGTGCACAGGTGTTCTTTCAATTGTTTTTTCATTTTTTTATTCCAAGAATTTGATTCTGCATTCAGTTTTTAGAAATTAAGCTTTCTTTAAAAGTCATTATTTTTATCGGGCTGTTCCTGCTGCCATTTTGTATTTTACATGCAATACCATTTTGTTTGCACTGTTGTTAGGACAAGCCATGCTGTTGCTAGTTGCACGTCCTCAGAGGTTGTAACCTTTGACTAACAACGAAACGGGTAGAAAAGATCATTAGAAAAAAGTATTTCCCATCCAGATTTACAGATCATAAAACCTATTTTCATACCTTTTTTTGACCGTTTCAAAACTCTTTTTTCATTAGCGTTTTTCAGCCTTGACTTGTGTTTAGTTTTTGACTGTGATTTATGTCTGTTGTTTTGGCTGTGGTTGAAGTGTTGATTAATTTCCCAGCTTTGACTTTTATTTCGGCACTTGACTATGTCTCTTTTCCTGGTCTCCATCATAAAATATTCCTTGCTATCTTGCTTAGAATAACAATAGAACCCTCCTTTAACTTTAATGTTTCCATATTTAGTATTTTACGATATTCAGCATTGTTTATAATAATGTTGTTCTGAGCACAAGCCTTTTAAGGTTCTGTTCAGACTGCAAATGATCTAAAACTGATACACGCTTGTGTCAGACAGATGTAGTCTTATATATGGATGTGGATTATTCTGCTGCTTCACATAATCTGTGAATTCATCACCTCTATAGAATTTGAATCAATATTTGTAATCTGACATAGTTGTATAATTTAACACATTTATATCCTCATGTGAAGTTATACCACTGAATTATTAAATGTAAAGATAAGAACTGAATGTAACTACAGGGTTAATTAAATGTTGCTTTAAGCCTAGCCATGTGAGGCTTTAGATGAGCCACTAAGAGAATTGCTAAAGTTAAAATGAAGTAGATGTGTAAAGAACACCCCCTTTAAAAAGTGAGGACAAACTAGTGATAAAGCCCAAACACCCCCATTCTGAAGCGGTGATAAGATCAATGTGAAAATCTGTAGGCCACCCCTATTAATAAAGCGATGTTTAGAATAATGGAAGAACCGACTTGTATACAAAGTTAATGGTGGCTCTAGTTGATTGGTTAAAATGATAGAATTCTGCATATTAAGAGTCAGATGACGTGATGTATTAGATAAGGTAATGGTAATAGAAAAGTATAAAAAGGAATGAATTATTTAATTAACCGCTCACTCCATGGACTGAAACATTTGTGCATATCAGTGTGCAAATACAGAATTGTTCTGCATTTTCATCTGATTCCACGACTGACTTCTTTGAATACAGAGGAAAGTTTTTTCCACTACATTTCCTGGTGGTAAGGAAGAGAAACTGGAGAAGAAAGATTGTAACTATGAGTTTGAGCGCAATTGATCATTGCTGGATTTGTATATAGAAATCTGTGGAGATGAGAAGAGACGTGCAATGTGCAGGGTTTAGATACAAAACAGTTGTTACAAAAGAAATGTAAATGCTTTCTGAAATGTTTTGATTCCATGTCTATTTTATGTTCTTTAAAGCATAAAATCTATGTCACAAAAAAACAGGAGCTCAGTTGCAGTGTGAACTTTCAAAAATCAAACGCAGGTTGTATGTGCTGTACTTCAGTGCGAAGTGGGGTAACAATGTGCAGTTGCTGACAAAGGATAACCGCTGAAAAGACTAAAGAGGACCGAAAAAAAAATAGCATAAATCAGGATACATTCAAACCAGATCATAACTAATAACTAACTAGGTATATCAAAACTAATTGTGTCAAGAAATGCTACAGGGGATCCTTTATAGCAACGGCAATACGCTTGAATGATGCTTAGTCATTCTGATGTGTGTTCAGAGCAAAGTGTGTGAGCCCATGCCTCTGTCTCTAGTGTGCCCCCATGTTGTTACAATGTTGTTGTTTTTCTTTTTATTCATTTTGATGCATTTATGACCATATTGTGTGTGCATGTGCATGTTAATTAATTCATTTATTTAATGAGCTTCTGTAAAAGCCCAAATTATCCATGGGGTGAATAAAGTTCTATCTCTCTATCTATTGTGATGATCCAGATGGGGTTGTAGCACCTCAAACTCAAGACACAACTTCACAGACACAAATTCTGGTATAAATAAAAGTTTTATTTAAAAGGTAAAAGGTAAAAAGGTTTATTTATACAAAATACAAAAGTTTTAAACAAGCCATTAATCAAGCACAAGACAAATCTTCTCTCTTCTTTCTCTGGTTAATGGTTAATGCTACTACCCCATAGGATAAGGGAACTCAGTTTCAAACATGTCTATAGACACTGTCTGCATGGTATATGTACTGTATGTTCTACTTACTGTATGTGTACTGAAATTTTTTTGTAGTTATTTCAATTTTCTGCCATTTCCAAAACAGGAAAAAGACAAAACACTGCTGTATGTTTTCATGGAGTGACTGTGTTCTGCGCTTGAGGAGTGTCTTGTCCAGGGTTAGTTGTGACTGCGATTCTCCACAGCAATATACTGGGAAAAAGCATTTCAGAAAATGGAAAAAAATGGATAGACTTTTTGACATTTTAGGCAGTAAAGAGGTGCTCCTGCTTTCCATGAATTGCATGTTCATACTGTTAGCGTCCATGTATAGACAGACAATGAAGTAATATCGGTAGAATGCAGGAGTAATAGATGTCCAAAGGCATTAGTTTAATTCTCAGTCTGGCCCCTTTCATTCTCCCAGTGATGTCTGGTTGACTAACCACTCTTAAATGGCCCGTGAAGTCATGTAAAGAGTGCTTTCTGTTTGATTTGTACCTAAATCTGAATGCTACAATTACAAATTGCATTGGAGAAATGGATGGATAGACGGAGGGGTGGAAGGATATAAGTTGTGTTCTATGATCTTTCTCTAAATGCATAAGCACAAAATTTGGTATGCATTTTTGTGAATCCTGCCCTAGGTTAAGAAACTACAGCTGAGCTGTTTTTCTTTCTCAAGGGCAGATTTATAAAAGCGGTTTATTTCCGTTTGTTCTGCATCAATAGCCCTAAGAGAATCTTGATATTTAATGAAGTGGACTTCAATTCTTCAGTGTGGCATTAGCCTTCAGCTAAGAGAAGTCCAGTCTGCGTAACTTCAAAGCAGTGAATGGTCCCTGACAACTTAACTCAAGATTTCCTCTGAAGCCAGGAAGTTGGGTATTATAAATATAAAATGCTACAGTGGATTATCAGGTCTGCAGGCAAGTTCTTAACAAAGCGTGATTCATGTTAATGTGCTTATCGTTTCATTCCTGAACACTGTGACCACTTTAGATAAATGTTAACAGTACCCCCCACTCCCCCCGGGTAAGAGTCTTGGTAGACGTATTATGTCCTAATGGAGATTTTTGTATGTTTTACAGGTGATTCTAATCTTGACAAAGCTGTTTGACTTCAATCTGGGAAGTGTCACAGAGAGCTCTTTGTGGAGGTAAGAGAATCCTGTTGATAACTTTCAAATTCAAATTGTTTTGCTGTTTTTTTTTTGCTGCTTTTCCATTGCTTAGAGATTTATATACTACAAAAATAGAAGTACTAAATGAGACAAGAATATTTGGTTATCAAAAGACTATCCAGCTTAAAATTAGCAGATGGAAAGTGAAATAAAAAGATAATGCAAATGTTCAAACACAAAGTGGCATTACTTAACATACAGTATACATAACATGATGATAAAATTGTGTGTGTTGATTATTCAATTTTCAATTCAGTTTCACTGTCAAAAATCAGTTTCATTTACACACGTACACTCACAAATACATACTTATTCATTAATATACTATTAACTTGAATTGAATTATATGTAATATTTATGTACACATACAGTATATCAGCGTTTCTCAACCTTTAAGTATTTGCGACTCGAGTTTTCATAACAGTTTTAATCGCGCCCCCCTAACGATTTTTTGGAAGGAGTCCACTAATACCAATTTGTTCTTTTTTCATTAATGATATATCATAGATGCATATTTTATTATGCCTACTGTGACAGATAGGGGGTGCTCTCGCTCCCTTGAACCCCTGTCCACAACTCCAGACACCAGGTAAAAGTCCAATAGTTGACTTTATTTAATCGCCACAGTGCACAAAGCACCCTCTCCTCCACTATATTCATACAAATCACAATAAATATTACAATAAACCAAACCTCCAGCTCCCAGATGCGTTGCCACCGTTCCACCCAGCTCAGCTCTCCGTCTGGGAGCTCCCACAATCCTTTTAAATACCCTGACCCGGAAGTGTTCCAGTCCCCAGTCCATGTGACTCTAAATCACTTCTGGGTCAGGTACAAGTCCTTTCTTTTCACCCCGGAAGCACGTCCCTCTTCCTCTGACTCACTTCCGGGTTATAGGGCACGAAGAAGTTTTCGGTCCTCCCTACAGCTCCCTCCTGTGGCCCGTGTGGTATCCAGCAGGGTCTTGTATAAAAACTACATGTCCCATGACTCCCTGCTGGTCTTCGGGGCACCTCCATACTGCAGGGAGGGCTCCATCTGGCGGCCTGGGTGTATTGGCTTATCGACATTTATCTAACTCTATATTTATTTTTCTAGTATCAGAATGTAGTTTAAGTAAATTTGTTTTGGTTTCAATAGATGTATTTTTTATATTTTTCATTCTTGTTTTCTTTTTTTCACATCTTCGTACATCCCCCCCTTTTTGTTACTCCGCGCTCCCCTAGGCAGACCTGCCCCACAGTTTGAGAACCACTGCAGTTTATACACATATTCATATACTGGCTTACCCTGAATTAAAAACAACTGCTTTACACAAATTCAGACATGCAAAGAAAGTGTTTTTATTTTACCCTTTTTCATCTTATAAACCACAATTAAGCTGTGGCTTTATTGTTATGAAGACAGAATCTGGAAGGATTTCTAAAGGCTATCATGAGCACCCACTCATTTTCTCAGTCATTTACAGTACATCTCACTAAGGCCTGCCAAACACAGAGGGACTTGACGTTTGAGGTGGAGCTGGATGTTGTTGACGTCTAATCATAGTGTCAATCAAGGGGTCCTTTCATCGGATTGGCTGGCTGAGCAACGTTTCAGCCGTGGAATGGCCAAATGGGGAGGCAGCTTGATGGATGAGGCCTCCATGACTCTAAAAATATCCAAATCTTATTATGTGATATCATCTACTGTTAAATTCTGCACCGTACTTCTAAAATCTTTATTATTATGCTGTATTAAGGATTTGTTCTGTTCTGTGTATTGTATTGTATTGACCCCCTTCTTTTGACACCCACTGCACGCCCAACCTACCTGGAAAGGGGTCTCTCTTTGAACTGCCTTTCCCAAGGTTTCTTCCATTTTTCCCTACAAGGTTTTTTTGGTAGTTTTTCCTTGTCTTCTCAGAGAGTCAAGGCTGGGGGGCTGTCAAAAGGCAGGGCCTGTTAAAGCCCATTGCGGCACTTCCTGTGTGATTTTGGGCTATACAAAAATAAACTGTATTGTATTGTATTGTGTCAGTTTTTCTCACAGGTAGTACTGCATTCACACACTGTGGTTTGGCCAGTGTGTCGTGCGTGTTGCTCAAGTGTTTTCTCATATTATTGTGAGCATCATGGCTTCAGAAAAGATTGAGAAAGAACTGAGAAAACCCAAGAATGAGCAAAAGTCATTTCAACCAAGATGGCATACGAAATAAAACACAATTGGCAAGAATATGCTTCTAATGACCTCCAGCAGGTCATTGGTTTGAATGTCTCTCACCAAACAATCAGAAACAGACTTCATGAGGTAGGCCTGAGGACCTGACATCCTCTAGTAGGCCCTGTGCTCACTGCCCGGCACCGCTGAGCTCGATTGGCATTTGCCATAGAATACCAGATTTGGCAGGTCTACCACTGGCGCCCTGTGCTTTTCACAGATGAGAGCAGGTTCACCCTGAGCACATATGACAGATGTGAAAGGGTCTGGAGAAGCCATGGAGAATGTTATGCTGCCTGTTACATCGTTCAACATGACCGGTTTGGTGGTGGGTCAGTGATGCTCTGGGGAGGCAAATCAATGGAGGGATGCACAGACCTCTACAGGCTAGACAATGGGACATTGACTGCCATTAGGTATTGGGATGAGATCCTTGGACCCATTGTCAGACCCTATGCTGTGGTGAGAGTATGCAGACAGTTCCTGGATGATGAAGGAATTGATACAATTGACTGCCCCCCACGCTCACGTGATCTAAATCCAATAGAGCACCTCTGGGACATTATATTTTGGTCCATCCGATGCCGCCAGGTTGCACCTCAGACTGTTCAGGAGCTCAGTGATGCCCTGGTCCAGATCTGGGAGGAGATCCCCCAGGACACCATCTGTCATCTCATTAGAAGCATTCCCCCTCCGACATTGTCAGTCATGCATACAAGCATGTGGGGGCCATACAAACTACTGGGTATGATTTGGAGTTGCTGCAATGACATTTCAGCGAAAAAGACAAGCCTGATTTTAAAGGTGTCTTTGAATTCAGCCCTCTGTAGGTTAATCATTTTAATTTCCATGAAACGATGTGACATCCTTTCGTTCCTAACGCATTACCCAGTCCATATCAGTATAGAAATCCAGCAGGATTATTCCCATTGAGATCTGATGTGTTTTCAAAGTGTTCCTGTAATTGTTTTGAGCAGTTATAGATATATAAATAAATGATAGTGTCATATATGAATGTTATATATATTTAACACTGCTCAAAAAAATTAATGGAAAATATATATATATATAGTATAAATATCAATCAATATATATCTTTCAAGCACTGTATAAATCTGAATGGATGGTTTCAAACTAATTTATTTATCCAAACCAATTCATCAAAACCAAGGGGCCAGGCTGAGATTTAATATACTGTATATATAAGAATGGATCTATACAAAGCAATTTATTGTGACGGGCAGCCATGGCCATTACTTTGGTGGGATGCAAACTGCATGGAAGGACTAGGGGAGAGAGCATCAGCAGCTCTCCTGGATGGCTGTGGCACCATGGATTCCCTCAAGGCATGCTGGGAGTTGGAGTTTGGCACAGTCCTGTTGGGTTCCATGGGGGCTGCCACAGGGAGCTGCAGAGCCCTATTCTGTGCTCTCAACATACCTGATAGTGATTCCAAGTCCGATTGATGAGCCACCTGGAGCACTCCATTCGAGGAGCCAGAGTCGGGAGGAAGAAGGATGAAGCTTACGAGGGAGGAGTGGAGGTGGAAGGACTGGGAATTGGCAGCTGAAGAAAGGACTGTGTTGTGGTGCCTGATGTACTGTACTGTATTTTGGGAAGCGAAGAGGAAATGCTTCCAAGTTGTAAATAAATATGTGTTGTGTGGCAATTCGTGTCTCTGCCTGTCTGTGTCGGGTTAGGGTGGCTGTATGTGCCCTGGTATTCCGCAGTATATATATATATATATATATATATATATATATATATATATATATATATATATATATATATATATATATATATATATATATATATATATATATATATATATTTCAATCAATGTATCTCCACCAATGTATATAGTTGAACAAATGTATGCAAACCAATTTATATATTCAAAAAAATGTGATTTATTTATCTGTACCAATTTATATATGTATATATGGCAAGTGCAGCTTCAGACAGCACCACCGCAAATGTTATCACCACCAGGTGGCAGCAGCTGCAGTGAACAACCAAGTTAATCTGTGTTACAGTAGTTGAAAGATCAACATGTCTTACATGATAAAAGGGAGTTGATTCTCTATAAAGAACATTTAAACAAAGACGGAGAGGCATGTCATTCTTTTGGAGGGCTGAAACTCAAGAGGACTGATGTATGAGGTGGAACTTTAATCTAAGTAAGAGATGCTGTTGAAGGTATACTGGCCTGGCCGAAGAGTTTATAAAAAATTTAAATTACATACCTTTGTTAAACCATACTGTTGAACACATATTTTTTAATTGGTCAGCTGAGAGCTTTTTGGTTTGTTTTTTTTTTTTTGACATCAAGAATTAAACATTGATCACAAAATATATAGAACAGGAAGCTGACGTAGTGGCTAGTAGTTTTACAGGTCTAGAGTCCTACAGTCAAATCTCCAGCCAGTCACTGTCTATGTGCATTTTGTGCATTTTCTCTTATCTGCATGGATTTTGCCGTACACTTTGGTTTTCTGCCTGTATTCCAAAAAGTGTGTTTTTAGGCTAATTGGTTGCATTAAGTTAGCAAAGGTTTAAGTTAATGTGGGTGTGTGTGTAAGTGGACAGATATATACGCACATTATATATATGTATATACTGCACATACTGACTTCATATGTATTAGATTTGACATTACATTCATAATTTACTTTATTCTCAAAATTTATTTTATGTATTCATAATTTACATTATATACAGCGTATCAGTTTTGACTTTATACATTCTAATATTTTTTTTTACACACACTTTTGTTATGAGGATAAAGGGCTGCGAAGCCTGACAATGGCACTGCATATGAATGAAAATATAGCTATAAGTTCATGACTGATAAGAATGTTCAAGGCGATTTAAGAGTGAGGAAGCTTTATGTAAATATTTCTAATGTGACTAATTTTGATTATTGCTTATGAGGTTAATATTTAATGATTCATTGTAAATTTAAGGACCTTATGAAACTTACCACAACATTAATCTTAAGCAAACTATAGCATGTTTTGAAAACACAAATATCTAGAAAGATGTACAGTAACGTTATTTGATTTTTGTAACCATTGCATTGAAAAGTGCTTCAGTGTGTGAATGCCAAAAATCCCAGTGTGCCTGGGTATCGCTTTCATGTACTAAAGCTTATTAAAAACTCCTTGGCTTTGCAGTAGCTGCCTGCTGGTCCATTCTTGATAGCATCCATTCAAATAAAGGCCCCAAGATTGTTTAGGCTAGATATATAAAAATTCAGAGCTGGCTCATTCTTACAAATTGGGGCTTGCAAAATTTGTCACCAATGGGTGGCTCATTTTGTTCACAATGAATATGTCTGCCACAAACACATTATAGATTAAATACTCAGCTTTCACTCTTTGGTCCCAGAGAACCCACTAAGGTGCTGTGAATCTTCACCTTGAACTCCTGATCTGGTATGTTCATTCTCTTATTATCCAGATTTACAGCTGCAGAGTCCTGAAAGATTTATTTTTTTCCAGGAAGCTGTTCATTGTTGTTACAGCTTTTAGTCGATGTTAGTGAATTAATTTTTCTAATTCATTGACTCCTTCACTTTCATATAACTGTTTGTTAACAGTTTTCTTCCTTGATTGTCTCTCTTAAAGCTTAAAAGTAACAAAAGAGTCAACACTGCTGCAAATTATAATGTGTTTTAAAGATGAGCTGGCTTGTTCTGTGCACATATGCACCCATCAACAAATTACTGTTTTAAGGAATTATTTAATTAAAAACAAGCGATAGAGCAAAGTTTTAGCAATTGACTTTGGGTAAATAAATGTGTTTCTATGTGTAAAACTTGCAAAATAAACACCTTTCAGTAAAATAAATGAAAGGAAGAAGAGACAAAACAACAGCTGGCACAGACGGCCGGAACACCTCTTCACTGTATGGACCGGGGGAGCAAGACTATGGATCCTAGATGGCAGCCCTCCTGGGTGGCAGTGGTGCCTAGGATTCCCGCAGGGCTCCATGGGAGATGGAGTTCTCTACAACCCTGTTGGGATCCGGGGAGCCGCCTGGAGGAGCTGCAGTTGTTCCGGAGCCCGTGTGGGTGGTTCTTCTTCCACAACCAGAAGTGCAGCTGGAAATAGGTTATCAAACAGCTGGAGCACTTCCAGGGGGGCTACAAAAGGAGCCAGCAGCCAACACTCCAGGAGCCAGAGTCGGGAGGAGGGAGACAAAGCTTGTCGGAGAGGAGTGGAGGAGATTTAGAGAAGAAAAAGTATTGTGTGTGTGCTTAGTGCTTGTTGGGAATGTGTTGTGCCTGTGGGAAACGGGAAAGGCATTGCCCACAGGTGAAAAAAAATTAAAATAAAATAGTTATTTGTTTTATAAGTGTGCCTCCTGCATCTGTCTGCGTCAGGTTAAACACTGGTATAGTACAATCTACTGTCACACAGCATAGCTATTTAATTTGGATTACATGGCAGAATTTGGTCACTGATCATGGATTTGGTTGGAGTAAAAAACCAGTAGCCAGAGCGGGCACGATAAAAATGTCTTCTGAAGCAAGTTGTTTAAAGGAATACTCCACTCAAAAATTATATTAGTTTTTGAGTTACTGACCAAAAATAGTTTGCAATAGTATCCGAGAAAAATTGTTAATGTTGGTGTCTGTGGTGACCAACGCTGTACAACAGCGAAAAAATCTTGTGTTACTCATACATGTTACTTGTGTTACATAATGCACACGTCAAATCATCCAGTCATATGCTTATGTATTTTTACCAAAATATTGTTAAATTACCCAACTTCCAAAAAAACACTCTTGTGAACGACAATGGATAAGCTCAAACAAGACTCAGCATTTGAACTGCAGAGTCTTCTCCTGGATGACTTGCCTTGTGGATTACACAACATGAGCAACATTTTTAATGGGATGTTTTTAACATTGTTTGCTGTAGTCCAGTATTGGTCACCATAGACACCAATTCTATCAGAAACTTTCATATCTCAATTCTACATGAGAAAATGAAACACATTTTTTTTCTTGGCCATTACTACAAACTTCATGGAGTATTAAAGCTACGCTGGTAGGACCAGGGCAGGGGGTATATCCAGATCATTACCTCCCCTGGAGTGCTAGGTGGCAGCCCCCCTGGGTTGCAGCAGTGCCTCGGACTCTCGCAGGGCTTCATGGGAGCTGAAGTTTGGTGCAGCCCTGTTGGGTTCCATGGGCACTGCAATGGGTTGCTGCAGCTGCTGCTGAGCCCTTAATTGAAGCACTTAAGCCACACCCAGAAGTGCTTCCAGAAGTAAACCAACGAGCACCTGGAGTACTTCTGGGTGCCTTATAAAAGGAGCCAGCAGACACTTCTCCGGGAGTCGGGTAGAAGAGGATGAAGTTTTCCAGGAGTGGAAGCAAACAAAGAGAAAGAAGAGAAGGAAAAGAAAGAAGGGAAGTGTGGTTTTGACTTGTGCTGTATAAGTAGGAAATGGGGTAAGATGTTTTCCATGAGGAAAATGAAAAAAATACAACGTCCCACGTCTGTCTGTGTCTGGTTTGGGTGGCTGTGCACCCCCTGATGATCCACAATATAAAAAAATTCTTATAGTTTAGTTCATTAGGTGTTCAATGGTGCTCTAAGGATGAGAAAGGGCCAGGACTCTGCTACACCTTTCCTTTTAGGGTTTGGGTTAGTGTAATCTTTTGTTCTTGTGATTTGTATATAACATTCTGTAACATTAAGTATCTAACATACAGGAGAAAGTCTGTAAGGCTTCTGGTCTGTGTCGTCCTATCCTTATTTCCCTTCACCATCAATCTAGTCAATTTTAAGTACAAGTCCAGCTTATGCAGTTTATCTCCAGACATTCTCTGGTGGCTCCTTCAACATAAAGCAACAATGGGTATACAGTGGAGTATAGAAAGCAGGTCAAATATTTTGTCAAGTGGAGCAGAGACTAACTTGTCTTTGTGTTGTTGAGCTGGTCTGGTCTCTCAGGGCCATCTTAATATATGGGCACAATGGGCACTGGCCTGGGCCCAGGAGCATAGGAGCCTACAATGTTTCTTATGACTATGTATGTTTCTGTTTTGCTATCAAAACAGGGGCCCCAGCAGACTACTTTGCACTGGGGCCTATGATGCTCTTATGACAGCCCTGTGGTTTCTCTGCTATCAAAGTGGATAATCCTGGATTGCACAGAGATTGTAGGAAATGTGCTTGGTCAGTTTCTGCATTTCACTGGGATTTCATTGGATCTGAAAACACCAGCAACTATAAGAAGTCCAAAGTGTGCATGTAAATTTGGCTCAGTCAAATTCCTTCCTCTTCTCTCCTTCCTTACAAATTAGTGCAGTCCAGAATAATTCTCTGCATGGCGTCTGGAATAGAAGTTCAAAAAAAGACATGATGTCTTGCACATGAGTAACTACCCTCTGCGTTGGCCCTGTTGGCATCTTTGTCACATTGGCAGCAGGGAAGGATGGCTCCTTCCTTGGGTAAGAACACCATTCAATTTCATAATTTGTTTACATCCATATTCCTCCAACTATCTGAGAGTCTATCATATCCCTTTCTTCAAACTCACTTTTAGATTCTGAATTGACAGAAATATATTCCTCATTTTCTGAAAATTCTTCATCTTCCAAAGCAGCTTCCATCTCTTCTGAAATGATTTCTAAGGCCATGGTTGGTTTTTGAAAAGAAACCATATACACAAAGCTATTTATTTGTTGTGTTCCTCTCCAATTCCATTTTGAAAATAGATTAGAATGATTAGCCTGAGATGAATAGGTACTGCTTGTGAAAGAAAAAGATAGTGGCAGAGGTTGGATAGGTATGGAGAAATTGATGGGGATGTTCAAAGTTGATGGTGATGCAAATGGTTGATCTGAAATGATTAAGTTTTGGGTATTTGGAAACAATGCCTCTAAAGTGATGTTATTCTTGTTTTACAGACTGTTTCCACAACTGTATTGCTCCTAATGCATTATGTTGTTAGGGGGGTCACAGTATGACAGAACGTACTTGATAAAAATTGACGATTGTCAAAGAAAAAGGGCCAAGGGCATTGAATCTCAGCTTATTTGTTTATTTAAATTTTGTAAGAAATGAAAATGGGAAAAACACCACACAAGTGTAACGTGACACCTAAAACAGCCTTGTAATGAGCTTCGGTGGTGTCAGAAGTAGGATGAGGATAAAAACTTCGAATACTCTTGAGACTGCAATTGACCTGCTTCTGAGGTGTTGCTGAAGAGTCTTGAGGCTGAGATTTGGGATCTGGAGTGTTGTTTGCAGCATCCATATTGTGAGGGGTGGGGGGGCATCTGAGAGACTTCTACCCCTGCAGCTCCGCCAATGCTTCTCCATTTGCTGAGGACCATTGGCCTTGATATGAGAGTCCTGACTAGGCTTCCAGCTCAAGGAGCCGGGAAAAAGTGTGGTAGATCAAGATGTCACCGACCCAGATGAGTCAGGTGAGGCAGGGCCTGTGACAAAACTGTACAGGCCAAGGATGAGGCAGATCGCAAAGCTATGGAAGGAGAGTCTCACAGCGAAGATCCCAACCGTGAGCATTGTTTGCAGTGTCATTTCAGTGAAGAAAAACAGGCAAGGGGTAGATCTGCAGCTCTAGGAAAGAAGGTTTGCGTGCTCACTTGTAATCCAGAAATCACTGCACAGAAGTGCAACATTTAACACCTCTGCTGCACTGCATGTCAATGTGCCACCTAACAACAAAGTGATCAAGATCCCTGCTGATGTGCTTTTGTCACCGTGTAAATGAATACAGCAGAAACAAAGATTGTCCAGCGATTTCAAAGAATTGTGTGCCATTTCAAAAAGTGATCACTATAGATACCGACTTCAAAGGAAGGGTTATGTAGCAGTGATGGAAAGTTGCATCAGCCAGCAATGAGTCAACGTTAGAAGGAGCTGGCATTCAATCACCAGCGGTAAGGGCGTCTATCAAAATGGCAAGCCTGCAAAGTCACTAATTGAATTCCACCAAATGTGGCAATAGCAAGTGGTCCTTTTAAGCAAAGTGAACCACGAAAAAGTGTCATGTAAAGAGCAGAGGATCCATTGTGGCACTCAGTAGAGGTGTTACAGTATTACAGTCCCGGATGAGACAAGTGTAAGGCTAGACTACGACAAGGCAAAATAATAAACAAAAATAACAAATCCTGCCAACAGAAGCAAGTGTAAAACCTGCAAGAAATTTCAATATACAATGCCTTTAGCTTTAAAATGTCAGTCCTGGAGGTCTGATGTTAAATCCCATTTGTGTCAGGACTGCAGCTATGCCTCTTCTCTGCTAGCATTTTGTTTAAAATTTTTAATTTCCACCAATCCATTACCATTATCATTGTTTACAGTTTCTTTTGGTGTCTTCCCAATTCCTTATTCACAATTTTAAATGTAATAGTTCTAAATTTACAAGGACAGGGCCACCACCTGGGTTTGTCCTGCCAGCAATAGCAGTCACCTGAGAGGCTTATTTAAGACCATAGTTGTCATAGCCTTGCTGCTTTGGGCTTAGGTTGCTTTGTGGCTTTGCTAATGACTCCCTATTCTTTAGCTGGTCCTGAATTTAAAGATCTTTTTTGTATTCATCTAGTCTGAGGTGTCTCTTCTGAGATTTTTTTTGTTAGAAACGTCCAATTTTAAATTATTCTGTTTTATCTTAGGATCTTAGGAAGTTAACTTTATATATATTGCTGCTTTCTAAAGGTCTAAGGTTTTAGCATTCAGCTATTATTTTCAGTTTCCATACTACAGTATTTCACCTCTGTGTTAATTATTCCTTATTTAATTTGTATTATTTCAGTTTGAATTATTATTGCTGTTATTTGATTCATTTGTCTAATTTCTGAGTTTATTTTTTGGTAATTGCAGTATTTTGCTTAATTAAGTTAGCACCAGATGAATTTTATCCAAGTCTATTTATGACTGGTTTTTGCTATAAACATAATTTTGAATCATAACACATTATGATCTCTGTGTAAAATAAAGAGAGCAGGAGCCTCACCATTGATTTCAGCAGTCATATAAAGTTAAAGCCTCACAGTTTAGAAAAAGGTCCTCGCCAAGTCATGTGATGTTTTTGGTGTTGTGGTGGACGGCTGGGGGCCTTGCACAGTCGGGACACCCTTTTGATGGAAGGACTGGGGTAGAGGACATGTCCACAGTAATACCTCCCCTGGAACACAGAGGGTAACCCCTTTGGATTGCATCAGAGCTACGGGCTTGAACCTCGGAAGCTCAACCCTGTTGGGGCCTGTGGCCACCGCAAGGGGGTGCCTGGGCAGATCCAGAGCCATGGACTGCACCCGGAAGAGCTGCTGGAAGAGGATCTGGGTGCACCTGAAGCACTTCCTGGTGCCCATGAGACACTTTTGCCACACCCAGGAGTGCTGCCGTAAGAGGATCTGAGAGTACCTGGAGCACTTCCGGGTGCACTATAAAGGAGGCTGCCTCACTCCGTTCAAGGAGCCAGAGTCAGAAGGTCGAGGACAACGCTTGCTGGGATAGGAATGGAGGAGAGAGAAAGAAAAGACAGAAAGATAAAAGGGACTGAGCAGTATTGTTGTGCAGGGGACAGTGTGTAAATTGTGTTCTGAAGAGGGGAGCGGGAAACAGAACAGCCCCAAAAAGAAAATAAAGAGTGTGCTGCTTTTACACTTCTGTGTTCTGCCTGTGTGTGTCTAGGCTTGGGGAGCTTTATTATCCAAGGTTTCCACAGTGTTTATGTGAGTTTTATATCAATTCTGTTACACTAAACTCTGAAACCCTTTCACTAGTACAAAGCATAAGATGCTCACTCCATGGGAATCCAGTTCTTTTACCAATAGTTAGTGGTTGTCTAAAGCAATTTCTTTATCAAAACAATGAAAGTGAAACACTTGCAAAAGATGAAATTCACTTTTCCCTGATGGTTTACATTTTTTAATAATTACAGCAGGAAGGAAGCCATAGAATAAAATTAGCGTGACAACAGGCTATTTAGCTGAAATTGGTTTAACTTGTTATTTAGTAGGAGTTGCAATTTTTCCTGTTTGTGTCATATATTCAGGTCATCGTCGCTGACCTATTTCAGGTTTTGATTGCTTGATTTCTAGGAGGTATATATACATATAGACACATATGTATGTGACAACACATTACCATCAAAGGTAAGGCTGGGCCACATCTATCTATTGTAACTTAAATGAAAAGAACTTTTCTTTTGCTTAAGAAAACTGAACTAGCTTCTATGACAATTTCTTTTCAAGGCTGTTTTGAACGTTTTTGTTTTCAAGTTTGAGTTTGTCTTTATTCTGTAAAAGTAATTAATATGCTCACAAAAGACTCATTAACTACAACTCAGAGTTAATAATATCATATGTCTTCTTTTGAATATTTTTGTGACTTGTCTTAAAGCCTCCGGGTATTAGGTCATTATGATCTCCACATTTTAAAACCATTGTGCCTAGAAGAGGTACTGGTGAGGCCCAGCAGGGGGTGCTCTCCTGTGGTCTGTGTTTTAATCCCAGTTTCCCAGTGCAGTCACAGAGACATTGTGCTGTAAAACTTGGCAGCATCCTTCAGATGACACCTAAAACTGAGGTCCTGACTCTCTTCGGAAATATTTGTAGTAGGGTGTTTCCTGATGTCCTGGCTAAATTGCCTATCATGGTCTTGCACATTTTGGTCCCCTTGATAATTCTCTGCCTCTAACCCTACCCCTAACCCTAACTTTAATCTGAACCCTATCTCTGTGACTCCTACATACAGTAGATACATACGTAATAGTTAATGTCTGCTGGCAAAAGAATGGCTGCATTCTCATCATCCATGTGGATGATCCACATTGGTGTTGGTTAAAAGTGGTTCCCTGCTGTCTATGTAAGAAGCACTTTGAGTATATTAGAAAAGTGTTATATAAATGTAATGCATTAATTAATTACTCTTCTGTTGTCTTTGACAATTGTCTTGTGTACATTTATTTACCTATGATGCAGGAGTCTCTGTAGCATTAAAAAGTTTGATTAGTGAAAGCTGTGTGAGGAGTAATATGTGGTGTGGGAGCAGAACATGGTCATTGAAAGTTAAAGATGAAAACAAAGCTGAAAAACAAAAAGACATAGAAATGATCAGATGGATGGGTAGAGTGTCACAGACAGAAATGGGAAGATAAATGCTGAAAGTGACTTGTGAAAGCGAGAGGCGTTGTGCTGGGAAGAAACAGCTTAAGGTGGTTTGGGCATGTAGAGCAATAGGCAGAGGATGACTGGATGTAGAAATGCACCAAGATGGAGGTGGATGGGAAAACGTCAAGTGGGATCTCCAAGAAAGTGTACTGGTACTGTCAGATGATATGAAAACAATGGTCCTCAACACAATTGATGCCTAGGACTGTGGGGAGTGAAGGAAGATGATTTGGGGGTTTACTAACCTGGGTAAACCTGGGAAATGATCATTAAACTGATGACGATGACAATTTTAAGCTCACTGGCCTGCAATTATCAGGCGAGAAACAAACTCCATTTTGTATAGAGAGATAATGTCAGGTAGCTTCTTGTCCCTAAAAATTTCTCCAATTAGTAAGGACCTTGAAAAAAATGATATGAAGTCTTTTAAATGTAATTGGTAAACTTTTACAGAAATATACTGCTCAAAAGAATTAAAGGAACACTTTTTAATCAGAGTATAGCATAAAGTCAATGAAACTTATGGGATATTAATCTGGTCAGTTAAGTAGCAGAGGGGGTTGTTAATCAGTTTCAGCTGCTGTGGTGTTAATGAAATTAACAACAGATGCACTAGAGGGGCAACAATGAGATGACCCCCAAAACAGGAATGGTTTAACAGGTGGAGGCCACTGACATTTTTCCCTCCTCATCTTTTCTGACTGTTTCTTCACTAGTTTTGCATTTGGCTACAGTCAGTGTCACTACTGGTAGCATGAGGCGATACCTGGACCCAACAGAGGTTGCACAGGTAGTCCAACTTCTCCAGGATGGCACATCAATACGTGTCATTGCCAGAAGGTTTGCTGTGTCTCCCTGCACAGTCTCAAGGGCATGGAGGAGATTCTAGGAGACAAGCAGTTACTCTAGGAGAGCTGGAGAGGGACATAGAAGGTCCATAACCCATCAGCAGGACCAGTATCTGCTCCTTTGGGCAAGGAGGAACAGGATGAGCACTGCCAGAGCCCTACAAAATGACCTCCAGCAGGCCACTGGTGTGAATGTCTCTGACCAAACAACCAGAAAGACTTCATGAGGGTGACCCAAGGGCCCCATGTCCTCTAATGGGCCCTGAGCTCACTGCCCAGCAGCATGCAGCTCGATTGGCATTCGCCATAGAATACCAGAATTGGCAGATGCACCACTGGTGCCCTGTGCTTTTTACAGATGAGAGCAGGTTCACCCTGAGCACGTGACAGAAGTGAAAGGGTCTGGAGAAGCCATGGAGAACATTATGCTGCCTGTAACATCATTCAGCATGAGCAGTTTGGTGGTGGGTTAATGATTGTCTGAGGAGGCATATCCATGGAGGGTCACACAGACCGCTACAGGCTTGACAAAGGCAACTTGGCTGCCATTAGGTATCAGGATGAAATCCTTGGACCCATTGTCAGACCCTATGCTGGTACAGTGGCTCCTGGTGCACAACAATTCCTGGCCTCATGTGGTTAGAGTATGCAGGCAGTTCCTGGAGGATGAAGGAATTGATACCATTGACTGGCCACCACACTTTCCTGACCTAAATCCAATAGAACACCTCTGGGACATTATGTTTTGGTCCATCCAATGCCACCAGGTTGCACCTCAGACTGTCCAGGAGCTCAGTGATGCCCTGGTCCAGATCTGGGAGGAGATCCCCCACAACACCATCTGTCATCTCATTAGAAGCATGCACCGATGTTGTCAGGCATGTATACAAGAACACAGGGGCCATACAAAGTGCTGTGTACAATTTTGAGTTGCTGCAATTAAATTTTGGCAAAATGGACTAGCCTGCCACATAATTTTTTCACTCTGATTTTTGGGGTGTCTTTGAATTCAGGGCTCTGTAGGTTGATCATTTTCATTTCCATCAAACGATGTGGCATCCTTTCGTTCCTAACACATTACCCAGTCTATATCAGTATAGATATCCAGGAGGATTTCTTTTTCCCATTGAGATCTGATGTGTTTTCAAAGTGTTCCTTTAATTTTTTTGAGCAGTTTATATTGTGATGTGTGAGTCCCTATCTTACACCCCAAAACAAGAGGCTGAGTCTCAGTACTTTAGCAAAACTAGCTTTATTCAGCTTGAAACAGGAACAGCACGTTATTTATTATAGCAGGATCTACCACTCTCCTATACACAGACACAGAAATCAGGAAGGATCGTTGCCAGGTTAGTGGCCAAGTAATACTGCTTCCTGCATTTATAATGTTCCTTGCATCCCCCTAGAGTCGACAGGCACTTATAGCGTGACCGCAATCGGCTCAGAGTTACTTCTGCGGTGCACCACTGCAGCGCCGTGAGATCCCGGTTGCACCGGCAACAGACAAGCAATCTTCCACAGATGCGGCAATCGTGCTTTGAGACTCACTCGTCCCATTGGAGGGGGTTCCAAAAGAGTACAGAAACATCACAATATGATAGATTAGATTAAATTAGGTAAAAATTCTTAATCTCAAGGGGAAATTCAGACGTTTACAGCAGCAGAAACATAAAAAATTAAGATACAAGGGAACTTATACAATCGATCGATCAATAAACAATAAACAAATAAAAATACATATTTTGCAGGAATTGCAAAATGAATTTAAAGATTATCAGCATTGATGTAAGGAAGCATTGAACTGCTTAATAGCAGTGGGTAGAAAAGACCCTTAGCTCACTGTGGTGGGATGGATCTGTGGCTTAAAGTGCCCCAAGATAGTGCCTCCTAGAGGAGATGGAGGAGAGTTTTCTTGATTGCTTCCAATTTTGCCACCATCCTCTTTTATTTAACAGTTTCCATTGTGTCCATGGTTATCCCTGTGATGGAGCGGGCTTTCCTGTTACGTTTGTTCTGTAATTATGTGCCTTATGAGATCAAGTTGCTTCCACAAGAGACGACAGCGTAGAACACCACACTGGCTACTATGGACTGGTAGAACTTTTTCAGAATCTTGCTGCACATGTCTAAACACCTGAGTCTCCGTAGGAAGTACTTTCAGCCCTGGCTGTTCTTGTAAAGCACCACTGTGTTGTCGGACAAGTCTAAATTGCTGTTTATGTGGCCCCCACATGTATCTGTAGCTCTGCACCACTTCCACATTCTGCCCTTGAATGGTGAGTGCTGTTGTATGTAAGGTACTTTGTTATTAGTCTTTTAATTGCTGTAACAAATCTGTTTGACTTATGCAGTTTTTTTTTTACTTTTCTTGATCGTATGGAGCATCCTGATCACAATTTTGCAAAATCATCTTGATATCTGTATGCCTGAATGTTCTTCAATCAGCTAGCTCATATCTGTTGTGGCCATGCCATTTCTTTCACTCGTGCACAGAAGTGATTAGATTTTGAGCACTTCTGGTTTCTTCTTTCTGGAAGTTGCCATATAAACAGGAAATAGAAACAAAATTACATTTTTTGTCAAATTGAGTTGATTAAAAAGATGTGTAATGATTATATACATCTGTCTGATACATTACTAATTTGAAAATGTATTGTCATAATGCTAAACTATGTTATTTGCCTCTGTCCACCATTAAAATATTTCATGGCTGCAGATATTTCAAAAGAAGGTGAAATTGTTTGTATGATGCTATAGGCTTCTTATCTACTCCACTTGTATACTCATCAGATCGTACATTATGACCTGAATATTTCATGCTGCTCCTGGAAAGCTACTGACCTATTCACTGATGAAAACTAAAGAAAAATATCAATTAAATGTATTTGCAATTTCTGTGTCTACAGTATGTATTTCATTATGCACTTGCTACTTGCTTTATACACTCTTCATCATCTCCTTGACTGTTCTCCTCCTGTTAAAAACTGAAATAATTATTTAGAATTGGCCTTTGGCCTAATTCTTTAGTTTGCTTTTGGTATTTCTAATTTCCCTTCTGACAGTTGCTCTTATGCTTTCTTAGGCTTTATGTATTGCTTACAGAGTTATGTTTTCATTTGCACTTTTCTTCTTATTTCTGTTCTAATCCATTTCGTTTCCCAACTTTTTATGTCACATCTTCCTTTTACAGATACATTTTGAAGCCCCCCTTCTAACATGCATATACTTAAACATGCACACATCCTTTGCTGTGACCTCCGATGTAGAAATACTTATTGTAAATATCAACCTGTAACATTTTACTGATAAAGAACAAACAGGTGAGAGGAACAAGTATCTTACGCAGCAGTGATGTTACAAGTTATACAACAACATGCCTTTGCTGAAGTAACGTCCACTATTTGATTGGAATCATTTGTCTGTACTGTATTTGTATTACAGTTAACTCCATAATGAACAGTAAATTTGTGTAGCAGTATCCATTTTATTCAACAACGTTCGTTCAGAAAATTAGCTTTCTTTGCAGGAGCTACAGATTTACAAACTCTGTGAGAATTGAAAATGCAACCTGAACATTTCATTACAAGAATCACACCTCCAGTGCTGCAATTTATTTAATGCTATGATGAGCTTTCTGAACGTGAGGCTGCTGTTTCGAGATTGTCTCTCTTTGTTCAATTTCAATGCCCAGGTTTGACCAGTAGTTAGTCTTGATAGAGGCCATCACAGAAAACTCACCTCACACAGGTAGAATGTGGAAAAAGTGAGGAGTAACACTGAGCATAGGTTACTCATTCTGCACTTACTCTTCTTCTTCTTCTTCTTTTCTCACTACTGTGTGGGGTTGATATGCTTGCTCTCCCATTTCCAAACAGCTCGCTCCTGCACCTCCTCAGTCAAGCCCTTTTCCTTCAGACCTTGTTTTACTTTATCCATCCACCTCCTCTGCCAACATATTCATTGTCTCTCCACATCACATGTCAATACCACTTCAGTCTACTTTCCTGTACTTTCTTAGATAATCTCTCTCACTTTTGTTTTACCTCTGACTGTGTCATGTCTTATTCAGTCCTTATTTGTAACTCCACACATCCATCTCAACATTCTCATTTCTGCCGCATCTAACTTTTTCTCCTGTGCTCCCTTTGCTGCTCATGACTCTGCTCCATACATCATCACTGGTCTTGTCACTGTCTTATTAACCTTACCTTTAACCTTCACCTTAATTCTTCGATCACACACCTGATACCTCCTTCTAGTTGTTGCATCCACACTGCACTCAATGAGTTATCTCTGCATCTACTCCAATCCAAAATATAAGCAAGGCTTTCTACTTCAACAGGAGCCTCATTGATGAATCACAAGTCACATCATTAAACAGTTGCTATTCTGCATTGCTGAAATCTGCAGCTGGTATAACGCTAAAAGGATCTCTGATCTACTCATCTTTTCAGAAATTCCTCAGAAAATGTTTTTGTAGGGCTGACATATGAGCTTTCATACACAGAATCACTGTATTATGCAGTTTATTGACCTTAATTAATTATTTAATTTATCATATACGCTTACAGTCCCCTATGTTACTTGTTGTCTTCACATTTCCAGCTTTTTTGTGAAGGATGCAATTGTATCTGCAAGCTCCCAGCCGTTTTATCATGGAATGGGGATTCGATTCTCTCTTTGAGACTCTTTATTGCATAGGCCCAAACAGAGTGGCCCAAATCCCCACTTGATGTCTCACCTGGTATGTTAACATTTACCAGCCTTTCACAAACTGAAACAAGCAAGAGAGGAGGTTTACACTTTTCTTCACGCATTATAGATAACTTAAGGTTCCTAATGTGCTAGAACCAGAATCAAAGTAATGAGTGTGACAAAGCATATTAAGTACATCTACATGGATAGCAGCTCACCCAATATGCCCAGATAACCAGGTGGATTTTTGTCTTGGCAAACTGATTGGTATCTAATCCAGCCTGCTTTCTGGAAGGATGGAAAAAAGAGAGAATGCAGGTCTCTGATCAGGCATGGATATAATAATAGTGTCTAAGAGAACACTGGGCTTCAGTATTAGCCTGAATTTATGCCCGTTGTCTGCTTCCTTGATGAATTTCTTGGACCAATGGGACTTAGCAATGTAATGCTGTCTTCTGGGTAATATTCAAATCTCATGCTCCGTGACCAATCCTGTTTAGTCATGACTTATGTCTTCAAACTTCCACCAGTTCAGCAGATCAAATTTGATTTTTGACCAAACCCATTATTTTTTCTTGCATATTTAAAATTTCCATGTAGAGCTCCATAGTTTATACTGGTTCTGATCAGTTATTCCTTGAGTGCTACTGGTGTATGAGAGCTTATCTTTCTCTGAGTTAAACAGGTTTTTCCTATATCCTGCTTTATTATGTGTAAAATAAGAATGCAAATTACATCATCCTTATGTCACCTACTGTAAATTTAGTTGATTAAGGTATGCAACTTTCAAGAGGAAGTTGTCATTATTAAACTTGTTGACAAGTTCATTCCTTTTTTCCTGCAAAACAATTGTAAACTCAGATACTCTGGGCATAACAGCCATCGAGACCACTCTGTGAAATATAACAGTGGTGTGTTTGGATCTCATTTCCTTGCATATTTCAGAAAAAAATCAGAGCTTTACCTGGTTTGGTCTGGATATTGTTTACTGTGGCACTGACAACTGGCATTACATCTCTCAGTACAGGACTATGCTATTTGGAATGAAGTGCCTCTATCATACAATGTTTTAAATGCACTTCATTAAAGCTTGCAGTGTCCCTTTGCCATTACCTGAACCCTATTTGGACAAATCCCCACACAGTCTTCTCATTTTAGATCAGTACTGGCTCTGTTGGTCCCATGTTTGCAAAAAAGTCAGCCCCTGTTTAAATCTTTAGCATCAGGATATCTGATGTATGTTATCAATGAATGGTCTTTGTTGCTATTGCTTGTCCTTCTGCGGAGCAAAACATCAGTCTCTGATCTTGTCAATAAGCCGCTCCTCCATATCTTTTCACATGCTGTAGTTTGACAAGAGAGAAAGCTTTCAATCTGAGAGTTGTTCCTTCATCAATCATAGTTGAAACCATATCAATAATGGCAAGGAGGATTAATTTCTCTGTGATAATATGGTGCTCTTAACACTGAGCGACCCAGTGGGCTATTTTGTAGAACACAAGTTGAGCATTAACAGGTAGAAATGTGATTTTAATGAAGAGACTCTGATGAAAGCAACTTCTGTAGTTTCTAAATCAAGGAGCTTATCCTTGTGCTTGAGATTTAACACTAGAATTACCAGAGCCTACGAAAAAACTCATAATTCCGTCCCACCTTAAATCGCTTCTTAAATCCCTTCACACCTCTCCGCCAGCGCCCTTTGTCTTCTAAATGTGCTGATAAAGAGAAGCTTGGAGCAGCCGGCTATTCCATCCCCCCCAATTTAGAACGTGCACGAACTTCAGCTTGATTGAGTATCTGGGAGTGAAGTGGAGTTTTAGAGTGGAAATAATAGATTGTTGTTTGGAACACACGCATTTCATGCCTGTTCCGTTTCTACAGTTAAAACAGAAACGTTTTTTATATTCTAGTAGTAGATGACAAAATGTAGGCATAAACTATATAGTGTATGAAGCCTGAAGTCCAAATAGCAAAGAAACATTTTCACAAGAATAACACAATTGCGCTTTTATTCAAAAATATAACTGCAATAACTTAGTCAATAGACTCAGCCCCCGCTTGGGAATTAAGAGGTCAAGAGTTTGATCCTGTGCCCCTCCGTTTTGAGAAGTAAACTGCTCTTAGTCTTACTATTTTAGAATAAAAGCATACATTTGATTTCAGTCTGTAACAGCCGGTGCAATTGATGATCCTTGTAAAGGTTAGCTTTTTTTTTTTTTATTCACTTTTCATTCTGTCAGTCACGTTCAGAATCAATCCATACAACCCCATCTGACACGGCTGTTTTCACTAAAGACGCGCTATAGCTCTGCAGTGTACCACGATGCATACTAACGCCCAACCCCACCCCCCCCGGATTCTGACACACAAACGCTGGCGAAGCTGCCTTTTTCGTATCTCACCGTCACTTGCTTTTCTTTTTTTTTCAGTTTTATTGAGTGTTCCTGCCAGTCCCCGCATGTTGCTGTATGCTGTTTCTTTTGTACTCCAGGACATGCAGAGGAAAGAATGGTAAAAAGCAGTAACTTCGGCGCTATATGCAATCATCAGACACTCCCCATCTGCCCGTATCGTTCAAACACAGGAACATATATTGGTGTAAAAGTATAACAAAAGTGCACTTTTATTCAAGTGCACTTTTTCCATCGCCTTTTCCTGTAAGAAGCAATGTACACACTTCTCTCTATGCTGTGGTTTCTATTACACACCTGAAAGAAAGAGACAATACATGTGAAAATATATGGTACTGGTGACTGGTGAAGACAAGAGCGAGACATACCCCATCGTATCTTTGTGTTTGCAGTTGTAATGTTCAGAGTAGTCGGGTTAGTTCATCGTTTGATTTATGTTTGTTGACAGGCCTGTCATAAACCTCTCCATGTTTCACATGTGGTCTGCCTTCAAAATGAAAATATGGGAACTGCTGCACTAAATGAGACCTATTTAGTTATCTTTTCACAATTTATGAGAATTAAATATCTCCCATTATCTTTCATCCTCAAATCTCGGAATTGGTATCATTTTTATTGCTTCTTTGAATCAACACAAAATTTCTCTTTGTGAAATGAAGCTGTTTTAGTTTTTATTATTTCACATTTACTTTCAAAGACTTGTATATTTTTAAGGCGGAGAAGTTCTATACACTGTCATATTGTTTTATGATTATGCGTTGTATTTGTGTACACTATAGTATTGTTTGTAGCTATTTCATATTCAGTGCCTATAGAAAGTATTCACCCCTTAGACGTTTTCACATTTTATTATTATACAACACTAAATCTCAAAGGATTTAATTTTGCTCTTTGACACTGGTCAACAGAAAAAGCCTCTTTAATTTTCAAATTGAAAACAGATCTCTGAAAAGTGATCTAAAATAATTACAATCATAAAACACAAAATAATTGCTAAGAAGTCAGTATTTAGTGGATGCAGCTTGATCAGCTATGACAGCCTTGAGTCAATGTGGACAGGCCTCTTTCCTTTTGCTTTTCTCCTCTGGAAACTGCATCTTTTCTCCAATCTTCTTTACAAAGTTGTACAAGCTCTGCAAGATCCGATTGTGATCATGAGCGACCAGGCTTTATTAAGTCCAGTCAAGCCTCGAAAGCTTGCATATTGTAATTTTTTTTAGTTAGCCAATAAAAGGTGTCATTTTACTTGACTTGTCACTTAAGTCCAGTCACAAATTCTCAATTGGATTGACATCTGGACTATGACTTGGTCACTCTAGGACAGGGGTGCCCACACTTTTTCGGCTTGTGAGCTACTTTTAAAATGACCAGGTCGAAATGATCTGCCTGCAGTAAAAATGATATATATATATATATATATATATATATATATATATATATATATATATATATATATATATATATAGAGTGCATCCGGAAAGTATTCACAGTGCATCACTTTTTCCACATTTTGTTATGTTACAGCCTTATTCCAAAATGGATTAAATTCATTTTTTTCCTCAGAATTCTACACACAACACCCCATAATGGCAAAGTGACAAAAGTTTACTTGAGGTTTTTGCAAATTTATTAAAAATAAAAAAACTGAGAAATCACATGTACATAAGTATTCACAGCCTTTTCTCAATACTTTGTCGATGCACCTTTGGCAGCAATTATAGCCTCAAGTCTTTCTGAATACGATGCCACAAGCTTGGCACACCTATCCTTGGCCAGTTTTGCCCATTCCTCTTTGCATCACCTCTCAAGCTCCATCAGGTTGGATGGGAAGCGTCGGTGCACAGCCATTTTAAGATCTCTCCAGAGATGTTCAATCGGATTCAAGTCTGGGCTCTGGCTGGGCCACTCAAGGACATTCACAGAATTGTCCTGAAGTCACTCCTTTGATATCTTGGCTGTGTGCTTAGTGTCGTTGTCCTGCTGAAAGATGAACCGTCGCCCCAGTATGAGGTCAAGTGCGCTCTTTAGCAGGTTTTCATCCAGGATGTCTCTGTACATTGCTGCAGTCATCTTTTCCTTTATCCTGACTAGTCTCCCAGTTCCTGCCGCTGAAAAACATCCCCACAGCATGATGCTGCCACCACCATGCTTCACTGTAGGGATGGTATTGGCCTGGTGATGAGCGGTGCCTGGTTTCCTCCAAACGTGTCGCCTGGCATTCATACCAAAGAGTTCAATCTTTGTCTCATCAGACCAGAGAATTTTGTTTCTCATAGTCTGAGAGTCCTTCAGGTGCCTTTTGGCAGGCTGCCATGTGCCTTTTATTAAGGAGTGGCTTCCATCTGGCCACTCTACCATACAGGCCTGATTGGTGGATTGCTGCAGAGATGGTTGTCCTTCTGGAAGGTTCTGCTCTCTCAAAAGAGGACCTCTGGAGCTCTGACAGAGTGACCATCAGGTTCTTGGTCACCTCCCTGACTAAGGCCCTTCTCCCCCGATCGCTCAGTTTAGATGGCCGGCCAGCTCTAGGAAGAGTCCTGGTGGTTTTGAACTTCTTCCACTTACAGATGATGGAGGCCACTGTGCTCATTGGGACCTTCAAAGCAACAGACATTTTTCTGTAACCTTCCCCAGATTTGTGCCTCGAGACAATCCTGTCTCGGAGGTCTACAGACAATTCCTTTGACTTCATGCTTGGTTTGTGCTCTGACATGAACTGTCAACTGTGGGACCTTCTATAGACAGGTGTGTGCCTTTCCAAATCATGTCCAATCAACTTAATTTACCACAGGTGGACTCCAATTAAGCTGCAGATACTTCTCAAGGATGATCAGGGGAAACAGGATGGACCTGGGAAAGGCTGTGAATACTTATGTACATGTGCTTTCTCAATTTTTTTTATTTTTAATAAATTTGCAAAAACCTCAAGTAAACTTTTTTTACGTTGTCATTATGGGGTGTTGTGTATAGAATTCTGACGGAAAAAAAGATAATATATACACATACACACTGAGTATACTTTATACATATAATATATGCTGTTGTACGTTGCATGAACTGAATAACCTTTATGGCACAATAACAATTCAATACATTTATGGTCACTACAGTATTTGGATTTAATAATCTTCATGTGGGAAATGGCTGACTCGCATAAATAAGTAGAGCCGAATAATGCAGTCAAGGAGCTTTTGAATTCAGCCGAGTGAAAAATTACGTCTGTCTGATTAACTGCGATTTTAGTTCTTTCTCCTTTTCTTTCTCAGATCGCTTTTCGGAAGGAAGTCAATTTCGTAGTTTTTATGAACAGTTCGAAAGTGCCTTTCCACATTTTCCTTCTTAGGAAGAGCAATGATAGATTGACAGATCAGACAAACGCACATCGATTGTGACATTGTGAGAAAAAAATCCTCTTCCAGTTCCACATCCAGCCCATACCCTCCCCAAACATTTTTTTTAAATCACTTCTTTAGTCGATATAACTTGGAAGGATAACCAGATCACAGCCGGAGTTTTGCAGTAGCTCGCGCGTTTGATCGTGCGTGCGGGATGACCAGTGTCTTACAAGAAAAGAGATCTCAGACTAGCCGCCCTGTATGTCAATCAAGTTTCAAGTGCCATAGGGAGGATATATGATTAAAAGTTAATTTTTTTTTTTTGAAATGTTACGCAATCTACCTGCACTACCTTTGTGATCTACCGGTCGATTGCGATTAACGCATTGGACACCCCTGCTCTAGGGCATTGTTTTTGCTACTTTTAAGTTTGGCTTTTTGTTTGGGGTTTTTATCATGCTGGAAAATAAATATCCCAAGAAAATGGTTTCTTGCAGACTGCATTGTGTTTTCTTCAAAGATTTTTTTGCTGCATTGATTTTCCCCTCCACCCCCACAAGCCTTCAAGAGCCTGCTGCAGAGAAGCACCCCCACACCAAATGATGCTACCACCACTGTGTTTCATGTTAGGGATAGTGTGCTTTTGATGATGGGCAGCGTTAGGCTTACACCAAACATGGAGCTTAGTCGGATGGCCAAAAGATTCAATTTTCATTTCATCAGACCTCAGAAACTTCTTCCAGCTGACATCAGAGTATCCCATGTGCCTTCTGGCAAACTCCAGCTATGATGTTAAGCTATTATTTTTTTTGTAACTGTGGCATTCTTTTTGCCAGTCTCCCATAGTTGTGGAAGTACCTGGGCAAAAGCTTTTGTCTGTACAGTCTAACTGTACTCTTTTTCTTGCACAATCACTGATATTTTTTCTGGATTGCCTGCTCTAGATAGATTTACAGTTCTTCCATAGTCTCCCTTTTTAATGACTGAATTCCATGATAAAAAACTCTCTGAGAGCTGAATATTTTTTTCAAAAAACGCAGTGTTCTGAAAAGCACACCAAGCAATGGTTTCACACGTAAATCAACAAAAATATCTGTTGCTGCATACTGTGGCCGCCAGTTTGGCGGCAATGAACAGCAGGCCAGCAGCCAGGCTGTCTTCATGAGGCATTGGTGGTCTTGGTCACAGTGTATTGCAATCTGGTTTGTACCTCTTGTCACTGTAAGTAGCAGTCCTCCCAGGCAAATGTTGCTGTAGGCGCATCAAGTACATGAACCTGTTCATCACCACGATCAGTTGGGGATCAATCACTGGTACCTCACATTATTTTTCGATCACAATTTAGAGATAATATGCAAAACGTTGTCCACAGAGTATTTTGCTTTACGCATTCACTTTGATCTCTTGCCAGATGTTGATGCTATTTTTGTTGTTTACTCCTTGATAGTGATAGGGAATCTCAGTCAGACTAATGAAGCTAACTTTACTTCTAACAAAGAGATTCCAACTAAAACATAAACAGCAGGTTTTGCCACCATTTACAGTTGATTACGAACTGTACCAACCCCTCATTTTTGACAAAAGTCAACATCCACCCTGAAAGAGTTAAATAGAAGGAGCATGGAACAGCCATGGATCTTCCTAGAATTGGCAACCCGGCCAAACTGGGCAATCAAAGGAGAAGGGCCATGGTAATAGAGGTGACCAAGAACCAAACAGTAACTCTTTCTGAGCTCCAGTGAATCTGTGTGGAGATGGGAAAAACTTCCAAGAGAACAACCATTACTACAGCCAAACTGGGCTTTATGACAGAGTGACCAGACAGAAGCCTCTCCTCAGTAGAGAACAACGACAAAAAACACATGGAAGCCCACTTGAAGTTTGGAAAAAGGCACCTAAACAACTATTAGACTGAGAAACAAGATTCACTATTCTGATTAAACCAAGATTAGCATCATGTCTGGAGGAATTCCAGACACCACTCATAATGTGTGCAATACCATACAATGCTATTGTGTTGTTTTTCATTGACATGGACAGGGAGACTAGACAGGGATAAAGGAAAGCTGAACAGAGCAAAATACAGAGATATCCATAATGCAAACAAGCCCCAGAGCAGTCAGGAACTCAGACTAGGCCAAAATGGCAACGATCCTTAGCATAAAGCAAAAATAACACAGGAGTGGTTTAGGGACAACTCTGGGTATGTCCTTGAGTAGCCCAGCCCGAACTGGAACTGAACCCAGTCATACATTTCTGCAAACCTGCTGAATCTATAATTCTGACAAAATAGTATAATAATGTATCTATCATTTATATTATAAGCATAAATCGTTGAGAATATTGCGTCAATGGGATATTTCAGTTTTTTGTTTTTAATAAACTTGCAAATATTTGTAAAATTTTGCTTTGTCATTCTGTGATATGGGCGGCACGGTGGCGCAGTGGTAGTGCTGCTGCCTCACAGTTAGGAGACCCGGGTTCGCTTCCCGGGTCCTCCCTGCGTGGAGTTTGCATGTTCTCCCCGTGTCTGCGTGGGTTTCCTCCATGCACTCCGGTTTCCTCCCACAATCCAAAGACATGCAGGTTAGGTGGATTGACGATTCTAAATTGGCCCTAGTTTGTGTGTGTCCTGCGGTGGGTTGGCACCCTGCCCAGGATTGGTTCCTGCCTTCCCTGTGTTGGCTGGGATTCAGCGGGTTAGAAAATGGATGGATGGATTCTGTGATATTGAATATTGGTTGATGTGGGGAAAATTAATTTGGTTGATTTTAGAACAAGAATCGCAACATAGGAAAATGTGAAAAAAATGAAGGGGTCCGAATACTTTCTGAATCCACTGTATTGTATATTGTACTGCTTTTTTTATATCTTTATATCTCTAGATGTAAAACTAAGGCAAAGTATTAGTAACTACTGTATGGTGCCTGTCAGTGAAGTTCCAGCTAATGGTTTAATCTCCTCTAGGGTTAGGGTTAGGACGTCAAACCTTCTTGTATACAGAAGGTAGAATTTGTCTTTTGGGAGCTTCTGTTTACTTAGGTAAAAAAAATACATATATACAGTACATACATATGTTTGTGAAAATTGTGAACTTTGACCCGGACACAAACAGACGGACAACATAGTTCCACCACACACTATTTATTTACACTATTTACAAATTACGTGCAACCCAAAACCCCAGTGCTTCTTGCACCGATTCCCCAAAGTCCAGGGCTCACAGTCTCTGTGCCTTTCTTTCCTGGCCGCCTCCAGTCCTCTCTCCAGCTCTGTCCACTTCCACCCGACATCCACTGCTCACTGAAGGGAGGCGGCCCCTTATATATGATTCCCGGACGAGCACCAGGTGTTCCCGGCATTCTTCCTTTGGCCACGTCCCAGCATGGCGGAAGTGCCGGCTGTCCTCCCAGCAGCTCTCCGGGTGTCCTCCAAAGTCTTCCCCCCGGCACTTCCTGGTGTGGCGGAAGTGCCGGGCTCCCGGGATAATCAGGCACTGGGGCGCTGCCTGGCGGTGGCCACGGGTCCCTACAGGGCTGGGCTTCCAAGCCCTTTACACGAGGCCCCCAACATAACCAGGACGGACGCCCCCTCGCAGTCTGGAGGTGGCACAAGCCCTCCTCTTGTCCTCCTGGGCGTCCCGGCCGGGGACCACAAAATATAAACTATAGGATATACATTCCAAGTAAACAATGTTCCATACTCCATCAAAAGAAGGTGAAAAGGACTGCCATTAAGAGCTTTGATAACAAAGAGTTGCAGGAGATGTACTGTAGATTCCAGTATTCAAAACACCCAAATAAACAAAACTGCCTGATGACACCAGTGGAAGCATTGACCAGGCTACAACATCCATGCTCCAACTGCACATCTAAATGAATACCTACAAGAATTCAACATTATTGTTTAATTTGAAATGCAAATAAGCCATGCCAGAATATAGCCGCAGTGCTTTGACACAAAATATATCCATAGACCACAATGATTACTGAAACCCATTTACATATATGCCATATAATGATGCAAGAGTCAAAATGACAGAGATATTGTAGCAGACAGAAGCACTTGCCAAACGCCTTGAGCCAAATGACTGCATTGGTCTATGTGTGTGTGTGTCTGTTTGTCTTTTCTGTTTGTCTTTTTAATTATTAGCCTACAGTTACAATGTGCTACTGAGTTCCTGAATTGATACACGCTATTGTAGCATTTTATGTACCGTATATACTCACATATAAGTCGGGTCTTGAAACCCGAAAAATCAATCATAAAATCAGACCCCGACTTAGACGCCCGTTCAAAACTGCAACAATTATTTATTTTTTTTAACATCTTCTTGCCTCCTCCAATCTCTCATCAGTTTTTCAGACGCACCCTCATGTATAAGGGTGTGAGAAAAACAAAAACCAGTGCAAACATCGCTTTGGAACTGTTCGGGTATTACTGTGTGGTCACGTAGGCACAATATAGAGAGAGAGGTTAGGAGCACATGCAGATACAGCTGCAACCACATAGAAAAAAAAAGCAGTGTGTTCTGTGCTTACTCTCTCAGGTGGTCGTTAGCATATCATAATCTCTTGGACCAATAGTGTGAGTTTTCCGCATTTCACTTATACGACCGAAATTATAAAATACCCGAAATTATACTGTAAAATCAAGTCCCGACTTATATCCGCTGGAGAACTTATCCGCGAACATACTGTATACGGTACTCACACCGTCAAGTTCTTTGCTCAGTTTATTTTGCTTGCTTCCTGAAACCCCAGCAGTTTAAAGTGCACGGACTGGAGTAACTGAGTAACTGAGCATTTTAGGAAGTTGCAAATATGCAAAATATACAAATATTCAAAATCTGAAAATATCTTAAATGCAAAATATTTTCAGATTAGGGATGCTCCATCTGTATCATTCATTGTATCTAGGAAAAGAATTGCCACCCCTGTATTCCACAAAATTAATTTGGTTTTCCTGCTTTATATTTGAGTAAAGCCCCCAATATTATACCTTTCTCACTTCATTTTGCTAAACTGATTGACCGCTCATTCACTGCAGCTTTCTCCTTATAGTCAAACCAAGTGCTTGCTTTAGTTCTAGAAAAAAAACTGAAAACAGAAGCAATAAGGAATCATTTATTCATAGACCTGTACAATTGGGTTTACATCAATTTGCACATGGAGGTTTTTTTAAGGGAGGTTGGGAAGAGAGCTGATGGGCAGAAACTACCGCCATAAGGCCATACCTTGAGAATCTGTTTTCACGTCAGCCCTGACGACTTTTACAATGAGATTGCTTTGAGCTATATTTTCCAATAAACACAGTAATGCAAAAATACCTCCCTAGCTGAATATTTCACACAAGAGCATAGAAAATATCTCCAGCCATACTTTAACAAGGGCACGGAAAAAAGATAGATTTGGTGGAAAAAAATGACATTGGCCTAGAATTTGACGGCTTTTGCGGGTCAGTGAATTCATGCTTTAAATTTGAAAGCAAAGCATCCTGTGGCTACCAGCTTTCATATCATACTCATGGTTCTGAAGGTAATGTTTTGCCATTGAAACCCAAAAGAAATATTGTCTTTTTGCATGGCTGACTCTTTATCAGTGTTGTCAAAATAAAGCAAGATCATAAAAACAATCCCAGCTTACTTTTTTCAGTTGAGCTTCCTTATGTTTATATTTGTTCTACATGTCATCACTTTGACATCATGTCATTTTTCCTTTAATACACATTTTGCCAAAAGGTTAATTGTAATAGTAAGCATGGATTTGTGATGTTTGGAAGTCAACATATAAATGAGTCAAAGTGAATTTTGTTCCCACAAACTGAGTAGCTAACAGGCCAGCAGCTCCTGAGCTTGTATTTATGTATGAAAACAACTCTGTGGAAATCACAGTCTGACTGATTATAATCTGACTTTGACAGCTTTAATTTACACATAAAACTACCTTCTACTGTTTTATATACTGCGTTGGTGCCTCACAGGTCTGCCACTACCAGCCTCTTTGTGGAGTCTGCAAGTTCTCCATGTGGGTGAGGCAAGCTAAGTCACAAATCATTAATAAAACTACTGTATAAATTGTTATGTCTGTAAGTGCACTTACCTGTTTAGTGCTCCCATGAGGTACAACTCTGTGCTGCAGAAAATTCACACAATCTTTCAGTTAATCTGCATCCAGCCCTGCAGTCAGGTCCTCCGACATACAGGGAAAACTTGGGGGTTGGTGGCAGGATTGGCACTCCAGCCACCATTAAAATCCTCACACTGTTCCAGTGTGATGCTGAGGTTTCACCTGTTGCATGGATACACTCAGCTCCCAATCTAGGAGGTTCGTCGTGTGGTGGGTGTAGCAATGTGCTCTAATCAGCGAATGCTCCCGACCCCTCACTCTCTCTATCTCACTCTCTCTCTCTCTTTCAGTTTTCTCCTCGTAAGTTGCATGCTGATCTGTAGGCCAACAGGTCAGGAACATCTTTTCAGGTTTCAAACCTTCCCAAAGTTGAGTTCATCTTTTGATGCTACAGGGAGAGGAAGACACAGAGTGCTTAGTTGTGTTTCTTGCATATAAGTGTGTAGTTTGAGTCAAAAGTAAAGTAAATGAAAGTTCACAGAATAACACCATGCAGGTGAGCGAGCAGTGCACTGTGCAAATAATTGTCAACCACTGAAAGGGAATGAAGGGAAAATGACGGCTTGTAATTCATAAACAGTCCTACCAGCATTCCTGATGCAAAGAGGGGTGGTGAGATTTGGGAGTACTCCCTCTGATGAACTACAATGACCAGCCTGACTCATTATTCACAAGACAGGCAAGTACAAGATAGCCCATACATCCATACAGGTGCCATGATCCAGGATAAAGACCATTATCCACAAATGATGGTATTGATGACAAGAGAGACCAGGTGAACTCAAACACAAACAACAGACCTTCCTTACTGACCCACTGGCCGATCTTGTAACCCACATCCCCTACACTCTGCTCAGAAATCCAGTCAGGGCCACAGCAGGGTCTGCTGGGAGTTGAAGTTCTTAAGTCATGTAGCACTGCTACAAGACGCCCATTCTGACATTGTGAAAGACGGGAACACTTTACGCACAGCTAGCTGGAATGTTGAAATAACATACATGAGCCTGTGGCCTGTGAAGCAGCAGTGCCAAAATACCACTATGGCACAATTTAGAAAGAAAGCAAAAAATAAACTTATTACCTATGGGTCTGTTGAAGTGGACTACCTTTATAAAGAATTGAGCTGCTGTGTTATAGCTCTAAAGTCCTGGTATTGAGTCCTAGCTTGGTCATTGTCTCTTTGTTTTGAGTGGGGTTTTCAGTGATTTTTACAGATTACATCCCAAAGAATCGTGGGCTAAGTTGATATTTTAACTAGACCCCTTCAGAATGAGTGTGGTTGATTATAAGGTTACTTGTGATGGAATGGCAGACCATCCAGTGCTGGTCCCTAGTTTGTGTATTATGCTGGTGAGAAAGACCCCAGATTTAGGAAAGAATAAGCAGAGGTAATACAGTATATTCAGAAGAGGAGTCATGGTGGCGCATCACGTACCAATGCTCACTGAGAGCTCTTAAATCTTAGCTTCATTCTTGGTACTTACTATGAGGACTTTGCACTTTTTTTCATTTGTTCTGACAGGATTCCTACATTTATCCTAAAATTAACTATGTATGTAACTCAAGACAATTTAGCTTTTTTTGATCTTGTGATGGTCTGTTTTATTATGAAAGGGTTTTATGGGTGACTGTATCCTAATTTAATAGATATGTCCTCCATCCAAACTCATATTCTCATATGCTTGCACTCATTTTGGCTGGGAAGGAGACAACATACACCTGGCACTCCAGTACAGCTTTACCCAGAGCTCACTGCTTCCGTGACTCCATATCTATTTGCAGACCCCAGGTGGAAGACAGAGCAGCAAGAGATGCAGTGGGGGGACAGGTTTAGATATTTGATTTAGTCTTTATAGTCTTTAACATTTTAATGTGCCAAGAGTAAAAGCAAAGCAAATGGACGTGATCTGTAATAGACAGTGTTGGCTGACAGACCCAATGTGTGATATCATTCAGTCTCTTAAGGTTGCATTGCTGCAGCTCAGACATCTCACAGCATGGTGGCTGTGTTCTTCCCCCTGCTGCTTCTTTCTGCTTCCCCCTCTTGTTCCTTGATGTCTTTTTAAAGCTTGTCATTGCCAAGGTAAACGCCCCTGGCCCGTCTCTGTCCATGTGACAAGTCATGTCACGGAATAGAAAAGCATATCTATCTGTAGCCTAGCGTCATATATGAATAGCTATGGGACAGGTACTTACCTTTTTAGGGTAGAGGAAAGAGTACAGTGTTAGAAGCTCTGGTAAGAAAGTGGTTTTCAGCTATGTGGGCACGCTCTGTGGAAGAGGTGAGTCAGGCAGCCATACTGGAAAGACAAAAAAGCCATGAAGAGACACAAGAAAAGTATGTAAAGAGTGAACAAATACTTACTGGAGGGACAGTGAGGAGGAAGCATGTTCATCTGGCTTGCATACATGCGAGTGAGAACTCATTTTTGAAACAAAGTTCTGGCTTGGCGAGTGGCCAGCATCATGTCCAGAGTTCCCAGTGGAGGAAGAGGTGCAGCGTTATAGGGAATTGGCCATGGAAATCTTAGCAGTGTATATAAAGGATTGGGGTCAAGTGCCAGAAGTGTCTTTCTGGCTGTATCTGCTAGTGAAAAACACCCGTAGGAACATGCGTACGAGGGTAAGGATAAACCTTACAACATAAAAATATGGCTTACTTTGTATTGCGGAGCTGTAAATTGTATAACCATTTTTCTGTCCTCTTGATTTTTAAGTGGAGGTCACTTTTTTGGTAAATATTTTTCCTGAATGCTTTTGATTGATTTTGCTTTTTCTTTTGTGTGTCATCAGGAAGGACTTTGTGTTTTCTTAGATTCTTACATTTTTTGATGATAAAGCATTGACTTTGTCTTTTGTTTTGTTCTTTTTTGTGGCACAGTAAACACTCACCGATTTCACTTTTTTTTTTTTTTATGCCTGTGTCTTGAGTTCCCTCACTGCTAATCTACTCAGTTACAGCTCCAGATGGTCGGAGTCCAAACTGTGCCGCAGGTTGAAAGGCATGGGACGTCCAATGTCATTATGATAGACCGTATCACTACAAGTTAACAAATTAAAGGTCTCCAATGGTTCAAGAGTCTCACTTTTTATGCACATGGGAAGTCCAGATAATGACCGTTAGAACCTGACCTTTATTAAAATATAATTTTGCTAAGCTTGGAGCTTGACATTTTGCTAATCCTTCCTACTTGTCTGCCTTCTCTGCCTTGAGTTTGTTTTTCTGAATTCTGCAAAAAGCTCATTCTTTGTAAAGTTTCCTTCTTTGCCATTTCTCTACTAACACTTATTTCTGTATGGTTCAGACAAGCTCCTACCACAGATGTGCAAAAGTTAAAAAAAGAACTTAAAATGTAAACATTTTTTAACATTCTTATTATTTTTAAATATGACAAGTATCATTACTTTAACATCCTAAAGCCAAAAATGTATAGGCCTCACATCCCACCTTGGAAGGATGTTTCCGATATGTAGTTTTAGGGTTTAAGCGCCTAGAATTAAAGCTGTGTCTTTTGGGATTGTTGTGGCTAAAATATTTGAACAAATGTCCAAATCACTTGCTAATTCACATCATTATTTTTTAATAAAATAGAATTTGGTAGAATATAGCAGTGTGCTTCATTTCCTAATTTCCTTCATGATATACAGTATATGCACTGCTTATACTTTTTTTCTGGCATCCTCATTTCAAGAAGTACATTCAGTGTCATATGCTGATCACATACAGTATTTTAATTACCTTCTAATATTTAAAGCAACCTGCTGCCATCAGCAATATCTTCTGCTTAAGCCGAGGTCACATCACACAAGTTCTACAGTAGTTGGAGGGGATGTCAGGCCTGATGACTGAAGAATGCAAATTTACATGACTTCAAATCACTGGAGATGTCAAATCACGTAACTGCGTAATGACTTTCCAGCATGGTTTCACAACATTTTTAATAACGTGTTCCCTGACTGAGTCAGTGCCTGTGCGAAGGGTTCACAAGTAGGGTGAGTTAAGCTGCAATCTTTGCCTTTTATCCCTTTTTTACATTCTGTTGAGGAATGCAGGGGAACCCAATTGTGATCCTGGAGGGCCACAGCGGCTACGGGTTTTCATTCTAACTATTTTTTTAATAAGTGACCAGTTTTTGCTGCTCATTAACTGATTTGTTATTTAAGATTCAGACCCTTTTCAGGGATGAGCAACATCAGTTATGGAGGGCCACACTGGCTGCAGGTATTTGTTCCAACCCAATTGCTTCATGAGAAATAATTTATTGCTGATGAATCACTTAATGTTCTAGTCATATTTTTCTGCTTCATTTTAGTTGTCTTACTTGTTAGAATTTTGAATCCTTAATTGCTTATTTTAGTCTTAAACAATTCTATTCATTATTTTAACTGATCCTTATTGCCAATAAGATGCAAATAAGAAAGAAACCAGAAGTTCTATATCTTGCTTGTCTCCATTTCCACCTGTGTGTATTCATCATTCACTATTTGGCTTAAGTACTCAGAAGGAAACTGGGGATGGAAGTACATACCTCAGAAGAGACCATAGGATGATCTACAGATTTTTACACGTGATATGTTCGAATGTTCTGACAAAATGGCTGGATGGATGAGCCACAGTGGCTTCAGGTTTTTGTTCCAACTCAATTGCTTCATGACAAATCATTCACTGCTGATGATGCACTCATTGCTCAAGTGACATTTTTCTGCTTCATTTTAGTTGTCTCTCTTATTAAGATTTTGAACCCTTAATAGCTTATTTTAGTCTTAAACAGCTGTATTCATTGTTTTAATTGCTTCTTATTAGCAACAAGATGCAAATAACAAAGGAACCAGCAGTTCTCCAATTGACTTGTCTCCATTTCCATCCATGTGTATTCATCAGTCACTATTTGGTTTATTTAAGCACCCAGAAGGAAACTGAAGAGAAAGTGAAGAACTGAAAATTACTTATCCTTTTTAGGCTTCAAATCATTTAGATGAAATTATTAGAAAGGACAAAAATCTACGATTCAAGAATTAACTAAGATTGCAAATTTAAAACACGTACACGCCATGAAATCAAGTAAGACCTGTTACTAGCAAGGATTGCCTGGGAGGGAACAAAAATCTTCAGCCCTCCAGGACCGACGTTGATCACCCTTCGTGCAGCATAAAACACGAGGTGACAGACAGCTGAGGCGTTCTTCTGTTTGTAAGGTCCAAAACACCCATGTTCCTTATTCGTTGTTGCTGCATTATATGCATTATGTTTCCAGGTGAGCACTCATTAGTTAGTTGTCAGCTCTCACATGCACAGAGCCCCTCGCTAAATCTGGCGAATTCCACCAGATGACAGTGCGAGGAATAATCACGGTGAGAAAACAATGCATTCTGATGCTGTTGTGAAGGTGCAAAAAAAAAAAGATGGTAACAGCGACACGGAATGTCGAGACAGTATGTGAGACCTTTAAATGTATCGTGACATTACGATGGGGAATATGTCATGCTGGTATTGCCTATTCAAAAAATGGATAAAGAAAAGCAACATGAAGACATTCGCATGTCAGCATTTAAGTCTGATGATTTGCTTCACCACATCGAGCCATTCATCAAACTTCGAAGCACACAGACGTATGCTGTTGAACTGGCACTGCAGTTTGCCGTCAGTTTTTGGATAGAAAGCAATGATACTGACGTCACATTCCAAAACTTGAAGACACGTTACCCATATTTTTGCTGGTTATGCTACTCACGCACACGTTGCATTAATTTCTGACGACATGTTCAGGGTTCACGTCAAAAGAGCGTTGTGAATGTGTGGCAGCCTTGTTGTGTGTGTGTAAGCATTCTGAGCATGAAGTATAAACCGACCCTAAGTATGGTGGGAATGTCAGCTTGTGCTTCTCTTATATTTAGCTAAACTTTCACTGATTTCCAGTGCTCATTCTGAAGTTCTCTTTCCTAAAGATTTCTCATGCATTTTGTGTTTATGCCTTTTTCACATTTTTTATAAGATGGTGATTTTCATAGCCTTTCACTATATGCGGATGGAGTGATGGCACTGGGGCTTAAATCCCTTAAATGCCAGAAGTGGTTCCACTCTGTTGGGCCCTTGAGCAAGGCCCTTAACCTGCAATTACTCCATCCTGTGCATGAGGTTAATCTTTATCCAGCTCTGCAAGCAGGGCCAGGACCTGATGGGAAAACTCGGGAGGTTGGAAGCAGAATTGGCATTCCAGCCGCCATCAAAAACCTCACACTGTTCCATTCCATCTGAACTAGTGTGGTGCTGAGGTGTCACTCGTTGCATGGTTGCACTCGGGTCCTAATGTGGGATTCTGATGTGGTTTGTCATGTGGTGGGTTTGGCAACATGCTGTATCGTTGCATAGCTCCTAAAATCTCTCTCGCTCTTTGCTATGTACTAGTTACTGGTCATTATAACTTAACTCGGCTTTTGGTGGGCTGTCTGTTCTGCTCCATTTATTCCATATAAAATAGCACTGGTGTGCCATTTTGCTGCTCAGCACAGGCGGCTGACATTTCAATCACTCCTGAGGTTTAACCAAACTTTTTTGTATCTGAAGGTGGAAAGCTACCTGCTTTCACTCTCCTTCCTCTTAATATCTCAAAGATGTTCAAGTTAATTTAAATGGTGGCTATAAATTGTCCTGGGATGAGTAAACATGCCTTGTGATGAACTGGTGCTTTGTCCAAGGTGAGTTCCTGCCTTGTGTCTGATATTTCCAAGACAAATTGCTCGTCCTCCTATTAATTCTGATGTAACAAATTCAACAATGTATGGATAGATGCATGTCTTTAAAGGGTTAAATGGTAAATAAATCATTAATCAGCAGGCTGTATATGGTGCAAAGGAGCTCTTCCAGGATTTCATACAAACTGGATTTTACTAAAATGAAAAATAAATCCCAGTGTGCGCAAAGAGGAACGATAACTTCAAAGTCTTATTTACGAGATATGAACACACTATTTAATTCAACAGATGACTAGTCATGAGATAATAAATTACCTTTGAGCGTAGGTAATACATGCTGTCAGGAACTGGAGAATTTTATTGCAAGGAATATGCTGTTATAATTTACACCTGTTACTTGTGTTTTATCATTTGTTTGTGATTTTTTTAATGTTATAACAGTCATGTCCACACACTGCCATCTTGTAAGGGGGGTGTCTTGCTTGGGCTGCTTTTCCGCACAGATATATGGGTGCCACCCTTTTGCTAGTCATGTGACCTGTGATGTCACTGTCCTGTCCTAATAAAAGGTGTTGGCATATGTCACCTGACTTCCTAGTTTTGGGATTCCTAAAATCAAGAAAAACCTACAAATGTACTATATTAGTAAGGGATAAAATGTCATTATCGATTCAAAAAGTAATCATTAGGAAATCTCCTTGTTTTTACGTATTGGGATTTGATATAATTGAATACATTTTTGCTAGACTACGGATCACATCCTTTCGTGATCACATTCTTTTTTTTGGCTCAGTCATCTTCTGGTTTTCCTAACTTTCCCTCCAGCCATATTGTACCATACTACTCATTCATTACAAATATATGTAAATTACTATATTATTAGTATAAAAAACTCATGAAGTTCTGATGTTGTGAAGCATGTGAAGCATTACAGACCACTATCTTATTGTGGAAGGAAATGAAAGAATCGTATCTTTTTCAAAAATGCTATTTTCTTCTTGCTTTGCTGAGCAGCAGTTGCATGTCACAGCAGGATTGAGATTTATCAGACTTGACAACACTTTTGTAACCTTCAGTCATCTAGTTTTGGTGATCAGGTGTCCAGTTGTAGCCTCATCTTCCTGTTCTCAGCAGACGAGAGTCATGTGTTGTGGGTTCAGAGATGTCCTTCTGTGGCCATTCCATTAGCTTGAATGAGTCTGGATATTCTTTTCTGACCTTTCTCATTAGCAATGGGCTTTTATCCACTGGAATTCAACTCTCTGGATGTTTTTGAGATTATTACACCATTTTTGATAAACTCAATAATAGAGTGCAGTTTTTAAAAGAGAGAGGCTCGCTGGGTAAAGTCTTTTAGGTCGTGCATCTTGTTTATTCTAATGCTAAAAGTTATGGCCTACTGTCACATGATTACTCATGAACCACTAAAGCTGGAATTTGGTCTGAGTCTTAACTGAAAGCGTATGATGTGATACTTGCAGGTGAAGAAAAACTATGGTTAGCAGCAACCTCCACAAATTTATCGGGGTTTGTGTCTTTAGTATGGCACACTGAATAGGGATAATGACTGAGAAGGTGACATGGCAAGAAGGAAAAGAAGACCAGACACATCTGCTGACCATCAAAAAAATTGCAGAAGCCTAAGACATGACCACAAAGAACATAATTAACACTTTTGACTCAATTTTACGCCCGATTTACAGTCACCTACTTATTTTCTAAGTAATCGGCCTTCAGTTCACATGCACTATAAGTGGGGTTGTAATGCCCAATTACAATCAGAAGAATCTTTCATACAATTAGATGAATTTATGTCATGTCAAACATTTCAGTTGACTGTCCTGTACAGTAGTGTGAGCAGTCACAAAAGCTGAAGATTGGTTGTCACCATCAAATTTCCCAGAATTCATTGTGCAGCAAATTCAGTGAGTGTGAATTGTACACGTATAGAAGAAAAGCAGCGTGATCAGAGGAAGGGCAGGATACAGAATGTAAGAATGAGAAAGACAGAAAAATGCATTCAACAGGGGGTCCGTGTATGTTATAAAGCATGGCCCAAGCATACACAGCTATTGAGAATCCGCTATGACACAGTACATGCATGTTCAGTGTAAGTATTGAGTTTATTGACCATCAAACGTGATGAAGAACTCCATTGTAAAAAATGATAAAAGGAAGACTGGAGACATCTGATGCACGTTACTTCAAGCACATTCCATTAGACATGTTACATTAGTACAACACAATAATATTATCTCTCTATTTATAAAAAAAAAATCTTGGAAGGCTTGGAAGGAGACGACACATGATCTTCTCGGAAGACAATTTAACTTCCCGCGAGACAAGGACAAAAGGACAACTGCTGTATAGGCTTTTAAATGATCGATGCACAGAACGACAAGCAGAACACACAGCTCGGCAGCAACAGAAGAAAGACAGCAGCTGATCAGACCGCATCTCCTCAGCATGCGTTCAACCCCACATGACAATGTGACGGCAGAGACGCGAAGTGGGTCGAGTGTAGCGCTCCCAGGGGGTGGGCGAGTGAAGCGAGCAGGGGACAAAGCCCCCTAGTACTCTATTATTATAATAATAACTTTGAGTGATTGAGCAGTGTTACCAAACTGAACAGTCGAGCTTGCTCTATATGAATCACATTTATTTTAGAATTGTAAGTCCATACGCACTAGTGAACTAACAAATCTGATGTGACACCAACTACGCAAAGTGAGCCACCTTTATCTGAGGACCGAACATCTGCGTGTTTCTTATTGTTTATATACATTAAAATGTATTGTGTATCTCTTGTGAAAGACATCCTGACCACGTTAGATCGCACTTCAGTGCCTAGACAGGAGACCATTACACCAGATGGTCAGTAGGATATGCCTTCTGGGGACATGTATTCTTCTAGTACACTAGGTGGCAGCATTCCTCTCACGGTGCTCCCATTCGGACACCCATGAGGCAACTGTAGTTCCAGTGGACAGCCCTGCAGGGTTTCTTAGGTTTCACCATGGGGAGCTGACAGGGAGAAGCTTTCTTGTTTTCAGGAGGAACCTCTGCCTGAACCTGACCTGCTTTTTAGATTGCCATGTTTTTTGGCACTGGAAATACTCCCAGAACTGGCATCAAAGGGTGCAGAGCTGGGAGTGGAGTAGGCAACACTCACCTAAGAGTGGAGGCAGAGGAAAGGAGAGCCATTTGTTGTCAGAAAAGCCTGTGAAAAGGTATTTCATTTTAAAAAAAGTAAAAAATTCAGTCTATTTGAACTTTGGACTGTTTGCTAATTTGTGCTCTCACATGGAATTCTGGTAAACGATAGGATTATATTCAATTGAAAATGACTAAATTGTTTATTAAGATAAGCATATGATTGGTTAAAACAGGTTTATATGGACAATCACTTATCAGTTTGTCTGCTGAAGTGTTCACCTGGTAGAAAATGCTCAGACACTGATGCGAGAAACTATTTTTTACTCACTACTACGCCACCCAATCAACAAACAGCTTTGACAGGAGTGCTACAAATGTTCTTCTTTTCATCTTCACATGCTGATTATTAGTAGAAAGCGAAGCAGTTTCTTGGCAGCATGTCCTTTTGAAGTTTTACTCAGTTCTTCGAGACAGATCAAAATGATTCCCCTCTCTAACATGCTCAGGCCTTCAATGGCTCGGTGAACAGATGAGAAGGATTCTTGTTTGCTCATTGAAGCATCTCTTTCACCTGCTCATAATCAAATCAGTTCCATTAAGCATATGAAAAACATATGACTGGGTGGTTTAATGACAAGTACGGTTCACTCAGCAGGCACTCTGCACCAGACTCTGCCCTGGCTTGATGGCCTTACTGCTAGTTTTCAGCCTGGTCTACTGTGAAATCCTAATACGGTATAGACATCTGGTGGATTTCCTGCAGCACTTGGCCCCACTGGATCAGCCTTTTCTCAGTGACAAATGAACTCACCAGATAGAATTAATGAGGATTTGAGGCAGCCTGTGTCTGCAAGTAATTGTATTAGAAATGCACTAGACATTCTGCGCATCACACGCCAGCTCGGCAGTGCACTGATCACAGCTGGAAAATACCAGAGGGATGCCATTATGAAGCGGCTTGCTTCAAGGTTATCCTCGGGATTCATTTAGCCGGACACTTTTTTTATGACTTGCCTGTTGTTATTCTCATGGTCTTTTATGATGAAAACTGAAAATTGGTTTCAGTTGCTGTGTTGTCTCATCCCCACTTTTGAGGCTGATTTACTGAGATTCTACTTTTATTGACTCTGTGTATTAATCATGGCAAATGAATGCATTTTTTTCTTTGTCATTTTTTTTTATTAGGCTCAAGCTGAAAATCTGGCATCTGAAATTTTCACTTTTTTTTCTGTTGATACAGAAATCCATAGTGATGATTTCTTTGTACTGTTACCAGTTCTTGCAACCTGAAACTCGACTTAGTTGAATCAATTTTTAATGATGTCATCCATCCATTCATTCTCTGTGCCTACCTTCTCAAAGGTCAAGGTTTTGGAGAGATGAACTCTGGCACAAAGTGCCCACCCAGTACACATTCTAATCGGAGGTTCCCATTGTCCACTCACCCTAGCTGTATGTCTCTGAAGTATGAGGGATAAACACGAGTCCCGGAAAGAAATTCATTTGAGGAGGAAAAACCTGCAAGCCTATCAAAGGAGGCACCTCAACTGGGATGGAATGGAGGGTTCAAGGACTGTAACACACTGCTCTGTCAACCATAAAAGCAAGATATGTTTCAATACATTTCCTATTCATATAGCTAGCAAACATTTTTAAGTTCTTTATTATTTTTATTAGAAAGAAATGTGGTTAGGTGGGAAAGCCATTCACATACACTCACCTGCTTATCCATGAATTTATCTAATCAGCCAATCATGTGTCAGCAGCTCAAAGCATAAAATCACATCAAACATCAGAATGTCATCTCAATAATTTTGACTATAACTTTATGGTTGGTGCCAAACAGACTTGTTTGAGTAATTTTGTAAATGCTGATCTCCTGGGATTTTCACACACAACCGTCTCAATATCTGTGTACACTGGGAATTCACACAACATAGTTGTCTTTAACTTAAAATACACTTTTGACTCAATTTTATGCCCTATTTGCAGTCATCTACTGATTTTCTAAGTAATCGGCCTTCAATTCACATGCACTATGAGTGGGGTTGTAATGCCCAATTACACAATGAGAGGAATCATTCATACAATCAGATGAATTTCTGTCATATGTCACAAACTCGACCAAGAGCCATAGCAAGGGCAGCGACCCATATATTATTTCCTGGCTTCAAAATTTGCAAAATGGTAACACTGATATGCACGAGGGTATAAGGGAAAGGTGGAGGCTTTTAAAGGCCAATATAGGAAATTACATCAGAGGGGTCAGAACCGGAAGGGTCTTCATCCACAGGCTCGGGCCCGGAAGTGACATCAAAGAGGTCGGAAGCAGACTTGACGTCATCAGGACCAGGCTGAATGTCTGTAGTCTGTAGAAAAGCGAGAAAAGTAGTCAGTGCACTCTGCTACATCCCAGTCTGGCTCGGAATTACCCTCTTTCAAGCCCTTTAGCTGCCTCCCATGCGCACATGTGTGACACATATCAAAAATTTCAGTTGGCTGTCCTGTACAGTAGTGTGAGCAGTCACAAGAGCCAAAGTTTGGATATCACCATCAAATTTCCCAAAGTTCACTGCGCAGCAACCTCAATAAGTGTAAATTATACACGTATAGTCTGATCACCCACATCATGGCACGTCAATCAGACCAAAATCTGCAGGTTGAGCACTTTAGATAAGTAGTGCAGTGTGAGTAGTCGCTTGACTACAATTTCTAACAAAACTTTCACAAAAAGCAATTTAGATGCATAAAGGTAAGACAACAAGTGCCATGGAAAGCAACTCTTCTATGTCTGCTATGTTGGAATGTGTTTTTCTTGCACAAAATCGTGACCAATCAGGAAATGAGACTTGTAATGAGTAGGATCCAATCATGAAAGAACCACGTAATAAGCACGTAATGAGAGGGTGATGAAGTTAACGTTGTTTTTTTAGAAATCTTCACTTTCTTCCATCCACTAAAAGTGTCTGGCTCTGAACAAGGTTTTCAGACATACTCATTTTTGTGGGTTCAAAATGTTGGTGTAGCATAAACAAAATGCAAAAATGTCTATGTTTTTAAATGAAAATGATGGGGTTTTGAGCATACTGATTTTTAATTACCAGTCAATACAGTGTCATGTTGGGCCAAAGCTTATCCTGACAGCACTGAGTACAGTACAGGAACCAAGCCAGGCTGGGATGCCAGACTATCATGGTGCCTGATTCCAAATGATTGAATTTGCAATTTCTAGCCAACAAAATGCATTTTTGTTTATTTTTACATTAATTGTTGCTTTAAATATGTATAATGCAATGAACAACAGAAATGCTGTCACAGTGTAAACAAATAATAAAAATCGAAAGCAGACAACTTAGCTCCAAATAATAATGCTAGAATCCGTGATGTAATCCATCCCTCATTTATCAGACCTACTTAATTCAGTTCACGGTTGGTGGTCCAGGAGTCTATCCTTGCAGGAACAAACCCAGGATAATACACCACTGAAACACATACTGTAACTACACACAGAGCCATCAATTTTAGCCTTCCAAGGTCCCTTAAAGGTAAACCTGCTTTATCCCCCCATTTTTCTTTCCCAGGTGACTTGGTGGGCCTCTCCTATTAAAGAGGCCCCAAGCAGTCATTTACTGTAGATCACCTACGCCAGCCATCAAGTTGACCTGCCTACAGTGATTAACACAGGATAAAAAAACAAATTTGGATTTTATAGATGTTTTCAAACTTTAGGCCCATCTATAAGTTTCCTTTTCTTTTGTCCAACAAGGTCCTCTGATTCTGGCAAACTTGTTGGGTAACAGGGCCTTTAGCTGTATAGCGCCCAGACTTTGGAATGACCTCCCGAAAATTAATTAGATCAGGTAACTCAATTCATTCTTTTAGAAAATAACTTCAAACTCATCTGTTCAAGAAGGCTTTTACCTTAACCTGACATTCTGTCCTTCTTTCAGTCTTCCTCTCTGTCCAGATGCTTAGTATAATTTGTGTGTGTGTTACATCACAATGATGGTATGAGTTCAGGCTTTTCTCTAGTATTGAGTTTAGTCTTTTACTCTGGTTTATTGTCTTTTATTCTATTTAATGCTTTGAATATGCAGTATTTATCTGTTTTAGTGTTCTGTGCAGAAAATATTTGTATCCAATGTTACGTATACCCTGCCGTTCATTCTGAGACTCTATAAAGCGCCTTGACTATTGGAAAGGTGCTATATAAATAAAATATATCATTACTGTAAATCCCCAACGAAAAGCCGCCCCACACTGGAGGAGCAGTGCCGCAGAAACTGCTCATTTATATTTAAATTTTAAGATAAGCCCCCCCATGTTATTAGCCGCGGCGTTACTGAATTTACCAATCTGAAGTAAAATCATCCAATTTAGCACAACCCTGTAGGTATTTGCAACTATATAGTGACATTATAGTTGAGAGTGAACAATTAAATTGATAACAGATCATTGGTTTCGCCAAAGAAAATGGCAGTCGTGCAGCTGAACACCACTTTGAAGTAGATGAAAAACAAGTCAGAAACTGGCAGAAAGATGAGGAAGCTTTGCGTGCGCTTCCACCAGGTAGGCATGCAAGGCGTACAAGGGAAGCAAAATGGCCAAACTTGGAGAAGCGACTTAAAGATTGGATTCTCACGCAGTGTGACAACAGTCAGATGGTTTCAACAACAGCCATCAAGTTGAAGGCACAAGGAATGGTGACTGAAATGGCAATTGAAGACTTCAATGGGAGTTATAATTGGGTTTCTCGCTTCATGAAACAAAATTATCTATCTATCCGAGCCAGAACGACTGTGGGACAAAGACTGCCAGACGACTGGGAGAAGAAAGTTGACAGTTTTAGAGAGTTTGTCAGCAAGGAATTCGAGACACTGAAACTAACACCGGATGACGTCATCAACATGGATGAGGTCCCGATGCAGATGGATATTCCATCAACACGTTCTGTTGATAAGGTTGGTAAAAAGATCATATCAGTAACTACCACAGGTCACAAGCGGACAAGTTTTATAGTTGTTCTAACTTGCATGGCAAGTGGCAAAAAGCTGTCATTTGTGATTTTTAAGAGGGTGACAATGCCAAAGGAATAACTACCCAAGGGTATCGAGGTCTCAGTGAACAAGAAGGGCTGGATGAATGAAGACATTATGGTGGAATGGGTGGACAAATGCTACAGAAGGCGGCCTGGAGATGGATTTTTTAACATGAAGAAGTCCTTGCTAATTTTCGACTGTATGTCTGATCATCTGATGGATAGTGTTCAGAAGGCAGTGAACAAGGTTGGTGGTCACGTCGCTGTAATATCTGGTGGACTTACATGCAAACAGCAGCCACTTGATATTGCTGTCAATTATGCATTTAAGTGCCTTGTGAGGATCAAGTGGGAAAAATGGATGACGGATGGTGAGCATACATTCACTCCATCTGGCCGAAGGTGACATGCGATGTACAGTCAAGCATGTGAATGGGTTATTTCGTTATGGAACAACGTGAAACCAGAAAGCATTCAGAATGGTTTTTGCAAAGTCGGAATCCTTCCTCCATTGACAAGCCTACCTGCAGCGCAAGCAATGTCTGCAATATCTGAGAGTGATACCAGTGATGAAAGCATATCCAACATCAGCGGCAGCAAAGCAGCACAGGTCGCAATCGAGTTGTTCGGCGGCGACAACAATGATTACGGATCTGATTTTGAGGGATGTGAAGAAAGGTAAGCCTAATTTCAGTGTTGCTAATTTTATTCTGAAGAATTTACGTGTAGACAGATGATTGATATTGCTGTACTGCAGTACCCCCACCCTCCAGTCGTTTAAACGAAAATTAAAAACCTGTCTTTTCCCAACCAACAATAAACTTTTGTTCCTTTTATTTCTGTTAAATTTTTCTTTTTTTCCTAGCTTGTATTATATACTAGGATGTAATGTAGCAATGTAGCAAAGCCTTGAAAAAGTTCCATTTTTACATTGCAGCAACGAACCCGAAAGATACGAATTTGAAGAGGAGGCTAGATGTAGCAACGCCAAGTGATCACTGAACCAATGATGGTGTCATTATTAATTGATATAATTTTTTTGTCTACTGGACAATTCGTAATTCATATTCTTTTCAAACTGTGGACTTAGTTATTTTAACTGTATCTATGAACATCATCACTATCTGATTTTTTGAAGTAAACAGTACATTTAAATTTAGCGAATCATTTGAGTATGTCATCTTTTTGTGCACTGAATTATTCTTTTATCGAATGTTTTTAGATAGGCCGTCCCATTTAAGCAAGCCGCATCCAATACACATTTTGTAAACTTAACGTATAAGCCACGGCCTTTTTGGTGGGGAAAATACAGTATTATTATTATTATTATTATTATTATTATTATTATAAAATTCTGGAGAAGGATGTTGTTCTACAACTACAGAGGTTTTTGAATGTAAATGGTATTTCTGAAGTATTTCAGTCTTGTTTTAAGGCACACCACAGCACAGAGTCAGCAAAGTTAAGAGTTTTAAACAATCTTTTATTAATAAGTGACTTCTGTCTTCTTGTTTTTAGATCTAACTTGCAGGATTTGATACAGTTGACCCTTATTGCTTGTCTTGAGAAATATGCGAGTATCCAAGGAACTGCTTTGGAATAATTCAGGTCTTACCTAACAGGCAGAAGCTTTTCAGTTACTTTCTACTTTTTCTCGGCTCCTCTCACCTGTGGAGTGCCTCAAAGATCTATCCTTGGGCCTTTTCTTTTTTCAAAGTACATTGTGGCAGACAGCTGGAACCCTTGCCCAGCCAGGATGCCTATATAGTGCAAGGACCAGGTGAGAGTGCATATTCAGGGCATTACTTCCCCTGGAGTGTTAGATAGCAGCCCCCCACTGGATTGCAGCGGTGCCTTGGACTCCCACATGGCTCCATGGGAGTTTGGCGCAGCCCTGTTAGGTTCCGTGGGTGCCACAGAATGTGCTGTAGGTTCTGCTGAGCTCTTTGTTTCAGCACTTTCTCTACATCTGGAAGTGCTGCTAGAAGCAGGTCATGGAACTCCTTGGTGTACTTCTGGGCGCTCTGTAAAATGAGCCGCCTCACTCCATTTGGGGAGCTTGCTAGGAGGAGTAGAGGTGGAGAGAGTGGACTGAGAGAAATAGAAGAAAATAGAAAGAAGGAAAGGTGCTTTGGAACTGTGCTGTGCAGGTGGGAAAATGTGGTGTTTCCCACGAAGAAAAATAACAAACGAGTGTTTGTGATGAGTTTGGGCAGCTGGAGCTCCCTCTGCAGGCCACTACATTTTGCACTTCGGATCCTTTTAAAAAAAAAAAATAATTTCACTGCTACACAGATGATCCAGTGATATATATTCCACTGAAGCAAAGCAAAATAAAAATATGGATGTCATTGAATGTTGAGACTGAATGACAAAAAATAGAGATTAAGTGTTTTGGGCCTTCTGTTCTTATCTGTGCTCCTGCAAGTAAGCTTGACCCTCTGACAAACTACCGTAAACCTTTCACTAAAAATCTTGTGTGATTTTTGGTAATTTGACAAATAAATTAACTCTGTTGTTAAAGCTTGTTTCTATCAGCTCAGGGTATCAGCTAAAGTCAAACCTTTTCTTTCTGCAAACGATTTTCAAAAATGAATTCTTTGTTTTGTCTTTTCTCTGCCTGACTATTGCATCTTCCTATACACTGGAGTTAATCAGTCACCCTTTGCTTGTGTTCAGCTAGCCCAGAATGCTGTGGTCAGGCTTTCAACAGGAAAATGAAAACATAACCACATCACCCCAATTATAGCTTCTCTTGACTGGCTTCACTTCCTTTTTGCTGCATGACTGAGTTGAAAAATGTATTGTTTATTTTTAAGTCTCTGAGTGGTTGAGCCCCCCTGGTCTACATGTATCCAGGTATTTTTGAAATGTAGTTTGATTTTGTGTTTTTTGGCCATTTATGCACACGCAAACTGTGTTTTAGGTTCCTGAAAATGGACCTTTTGAAAAACTCCTACCTGGGTGAGGATGTTTAGAAACTCCATCTTCCCTGTTTACGTTGTCACAAAAAGCAGACAGAAGAGTCATAAAAAGGTTTGGGGCCTCCACCCATATAATACTTCCTGGCTGCAAATGTTTAAATTGCTAGCACTGATGTGCTCAGAACAGAGTCCAAAACACAACTGACTACGTTAATCAAATATGGTGGCTTTAAAGGCCAGAAAAGGAAGTGAAGTCATTGAGAGTGGAAGGGTCCTCTTCCATAGGGCCGGAACAGGAAGTCTCTTCAGTCATGGGTTCTTCACCGGAAGTGACGGCATTAGGGCCTGGCGGAATTTTCCGTGAACGGTCTGCAGGAAAGCGAGAAAAAAGGTTAGTGCACTCCGCCCTCACTTGATCTGACGTGGAATTACTCTCATTTAGACCCTTTAGCTGCCTCCTATGCGCATACGTGTGACAACGTGTACACAGGAAAAACAGAGGTTTTGGCTTGTAACGTCAGAGTGTGAGCCAGTATCTTCTTTGCTTGAAGTCAGAGTGCGGCACCATTATCTGTATTCTTTACTTGAGGCAATTTCATGCAATGGCAGGAGTAGCTAAAGTAGTGCTAGTGTTAACTTTGTTAACAAGACTTTTTACATATTTACATTTAAACATATAATTACTTCATCATTATATTGAGAAACAGAGGCATCAGAATATGCTACAGACGTCACTGTTACATTAAACACTATGACAACACAGACCCAGCTGCCAACATTGCCGGTTTTAGACGAAACACGGTCAGACCTCTAGTTGGTGGGAGAATTTTGAGAATGAAGTGGTTGTTGCTGATGCATGACGGGAGAATTTTCATTTGTCAAGGACTTTGCTGTTGTCTTTGTTTTGCCTGCACATCAACTAAAAGACAACTGTAATGAGATATCCTGTAATTGTTGTCAAAAAAGTTGCCTGCTTACTCTACTATTTAGCAGACAAGGGGAGATTACAAAAGACAGCAAACACCTTTGGGTGGTCAAGACAGGTGGTTCCTAAAATAACAATTACAGTCCATTTGGGCCCTGTGTATCTAATTACATGTCACTGAGTCCAGGGTAGAGGAGCTTGTAGCAGGGTTTCATCAGAAATCACGCAGAAATAAAACAGCCATCCACAAATTTCTTGGATTACTTGAATAGAAAGTGGAGGTTTTCTCTTAAGATAAAAACCATGTGTGATTACAAGTGTTCTTGTATTGACGTCATAGTCAAATGGCCGAATAGTGTTCATGACTCCTGTATTTTCAGAAATTCCACACTAAACACACATTTGAAAAAAATCATGAGTGGTTTCCCCGAGACTGTCTTGTATACTCAGATATGGGGATGGATAAACCACAAGACAGTGATTATATTTTTATATTATGTACATTAAAGAACCATCAACAACACATCAAATCAAATTAATAATATATTGAACAACTATTATAAAAAGTAAAGTTGAATAAATAGGACTCTGCAGCCGCATGAATCAGTAATAGCTCAAAAGTTGATAGAAATTTATGTTTTGTACCTAAGATTTGTACTCAAAATTTGGTTGACCTAAGTGGAAGCATACTCAGGGTATCGTCTTTACATACTCCCACACACACAGACAGATACACAGACATAATTCCAAAAATTGTATTTTCAGACTCAGGAAGGTCTAAAACACTGAGATTCATCAAAATCTCAAAATCGAATTTTTGGACGATTATAATACTTTCCCTACAAGAAAGTAAATCAGACTCAGGTAGGTCTAAAATGACAAGATTCATCAAAATCTTGAGATCAACTTTTTGGACGATTACAATACTTTCTCTATACCTCATATACGAGAAAGTAAAAAATGTTGTTAATCTAAATCAATTTGTTATCTATGTCAGTTTCGTGCTCTAGACAGCAGATTTTACATCATTTGTACAGAGATTTTTTTAAAAATGGTGCCACGTGTGGGCAGAATTTTTTTTATTTAAAATGAAGAAGGAAAACTCCTATTTTAAAAAATACCCTAGTATGTGTTGACAAAGCCTTACTGACTGACCTCTTACACCTTTACTCTTTCTCGCCATCACTTAGGTCTTCTGACCAGAAGATACCGGTCATGCCAAGATCTGGACTTAAGCTTAGAGGAGATCATGGCTTGCAGTAGCTGCCCCTAAACTTTGGAATAGTTCATTTTTGTTTTAGGTCAATTTTTAGGTAAACATGCATGAGAGTTCTCATTTTTAAATGTTTTTATATATCTTGGTGTATTTATGGAAACTGTAAAGCACTTTGGTCAACTGCTGCTGTTTAAGATGTGCTCTATATGTAAAATTAACTTGACTTGAATTAAGAATCATTTTAGGCTCACTAATTAACCAAACACTGGCCTTCGCGATGTGAGAGGAACAAAGAAATACTCATAGAAAAAAATTCTGCAGACACAGCGAGTGTGTGGAGACTTCACGCACATAGTGACCAACCTCATATGTAACCCTGAAATCTAGAGCTGTGAGTCAACAATGCTAACCACTGCATCACCATGTTGCCCTATGAGCAAACTAATGCCAACAAAAATTAGCAAACAGAAAAAACATTCTTGCTTTGAAATAGAACATATAACAATATTATTATAAGAAAATAAGGAGATACTCAGAGCATATTTAGTTCTGGAAGAAGAAAAATGAAATGATCAAGTGGCCAATTAATGCCTGTATTAACTTTTGCTGCACACAGACTGCAGTGAGACTGTGGGTTATTATTCATAATAGGCCAATTAAAGGGTGGCACACCAGAGCATACATTTAAATGGAGAATCTTAGAAGGATTTTCTGTTTCATAACCCTCCTTTCGTAGGGTAAGTACTGCACAACAATAGACCTTAGCACTCCAATTCACACACATGCATGTAATGCACAATAAATTACAGTCCTAGCCCCATTTTGGACTCCCAGGTTAGATTGCCAATCATATTAATAGGAAGCACGGCAGGGTGCAGGGTGGATGCCAAAAAACTCAATCCAGTGCGCCTCAATTACTGGACTGCTATAGATGCCCACCTGTAGTGCCTTATCTGTGTGTGATTGGGATAATAAAGGTGTGCAGATTTGACACGCCCTGTGAATGGTAATGGCATAGGTTGTGACATTTATAGGGAGTCGCTCATCACAGCTCATAGCCTAGTAGTGTCTGGAAAAGTAGCAGAATAAATGGTACTTACTTTAAAATGCCTGCATCCAGGATCATTTTTCTCTTCACCACAATTAAATCTATTGTTATTTAGTGAGATTTTGGGCCACTTGTAAGTGTATGGAAAGTGCAGGTGAGAATAGCTTGAGAATCCCTCGAAATGTCATTGCAGACAAAAGGGGACACCAGAAAGAGGGTAATAAAGTAGCCTGCATCGAATAAAGTACAATGGACAATGAAGACTTTGCCTGCTGAATAGTTTTGGATGTATCATGGGTTTTGGCCTGCTGATCACAAAAATTTCCTTTACATTTTCCTGTCTCTTATTGTTTTGTTGCAGTTACCTATTTTTGTAACTTGCACTCAGATTATAAGTACACATGTACAACAACAACAACAACATTTATTTATATAGCACATTTTCATACAAACAGTAGCTCAAAGTGCTTTACATATTAAAGAATAGAAAAATGAAAGACACAATTATAAAACAAAATAAATCAACATTAATTAACATCGAATAAGAGTAAGGTTCAATGGCCAGGGGGGACAGAAAAAACAAAAAAACTCCAGACGGCTGGAGAAAAAATAAAATCTGTAGGGATTCCAGACCATGAGACCGCCCAGTTCCCTCTGGGCATTCTACCTAACATAAATGAAACAGTCCTCTTTGGATTTAGGGTTCTCACGGAAGGGCTTGATGATGATGATGGTCACGTAGACTTCTGCCTTTTAATCCGTCCATCATTGTTGGAGCATCATGAAGCTTTGAGTAGGTGGAGGTGGCGCAGGCCACCACCACAAAAACCGGAAAAAGAAACAGAAAAGAGAGTAGGGGTCAGTACCGATTTTAGAGCCACCATGAATAGTTATTTTCAGGAAATTGAACATATAGAGTATCAGGATTAAGTTAAATTAAGATTAAAATGAAGTTATAAAAAGGCCATGTTAAAGTAATGTGTTTTCAGCAGTGTTTTAAAGTGCTCTACTGTATCAGCCTGGCGAATTCCTATTGGCAGGCTATTCCAGATTTTAGGTGCATAACAGCAGAAGGCCGCATCACCACTTCTTTTAAGTTTTGTTCTTGGAATTCTAAGGAGACACTCATTTGAGGATCTGAGGTTACGATTTGGAATATAAGGTGTCAGACATTCTGATATATAAGATGGGGCGAGATTATTTAAGGCTTTATAAACCATAAGCAGAATTTTAAAGTCAATTCTGAATGACACAGGTAACCAGTGTAGTGACATTAAAACTGGAGAAATGTGTTCGGATTTTCTTTTCCTAGTTAGGATTCTAGCAGCTGCATTCTGCACTAGTTGCAAACGATTTATATCTTTTTTGGGTAGTCCTGAGAGGAGTGCATTACAGTAATCTAGTCGACTGAAAACAAACGCGTGAACTAATTTCTCAGCATCTTTCAGTGATATAAGCGGTCTAACTTTACTTATGTTTCTTAAGTGAAAAAATGCTGTCCTGATGATCTGATTAATACGCGATTTAAAATTCAGATTACAGTCTCACCCCTAAGCTTTTTACCTCCGTCTTGACTTTTAATCCTAATGTATCCAGTTTATTTCTAATAGCCTCATTGTATCCATTATTGCTGATCAATAAGATTTCAGTTTTCTCTTTATTTAACTTGAGAAAGTTACTATTCATCCATTCTGAGATACAAGTCAGACATTCTGTTAGTGAATCAATAGAATCGGGGTCATCAGGTGCTATTGATAAGTACAGCTGTGTGTCATCAGCATAACTGCGGTAGCTCACGTTGTGCCCTGAGATAATCTGACCTAACGGAAGCATGTAGATTGACAGTACAGTACAGTACAGTACAACAGGAGCAACTGGAACATCTCTGGTCATCTAAAAGTAGTGGTACTGCTGCTTGGAAGGTGGTTCAGATATACCAAGTACTGCTTACAGCCATACTAAAGGGTCTCATTAAATTAGAAAGAAATGGCAACTCCAAACCACTTGTTGAACCAAAAAACTATATCTTTACCTCTTCTTTATATAAAACTTGAACTGGTTAAAAATTGTGTGAAAGCATTGAAGAAGCAATGAAGATTTAAATATTTGAGACAAATGTTTCCACACAGATGCCAAGATTAAGGAAAGCATTTTATTAGTCTACAAATCAGACACATCACCAATGACAACCACTACAGAGATCTGTTAGTGATGTAGGAGGAAATCACATGGAAGGAATTTGAGCATTCTTGACAATGACAAAGCACCAAATCCCAACCAGTTGGTTGACAACACGCATCAAGCATACAGAGCCAAAAAGTGCAAAATGTCATCAAAGATTCATTTTCAGAAATTCACACTTGGACACCTTCCCTGCTGATCTTGGTGCAGTCAATAATAGAACATGGTGAAAGGTTTCACCAGGACATTGCAGTGATAGAAAAGCAGTGTCAGGGCAAGTGGAATCCAACAATGCTGCCTTCTATATTACTCTATGTTCACCTTTTGTATTCTTTAATGTGTAGCCTTTGTCAGAATGCCCCCTAGACTTATCACTGTTTATAAGGTATTGTACTTAATAACTTCTCCCCACCTTCCCTTCTACATATATAATCTCAGGCAATTACATAAAGTTAAAGACAAGCAGGAGTTAAGTTACACTTTAAATAATGTATAATTGATAATATTCATAAATATTAACAATAAGCAAAGTACAACTGAACACTGTTAACCATACAACCTGATAAATCCTGATGTGTAATTTCAGGTGGCACATAGACTTATTAGTTACTTAAAATGTTTCTAGTTAAGTCATCATTTCCAGTTAGTTTTCTTCAGGACAGCCCGCATGCCTGTCTCAATATGGCTGCTGAGTTGTGCTTCTCATTGTGGTCTTCTTTTCAGTTCATGTTGTGTGAGATGCTCCTTCATCATGATCCTGTGAGAAAGAGTGAAGGGTAAAGCAACCAAATGTATACATTCTTTGTCTAAAACTTTACACCAATAGAGTGTCATGCTACAAAATGGACTCTGATTCAAACCAATCCCAAACAGCCCAATGGGGCACACAGTACCTTTCACAACTGCCCACAAAACCATTTGTTGAGCTGTTGCATGCCAGCCAGGTAGTCTGGCTTTCTTGTGGAGGGTGATTCAGAGACTCCTGCAAAGAATCAGTTGCCAAACTGGTTTTAGGCACTTCCCCCCAACCTGGTCATAAACTTACAAAGATTCAGTCCTAAAAGGGGATTGGTAGGGATTTAGCCAAATATCAAAGTACCGCTGTTCCTATCAATAATATAACATTACAATTATATTTATTTGTCTAAGTTACAAATAAAGACATACAAAATATTTATCAACTTATATACAAGTTGGGCGGCACGGTGGCGCAGTAGTAGTGCTGCTGCCGCACAGTTAGGAGACCTGGGTTCACTTCCCGGGTCCTCCCTGTGTGGAGTTTGCATGTTCTCCCCGTGTCTGTGTGGGTTTCCTCCCACAGTCCAAAGACATGCTGGTTAGGTGGATTTGCGATTCTAAATTGGCTGTGGTGTGTTTGTGTGTGTCCTGCGGTGGGTTGGCACCCTGCCCAGGATTGGCTCCTGCCTTGTGCCCTGTGTTGGCTGGGATTGGCTCCAGCAGACTCCCGTGACCCTGTGTTCGGATTCAGTGGGTTAGAAAATGGATGGATGGATGGACTTAAAAAAAAAGTAAATACAGAGTTTGATCTTCTAAAATGATTGAAATGAACCCATAAAAAAATATTCATATAGTCTATATCATAATATTCTGCAAGAAAACAGATTAGCTCATTTAAACCAATTTATTGTGACAGCATTGTTAACACTAGAATTGCCAAAGCCTATGAAAAAACTTGTACTCTCGTCCCACCTTAAATCCCTTCGCACCGCTCCATCAGCATCTTTTGTGTTGTAAATGTGTCAATCAGCACAAGCAGCAAGCAGCCGGCTATCCCTTCCCCCACACCAATGCAGAAAGGACAGAACGTTCTCTCAGCTCAAGTCTGTTTACCTGCGTGTGAGTTGCATAGAGTTGCATAGGGTAAATAATATATCGTTATTTGGAATACATGCATTTCATGTGTGTTACATGTCTACAGCAATCTATGTAAACACATCGTTAAAACAGAAACATTTTTCATGTTTTAGTAATGATTGAAAAAATTTACACATGAAGTGTACAATGTGTGAAGCCTAAAGTCCAAATATCAAATAAACACTTTCGCAAACGGTATAAGTATAACAAAACAAGTGCTACACCTTCCTACAGTTTAAAGTCACAAGTAAACTGCAGAGCTTCCTCTGTTTGATCGACACTGGCATGCTCACAAAGTACATGTGTACTGAAGTGACTTTAGCTGCAGATGGAAGCTCCATGCAACTGTTATTATGGTTCTGCCTTTGTCCAGAAACGGTTTCATAAGTTTTATGACCTTAGTCTCGGAAAATCTTTCTCCCGTGGGATGACTGGGATCTTTTCCTGAATAAGATCAAACACCGTTGCGAAGGGTGCGATGTTCACCTGTCCTCACATTGGGCTTGTGTCCTTCACAATGGACCTCTCACTTCACAGGGCTATATAACAAATCTGGATAGATTAAACGGGGAAGGTGGAAAGATGAAGGATTGAAAGGGATCAGAAGAAAGTAATACATCAAGGAAAAGAGAAAATCATGCAGTAGAGATAGTGTGTGTGGATAGAGGCAAAGCTTTTGGAGATGCCCCACAGTGGAGGAAGGGTGATTGGCGCTGTAGGGGAGGATCGAACTTGCTGAGTGGTTGGAGCAAGGGAGATCGTCGGCTCAAGGTGTCTTGTGGGTACCGACAGAGGTGGCAGGATGAAGGAGTCGGGCTCAGTTTGCCCCAGCAGATGCCAAAGGAGGTGGCTGGGACAGGAGTCAGTTTGAGGGCCTCCTTCACCTGTGTCTCAGCCCTGCTAATCAGGCAGTGAGGGGGAGCAGGGGAGACAACGGGAGCATAGAGAGAGCTCTGAGAGCAAGAGCAAGAGTTCTGACTTTCACTTAATCCTTGGCTTTAACTATTTATTTATTGGATTTTACTTCCATACTTCAATGTTTTACAGATTATTTAATGAAGATTTAAGTGCACTGCACGTTTTAGGTACTGTTTGTTTGCTAACAATAAAAGCACACTTTCACTTTGCACCATTAACTTGTTGCTGCATCTCACTCATCCATCCTCTGTGTTGACCATCGATATCGTGAGAGATGGAAGATGCTCATGTCTTGGGGAACTGGGAACACTACTATCATTATAAGCAAAAAAATTCAGTAAGTAAAATTCTTTTCCAGTGTTTCCAGTGTTACTTGCACCAGACGTCATTTACAAATCAACTCATTACAAATAAGCACACAGAACAGATATCAATTACTCTGTGAAAATGATATTTGTCTTACTCTTTTTAAAGATAGGAATATCCAAATAAAGGTGATGTGAAATTTCCACCAGATCAGCCTTATATATACTGTATTTTAACATTAGGAAAACTGAATTTTTCATGTTTTTTTTCTGCATTCTTACTTCTGCTTACATTATTAATGAGGCTGGCCCTATTTCTCCCCTCTGTGCATCATATACAAAAATAGAAAGGCACACAAAAAATGTCATCATCCTTATCATTTTCCTAAACTATTCTAAAATAAAAGTTGACCAAAGCTAATGAGTTAATGAAAAATGTCCTGTTCCATCCAATTTCTCCGCCAGCTTAGTCCGGCAATGGTGCATCAAATTAATTTGCAGAACAGTTCAGAAGGGCAACACTTACACTGTGTTTGTTTTCTGTTAAAAAGTAATTAAGGGTATTTTTTTAAAAGAATAGACAGATAAGCTTTGAAAAGCAGAAAACTTTAAAGAAATCCACAAGCTAATTTTTCCTTTTTTAAAAAATACAAATTCCATGCGAATAATACATTTTGATGAACTGACATTTCACCCAGGGCTGGCTATTCAAACACAGAAAGAACTGAAGAAGGTTTTTATGAACAAGAATTTGAAAAAGACAAGTTGTCAAAAGCCAGGCAAAGTTTGTTAATAAAAAGCCTAAGAGTAGTTCCAAAAATCAAAAAAAAAAAAAAAACTTCCAAAACTTAAAGGAATCAAAGCATTGGGTCTTAATCAGGTAAACGATAAATAAAAAGGCATTTGTAACAATTGTGATAAGAATGACACAGGTACATCAAAAAGGTTTGGGACAGCCACACATATATTATGTCCTGGCTGCAAAAGGTTAATTTTTTGAGTCGTGTTCAAGTTGAAGTCCAAAACAGAACTGACTCCGGTTGGATAAGATGGAGACTTTAATGGCCATAACAGGAAGTGATTTTCTCTGGACTGGAAGCGGAAGTGATGTTGCCGGGACTGGAAATGACATCATCAATTGCACCATGACCGGAAAGTGATGTCATCACGGGATAGTCTGCAGAGGACAGAGAGAGAGAGTTAGTGTAGCTCGCCACCCCCTGGTCTGGCGTGGTATTGCTATTATTTAAGCCCTCTAGCTGCCTCGCATGCGCACGTGTGTGACGCAGTCAGAGTTTTGACCCCCAAACTCGGATACCAGGACGTATTTGAAGCTGATATGTTTTACCCTTGACCACTGATAACACACACAGTGTGATCCTGGACATCACCCATATCAATGTCATTTTGACAAAACTGCTCCAAATGCTGGTGCCCATGACAAAAACTAAATGGCAGAGTGTAAATTTGTAATGTCTTTATATAAAAAAGGTTCAGCACCCTTCAAAACCCTTGAATGAACCAAAATTCCAAGAACAAATTAAAAACAAAGGTGTAAATAATTTATAACGAAAGCAAATGATAACATCTAGGATATGCTCACAACCATGAGTTTAGAAATGGGAAAACTGAATCAGTTGTTACTTTCTTTACTGAGATATTCTTGGTAATTACCTTTATTATACACAATTTCTCAGCAACCGTTGAGGCCCAATCTTACATCTGTAATGCTTTGAATAACAATCTATAAAGATAAAACACAGGCTATTCAGTATTCAGGCCAATACTTTGTGCTTGAACCTATGAGTTGAGACTGGTATTTGCTCACAAAACACGTAGGGTCTTAAATTTCATAATCAATATGCAGCAGAACATGACTTCTAGGAAAAATGTTAAATAAGCAAATTTTTATTAGTATGGATACATCTGGAAAGCTTTAGTGATGAGTGAAAGATGAGGGCAAAGCAGTTTATTAAAATGAATCCACTGGGACCACAAATCTTTTGTTCAATCATAACCTTCACCGTGAACTCACTGACAGTTAAGTAAAGTGCAATGAGGGAAGGGCCACCAGGGTGACAGTGAGCTACACAATTGAGGACACTTTCAATTAATGTAAAACATATTCCACATTGCAATCAGGTCAGCTTACATTATTAAATCATTACTCAACCCTTCCTCTATTCATATTTTATATACATTCACTATGTACTCCAGTCTACCAAAGACCCATACTCTACATGTTTTAAGAGAATTTATAAATATTACTGTCAAACTGCTAAAACAGAAGAACTGCAAAAGCAGAGCATGCCAAATCATGTTAACTCTTTGACTGCTGGTGTTTTTCCAATTATTTTGAGAGTTTGTTCAAGTCCTAAGAGCTTCCTTCAACATGACTGGTCACACCAGGTACTTTCTTTTTGCTTCAGTAGTTGTTTCTGCCCACTGACTGGCAAAAAAGATAGCAATAATGCCTTTTTAATTTCTTCTTACTAAATTAATTTTCCTTTCTAAAGCAAAGTTTTTGCACAAAACATTTTAGAATAAAACATTCGTTAAGAATTGTTTTCCTCATTATAAATTGTCATACTTGCCAATATGGAGGCACATTAGTTAGCACAGCTGCGTCATGGGTCAAGGATTCTGAGTGTTAGTCATGACAGTAGTCCTATCTCAGTGTATTTACATACTAATGCTGAAGTTCTCAGCCGGAGATGGGTAGGGGTGTGGGCAGTGGGTCTTACAAATAACTGTTAGTTACACCTCACCAAATCAGAGTCTCCATACCATGCAAGCCTGTAATTCAGTTCCATTGCTCTGTCTCATGGTGCTCTTGCAGTGCCTTCAAACTCCTTTCACTCACCCGACCTCATTATCCTATTACGTGCCCACCAACTGTGCCAGTTCATGCTTGTGAAGTCCAAGGTCACAGTTCCATCTCGCTCCCAACCTCTTTGAGATGATCCAAGCCAGGATGGAGACTGCCAAGGAATGACACACCAAGACTGAAACACTTTTTTAATAGAGAGTGTAATAACACAAATACAACAACAGGAATGCATATCTTGTATAGCCCTAAATGGGCTATAACAGGCCCTGTTTTTTGACAGCCCCCCAGCTTTGAGTCTCTAAAAAGACTAGAAAAAAACTCCCAAAAAAAATTTAAGAAATCTTGAGAAGAGTAATTAAGAGTGACAACCCAGGTCTACAGGACGCTAGTGAGACCAGCTATGTTATATGGGTTGGAGACGGTGGCACTGACCAGAAAGCAGGGGACTGAGCTGGAGGTGGCAGAGTTAAAGTTGCTAAGATTTGCACTGGGTGTGACGAGGATGGGTAGGATTGAGTACATTAGAGGGTCAGCTCAAGTTGGACAGTTAGGAGACAAAGTCAGAGAAGCGAGATTGCGTTGGTTTAGACATGTGCAGAGGAGAGATGCTGGGTACATTGGGAGAAGGATGCTTAGGATAGAGCTGCCAGGGAGGAGGAAAAGAGGAAGGCCTAAGCAAAGGTTTATGGATGGGGTGAGAGGGGACATGCAGGTGATGGGTGTAACAGAACAAGAGGACAGAGGACAGAAAGATTTGGAAGAAGATGATCCTCTATGGCAACCCCTAACGGGAGCAGCCAACAGAAGAACAAGAAGAATTAAGAGAGAGAGATCCCCTTCCAGGTCGGTTGGGCATGTAATGGGTATCAAAAATGGGGTAAATACAACAAACAAAACAGAATACAAGTAATCCTCTTCACAAAGTTAGATGGCCAATCTATCATGGCCACCTCAGAAATGCAATACAACAGTACAAAATACTAGGGTGCGCTATCAAGGCGAAATGGAAGAACAAATTATACCATACACTAAATACAGGACTATCACATATAAGGATACAGATTTGCTCAAATATATATATAAAAAAGTAGAAACCAATTAACTTAAATGAAAAACAACATCTGCCCATCAGCTAATTGTAGAACTACAGTCAGATTGTAGAAAAGGAGTCAAGCCAAGGACAGTCTAAGTGCTGTCTTAATCACCAACACAAGTGGTCTGCAAAATGTCTCTTTCTCCCTCTCCTTCTCTATCTTTCTGTAACAATATTTTAGTCTTTTCAAACTTGTTTACTGTATCATCATTTTTAGAACAGTTTTAAAAATTGGCAGACTAATGCATAAAATGTACAATGTGCGAGAAAAGACAAATATTAACATGTCCTCTTCCAAAGCTAGATCTCAAATGAGCAGCTACTTTCTGTCAGAGGAGTTTTGAAGTAATCTGAGGGGTGGGCTTTAGGGATGGTGGAAGTGGAAATAACATCAGACATCTTTCAGAGGGAATGGTGTTAGTGGCATTGCAGTTTTGCACCAAAACCCTTCCCCAAAACCCCACTCTGTACCACAGCTGTAACACACTCCCTGTGCTCACATGTATGGCAACATGTAAACATGTTAACACCACATAGACCATAACCTCACATGGCATTCAATTTTGGGACACTGTGTCTGTGAGGCAGCAGAACCAACTGCTTCACCACCATGGATAAGAGTAGCGATATAGTTTAACTTTTTATCCCTCCAGCTTTTAAATCTGTTATTACAAGGAGGGGAATGGTTTGATGTACAATAGTTAATGATGGCTCAGAAGAACAGTAGTCAGGACAATGGGCACCAAAACAATGGGGCCAAGTCAAAAAGTCAACAACCAATGTAGTTTCTGCTTTCTAAAAATCTTCCCATTGACAAATAAATTTCCAACAATACTAGAGTATGCGGGACAGCCTTAAATGTGATGTCTGACGTGAAATCACACTTCCTCCCTGCCCACTGGTGACACATGGTATCATAGAAGCCAAAATATGAATTTGCATTTTGATAATGCAACGATAAAACTACAAAAAAAAGCTAAATTAAAATGAACAAATCATTAAAACTTCCATCTGGGGGTGGAAAACCAGAGGTCCTAATGAAAAAATCCTAAACATTGTCACACACGTGCGACTAGGAGGGAGCTGAGTGGACCAAGTGGAGGTAAATAGGGTGCACTAAACCTACCTCTGTTATCTCTGCAGGCCAAATATGCGAAAACCTGCCTGATTTAACATTACTTCTAATTCCAGCGCCCAGACTAATGTCACTTCTGGTGGCCAGACTGACGTCACTTTTTCGGACTGTGGTGCCCAGACTGACATCACTTCAAGTTACAGCACACAGATTGATGGCACTTCCGGTTCTGGCACTCAGAACAATGCCACTTCCGGTTCCGGTGCCCAGAACAATGTCACGTCCGGTTCCGGCAACCAGAACCATGTCACTTCCGGTTCTGGCCAGATGACATCACTTCTGTCTTTTGGCTTATAAAGCCGCCATCTTTTTTCAGCTAGTCACCTCAGTTCAGGACTCAAAACAGTGCACATGAGTGCTATTTCAAAACCCTTTTGCAGCCAGGGACAATATATGGGTGGCTGCCCCAAACCTTTTTGTGTGTGTCGAGGCTGTTCATTTCACAACATAAACATAGAGAGAACATGGTAAACCTGCAGAATAGCTTCCTAAAACATGGACCGGTGAGGCTGCACCATCTTGCCACCCCTAATAATGCCCTGGCTTTTCATATTGTGTACAGGATGACTTTGGTGTAAGAGAAGAAGGAAGCAAGGAAAACAAAAGGAAACTTTTCTTAAAGTTAGGAATCAGAGTGCGTGATGTTGTTACCATTTTTTCTTGTGACATATTTCTGACAACAAGACAGCGGGGGGTGCCAGTGGTGTCATGCTTTGTCTTTGTTTTTGATTGACAGTGAGCTGTAATAGATACACAAACATGTCGCGTGCATTTCTAACCCCCAGACTCGCTCTTGTCTGCTTTGTGGCATTGCACGTGCCATGCATGCCAGTCCAATGTGCCTGCTTCTTGTAGCCCTCATGGAAAAGATTTTCTTTCGTAAAAGCTCTTGCTCTTTATAATTAAAGCGTGCAAAAGAAATAAACATTGTCAAAGGGAGCATGTGAGTGTTTTCTTCATCTTTTTCCATCCATTTTATAGGCTGCAGAGCACTTGAGCATTCAGGTGGATGGCTTTAAACAGATGACTAGAAATAACTGCCACCCATTTTCCTAGCAATCTGTTTTTGCTGTTTGTCCCATGAGCTAATTATGCAATTAGGTGCTTTTTATTACTCAATTATGGACTTTCTTTTAGTAGATTAATTTAACACAGCTTGGCAGTGAAATCACATTTCACTTTCTGCCGTTTTAAAAATGGCACATGATTTATTATTAACAATTCTGTATTTTGGTTAGATATTTTATAATTGTATTTATCATATCATTGGTAGCCAAGACTGAAAAATAGCTGAAGTACGAAAAATACAAATTGGCAGAAGCAAATTCCTGCAGTGGCTACTGCCTTAGGGGGTAAAAAAAATGTTTACTTCAGATCATTTGAAATAGTCAGATATCAGCACTTTTGATACAATAAAAAAAAGAAATGTTTAACCCTTCAGAGCCCAGAATGATGTAGAGTGGGATTGGGATTGTTTTCATGAAGGGAAGCTTAATGTTGTCCATCAGAGCCAATAATCAGTCGGCACTGTTACTCTGTTTGGTTGACCTTGAGCTTCACCTGTAGTAAAGCATTGAGTGGAACTAACTTGGCCTGTCACTGAGAGGATGCATCATCATGTCTCATGGACCTGCTTTTAGATACCTTCTATTCTGATGAGATTTGCTTTATAGAATATGACTGAAATAGACAGATTCCAATGAAGTGGGGTCTGTTTAAGAGTGCCAAAAGAAAGAAGGGCAACAAAAGCACAAAGTCTCTCTGAACTGTGAAGTGTTTTCACTTGTCGAGTGTAAGGCCGGGTTTATACTTCATGCGTTGCGACATGTGCTCCAGAGGACACTACTGCTATGCAAGCATTGTGCTGTTTACACTTGCGCATGTACTTTAGGAAGATTCCACCAGGTGGCAGTGCGAGATATCATCAAAGACAGAAAACGTTCGTCGTAGCTGAGTTGTGAATTGCCTGAAACATCCATTAAATTCCGATGACACCTTGCCGCAATATCTCTGAAAGGGACGTTTAATGATTACCTCCATCAATCCAGGGATACGCCCATTTCAGCAGTTGTCGGGTGCGCGAATGAAACAATTCATGGACTGGACATCAACTCATCACAAGGTGAATACAAGCACACATATACATTAGCGTCATTTTAGCATCACCAAATCCCTAAACCTTCATGTTTCTCTGGAAGGAAACCGGAGCACACTGTGGAAGCCCACCGGGAAAACATGCTAATTTCAGACAGGGAACACCAGGGACGCGACTCCCTGTGAGGCAGCAGTGATACCACTCTGCCACTGTGCCATCCACACATGTGTAATTACTAATAGTATTCATTATTTAAATGAAGTTAATGACTTATTTGTAAAATGTAACATAAATACTGTAATGCATTCCATCATGAAATTGATATTAAGTATAAATCTAAGGATTTTAAATGTGCAGAGAGGTGGAATATCATAAATTTAATGTGTTCTTTGTGGCAATTGCTGCTGTCAGTTCAGGAGGAAGCCCCAGAAACTCATAGAAATTAACAACTGGGTCAGTTTTAAGTTGACGTTTATGACGGTCTACTTTAATGATAAAGTAAACTACATTTACAGCCAAAATTTCCACTATAATCTCAAAATAGACCTTTTCACTGTGTCCTTAATGTTTTCTCTGTGGCTCAAATATACTGCTGTACATTCTGATGATGTTGTGAAGGTGCAAAACAAAAAAAAAAAAGATGGCACAGATGATGATATGTGAGACTTTACGTTGGGGAATATGCAATGCTTGAATATAAAAGCACCACGAATGCATTTGTATGTCGCCATTTTGCTTCATCACATCGACCCATTCATCAAACATTGAAGCATGCACATTGATACTTTAGGATCTACAAAGCGGCTTGCTGTCACATGAAGACAGTAAACACTGAGATTCTGATGTCACATTCCAACTTGATCAAACTGTGCCCCCCGACTTTTTGCTGGTACTGCAACTCGTGCACGTGTTGGGTTAATTTCTGAGGATGTGCTCAGAGGATGCGTCAGATGAACGCTGGGAATACAGTAATCCCTCCTCAATCGCGGGGGTTGCGTTCCAGACCCCCCCGCGATAGGTGAAAATCCGCGAAGTAGAAACCATATGTTTCTATGGTTATTTTTATATATTTTAAGCCCTTATAAACTCTCCCACACTGTTTATAAATATTCCCCTCAGAGTTATACAGCATAATCCCGTTGTATTCTCTTAGATATTAGGTAAGATTCATTGAAATTATGTATATAAACACACTGTTTATATACAGTAAAACCTAAATATTATTTTAAAGATATTGAGTGGTTCCGATAGCACATATGTTACAGCCATTACGATAGACATGCCACCAGCAATAAATACGTACAATACAAGAAAAATAGTATACAGTAAATGTGTGTACAGTGACACTAAACGCACGTACATGTACTAAGTACTGTAAGTAGAAAATTAATTATGGTTACTCACCAACAATGACACGATGACTTGTCCGATAACAATGAGTTTTATTTTACTGCACAACAAAGGAGAGCGTTACAGCCCTTAAAGGAGCCACTTCAGGCGATTGTGTATCACCGCCGTTGTTCTTCTTCTGGCAGTCTTCAATGCAAATCCCTAAAGCAGATTCCATCCGGACTACTGCCTTATTACATCCACTTACAACTCGTTTTGCACCCTGGTTAAAAGGACACTGTGGCCGTAGAGCTTATATTCCTTTCCTACTTTTTAAATAAAAAGAATCGTAGCCTTCAACAAATCCAAAACGTTTACCTTTTCGGCAATCATTAACATCTTCCGTTTGCACTTGGGCACGGCCCCTGAAGCAGTAGCAGATCGTTTTGGAGCCATAATGAAGGGCTTGACTATGCACAAAGATAAACACAAAAGAGCACAACTCTTTACACAGCGAAACACGTTGATGCTGAATGAGCGTGGTTAACACTGCATTCAGCAGGCAGGAACTTAACTGCGTGCTCTGATTGGTTAGCTTCTCAGTCATCCGCCAATAGCGTCCCTTGTATGAAATCAACTGGGCAAACCAACTGAGGAAGCATGTACAGGAAGTAAAAAGACACATTGTCCGCAGACCCCGCGAAGCAGCGAAAAATCAGCGTTATATATTTAGTTATGCTTTCATATAAAATCGCGATAGAGCGAAACCGCGAAAGTCAAAGTCAAAGCGATATAGCGAGGGATTACTGTATGTGGCTCCCTTGATGCGCGCACGTTCTGAAGTACAACCCGGCCCTAAGTCTTAAAGGCCAGAAGTGGCTGGACTTCCTTTGCCAAACTGCAAGTGACATCAAAGTTCCTCAGAACAATTCTCCATGATTTTAGGTGAAAAGGGGAAACTGCCCTTCTTATAGTAGATCCAGCAAAATTCTTTCAGCTTAAGGGTAAATCACATAGTCAAGGACATCAGTGGAAATTAAGGGGTAGTGCATTTAATTTGATGCCAGGATGCACTTCTTTATGCAAAGAGTTGTGGGACTCTGGAACAAACTACTGAGACATGGAGTTGAAGCAGAAATTTTGACAACTTTCAAGAAGAAACTGGATGAGATATTGGGACAGCTTAGCTATTAGCTGAACAAATGGGCTTGATTGACTGAATGATCTCCTCTCCTTTGTCATATTTCTTTTAATTTAAAATTGTTTAAGACCCTTATCCTTTCCCTTAGATGATCACGTGAAATTGACACCTAGGATACTTGGACTTAGAAATACTTTGTATCCCATACTTACTGCATTACAATGGCATACAGCATTGTACACATTAAGTAATGAAGTAAACAAAATGGAACGTTGGAGCATGTGTGGAGTCTTGAGGACAGCAGGAGGAATTAAAGAACATTGCAAAGATGGAGGGACTGAAACTGATTGGTGTGGTCTAAGACAGAGAGAGGGGCAAGTCTGGTGGGAAAGGGACATTGACTGAGTGTTATGAGTATTGTCATAGGGGGAAGAAAAAACTGCCAAAAAACCTGCCTACACAAACAAAAAAATCTTTTCAAGGAAAATTTAATGAAACGAAAAATGTACAAAGCTATGATTCAAAATACATACTTCCAAATTGTCATTTCTAACTGATTTTAAAACAAAGAAACCACTCTAAAGTAAAGTAATGCCAATCTACCCTTGGAAGAGCCAGTCAACCTTTTTATTGTGTCCAGGTGCTGCAATGATGACCAATAACAGAACCTAGAACCTTTTGTCTAATCAGGACCCACAAATTACACAGTAAATTATAAAATTATAGACAACTAATTAAACCAACAGAAAAGATTAGCAAAGGGTAATTCACAAAACAATTTACCAATAAAGAAAGCAAATTAACCAAATTCCAAGTAAAACATAATGACAATGAAAAACCAGGAGTGGTCTCCCCTGGACTTTCTCGTATACTCAGATATGGGGATGGATATTTGAGGAGTAAACTGCAAGACAATGATTATATTTTTAGATTATGTAGATTAAAGAGCCATCAAGAACAAATCAAATCAAATTAATAATATATTGAACATTATTATAAAAGTAAAGTTAAATAAATCAGACTCTGCAGCTGCATAAATAAAAGGTAAAGTACCACTTCCGGTTAATGGAAACAGCCCAAAAGTTGATAGAAATCTATGTTTTGTATCTAATACTTGAATGGTTGACCTAACTGAAAGAGTACTCAAGTTATCGTGTTTACATACACACCCACACACACACACACATACATAATTCCAAAAATGGTATTTTCGGACTCAGGGAGGTCTAAAATATTGAGATTCATCAAAATCTCGAAATCGAATCTTTGGACGATTACAATACTTTCCCTATACTTCATATACGAGAAAGTAAAAAGGAAAGAGTAAAGTACAAACATTCAAAAAACTAAACTTATGGGCAAGATCCTTGCCAAACCCTGACACTAAGATTAGGCACTCACATGTCAGTGATCCTGCAGGTTGGTTGTTACAGTGGTGTCACCTATGGCCCCCTTTGAATTAATGACAGACTAACATTTTGTTCCGAGTGCTGTCCAACCTGATCCCCATTTAAAGCTACAGCTGCTTTTTAAAGATGAGCACATAAAATGCATGGGTTGATGTATTACACTCCTGATTAATATATCATTTCAGATTAGTCTTATTTATTGACCTCATGCTATTATTTAAATCATATAAGCATAGAAAAATGCTTCTTTACTTCTGCAAGTGGAGCATTTGTAGGTTGTATCTTGTAAATCTATTAACAAGGCTTCTTTTGGGGTTGGGGTTATCACTGTGAGGAACTGTTCAGGGTTTTGACCTTCTCCATTTCTCATTGCCATACAAAGAGGTTGGCCATGAACCTTGAGCATCCAAGTCAGTAGGTCAAAGCTTGATGGAAGGGCCATCTCATCAAGTACCAACACATCTTTGTAAAGGCTTGAAGAGGTTGATGTCTTAACCACTGTCTGTTCAATGGTTTAAATGTTTACAATGTTCCTTGCTGTAGCTCATTCTCCTGGCTTTCCTCATTGTTGCCAACTAACTCTTGCATTACAGGAAAAAGAGCTGCTATTTTATTCAAAGCAGATCCCTCAGCTTAGTAGTTTCTTTCTCGTCATGATATCAGCTGTTCGCTTTTACAAACTCTGAACTGGACTTGTGTGAGGGGCAGTATGTATGATAGTCTAGTTAGTTCTTGCAACTGTTGGGGTATAAATAGACTCTGAGACCCCACAACTCTGTATTAGAATAAGAAATTCTGAAAAACAAAGGAAGGAATGGATGAATGAATGGATCTGTGAATGGGCCTGTGTTTGGTGTTCCACCACAAACTGCATTAAATAAAAGCTGGGCAGGGTACAGAAGCAATCTTTATTTATAGTCAGTAGGGTATAATAACACTTAAAACAAAGCAGGTTCAATCTCTCCACTGGCACAGTCTGCAGCCTTTAACATCTTGGTGCTCACACTGTACAAATATGGAAGTGGTCAAAATGTCTACTTTTGGAAGACTGCAACCCCACCTCTGGATTGTGTGGAGCTCTGCTGAAATAAAGTGACTGCAAGAAAGAAAAAGAAAAATATCATACATACAGTATACAGTATATGTACATGTTTTAAAGAGAGAAAAAAGTCAGCAAAGAGTTGGGTTGCCAATGTGGTTGGTCATGAAAAGGAAGATAATCTTTCAAAAAGTGAAGCAAAAAAGGGACCATCAATCCTAGTAAACTGTGGGTTCTTATTTCAAGAATGTCCTCAGGAGGATCCATTTTCTGAGACAGCTGGTCTTAGATTGAATGCCAACTTTCAGTCATCTTGCTGTTTGTATAGTGGAGGTGCCGAGGGCCAAGACTTCAGGTAGAATAGTGGAAATGCCATCATTGTTTGCTGGGGTTTTCCTCCTCCCTTCTAAAGGAGAACAGGGAAAGGCAGCTACTGACTGTGTCACCTCATTATCAGTCCCCATCATGCTTACCTTATCAGAGGCAGTGAGATGCTCCCTAGACTTGAATATGTATATACAGAAAGAGAAAGAGGGACATTTTATTAGACAGTAATGAAGGATTCAGATACAGTATCAGAAATGATTCTGGTTGTGCCAGGGTTTATAGGAGCAAATCAATCTGCACAGGTTCAATATGCTGGGTTAATGACATACAAACTGTTTCAGGAAATGCTAGTCAATACCATTAAGAAAAAAGATTTCACATAAAAAATAGCAGCATCACTAGTTGTTGTTATTTCTGGAAAATGAAGAAATAAGAACAGACATGGCTACCTTTTCTAAGAGACAAATATTAGAAGCTCAAGAGGTACCCCTGAGAGATACTGTATGGATAACTGAGCAAAATAAATGGGAAGGTGAACCAGACTGTGTATATAGAAACGTAAAGAGACCAAAAGGATTCTGCTCAATCATAACCCCCTTTCTGAACCGGCTGACAGAGTTAAATAAAGTGCCGGAGAAAAAGGCCACCTGGGTGAACATGCGCTGTACCGCTGAGGGTCGAATCAATTGATTTAAGACCAGCATGCGGAGACAAGGCTAGGCCTCCTTATTAAACAACCTTTGAACCTTTTTATTTTGAAATCCAACGCAAGCATTTTAGTCTCCATGTTGTTATCGTCAAGGGACATGTTCTTTTTTTCATTATAGCATACTGCTTTATGTGACTATATTAAAACCTTTGTGTTTCTTTTTTGATGAAATGAATAACTAGAATATATTTCCTGATTTTTTTTATGTAATGTTACACATTCAATTTCATAATATAATATAATATAATATAATATAATATAATATAATATAATATAATATAATATAATATAATATAGTCCTGCGGTGGGCTGGCGCCCTGCCCAGGGTCTGTTTCCTGCCTTGCTCCCTGTGTTGGCTGGGATTGGCTCCAGCAGACCCCCGTGACCCTGTAGTTGGGATATAGTGTGTTGGATAATGGATGGAAGGATGGATAATATAATATAATATAATATAATATAATATAATATAATATAATATAATATAATAGTATGACACAAGGGTTAAGACAGTTGCTTTAAAGATCAGTTTCAGGCTCAAAAACATAGTCAGTTTAATTGGGTTTCAGAATATTACATAATATTTTATAATACAAGATGAAATGGTGGCACAGCTGTTAGCCCTGTTGCAGTGTCCAGCAGTTTGGTGTGTGCTATATGCACATTCTCTCAATATCTGTGTGATTTTTTTATCTGGGTACTTTAGGTTTTCTCATTTATGCCAAAGGCATATTTGTTAGGTAAACTGGTGATTCCAAAGTAGCCCTGTTTGGGTGTGTGTGTTAGTGGGCCATACTATAGGCGGACACACCATGCAGGGATGGCTCATGTCTTGCTCAAAAGGATATTGAATAAGCACTTCAGTTAGACTGTTATTTTATGTTATAATCCATCCATCCATCCATCCATCCATCTACCATACCAACTTTAACCAGAGTAAGGCAACAGGGAAGCTGGAGCCTATCCCAGCATGCACAGGGTTTCATGGACAGGGTGCAAAACCATTTCAGGGGTAATAATATATTATCTAATATATAAAGCTGAATGCATGTGTGTGTGTTTGTGCAAATCCACAACGTTGAACCTATCTCTGAGAAATTTTGAAAAAAATACCCCATTTTTATAATGGGAAGATTATTGGCTATGTTTCCTTCGGGGAAAATTATTTGGTGACTTCACCTGCTTTTATTATGCAATTGCCTAAGAGGCATTTTTGGAATTTGACGCAGGTATGCAAAGTTGCTGCTGATGGTGGGTTTAATCAGTAAAATCAGGCTTCATTTTACCCTGGGCAGCCCTTGCTACCCCTGCCATTAATATAATACAACATAATGTGATGAGCTGGTGCTGTGTTCAGGGATTGTTCCTGCCTTGCACCCAATAATTGTTGGGAAAAGCTCCAGGTGCCTTCCAATCATGCTCTAATGAAGTGGAAATTATAATATAATATAATATAATATAATATAATATAATATAATATAATATAATATAATATAATATAATATAATATAATATAATATAACATAATTCAACCTTGAATTTGGATAATTGCATTTAGAGAATAAATGAGTGAATGTATAATATAGCATATCCATTTATACTCCATTTTTCAACCTGCTTACTGTTGCTCTGGAGCACCGGGACTTAAATCTATTCAAGAAGATGATAGAATGTTCTGGACTAGGAGTTATGCAGGGACCAGCCCTCACAGAACTTCAGTCCATTGTAGTGATATATATATATAATATAATATAGGGTGGTCCTGATCTAATTATGCAATTTTCATTACGCTATAACTTATTAAGTTTATTACATAGAAAATCACCTGAAAAATCCCGGACCATCGAGAAGTGTCCAAACTGACGACATAAAGAATTATCTTTGCACCGAACTGGAATCGTTCCCGCATAAATCAAAGTCATCCAGATGATCCGGATCTGCATAATTAGATCTGGACCACCATGTATAGTAGTAGTAGTTTATTTACTGTATATAGCGCACTTCACAGACAGATGGAAACAGAGCGCTGAACAGAAAATACAGTACAAATACAACAGTCAAAACAAACACTTAGACAAAACCAATAAAAAATAATAAATAAACTGGAAGTATTCAGCACTGATTAAAAAGCTTGTTTAAAAATAAATGTTTTCAGTTGTTTTTTAAACATATATAATATAATATAATATAATATAATATAATATAATATAATATAATATAATATAATATAATATAATCTTCTTATATAATACGCTACCGTGCCTTTTCATTTGTCTGTCCAGGATTTTAAATCACCTGTAGCTCACCTATTGACCTGAATTTCGGTACACATATACTACGTGACGTCTGCTATCCGCTTTCAGGGTGATGATTTTTATTACTCTTTTTATTTTTATTTTATTGTAGAATCAACTCTCTGCAGCACGCAGCAGGGTGGCCGTGTGACGCATGCATACGTGCATCGTTCTCATTCCGTACCACCTTCATGGTCACTTCCCCTACCTCTTCATATCTTTAATCATTCTTGAGGCAGATTGTGGTGCTTAAGTGAAAAATTAAGAAAAACGTACTAATTGCAACATAAAAACTAACTTAATCAGTTTTAATGTGAAAACATGTCGACGAAAGAAGAGAAGCAGTGGGCCGCTAGGGTGGAGAAAAGAAGAGCTGCTCAGGAAGCAGCAAGCATCAACCTCTCAGCAAGCGAATGCTAAACGTATAGAGAAAGAGGATGAAAACTATAAGTCAAGTGTATTCACTGCACGCTATTGTGCAGTGCACCATTACTGATATAATACAATATAATATAATATAATATAATATAACATAGGGGGCATGGTGGCACAGTGGGTAGAGCTCCTGCCTTGCAGTAAGGAGACCCGGGTTCACTTCCCGGGTCCTCCCTGTGTGGAGTTTGCATGTTCTCCCTGTGTCTGTGTGGGTTTCCTCCGGGTACTCTGGTTTCCTCCCACCATCCAAAGCCATGTAGGTTATTGGCAATGCTAAATTGTCCCTAGTGTGGGTACGTATGTGCCCTGCGGTGGGCTGGTGCCCTGCCCTGGGTTTGTTTCCTGCCTTGCGCCCTGTGTTGGCTGGGATTGGATTCAGATGAACCCTGTGACCCTGTAGTTAGGATATAATGGGTTGGATAATGGATGGATGGATAATACAATTAGACTTACAGAATTCAAAGGCAATATATAGCAAAAGTGGAAGAAAAGCGGTGGGGTTGGTGGGTGTAAGAGGTGGAGTTTGGAGGTTGTTGGTTGTAAATTTCCTTTTTTTTTAGTATTTGGATATTCTTCATTTTTAGCCAGCATCTCCAAGTGTCAGTTTTCAATTGATAGCCACAATTCAGCTCTCAGGCACAAGTATTTGCCTTGAATCTCTCTCTCTCTCTCTCTCTCTCTCTCTCTCTCTCTATATATATATATATATATATATATATATATATATATATACTATATATATATATATATGTATATACTGTATATATAGTATATATGCATAGACATAGACAGATCTTCAGATCTTTAGCTTTCCAAAGCCTTTTCAAACTGGCATGGCTGCTTTTTTTATTTGTATTTTTAAACTTGTGTCCCTGGGACATAAAGGACTGTATTACATTAATTTCTCGTGTTCTCTTCTGGTCATTCAAGCTTAGAATGGCCTCTGCTCAAGGCATAGTCATTTCCCATCAGTCATATTCATTTGCTAGACTCACAGTGGATGTATTTTGTCTCTTTGTGTACAGAACATGTATGACTTACACCATATGCAAAGCCACAAGCAGAATAGTGGCCCAATGAAAGATGTCAAAGCGTCCTTTTTCTTTTAACATTTGAGCTTCTCGTGTATTCCTATGAATTTTAACTAACACCACGTAATATGCTTTTATAGTAACTGGAAACTGAAATGTGTCATTTTTATAAGGTATATTTTTAACACAAAATACAAATTTTGCAGGTTTTTGAATTTACTATATGATCAAAAGGTGTTATTACTATACTAATGGATCGGAATAATATTGAATCTTTATTGATTAAAAAAATGTATATATTTTTCAAGGAAATTACAGTAGTATACTGAAAGATGAATTCCATCTTCCTGAAAGGCTTCTCCAGTAAATGAAGTTTTGGTGGCTCTCCAGGTTTGTTATCAAAGATAATGTCACACTCCTCGTCACTATTCCTCAGTACTACACCTTCGGAAAGGTAATAAATCAGCACCATTAATCCTGTTATGACAAAAATGATCCTCTGTATTCAAATGAATGAAATGAACATCATTGCCAACATTTTATTTAAATTATTGCGTCTTTGCATCTTTTAAATCTCAATAAATATATACAGTATACAGTATATATTAATAGATTTTACATATGTACATATCTAGATATGGATAGTGCATGTATTCTCTTCTTATGTTTCTGTAATGGTGCTTATTGTAAAAACAAAACATAGTATTAGAAAAAATGATGTATACTGTATATAAAAGTACAAGGGAGAGATCATAAAGTTTTGGTGACCATCCAGTGCCCCATTTAATGTAAAATAAAAATTGTGAATCAAAGATTGAAAGTGCCACCCTTCTCAGGCCATGGGGGTTTGCTTCCTTGCTGTGGAGCTCAGTATTCTTCTCTCACTGGTTCACAATGCTGCCTACTTCTGGCGGCGTGGTTATTTAAATTGCCCACAGTGGGGAAAAAATGGGAGGTTCAGAGCCAAGCTGGAGGTGATGTCAGTGGGCTTCACTTTCTGGGCTGCAGGCAAAAGAACAGAGGAAGCTAGCAAACGAGTGTCCCCAGGCACTGGTGCCTGTGTTCTTATCTCCAAAATACCATAAGGGTGTTCCCTGATTAACTTGCATGTGATGGTATGAAAAAAAATATGTATATATTGTGGTAAAAATAGGACAGATAACAAGAAAAAGGTTTGGGGATGGCCACCCTGTATACTGGAAAATCAGCAAAATAAAAGACACACGTCTTTACAGATCGGAGTTCACAACTGAAATGAATTAACAAGATGAGTCTGTTCTATAAATATGGTGGATAGAAGGAAGAGGTGGAGTTAGGGCAGCTGGAACAGGAACTGATGTGGCAGGAATGTTAATTCTGGGTACCGGAAGGGATGTCATCAGGGTTGACTGGAAATGATGTTAGTGGGTGGTTCAGTAGTGATATCACTGAGAGGCAGGGCCTTTGGCTGAACTGCAGGGAAACAAGAGAAGAGAGGATCAGTTGCGAGAACCAACCCCCAGTCTGGCAGATAAATAACACCATTTTAGCCTGTAAACTGTTCCCTATGCATGTATGTATATAGTAATGTAAATGACCAGAGAGTGCTAGGGTGCTGAGGCACTAAGGCAGAAGTCCCAAATAATTGAACAAAAGTCTGGATTCAAAAGGGATAAGAAAATGAGGAACCAAAGGCCTTAAATAATTGACATCCTTAACAATGAGAAGATCTGTCCTATAGTGGATCACGGTCCAGAAGGTCCAGAATGAACCCTGATTTCCAGTTGGAGGTCGGCTTATATAGAAGCTGAGATGGAGGGGGTGGGGCCACAACCCATAAAGTGGAAATGATGTCAGAATTAGCCTCTGAAATCTGCCTCCATTATAGCATTTTAAGGGCAAGCAAAACTTTAGTAATTAAAGGCCCTGTGCCACCATTATCCTTCTCATGTTCCTTACCTGCTCACATATATATATATATATATATATATATATACAGTAATCCCTCTTCGATCGCGGGGGTTGCGTTCCAGAACCCCCCGCGACAAATGAAAATCTGCGAAGTGGAAACCATATGTTTGTATGGTTAATTTTATATATTTTAAGCCCTTATAAACTCTCCCACACTGTTAACATTATTACAGCCCTCTAGACATGAAATAACACCCTTTAGTCAAAAGTTTAAACTGTGCCCCATGATAAGACAGAGATGACAGTTCTTTCTCACAATTAAAAGAATGCAAATATATCTTCTCTTCAAAGGAATGCGTGTCAGGAGGAGAGGCAGAGAACAAAAGAAAAGCAAACAATCAAAAAATCAATACATGCTTTTGGGCTTTTAAGTATGCCGAAGCACCGCGATAAAGTGGCATTTTTTAGAGGAGTGTCCGTATCCTCTAGGCAAACAGCCCCTCTGCCCTCTGTCAGGCGCAGAGAACGTCAGAGAGCATGAGAGAAACAGAGAAAAGCAAACAATCAAGCGGGAAGCATATTGTATATTATTGAAGAGTTTTATTTAATACGTAATACATGCTCCAATTGGGTAGCTTCTAAGCCATCCCCCATTAGCGTCCCTTGTATGAAATCAACTGGGCAAAGCAACTGAGGAAGCATGTACAATAAATTAAAAGACCCATTGTCTGCAGAAATCCACGAACCAGTGAAAAATCCGTGATATATATTTAGATATGCTTACATTTAAAATCCGCGATGGAGTGAAGCCGCGAATGTCGAAGTGTGTTATAGCGGGGATCACTGTATATATATAGGGATCTCTATTAGCTTTTCATCTTTATATATATATATATACTGTATATATATATATATATATATATATATATTATCAGGACTTCCCCCTGCTCGCTTCGCTCACCATCCCCCCTTGCCTGCGCTAAGCGCCAGCCACTTCGCGTCTCTGCTGTTCGTGTTGTGAGGAGGAGGCTGAATGCAACCCAAAGAGACATGGTCGCTCCTCCGAAACTCCCTCTTAAACAGTGATACAATGGGGAACAAATACAGTTTTTTTTATCTCCTCTTTGCTCGATCAGCTGCTGGATAGTGCTGCTGCTGCCATCAACGCCGCTGCTGCTTGATGTGCATCTCGAACATTTAAAAGCCTGTACAGCAGCTGTCTTTTTCATCTACTCTTTGTCTTTTATTTCCGGCCCCAGGCGTGGTTAAATCTGTTGGCACAAAATCTCATCTCGCGGGATGTGAGTTATTGATATTTTAGTTTAGAATTTAAAAATGAAATAAGAATCTTAAAAATCTAATAACATCACGTTAAAGTTTGATAAATACTAAAAAGAATTATACCAAACATATATATATATAGGTTTTAAAATAAGCTTTAAAGCATGACAGAAAAAGTGACATATAAACGTCACATAAAATCATTGCACAAATTCTTTGCTCTTTTAGGCTTAGGATTTATATATATTATATATATATATATATATATATATATATATATATATATATATATATATATATATATATATATATATATATATATAGATACTGCATATATATATATATATATATATATATATACACATTAAATACTGAATGGTTTTCAGGACTTACAGGCAGAAAAGGGCAAAGACGCAAGCAGTGGCACAAACACTTTACAGTATATCATCATTCCAATAAAGAGTGAGGAGCAGTGGCAATGCTGTGCCTGGTTTATGTGCTGGATGCTTGGTGGGCCAGGGACACCCAAGAAGGGGGAAGAAAGAAGAATAATCTGGGAAGGAAATGTCTGATAATGAGTGCGATCCCTAGCCTTCTGGCACATTGCAGCTCAAATCAGTTTTCACCTGTGACCTGAAGAATGGCAGACACATTATGCGGTTCCTTTTTATTCCAGGTATGAGACTGGCAGTTTTAAGCATCTAACATTCAAAAATGCCAGGGCTCTAAACTGCCTGACCTGAGCTACCCTCCATGCACTGGTGCCTTTAATAAGACAGTACAGCCATTTAAATGTGTTTTACACTTCAATGTTAGAAGGAAAGTTGGTGCTCCCTAGTGGCTACATCAGGGCATTTGAGTAATCCAGAAGCATTCTAAAAACAATGTGCGTTTGTGTATTTGTGGGTGACTTACACCTACTTACATGAGCACTGTAAACTTTTCATATATCACACTTTATTTCTGCATATATCAATTCTTTTTTTTTTCCTCCCTTTCTGTATATGCTAAAGGCAGACCTGCCACTTAGTCTTTGTAAAAACGCCACCGGCTTATTGTGTGCTTTATAAATTACCCAGACAAGCCTTCTAATGGGTCTGTGTTTGCAAACAAAGCCTTTGATTTGCTGGGCCTGTCAGGAAGGAATGATTTAGATTACTAAAATGCACAGCAGCAACCCTGGCAAATTATGGCCTGACATAAGCCATCTTAATTGGTCATTGCAAAATTAAAACAGGAAGTGCTACGGGTGAAAAAGAAAAATTGTTAGCAATTTAACTGTCTAGGACCCTTAATGAAAGATGGCACCACATCCCATAGCCAGCCCTGCCTTGTGTTGTTTTGGCTAAAGCAAGTCTAATCTTAGAAAGTGGCCTTTAACACTGTGTACAGGACTGCCCTTGAGCACTAACAGTTTTACTTTATTAATCCGCTAAAATGTTGCTTAACAGATGTCTAAAGTATACAAAGCAACTGTAAATTGGAGGTTTTAAATCATATGGTTGTATGATGGGCCATAAAGAATTGATCAATATTGAGATGATGTCATTGTGGCATGCATCATGTGCCACCGCGCTCCATTTTGACAAACATTGCAGGTACAATTTCCATCAAATAATTCATGACTTCAGTGGCACTTGCTGTATTTCACAAGTGCTGATAACATTCTGATAATAAATCTCAAAGTAAGAAAATGAAAAATGGACTTGCTGCTATCTCAGTGCTCTGCTCCTGTTCTGCCTGCTGTCTCTGTCGTATTGGAACTACATAAGTAAAGAAGAATGTTTATCCAGATGCTTAAGTGAGAGCATAGTGTTTACAATTATAAAAGCAAAATCAGGGCAACCCTATTCTAGGCCATCAAAAGATCACTATGCTGAGAAAGTATTTTATTCTGACAGAACTGGGAGCTGTATTTCATTTTAATATACCCATGCATTACAAACCCTTTAGTTGTGTGGAGTCTGGAGGGCCTGAAACCAGTCCCAGCATTCAGGAACCACCCAGGAACCAACCTGTATGGCATGACAGCCTCTAATGATAACAGTATGTCAATAAATAACAAATAATGAATATATATATATAATATAATTTTGACTCACCCTGTATATGGGCCATGGGTATAGGGCATGGAAGCTCCACCCTGTAGGGGCCCGTGGTCGCCGCCAGGGGGCGCCTCAATGCCTTGGGGACCTGTTACCCCAGCACTTCCGCCACACCAGGAAGTGCTGGGGGGAAGATTTAGGACGGCGCCCGGAGAGCAGCCGGGAGGACAGTCGGTACTTCCGCCACGCTGGGGCGTGGCCAGAGGAGGAATGCCGGGAACACCTGGTGCTAATCCGGGAACCATATAAAAGGAGCCGTCTCCATTCATTCAGCGCTAGAGTCGGGAGGTGGAAGGACGAAGCTCAGGAGAGCTGTGGAGGCGGCCCGAAGAAAAGGCATTGTGGCCAGGACTGTGTGTGATTGGGGTAATTGTGCACGTGACTGGGGTCTGAGTGACCAGTAATTGTAAATATTGTGTAAATAAACGTGTGGTGGTGTTTTAACAACATGTCCGCCTGTCTGTGTCCGTGCCGGGTTCACAATATATATATATATATATATATATATATCTATACTAATAAAAGGCAAAGCCCTCACTCACTCACTCACTCACTCACTCACTCACTCACTCATCACTAATTCTCCAACTTCCCGTGTAGGTGGAAGGCTGAAATTTGGCAGACTCATTCCTTACAGCTTACTTACAAAAGTTGGGCAGGTTTCATTTTCAAATTCTACGCCTAATGGTCATAACTGGAAGGTTTTTTTCTCCATTAACTGTAATGGAGTTGAGCTGGAATGACGTGGGGGGGCGGAGTTTTGTGTGACATCATCACGCCTCCCACGTAATCACGTGAACTGACTGTCAACGCAGTGCGTAGAAAACCAGGAAGACCTCCAAAAAGCGCTGAAGAAAACATGCATTTTATAATTGAGAAGGCAGCGAAACAATAAGAAGTGAGCGAGTGACATATACTACCATATTCATGAGTGTTGCCAGCTCGGAAAGGGGAGCTTTTGCCAATGCATGATTTCCTGGTACACGGATTACATTGATCAGCGCATCACGATTCATTTTACCCTCGCACCACCTTAGTTTGAGAAGAAGTATGAAAAAATATGAGGTTAACACAGAAAAACAGATCACCAATTCAAGCTTTATGAATAATCGATTCGCCATCAATAATTGTTTTGGTAAAGCCATCCTCCTTCCATTTTATAATTTTTCCGCCACTAGCCATAATTAAATGAACGGTAAAAAAGTAAGAGCAAAGCGAGGGTGACTTATTTAGGCAGGCATATATATGACAGCAACACTCATGACAATGTCAATCATGTTACGTTATTATTAAAATGTTTCCTTTTCTTTTTCATTACTTCTTTAACACACTACTTCTCCGCTGCGAGGCGCGGGTATTTTGCTATATATATATATATTTATGAATGACCTCCAAAGAGCGCTGAGACTTTTGATATCATGAACGTGTCTGCAAACTGGGGTCTCCTGCCCAGCAAAAGTCGAGCAGCCAGCGCGCGCATAACTGTGCCGGCCTTTGAGACGCTGACTGCGCTTCTGCCTTAAGTCAAAGTGAGCACTTTTATTTTTTTTCATCCTCCCCCTGCGCTATAGCCCAGACAAGTGCAAACACGGGACCCCTTTTCTACACCACGGCAAAATAATATTAAGGCGATTCACACTTTCTTTTGCACGTATACGATTATCAGGTCCTCACCTCGAATTATGAAGACACGCACACGAGTGCAGGACTGACAGTGCCATCACAGCTGATTAATGGCAGGGACGTCTCACCAGTCTACACAAGACCCACCGCGACTGTCCCCAAAAGGCGATCATAACGTCAGCGAACACATCTCTCTATACTATATAAAAGAAAAGGGCAACTTTCCTTTCTTTACACCTTTTTTCCTTTTATCCCAAACCAAAGCCTTTCTCTCTTAACACTGCAGAGGACACAAAACTAATTTTCTTTAAATGCCGGTAAGGCACATTACCAGAGGAACAAATTTGAACGTTCACATAGAATATGTAATTTCAATGTACCTGTACTTCTTAAAACGTTAATGTTTTACTGTTTAATAACTTATAGACTATAATTTATTATTTTTCTCTTGCACTCAGTGACCAAACCTATACACACACATATAGACACATACAAACATACACACAAGTATATGTATGTGTATATATATATACACACACACACATACATACATACATACATACATACATACACACATATATATAATTTGTGTGTGTGTATGTATGTATGTGTGTATATATGATGTACATAGGTATGTATGTATATGTGTATATGTAGATATGTATATAGATATGTAGATATGAAGATATGTATGTGTATATATGTATATATATATATATGTATGTATGTATGTATGTATGTATGTATGTATGTATTGTGAACTTTGCCCGGACACAGACAGGCGGACATGTTGTCTTAAAACCACCACACGTTTATTAAACACAATATTTACAATATTGGTCACTCAGACCCAATTCAATGGTCACTCAGACCCAGTTCAAAAGTGCACAATACCCCAAATAACACAGTCCTGGCCACAATGCCTTGTCTTCGGGCCGCCTCCACAGCTCCTCTTGCCTCGTCCTCCTTCCACCCGACTCTAGCCTCGAATAAATGGAGACGGCCCCTTTTATAGAGGACCCGGATGAGCCCCAGGTGTTCCCGGCAATCTTCTGTTGGCCACGCCCCAGTGTGGCGGAAGTGCCGGCTGTCCTCCCGGCTGCTCTCCGGGCGCCGTCATAAATCTTACCCCCAGCACTTCCTGGTGTGGCGGAAATGCTGGGGTAACAGGTCCCCAAGGCACTGGGGTGCCTCCTGGCGGTGACCACGGGCCCCTACAGGTAAAGGCTTCCATGCCCTTGACCCGTGGCCCCAAAGCAACCCGGAAGGCAAACCCCCGTGATCCAGGCAGGGCTCTGACCCTCTTCCGGTCCCTCCTGGCGTCCCGGCCGGGTCATGGCCCCTGGCATCCCTGACAGTGCCCCACAGCCAGCGAAGACCACTCGTGGGTAAGAGCGACCCGTCCCGCGAGGGCAGCAGAGCCCCGAAACGGGTCCCACTCGAGGATAGCCGGGGTCCGGCCCGCACTCCTAGCAGGGACAGGGGCGGAAACACAATCTGAGCACCAACCCATGGTGCATCCCTGCGCCTCGCACAGGTTGTGCTCCCCCCTTTTACCGGCACCCCGGGGCCTCCTCGGTCGGCACCCCCTCCGGGACCTCCACGCCCCTTTGTTCCGAGCCACTGGTTCCCCCGTAGGCTCCTCCAGCTGTGAGCGCACCTGCGCACCGGCAGAGAGATCATTCTGCAGACGGCCCGACATCAGAGGGCTGTTCCGCCACGAAGGGGTTCCTTCAACTCGCCCGAGGTCCGTCCCTACAAAAGAGAATACAGGGCAGAACCGCTGCCAAAGCACCCAGCTCGTGCCACGCACGGGCAGCGTTCCCCTCCAACCGGCACCCGGCACTTGCCTGATCGGCACCCTCTCCGCGGCTTCCGTGTCCTCTCGATAGTGGAACTGTCGGCACCGCCTGCTCTCTCACCGCCGGCCTCAGGGATTCCCTCTGCTCCCTCAGAGGGCGGCCAGCCGTACGCGTGCACCCAGCAACGCGTCTCACTGTATTGGAGGAGGCGGCACCCAGCCGCTTAATCCTCCCTTCACTTTCGGACGCCTTGACGATATGCGACTCCGTATTAACCAACACGAGCCCCTTTCCCGTCTGCGTCCGCAACATATCGGAGGAATCGGCACCCAGCCTCTTATTCCTCCGTTCACTCTGGGACGCCATGATGGTTTGAGACTCCTTATGGAAAAGAAGGCGCCTCTTTCCCGTCTGCGTCCCTATAGTGCGGGCAAGACCGCAGCCGACTCGGGCGAGGGCGCTAGGACCCGGGGCACTTAGCAGCCCGTGTCCAGTCAGCGTCCTCTCGGACTCCCCCCTCGCCGCGCATACAGCCCGCGGCGCCGCACCTCCTGTCGGAGGGCTGTTTACTCGGAACTGATCGTTATCATCACAGCCTTTTTCAACAGACCCTCCCGTATGCTGTACGGAGTCGGCTGAACTCACCGTCTCCGCTGTACCTCTCCGGCTGGAGATTCCAGCGTCGCGCCGTCCCGTTGTTGATCGAAACGTTCTCAGCGCCGCGAGCGCCTTCCTCTCCAGTTCCAGCACCTCAGCCCGGAGGGCACATAGCATCTGTAACACACGCTGCTCTGCGGGCTGAAGGGACGCCTCCAGCTCCGCCAAAGCAGCCGGCAAAGACAGGAAGTTAACCGACGCGGAGCCTACCTGTCTTTCAGCCTCCAACGCCGCCACTCCCTGTGGGCCTTCTCCTCCAGCCCAATCGGGTCTCCCCCCTGCCCGTGATGGACATTCCTTGGTCCCACCTCTCTGCAGTCATCGGCGGGCACACAAGACACACCGTCCAATCGCGTGCCTGTCAGGGGGAGGGACTTCTGGTCCGGCCATCTTGGCTCCCCTTCTGCGGTGTCGACGTGCCTGCCGGCAGCCTTGCTGTTGCCAGCACCTCTCGAGCTGCAGCGTCTCCTCCTCCGCAGTCCTCGCGGCTGCCGCTGTGCTGCCGGAGCCCCGCAGACCAGCATGCGCCTGCCACTGACGTGGATCCGGGAAGTCCCTGTCTGCAATAAAGAAAACACGCCGGCCCCATGGGCCGGCTGCCGCTAGGCAGGGAACTCACCTCCCCGGACTCGTCAAACCGAGGACACCTCCTCGGCGTGGCCTTTCTTGACGCCATGCCGTCCCGGGCGCCTCCAGCAACGGCGCGCTCGTTGGAGACCGCTGCACTCGTTGTAGGCACGCCGCCCTCCCGCATCAGGGAATAACGGCCCTCCTGCGGACCCCTGGCGGTCCGTGGGGTTCCTTTACCCCGCGGGGCTGTGTGCACGCAGCCCCGATGCGTGCGTGGGGTCCCCTGCTGCGCCGGGCTGTCCACAACAAATTTGTGATATACAGGTCCCCGCCTTGAAACAGGCGGAGCATCCTGCCGACTACGCCAGATGTGAACTTTGCCCGGACACAGACAGGTGGACATGTTGTCTTAAAACCACCACACGTTTATTAAACACAATATTTACAATATTGGTCACTCAGACCCAATTCAATGGTCACTCAGACCCAGTTCAAAAGTGCACAATACCCCAAATAACACAGTCCTGGCCACAATGCCTTGTCTTCGGGCCGCCTCCACAGCTCCTCTTGCCTCGTCCTCCTTCCACCCGACTCTAGCCTCGAATAAATGGAGACGGCCCCTTTTATAGAGGACCCGGATGAGCCCCAGGTGTTCCCGGCAATCTTCTGTTGGCCACGCCCCAGTGTGGCGGAAGTGCCGGCTGTCCTCCCGGCTGCTCTCCGGGCGCCGTCATAAATCTTCCCCCCAGCACTTCCTGGTGTGGCGGAAGTGCTGGGGTAACAGGTCCCCAAGGCACTGGGGTGCCTCCTGGCGGTGACCACGGGCCCCTACAGGTAAAGGCTTTCATGCCCTTGACCCGTGGCCCCCAAAGCAACCCGGAAGGCAAACCCCACGTGATCCAGGCAGGGCTCTGACCCTCTTTCGGTCCCTCCTGGCGTCCCGGCCGGGTCATGGCCCCTGGCATCCCTGACAGTATGTATGTATGTGTGTGTGTGTGTGTGTGTGTGTGTGTGTGTGTGTATATATGACAGCAGCAATCCAAGCTGTGAGAAAACAGTAAAAGGAGGCGTGTCAGACGTCGTGGTACATTTTCTGATGCAGCTGCGAAAACAACTTCGTGCCGCTGCCGCCAAATACACAAAACAATTACTTTGACAATCATGTTACATTATTTTTAAAATGTTTCCTTTTCTTTTTCATAACTTCTTTAACACATGACATCGCAGTGAAGCGCGGGTATTTTGCTATATATATATATATCACAGCGACACTCATAACAGTGACAAAACAATTACATTGACAATCATGTTATGTTATTTTCAAAATGTTTCCTTTTCTTTCTCTTTTCTTCTTTAACACACTACTTCTCCGCTGCCAAGCGCAGGTATATATATATATAGATAGATAGAGATATATATATATAGATAGATATCAGAACAACATATATATATATATAGATACATAGATATATATATATATAGATACATAGATATATATATATATATATAGATAGATATGAGAACAACACTCATATCAATGACAAAACAATTACATTAACAACCATGTTACGTTATTTTTAAAATTTTTCCTTTTCTTTTTCGTACCTTCTTTAACACACTACTTCTCGCCAAGGCTGGTATTCTGCTATATATATATATATATATATATATATATATATATATATACTCACCTAAAGGATTATTAGGAACAGCATACTAATACGTGTTTGACCCCCTTTCGCCTTCAGAACTGCCTTAATTCTACGTGGCATTGATTCAACAAGGTGCTGAAAGCATTCTTCAGAAATGTTGGCCCATATTGATAGGATAGCATCTTGCAGTTGATGGAGATTTGTGGGATACACATCCAGGGCACGAAGCTCCCATTCCACCACATCCCAAAAGATGCTCTATTGGGTTGAGATCTGGTGACTGTGGGGGCCATTTTAGGACAGTGAACTCATTGTCATGTTCAAGAAACCAATTTGAAATGATTCGAGCTTTGTGACATGGTGCATTGTCCTGCTGGAAGTAGCCATCAGAGGATGGGTACATGGTGATCATGAAGGGATGGACATGGTCAGAAACAATGCTCAGGTAGCCTGTGGCATTTAAACGATGCCCAATTGGCACTAAGGGGCCTAAAGTGTGCCAAGAAAACATCCCCCACACCATTACACCACCACCACCATTCTGCACAGTGGTAACAAGGCATGATGGATCCATGTTCTCATTCTGTTTACATCAAATTCTGACTCTACCATTTGAATGTCTCAACAGAAATCGAGACTCATCAGACCAGGCAACATTTTTCCAGTCTTCAACTGTCCAATTTTGGTGAGCTTGTGCAAATTGTAGCCTCTTTTTCCTATTTGTAGTGGAGATGAGTGGTACCCGGTGGGGTCTTCTGCTGTTGTAGCCCATCCGCCTCAAGGTTGTGCGTGTTGTGGCTTCACAAATGCTTTGCTGCATACCTCGGGTTGTAACAAGTGGTTATTTCAGTCAAAGATGCTCTTCTATCAGCTTGAATCAGTCGGCCCATTCTCCTCTGACCTCTAGCATCAACAAGGCATTTTTGCCCACAGGACTGCCGCATACTGGATGTTTTTCCCTTTTCACACCATTCTTTGTAAACCCTAGAAATGGTTGTGCGTGAAAATCCCAGTAACTGAGCAGATTGTGAAATACTCAGACCGGCCCGTCTGGCACCAACAACCATGCCACGCTCAAAATTGCTTAAATCACCTTTCTTTCCCATTCTGACATTCAGTTTGGAGTTCAGGAGATTGTCTTGACCAGGACCACACCCCTAAATGCATTGAAGCAACTGCCATGTGATTGGTTGATTAGATAATTGCATTAATGAGAAATTGAACAGGTGTTCCTAATAATCCTTTAGGTGAGTGTATATATATATGGACAGGCATCCCTGTAAGAAGTCTGGAAGATCCAAGCCAAGGATGTCACACCCGGACAAGGCTGCCCTAATGGGTGGATGGACATCGCAGCCAGAGGAGATGGTTTCTTACCCAGGACTGAAGCCCCAAACAAATAGATAGGCATCCCAACCAGACATGTGCTCAATACCTTCCCTGGTCAGGATAAAAGAGGACAGGGAAGGACTTGTCTCTGAAGGGTATTTATTCCCACCTGGCGCTAGATGGCAGCAGCCCTTCATATCGGCACCTATTCAGGAGCCAGCAAGGGATGCCGGGAGTTGTAGTCTGGTAGCACAGCCATGGTGGGGTCCATGGGTACCACAAGAGGGCGCTGCAGGGACATGCACTCCCTACTATATTAGACTTCCGTATGACCCGGAAGTACTTCCAATGGGCAGCAGTTCTAGCACTGGAATAAGAGCGACTGCACCCCCTTGTCCAGATGAGTCAGAGCTGGGAGGAAGGAAGGCAACACTTGACTGGAGGAGAGGAGTGCAGTGGTGAGAGGAGAGGAATTGTGAGGTGATTCTGAGAGAAATTACTTTGTTACTTTTGGAGGTACAGTATTGTGTTGAATAAACACCCTTTTATTTGATCCTGGGACTGCATTTGTGTCTTCGTGTTTGGGTCTTGATAGCACCCCATTTACAACACCATATATATATTTATACAGCATATATGAATATTCATATATATGTATACAGTATATACAGTATATGTATATTGTATACATAGAGTATATATATATATATATATATATATATATATATATATATATATATACAAGGTTAGTCAAAATTATGTTAACACTAATGGTACTTGTATGTATATACTTACAATTTTTGTGGACATTTTATGTGCCACATACGGTACATGTGCTGAACAGGATGGCGAACAGGTTGTGACTTTCCTGTAAATCATCTTTCACATATGAAGTATGTTTTGTGAATAAATTGTTTCCGCCATTCAAATATTAAAATAATTTTGACTCACCTTGTATATATATATATATATATATATATAAATACTGTATGCATACAGAGAGAGATTCACTCCACTTCTTATTGTTATATAACATTGATTCACTGAGAAAAATTTTCATATTTTCAGACTCTAAATGTTTATGCAGAAATACTGTAATAGTAAATAGTAATGATAATAGTAGTAAACCTTATAATATTTGCATGTACAAACATACATAAGATGATTAAGCAAAATTATAACAATATGAAGTCCACTTAAGATATGAGATATGGTTTGTTGAAAACAAAGGCAACGAAAAAGCTCCAGAAACTCTGAGACTTACAGTTGTCACATTTCAGAAAACCCAGGCCTACTGGCTGCCACCCTACCACCACCATCCCAGTTATTCTGCTGTAACAAGAATGGCAACAGATTGTACTCTGTCTATCCATTATCTAACCTGCTGGTCCAGTTTATTCTGAGAGCATCTGGCATAAGGCATAAACCAAAATTGGATGGAGGGATAGTCTCCAGCAGGGCAGATCCATTCACCTACCCAGAAATGCCAGCTGGCTTAACCTGCTCATTTTTCCAATATGAGAAGAAATGTAGAGTATGTTGAGAACAGCTCGTAAGACATTAAGACATGGAGAGAATGAGCAAACTAAAGAGTCTGAGGGATCAAGGCAGCAGCACTAAACACTCTACCTAATCCTCCATTCTCCCCCTGCACTTTTTGTATTAAACTAAGCAAAAGAACATGGACTTAAATTACATTATTTATGCATTACATTCCTTAGAGTACATCAATTATATCACCTTGATATTCTTATTATAAGTTCGGATCACCGGCAAAAAAGTATTTCCCTTTATTTGCTAAAATAGCTAACTTAAAGACTATTTTTTGTTTACAAGGTCATCTTATTGTCTGACTCAAGAGCAGAACATCGTTTTTCCTTTGAGCAAAAAATAAAAAAAACAATGTCAGATGGTGACAGAAAATATAAAATGAATACAGATACTTGACTGCCCTGACATCACATGTTGACCTGTGTGTGCATTTGCACAGACACAACACCAGTAGCATAGAAATGACACTAATGTGATATATAGTACTGGTTGAATCATCGCAATGCAACTCTGAATGGCAAACTTTGAGAAAAGAACAATTGCAGCTTATCTGAACAATTTAGTTTTATCTACCTGTTGAATACTTTTATCTGTGTTAAGTAATAGAGTACAATGGAGCTACTCTTTATGAAGAATCCCCAGGGATCTTTTATGACCACAGGGAGCCAGAACCTCAGTTTTATATCTCATCTGAAGGACAACGCTATTTTTACAGCAGAGTGTCACTGTCACTGCACTGGAGCATTGGGATCCACATTCAGACCACAGGGTAAGCACCCCATGCATGTCTCTCCAGCAGCAACCTAAGGTTTTCCTGGTTGGTCTCCCATCCAAGAACTAGCTGGGCCCGAACATGCTTAGCTTCAGTCAGATGACCTCTTCCAAAGTGCATGTAATATCGCTGCCGGCCATATCTAAATGTACATCCATATTGTCAAAGGCAGCAGTTAACATTTTATCAGATTGTATATTGATTTAAAATGAAAATATTATCTTTGAAACTACACCCATTTTTTCTTAAAAATATCCTGAGGTTTTGCGTTAGTAGAGACCCTCCCCAATGGGATGACACTCAGAAGCACGACTGCCACGTCTTTTAAAGGTTGCTTGTCAATTGATGAGGCAACTGCAGGTTTGCAGCACCACAGAAACAAATACAAGCTGACCACTGCAACATGTAAAGTGCCGGTCACCAGATGGTTGATGCAGGGGACATTATAACTTGCCCACTAACCTGGCCCTGACCCTGTCTGTTTTCTGTGTCTGTGTATAGTAGAACGGGAAATTCCGCTACAATAAATAACCTTGCTGTTGTTTCAAGTTGAATAAAGCTGGTTGTAATAATGTACTGAGACTCAGCATAGTCTTTGGGATGCAAGACACCAACTCACGCATCACAAAATATAATATACTAGCCAACCCGCGGCATAGCATACGCCACATATAATTATTTATTGACGAGTGAACACTTCCTGAAAGACACAGTTGTCCAAATGGGGAGGGTTTGAGGATACAACTGTCAGTGAATGAAAAGATGGAACATACAATTGTCCGTGACTGAAAACAGGTTTTGGCAGATACAGGCATATCATTTTTGAAAGTTTGGCCCTGTGCCTTATTAATTGTCATTGCAAACGGCAATCTAACAGGAAATTGTCTGCGTGTAAACGTAAAAGGCAAATTTGAATCTGATGGGATCAGTGAAATCCGGGGAAATAAGGACAGTTTGTGAGGTAGCAGATGTGATAGTCTTACACTCCAGTACATTGCGGTGAATGCTGTTAACAGAAGGTCTAGTGCCATTACAGAGACAGATTCCTCAACCATGTGCAAATCCATTGAACACAAACGTTTGTCTGAAGCCACGCTGATGTGACGTCACCTTACCACTATCCTCTTACTGAAAAACATTTACAAACGCATTTCACAACGGAATTTCAATGCAACATTTGCTCAAAAACCTTCACGCTCCAGAAATATCTCAAAGCACATTTAAACACACACTGCGCTGAACAAACGCATTCCACACAGGTCTTTCAATGCACTATTTGATTGAAAACATTCCGACTGCAGAGATATCTCAACGCACATTTAAAATCACACTCCACTGCACGAATTATGCAATGTGAACATTGCCAGCAATGCTTTAAAACAATGCTCTCAAGAAGCACTTACAAACTCATTCCAATTCCTTTCAGTGTCAACTAGCAAACCCCATGCACAGTCATTGCATTCAGTTTTACGCTGCTTTTCAAGAAGATACCGCCATTCCCATCCAAGAACATAACATTGGCCTACCTACCGTAGTATGTACAATACTTCTTGTAATGCTCTTCATTGGCCATCAGAGGAGTTGGTGGGCCTGGCCCTGTCATGCGTATCCCATGGTCTTACAGTTGGTGGGCTCTGTGAATTGGCGGGCGTGGCTCTCTTTCTTACGTGCGGTGAAAAGTCAACGTGCCCTTAGTGAATGGCAGGCGGAGCTCTGTCGTGCATTCCCTGTGATGGGGGAGGAGGGTTAGAGTTGGCGGACGGGGCTCTTTGAGTTGGCGGTCGTAGCTCTCTGTCTTGCGTGCGGTGAAAAGTCAATGTGGCTCAGAGGTTCATGTGGACTTTTGCACAGACGAAAGCGACTGAGGCTGTGTTTGTTGAGTTGTTGCGTGCGGGCACATGAGCAGGCAGTGCACATACCTCAAGAGCGACGCTAGACGCGGGAGAATGGTTACAGTTGGCGTGCGTGGCTCTGTCGTGCGTATCCCATGACGCGGTAGGAGGGTTAGAGTTGGCGGGCGGGGCTCTGTTGAGCGTATCCCATGGTCTTAGAGTTGGCGTCCGGGGCTCTGTGAGTTGGCGGGCGTGGCTCTCTGTCTTGTTTTCACCGTCTTGCGTGCCCTTAGTAAATTATATATATAGATAATTGTTTGATGAAGTTTAATGATATCTTATATAGTTTTATAAGTACCTCTCATGGAAAGCAGAGATGACTGGGAGAAGATCTGTCGGCTTGTCTGGGAGCATCTGGGAATTGTCCAAGTGGTGCTGGAAGAAGGTGCTGATGATAGGGAGATCATCATTAAATGCAGAGAACATTATAACTTGGCCACTGACCTGGCCCCAACCCTGCATGCTTGCTGTATCTGTGTATAGTAGAATGGGAGATCCTGTTACAATTAACAAACTTGCAGTTCCTGTATCGAGTCAGCCTCGTCTTAGAGGTGCAAGACACCAACTCACGCATCACAAAAGAAAGAAAGAAAGAAAGAAAGAAATAAAGAAAGTTATAAACCTAAATTGAAGTAAGTGGCTTCAAAACAATGGGTGAGGTGCATGGATGTTAGGGTTGATGGATGGATCAATAGATCAATGAATGTATATACATTTTGTTTGTGTAGAATAGTCTCATGGTCATTTATTTGATGACTGAGAAAGCCATTCTGACAGAAACTAGGCCACACTGCCTGGAGTGAAAAGTCATTTGCAGCAGTAAATGTGCAAAATATAGGATTCCAAAAATTATATCTCTGTGTTAGCTGTAAATAAGCATTCATTAAATAAGGCAGAACAATACATAATACAAAACAAATGAAACTAAATGCCCTCATTTTTTGCATTCTGCAAAAACATGTCACTTTTTTCATTAATAGACAATTTTATGGATATATCCATTCTTTCTACCTAAGTTTTGTACAAGTTCTTATTTAATCTTTGATGGACCCCAGGCAGACGAAGATCCCCACACTAGAACCTCCATTTGTATGCCAGCATGAATTGTTTATCAGTGCCATTGGAAGTGTGGTTTCCTTGGCGACCAGAAAGTGACATCAGCAAAGACTAATGGAGGATTTATGTCACTTATGAGTGATCGCGGCTGCTGGGCATAGTACCTGGAAAAAAGAAAAATGCAAAAGACTGGAAGCCTGTCTGATACATCACCACAACGCATTTATTCACTCCTGGTCGCTGAAACCTTTTGTATTTCACTAATGCTTTTTAGGCTAATGAATTTGTCTTCCTCCTTGAATGTGATACATTGCGGATAGCACAGAAGCTGCTTTTCTGAACCGATTACTGTTAAAATGGTTTGTGTCATTTACTACTCTGAGTGATTTTTTTTCCCTCTAAATAAACAAGCCATTAAGAGGAATCCAATAAGTGTTTCAACAGTCTTTTAAATTCTATTCTCTAATTCCCTTCTCTGCTTTACTCTTAAAATTCAATATCTAATTTGGTATGTTAGCACAGTACTTCAATCCTCATATCTTTATTTTTTTATTTTGAAAAACAGTTTGGGAGAGTGCTTTATATTAAAGTTGTTACATGAAGCAAAATGTTCAGTCACTCCACACTGCTATGGCTTTCAACTTTAAACCAAGGGTGGATAAAGGACAGAGCAGGTTACTGCTGCTACTTCATAATTTCTGGATCCCTAGCCTGTGATTTTCATGTGTGGAGTTTGCACTTCTTCTCATTTCTTCATGGGTTTTTTATGTAGGTAATCTGTTTCTTTCTCTAGAATTCTAAACTGATGCATGTTATGCTAACTAGAAAGTCTAAATTGGCATAGAGTGTAGTTGCATGCAACCTGGACTGAAACATAGGAAGCAAAGAATTATGGTGCAAGGAACCTTATCAGAATCAGATGATGTCAAATGTAGTGTCCCTCAGGGTTTTTTTATCTATTACTAGGGGGCTTTGCCCCCTGCTCGCTTTGCTCACCAACCCTTACCACCGTTGTGAAGAGGGGGGCTGAATGCACCCTAAGGAGATGCAGTCACTCCTCTAAAATCCCCCTTAAATGGTGATACAATGGGAAAAAAATACAGTTTTTTTTACCTCCTCTTTGCTCGATCAGCTGCTGGTTTGAAAGTTTAAAAGCCTGTAGAGAAGCTTTCCCTTTGTCTCACTGCCTTGTCTCTCTTCTCCCCCAGACATACTCAAACACTATTCGATCTCTTTTTGCTGTTCCGTTATTTCACCGAGTAATATTTTCCATTTGTTTGGATTAATGCAATATTTACGATCATTTTTATGAGACTTTCGAATTTTCCTGTCCATTATCTCTAACTTGCTCTGCATGTGTATTGCGCCAATGTTTTTGAATCCTTTATGATGTTCTACTTTGTGTTTTTCCGGCTCTGGGTGTGATTAAATCTCTTGGCACAATTTGCTTTCTTTTTTGCATTCTTTTCTCTCCAAAGCTTTTGGGTCTCTTTTTGATGCACTGCTCTTTTTTCTTCAGTTAGTTCTTGAAGTGTCATCTAGGACGCCTAAAATTGTTAAGAGCTGAGAGCACAGGAAGTGTGTCTGCCAAAAGCATTCCAACAACTGAGAGGTTAGATGACCGTGGTCGTTTGAAAATGGTTGTAAGTAGGGTGTGACTTGCAAAGGTCACCGTCTCACGGGACTTGTTTCCAATGGTTGTAAGTATGACGTGACTTGACTGTCTTGTGGGATGTGAAAGTGTCTGTCTCTCTTCAAAAGATCACGTCTCATCGCAGGAAAAAAGTCTTGTCTCGTCCCAAGATTTTTTTTATAATAGACAGATTTGACAGACGAGATTTGTCCCCATGGACTTGATATTGCGGATCACATTGTTATCGGTGACAAGAGTAGGGAGCAGGTGTGTAAATGAGAGGGAGGTCAGTGGAATGGTAGGATGCAGGGGGTAGAGTTGGCAAAAGTGGATGAGTTTGAATACTTGGGATCAACAGTACAGAGTAAAGGGGAGTTTGGAAGAGAGGTGAAAAAGAGAATGCCGGCAGGGTGGAATGCGTGGAGAAGGCTGTCAGAAGAGAAGAGATAGTGAAGAACTGAAAATTACTCATCCATTTTAGGCACCAAATCAGTTGGATGATACATGTATCATTAGAAAGGAAAGACAAATCAATGAATTAGGAATGAACTGACATGGTAGATTTAAACCATTAACAGGCTATGAAATTAAATAAGATCTGTTATTGGTGAGGATTGGCTTCTAATGAAACAAGTAGATTGGAACAAAAACCTGCAGCCACTGCGGCTCTCCAGTGTCGGAGTTGGCACCCTGTTATAGAGATTCATGTCTGCTTCCTCTGGGATGGCTCAATTTGAGTAATGTAATCAGTAATTACACACAAATTCTACATTCCAACCTGCCATACATGGTGTGATAGCAGTGTGTGGTATAAATAATCAGCTAGTGTTCAATTGAACACTGGAGTCAGAAAACAAGTAACTTTAAAAATGCCATGATAGCTAGGTCTAGGAGGACAGTTCTAGAATCTCCCCCAATGGCTTTTGTCATGGACTTTTCATGCACAAATGTTTCAAGTGTTATCACCACGAATGATGTCAACAACAAAAAAAAAACTTTAAGTGAAATGCAGTCTTGTGGATTGAACCAGTGTGTGGATTATACAACCAAACAGACGGAAAACTGAACCATTGAGGAGAAGAAAAAGTTGCTTGGTTGGTCAAATCAAGGTTCCCTTTGCATCTTGCTAATAAAAAGACCAAAATTTGATGAACGCAACTTGAAACCATGCAGCCATCCAGTTTGATATTAACAATACAGACCAATGGTAGCAGTGGTGTGGGGAATGATTTTTTTCTGGCGTACCATAGTGCCCTCTATAGAACATCTGAACAGCAAAGACTTTCTTTCATGGCTACATTTTATCCTCAATTCAGATGGAATCTTCCAGCATAATAATACACCACGTCACATGGCATGCATTATCACCACACAATCTCAGGAACATAACAGTGAGGTTTTCACTGCCTGCACAGTCCCAAGACCCTGTTGAGCATCTCTGGGATGAGGCGAGACTGGCTGTCTGCAGCAAGACGGTGGCTGTTCAGTTTGCAGAAACTATGCAACTCATTCTTTCTGCATTGAACAACAGCATCTTGTAGAATCAGATTAGATTAGATTAGATTAGGTTGTGTGCATGTGCTGATTACAGAGCTTTACTACACTCAGCACATGACAAACCACCCGGTTTAGAATCCGAGTGTAGCCGTCCAACGCATTAACAGTGTGAGTTTTTTTTTACGGTGGCTGAAGTGATTAGATTAGATAAAACTTTATTAATCCCATGGGGAAATTCAAATCCATTCACTGCAAAAAATCTTTCAATGAGAGTTGTTTTGCTTTTATTTAGCAAAATAATCTGCCAATAGACTAAGCAAAATTCGTTTGACAGGATTTCTTAAAGTAAGCTAAATAATTGTAAATATACATTTTTTGATAAGGCAATAATTCTTACAATAAGGAAAACAAGATTTAATGACATGATATAAATACACTGTAAAAAAAATAATGTTAAATTTATGGTAAAGTATTGGCAGCTGGGTTGCGAGAATTTTACCATAAAAAAGAAGGTGACAATATTTTTAGCTTTATGGTATAACTTTGTAGTAAATAATTATTTTTTCTTTACAACACATTCCAATAGAAGGAAACGTTTAACCATGCACTGCAATAAATATGCCAATCAATAAACCATTATAAAGTATTGTCATGATCAAACTCCAGTACACCTTTTGCATCAATAAAGTAACAATAACCAATAGCAAACATATATCATATAATAATACACAATGAAAACAATGCAATGTTTAAGGAAGTTATCGCACAATGTCTGGTGGAGAAGTAAAGTTTGCTTTTGTGGTATATGGTGTCCTACAGGTGTGCCAGCTTATCGAATACAACCCACCATAAATCAGCTTCCATAACCTCAAAAAAACCTTCAGCACAGTGGGAAAAATACGTCTGCTAACTTTCTTTAAGATTTTTTCCCTCCTGTTCAAAGGTATGTATGCAGTTCAGCAGGAACAATATGGAAAAAGAGGGCGTGTCCTTATGCAAATATCATACTGTAATTTCAGTGTTACTAAAACAGCTGTTTACCATCGCTATTTAACAGTTTTACACTTTTAAAATAACAGCAATTTGGTATGTAGCAAATTTTGAAGGTAGAAAAATATTGATTTTACAGAACTTGACTGTAAAAAATAATGAAATGTATTGTTTAAGATACTGTATACAGGTAATTTTCAGTAGAACATACAGTAAGTTAACTTTAAAGGTATTTTACTTTCACCCTTTACAGTATTGGTACCATTAAATTTACTGACATTGTTTACAGGGTACTGTTTTTTTTGCAGTGTACCTGGACAGATTCTTTCTGGTCTGAAGGCCAAAGGTGGTGCAACTTCTATTTTTAGGTGTACCTAATAAATTGGCAACTCCAATGTAAAGTTGTAGCTTGTTGCTATACTTGGAAACAGAGGTGTACTATAACAAATGCAAAAGGGCAAAAGTAATAAGGAATTTGAAAAAAAAGTCTAACTTTACCATTGGTTGAATCAAGCAGTTTAAGAGTCTATTCACTAATCATGAAGATAGCTGGAGAAGTTATTCCCACAGATAAATCTGAACTCTTTCTGTGCCACATATAATACATTTAAAATAAAATCCCATATTTATTGGTGTGACTTGATTTAGTAATTGAGGTATGGCGTATGATGTGTTGTGCTAATTCTTGAAAAGTTAAGCAAAATGAGAACCTTTTATTGGCTAAGTAGAAAGATTACAATACACAAGCTTTGGAGGCAGCTCGGGACCCTACTTGATTATATTTTGCCTGAAAAAGGGGCCGGAGTTGCCTCGAAAGCTTGCATATTGTAATCTTTCTACTTAGCCAATAAAAGGTGTCATTTTGCTTAAATTCTCACTACATCCAAAATGGCTAACACGGTACAACACCCTAGGACTAATTCCTGTGGACAAGCAAAATATAAAAACATGTATATTTTTCCTCTGAGGACTACACAGTGCCTTCAAAAAGTGTTCACCATTTAGAAGTTTTCACATTTATTTTAATAAAACATTGAATCACCGTCAATTTAATTTGGCTTTTGTGGCAGTGATCAAAAGAAAATACTCTTTAATAGTCTTCAGTGTCAAGGCCAAGGTAAAAACAGATGCCTTCAAAGTAATATAAATCAATTACTAATAAAAAGCTCAAAATAATGAATCATGTAACTGTTCACAGCTTTTATTATAACACACACAAATCATCACTGGTGTAGCCAATTAGTTTTAGAGGTCACCAAATTTTGGAGATCACCTCTTTGGAATTTCAATTGATTGTATTCTAAATGCCTCTGAGCCTGGAAGGGCCAACTTTTGGTGACTCAGTGTCATCTCCAACCAACACAATGAAGACAACAGAACACTCTGAGCAACTCCATTAAAAGGCAATTGAAAAGCAGAAGTCAGGTAATGAAGACAAGAAAAGATCAAAATCACGGAATATACTTTGGAATCCAGTTAAATCAGTCATTGAGACATGGAAAGAGTATGGCAGAGCTGTCGACACAAACCTACAGCAGGCTGTCCACACAAACTGTGTGATCAAGCAAGACCAGTGAAGGAGACCACCAAAAGTCCTATGAGAACTCTGAAAGAGTGACAAGCTACAGTGGAAAGCTTGGAGATCCTGTACAGACAATGGGTGTTGTTTGGGTGCTTCACCATTCACATCTTTATGGAAAAGTGACAAAATTCTTAGAGAAACCAACATGACATCTCAAATAGAGTTTGCCAGAAGGCACTTGGGAGAATAATGTCTGCTTTAAGTAGGTTCCATGGTCTGATGAGACCAAAATGGTGCTTTTTTCCATTAACCTAAACCATTATCACCATGAAGCATGATGGTGGTAGCATCTTTTTCTAGAGATGCTTCTCTGTAGCAGGCCCTGGAAGGCTTCTGAATCATAACAGGGTAAAATGAAAACAGCAAAATACAAGAAAATCCAGGAGGAAAACCTGATGAAGTATGTAAGAAACATGCATTGTGGAGAAAGATTTGGGTTTTTTTAGCCAGATAACCACTACAAGTATAAAGCCATAGCTACAAAGGAATAGCTTAAAAAATCTGTGTTAATGTTCTGGAGTGGCTGAGTTAGAGTCCACAACTCAATCTGAATGAGAAGTTGTGGCTATACTTGCACAAAGCTGTTCACTCATGAGCTCCATGCAACCTGACAAAGCTGGAGCAGTTTTACACAGAAGCAGCATCCAGATGTGCAAAGGTGATAGAGGGAGACATCTGCACAGAGACTCAAGGCTGGCATTAGAAAATTAGAACACTCTAGACGAGAACAGGCCATTCAGCCCAGCAAAGCTGGCCAGTCCTATCCACTTCTTTCTTCCAAAAAAACATCAAGTTGAATTTTGTCAATTCTGTCTGCCACACTACTTGGTAACTTATTCCAAGTGTCTGTCGTTGTTTTTGTAAAGAAAAACCTCCTAATGTTTGTGCGAAATTGACCCTTACTTGACTAATTCTCTTCATAATTTTAAACACTTCAATCATGTCACCTTTTAATCTTTGTTTGCTTAAACTCTAAAGGCTCAGCAGTTTTAATCTTTCCTCATAATTCATCCCCTGGTAACCTGGAAACCAAAACTGCACACAGTACTCAAGATGAGGTCTCACCAGTGTGTTATAAAGCTTGAGCAGAACTTCCTTGGACTTGTACTCCACACTTTGTGTTATATAACTTCAAATTCTGTTAGCCTTCTTAATGACTTCTGAAGACTGTCTGGAAGTCGATAGCTTAGAGTCCACTATGACTCCTAAATGCTTCTCATAAGGTGTACTTTCGATATTCTGACCACCAATTCTGTATTCAAACCTAACATTTTTACTTCATATGTGTAATACTTTACATTTACTGACATTAAATTTCATCTGCCACAAATCTGCTCAAGCCTGTATGCTATCCAAGTCCTTCTGTAATGATATAACGGATTCCAAATTATCTGCTAATCCACCTATCTTGGTATCATCTGCAAACTTAACCAGCTTGTTACTTATATTCCTATCTAAATCATTTATATATATTAAAAATAATAGCTGCCCTAGCATTGACCCCTGCTGGTCACAACTCTTAATATCAGCCAGTTCTGATGAGGTTCCTCGCACCATCACCCTCTGCTTCGTGTGTCTGAGCAAATTCTGCACCCATCTACAAACATCATCCTGAACTTCCACTTCTTTTAACTTGATGCCCAACCTCTCATGTGTCACCTTATCAAATATTTTCTGAAAGTCCAGATAAATAATATCATAAGCTCCACTTTGATCGTATCCTTTTGTTGCTTTTTCATAGAATTCCAGCATGTTAGTAAAACACGACCTCCCTCTTCTGAACCCATGCTGACTGTTCAGAATAACTCCTGTCCTTGCCATGTGTTGCTCAATCTTATCCTTAATAATTCCTTCCTTTAATTTTCCCATGATGCATGTTAAACTTACTGGCCTATAGTTGCTTGGATCTGCCCTGTCACCCTTTTTATTTAATGGGATAATATTTGCCATTTTCCAGTCCTTCAGAATCTCTCCAGTGTGCAGTGACTTCCTAAAAATATGTGTCAAGGGTTTATATCTGTACTCACTAGCCTCCTTAAGAATTCAAGAATAAATATTATCTGGTCCTGGTGATTTGTTTGATTTCAGGCTATTTAATCTGAACAGTACTTATCTCTCTACAATTTCCAAATCCCTCAGTACCTCCTTAGTAGTCGTGTTTACCTCTGGCAGGTTATCCACTTGCTCACTTGTAAACTCCTCAGAAAAATTAAGTTTAGGGCATCTGCTATTTAACTGTCTGTATCTTTTAATTCCCCTTTACTATTTCTCATGTACTTCATCTCCTCCTTGACTGTTCTTTTACTACTAAAATACTGAAAGAATCTGTTAGGGTCTTGGCTGACAAAGCTGTGTCTACTAAATACTGACTTGAATACTCATGCAAGGAAATTATTTTGTGTTTTATATTTTGAATTAATTCAGGTACGATTGCAGAGATCTGTTTGCGATTTCACATTACAGTGTCTTTTTCTATTGATTATTGTCAAAAAAGCCAAATTAAATCCTCTGTGATTTAATGTTGTGTAACAGTAACGTGAAAACACCCAAGAGGGTGAACACTTTTTATAACCACTGTATTAGGTTGATTATGACTGCGTGTTTGTGTGTGTGTGATTGTGCCTGTGGTTGTCGAATGTCTCCGACAAGGCTGTCTCCTCACTTATACTCTTATTGTTTCCAAAACAGAAGCTCAAAATTACTTACAATACAATATGATAAAGGCTAGTAAATAAATGGACTGATGAGTCAAAAATGAGGTGGATTAACAGAACTTGAAGGAGTGCAGTTGAAGCAGATGTAGTCAAGCCCAGACGCAAAAATAGTCCATATTGAGCAGACAGGAAGAGGAGGAGGAGGTTAGGAGCATGTGGTGTTTACAGTGCATTGCTGCACACACCTCACAACGAACCATCCAGCTTGGGACCGAAGTGCAGGGGTGCAGCAGAAACAGTATGAGGTTTTTTACAGTGGCTGGAGTTCCAATCCTGCCAACCAGCAGGGGTCCACGGACAACATAAGACAGCATACTGTTTTTTTATTGTAAAATATTGAGCTTGACCAGCTCTGGAATATTATTACATGTAATTTTTTTTTTTTTAAAACATGTGCAATATGCTGAAGGTGACATTGAAAGGTAAGGATGGGCACACAGTGGTTTTCAGTACCTGGGCCCACAATATGAACAAACCGTTTTATCAAAGGGTTCATTATATATTAATACGCAGTAAGAGTTATTTCAATATGTCTTCACCGACTTAGACTAATGTGTGCAGATAGGTTGGTCCTGGGCTGCTTGTCCTTGGCATTTAATACTGCAAGCACTGGCATTGCACATGTCTATGAATTCATATCATTTGTCCAGTTCATTTGTATTCTTAGCACAATTAATGTCTTTAGGGTTATTTAATTGCTCCTTCTGTCCCCTTTCAATATGTAAAAAGTGTTACCCAATTCTTCGTTCACTTATTATTCTTATTATTTTAATGTAATTGTGTTAGTTATGTCTGGTAGGATTTCTGCTTCCATGCTTCTTCCATTTGTCCTCAGCAGATAGTTCTTTGAACTGCCTTAAAACTTCCTGCACATATGGAATAAAGATCTCAAGAGATCAGAATAAATCAAGATGAAATAAAAATTCCATCAAATGATTTCCCTTGATGATGAACCTGAATAATATCGAATAATAAATGTGGAAATAATATGATAAGAATAAGGACTTTCAAACATAAATCTACAAGAGAAGTATTAGTGTTTTGACGAGATACATCAAAGAAGTGGTAAAAAATTGTTGATCAAAATCCTGGGAATTAAGAATAAGACCAGATGTGGCATTTGTCTTACTTTTTTCCCTTTTTTGTAATATAAGTAATGAAATAGGGTATAACCATGCTTTAGGGCAGCACAGTGGCACAGTGTTTAGTGCTGCTACCTCACAGATCCAAGGATTCATTTATGTAAGTTTGTGTGTATTTACAGTAAGTTTGAAAATAAGCACACGCTAAAAAAAAACAGGAAAATGCATTTGCCAAAAAAAATCAGATTTGTAAAACCTGGGATATGCACATTTGTGCGCAATCTACCCTGTATAAATGACAATCACCTTGTAAATATCACTACATGAATCTGTCTTGAATGTCGCCCTGAAACAGCCATATATGGAGCATGCTAATCAACCTCATACATATGCAATCACAATGCTGCAGAACTTCATTGGCTGGCAGAGGAGGGTGTTTCTCATGACACATCGAGACCCCACTACCTGAATTCAAGAGTATCAGACCATGCTCCTTAGTGTGCTGAATAGCAAAATTCAACTAGGTGTTTGTTGGTTTGCTGTTGACCTTGTTTGCCGAATATATTTCTGGAAATTCACCTTGTAGCTGGCTTAGACAATCACAGAGCTGTAGAAGTTCTGAAGAAGAAACCTTCACGCATGCCAACTGTAAGGTGTGCTTCGGAAATGCGTAATGTCACAACCCAATTTGTCCTCCAGCCTTCTACCCACAGGTGCTTTTAAAAAATAAAAGAAAAACAACTTGCAATATTTTCATTTCACAGGAACATTAGCTGACCATATTGAGAATGTTATGACTACAGGTATCCATTGGCTTACATACGGGTTATATTCCAGCACTGGGGATACAAGTCAAAGGAGCATATCTCAGTAATCATAGAGGAGAGGTCAAATAAACTCAACAGCATAAGATACAATAATATCACACATATCTATGTTAATTTCCTTGTTTTTCAAAATTGTCCTTATTGTAGAGTGGGACCAGTGAGATAGACTTACTCCTTAACAATCTGTAGATGATAATGTCTGTGGAGCAAACAGGTAACGCTAGCTAAGCGGAAGCAAGGTCCACTCCAACAAATAGCAAGAGGTAGACCAACTCGAATGGAGGCTGTCGCGTGAGTGAGGAGGGTCCCTACATATATAGTGTAACAAAGGCACAACACAGGCTGACACCAGAGGCATGTATAAAAGCCAATAAACTTTTATTTTTCTTCACCTGTGGGGCATGTCTTCCCTGTGTCCCACAGGCAGTACACAGTCCCAAAAACACCACAAGCACTACAAAAAAACACACTGGTCTCCACCACCACTCCTCCCGGCAAGCATTGTCCTCCTCCTCCTCCTCCTCCTCCTCCTCCCGACTCAGGCTCCTGAGGGCTGCTGGCTCCTTTTATAAGGCACCCGGAAGTGCTTCAAGTGTTTGATTGGTCCTTTGTTTAAGCACATATTGTATCAATAATGATCAATGATGAATATTTTCGCAGTTTATACTCTACACTAGGTTGGTAAGTGTTGAGTTATTTAATTACGACTGACATGACTGTATGTGCTGATCTTTATAATAGTTGTGTTTTTATTTTTTATTATTTTTGAAGAGTGACTGCAGAGTGAGACTTTGATTCCACTATCCTCTTATTGTCCATTATTATGCTGTGATGCGGACAATGTGTGGTTGAATAGTTACGAGTATGGCCATGGATTGTTGTCCAGTCCTGGACTGGGGTCTTCTCTTGCATTCAGGATAGGCTTCACCTCTTCACTGCTGTCTTTTACAAAAGTGCATTCGTAGAATTAAATGTTGGATGTACACACCGTATGTCTGGTAGTATTGTAGGCCTAAAGTTTCTTCTGCTCCAGTGAGGTCAAACATCCTTCATTAATCTTTGAACAGCTGCAAAGTAATGGCTTTCTCACAGGACCAGTGGTAACAGCTTCTCTGATGTAAATTCATTTTGAATTGCTGCTACAGATTACTCTTCCATGTGTTTTTTGTAAGCAGTGTAACTTTTAAAAGTCCAGTGTTTTATAACAGTGCCAATATTCACTTGGACAGTACTGTATAGCATTCAATATTATTAGTAAATGAATAAGCAATCATTATTATTGTTACTATCATAATTATTATTGTATTTATTTTATTTTCCTGGAAGTGTCAGTACAACACACACATACACACACACACACACACACACACACACACACACAATAAGTCCATAACACAGATATAGCTGTATATTAGCTGTATCATCCAACAGCCATATCAAACGTCCCCCTTTTCACCAAAAAGAAAAAGTCAAAGTAGGACAGACATAGTCAGTCTGGTTATTATGGATCAGCCACGGTTAATTTCTTTGCTTAAGTGCATTTACATTTTTGTTATTTTTTACATTGAGAAGTCAATCAAAATTGGACCTTTTATTAGCTAACTGAACAGATTACAATATGTAAGCTTTCAAGGCAGCTCAGCCCCCTTCTTCAGGCAGTTTGTTATTTTTATAATTTATCCATTTTTCATTTTTATATGTTTTTACTTTTATGAATTTTTTGTTAATATTGTTTAACAGCCATACCACATCCACAGATGAGGTCATCCACCTGAAGCAAAGCATGTTCAGGCCTGGCCAGTACTTGGATGGGAGATCAAGCAGGAAAAAGATTGGGTTTCTGCTGGAAGAGGTGTTGAAGAGGCCAGCAGGGGGCACTTACCACATGGTCTGAATGTGGATGCCAATGCCAGAGTGTAGCGCCACAGACACTGTGCCGCAAAAAGGACACCGTCCTTCAGATGAGATGTAAAATCAAGGTCCTGACTCTCTGTGGTCATAAAAGACTCCTGGGCATCCTTCACAAAGAGTAGGGGATATCCTGATATCCAGGCTAAATTGCCCACCATGGCCTGGTCATTCTGGCCCCCTAATCATCCCTGGCATCTAACTGGCTAACTATCTCTCTCACACCTTCACCACTTAATAGATAATGTGTGGTGAGTGTACTTGTGCAAATAATGGCTGCCATTGCATCACCCAGGAGAATGCTGCACAATAGTAGCAGCCGAGTGGCTCCACACTCTCTATGTAAAGTGCTTAGAGTTAGTGAGAAAAGAGCTGTATAAATATAGAGAATTATTATTATTAATATTTATGTATTATATATGTAAAGCCAGTGTCACATTACATGACTTCTACTTGTGGGGTATGCCAGATTTGACAACTGTAGCTGCTGAGTCATGTTAATTTACATGACTGAAAATCGTTAAGAATGTCACATTTACTGACTGCAGGCTGACCTTTCAGTACAGTCATTTTCACTCCATTTTGTGACAGACAGTAACATGCGGACTGATGAAGTTGGAGCTATACAAGGGGCTAATAGCGCTATATACATTTAAAGAATTATCAATATTATTAATATTTATGTATTGTATATCAAAAGCTGAGGTAACATTACATTCCAGTCATGGGGTTTGCCAGATTTGCCAACTGAAAGGCCACATCAATTTACATGACTGAAAATTATTGGAAATAATAATACATTTACTGGCTGTCCACAAAAGCTATTAATGTGCTTCCTGAAGAAACTGGTGCTTTATGAAGGGTTAACGGGTACAGCAGATTCAGCCGCACTCTCAGCTTTTTTTACGTGCTGTCGGGGTGTTTTATTTCTCCACAGAAAAGTGTAGCTCTACTACACTTCATACATTTTTTTAGAGCTACAGTCTATTACTTTGATATTTCTGCTCGCAATGGCTTATCAAAGAAAGTGTCAGTGTTCATACTTTGTAAAGCTATACAAAAAAAAATATGGAGAAGTCAGTACTTGCATGAAGGCAGTGTATGAAAACACATGTTTGCAATGGTATAATAAATATGTTCTAAGATTTTCCAGGTAAGGAAGACAGACGTTTTGAGATACGGTGGTCCCTACTCACTAATAGTGATGAACAAAACAGGCAAGGTTTCATTCTCATGCAGCAACATCTCACCACACAAAAAGCAACTGCTCCCAAATCCAATGAAAAACTGAATATTCAAGTTTTAAACAGTTATATTACAAGAACCCACTACTGCAAGCTTATATTTAATAAAGTGTTGCATTTGTTCACATTTTTACTAGCCCTATACAAATGCTAACTTGTGTTATCATTCATAGGAAATACATAAATAATGAGTGACTGACTGATAGATAGATAGATAGATAGATAGATAGATAGATAGATAGATAGATAGATAGGAAAGGCACTATATAATAGATAGATTAAGTCTTCAATCTGCCTCAAGAATGATTTAAGATATGAAGAGGTAGGGGAAGTGATGGCGAAGGTGGTAGTGTTGAGAACGGCACGCATACGCATGCACCACAAGGCTACACTAGTGGCCACTGCTGAGAGTTGATTCAAAAATAAAATAAAATAAAAATAAAAAGAGGAATAACTTAGAAGGTCAATCATCACCCCGAATGTGGACAGTAGATATCACGTAGTATATGTGTACCAAATTTCAGGTCAATCGGTCAAATAGTTTGCAAGCTACAGGTGATTTAAAATCCTGGACAGACAAATGAACAGCCACGGTAGCGTATTATTAAAACAATTAAACAATTTATTTAACCTCAAATAATGGGCAGGATTATATCTTACTCTTTTTTGGTTGCCTTCAAATGCCTATTTGATGTAGTATAATAACATAAATGCAAATTCATTTAACCTGTATGTCATGCTGTCTTCCCACCCATTATAAAGTCATACGCTGCCCTTAGCTAAAGCAGTAATGTTTAAAATATACTGTACCGCAATGTGTAGCTGCTGTGCTTTGTCACTGTGTCCAATGAAACTCAACTGACTAACTCGGCTCTGATTCAAGACATTATTAAATCAATGAATTAATTAATTTGATGAATTAGATTTGAATACAGATCAGCTTGTATGCAGTGGCATATTCTGTTAAGGCTCTGTGAGAGAATTCTTCACGTTTGTTTTGTTAAAAGCTTTAATAAAGTGTTCATGTGCCTGACATGTTATAGCTGAGGTGATGACACCTGCTGGGTCTTCTTTGGATCTTTACTTTGCGGTCCACATGTTCTGTATACAGAATAGTGGCCTAGCAGATTACTGTACCACATTGAGATCTGGTTATGATCACAATTACATATTACTGTAATCTGATCTGATTGATACCCAGAATAAAAAAAGGCCATTATTAGTACTGAAAAGAAAAATAGTTTCACATAATTTAGATTATTATAAGTCACTCACTTTCCATTCACCTAACCTAGAAAGGCAAGAGATTAAGCAAAGCAATATGGAGTTCTCTACTCCCAGAAACGTTCTGTGGCATTCCTGAGTTAGATGGATTCTCTCATGTCATAAGAACATAAAAAATGTGACAAATGAGAGGAGATCATTTAGTCCATCAAGCTCATTTGTTTAGCTAATAGCTTAGCTGTCCTGTAGCAACCATAGCACCTGCATTTCAGAACAGGTCATCCACCTGAAGCTAAGTATTTTTGGGCCTGTTCAGTACTTGGGCAGGAGACCATCTAGGAAAAGCTTGTCTCTCTGCTTGAAGAGGTGTTGGTGAAGCCAGAAGTTTGGGGGGTGCTTACCATTTGGCATATGTGTGGATCCAAATGTCCCAGTGCATTGACGGGAAGACTGTACTGTAAATATAGCGTAGTCCTTCAGATCAGACAGACTGGACATAAAACTGAGGTCCTGACTCTCTCTGGTCATAAAAGATCTTGTGCATCAATTCTGCCCTCCTAATCTCTAATTGTCAAACCATATCACATTTTCACTGCCTAATATTTAATGTGTGGTGAGTATACTGGTGTCACATCATCCAGGTGGTTGCTGCACATTGATGGTCAGTGAAGTGCCTCCTGCTTCTCTCTATGTAAAGTTAAACGAAATAAATGCAGTGTCTCATCCCAATACTTCTTGAAGGCTATCAAGGTTTCTGCTTCAACTCCATGGCTCAGTTTTTTATTCTGTTTGCATGAACAAGTACCTTCTCACTTCAGTTGTAAATGCACATACCCTTAACTTCCACTGGTATCCTTGAGTGATTAACCCTTAAGATGAAAGAATTTCACTGGATACACTGTTTCAGTGCCTTTGATAATTTTGAAAACTCGGATAAGACCCCTATGCAGTCATCTCTGCTCGAGACTAAACAAGTTTACTTCTCTGAGTTTGTCAGAGTAGGACATGTCCTTAAGTCCTGGGATGCACTTGGCTGCTCTTCACTGCACAGCTTCAAGTGCTGCTATGTCTTTCTTGTAGTGTGGTGACAAGAGCTGCACTCAGTTCCCAGATGTGGTCACACTAGTCTAGTGCATTATGTAGTCTGACCACAACGTCCATTGATATATATTTAACAGTTTGAATGATATCACCTAACATTTCATTTGCATTTTTTAATGCCTCTACACATTGCTTGCATGATGAAAATATTGTGTCAACATAAACCCCTAAATCCTTTTCAGATGTTCCTTTCTTTCAGATACACATCCTGTATTTATAATTGATGTTCCTTCTGCCCACGTGTAGCACTTTACACTTTTCTACATTCAAATGCAAGTATTCACCCAGTTCTGAAGCTTGTCCAGGTCTTTATGAATTGTTTTTGCTTCCTCCTCATTGTCTACCATTGCTCCAATTTTAGTATCACCTGCAAATTTCACAACTTTACTAACTTTACCAGAATGTATGTTATTAATATAAATCAGAGAAAATAACAGTCCAACTCTTATCTGTACTCTTATCCCAGATGTCTGACATTCTTTGATCAAGATGAACTCCCAGTAGGCTGTGCTTTGAGCTTATTTCATGCTGAGATTCACCAGATTACTAGACCTCCTCAGATACAGTTGCTCTTCCCAGTTACTAACTAAATTCTAAGTTACTCTCAAATTGCTCCATCCTGGAGAATAATCCCAGTTATCCTGCTCATTAAACTCTCTTCTGCTGCCTACATTTTGTAAATCCCTTTGTGTTGATTTCAACACGAAGCTCATGTCTACAGGTTAATAAGTGACATTCTGTTCTATAGTTTGATGGATATGTTAAAAGTCATATCTGAGGGCTTTGCTGCCGCTTCATTGCACTGGTTCAGTACAGTGTTTTGGTCCATGTTGTTATTATGATTACTCTACAATTTGTGAACATGGAGTTAGATTGTTTTATTTCATGAGATTCATTTCTTCTCGTATGTTGTGGTAATTGCTACTCACACCTTTTCTGGATAGTGTTTCATGTTGTCACCACTATCCTTTATTAGAATAAGGGAAACCCATGTCTCCAGCCTGAGCATTTAAAATAAGAAAAATCACAAATAAATAAAAAATAAGCAGTTTTGTTAAAGAATTTTTTGGTAATCAACCCCAACTAGTATTTTGATTTCAAATATAGTTCCAGAGAGTCCCTATTGTTTAAGAGTTTCCCTCTTAATGATTTTTGCCATTTTACACTTCACATTTTGGTTTGTTGGCTTGGGCCTCTGCCACTGGAACTAAGTGAATCCATTAACATAACTCATTCCCTTTATGGATGAATGTTTCACTTTCTGTCACAGTAATTTTCACTTGAATTTTCATAGATTTTCATAGCTTGGTTGCTGAGTTTGCACCTAGCAATTTTAACCTTTTCTCAGCACAGGAATAAGAACTTGAAGGACAAAACTTTGTGCGTGAACATGAAGTGAAAGGTACAGCAAACTAGCTTTTATTGGTTTTATTATTTTCAAATTTGAGAAAAATATTGCCCATCACAAGGTATTTGATTTAATGTAACTACCTAATAATGTTGCTTGAGTCTTGGGTTACTTCATCACTGCCAGAACTTAGCTGAATGTGTGAACAATTTGAGACATGTGATTCACTGGGTAACACAGATGTAAATGTTTAAATAATGGACAGTAAGAAGCCATTACACTGGTAAGTAAGACCTTCTTCACAAGGACTTACACTAATGGTGACTATATATTAAAAAGCAGGAGAGGATCAAGAGATGTTCGGATCTTGAGCAATGGCACACCAAGTACAAGTGACAAATGAGCAAGAAAGGTTTTGTTAAAAAAAAATAAACTCTAAAGCAATCCCTCAAATGTATCCTGGGTCCGTTACTTTGTTCTTCTCTTCTTTTCCAGAATGCCTTTCCCTGGATATGCACCCAGTACGTTACCCTGCAATATACTGAGTACATATCCAGGGAACGACACTCTCTGGGGCCACCTTAAATACGTGCCCAAAACACCTTTACTGGCTCCTCTCAATCCAGAGAAGGATAGATTTTACTCTAAGGGTTTTCCTGTGTTGTCAAGCTCCATTTTCAATCATGGAGAGTAAATCTAACAGCCCCGCACAGCAACCTCATTTTGGCAGCTAGAATGCATGGTCTGGTTCGTTCTGTGCAACAGTTTTACTGGGTAGATTACTAAGTATGTCCACCACCGCTGTGTCAGTCAGAAACTACCGTATATACTCATGTATAAGTCGGGTCTTGAAGCCCGAAAATTCGATCATAAAATTAGACCCCAATTTATATGTCCGTTCAAAAACGCGACACTTAATTTTTGTTTTTTACATTTTCTTGCTTCCTCCAATCTCACACCAGTTTCTCAGATGCATCGAATTTTGTTGCAGCAGTGCAGTTACCAATTTCTTTCACTACTTCAATGACTTTTAATTTAAAACCAGCTTCATATTTTTTTCTGATTGAACGCTCCATCATAGATAAGGGATGCTCTTACGATAAAGGTGTATGAGGGTGTGAGATACAAAAAGCACAAATCAGTGCAAACGTTGCTTTGGAATAGTTTGGGTGTTACTGTGTGGTCACGTAGGCTCAATAGAGAGAGAGAGAGAGAGAGGTTAGGAGCACACGCTGATACAGCGCATTGCCACACCAACATAGGAAAAAAAAGACAATTACACAATTTGTAACTGACCATAACTTATCAGACCCCTGGAGATTTCTAATCTCAAACTCAAGAACATATTCCTTCTACTCACCAGTGCATCATTGCTACTCAAGAATTGATTATCTCTTTGTCGATAACCATTTCTTGCCTACGATTAAATCCTGCAAGTACGACACTATTGTTATTTCCGACCATGCCCCTCTGATCTTTGAGCTAAAATCATTATGCCCCACATACTCATCTCGCAGATGGCGTCTTAACCCACTTTTATTAGCAGACATGAACTTTACAGAATTTATATCAAAACAAATCAGTTTTTTTCTAGAGACAAATATATCCTCAGAGGTCCCTGCAGGAATACTCTGGGAAACCCTGAAGGCCTTCTTAAGAGGACAGATTATCTGATATCTTTCCCACTGAAATAAATTGAAAACTAAGCAGGTATCAAAGCTAACTAACTAAATTACTAGAATAGATCAAGAACATGCCAGGTGTCCAAGTGAGGCTCTTCATAAAAAAGGCAGGCTCTGCATTCAGAACTCAACCTCTTAACAACTAAAGAAACTAAACAACTCATGTTTAAATCAAGATACCATTACTATGAACATGGAGAGAAAGCTAATAAGCTTTTAGCTCAACAAATCCACAAGCAAGAAAATCGCAACGCAGTCCCAGCAATTACCAACACAAATGGAGACATAATCATTGACCATAAAAACATAATGCACACATTTAAAGACTACTATAAATCCTTATATTCTACTGAGTTTAAGGAAGACAAGACACAATCTAATGCGTTTCTGGATGCATTAGAGATAACAAAAATAGATACTGTTAGTGCAGAGAAATTGGATAAACCATTGACACTATCAGAATTATTTAATTCTATAAAGTTACTTCAGAGTGGGAAAGCAGCAGGCCCCGATGGCTACCCTGCCAAATTTTATAAGAAGATCTCCACTCAGCTAGCTCCCCTCCTATTAGCAACATTCACAGAATCACCATCTTTCCTAAACAAAATAAGGACGTATTACAATGTGCATCATACAGACCAATTTCACTTCTGAATAATGATGTTAAGATACTCTCCAAAGTCCTAGCTAGAAGGATGGAGAAAGTACTGCCTTCAGTAATATCACAAGATCAAACTGGATTTATTAAAAGCCGAGATTTAGCGTCCAATCTTCAACACCTGTTAAATGTAATATAATCACCTGCAAAGTCAAACATCCCAGAGATTTTATTATCCTTGGATGCAGAAAAAACATTTGATATGATTGAATGGAACTACCTTTTCACCACATTGGAGAAATTTGGGTTTGGCCTGAACATTTGTGCATGGATCAAACTACTGTATACCAATCCAGATCCTTCAGTTTGTTTTAACATAATTAATTCAGATGATTTTAAACTAGAATGTGGTACCAGACAAGGATCCCCTTGTCACCAATAGTTTTTGCAATTGCCATTGAGCCACTGGCAGTTCACTGTTGAAATGCTTATGAGATAAAACGGATTATCAGAGAACGACTAGAACAGAAAATTTCTCTATATGTAGATGATGTGGTACTGTATATATCAGACCCACAAAATACTGCGCCTGCTGCCCTAACAGTACTAACAGAATTTCAAAAGATTTCTGGTCTCTAAAAACCACTAAAAGTGTGCTCTTTCCAGTGAATTCTTAAGCACACAATATTAGATTGGACACCTTCCCTATTATCATTGCAGATCAGTTTAAATATCTAGGGGTAAACATCACAAGTAAACATAAAGCTCTTTATCAACAAAATTTCACTGTCTGTATGGAAAAAAATCAAGCAAGACTTGCATAGATGGTCAACCCTTCATCTCACTCTAGCTGGAAGAATTAACGTTGTTAAGATGAACATCCTCCCTAAGCTTCTCTTTTTATTTCAAAATATTCCAATATATATCAATAAATCATTATTTAAGAAATTAGATTCAACCATAACTAAATTTATTTGGAATTCAAAACATCCATTTATCCGAAGAGCGACCTTACAAAGTTCAAAGGCAGAAGGTGTCATGGCTCTACCTAACCTTCAATTTTACTACTGGGCAGTAAACATACAAACTATAAAAACCTGGACTTGGACACAAATAGATGAACATATACAGGCTTTGTCTGCAATAGAAATAAAATCCTGCAGCTTCTCTTTATATTCCTTGATTTGCGCCCCAATAAATGTAAATTATCGCCAATATACTAACAACCCAATTGTGCTTCACTCACTCAGAATATGGAACCAGTGTAGGAAGCATTTTAAGATAGAGAATCTTTTATCGGTGGCACCTCTGCACGAGAACCACCTTTTTCAACCCTCACAAATATATGCAGTTTTTAATGTTTGGAAAACATTTGGGATTAAATTACTTAGAGATCTGTACATAGACAACGTCTTTGCATCCTACGAACAATTATATTCTAAATTTAACTTTCCAACAACAAATTTATTTCACTAGCTTCAAATTAGAAACTTTGCTAAACAGAACCTGCCCAATTTTCCTCACCTCCCACTTCCCTCTATACTGGAAAAAATATTAATCAGTTTCAAGGACTTAGACAGCATCTCTGCAATATATAAAACCATTTTACAGTCCCTTCCTTTCAAAGATCCAAGAGGACAGTGAGAAAAGGATTTCTCACTCAACATATCAGAAAAGGAGTGGAAGGTAGCAATGCAGAGAATTCACTTGAACTCCATATGCGCAAAGCATACAATTATTCAACTCAAAATTATATATCGAGCACATCTGTCTCACCTAAAACTGTCCAAAATGTTTCCAGGGCAAGATCCAACCTGCGAAAGCTGCAATCAAGTTCCAGCCTCACTGGGTCACACGTGTTGGGCCTGCACCAAATGAACATCATTCTGGATAAAAATTTTAAATGCCTTTCAGACAGCCTTGGTGTCACAATCCCTCCTAACCCATTAACAGCTGTGTTTGGTGAACTCTCAGATGGGCTTAAAGTGGAGAAGGACAAACAAACTGTAATTGCCTTTACTACACTACTGGCACGCAGACTTATCTTGCTTAACTGGAAGAATCCCAACTCTCCCCTTTTAAGCCAGTGGGTAACTGATGTTATATATTATTTGAAATTGGAAAAAATCAAATTCTCACTTAGAGGATCTGTGCAGAAATTTTTCAAAACCTGGCAGGATCAAATCAATAACATTTTAGATTAAGCTTTTAAAGCACTGAGAAAGCAGATCCTCTCCCTATTCCTTTTTTAAAAAATTATTTTTCTTCTCCATTCACCTATATTTGCTTATTAATTTATCTATTTACTTAGGTTTAAGTTTTATTCTGCTGCCCATGCTCTCTTTTACAGGGATGAGGGTTGATTTGTTTTCAATCCTGTTCTTGTAAAATTGAACTATTTGTATGGAATGTTGTGTGATTTCAATAAAATCAATAAAATAAATAAAAGGCAGTTTGCTTCGTGGTTACTGTCTCAGGTGGGCATTAGCTGAAATATCATAATCTCTTGGACCAATAGCGTGAGTTTTCCGCCTTCAACCTTTACGATCAACATTATAAAACACCAGAAATTATACTGTAAAATCAAGTCCCAACTTATCTACGGGAGAACTTATCTGTGAGTATATACGGTACACACAGCAGTTGTGGCCTCTAGAGGGTGCTATTGAGCCAAATTCAAGTGTTGCCTATGGGGCAAACAAAAGTATAAAGAAGATTCTATTCATGTATGCAAGAGTTTTACTGGGTCTGTAAATAAGTATGTCCAACTCCTCCATTGTATGTTGTATGCATTAGTGTCCTACTGCTTATTCAAGTTATATCGTTTTACATGCCTTAATGAGCTCTCTATGAATGAATTATAAATCAATCAATCAATCAATCAACATTTATTTATATAGCACATATTCATACAAAAAAATGTAGCTCAAAGTGCTTTACAAAATGAATAGAAAAATAGAAGACACAATAAAAAATAAACATAAGTCAACATTAATTAACATAGAATAAGAGTAAGGTCCGATGGCCAGGGTGGACAGAAAAACAAAAAAACTCCAAAGCTGGAGAAAAAATAAAATCTGTGGGGTTCCAGACCAAGAGACCGCCCAGTCCCCTCTGGGCAATCTACCTAACATAAGTCAAACAGTCCTCTTTGTATTTAGGGTTTTCATGGAAGGACCTGATGATGATGGAATATCATAATAATATAAAATATAATAATATAATATATAATAATAAAATATAATAATAATATAAATAATAATAAAATATAATTATAATATAAAATGCAATATTGTGAATGTCAGTGCAGAAAATTAATTTGAATTAAGGTGAATTCGTGCGGCTGTTAATGACACAACTCACAACCGTCGGTAGTAATCACATTGCAACAACACATTCTGCAAGAAGTGATTGTTTTTCAAAAATAATACCTTCACTGCTTTACGATAACATCCATGCCTTGGGTAATTCTTTGAAATTAACTGATGCTTCTGCAATATATGGCACTAGAATCAGCACACTTTGTGCATTCTATAGGCTAGTACCAGAGTAAGTGCAATAGTCTAACTAGTGCAATAGTCTAAGTAGTAAATTAAAAGCATTTTCCAGGGACTTAGCTCCTTCTTCTCCTTAATGGCCAGGAGAATATCTTAAAAACTGCTGGCACTCCATTAATTTCTTAGTAATTCTCATTATCATTCACACCCATATTTATTTGTTAACAAGACCCTAAGGGTACTTGAACTCCTCTATCTGAAGCAGCTGCACTGAGCAGGCCTCTCTTTCCTACATTTGGAGATGCTGATTCTCATTCCAACCACATCACATTCCATTCCAGTGCACTCCAGTGATCACAGTCTGGTAAAGCCAACAGGACAGCACCACCTGCACACTAGCAGAGGTGCAATTCTTAAAGTCCCAAACTGGATACACTGCCATAACTCCTAAAAACACATAAGTAAGTGTTGCTTATAGTGAAAATCATTGCTAAGTAACTAAAAGATACAACTTACAGTAAAAAATAGCAAAGAGCACAGCAGGGAGAAAAGAAAAATTAAGACAATCTAACTTTTTAAAAAATGCTTCGAGCAAATAGGGGAGTGGGAGATGTCAAAAATTACTTGTGTTAAATTCAAAGTCTTTTAACTACTTCACAAAAGAGGGATATTAACAATAATAGTAATAATTCTTTGCATTTATATAGAACTTTTCTCACTACTCAAAGCACCCAGCAATTGCAGGTTAAGGGCCTTGCTCTAGGGCCCAACAGAGCAGAGTCCCTTTTGGCATTTACGGGATTCGAAGCGGCAACCTTCCGATTGCCAGTGCAGATCCCTAGCCTCAGAGCCACCACTCCACCCTATAACAATGACACACAATCACACAGTCAAGCGATAAAGAGTGTGCTGCATGCAATCCATTAACACATCCCCATTAATTAAGTATCATTTACCTATAATCCAGTTATTTGCTAAACATATTATATTGAAAAAGGGTGATTTGGTGGCACTGCAACTAGTGTTTATATCTTGAATCCTCTGGGGTCCGGGTTGACTTCTTACCCTTGTAACAGTTGGTGTGTTTGACTGGATTGAATGTGTCCAGTGAAATACAGGGGTTCCTTCCTGGGCTTATTCCTGTCCTGGGCCCCATGCTACATATCTAGGTTATGCAGTATCCTTAAGATCAACACAATTAACAGAATACGCAGCACAACTCCTGGTGCTGCCTTAAGTCTTGTCACGCTTGGACTACTGCAACTTTCTGCTAGCAAGAGTACTGGCATGTGTCACTAAGCAGATGATTTACATTGTTTTCAACCAGCCAAAATGGGCAAATGCCACTCCTCTTTTCAGATTGCTGCATTGGCTTCCTTTAGCAGCACCTATTTAGTTCAAATCCTTGATGCTTGTCGACAGAGTAGTCAATGGGTCAGCACCTACAAATGTAAAGATACTTGTGAGGTCCTATGGTCCTTCTCGAAGATTAAGATCTGCTGATGAAATACATCTGAGAATGCCAACTCTGTGTGGTATCAAATCTCAGTACAGAGATTTTTCGTGTGTAACTCCTAGCTGCCCACCTCCATTTGAACAGCAGACACCCTCAATGTGTTTAGCAAGCATTTGAAAATGCTCTTGTTCTGTAAATTTCTGCCTAATTAATATTGATTTTATTTATTTTTGTAACTAAATAATTGTACCTACCATGCGTTTTGTTCTGAACTCCTCCTTTAATGATCAATTTCAAAACACTTGTTCCAAAGCAGTCTCCCATACTGAAGTTTACTAGATTGCGTTAATTTTGTTTGTATGTCGCTTTGGTTAAAAGCATCTGCTAAGCAAGTAAAAAGTTAAGGTAATTGTGATTCCCTGGACCCACAGCCAAGGTCCCCTTCCCTTATCCAGGGCATCAATAGTCATGAAGCAAGGACGGACCAGCGCAAGGGAGCAAATAAACAAAAACTGTAGATCAAAACAATAACAGAGTCTATTATAAACATTAGGAATTAAAGTACTCATATACACTCACTGGTCACTTTATTAGGTGCACCTCGCTAGTACTGGATTGGACCCCCTTTTGCCTTCAGAACTGATGTAAATCTTTGTAGCATAGATTCAAAATGGTGCTGGAAACATTCCTCAGGGATTTTGGTCCATACTGGCATAATAACATCACACAGTTGCTGCAAATTTGTTGTCGTATTTGTATGTATCATGTCAGGCTTTTGAGTTGTTCTATTTGTCCCCTTTTGTGACAAAATCTTGTGATGCCACTGTGGAGACCAGGGGCATGCAGAGCCGCATTTACCTGACACAGACAGGCAGAGACACAGGCTTTTACCACACAACACTCACTTTATGAATCTTCCCCTTGGGAACCAGTCCACTCCGTTCCCAGTCTTACAGCACAGTTCTATTATACAGTACCAAACACTATAAGGTCATCTTCTTCTTCTTTTTATTCTTCTTCTTCTTTCTTTCTTTCCCGCTCTGGTAAGCTGCGTCTTCTTCTTCTTCCCGACTCTCGCCCCTCGATTAGCAGTGGATGGCACCCTTTAAATAGGTCATGGAATCGTCGCAGGTGATTCATCAGCATCATCTCAAATCACTCCCAGGTGTGATAGAAATCTGTTGCCAGACTCTTCAACTCCCCCTGGTGGCCCCAGAGAATGTCTCATTCCCAGTCTGCGCTGGAGGAACGCATGGCGGGAGGTGCCTCACAGGTGATCTCTCCTCTAACCCTTCCATTTCGCTGGTGTCCCAGCCAGAAAACGACCATGGACACCCGTCACATTCCTCCTGTGCAAAAAAAATGGTGTATCTTATAGCTTTAGGTGTACTGAATCCATTTCTCTACCATGAACCATGTCCACAATATATCAGATTTAGAGAAAAATGCCATTTAAAAAAAACTGTTGATTTTCTAAAAATAAGATAGTTTTGTTTAATAACAAGTATTTTTCCTTCTCCAAATATTAGCAGAAGTACATTTTGAGCTAATTAATGTCAGTCTTCCTCATTACTAACGTTAGCTGAGGTAGAAACAACCCAAAAACGAGTAAGTGCGGTTCCTTCAAAATAGCCTGAGAATTTATGTTGAGAAGGTTAGAAAGACTCTTTAATTATCCAGAAGACAAGGCATGGACAGCAAGAATTTGTTTTTGTTCTCACTTTACACAAAGGTTACAAGGTTGATCAAAAACCTTGTGAAGGCAAGGAATAGCAAAATGGAATGATTCAAATATCTCAGGCAGAAGTTTCTTCACATTAGTATAACAAAAATTAAAAGAAGGTATCTTCATTGGACCTCAAATTCTGGAACTTTTCAAGGATGTAAACTTCATATCCAAGTGTATAAAGCTGAGAAAAGGAGCTTGGGAGGAATTTGAAAGCATGTGCCATAATTTTCTAAAGGCGGTAAACTATGAGGAGCTAGTTGAGGAGGTTCCATCTTTCAACCAAACACGAATGCAACTTGACATTATAGTGGAGAGTGAATCTATATTAGCAGACTTCTGTTGATCTTTCCACTGTGAAACATCTTTAAAAGAGGAAAAAGACTACAAAGTGATTATTTATTGTAAGTAATAATTATATTTAAAACAACTATATGTGTAATTTGTAATGTTTTGAAATGTACATGGCTCATTTTAAAAACATCACTTTTTTCTCCAAAGTAGTAGTTTTTATTTTTCATTTTAAATCCTATTGCCAGATTTTGATTTAGTATCCTGCATGAGGAACAACTAAAAGTTTTGACATGAATGAAAAACGTTTTTTACAGACAAGTGTTGTCTCAGTGTATGTGTAGGTCCAGTGGAGCTGTTATTACCTAACACTGTTAAGGCACTGAACACATTTGTGTTTGGCTGCTCTCTGTACGCACAGTAGTTTCTCTCCATTTTTCCTAAAGGAACTCAGGAGTTATCTAAAAATCAAAACATAAGATGTCAGATAAATCAGTTAGTCCAGATTTCTCCTTTGGACATAAGGATGCAAGTGTCTTTGTGTAGAATTAGTGGGGAATAGATGAAGAAAGAAAACAAAAAATTCAAGCTGTTTGTTCGTGTTGGTTTCTTAATGTGAGGACTGCCTTTTAAAGACTATAAAAAAATCACCTGAAGGCTAAAAGGAAATGGGGGGCAATCATGCAGAATGACTGGATCGACTCTTATGTTGTAATGAAATAATTTATAGTATTTTTGCAACCTTTAACAAGGAACAATTGAGGAGGTTATGACTTTATATATCAGTAGCTGATTTTTTTTTTATTAATGGACACAATAACTATGTAAGATAAAAAGAGTATGACATAATGAGTAACTACAGGGAAACAATCAGTTTTGCATTGAACAGAATCTTAGCCTTTTGCTTTCCTTATAATATTTCCTCATAAATAAAGCAGTGTTCAGAATTTGAAAAATAAACACAGTAATGACTGGAGCCTTCCATACTAACAGATCAAATTAATATTGTAAAGTGAGGTACAATTCCAACAAACACACACTCACCTAAAGGATTATTAGGAACACCACACTAATACGGTGTTTGACCCCCTTTCGCCTTCAGAACTGCCTTAATTCTACGTGGCATTGATTCAACAAGGTGCTGAAAGCATTCTTTAGAAATGTTGGCCCATATTGATAGGATAGCATCTTGCAGTTGATGGAGATTTGTGGGATGCACATCCAGGGCACGAAGCTCCCGTTCCACCACATCTCAAAGATGCTCTATTGGGTTGAGATCTGGTGACTGTGGGGGTCATTTTAGTACAGTGAACTCATTGTCATGTTCAAGAAACCAATTTGAAATGATTCGAGCTTTGTGACATGGTGCATTATCCTGCTGGAAGCAGTCATCAGAGGATGGATACATGGTGGCCATTAAGGGATGGACATGGTCAGAAACAATGCTCAGGTACCCCGTGGCATTTACACGATGCCCAATTGGCACTAAAGGGTCCTAAAGTGTGCCAAGAAAATATCCCCCACACCATTACACCACCACCACCAGCCTGCACAGTGGTAACAAGGCATGATGGATCCATGATCTCATTCTGTTTACGCCAAATTCTGACTCTACCATTTGAATGTCTCAACAGAAATCGAGACTCATCAGACCAGGCAACATTTTTCCAGTCTTCAACTGTCCAATTTTGGTGAGCTTGTGCAAATTGTAGCCTCTTTTTCCTATTTGTAGTGGAGATGAGTGGTACCCGGTGGGGTCTTCTGCTGTTGTAGCCCATCTGCCTCAAGGTTGTGCGTGTTGTGGCATCACAAATGCTTTGCTGCATACCTCGGTTGTAACGAGTGGTTATTTCAGTCAAAGTTGCTCTTCTATCAGCTTGAATCAGTCGGCCCATTCTCCTCTGACCTCTAGCATCAACAAGGCATTTTCGCCCACAGGACTGCCGCATTTTGGATGTTTTTCCCTTTTCACACCATGAGCAGATTGTGAAATACTTAGACCGGCCCGTCTGGCACCAACAACCATGCCACGCTCAAAATTGCTTAAATCACCTTTCTTTGCCATTCTGACATTCAGTTTGGAGTTCAGGAGATTGTCTTGACCAGGACCACACCCCTAAATGCATTGAAGCAACTGCCATGTGATTGGTTGATTAGATAATTGCATTAATGAGAAATTGAACAGGTGCTCCTAATAATCCTTTAGGTGAGTGTATGTTTGAAATAATTGTCTGTGCAGAGGACAGCACATTGGAATCCCAAGCTAGCCACTGTTTTTTGTGAAGGATATACATTCTCCTTGGGGTCCACACTTTTTTATTTCTACACATACTCCAGTTTTCTTACAACATCCCAAGAATACGTATGATAATTATTTGGTAAGTGAAAAATAGCTTAGTGTGGTTGTGTTTTTGGGTGGAACCCTAACCCTAACTGGGCTTTATCATTCTGGGACCCCATAATTAGATCAAGTGGGTGTAAGAATGGATAGATGGATAGGGGGTTCTAAATGGATGGATGTATTAGAAACAAAAAAACAAAAACTTAATTTTTGCAGCTCTAAAAGATGATCAAAATAGATCCTGGAGTCTTTGAAGTTATTGTAAAATAAAAATAACTAAACAAGGAGGGCCACAGGGGCAAATCAATTTCAGTTACCTTAGTGGAGTCACAAAGGTTGGTGTCACCCAGTGTGGTAACCAAGGCTGAACATAGACCCCACAGACCCCTGGTTGAGTTGATGAATAAATCTCTTTAACACAGAGTTGATTGTACTCTAAACAATGCAGCACATGGACACCCAAACATTTAATTTAAAGTGGTAATTCACTCTTATTAATGGCACACAGACATTCAAATGTATCATTGAGTTCCCCCTTGGTGATTTCAGCCAATGGGTACCATCATTTCATCTTTCTCTGTTTAGATTTTTGATTTCAGCTAGCTAATGCTTGATCACTTCTGTCATTTGGATCATTTATCATCAAGTGCAGTTCATACTATCATAGTGACACCACTAACAGATCATATTCAAACCATAGCCAGTTTTTCATAAATTTACATACTGTATGTTAAACTTTCCCTTTGTCATATGCACACAGATTTTGAGACTTACACTCTATTTGGTATAGAGCGCCAAAGCCACCCTACATTATGCTGGGCTCAGCTTCTGGGCCATACAGTGAAACAGCATCTAATAATGATATTCCAATGACTCAAGGGTTCATTATGAAGGTGAATTGTGGAATAACTGGAACCAAACCAGTCAAAGCTTTTTTGTCAGGAATATTACATTGGAAATACACAAAATATACAAAACACTAAACGAATTAAATTATGACTAGAACCGTTTCAATGAAAAAACACACATATTGACCCCACACAGAAGTGGGAAAAATGAACAGGAAGAAGAAGAAGAGTAAGCAGTGCCCAAAGGGGTGTGCTCCCTTTAAATATCTACTCTGTGTTTTTTTGAGACAAGCACCTGCCTCATGGTTAGTGATGGCTAGCAAGGAAATAAGCAAACATCATGTAAAGGGCTGGGACTTGAAAAGTGTACTTACATTCTGACAAGCATGATGGGTTATCCAGAGTCTAAGAGGTTGCCATGGAGGAAAAGGTGACACTTGTCAAAAGCGTAGTTCATCAAAGTTGAGAGAAATAGAGAACTTCAGCTTATGAGGAAATGATCAATTTTATCCCAGGCCTTTTAGGGGAAGATGACCCAGTAACTACTGCACTAGGAGTGCCTAACCCCTGGAAAGTGAAAAATTAGAAGCACTGCTGTAGAGCAATACATTTTTAAAGTGCCACCTATCTTAACAGGGGACAATAGGAATCAATGCACTTTATCTCTCTGTAATTATCCTTAATTTCAATGTTTCGGTCCTGCAGTAACCTCACTTATACTTGTGTATGTGGCCTTTTTGACATTATTCTGAATCACGTTAGGTCACTACAGGAGTCCCCCTCAAAGCTACAACAGTAATGGAAAGGATGGACCAGTTCTAAAGTCTGCAGTATACAGTAGATGAATTTCACTGAGCTTTAGCAGTATACTGTATCTGAAGAAGGGTATTAAAAAAGTTGATCATGATGACCTGGGAGTTTTATAATTACTGCAGGCCAAATGCACACTTTAGGGACCAGAAAAAAAATCTGAAACAAACATCACACTGAAGTGCTCAGAATGTGTTTCTGCTTTTATTTTATGATTGATAGATTTTCAGTAACACAAGCATGTTATACTGAACAAATGTTTGTGTGGGGAGACTGGATTTAGTTAAAATTGTGGCAAACAAATCAAATTCCTAACACCATCTATGTTTCATTTAAGAAAGAAAGAAAGAAAGAAAGAAAGAAAGAAAGAAAGAAAGAAAGAAAGACATGGTCTAATGAGTGCTGCTTCAGGCTGAAAGTGTAAAAGCCCATTTTAGCTTTCTAATTTCTCTCTTACTGTATGTGACCCACTTGCAGTAATGAGGTTCAATAATCTGTGACACTCCTCACTATGAATGAGTCGCTGTGGTGATCAGACTTATTTTCCAGTTTAAGAAGACTCCTCAACTAACAAGGTAGAAATGACCTCCCTCCTTTCTCACTCATTTCTTTTTATTACAAAATGATGTTTTTCTTTCTATTAGGTGCTCTGTGAAATACTTGAAAACGTGTTCTTCCATTGCCATCATTGTTCATCAATGTGTCATCATTAATAATGTACTATTGTGCATCAATGATATCTTTAAAATTGGAAAGTGAGCTATTTCTTGTAGCACAAAAATAAAACACTTGAAATGTATGCTTGAGAATCTTTCAAATTTGTTCATGATTATTTTTGTAATTTAGAATATCTCTTTGTTTATGTGAATATAAAGCTATACTGTACATCCTATATAAACAGTATAGTAACTTCTGAATGAAGTGTGCAATCATTTTTCTGCAAGGACTCAGGTTTCCTTTAACAATATGCTGTTAGTTTAACTAGATGCTCTGCAGTAAATATACTGTAAGAAGGCGTGCAGGATGCTGGTGTCCAATTTCTACCTGTTGCTATTGAGGAAAAATTAGAGCCTCTAATATCCCTGATTGGGAAAATCTATATTAGATAACATGACATTGAATAAAATAAAATAACATTGTTAAACCTCCTTAGTCTATTTCAGGTTCATGGAGTGTCAGCAGGGCCATCTGAACAGCACTATAGACCCCCGGCCAAACCAGTGCACTGGGGTCCCTACCTACACAACCACTCAGCAAGTCACAACATACATAGACTAGCATGGAGCCCCTGGGTAACTGCCCATTGTGACCCTGCATTATGATGGCCCTGAGTATGAGTCTATTTACAGAATTATTGGTTACAAGGCATAACCTAACTAGAAGGTGTGCCAGTCATTGCAGGGTCAATTAACTGACACAGGCAAACAGTCACATGTGTCACAATTTATTCTTATATGCAGCATTTTTAAGAAGATATTGAATCATCTGGGGCAGCACGGTGGCCCAGTGGTTAACGCTGCTGCCTCGCAGTTAGGAGACCTGGGTTCGCTTCCCAGGTCCTCCCTGCGTGGAGTTTGCATGTTCTCCCTGTGTCTGCGTGATTTTCCTCCGGGTACTCTGGTTTCCTCCCACAGTCCAAAGACATTCTAATTTGTCCCTTGTGTGTGCTTGGTGTGTGTGTGTGCGCCCTGTGGTGGGCTGGCACCCTGCCTGGGGTTTGTTTCCTGCCTTGCGCCCTGTGTTGGCTGGGATTGGCTCCAGCAGACCCCCGTGACCCTGTAGGTAGGATGTAGTGGGTTGGATAATGGATGGATGGATGAAACATCTGTAGAAAACCAATGCAAACATAAACAGAAGGGACTAACTCTATGCCAACAGTAACAAGAATCAGTCACCCCAAGGCTTATTATCATCTGGGCAAAGCTGGCAGCACTGTGAGTATTCTTTTGATTTCTCCAGTGCCTTCAGAACCATCCAGCCAAGAGGAAAACTCAGGGATATGCAGGTGGATGAGCCTTAAGTGCCCTAGATAAGGGACTATCTGTCGGTGAGACCAGAGTTTGTGACACTCAATGACTGTGTTTCTGATATGGATGTGATCAACACTGGAGCACCACGAAAAACTATCTTGCCTCCTTTACTCTTCACTCTGTACACCTAGGACCTCAAATATAACACCGGGTCATGTCACAGATGATTTTGCACTTATGGAGTGTATTGATAAAGGGAAGTGAGACAGAGTGTAGGAGTCAGCCGGAGAACTTTGTTTTTTGGTGCAAAGAGAACTGTCTGCAATTTAACATAAGGAAAGCTAAGAAAATGGTTACTGACATTCAACACACCAAAGAGCCTCTATGTAGTGGGTGTAAAGGTGGTGCACTCATAAAAGTTGAACTGATCTCAGAACACAGAGGAATTATATAAGAAAGGGAAGAGCAGAATCTTTTTCCTTAGGAAACTGCATTCCTTTAATGTGGGAAATGACATCTTTCACATCTTCCACAACTCTGTGATGTTCAGTATAATTGTCTATGCTGTGGTACCCTGGGCTGGTCACATCACTTGAAGAGAGGCCCACTGAATCAACAAGCTTATTTAAAAGGCAGAATTAGTTAATGGACAAACTGTGGACCCTGTGGAGGTTGTAGCAAAGGAGAGAATTAAAACAAAACTGAGCCCTCAGTGTACTGAGTGTACTAACTATACTTGTACGTATGAACCTGGAGGATTTCACCAGGTGGTAGTGTGAGAAATCATCACAGTGAGAAAATAACATAAGGTGTGTTGTGAGTTGAGTGAAGAAAGATGTTAAAGATAAAAATTGTTTGCATTCTGATGCTGTTGCGAAGGCGGCAACAGCGGCACAGAAGATGGTGAGACCTTTTAAATGTATGGCATCATTACAATGGGGAATTTTCAATGCCTGGAATTCCTATGCGAGAATTGCATGAAGAAAAAGAACATGAATACATTTGACTGTAAACATTTAAGTTTAACGATTTGCTTCACTCCATCGAATAATTCATCAAAAATCGAAGCGCACACATCAATACTGTTGGAGCTGCGATACAGCTTGCCATCACACTGCATTATCTTGAAACGACTGAATCTCCACTTCTTTTTTTGGACATTTTGTGATTTATATGGATGTATCTGTCTCAAATTTACTTTCATTTCATCTTGTATGTTTCCACATCCACTTTCAAAGAGCTGCCAATTTGATACCAGCTGTTCTGACTGGCATGGCTGTCACTATGGAGATTTTAATAATAAATAACGATGCTGACATCACGTATATGATTAAACACACTGTGCCCTCCAAATTTTTGGCTGGTGCCAAATATGCACACGCGTCACCTTAATTTCTGATGACATGCTCAGAAGACGCATTAAAAGAACGCTAGGAATGCATGGGAACCATAACGAGTGCATGTAAGCGCTCTGAGCATCAGGTATAAATCCGGGTTAACGCTGAGGACTTTGAGCCAACAAATCACTCAGCAGAAGTGTGTTAAGAATCACTACGGGGCTGCTTTATACCAACAGCAATACACCTGCTTAATGTCTCACTGGGACTGGTTTTCTGTCTTTTTAGTTTTCTTACTTTATAGTCATTCTGACATGTATTCAGACCAAAGTGTCAGTCAGTCAGTCATTATCCAACCCGCTACATCCTAACAGAGGGTTACAGGGGTCTGCTGGTGCCAATCCCAGCCAGCACAGGGCGCAAGGCAAGAACAAACCCCGGGCAGGCCGCCAGGACACACACACACACACACCAAGCACACACTAGGGACAATTTAGGATCGCCAATCAATCTAACCTGCATGTCTTTGGACTGTGGAAGGAAACTGGAGAACACAGACATGGGGAGAACATGCAAACTCCACGCAGGGAAGACCCGTGAAGCGAAACCGGGTCTCCTAACTGCGAGGCAGAAGCGCTACCACTGCGCCACCGTGCCACCCAGACCTAATCAAGAAACCTTGAGGTGCGAGGCAGCAGCACTAGGAACAGCAGCACCTCAATTGCCTTAGAGAGCTTATAAGGACTTATAGATATGTAGCAGTAAATCTACAAAATCTTGCAAACCTTAAAAAATTTGCATACTCTTCTTTATCTTCTAAAGCTTTTCCCACTTTCATTTGGGGTTGCTATATTTAACCAGTCCCCTCCACTCTCGTCTGTTGTACACTTCCTTGCCTGATATCCCTTTCTCTCTTAGATCCTCCTTCACACAGCCCATCCACTTTCTCTCTGGTTGTCCTCTTCTCCTCCGTCCTGACATTTTCATATCCACGATTCTTCTCTCCCAGTTGTTTACCTCTTTTCCAATGACATGGCAATACCACTTAAATATTCTTTCCTGTATTTTCTTAGAGCTTTCCCTAACTTTAACTCTACTTCTCATTTTCTCATCCCTGATTTTATTGAGCTTTTTTACTCCACACATCCATCTCAAAAACCTCATTTCTGTAGCGTCTAGTTTCCTTATATACATCTTTTTAACTGCCCAGATTTCTGATCCATGCAACAATTCTGTTCTGACCACTATTTTAAGCATTATACCCTTCACTCTTACACTTAACCTTTAGTCACACAACACTCCCAATATCTTTTTCCAATTTTTCCAACCTGATTGCATTTAGTGGTTTATTTCTAGATTGAGCCTTCCATCCTGTTATTGTTGATCCTAGAAATTTTAGCTTTTCCACCCTTTAGAGCTGTTTCCCTGGATTTTACCTTCCTCATCTTGTTCTTGTCCCTTACATCTTAGATACCCTGCCTTTTTTCTACCCATCTATTTTGTCTTGAAAGAGCAATATATTACTCTACTTTCACCTTTTTTAGTATTAATGTGCAGCCTTTGTCAGAATGCCTCAAATCTCACAGACTTACCACTGTTTATAAAGTATTGTAGTGTACAATTTCTCACTACCTTCCCTTCTACATTTATAGCCTCAGGCAATTACTTAGAGTAAAAAACAAGCAGGAGTTAAGTTACAACTTTAAATAATGTATTATTGATAATATTCATAAATAATAACAATAAGCAAAGTACAAGAGCTCACTGGCAATCATACAACCTGATAAATACTGATGTGTAGTTTTAGGCAGCACACAGAATTGTAGTTAGTTGCTTTAAATGTCTCTAGTTAAGTCCTTATTTTTGGTCAGCTTTCCTCAGAACAGGCCGCATGGCTGCCGAGCTGTGCTCTTCATTGTGTTGTCCTTTTCAGTTCATGGTGTGTGAGATGCACCTTCATCAGTTGGGAAAAGAAAGAGAGGGAGGGGTAAAGCAAGGAAATTTATAGACTCTGTCCAAACCCTACAGCAAATAGGACATTGTGGTATTTAATAGCTTCATTCAACTTTAGACCAATAGAATTCTGGTGCTACACAATAGTTTCACACATGCCCCCAATACTATTGGGTGGTCCCAATTTAATTATGCGACTTTGAATGCAATGCAGGAAAACAATACAAGACAATAGAATTGTTCTAAATATCTTGTAATAAATTAAAATGGATTTACATTGAATTAATTCACTGATTTTGCATGTAATGTCTCACTTGTCCTCCATTCAGTTGGATACAGACTCGGAGTAATAAACTTAATATGTTAAAGCGTAATAAAAATTGCATAATTAGGTCTGGACCACCCTGTATTTGTCATGGTGAAGCTTGCCAGCTAGGTCATTTGGCTTTCCTGTGGGGGTTGATTGAGAGCCCTGCAGAGAATCACTTGCCAAACTGGTTTCATGCACTTCCCCCAACCCTGTTGTAAAATTACAAAGAGACTCAGTCCTAAAAGGTGTGTTTCTTAACCATCAAACCATTGCTGTTCTTATCAATGATATACAGTAACACTAATGTCTAAGTTACAAATAAAGACATACAAAATATTTATTAACTTATATACAAATATACAAAACTAGGGGGTTCCCCCCCGGCAGCTTCGCTCGCCTACCCCCCCGGCCTGTGCTATGCACCAGCCACTTCACGTCTCTGCTGCTTGTGTTGTGAAGATGGGGGCTGAATGCGCCCCAAGGAGACGTGGTCGCTCCTCCGAAACCCCCTCTTAAACGGTGATACAATAGGAAACAAATACAGTTTTTTTTTTTTTACCTCCTCTTTGCTCAATCAGCTGCTGCTTGCTGCTGTGCCACAAGATCTGCATCTTGCACTGAGCTTCGAACATTTAAAAGCCTGTACAGTCCTGCTGTCCTACTCTTTGTCTGTTATTTCCAGCCCCAGGCGTTTTTAAATCTTTTGGCACAAAGTTTTGTCTCGCAGGACATGAGTTCTTGATATTTTTTAGTTTATAATTTAAAAATGGAATAAGAAACTGAAAATGTAACAAAATCACATTAAAGTTTGATAAATTCTGAAAAGAATGATACCAAACATATATATGTAGGTTTTAAAATAAGCCAGATTTAAACCGTGACAAAAAAGTCACATAAAATCGTTGCACAAAATCATTGCACTTTTAGGCTTACAATTTTATATATATAGATAGATTTCACACCACAGCATCATCTTAAGGCCTCTGACCTCCATAGCTCTTCTCCTCTGCTCCACTTTACTTTCCACAATGTTCTTAGTGGTGCCACCTTGCACAATGTCATCTGCTAATAGCATACACCATGGGGCCTGATCAACACTCCCTAGCAATAACATCTGCACAATTTACATACACATATTTATTTAAATAACAAGTAGTAGCAGTGATTTTGTCTTAACAGCTGCCGAAGGATAAATTTAAAAAAACATCTGTTTTGTAAACAAAATCATATTTAGCAGCATTAGAGAAATCAACATAAAAGGAGATATGGCTGGTTTTCAAAGGAAAATAAGAATACAGTACCTTCAGGTAGCAGCATTTCTGGTTGACATATGCTAACTGCTCAATATGGGAACATAAAATCATACCTGCTCACATTACAGATTCCCATCAAGATGATCAGAGCCATACTTTTGAAGAGTTTAAGTTGATTTTTCCAGGCTTCTAAATTTAAATTAAACTAACTGTAATTTTTTTGAAAGTTAGAAATGTTTACTTTTGAGAAAGTATGCCTGTGCAGAGTGCAGAAGATTGCTTTATTTTTCAAAATTTTACTACTTATATTTTAAAGAATAAATGCACTGATGTGAACAGAGTCAAGAGAAGTGCTTTGTGTGATTAATTTAACTGGTGATGTTCAAATTTGAACTGTAATATGTTTCTGTTTGAATGATAACATGCTGGCCTTCCCCAGATACTAAGTCCTGTGCCAGAGACATTTGATTCAGCAGTGGCACATTGTAGACAGCTGAGGTTTTAAAACAGATCTGTTATTAAAAACAAATAATGGGAAAGGGTAAGAAACATTGGTATTTAGCACTCATGTCACTAAACAGCCTTTGTCCTCGCGTCTTAAGGCTACCCAACAACCGCTTGTATTGGCAACTGAGTGAGTAGACCTGATGCTTGTTCTTATATTTAAAACAATGTCTGGTGTTGCATTCATTGCTTGTCATATTATACTATTGTCAATACTCTGAGGAGGATGTGTAGGTATCTCATTGTGCAGTACACACGTGACAATATGCTTGATTTTTGAAGAAGCCTTACAGCAAAAAGAGTCAGGAATGTGAGGAGTCCAAGAACTGGAGGAGTGGGTCATTAGACTCTGTTGTCTGGAAAGGATAATTAAGTGTGTAGCTTGTTGCCTGAGATGAGTGTATATGTGTATATAGCTCCAATGCCAACAAGCTCTACTAATGTGGTACTTTTCCAAGCTTTCAAAGAGGTAAGAAATAGTAGCTCGTCTTTAAACTGAAACAATTTAGAAGATCTCCAGATCACATTCGTAGCACTCTGCATCTTCATGTAGGTTCAATGAGCCCCTTACAGAAACAACAGATGCAGGAGAAGAAGGAGCTTTCTGAGTATATAGTATAAATTAGAAGGTGTGTAAGTAAAAGGCATTACAGTTTATATGACTTTCTGGTGTTTTATAAATTGAATATAATACAGGTTGAGCCAAAACTGCACGAGGTAGAGGCAGCCGAGTGGATTGGGGTGGGGGTCCTTTGATAGGCGATCCCTTGTAGTTTTCAGTCGGCAACATGCCTTGGTCTGGTGTGCACAGTGCTTTCGCTTTCAAAGCGTTTTTCAATAAACAAGAAATCCATCATCACACGCCTTTTGAGCGCACTTCAGTTTCCTCCTAACGGTTATGTCCCAAATCGGAAAATAATTATTTAGTGGGTGGCTAAATTTAAACAGTACAATATTGAACAGAATATCTCCAGGCCCTCCTCGTACTGTACGAACGCCTGAAAACATCCAAGCTTTAAGGACATCAATTTTTCAGATTTCTAGATGTTCAATGCACAAACCTGCTTCTGCCTCAGGCATTTCCAACACATCTTTGAGGAGGATTTTGCATGAGGACGTTAATTTCCATCCATAGAAAATGATGGTAGTGCAGGAACTCGCTGAGAGAGCCATAGAGAGTTGCGTGCAAACATTCTGCAAACCATACATTGAGATACCATCATCATATGCAGCGATGAGGGACATTTCAATTTGAATGGTTGCATAAATAAGCAAAACTTTCATTCTTGGGCTGAAACCATGCTAGACAATAAACATGTTATTTACGAGGGGGGACCCAAAAATAACGTGATTTTTTTTTAAAAAATCATATATTTCTCAGAACATTTCCAAAATTTAATCACACCAAAATACTCTCCCTGAGATGCAATACACTTGTCCCACCACTTTTCCATTGTTCAAAACTTTTCTGAAACTATTGCAAAGTGATAGCCTTCAATGCCTCTGTCATTTGCTTCATGACTTCCTCTACATCCTGAAAACGCTTTCCTTTAAGGTCCCTCTTCATTCTTGGAAATAAGAAAAAAATCACAGGGTGCAAGATCTGGGGAGTAGGGTGGTGGGAAGCCATTGTCATTCCATTTTTCATGAGAAACTGCTGCACACTCAGTGCTGTGTGGGTGGGAGCGTTGTTGTGATGCAGAAGCCACTCGCCTGACCGCCAGACTTCAGGTCATTTCCTCCGCACTGCATCACACAATTGCTTGAGCACTTTAAGGAAACCACTTAGCCAAATGATGCCGAGGGCTTTCTAGTATATGCACCTAGTGGCAAACGTCAGAACTAATGCCCCTCCAGCCTCCAGAAAAAAAATTCTCGTATTTTTTGGTCCCCCCTCATATATTGTAGGCAAAGCATGGTGCTCTTGAACTGTACTTGAACCAAAGTAGAACCAGCAATTTCGTAAGTTTACACTGGAGGGGTTTAATTATAAAATGTATTCATACAGATGAAGATCAAACAATAATTGTGGAAAGTGGAAAACAAAAAATGTATGCTGCAGTGGTCGTTCCAAGATTAGCAACTCTAAGTAAACCATATACTGTATGCGCTGCTATACCCACAATGTGCTCCAAAACCACACTCCTTACAGCTCTGGCACCTGTTTGGGCTTTTCATCTACCCACCTGTCGAGCTTTTATTAATATTCTTTCATCAGACTCCAAGCTCAATGATCTTATAGTCAGCATGCTGTTTTAAGTCTCAGCCAATAAGCATGCCCATGGTCATTTCCATTCTTCGTGAAAATGCTTATGGACCAAAACTTAACATTGACACACTAAATTTTAGTATAAATCAAAATTACTTTATTTAATGTGTAGCTGCCCAAAGGCACTTGGAGAAAGCTGTTACAGTTGACAGTGTAACCACCACAATCAATATCAGCAAATGCTATCATCCACTGAAGAAGATCACTTCTTTTATCAATGCATGAGAGAAAACCCATACATACCAGGACTGGTTTCTTCACTACAGCTTCTGACTGGCAGATCAGAGTAGATCTGGGCATGCAGCTAAAATTTACAGGCCACATCACACATACAATACTCCACCCAGACATGATCATCTTTTCAGAGGCCACTAAACAGTTGAACATATTGAAATTCACTGTGCCCTGGGAAGAAAGCAATGGTAGAGGAGAAAGAAAGAAAGAAAGAAAGAAAGAAAGAAAGAAAGAAAGAAAGAAAAATAAATTGAGTGTTTGGAGAAGTGCTGAATTAGTGGTTGGCATACTTTCTGTGAGCAGATGGAATTGGGCTTTGAAGACTGGTTACTCTGCAGGGCGTTATCTGGAGTGTGAATAATGGAAGCCAAGAAGAGGAGGACCATAAGAGCTGTGACAGATGCCATGAAGATGGCCACTAGGTGACACTGGATCAAGAGAGTGGGTCCATGAGAGGTTTCTGCTGTGATGTGAGCTGAGACAACGGGGTCACCTGGTCAAGGGTGTATGATGTTGAAAGTCCTGAAACATGTGAGCACCCCAGGAACATTACTGGAGATGCATGCCAGTGCATACTGAAGATGTATCTTGGATCTTGCATGTAGGATAAATTAATCTTTATTTCTCATCTGCAAGCATTTTGTAACTGATAAAACGCGTGATTGTATTTTACCTGTTAACTTGTTAAAGCGCCCTGAGCTTACATTTAGCGAAAAGCACTACACAAAAATGAATTGAAACTGGAACTTGAACTTAACCCGTACCTAAAACAAAGTCTTCAGTTGTTCACAGCCTACAACATTTTATATAAATTTGAACACACAAAAGATCAACCAGTTCTAAGTGTAACATTTGAATTTAATTAAACCTATAATATTTCTCATATTCAGTTATTTATGGTAATGATGGTGTAGTTTGCGTTATAATATAAATCATATGTTAAAAATAAAATAGTGCACAAAACAGTCATTTTTTTTATTTCTGTTATTTACTTATGGAAAGAAACAAACAAAGAAACAAAGAAGAAAGAGAAAATTGAAGCAGAAAAGAAAGAAAGAAAAAATCCTCTAACCAAGGAAAAATAAATCTCACATTTTTAGGTTGCTCTGCTTGCCTTCCCTGCAGGCATACTAACAACCACCAGTCTGTATGAGCATTCGTAATTCTTGTCATCTGTGTCATGAGGTTGACTGCACCTTCCATCTGTTTTAAAAACCATCTTCATTTTAGCTCAATTTTGAATGTTTATGAAGTGGGACAATGGTAAAGTAATCCATAGGGCAAGAAAAGAAAAAGTGAAAGAAAGGTCAGTTTTATAAACCAGTCTGAGAAGAGCTGGCTGTTTTCAAACTGCTACAGAGTAATACGTATAAAAGTTTCCCAAATGCATTATGGTGAGAAGGGTGTATCAAAAATTGAAAATTACATAGTAACTGCAAAGGATAGAAGATGACACAATACAACATGTTCTCAGTGGCTGATGGTGTTAGTCTAGTTGAAGCCAAAGTAAAATGAACATAAACACTTGCAGGATTGCACTATTGTCAAACAATGCAACATAGCAGGATTTCTTTGAGCAGAGGTAGTGAAACCTGCTGAAATTCAACAAAGGATGTGGGCTCAGTAGGGAAGTGAAAAGAGCATTGCTCAACAAAACGTTTATGAATGGTGTGGTGAGCAGCATGGAAGGACCTGGGGAAAGGACCTCAGATGGGCAATACCTTAATCCTGGGACACTGGAAGGCATCCCTCCTGGGTGGCTGTGGCACCATGGATTCCTCGCAGGGCACGTGGGGCATTGCAGTTTGGAACAGCCCTGTTGGGTTCTATGGGGGCTGCCAGGGGGAGCTGCAGAGTCCTATTTTGAACTTCCATCACACCTCCTGATGAACCACCTGGAGCACTTCCAGGAGATAAATAAAAGGAGCCGCCTCACTAGCCAGAGTCGGGAGGAAGAAGGACGAAGCTTGTTAGGAGGAGTAGAAACAGAAGGACTGGAGAAAGGAAAAGGATAGTCTTTGGATGTTTTGGTGCTGTGCCCTGGGGAGTGAGGAAAAAACCACTGCCACTGAGCCAATATTATTTTATCAAATAACTTAATAGTCTTTGGAATGTGGGACAATACACGAATAAAGCTCACATGAGGAAAGGGAGAACACTACACAGACAGTGAGCAGATCAAGAGTCATCCCCAGAGTTCTGGTATTGTGTTCTGCACTGTGCCATCCTGTGAGTTATCGTTACACATTAGGTATGAACTTACCAAAAGAAAAGTGGAGACAGGTCAATACCGAGTATATACAGTATATGTAATCTTAACCCTGCATAACAAGAAAGACATAGCAGCACTTGAAGCCGTGAAGAGGAGAGCAAACAAGTGCATCCCAGCCTTAAGGACATGTCCTATTCTGACAGACTCAAGAGAATTAAACCTGTTTAGTCCTGAGCAGTGGAGACTGCATGGGAGCCTAAGCCAGATATTTAAAATCCTCAAATGCATTGATAAAGTGGATCCAGCAGAATTCTTTCAGCTTAATGGTAAATCAGTGGAAAGTGCATTGAGGTCTGAAGCCAGGAAGCACTTCTTTGCTCAAAGAGCTGAAGGATTCTGGAACAAACTACCAAGACATAGAGTTGAAGCAAAAACCTTGACAGCCTTTAAGAAGTATCAGGGTGAAATACTGGGACACTTTAGCTACCAGCTAAACACACCATCATGGTGGACTGAAGGTCTCCTTTTGTATGTCAGATTTCTTATGTTCTTAATTCTGTTCAGAAAAGCAGAGAGAAAATGTCTATCTCTGTAACAGCGTGTTCAGAGTGGGCAACAACCAGTTCATCACAGGGCCCACCTACACCTGGCCATACTCACAGCTGGACCAATTGAGACTCACCACTTAATGAAATATGTGCTACTTTGTGGACATGGGAGGAAAACGAGTGTGCTTGTAGGAGGAAAAATCACTGTGACATGGGGACAACTTGCATATTGCACAGAGACATTGATCAGACGTGATATTCATAGCAGGGAAATCGCAATATTAATCACTGTGCCAATCTCAGCTTTTCATGTGTTACCAAAATGAATAAAAAAAGTTTTTACGAAGAACTTGACAAATGTAGGATCATCCTGCTTGAAACAGCCTGAAGTCTTGTGTATTTTTGTTAATACAAGCACTATTTTTTAAAACTTATTCCTCTGTTTCATTATTTTAGTTAGCGGAAAGCCATAACAGCACTCTGTTCTTTTACAGAGTTTAGAAAATGGATGCATAGTATGGTGCTCCATTAGGATCATTCTGATTATGAAAAATACAATAGCCAGAAGATATCTATCTATCTATCTATCTATCTATCTATCTATCTATCTATCTATCTATCTATCCTATATATATATATATATATATATATATATATATATATGTATATTGTGGACTGGGACCCGGACACAGGCAGACGGACATCTTAAGTTCACCACACATTGTTTATTTACACTACTATTTACACAAATTACGTGCACTCACAACCCCAGTGCCGCCAGCACTGATTCCCCCAATGCCTAGGCCACACTCTTCCAGTCACTGTGCCTCTCTTTCGACCACCTCCCGTCCTCTCCCGAGCTCTGTCCTCTTCCACCCAACATCCACTGCTGACTGGAAGGAGGCGGCCACTTAAATGGGAACCCGGATGGGCTCCAGCTGCTTCCCCGCAATTAGTCCTGGCCACACCCCAGTGTGGCGGAAGTGCCGGCTGCGCACCGGAAGCCGTCCAGGTGTCCCCTGTCGTCTTCCCCCCAGCATTTCCTGGTGTGGCGGATGTGCTGGGCTCCAGGGGTCCTCAGGCACCAGGGCGCCGCCTGGCGGTGCCCACGGGCCCCTACAGGGTTGGGCTTCCAAGCCCCCTACCCGTGGCCCCCAATTCAACCAGGGCGATCGCCCCCTTGCGGTCTGGAGGAGGTACAAGCCCTCCTCTGGTCCTCCTGGGCATCCCGGCCGGGCTCCAGCCCCGACCGGGTCCCACACGGGATACTCCGGCATCGGGGCGCCGCCTGGCGGTGGCCACGGGTCCCAACAGGGCTGGGCTTCCAAGCCCTGTACCCGAGGCCCCAACATAACCAGGACGGACACCCCCTCGCGGTCTGGAGGAGGCACAAGCCCTCCTCTGGTCCTCCTGGGCGTCCCGGCCAGGGACCACTATATATATATATATATATATATATATATATATATATATTGTGGCGGGTGGCTGTGCCCAGCTGGGATGCCGAGGAGGACTGGGAGAAGGGACTATGCCTCCCCGGACCACGAGAGGGGAGCCACCCTGGTTTGTGTGTGTGTGGGGGCCACGGGAATTGAGCATGGAGGCTCAACCCTATAGTGGCCTGTGGCCACAGCCAGGGGGTGCCCTGAAGACTGTGAAGCCCTGGATGTCAGGGACAACCGGAGTGCTTCCGGGTGGTGGATGGATTAAAAGGCAGAACTCTACGTGACCATCTTCATCAAGCCCTTCCGTGAGAACCCTAAATCCAAAGAGGACTGTTTCATTTATGTTAGGTAGAATAAAAACTCCATTGTCCATGATGCCCTGCTGGTCTTCTGGGGACCTCCATGCTGCAAGGAGGGCTCCACCTAGCGGCTTGGGGGTATTGGCCGGGATAAACAGCCGGCCATCCTCCACAATAGATAGATAGATAGATAGATAGATAGATAGATAGATAGATAGATAGATAGATACTTTATTAATCCCAAGGGGAAATTCACATATATATATATATATATATATATATATATATATATATATAGAGAGAGAGAGAGAGAGAGAGAGAGAGAGAGAGAGATATCTCTCTATTACAAAAAAAATCTTGGGAGACAGACTAGGGAGACGAGACGTAATCTTCTCGGAAGACAATTTGACGTCCTGCGAGAGACACTTTAACATCATGCGAGACAAGGCAGTGAGACAACATTTAAAACAAGTTCACGGACATCTAACCTAGCAGTTGTTGGAATGCTTTTGGCAGACACACTTCATGTGCACCCAGCTCTCAAAACAATGAAAAGCAAACAATTAATTATTTTCAGATTCCATTTGACCATATCAAAACTTTGCAGAAAATAGGTTCTAATACAACAGACCTTCTCATCCTTTTGTTATTTTACTACCCTGGCATGTTTACCATTAAACATTTAGCTTAGCCAACCTCCAGAGAATCAATCCATCAGTCGGTGGTTGTTCATGCCAGACTGCAGTTCCTTCTAGTTTCTCTGTAAACCACACAGATTACTGATGGACCAGGAGAAAAACACAAGTTGTAACCAATGCAAAAAACGAAACTATAAGATTAAAAAAATACCTAGCATAAGCCCAGAACGAAACGTAAGTCAAAGTCAAAAATCCAGAAGAAAAAAAAATGGTCTAAGAAACCCTTGTCTTGTTTAAACACACAAACATACTTTTAAAAATGTATTTCAGGTATCCGGAAGGTTGGATAAGACAGTAACCACACAGATGACCTTTTTACCTTGTGATACCTGACCTCTGAATTGCTACTAGCAATCATATAAAATAAACCACCATCAGAACGGGCTTAAGCGACACCAGAAATGCATAAAGAAAAGTAATTTTCTAGAACTCATGCTGAAATAAACATGCAAAATAACCAATTATGACGGGACCCTTATAGACTCAGAAACCCTAACATGTTCCTGGTCTGCCTGCCCATGACATTTACTAATCTGTCCACTGTGGCTGCAGCCTTCATTTAATAAGTGAAGGAAAATATGACTGGCTAGATTCAAATTCTCTTCTATCTCACCTGCGGTAGTCCATGTATGCCATTATGCAAGTAAGTTATATTCTAGTGGATCCTTCTTACTAAAAATGACTTCTGGATGAGTTCTTCTTTCACCAGTGTGTCCGATTAAGCACAGTTTCACTATGTTTTACACCTTTTTGATGCCAGTTTTGTTGTATCATGTGATGCCCATTCCACTCTACCATTTCATTGCCAGTTTATCATTACAAAATATTATTAAGTTAATTTACACCTTTTGGTCGGTTTTCTTGGATCATATAATACAGTACAATACAGTATTTCTCAATTTTGCAAAATGCTGCTACCAGTGTATAAGGCATCTGTGCTGGCCATTTTTCCTGCAGGGACAGTGTTAAGGTTTCACTGAATTCTTGGAAGTCATGGCGATCTAATCATGATATTATTTTGTCAGTTTACTCTCCAGGGTCCTTTCTGTGTTCATGTCTTTGGGCGGGTCATGATAGATGGCTGATATCACTTTCTACTGAATGAGTCATTAACAAACACTCAGATCCAATCTCGGACAATTGTCATGGTGGAGCACACGTTGCCCACTGCAATAACTCATTTTATCACCAAGAAAAAAAAATGGAAAGAAACTATCGAAAACAAGTAGAGAAGTTTTTTTTTACAGAATGTATCTCAGGTTTTATTATGGTTCTTATATCTTGCACAAAAATCTTGCACCACACATTCAGAGCCTGAGCCGATAAAAACTGTGTTTTATGGCCTGCCAGCCTGACTGACAGTTTATTAAATTCTGATATGCCATAGATGTATAGACAAGAACAATCACAGACTCCTCAGGGGTTTCTTATTCATTCGCAAAATCTGACAATATCAAAGGTGCTGACTTTTGCAAGGCTTGTCGTCTGCTTTCCAGCCAGGGAGGACGTCTTTTTCACATTGTGTGGCATATTGGATTTGGTCTTTTCCTGATAATTGTTTTGACCAGCTACCTTCAAGTCAGTTTTTATCTGAGATGGAAAGGAACTCTGGTGCTTTTATTTCCTTTATTTCATCCTCATTTTGCCTTTTTCCCTTTTGTTATAATAGAAGGGCCTGTTTGCTCATTTTTTAAAGGTTACTTCAATACGGAGAGTCTTTATCCACACAGGTTTGGCCCCTTTTGATCTATTCCTGAACTTTCATTTCTTTAACTCTTTGCAGGACAGACTAAATTATAAATAATGCCTTTAGTAACAGTAGCTTAGTGTTGAGTTTATTTTCAAGGCTGTTCATTGGTACTGCATTTGGCATAACTCATCCTGGGAAATATAGTGATGCATACTTGGATGGATGAGTGAGTATAACTCAAAGCAATGATTCATTGGGGGAACTTAATTCAGTTAAATGTAAAATTTCCAGGTTAATGTATAAAGTACTTTAAATTCCGTTTAAATTAGTTATGCTTACCTGAATGGAAAGAGTTCGGTGAATGTAACTTTTTTGAGTTGCTCAGATTTATTGAAACTGACAGCTATGAACATAAAACACTTAATGTTAAGAAAATCTAAATATTTTGATTGCACATTCCAACCCAAAAAGAAAATATCTGTATTTAGAAACACTATCTTCACGTTAAAACTAAAATGGTGGGCATGTTGTCTGATCACTAACCACAACCATGTCATTATTAAATGATATAACCAATCACACCATGATAATTACCATACGTAGGGGTATCCAAAAATAACCAGAATCTGTACTTGGCACCCAATCTCGACTCAGTTGCGAATTTCGCTTCCAGGTGTAGAATACTTGCCGGATTCTGTGGCAGTATGCCAAGTGGCGTTGTTCTGTATTATTCGTACGGCATTCTGTGTCAGTTTTTCTTGATGCTTATTAAACGTGTTCTGAGATTTTTGTGATGGGTGATCTCAAAGAACAGTGAGTCTGCGTTAAATTTTGTTTTCGCTTAGGGAAAACAGCTGCTGAAACTCTAGTGATGCTTGAAACTGCTTTTAAACTGGAAGCTTTAAGTAAAACATAAGTCTATGAGTGGTTTTCATGATACAAACGAAGGGAAATATCATTTGAAGACCAACCAAGATCTGGCTGACCTTCTACAATTAGAAAAGACGAAAATCTTGAAAAGCTCACAATGCAATTTACGAAGATTGTCATTGGACTATTGAAGAGGTATCAGACTTTTCTTGTATGTCTTCGAGCTCTTGCCACCTTCCCGACTCGCCTGATCTTGCATATGAAAAAAGAACTCAAAGGAAAGCGATTTTGTACCGTGGAGGAAGTCAAAGAAAAATTGCTGCAGGCATTGGATGACATTCCTTTTCAGCAATTTCAAAATTGTTTCCACCAGTGGGAAATTCATTCAGTGGGACATTCAGTGGCATTCCTTTACATGGAGAGTACTTTAAAGGAGACTAAAGTTTCAGTAAGTACAATTTATTAAAACATTTTTTTTCATTTCTGGTTATTTTTGGGTACCCCTTCATATTAAATCACCTCCTTCCATTACAAGAAGGAAAGTTTTCTCATGTGGTTTAGCATGTGACATTGATGTGCCAGATTATCAAAGACAACTCGCATAGATCTTTAGCACTTAAAGTAACCTTAAGTCCAGGCTTTGCCTTTCTCTGATGTTACAGGAATGGGTGAAGACTGCTAAAACTCTGCAATACCATCAGACAAAGGGTGGTCACTCAATTGCAAATGAAGTCATCTTATTCTAATAAGGCATTTTCTTTGATACCAAAAATAACCTGATCAAATATTCTGGAAAAACTTCCCAAAAAATAGCTCCATGTGAAATCCTCTTTTTTCCTCAGTGGGAAATGTAAAACGAAAATCACCTAATCTGGCAACCCTGCATCCTAACATGATTGGTGATTATACTCCTGTGAAATTAATTTGGCTTTTATTAACAATTTCATCAAATTATTGTGACAACCAAACAAATGATTTCAGTTGTATTAGAAACATATACGTTAAAACCTACAAACATGCTCATTTTTAGTTGAATCAAGTTAAAGTAACTACATATTGAGAACATTTCCTAAAAATAAAAAATGTGTTCATTTGGAGTAGAGTAGATTTAAGATAATTGGATGATGATAATATCATCTAAAGATGATTTCTGTAAGTGGTGCTCTTAATTAAACAAGTGAAATTCATTCACATTGTTTTTATGCAAATTATACTGCATAATGTGATTTAAGTCAGTTGTACTACAAATGGATATGTAAACCCTTAAATCCTATTCAATAAAGCCCAATTTAAGTTAGCTGAGTAATAGCAACATACGTGAAGAATCATTTATTTGAGTGTAAAAAAGCAGGCCCAAGGTTGTTGGCATAGTCCTTAGAAGTATTATATCACACCTCCCGAGTCCTGGGCACATGCTATGTGTGGATTTTGCATGATTTCCCATTGTTGGTGTGGATTTCCCTCTGAATAGTTCATTTTGAATGTCTACAGATGTTTAAATTGGCTAACCAGCATCTTCCACATACGTTAGTGTTGGTTCATGAATGAGTGTGTCATGTAATGATCTTGCTTCCATAATTGAATGGGAATGCTGCAGGTGTCATCATTTAGCTTTATTTTTTTTATAACTATTCCTTGAACTTTAAAAAATATGAGACTAAGTCAATAAATACCTGAACATTTGTGACAATTTTGCTTTGGTGGCCTGTACAGCTTTCGCTGCTCAGATGTCAAAACATGGTGCATCTTCGGTCATAGTGGTAAACTTTCAGCCTTGACAAGTCAGTCTCAATTGTTCTTTCCTAGGAGTAAACATAGCTGCTCTATTCTGTTAGCACCAATGAAGAGCAGCGAGCAGTGATCCACCTTTTATGGACTGAAGGTGTACCTACCAAGGGCCAAAATCCATAGATGACTTTCTGCACAAAATGAGTACAATGGGCAGAGTGTTAACAAATTAATTTAGAAATTCAAAAATAGTCAGACAAGTGTTAAGCATTCGGATGGAACTGGTAGCCCAGACACATCCACTACAAGACAACACTGGGAACGTTTGTACCATCGTTCTGATGAACGAATGAGGATTTCAGCCCCCGGTATAAATTCAGTCTATAAAAAGTGCATAACTGCTCGGTCCTCTTATTTGGTGCACATAGAAACTGACTGATCAAGGTTGAAATTTTACCACGGTGACAACAGACAAATAATATGTCCACATGGGTGTGGGGAAAGCTGTGCAGTCAACCCAGACAAAATTATCAAAAAAGTGTGGATAATTATTGGTTTACCCTCATATTTGAGTATGATTTTCTTGGATTATGAGACCAAGGAATCTATTGGTTATACAGTATTCATTTTGTGTTTGCTTGTGCCTTTCACATTATTAAAAACGATTCACATCTCCCGCAGCGCTGTCTAGTATTTCCTTATGGACGCAATCATAATGGAAAATTGTTACTAGGACATGGTGTCCTGTTGATGTGATGTTGTTTCCAAAGGTCACTAGTGCAAAAATTTAAAAGCTGGTGCCATGCATACCTAATCATCCAAGACTGGATTCATGAAAGAAAAAAAAAATCTTTCTGTCATTTCATATTGTTAGTTTTTAATTTACTCGTTAGCGACAAATCTTTCTGCCGTCTGATTGATTTTTGCCCCTGTTTCTTGATTCTTGATACATGTACCCTTTTCATCTTTCAACTTTCTGCTCTGTTTTTAGACTACAATTCTGGCTACATGTCCTGAGCCTTGTTATTTGACTGTTGTCTTCCATGGTTGCAGCTATTACATGATTTCTGACTTTTTTTGTTCCATCTCCTGATTCCTTTCTGTTAGAATAGTTGTCAAAAAAGTTGTCACTGTGCACAAGCAGTACACCAGACCTTTCAATCATCAGCTTAATTAAAAATGTGATAATAACTGAGATGATATAAATCTGAGTTTCCAATACTATTTCTAATCTTAATTGACTGTCATAGTCTGTAAACTGAATCAAATGTTGTTGCTTTAGCTCTAAGACTTTTCTAATAATCTACAGCACATTTTTAGTTCCTAGAAGTTGTGTCTCTGTACTCATTTCAGATGAACCTATTAATAAAACATGCAAAAGGCCTTCACATCCAGTACATTAAAGTTTATCTCATCTAATTTTCTAAATAGAGTTTTACTAGTAAAGTCACAGTAGTAGGACATTGAACAAGATTAGCCAGACTTTCCTGTCCTGAACATTGTGTTGAAAGCACCAGGTGGCTGCAGTTTAAAGTAAGATTTTTGATCAAAAGGTAGATTGTGATTGTAATAATAAGCCAAGGTTATAAGTGGGAGGCCAGCAATTAAACAAAAAAGCCCAAGCCAACCTTTACCACTGAGTGTCACATTTCTAAACCAATCCAATGCCTCATGAAGGATGTGCTCAAAATAGGGCCATTGATATTTAACTGCAAAGAGTTAAGAGGTGCTCTCATTAATCTGGTCCAACAGACAGCAACCTTATGTTTATGAAGAACCATCAACAGTCGAAAACTCTCCTAAAAAACCCTGTTAGACATATAAAGGTGTGTAGTGTGTGCAGAAAGCACATTGTACATTTTAAAAATTAAATGTAATCTGTTTTAAAAATAAACATACCCTAATGCAAAAGACAAAACCTATCTGTAGCATCAGAATATACGTTGGTATTTGATGGCATCAGTGGACAAATAGTAAGCGTGAACGATATGTTGTCGCAGGTGCTGCGTGTGCTCTCTGTAGGAGTTGAGATAAGCTTGAAAAAATTGGCAGATATAATATGAGCTGCAAAATATGCATTTGCAGTAAATGACGTGTCACACTTCGTCAAAAGGATAGCTATAAAGAGAGTTAACAATTTAGAGCCTCAGAAGATGCAGATTTCAGTACTCAAAACACCCAAATCAACAAATCTGCTTGACAACACCAGTAAAGCATGGCCAGGTTGTATAACATTCACCTTCTTGACTGCATGTCAAGCGTTTTAACACATTATATATCCATAGACCACAATGCTTATCTTAACTCTGTTTGCTATTATTAAGTCATATGGTGATTAAATAGTAAAAATGACAGAAAGATATCATAGCAGACAGAGGCACCTGAGATGTATGTGTGGAGCCCAATAGCAGCGGTGGTCTATGTGGACTTGTGTCTGTCTCACTCCAATGTTACAGCACTTACTACAATGTACAAATTGTTCATGAAGTTTCAGACACCTTGTCCATCTGTTCTCTTGGATAGACAGTAATTTTAGCTTTTTATTTTCTCTTAGCGTTAAGCCTTTTGTTCAGTATTTTTTGCTCTCTCAGTGCATGCACCCAACCTCCTCCTCCTCCTACACCCCGGCGGAAGTTTAAAACACACGGACTGGAGAAATTGGGGCTGGTTGTTTTAAGAAGATGCCATGTGGGTGGAGCATTTGCAGCACAAGACTTCACCGCTGTTCACTACACACTTTTAACAGGTTATCCCCAGACATGTATTCTCATTTGAGAATCACTTGTGGTCCTCAGGCTGTCTGAGGCCAATCTAGATTGTTTGGAAAATTCTTACCATGTTTGGTTAATACTAAAGATAACTTTATCTTTCAAAATCATTTAGGATGTCATTCATATTAGTATTTAATTTGTTTCCTGATGTGCTGTATTTGTGCTAAATTGTGATGTTGACATCCCCATTGGGCGGCACGGTGGCATAGTGGTAGCGCTGTTGCCTCGCACTTAGGAGACCTGGGTTCGCTTCCCGGGTCCTCCCTGTGTGGAGTTTGCATGTTCTCTCCGTGTCTGCGTGGGTTTCCTCCCACAGTCTAAAGACATGCAGGTTAGGTGGATTGGTGATTCTAAATTGGCCCTAGTGTGTGTCCTGCAGTGGGTTGGCACCCTGCACAGGATTGGTTACTGCCTTGTGCCCTGTGTTGGCTGGGATTGGCTCCCATGATCCTGTGTTCGGATTCAGCGAGTTGGAAAATGGATGGACACCCCCATTTGATTTAATGGTGTTTGCAGTGATAATGTTCAACCAATATTAAATATGTCATGGTAGTATCTACAGTATATTCTGTAAGCTTTGCACTCATATAACCTGCTTTTATGACAAAAATTTTTTTCATCACCAGTCAGTGGGAAAAATATTGTTAGGAGAAACAATGAGAATGCTTTGTTTTCCCTGAGAATTTCTAATAGAGGAAGAGGGTCTACTGTAACTCAACTCTTTAAACACTGATTGGTTTATGGTTCTATGACAGTATTATCTTAAAAAGTACAAAAAAGCATTGCCACATCCTGACATTTGAGGCCCCATATAAATGAGGGGGAGAGAAGGAAGTCCTGCCTTCGATACAGTAGCTCAGCACTATGTGAATGTGTTTGTTTGTGATGTGTGCTGATTTTTCCCAAAGTATCTATTGATCAATATTTTAGCTTGTGTTTTTCATGTTCTGAACAAAGAACTGAATAATTGACAACACCAGTAACATCAATTTTCTTTTTCTTCATAAATGTATGTTTTTCTTATCATTTGCTGTTGTAAAGCATTTGTCAGCCTTGACATATAGCATTAGAACAATTTAAATGAGAATGGGCCATTCAGCCTAGCAAAGTTCACTGTTTCTATTCACTTAATTCATCTAAAATAACATCAAGTCGAGTATTGAAAGTCCCTAAAGTCTTACTGTCTACCCCACTACTTGGTAGCTTATTCCAGATGTCTATGGTTAGATAGATAGATAGATAGATAGATAGATAGATAGATAGATAGATAGATAGATAGATAGATAGATAGATAGATAGATAGATAGATAGATTCACATACTCCAGCATCAGCATATTGATAAAAAACAATATTAAATTAAAGACTGATAACAATGAAGGTGTAACAGACAGACAATAATTTTGTATAATATTAACGTTTACCCCCGGGTGGAATTGAAGAGTCGTGTGGGGGAGGAACGATCTCCTCAGTCGTCAGTGGAGCAGGACGGTGACAGCAGTCTGTCACTGAAGCTACTCCTCTGTCTGGAGATGATCCTGTTCAGTGGATGCAGTGGATTTTTCATTATTGACAGAAGCCTGCTCAGTGCCCATTCTCTGTTTAAAGAAAAAAATACTAATGTCTGTGTGAAATTTACCCTTAACAAGTTTCAAACTGCATCCCTGTGTTCTTGATGACCTAATTTTAAAATAACAGTCTCGACCCACTGGACTTATTCCCTTCATAATTTTAAACACTTCAATCTCTTAATCTTCATTTGTTTAAACTGAAAAGGCTCAGCTCTTTTAACGTTTCTTCATAATTCATCCCCTGCAGCACTGGAATCAGCCTAGTCGCTCTTCTCTGGACATTTTCTAGTGCTGCTATGTCCTTTTTGTAGCCTGGACACCAAAACTGTACACAGTACTCCAGATGAGGACTCACTAGTTCATTATAAAGCTTGAGCAGAACCTCCTGGTACTTGTACTCTCCACATCAGGGCACTAACATTCTCTTAGTCTTCTTAATGACTTCTGAACATTGTCTGGCATAATATCAAGTCCACTACGACTTCTAAATTTTTCTCATAAGGCGTAGGATTTAGGAGTTGTATTCTACCATAAACTTTGTTATTTCTGTTGTGCATGAAAATTTGAGGTACATTTAAAAATTTTGCTACAGAAATAAATTCTTTGACAGCTATAATTGATTTCTGATTAAGAAATTTGGTTGGAACAGTAACCTGCAGCCACTGAGCTATATTAATGACTTTGGATGTATGTATACGTTCCCACCTAAGGTAACATTTAGCAATCTGGATGTGAAGTGTGCCAAAACAAATCACATATCTTTGGTGAATTCACAAGTATATTAATTTTAATGAAAATCAGTCAGAGGAACCCCAACACAAATACACAGTGAACATGCAAATGCCAAACAGAATCATCTGGCACAGGATTCAAATCCTGGATGATGGATCTGTGTGGCAGCAATGCAATCACTGAGGCACAGTACCACCTGTTTCTATAATTGTCATTTGTTATTTTTCACAAAAAAGAAAAAAGAAAAGAAAAATAATTTTAAAAAGAGCTTTTCTGCTGTGTACTGTTTTTACTCTTGCAAGGTTTCCTCTGGGGATCTTAGTTTTCTATCTTAATCCAAAGATACACTGTCATGATGAGATCTGCTCCGGGAGATTGTTTTATGTGTGCTGCAGGATTTTCACCTACAAGCTAAAGTGCTGCTGGCAAATTCTGGTTACAAAATAACAATTCTATGCGGGCACCATGGCAAGGTTGGCGGCCAGTGAAGTTGACTCCTGCTTTGGTATAGGATTCTCTTGTACTAACATAGACATGGGCTCTACTGCAAATATCTGATTTATATAATAGATTGATAATGTAACTTATTGTTATTATTATTTAACCATCCATTATGTAAGCTTGTTTTTTAAAATGAAAGTTTTTTTTTTAAATTAGTAGCTTCCATTCACAGCTTCAGGGGTTTTCATTCTTTACCATATGCTTTTGATTCAAGGTAGCCACCATTCCATGGTCTTAACTAATATATGGTATTTTCTAAATTGTGTTAGTGCTGCAGAGCGGCCTATGACTGAATCCTCATGTATGCAGACCATCCGCGCATTGTCCATTGCCTGACTGGACACAGTTTGAAGATGATCTTCACATATGGAGTACTATAGAAGCAGGAATTTGAATCATTGGATTATTTATATAATATCTCCGAGAACTGAACATGTTGCTTAAGAGGAAAGTAAGGAGACTTGGGTGATTAAAATTCTTGGAGTAAAGCTGAGATTTTTTTTTTTTACACGACACACTTCACATTACCGGAAAGACTATTCTGGAAGCCTTTTTTTAATGATGTAAGCTGGCTGTTTCCTGACTGACATGAGTTACTATACTTGTATATCAAGAATGTTGTTATTGCCTAATTGATCCCACAGTATTCTGCCTATGGACTGAGGCTTGTGTGCAAAAGTACTTCAACAAATACCAAGCAGCTTACTAAACTGAAAGTTTGTTGTTTTGATTATAGGTGCCATTTTGGTTGCATGCGTTTGGAAGGAAATGATCAGTGATGTGGGTGCAAGGCAGACATCATTCCACAAACTCAGCACCAGTCTAACACAAAGAACACCTTTGTATATTCACTGATACTGGACGAGTGCAGAATCTCCAAATAAATAAACTTGTATATCTAGTGGAATACCCAGAAAACTGCACTGGGAGATCATTCACTGTCCAGGCCAGGAGCCAAATACAGCTAATGGACCTGCAAGGCAGCCATGTTAGTAACTGAGATATAGTGGTACCCCTGATTTTACCTTATTCTAACCTTGGAAAATGATGTTGGTAGCTTCTCTAAGATGAGGCAGAGACTTCATATACGTAAGCTATAAGTTACGTTTAGTTTAACCCTTGAGTTACCTTCATTCCTTTTCCTTATGTTTAATAATTCATTCTGTTATAGAACCACATATATTTTGGACATGTGGACAGCACTCCAGCTCCCCCAAACACCCAACACAGACAGATACAGGGCACAAGTTAAAAGCACAAAGAGCCTGTATTGTGGGAAACTCTTCTTATAACAAGTGTTTCCCACCTCTGCCACAAATACAATTCTTTCTTTTCTTCTCTGTCTGTCTCTTAGTCACTGCCATGTCCGTTCCTCATAGCAAGCTTTGTCCACCTTCCACCCGACTCTGGCTGCCCTGAAGTGAGGGAGGCAGCTCCTTTTATATTAGCCACTCAGAAAGTGCTTCCGAATATCCACCCACGTGGTCTGTCAGCACTTCTGGGTGAGGTGGAAACCTCATGATGCAGGGCTCTTCAGTCCTCGCAGCACCCCCTGGCAGCACCCAGAGCACCCAGCAGGGCTGAATAAAAGAACGTCAAGTCCCATGATGCCCAATGAGAACCCAGAGGGGCTGCCATCTAGAGTTCCAGGCAAGGCAGTGCCCTAAAGAAGCTGCCTTCCCCCATCTTTCCATCTCCTGGGTATCCCGGCTGTGTAAGAAAGTCGGCTGACCATTACTATATATACTAGGAGGCTTTGCCTCCTGTTCACTTCACTCGCCAACCCCCGGGCCAGCGCTACGTGCAAGCCTATTTGCGGTCCTGCCGCTCGCATATGAGGATGCAGATGTACAATTTCAATAGATTTTCATTTTCATTTGAATTGTTACATTTGCATCAACACGACGTATAACTGCCTATTTCGTTTCTTTCTCACTATTAAATAAGACAACTTTTTTGAATGTTTGGCTCAGTGATTTGTTAATTGTCTATGCAAAAGCTATTCTAAAGGGAATCTGCTACTGTTTTAATACAATGGCATATCAAGATCTCCTTTGTTGTCTAATGTTATCTTGTGGAAAATGTACTACATTACCTTTCAATGGATACATCATTCTTTCTACAGCAATTCGTGCAGTGGAAGACCAGATGGTTTTAACGGTTGTAGATATTCTTCGTAATATTGTACGTTGTTGTTTTCAGCTTCCGCACTGTTTCAGCATAATCTTTTGATACGCATTTAACCATTTTGCCCTGTTACTGATCAACATTTTTGACGTAAATTCGTTTGACTAGGTGCTAGGATTGCCCGTGTACTCATTTGTTCAGTTGATAACCCTTCGTGATGAAATTCTTCAATAAGATTTGGACATAATACACCTTCTTTAATTGGCAACTTAAAGTGAGGAAAACAACATTTATAAGAACTGAGAGCACAGGAAGTATGTCTGATAAAAGCAGTCACAAGACTGAGAGGTGAGAGTACCGTTGTCTTGTTTGAAAATGGTTTATAGGAGGGCATGACTTGAACGAATCTCATGGCAATATTCTCATTTCACGGGGCTTAAAAAATTATTTTCCAATACGTCTTGTCTCCGAAAAAGTCTTGTCGCGTCGAAAGCTTTTTTAAATACTAGAGAGAGATATATACTTGTAATAGATTGTAAAAGACTATTATATTTTTACTACAAATTCTATACAGATAGGGCCATATTGTCTCTGGGGACATTTAATGTAATTTAGTGTTGCAAGTGTAATAGAATGACAGGTCACCCTGTTGTATTTCATGACATTTGTTACACTCCAGGGAACATCAAGATGTATCATGTATTCTAAGTTGAACTATCCCTAAGGTATCCTGCAATTAAAAGTATGTGCAGTCAATTTTACATGATGCAAAATAAACATACAGTGTATTCAGGTATTCAGACCCCTTCATCTTCTATATTCGTTATTGTGTTGTAGATTTAATTTTAAATGGATAAATTTGCCATGTTTGCCCATCCATCTATACTCAATAACCCCTAAAGACAAACTGAAAACATGTTTTTAGAAAGGGTTTGCAAATTTATTAGAAACAGAAAAGTAGAAATCTTATTCATATAAGCATTTACACCCTTAACTTAGTACTTTGTAGAAGCCCCTTTCAATTTAATTCAATTCAACTCAATTCAATTTTATGGTCCAAAGAGGGCTATTTGACTTTTCGGCAGGTTTTACAAAGAGACTACGACATAACATTAAAAGAACATTAACAACAAACACAGCCATCAAAACGTAAACTGAATAAAATATAGCAATGAACGTAATACATGTGGTGAGACATTAGATCAAACATATTAACACATAAAAATGATGGCAACATATAGACTTGACTGATGAATAATGCAAATGCTACAGTAACTGTTCATTTTATGATCTACACCTGTAGATGTTTATTAAAATTGAACTTATTTAGAAGATAAATTGCAGTTGGACCGTTAGCTTTTTATCATTGAAGCCTTGAACCTGTGACCTAATGGCAACACCTGAAATTGTGAATGTAGTGGGTGAGTCCTGCCTGACAAAATACACTCTGATTACAGTAATATTTGCAAGTTAAACGGGTTATTTGTGTTTTTGTTTTTGCTCCATTTTACAATTTGATTTTTATTTTTTGCGCTGAAATGAATAATTCCAAACCAGGCCAGCTGAACACAAGTAATGACCGACTCAATGCAAGATTTACAAGAATGATAAAATGGTATGACACTAAAAAGAATCTGCTTCCTTTAATAATATAGGTGCTGTTGTCCCTTTTTGCAGAAGGCTTCTGTGTATTGCTTAAAAGTCAGTTTTGAGTCTATTATTTTTATTATTATATATTTATTATCAGAAGCCCTTTTTTTACACCCAGGTATTTATAACTACCAACAATCTCCACCACCTGGTTTTTGATGATTGTTTCCTGTGACTGAATGGTATTTCTTTTGAAATCAATTATAAGTTAATTAAGGGCGGAGTGGTGGCTCTGAGGCTAAGGATCTGTGCTGGTATCCTGAAGGTTGCCAGTTCAAATCCCTGTCACTGCCAAAAGAGATCCTACTCTGCTGGGCCCTTGAGCAAGGCCCTTACCCTTCAATTGCTCCAGGGGTGCTGTACAATGGCTGATCCTGCATTCTGACCCCAAGTGGTATGCAAAAACTAACAAATTCCTAATATGAGAAATTGTATACGGTGAAATAAAGAACAAAAAAAAAAAAATAAGTTCCTTAGTTTTTGTAACATTTAGGTGGAAAAAAGACTCATCAGTCAACAAATTTATCTACTACTAGACCATGACTGGTTTCTTTCTCATTCAGTATGCATACATCACTAAGTTGTCAGCAAACGTTAAGATGAACCTGTTTTCAAATTTACTGTGACAACCATTAGTGTAGAGGATGTACAAAAGAAAATACACATTCCAGAGGGGACCCTGTGGATGAGGACAGTATGTCAGATAAACAACCACTGACTTTCAGTCTTTGAGACCTGTCTCTTAAAAAGTCCACCAGCTATCCCACCATTTTTTATAAGTCTCTGTCCAAGAAGGTCGGGCTGGACGGTGTTAAAAGCTGAAGAGACATCTACAAAAAGGAGACTGACGTGAGTCCTGAAGCTCTCCAAGTGGTTATATAACAGATAAAGCAAAATGACAATGGAATCCTGTGCTACCTCAATTAGACTGGTAGGCAAACTGAAATGGATCGAATAAACCCTAAACCTTCTCTGTTAGCTTCCTCTTTACATATTTTTCAAATGATGTGATGTCAGAGCCACTGATCTGTAGTCATTTAAGGTTTTAGGATTATTGTTTGTAACTACTTGAATTACTGTAGCCTGGTTCCATAGCTTTGGGACACCAGCTTTCTGGTGTTCTAAAGACAACCTAAAAATAAAATAAGATAAACATAGCTATAAAAGCCAATCTTAGAAAGTTAATGCTTAAAAGTTGAATTCATATAGTGTTTGCTTGACTCCTATAGAAAAATAGCTACTAGAATATAATATTCTTTCATAGCCATAGACAATGGTATAGTCTTTTACGCTCTGTAAGTTAATATGAAAAAGAGCTTTTTTTGCTATATTTGAAATATATATGTGTTAAATGAGTCAATTTTAGTTGTTGTTTAGAACAAGTCCCATTGCTAAACAGAGACCGAAAGACCTGTTTACAGCATAAAAATGGGATAAGCATACAGTTTTCTGAACGTTTAGAAATGGTTCAGCTGTATAAGCAAACTTAAAGAATGAAACAAGCTATATAAGCTTTTAACCAAACTTTACATAAACAAGAATTTTTATTTTTGCTATATCAGCTTTTTCTCTGTTTTTGTGTGAACTTTTTTACTTTGAATTTTTAGTAAAGCTTTCATAAAACAAAGATATTTTGTCTGTGGAATCATTTCAACACATTGTAACAGACAGTCAGCAGCTCAACCCAGCCGGGATGCCAATGGAATGGAAGGATGGGGTAAGGCAACCTCTTTGGGACACTACTTTCCCCAAGACGTTAGTTGGCAGCTTCCCTGCAATGTAGTGGTGCCCCAAATTTCCACAGGGCATCATGGGACATGTAGTTTAATACCACAGCCCTGCTGGGTACAGTAGGTACCACCAAGGCACAAGAGAACCTGGGGAGTCATGTCTCACCCATAACCCGGAAGTACAACCAAGTCACGGGGACGAAAGCCCAGAAGTAGTTCCGGGCAAAAGAAAACTCAAGTTCTCCATCTGTCCCGGACCATTTATAAAGGACTGCTGTAAATCCAACAAGCGAGCCAGAGTCGGGTGGAGGTGGACAAAGCTTGCTGGGACATGTGGAGGATAAAATAGATAGATAGAGAGAGAGAATTTTCATCATTATTATTGTATTTATTTGCCTCTTTAATGTGGCTGTGGTGCTTGGGGGGCACTGTTGGAAAAGAAAAGAATTAAAATACTCTTCATGCTTCTACTTGGTGTCCTGAGTGTCTTTCTGTTGAGTTTAAAGGGGCAACAGTGACCCCTAACTTCCATAATGTCAAGCTTTTTGTCAGAATCCCATTAAGCCTACTGAAGCTGCAGAACTTTGGTCATTTTGGGTAAACATTGCTACAATAGCCTTGAAATAAGATGGTCTAGTCTAGGAATTGTATTTTTAATTTTCAAAAAATGTTTTCTAAATCCTTTTGAACTGAAAATATCTCTTCCTTATCCAAAATCATCTGCTTCAAGCATTGCGATTTCTCAGTAAAATTGAACTGCTCAAATCTCAAATAGTGTTCATTGAACCCTTTAACTCAATCAGAGATTGACTTAAAACCAGAAACCCTTACATGGTTATCATTTTTTGACTAATGATGGTCAGGTATGGTCTTAATTCCTGACCACATCAAGCTTAAATTTTGCGTGGATAATTTTTGTTCAATTTTATCCTGATAATCAACTTTTGATTTTTTCATTCCATATTTGCAGCAATTGCAGTTTCCAATGTTCTTGGATGGAAAATGTCTGTAAAATGCCATCTTCAAGTCCCTCTGCAGATGTTTTATAGTGTTTACATCTGGGCTCAAGGACAGTCAGTGACTTCTCTCAAAACCACTCCAACGTTGTCTTTGCTGAATGTGTGTTTCCTTTTCATGCTGAATGGTGAACCATCACCCCAGTATGAAGATATGTGCACTTTGGAGCAGGTTTATTTAGCTGCATTCATCTTTCCCTCAATTCTGACCAGCCTCCATGTCCCTGCTGTTGAGAAGCACTTGCACAGCATGATAATGCCACCATAGCAATGGTATTAGGCAGGTGATGAGCAGTACCGGGTCTTTGCCAGACATAGTGCTTGGAGGTCTGCCCAAACAGTTCAGGTTTTGCCTCACCAGACCTGAGAATCTTTTTCTCATGCTCATAGGGTCTCTTAAACTGTCATACTCCTTTTATTTAAGAATGCTTTCCCACTATCCATTCTGCCATAAATTCCTGATTGATGAAGTGCTAATGAGATGGCTGTCCTTCTGATAGGTTCTTCCATCTCAGCATAGGACTTCAGAAGAGCTCTGCTAGAGTGACCACTGGGTCCTTAGTCACCTCCATAACCAAGACCCTTCTTGACCTGTGTGATAGACGGCTGGCAGCTCAACCCGGCCGGGACGCCCTGAGGATGGAAGGTTGCAGAGAGGCAGCTATTTTTGGACACTGCCTCCCCCAAAGCACTAGATGGCAGCTCCCCTGGAGTGTAATGGCATCCTGGGTCTTGGAGTTCAGTTTCTCAGCCCTGTTGGGTACTGTGGGTGCCGCCAGCAGTAGATGTGAAAGGACTGGAGGAGCCATGCCTCATCCATAGCCCAGAAGTACTCACAAGTCACAAGGACGAAAGCCCTGAAGTACTTCCGGGCTGAAGAAAAGGTCTAGAGCCAGAATCGGGAGCAGTAGGCCAGAGCTTTCTGGGAGGAAGAGGAGGAGGAGAGATTTGAGTTTATTATTATTGTGATTATTATTTAATCACCTGTTTATTGTGGCGGAGGTGCTTGAGGGCACTATTACAGGAAGAAAAGAATTTAAAGATCTTCTTGTTGCTTTTAATCTGTATCCAGAGCGTCTTTTGATTTTAAAGGGGCAACAGAGACCCCTAGCGTTTTACCACTGTTGCTCAGTTTATCCAGATGGTCAACTCGGAAAAAGAACTTTTGGTTCCAAACTTCCTCCATTTAACAATTATTGGGGCCACTGGGCTCCTGGGAGCACTGAAAGCTTTAGAAATGGTTGTATCCCCTTGCCCTGATGTATGCCTCACCACAATCAGATCATGGAGGTCTACAGAGAGGTCCTTAGCTTTTTGTTTGTTCTGTTCAGAACAGAACTGAATAGGCAATGAAACATGGAGGATATGTATAGCTGAGAAACAGGAAGAGGAGGGATCTTGTGACCAGAAGCAGAAATGACTTCATTGGGCTGTGTCATCTGGTTTTGCAGAAATTGCATCATTAGGAAGTGGGTTTTTCTACTGTTCTGCAGAGGGAGAAGCGAAAGAAACATCAGAGGACAGCGCCGACTCCTGGTTCGACGGAGACGCACTTCCATTCGAGCCTGTAAACCATCTCCCATGTGCATGTGTGTGAAAATACATAAATGAGAGATTTCAGCTTTTAACTTTGCAGACCTTTTGTGTCTGAGATTTGTACATAGATTTGTGAGTAGATTAATGAACAAAAATGGAAATATTATCCAGACTAAATCTACAAAATCAGTAAAGTTTGCAGAAAGTGAAGGGACCTGATTACTTTGCCAATCCACTGTATATAAAGATGAGCACTGCTTGTAGAATCGATCTGAACTCTCTTTAATTAAAACGAAATTACAAATAGGTTTGTAAAATCTCTCTGTGTTTAGTAAAATATACAATTTCAGGAAATCGACTATTTTCCTTTTGAGTTTTGTTTTTGCTTGTTCTGCCTATATGGTAAGCAGAATAGTTTAAGACAAATTCAGATGGGGGTCTTCTTTGGACTTTAATAATCATGTTTTCATTATTGATTGTTTATGCAGTAAAATACATTTTTCGTTATGTTTTTTATTTATTTTATCTTAGCAGTGAATTAAAAATTTGGGATATATGCAACAACAGTTTTCATATTTCTGGAAAGTTTATCTATTTAAAATTAATTCTACAACAGAATAAAGTGTGTAGAAAATCAATGGGTTAGAATACTTTCCGAATCTATAGCATATACAAAGAGATGTCACTTTAGTTTTATTTATAGTGAAATCCTTTTATTTTTTTACCTTGTCCTAAAAAAGTTGTAGCTCTTAAATGAATAAACAGTGAAATGGACATCATACATGATAAAATCTACCAAAAATAGATTCTGAAATTGTAGTCAAAATAATTAGACAAAAAAACGTCAATAGAGATAAAGATAGAATTAAAAAAAAGATGTCAGTAGGTAACGACCTATGTTTTGTAGTGGTTGTGGTCTGCCACTAAAACAAATACAGGATATCCACAAGCCAAAAACTGAATGAGGACATGAGATAAGGGTGAAGTAAATGCCACGACATAATAACAGTTTTGGTTAGTAGTCATTATGTGATGCTGGTGCACCAAGTGCCTCATTATTTACTTTTCTGTACTTTTAATTAAATCATGCCTAGGTACAGTACTCTTAGCAATATGCAGTTCTTAATAAAAAAAATACAGAACAGTAAATGAACACATTTGTAAGCAATATAAAAAAGTATCAATGTCAAAAATAAGTTAATTAAAGACCATGACAGAATATTTAATCTCAGTGAGTAATTATTGCTAATAATATTAGTTACCCCTTTAGCCTGAATCTACATTTTAAACATTGAAATAAATCCTTCTTTTGCTAATAGGCCAGAGCAAGAGTGAAGAAATATTACTGAAAATGCGATTAGAATCCCTTCTTTAGTTTGTTATTATATTTTACTAATTGGTTATCTACATTTCAAATTATGACTTTATAACATTGTGCAAGGTAATTAAGTCCCTAGATCTGAGAGTTAAAATTCCAGGTATGTCTTAGGATTAGTTTGAACATCTACAGTCTTGAATATAAATTCAGACGTGCTGCTTGGTATTTCGATGCAAACATGTGGCACGGTGTTGTACGCCTCATAATTAAAGACCAATTAGCTGAAGAATTTCGGCACAGAAATAGAATCCTGTCTACTGATCTCTTCCAGGGAGCAATGAACTGCTCTCTCTTCGCTGTCTTGAAATTCACTTCACTGCCTCTGCAATTACATGAGCATATATTTAAATATATTTTACAACAGTCACATCCACCTCTTGATCTTTTGTTTTTGTTAAAAGATGCCCTCTCCTTCAGATGTGACCTCTGACCTCTTTTAATGTGCAGCAAGTCACCAGGGTAATTGGATCTTACTCTGCTTTTACGTTTACTCGTTTCCACACCTTCTGACTTAATTTAAAGTTCTCTTATTTTATGGTTTATATTTGAGAGATTTGAGAGATTTTTATCATTTTTGAGAAATGAAAACATAAATACATTTATAACAATATATGTAATTATAATACATGGTAGATAACATAATACATTTTGAGTGGCACAGTGGCGCTGTGATAGTGCTGTTGCCTCACAGTAGGAGACCTGAGTGAGCAGATCAGATAGTCCCTCCATGGAGTTTGCCTTCTCTCCCCTGTCTACATAGGCTTCCTCCAGGTACTCCATTTCCTCCATCAGACCAAAGACCTGCATCTAGGGGGAACTGGCATGACAACTGACATGTGTGTGAGTGTGTTTTACGGTTTAATGGACTTGCACCCTGCCAAAGTGATGTTCCTGCCTCGTGCCCTGTGTCTCCTAAGATGGGGGCCCTAGCTGCCTTGTGACCCTGCTCAGGATAAGTGAATTAGAAAGATGGATGGAAGATCATTTAAATTCATTTTTCCCCCACATCAAACAACACACAATACCACATAATGACAATGTGGAAACAAGAATTCTGAAACTATTGCAAATTTATTCCATATACATTGACACAAGAACATAAGAAATTTCTCAAACAAAAGGAGACCATTCAGCCCATCATGCTCATTTACATTTGCTAATTTGGGTGATGCCTTTATCCAAGGCGACATACAACATTTATGATACAGTTGGTTAATTTGCCTTTGGTTTTCCAGTTGGGTTTGAAGTCCAAAGCCTTCACCACTATGCCACACATTTGTTTATTTAATAGCTAATCTGATTCAGTAAATTGATAGGTCCTGCAACTCAGATGTGCCTAGCAAGTTAGGAAAGAGACACAGAAAATATGCGGGTATAATGCATCAGATGACATGTCAATGGCCCAAAAGCCTATCACACGTTTCATTTTTCACCATGGAATTAAATGTTATCTGCTTTTTTCCATGTTGTCTTCTGTTGCTTTGTATTTTATTGGCGCTTGCCTGGTAAAGCACAGTGTAAATCTGATCGATTTATGATACTGTTACAAATAGGTTGTCACCAGCAATGCTGCTCCTCTTAACCAGTAAGATTGGTGTTCTGCTCTTTTGTCTCAGTTTACAATATAAAATATTTCAAAATATTTGATATTTGAAGTAAGTGTCTTTCACTTCTGACATCTGATGACTCCAGTCTGAGACACTTCACGATGAATGAGAGAAGGAAGAAAGGAGCATTAATGCTGGCACTCATTACTTTGCTAGCCTTTAAGTGCACAGGATGGAAGATTTGCTTAAGAAGTTTAAGGATCTTTCTGGGTGGCACTGCATTGCAGTGCTTAATGCCTCACAACTACAGGGGCCTGGGTTCGACTCCTGTCTTATTCACTGTCTTTGTAAAGATTGCATGTTTTCTTGTGCTTATTTGAGTTTTATTTGGGGACTCCCAATATTCTCCTGCATCCCAAAGACATACAGTACATGTCAAGTTAACTGGCACCACTAAACTGTGCCAGTGTGAGTAAGCCCCTTCAAGGCTAATTTGTCTTGTATCCCCTCCTTCTAGGATAGTCCCTGAGTGCTAAACCCTGAACTAGATTTAGCCCAGTATTCATTCTTTTAATGCTGTTTTTTGGGAATATGTCCTAAACCCATACTGTTTATTTTCAAAAGTAGATGGATGAAGGTCTGGATTTGTCATTATGAAATTCATGGAAAATAAATTAATTTTGTTTCAAAATAAATTTGTGCCTGTAGTAGGAGAACAGGCATCCCAGGCTCTTAGAAGCATAAGTTATTACCTGGACAGGAAACCCGAGAGGATCAATGGAAGAATTGACCAGCTGGGCAGAAATAAAACTCTGTGCCCAGCCAGTATAAAATAATGGATGGACTAGCAGAAGTTCCAAGCTAGAACTTGGGAATGGTTCCACCCCATATCTGGTAGGTGACAGTGGTCCTCGTATGAAAACCCAGTTAGGACACCTGCAGGGGTGATAGGGAAATGGAGTCTGGGAATGCAGTTCTGTAGTGATTCCATGAGATCAGTAAAGGGAGCTGTCCGAGGAGGACCACTCTACTTTGTCTATGGCGCCGGAAGTGCTTCCTAGAGGAGACAAAATGGCACAGGGGGCATTTCCTGGTTCAGCATAAAAGGAAGCTGTCAAAAATGGACGAATCATAGTCGGCAGGAAGCAGGTAACAGTGAAGGAGAGAAGGAGGAAGAATAATTGTGATTTTTATTTATGGGTTATTAAAGAGAGGTGACTGTGGAGCGTGCTTTACTAGAACAAAAACCCTTTATTTTAGTCATATAGTGGGTGCTGTATTAATGTGTCAGTGGCTTGGGGCTCTCTGCCGCCCTCTTGTGGTCACAGCCATTCACACAAGAAACACTCTGGGACTGTTTTCATGTATTAATTCCTGTGTGTTTGCTGGCACTGAGTATTTAAATAAAGATCTCTAGGGAATAATAAATCAACAAAAAAATGGAATTTCCTAACAAAATAAACAGAAACAGAGAAATAAGTATTAGCCACTGATGGCTCTTCAATAAGGTCTGTCTGTGGAGCTCCGTCCTGCAGTAGGTTCAGATTGAAGCTGCGATGCCACATTTTGGGAACAGCCGTCCTTATGCTGTTCGGACCAGAAGGGACGGGGCATTTCGGAAGAAGGAAGTTGAAGACATTCACCCTCAAGGGGTGTCCTTTCAGAACTGCAGAGGAAAGAGACAAGATTGTTAGCAACAGTACTCTTTCTCGTCCTACACTGGTATCGCATACCTGAGTTGAGCCAATAAGGTGATACACAGATTCTTAGTTAGACAATCTTGGCTTCTTCTAGACATTGTGTTTCATCATTTGAAATGATCTTTAGTAGGGTGCAAACTTTCTAGCATGCAGATTGCATTGCGAGCAATTGCAAGACATCTGATTGGTCAGATTTAATATGTTTAGAATATAAATTATGTGACTGGTGATTAAACATAATACACCAGTATACATTTAGCTATTTCCAAATATATACACAGTGTAATATCTGCATGATCGATGATTATGATTTGGCACACACCTGGTGGTGCAGCTTGGATCTGTGATGTTACCTGGGGTCATCAGGTGTTTCAACATCAGACACTCTTGCCCAGAAGACCCAACCCTGGCTTGTGTCCGAGTAGCTTGTGTAATACACATATCTCCCTACTTGATTCACAGCCATCTCAACATTTTCTTTGTGATATCAGTGATTCTCTTTATGGGTCTCCTGTTATGCAGTACCAAGGAGCTCTAGTGCCTTGTGGAGCGACTGGCCTGCGAAGCCTCAACACCTGACCTCAACGGGCCCTCCATCCCCTGCTGTGGTATTCACCTACAAGCTCCTCATAAGTGGCCCTCTTCCTCTCGAAGATTTCCTTCTTCCAGTCTTCCCATTGAACAGTCAATTCCAGCAGGACCACTTATCGTGTTGTCTCTGTCACAAGGACTATGTCTGGCCTAAATTTGGTCTCTGCAATGGTGTCTGTTTCCCTAGGTCAGCCATCAGATGCCAGTTTCGTGCTGTGGCAAGTAGCCCTTCTAGTGGCTTGTGCTGCTCCTGCAGCTTCTTTCCAGACCTTTCAAATTTGATGCACTTCCTCACTGGTTGCTGCTGTTTGCTTTGAACAATTCCTATGTTGATGAAATCTTTAATGTCTCTCAACATCTGATCATGGCACCAGCGATCGCACCCTTCCCCTAAGGCTTTTGGGCAATAGCTAAGTATATGCTCCAGGGATCCTCTTTGCTGGCTCAAGAGGCATGCAAGTGCCTCTGCCAGGCTCCAGCAGAAGAGATTGAAATGGGGTAGGGAGGACTAGATCAAGAACGTGATCCATAGTGGCTTTTCCTTCCAGACCTCCGAACCTGAAAAACCATAATTTACTACAATAGGAAATGAAAGGTGACAAATGAAGACATTGGGGCGGTGAATTGGAGCTGAAATACATGAAAATACCAGATATCTGGTCATCCTGTTTATAGGGCTATTCTTCACTACACCATATTAATTTTTCAGTTTTTGCAATGCTATAGGTCAGGTCCTCTAAAATTAGGGCAAGAAATTGTTGTCATGTCCTCTGCTATGACATATAAATTTAAATTCTCTGACTGTAAACTAAGCCCTCAAGGAAAGGTAATCTGAGCTGACAAACATGTGTGGAAGAGGAGCCACCAGACCCTTGGAAAAAGTGACAGTGCAATTTTAGCTAAGAGGAGTTCTTGAATTTGTGATACTTAGCCACTCCATGGAGAACATGATGACTATGGTGGAATAAACGGTGAGAGTATTGGCTGCACACTGTACCGAGTCAGCCTCTTTTAGTTAATGTTTTTCCCCTTTTCACACTATTTTTTTTCCATGCATTGCATCTTGTGTCTAATAACTCAAGTGGCATCTTCCTCTATCATCCTTGTCTAAAGGGTGCATTGACTTTTACTGCGTATGACCAAAGTAATGAAGCAGGTTTGATAAAAAGGCAAAACAGGGCATACAGTATGCAACTGAAATGCAGCCGCAATGTGAGTTACTTCGTTATTTTGATTTCCTATCGCCTGACCTTTACTTTTTGAAAATGAAGGCTTTTTATCTTGGTCTTAGGCCATCGATTTCACAGATGGATGCGGCATTTTGATTGTTTAGTTACCAGAATGGTCTCATCTATTTTCTCGGCGGCCCCTTCCTATCTGAAACCCAAGCACAACATTAATTCCAAAACGCATCCTCTATTTTTTTATCTCATTATATAAGCGTTTTTGCCAGCATACATCTTTTGTGCTGGCCCTTCTACTGGTTTCAGAGTCAGAAGAGCAAATTATCAGCTGTCCTGCTCTTCCCCAGAATAGCTATAAATACTGTATTTTATAACCTAGTTCATCCCCCAGCTACGTACAGATGTATATCTCTTGTGACATACTTTAAGGCACTACGGATTTTTTTTTTTTTTTAGGAATAGACGGATGTTGATGAACAGCATATAGGCATGCCAAAACCAACTACTGAATTATTCATTTTGTGAGCAGAAACTGAAAAGTATTTATTTGTAACTGGAATTACTTATTGTTCACTTAATGCTGACTGTATTTCAAAATGTCTTCCTTTCCCTATTTTAATTCTTGTGTCTATAAAAAAAAATGTTAAGAAAAAAAACCCATCCCAATTGCTTGACAATGCCCAATGGCTGCATAACAAAGGCTGCCTACCCTTACCTTTGAAACCAGCCTAGCCTGTCGCTTTCGGGCAAATGTATTCAACAGAGCAAGAAGCATCAATAATGATACCGTTACTAAATTCAAGCTTTGATCCTCAGTTGGTTTATTAGTCAAACAACTGGATTAAAATGTGCCCCTGCACCCGGAGGAGTGCACTTGACATGCTGAAGCCAGACTGACATCATCTTCTAGTTCAAGGTACAAGTGTGGGTGGAAGGATGGAACTTTGATTCCACTTTCTGAGTGTGAACTGAAAGCCACAGTTGCACTATGGCTTTGACGGGTCATGTCCTGTGCTGCCAAGTCACCTGTCACTTCCTGTGATTAGAGCGTCTGCCTACTGAACTGCTTCTGGCAACTGCAAATATTGACATCTTCATGGAAGCACAGTTAGGGTTTTGTCATGCCAGGCTTGACAATGTCTGTAATAGGGTTACAGCAAGATAGCAGGCTTAAACTAGGTGTCATGATGGGCATAGTAGTTTACACTTCTGCATAACCACTTCTGAGCCACTAGGGTACGTACCACTACCCTAAACCAGACACAGACAGGCAGGAGACAGGTTTTGCCACACTCCACACGTTTATTTACAGTTTTCCCAGTCCACAATACCAGTAAACACAACACAACACACCAACATCATTCAGATTCTGCTTGCCACCAGTCCTTCTCCCTCCACTCCTCTTCAGGCTTTGTCCTCTCCTTGTGAGGCGGCTCCTTTTTATAGGGCACCTGGATGGACTCCAGGTCCTAACGAGTCTCAGCCACAACTGGTTCCTGCCTTGCTTTTGACGGTGTCTAGGTAGGCTCTGACCCCAGCATGTCTCTAAAGTACACATTTATGGGTGAATGGATTTTTCTAACCCAAGAAAATCCATCCACTCATCCCTTAATCATTTAACCACGTTTTACTGCTTGGGGTGCAATAAGAAAAGGGGCCAATTTTCACTGTGACAGGCATAAAGATAAAATAAAGCAAAAGACACTAATACATCATAGGCAAAAACAGCAACTATGGCTGGCAGATGTCATTAGATTTGACAATGAAGTGTTGAGAAGAAAGTCTGACACTAAATGCACATGACATTCAAGACAAGATTTCAAAATAAAACTCTGCTTATTTCTAGAATTTAATGTTGTGAGGAAACACTTACATTACAAACACATTCAAAAAGGTAAAAAGTAAGAAACTACTGTGAAATTTAAAATGCAGCCTATATGTACAGTGGCATGCAAACGTTTGGGCACCTTGGAAAACGTTATCTGAACCCTCACATATCATAAGGTGCCTAAACTTTTGCACAGTGGTCCTTTCATTTTTTTCACTGTACAATTGTACAAAACAAAAACGATACACCAATCTTTCATAAAATGCTGAAAAGAATTGTGTCATCTTTTGGTAATCAGTTCGTCTTCTGCTCACTTAACTATTCAGAGTAACACACATTTAAGCAAGGGTGCACAGTCTTTTGCATGTCACTATTAGATTGTGATTCAGACTATGAATGCCTTGAATATATATGTGTATATATATATATATATATATATATATATATATATATATATATATATATATACTGTATATGTATATATACAGTATATATATGCTGGAGGACAAGGCGTTCCATGCGCCTACCCAGATGTGCCACCTCAAATTGGGACCCACGTGCTGCCGTGCAGCGGCCAATGCCTGAGCACCACACCAATTCCAATCCCTCACAGGCCTGACCCCACTGGTGGTTTTGACTCTTCCAGGGATGAGGCTCCTGAGGGCATCCCTGCATCCACCTTCATAAGACAAGTAGTCTTCCTATAGGCAGCTGCAGCAGAGCTATACTGCAGAGAGCAGAAAGGAGTCTTGTTTGCCATTACGTAGCTGCGTGGAGTTTTTACAGTGACTGGAGTGCCAATCCTGCCACCAACCCCCAAGTTTTTCTTGCAAGTTGGAGGACCACTTGCTGGGCCGGATGCAGTTTAACGTCATACCCAAGACAAGTAAATATATCTTTGCAAATGGACGAAGGTTCAAGTCTTTAGAGTCTTGGTGTTTCCTATCTTGCTATATGATTGCGAGACATGGATGCCATCCAGTGACCTGAAATGAAGACTGGACTCCTTCGCTACTGCGTCTCTTTGGAGAATCCTTGGGTACTGCTAGTTTGACTTTGTGTCAAATGAGCAGTTACTCACAGAGTCCTGAAAGCCATGTTACCTGCATTGTGAGGGAGCATTAGTTATGGCACTCTGGCCATGTGGCGTGATTCACTGAGGATGATCCGGACCGCAGGATTCTCATTGTTGAGACCCGAGTTGCTGGACCGGGCCAAGGGGACGCCCATGTAACTCCTGGCTGTGGCAGAGAGGTAGTCATTTCCTGGAAGGTAGGAAAGGATTACTTGTCGGCCAGGGGGGTTGCCAACCGGGATCCCAAGCAGTTTTGTTATGTGGTGGGTTTTGGTAATGTACTAGTGCATGGTCCCCAACCTGACCTGACGTGATATTTATATATGAAGTGTAATCAAAAAATACAGAGAATGTTTAAATAAAAAAAAAAAATTACAGTAAAAAACAAATTACCACGAACCCCCCTCAAAATGCTCCTCCTTGTTTGAGCACACTTATTCTATCATTCTTGCCACTTTCTGAAGCAGTTCTGGAAGTCCTCTTTCATGAGTACCTTCAGTTGTGCTGTCGTGGTATTATTTATAAATTCTTGTAGTGTATTTGATAATAACAATAGTAATAAGAAGAAGAATACAAATAATACAAATAAGTAATACAATAATTAATAAATAAATAATAATACAAGAATAAACTCTGTGTTTTGCATACTTAACTGTAAACTGTACTTTTGCCCAGCCAGTATATGTATACCTCCTCTTAAGTTACAAGAAACTGCCTTTTAACACACTGTTAATTATCTTGTCAAATTTTAACAGATGACACAAAGATTTCTGACAAAAGTGGGCACAATTTTTGCCCCGGGTCCAAAATTATTACTGATATTGTTGATAGAATTTAGGGAATAAATATAATAACTTCAGTTTTACTTTAATCTATTTGAAGGATGTTTTTGACATCCAATGTTGGTTATCCTCTAAACAAGTAATAATGATGTTTAGAGATTCATCAGATTTTAATGGAAGGTATAAGTAAGTTTCATCAGCATACCACTGAAAAGAAATGTTACACTTTTGAAAAAAGAATATACTGTACAAAGAGAACAAGACAGGACCCAAAATGGAGCACAAGCAATAGGTTCCAAAGAAGCCAACCAACCACTAAATTCAAGTATGAAGTGATATAGTTTTTCAAGAAGAGGACAACATAAGGGAATTGACAGCTTGGTGACAGACAGTGGATCAGAAGGAAGAGTTGAGCCACCGACCGTGTGGATTGAAGTCCATTGTCTGTGCCTCTATGCTGTAATCCCTGACTATCTGTATACATATAGTACTAGTTAATGAAAAAAAAAATCAATTTTCATTCAATTGATGTTTGCAACATGCATATGAAAAAGATGCATATTTTAGTTGTATTTTAATCATATTTGTATTCAGTGTACTGTATGTCCATCACAATATATGATTAATGAAATTATGTAATTAAATTGCAGGTCTACAGACTATGGAACTACTTATGAGAAACTGAATGAAAAAGTCGGGCCGAAGACAGTGTTGAATTATTTATATGTGAGTCCTAATAACAAAAGAAAGGTACGTCAAGTGAAATAAATATATAAAGAAATTGATTGCAACACTTGGAATGTCTATCTATCTATCTATCTATCTATCTATCTATCTATCTATCTATCTATCTATCTATCTATCTATCTATCTATCTATCTATTTTATAGTGCCTTTCTTTCTATCTATATTATAGTGCCTTTCTACAGTATCTATCTCCTTCCTGGGTATGACATTAATCTGCATCCAGCCTTGCATGTAGGCTCTACAAACTGCCAGGAAAAACCTGGAGGTTGGTGGCAGAATTGGCACTCCAGCCACCATAAAAATCTCACAGTGTTCTACTCGATCTGAACTAGTGTGGTGCTGAAGTGTCACTCATATCATGGCTGCACTCGGGTCCTAATCTGGGATCCTGAGTTGGTTTGTCATGTGGTGGGTGTGGCAATGCCCTGTATCAGCGTGCATGCTCATAACCTATCTATCTATCTATCTATCTATCTATCTATCTATCTATCTATCTATCTATCTATCTATCTATCTATCTATCTATCAGTCTCTCCTGAATTGTATGTGAGTAATAACACAGGTTGGTCATTCTATAGGGTTTGTCAAAATGTGAAAAAATATTAACACTTTATTGTATATAAACCACACTAACTATTGAAAATAGAAATATTCACTATTTCATTTAATACTGTGTTTGTCATAGCAGCAGTTCCAGTTAAATTGTAGGCAGTGTTTTTAGTAGCTAAGGATCTGAACTAAGAATAAAAATATTGAAAATGTAAATCCCATCTCTGTTGCATTGAGTGGCACTGAGTGAGTCATTTATACTGCCTGTTGTATTTTAGTACATTTCTGTATATTGTTTAAACAATTTCATCACACACCATGGTCCATTACTTTAAAATGAATTTTGGGTGCATCATTATTGTGTATATTATGTAGCATGACACAGAGACCTTAAAGAAACCTTGACAAAACAACTCGACCTCTACTTTTTAACATTTGTTTTGCTGTAATCCTAGTATAGATTTATGGGATCATTATTGTCACAGGTACAGAGTGCAGTGCCATGACTAGTGAGCAGAATTACCTTACTTCAAAACATCTGTCTATCTCACTTGAAAAATCTCAGAGCATATTTATGAAACCATTGGAAATATGTGCTTCATATACAGCCTTCAATTACTGACTAAAAGTTCACCTCTGTATTTTTAGCATCACCTTTCAAAGTATGAAAACTGATACATCCTTCGATAAGTCATTCTGCATCTATCTATCTATCTATCTATCTATCTATCTATCTATCTATCTATCTATCTATCTATCTATCTATCTAATGTTTTGATTTGTTGTGTATTTTTTATTTATAAGAAGAGGTGTAAATCAATTAGAGTGTCCTGTTTTCACTCCCTGTGATTAAAAGTCCTGCATTTAACTTAATAGACTGGTAAACCTCTCCAGTTTAAGTAAGCATGCCTTTGTTATCAATGGTTGGCTCTTCTCTTCTATCAAATACTTTATTTCTCCACAGCTCTGCAATGAATACTTTACTTCAGAGTATGGAGGAGTGAGCTTTAACAGCTGATACCCAGATGAACAATACACTACCATGGCATGCGTTAAAGATTGCATTAAATGTACCCACATTGCCCCATAACATTTTTGTTTAGCAGGTTTGTGAATCCCATTTACACTTACCCTGCTGATTCTGGCTTCAGCAGCACATCATATTGCAGATTCTTGGCAACTGTGTGAATTACTGTAACATTTACCTCAGAATGGCCGTGTTCCCAGAGGTAGAAGCTCAGGTTTTCATCTGAAGAATGAGAAAATGGTCTAATAAAACAGGGAAACAGATGAAGCCAGTGTGAAAGATATTGTCCCCCAGTGTAATACTCTTTGGTCATTTGAAGGGGTGATGCCTTTTTTTCCCATGTCTTGCTTGCATGCAACTTTTTCAGTTGCTTAACAGTGGTTCCTACACCTGATTCTCATTGGAATGAGACCACTATTAAAGAGAGCAGTTAGGATTTATTTCTACACACCTCTGGAACATTTGCTATTTTATCAGCTCTTTTGATGTGAACCATTTTGCTTGTTCACCTAATCCAATTTGCTAAAGAAACTGCTGAATCACGTTCTGCAGGCTCCTGATTATTCTGCGACTGTCTTATATTCTCAAAGCTTCACCTTCATTTTCAATGCAGCTGAGTTGTAGAGGTCACTCGGTTTCTACTGCTCAACCAGCAATATCCCAAAGAGTACACGAGAGTCTTACTGGGTAAGTAAGTAAGGATGTTCAGTACCCTTCCCGTATCAATCAGATGCTACATACTATAGTTCTGTGTGCCAGCTCAGTACCGCTTGGTGTGCATTATTCATATTGCATCTTGCATCAGGTCTTGTCACACATATTCACATAGAACGAGCTCTGGACGTGTGTACTGAATTGAACGTCAGTGTGGAAAAATGAATGTGTCTTAGGTCAACTCGGCTGCTGCTGGCAATGAGCACAGCTTATAATAGTTGGTCAGTAGTCAGTAGTAATCACAGCACACAAAAATTCTGAAAGAAGCTGCAGATTTTTACTACTTGGCCTAAAATAAGCAGTTATTGGGTATGATCAATCATTTGCAATTTCATTTCAATTTTTATTTTCATTTATTTAATGTGATGCATACTGTGCATTCTTTCAGTTATTTAATGCCGTGTTTCTCAACCTTTAAGTATTTGCGACCTGAGTTTTCATAACAGTTTTAATCACGCCTCCCCTAATGTTTTTTTGAAAGGAGCCCACTAATACCAATTTGTTCTTTTTAAATTAATGATATATCATAGATGCATATTTTATTATACCTACTAACTTTTATCGACATTTATCTAACTCTATATTTATTTTTCTAGTATGAGAACGTAGTTTAAGTTAATTTGATTTGGCTTCAATAGATGTATTTTTCATAGTTTTAATTCTTGTTTTCTTTTTTTCACATCTTCCCGCCCCCCTAGGGGGGTCCGCCCCACTGTTTGAGAACCACTGGCATACTGTGTTGTGCATTCTGTTGCTTGCTTTGCACGCCAGTTATTTTTTATTTCAATATTAACATTTTTACACTTTCATTTACTGTAATTAGGCTGTAGCACATAGCATACGTGTTTTTATTAGAGGAAAGTAGTGGAAAAGTCAGAAAAAGTCTTTACTGAAAGCGTAGTTTATTGGGAATTATTTGGTTAATACTGAAGCTAAAAGCCAGCAGTGGCTTAGATAGATGTACTGCTAGCACTTTCAAAATAGCAGGGCCGTAGGGAAGCATGCAGGAGGAGGTCCACGTCCTCTGCCCTGGGTAATTCTTTGCAATTCTCTGATGACTTTACAATGCACAAGTAGAATCAGCAACTAGCCAGGTGTATGCTTTAGTCCACGGGTGTCGAACTCTGGGCCTGGAGGGCCGCAGTGGCTACAGGTTTTCATTCTAACCATTTTCTTCATTAGTGACCGGTTTTTGCTGCTAATTAACTTCTTTTGCCTTAATTTCAATTAACTTGACTCAGGCCCCTTTGTTGTTTCTTTTTCCTTAATCAGCAGCCAAATAATAACAAGACACAAAACGAGCCACTACATGACCAGCTCACACTGTATCTGAAAATAAAGAAAGGTGAAGGTCTCAGTAAGGTTGATCTCTCAGGTCATCTAAACATTTTGATGATGTTCTTAGAAAAAGCAGAAAATCAACAGTTCTGGAAATATCTGCTGTGACAGAATGAGAGAAGCAACAGATCATGGAATTAAATAACGAGTTTAAATAGCAATGAGAATTGGCTTCTCATTAACAAAGTGATTGGAGTGAAATTGGTTGGAGTTTGAGTCCCCAATTTAGCTGGTCAACCGTCGGCTCGTTTCATGTCTCATTTCTGTTTGGCTGTCATTTAAAGAAGAAAAGAATCAATTCAGAGGACTGAATCCTTAAAAACAGGGCTATTAAAATGAAGGGAAAAAGAATTTAATTAGTAGTGAAAACTGGTCACTGATTAGGAAAAGGGTTAGAATGAAAACCAGCAGCCACTGCGGCCCTCCAGGCCCGGAGTTCGACACTCCTGCTTTAGTATGAACTCCATGAAGTGTCTGGCTGCAAGGACAACATCTGAGAGCCATCATGCAAAGGTAAGTGCCAGAGGAGTCTAGGCCGTGATGTTAAGGCAAATCTCACTTGTATTGGCATTCAGGAGCCTCATTTATTAAGCCTGCGTATCCACAAAAATAGACCCGACATGTGTGTACACCACTCTCTATGCAAAACATTGTGATTTAAGTATAAAAAAACATTTTTTATTTTCTGTTCTAGCACATCTGTCCAAGATCAGGAGTGCCACTGGTATTATGACACACAATGACATCATGATTTATATATAAAAGAAAATTTGATCCGGGAATATGCATATATTTACGGTGACTCTGACCCATGTGTACACAACATTGACGAGAATCTTGGAAATGACAACACCCTCGATCAAATTATGGAATGCAAGCAAACCAGCTTAATGACGACTTGCACGCATAATAATTCAAATCACCAAGTTTGCGTGACTAACATATTAAGGCTCAAATGTGACGAATAATGTGGTCATTACAGCTCAAATGAAGTATAACTTTTACATTTACACAAATAAGCCTCTTACTTTGCTACTTTATTGCTATACTGGGTTCAAATCCCTTGCCAGGTAGTCGTCTGTGAGACGTTTTCCCATTCTTATCATGTCCGTGTACATCTATTTCCCAAAATTTCCAGAACTGCGCAAGGTACTTTAAATGAGGGATCCTAATTTGCCCCAATGCCCTGTGCTGGAGTGGTGTCCTGTCCAGGGTACTTTCCCACCTTGCACCTGTGCTGCCGGAGTAGGTGCTGGACCTTGCGGCACTGAATTGGATTAAGTAGAATTGAAAACATTATCTTTAATTCAAAGTGATTTCCAAACCTCAGTGTCACAAGTTTTTACATATTTCATCTACTTGAGTACTAATAAGTTAAGAAACTTGCTGAGGGTCACACAGTGTATCAGAGTGGGGGGAACTGAACCATTAACCTTCTAACTTAAAGTGTAATGTATTAACCAGTATGTTAAACTGATGGCAGAGGTTTTGTTTCAAATTGCTTCTCCATCTTTGTTATGGCTTATTTTCTTAAATGAACAAATGTTTATTTTATTTTCTATTGACACACAATGGCATAAATCTACCCACTTGTTTATACATCAGTTCTCTCAGACTATTATTTGTTCTTGTCTTTCACAGAAATACCACTTCTAAATTTACCACAAATTCTTGAAACTGTTAGACACATGGAAGATTAGGTTACTACTTCATTCCTCTTTTGACTTTACACTTTTTTTCAGATTTTATCATATTTACAGTTCCATTTCAAAATGGATTTTCACTAGCAAATGTCAAGTAAATGTCATCCATGTTGTATTATGCTCTGTATCATGTTTAAGATACAGAAACTTTGAAATTAAACTTACTTCATCTGTTAGGTGCATACCAGACTACTTGCAGGGAAGGTTATAGTGGTACTTGGGTGTTGTGAGTCTGGTCTGCCACCTGGACCGTGTCCTGTAGTATGAGAGAAACTTTACAGTTTTTAATATGCTACACACTATACAGTAAAGGTGTCTTTTAGCATGTTTGGGATGGCTGAAGAGAGCCACTTAGTTTTCCTTTTTTTTGCTATCACAAGTTCCATCAGCATATTTAAATGATCAGCCACAAACTCTACTGTCGCTAAACATCAGTTGTACTTTTTTTTTAAATATACATAAAAGAGGGTGTCCTGGTTTTCGAATTCTTCAGAGTTGTTTCAGCTACCATACAGCATTGATCCTATATAGTGCACTGGAAAATCCTCTGCATTGCCAGTGTACTCCAGTAGAGGGTGCTGTACAGCCCCCTTCACTATAGCATATGCATACATTTACACTTCTGTTTCTTTTCCATGGCTGTCATGTACTGTAAAAATAATGCACAAGGGAATGTTATCTGCACAGGAATGAAGCCCAATTGGTGATTGTAATAAATGTTTTAAGAAGCACAAAGGTGCTGAATGACAGGCTCAAAAGTAATGGCTAAAAGATTTTACAGAAGAGTTAAAAGAACCAGGAAGGACAAAAATAGCAAGCACCTGAACCAAAAATATAAGTGCAAGAATTTGTGGTCAAAAAACAAAATTAAGTGAAATCATTAAGCACAAAATTTAAATTGTCTTAGACAATTTTAAAACTTAGACATGAAACCACACAGCCAATCTGTCATGTTTTAGCCAGCTTAATTTTCTGAAATCTTGTTTTTTCATTAAATATTATTATTGTGTATATTATGTCATTGATTATATTTTTGACAATTTGTATGTTATATTTTGAATATTGTTTTGTTTGTTATTTATTAAATTTGCTTTAGAGTATTGTAAGAAATGGGACATGACACGATAAAGCATTGGGCTCTCCCTGAGATACCCATTTATGGGCAATGATGCTAATAAAGAAAAGGCAACAAAATAATAAAAAAAACCATTAGGGAACTTTGTCAATAATTCTGTGCACTTTTTTCAAAATTAGTACTTCTGCAGGCTAGTGCAGCTCCAGCAGTTCTTGGTCTGAAAATAAAATGGCAAATTCTGGCCATCACAGAATTTATATGAGGACAGCAGCTGATGGAGAGAGATTTCTGGGAGACTCCAGACATTAAGTTACTATTCTTCTAAGGATTATGTGCTTCAGCATAACTCATCCCATTGTGTTCTCCTCACTGGAGCTCCACGTACACTCCCATAACAGTATTTAATTTTGTGCCCTGTCCCCTTAAAATATAGTATCAGGGATGGGGCCAAGATGAAGTACTGGTTTTAGCCCACTTTATGCCTATTTAAGTTCAAGCAAGAGGGTCAGGCCCTCCAAGATCACCATTAAGTTTTGGAGAATAATTATTGTAAGTACTTGGTTTTGTGAATTTTTCTGGCTTTTGACTTTTCATTACTCTGTCTTTTGGTTTCTGATTTCTGGATTGTGAACTTGTATTTTTAGGAACTGTTTTTTTTTTTTATTATAGTGGGATTTGTTGGAATTACCAAGTCTGTTTACTAAGACGGTCTGCTCATGCACCTTAGCATTAACATACACACACATTCATATCCTAGCCAGTGTGGACACTAGAGGGCGCCGTTCCCCCTTGAAACCCAACAGACAGACGTTCAGGACACACGTATAAAAGCACCAAGTATAATTTTTTATATATCAATAATCATAATTCTACAATCCTCCATTTCCAGCAGCTCCATCACACACCCTCCCAACTCCTGCTCAGCTCGCTGAGTCTCAATCAGTCCTTTATATATTCCTCGACCCGGAAGTGCTCGTCCTCTTCTTCCAGGTCAAATGACACATCATCAGTTCTCAAGCAGCCCGAAGTACGGTGGGCTTCCGTCCTCCTGACTCCAAGTACTTCTGGGTTGTAGGAAAAGTAGGAGTCCCCAGGTGATTTAGGAACTCCCCCTGGCGGCACCCACTGCACCCAACAGGGCTGAGAAAATGGACTACATGTCCCAGGATGCCCTGAGGGAATCTGGGGCACAGCTACCATCCAGAGGAGCACCCACCTAGCGTCCTGGGGGAGGCAGTGTCCTAGAAAGGCTTCCTTCCTCCACTCTTCCAGTTCAGGAATGTCCCAGCCAGATTGAGCTGCCGGCCGTCTAGCACACCAGACAATGACTTATTGGACTTATCGAGTCTTTTTACTAAGATGGTCTACTCGTGCACCTTAACATTAACATACACACACATTGATATCCTAGCCAGACAATGACTAGAGTGTAACCAATTTCCAGACACTCTTAGAATCCCCTTCACATAAGTATTGTCTACACAGGACCTCTCTGTCGACAGCATTGACAAACGTACAGGTGACCATAGACACATTTTCAAGGCTGTATGCTACTTACTTGTCCAACAATGTCTTACTCCAACTGCACATATTCTTCGTATTGAGTTGCCTTGATAACTCTGTGGGCAAGAAAGCAGCAATCTTACCACACCACATACCTAAATATTAATCACTCAAGATATGAAGCCAAAGTATAGGAATATAAAAGTGACTTGGCATATTCTAAAGTATAATAATGCCAATACAAGAAAAGTATAATTGAAAATGAAATGGATAGCAAAAGTCTAAGAGAAGCTTAATGAAAATTAGCATTGTCGAGGGTGGATGTTGTTCTGGGTGGCTTTTTCATTTAGCAATTGGTGTTTTGTACTGGTTACATTCTATGATATCCATAAGAAGGTCTCACATCGACAATTAGATGATTAAAATAACTCCCAGCATCTTCTGTGTGTCAGGGCTAAGATGAACAATTGATTACATTGATTATGATAATTGTGACACACAACTTGTATTTAGTTTACTGTACTGTCAAATGAAAACAAGAATGTTGTCACTGACAGTCAGGGGCCCTGCCCAGCTTGGAAACAAGTTGGATGGAATGACCTGGGAAGAGAGTGTATTCAGGGCATTATCTCCCTGGGGACTGTAGAGGGCAGATCCCCTGGGTTGTTGGGGCACTATGGATTCCCGCAGGGCACACTGGGAGTTTGCTGCAGCCTTGATGGGTTCCGTGGCTGGCAGCAGAGGGATCTGCTGAAGCTGCAGAGCTCTATTTTTTCAGACTTCCGCCACCTGAGAGTACTTCCGGAACATATTAATAGACCATCTGTAGTGGTCCCGGGTGTTCTAAAGGAGCCGGCTGCCTCTACTCAGGGAGCTAGAGAGAGGCAAAGCTTGCTGAAAAAGGAGTGGAGGTGGAGGTGAAGAAGGAAAAGAGAGAAGAGAAAGAAAGAAGGAGGCAAGGAAAATGCTGTGTGCTGTACTTACTGTACTGGGCTGCTTGTGGGGACAGTTGGGGGAAGTCTTCCCACCTATAAATAAAAGTGTGTTGTGCCTTGAACTTGTGCCTGGTGTCTGTCTGTGTCAGGTTTGTGAGGCTGGCGTGCAGGCCATAATTTACTGAACAATTTATGAACTCATTTAATTGAATGTATTGTTAATGGTATTTTGAGAACATTTAAAAAATGTTATTTATGTCAAGGTAAGTAAACAGTATCGACTAATTGTTTTTTGACTCATGAGTCAAGTGGCAAAAATCATATTCATCTGCTGGACCTAAAACATTTATTTATCTCAGATTTAGTAAAACCTAAACTACACATTTACACTGTCAGTGATGTACTTCGAGAATCCATGCCCAATTTTGAATGATAACTTTTATTTTATTTTAATCATTATTTTAACTTTTTTCTTTTAGTAATATTCATGTGAGAAATATGCTTAAATGTAAGCATTCAGCATTTACTGGTTTGATATGACCATTGTTATTTACTTGTGTATGGTTCTGCCATCATTATGATAACAATCCACTTGCTGGGTTCCAGTAAGGTATGGATTTTCTTATTAGGGTCCTCATATTAAAAAGTTTTAAAACCCTTGATCAGTGGATTCAGAAAGTGATTCCAACCCCTTCACTTTCTGAATACTTTGTTTTGTTGCAGATTTGATTTTAAATGGACAAATTCATCATTCTCCCCCTTCACTTTACACTCATTAACCCATAATAACAAAGTGAAATCATGTTTTCAGAAGAAAGAAATTTATTAAAATGCAAAAACTGAAATCTCTCACTCCTATAAGTAGTCAGACTCTTTGCTGTGGCACTGTAAATTGTGCTCAGGTACCCCCTGTTTGCTTTAATTGTCTTTGAGATGTTTCTAGAACTTGATTGGAATCCACCTATGGTAAACTGAACTGAGTATATAAGCTCCCAGAATCCACTGCATAAAGAGATGAGTACTGCCTATAGAATGCATCTGAATTCTCTTTTAAATACAAACCCGAATAGCTTTGGAGAAACTCTCTGTGTTTAATAAAAATCAACAATTTCAGAAAATTGACCTATGACCATTTTCCCCATGAGCGTTGTTTTTGCTTGTTCTACGTCTTGTTTGTGGTAAACAGCATGGTTTAAGACAAATTCAGATGGGAATTTTCTCTGGACTATAACAATTATGTTATCATTATTGATTGTTTATACAGTACATGTTTCATTTTTTTATCTTATCTGTAGCAACTTCAAAATCAGGAGTATGTGCTACAACAGTTTCCATTCTTCTGCAGTTGGGTAAAGGCAATTTAAATTCCCAGCTTAGGGGCACACGGTGAATCAGTGAAGCATACTGAACCAGAAATCCAGCAGTTTCCAGTCCAGTTCATTAGTCACTAGATTCCATTACCTGATCATTTCTTTGGTTCCTGACTTTATTCAACCTGTGACAGGAGTTCATAAATGTGTACCTTAAAGTGCGGACGCACATATCACACACAGTTTTGGACATGAGCACTTTCTCATTGATTTTGATTAATTATTTTTATAAAATGACTGCAGGGGTGTTTACTAGTAATTATGGCAACCTTTTACTTTACTCAAAATTAATGTCTTTTTGTGTTTACTTCAGAGCTTGCTTTCATCCAAGCATCAGTCCACTGAAAACTACTTATTGATTCCCAATCATAATGAACTATACAGGATATATGGGATATTAAAAAAATAAGCTGTGCCCTAATCAAGCACATTTTGGTACTTTTCCGTTTTGTCTGAACATTAAGCATTTTCAAAAAGAGCATGTAATAAGAATTTTTTGATACTCATTCAAATGCCTATACATGAATCATTTAATGTTATATTTTTTATAATAATGATAATTTAAAAGTACTCATAATAAATACACTACTTTTATTATTATAAACCCCATAACATGTGTTGACAGAATATTTGCAAGAAAAGGCAGAATTGAATGATGTCTTATTTAGATGGTAGTCTTCTCCAGACTGCCCAGGAAGGGGCAGGCTTCAGAAGGTGGAAAACAGAAGTGATGTTGGAGGTGAAATTACTGTCAATCATTCATTCTGCAAATGGAGGAAGAGAAAAGTCATTAAGCAACAGCGCCACCCTCTTGTTCGGAAATGTAGCAATCATTACACGATCCCTGAGGTAATATATATATTGGTACCGATAGCAAGGAGGCAGGCCTGACAGCGCAAAAATTTGGGGTACCACCCCGGTAAAACAGTTTACCATATATAAGTCGGTCTTAAAACCCGAAAAATCGATCATAAAATCGAACCCTGACGTATACACCTGTTCAAAAACATGACACTTAAATTTTTTTATTTATTTATTTTTTTACATCTTCTTGCTGCCTCCAAACTCACACCAGTTTCTCGTACACATCGAATTTTGTTGCAGCAGCACAGTTACCAATTTCTTTCGCCACTACAACAACATTTAATTTAAAACCAGCTTTATATTTTCTTCTGATCAAACGCTCCATCGTAGATAAGGAACACTATTACGATTAAGGTGTATGAGTGTGTGAGATACAAAAAACACAAATCAGTACAAACCTCGGTTCGGAATAGTTCGGGTATTACCGCGTGGTCACGTAGGCACAATATACAAAAAAAAAGGTATTGTGCACCGTGGTTACTCTTTTAGGTGGGCGTTACGATATTGTAATTTCTTGGACCAATAGCATGTGTTTTCCGCATTTGATTAATACGACAGACATACCGGAAATTATATGGTAAAATCAAGCCCCGACTTACCCATGGGAGAACTTAAACGCAAATATATACGGTACTTCAACAACAACAACATTTATTTATATAGCACATTTTCATACAAACAGTAGCTCAAAGTGCTTTACATAATAAAAAATAGAAAAATAAAACACACAATAAGAAAACAAAATAAATCAACATTAATTAACATCGAGTAAGAGTAAGGTCCAATGGCCAGGGGGGACAAAAAAAAACAAAAAAAACTCCAGACGGCTGGAGATAAAAATAAAATCTGTAGGGATTCCAGACCATGAGACCGCCCAGTCCCCTCTGGGCATTCTACCTAACTAACTACTTCAAAACTCAAAAAGGGAAAAATAATAACAGAAATAGTCCCACCAGTAAAACAACTTACTTAATTAAAGAACTGAAAAGGCAACAAATTATTCTCATGCAAAATCAAGTAATGCTTGTCTGAGCTCCCCTTTCTTCCATGGCTTACTCAAGAATAATGGCAACATCCTTGGGTTCTGCTGTTATGTCGCCCAAACAAGAAGGGGTGGGAATTCCCTCAGACCTTACTGGTTTATAGAAAAAAGGAAAAATAGAACAAAAAAACTCTATTCCAAATTAATGACAGAATTAGATCCTCACATTGATTTCTCCTCTTAAGACTAAACAGGTTTAATTTGATGAGCCTGTCACAGTAGGAAATGTCCTTTAGCCCCAGGGTGCACTGTCATCAATGGGGGAATGACACAGCCCAGAGATGAGGTGTCAGCTTGGTTGTACTGTTGAATCCCAACCAAATGAAAACAAAAACAGTGATTGATGGTGCAATCAAAACCGATTCAACACCAAGAAAACAGCCTTGAAAGGTGAGATTTAGTTATATTTCGGCATGTGGCATGTTCAGGAGAGGGCTCCGTCCTTTAGTCTATTCAGTCAGGCAATAAACGTCCTCTCTCCGGAGAGATGGGATTTTATAGCTGTCCAAACTGAACAGGCAGAGTCAGTTGCCCTCAAGGGGTGTCTTTTTAGAGTCTGTGAAAGGAAAGGGAGACAACACAATTAGCCACAGGGTGGTATGACATACCTTTAATGAGTCTTGAGGGTGCTCCACCGACAATGCATGCATCACAGCACTTTGCTGTTCTTCTCCTTACCGCTTCTAGTGATAAAAATGATCTCGCGGGCCGGATATAATTACACGCCGGATGTGGCCTGCGGGCCTTGAGTTTGACACATATGGACTAAATAGAACTTGAAAAGATATATTTTTTCAAATGTGCTTGCGCAATTCAGATCGAGTTGATGCGCACTACAGTACATCGAGCCCGCATGCTATTGTGGTTTTGCCTGCATGCCTCAATAAGTCATCCTCCACTCGCTCTTACTTTTTTACCGTTCATCTAATGAATACACTGAGTATGGCTTTACCAAAACAATCATTGATTGCGAACAAAGTATCCATTATTCATAAAGCTTCAATTGGTGATCTGTCTTTCTGCGTTAACCGCATATTTTTTCAAACGTCTCAAACCAAGGGGATGCGAGGCTAAAATGTATCGGGAAGCGCGCGTACATACTTAGTGCATCCCCTCTCGGGAATCGAACCCCGGAAGCCGGCTAGAGGCGAAGGCTCTACTATTGCGCCACGGCATGTGGTTTGTCTATTTGAGCGTAGCAGTGTAATTCGGTTTTTGTTCAGCACTCTTTGGAACTGTTGCTTTTTTTCTGCGCACTGAGTCAGTTCACATGAGCCGCTGAATATGGTTTTAAATGTCACTCGCGCGCTTCTAATTGTTTTGCTGCCTTCTTAATTATATAATGTATGCTTTCTTCAGCGGTTTTTGTAGCTCTTCCTGGTTTTCTACGTACTGCGTGATTACGTGGGAGGCATGATGATGTCACACGAAACTCCACCCCCCACGATTTTCACGCTCAACTCCATTACAGTAAATGGAGAAAAATAGCTTCTAGTTATGACCATTACGCGTAGAATTTCGAAATGAAACCTGCCCAACTTTTGTAAGGAAGCTGTAAGGAATGAGCCTGCCAAATGTCAGCCTTCTACCTACACGGGAAGTTGGAGAATTAGTAATGAGTCAGTCAGTGAGTGAGTGAGTCAGTCAGTCAGTCAGTCAGTGAGGGCTTTGCCTTTTATTAGTATAGATTAGTATAATCTATATTTGCATTTTACCTGAGAATTTATTCACAGCACTCTGTACTTGCACTCACTGACGAGCACTATACATAAATACGTTGTACTGTTAATAAGTTGTATACTTTATATACAGTACTTTAAATCCACTTATTCATCAGGTTTGTGTACAAGAACTACAGAACACAGCATAGTTATATAAATAAAAAAAAACAAAGTCTATTCCTACACCCTGGTAATATATGACCCCCTCTAGCTGACTCTTCTTGTATCATTGCTAATTAAATCAACCCTGAATTCACTAACACATTTAAGCTACCGGGGACTCCACAACCCTGGAGAATGTATTCTTTATTGTATTTACCCTGAAGGTGATAATCACAGTGACACTTATCCTTAAGGAAAAACAAAATAACTTCCATTTAATAAAAGTGTTCCTTATCTGCCACACCTCAAGGAAAACAAAGCATTGCTTGGCTGATAAATGCCGCTTTGTTATGTACACATTAATCACTGAAACTGAGCTGAAAGGCCTCCTTAAATCTTTTATTTAATTTATCTGCCTTTGTCTAGGTCCCAAAAAAGTGCCAAAAGTATAAAAATGGCTCAATTGTACACAGTTTAAAATTGAAAGTTAAAATGTACAAGCACATTTTTCAGTAGTGATTCTTTTGTTAATTTTTTTCTAATGAAACAATGGAATTTACCTGTATTTTTTACCAATGTGCATAGTAATTACAGAAAATGGTCCACTTGAGCAAATTTTTGGTTTGTGGATATGTATCTCAATTTCCCAAAAGACCTTTCCATTCACCTTGACTCTAGTCGACATACAATCCCCTTGGTTCTCTTCATCGGGACACTTAAATCTGGATCCCCTTTTATGGTGATAGACTGTTCTTCATATTACATTCAGCCTTTCATTCATCCAATTTAGAATTATAAGGAGCTTCCCAAACAGAAGTCAAATATAGTCTTACGCTAAAGGCCCTGACACATTCTATGGCTTTTCCAGTGATTTTCATGTCACAGACTTCATTTACATAATCTTCGCAAGTTGGAGACAGTTGTGGTGTGCTGCCATAATCAGCAGTTCTGTATTCTGGCATACCCAGTGATTCATCCCAACTGGTCTGCAACTCGTCTCAGTCTTAAGTCGTAGGGGTGGGCTCTGTATGTATGAGAGTTAAGAACCAATGCACAGTCACCCGATTGTACAATATATTGCCATGTATCGGTCTGTGCTCTTGCTTTTAACAGCTGCTTTAGTTATAGAGAAAGAACAATTTTGTACATACTGTATAGTAGTTTAATAAATATAGGATCCTTTACAGCAGTGGTTCTCAAACTCGGTCCTGTGGACACACTGTGGCTGAAGGTTTTTGTTCCAACCAGATTCACAATCGGTGATAATAATCAATAACAACTGATCTCATTGAATTAGCTGGTCTTTTTACTCTTCTCTTATTCTGTATTCAGAATGGTTTTTACATTTATAAGACATTTAGAAATATTTCTATTTTTTTCTAAAGCTATAAAAGCTTAACTCTCTTTTGTTGTTTTCCTATTATTTTCCCATTTTCCTGTGTAGTTTGCTCACTTCATTTAACTTTAATAGTGACAATTAACAACCAGCATACCAGACAAACAAGATGAAAGCAGCAACGACTTCAGTGTCAGACCCACTAATTGGTAAATACTCAATTAAATAACCATAACACCTGAAAAAGCAGAATTAAAATTAGGCTGAAAATACTGTTAGCGACTTAATAAAAACTACAAATTCCCCATTTAATTGCTTATTACATTTTAATAAAAATCTACCAAACTTAGTTTGTAATTTCTACATTGATTCCAAAACACAGAAACTGGGAAATAATGACACACGCAATTAGGCTAAGAGTCTAATGAAAAATGGAAGTTTGTTGGAACAAAAACCTGCAACCACATTGGGTCTCCAGGATCGAGTTTGGGAACCACAACTCTACAGTATTGCACAAGTCGCATATCTCACTGTAACAAAAACTTTTATAAGTGATTGATTGGCTAATGTTAGCAGTTTTACCCCAGCTGGGTTTTGTGTCCACTGATGGAGCCCCTCTATAGCTCGATAGTACTGAAGAAGAAGACTTGGAATTCTTTTAACTTCCAGGGAGCCACAGCTGGAGTCAAAAGATTGAAGAAGTTTATCAAGTTTGAAAGACTCCAATATTGTTCCTTCAAGTTCAAGAATAATGTTGGTTTCAAGGACTTTTCTGAGCGTTATATGTACAAATCTGAACCCAATGCGTAACCAAATGTACTGCAGCTAGAAGAATGAGAAATGCGGGTGTTATGGATCTTGCAAATAAAAGAGAGCCTTGTCTATCCTGAATTATCGTGTTTTATGCAATGTTAAGCATGTTACGGGTAGTCAGTAAAAGTTCATTATATTTTGGAAATATGAAACTGTGCTGCAAAGTCGTCTCATTATTTATAATACCCTTTGATTTCTAGGCATGTAACTGGACAGGCTCAAGTGACAAGATCAGCAACTGCCGTTGTCAAGCTTGAGTACTGTTTTTTCTGCCAAATTATTATTTTTCACAAGGGAGTAAAATGTAAGACATCATTTTTCCAGCTGTGACATCTTGACACACAAGACTCAGTCAATTGTTTCCTGTCTCTATTCCCTGTTGAAATGCAAGTATTTTTTACTTTGAACACCTAACCGTTTGTTTCTTAATCTTGCATGTAGTTGTTGTTCAGATCCTGTCGGCATAGCCATATTTTGAATATTTTGCTCCTGTCGATTCCATTTTTCTTTCTTTTTATGTCACTGGATCGCTGCTCTTGCACTTGTCTTGCCCCTGTTCACTTTTTGAGGAGTTTTAAGAAAATGCCAGTTTAATTGTGTAACATAACAAGTTGGGGAGCACTATTTTCAGAATAGGAATTTGTAACTGATGCAGATGTACTTTTTATAGAAGAATTTGGAAAATGCACCTCTTCACGTATTAATGATCTTAACCTTTAAGGAATAATATTGCTGTTTGGCCTGCATGTTGCCTTATTGACTTGGAACAATAGGAAGACAAGGCTAGACTGGACTGCAGAACCGACAGTTGAGGTGGGGGCTGATTCTGTATTGCGTGACTCTGTTAAGATGAGAACACACCCAGGGAGTAATAAGCTTCCTGTGACATAGCATACATAAAATAAATACCTATCCTACATCATCTCTAATGAGGTCTCATGTAAGAAGGACATCATTTATTCTAGTATCAAACTAGTCAACAGTATGAGCATTGGAACAGAAAACTGAAGCCACCTGCCTGTTGCAATTTGCGTCTTTAAAATATTACTGGAATGAGAGGAAGGTTTAATGAGTCTACACGTGTAACACAACACGACTCAATTCATATAAGAAAGCATCAGTCTCTCAGTCTTGTCATTGAGACAAATAATTTTCAAGCCTTAATTTTACAGATTAAATTTCTATATATAAAGAAATAAGTCATCTGTCCATTCACTGTTTGTACCCTTGCCCAGGTGTGACTTGGTATCCACAATAGGGCGAGAATGCCTGATGAACAAAGGCCAGAGGCCAGCGTAATATAGTAAATTGTGTGGTGTACATGTGGGCATTGTGAAATCTGGTGTCTACACAAGGGCTGGAATGTCCAATGAAGAAAGGCAGTAAGAAGCAAAAAGATAGAGACATGTAATGGCTAGAATGTCCTGTGATAAAAGGCAGCAACATGGATGTAAGGCATATCCGCTGAACAGTGATTCGTAAAAGTGCAATGCAGTTGAAATAGACAGATTTACCTTTATATCATTAAACCCATCCTGCTATGCTAGTTAATATCATTATGTAAAGGGTCAAATATCAGACACCATCACACTCAGGCGGATCTAAGCATGATATGGGATTAGTGCTGTGAACTATATATTCCAATGAAAAAATTCAAATTCATATAACACTTACCTTCTGGGACCAAGACTACTTATGTGCAGACAGAACTATTATCATATAGGTGTTTGCAAGATATGTGAGCAATGCAAATATACAGGAGACTGTAAAATTACAGGATGCAGAGGAGTTTGCAATGGACAAACATCATTCATGAAAGAGAGCTGCTGCAGGATATGCTAGATATGTATCATGGCATTGTTCTGTGAGTAATTCTACTTATTTTGTAGTAGTATTACAGTGCAAAAAAGGCTAGTGAACGTATTGGTATCAAGACTAAAAAAATAAAAAGGAGAATGCTTTGTAGATTTTATACACTTTTTGATTATATGCACTATATATAGGGTGCAGCCTCTTTATTAGTTACTCATGCCTAACGTTGAATTCGCCCAAGTTCTTTTCATTTACACTGAAGTCCCTTCACAGCGTTTCTCCACTGGACTGTCTGGATGCAAACATGAGGCCATGCCCTGTATGGAGGATAGGTCTGTCATAGCCAGTCAAGCCAAAAGAACAACTCTGTTGTTTTTAAATGCAAGGGTCTCTTTTCTTCATAGAAGGCTTGTCCCATTTGAGCTCCGCTGCACTCTCGCCTCTCAAAATCTCACCCTCCATGGCAAGGTGTTTCTCACACTGCTTCTTCTTAATGAACCAGGTCATGGCACCAGTGTAGCCAGGCTCTGTATACTCAGGTGGTGCTCCCTTTATAGAGATTTACCCGAAGGCTGAGAAGAAAAGAAATGAAACAGAATAATAGATCAGGAGATTAATCTTAGTCAAAGTGCCAGAAAAAGGTCAATAGTAAAGAGACATTCATTTTACATATCAAAGTCAAAATAAAATGCAAACTGTAGTCAAAAAGGAAAACAAGATGTTTCAAAACCTAGAAATGAAATGGTAAAATTCAAGAATCTTGTGTTTTTATCCTTAATTATGGATACTAAATGATCTGTCAAACAAATATTTAAACCATCATGTCAATGACCACAGATGTGGTGGCGTTTGAAATCATCACCCCTGGCACCCAGGAGCAGCATCCTGATGACGGGACTCATAACATAGTGCCACCCATTAGCTAAACAAAATGGCACCTGTAACATGGAAATAATAAAAAAATTAACACTAATTGCAGAGGCAAACATTAATAAAAATAAGTTTCCAGAATTGTTCATAGGTGTGAAAAACCCTAGTGAACCATATACATTTTTTGAAGAAAACTCTTTATTATACAAGTGCAAAAACTATTTGTGTTAGCTTCTCAAGCAAAATGAGAAATCAATCAGCTCAAGCGAGTAACTCAAGCGATGTCACTACTTCAGTGCAGGCTTTTTCCACCTGAGTCTTGCTTACTTAATTACTTACTTCTTAGCTACGCCCACACCATTCCCCAAATTTGTCAACTACTATAGAAGGTTGGGAGCATACAGCATATTGCTGCACCCATCGCACAAAGAACCACCTCAGGATCCTATGTAGGACCCAAATGCAGCTGTGCAACAGGTGACACCTCAACAGCACACTAGTTCAGATGGAATGGGAACAGTGCAAGTTGTTTTTAAAGTGGCTGGAATTCCAATCCTGCCCCCAACCCCCAAGTTTTCCCTGTAAGCTGGAGGACCTGCTTGCAGGGCTGGATGAAGGTTAATATCATACCCAGGATTTAGCAACTGCAGGTTAAGGGCCTTGCTTAGGGGCCCAACAGAATAGAATCACTTCTAGCATTTAGAAGATTCGAACTGGCAATCTTCCAATTGCCGGCGCAGATCCCTAGCATAGAGCCGCCACTTCACCAACTACCATAGTGTAATGTATATAAAATGGTGATCCTCAACCCCACACAGATAGCTCTGTCTCATCCATTAGTTGATTAAATGAATTGAGATCTCGTTATGGGAAGTATATTGCATTAAGTTCAATTCAAACCATTCTGTTATTTCCATTATTATTCCATTACAATCCCATTATTATTCTATTATTATTCCATTAGTTTGATTATTTTTTCATGCTGAAAAAGTCACTGTTGTTGTGAAGGGATGCTCTTGTTTGGCAACCTGTTGACTTCAAATCTCCCTTTAATGCAATTATGACCAACCTGTAGGACAGGTCCTTGGACTGATGGCTTTTTTTTTTTCCTAGTCGGCGGAGTGGGCAGAGTGGGCGGCGACTAGGGATCTGTGCTAGCAATCAAAAAGGGGTACAGTTTGAATCCCATTAAAGGGCAGAAGTGACTCTACTCCATTAGGTCTTTGAGCCCATAACCTAAAATTGCTCCGTCCTGGATATGACATTAATCTGCATCCAGCCCTGCAAGCAGGTCCTCCAACTTACAGGGAAAACTTGGTGTTTGGTGGTAGGATTAGCACTCCAGCCAAGTTGAAAAGCCTAACACTGTTCAGTGTGTTGCTGAGGTGTCACCGGTTGCACTGGGGTCCCAATCCATGTGGTTTGTCACATGGAGGGTGGGGCAACACGCTATTACTATGAATCTTGTAGAATCCATATACAATTTTTAAAGGAAAATTACAACCACTTAGACCCTGATTTTTATTTAACAAAGCTGGCATCACATTGCCTTAGTGCACTATTCAGTAAAACTCAAATCATTTTTCCAAAAGTAAGTATTTATGGCATTGAGTAACAATGAGACATCCTAATGTATGGATGTCTTGTCTACATTTGTATGTCAAAGAGTTAAATTATATTGCAGTCACGCAGGACATGCACCTGCAGCCACTTTATTCCTTTACAACTTTATCCATTGTAATTGCCAGATTGGGTGGACTGGCATCCCTACTGGGGTTGGGAATGAGCAACAGATGGAGCTCAAGATTGAAGACACAACCCCACCAGCATAGTCCTCAGTTTCTGTCCCAGTCGGGATGATCAAAAAATGGATGGACAATTGATGGGTGAACCTTTTCTCTCCTACCACGAAAAGTGGCAGGGCTCCCCTGGCAGGATCCCAGCAAGGATACCTTCATGTTTGTTTGGACACTGTAGTCCAGAAGGGCGATTCTGTCGAGGTCCAAAAATGGACCTCACTATTTTGGAGAGCTTCAATATGACCTCCCCAAAGTGTAACACTGGAGGTTCTCTAAGGGCCAACATCATCTCTTCAAGCAGAGTGAAAGTCAGGAGGCAGAGGGTGGAAACTCGTTTGGAGTAGTGATAGGAGACGGAGGAGGAGAAGGGGCTTCAATAGCAACAACTACTTTGATTATTAACAAAAAGCCTGTGATTGTGTCTCTGGGTAATTTTATCCCTAAATTTTGTTATATACATAACTCTTAATGACCAGATGCTTTCACTATTATGATTTATTTAATACTTATTTAGTATATCTTCAATTAGCAAGAATTTAGAATAGAATGAGCAGCTCCATCCCATGAACACAACCTCTTTATACTTATGGAATGCAACTACATTTTTTTTGTCTGTTTATCTACTTTTTGAGCTTTAGTACTGCATTTTTGTGTCCCTCTTTAAAACATAAATTAACCCTTCATACAATGGAGGATTATATTCTACTTTCCATCTCCTGTACTTTCAAGTGGTGTGGGAGGTAAATCCTGGCTGTTATTCTAGATATGTGGAAAATTGCAGAGGCACGCATATTTTCACAGTTATGTCAGCATCTCTACTTTATCTAACAAGGCCTATCATTCATAATTTTGGTTCACTAAGATATTTTAGTACCAAATGTGAGTGCTAACAGAGAGGTCATTGTTCTTGTTTCCAAAGACCCACTTTGTTTCCTGGTTTATGGTTTATTAGGCTGCTGGATTCTTCATCGCTGAATAACACAAAATTCACATTAAATATAATAATATTTATGGGTAAACAAATACAGATTTATTTATTTTGAAACAAATTTATAAGAACACAGTCTCACATACAGTGCTTATTGGCACATCTCAGGCAGATGAAGTGAGCTGCTCTTGCTCTACTGTTAGAAATGTTGGACTTGTGATTAGGAGTCTTTAACCACCGGGTCATCAATGCTGCTTATGAATGAGTGTGAATGTGTGCCTCAGACTGACACCCCATCCAAGGTGAAGTCCTGCCTTCAGATAAGCTCTGGCCATGACTCTGAGCAGGAATGAATATGGATAGACAGGTGTCTGTGTGAAGAACATTAGAGGTGGAGCCACGTCAGAAAACTTATTGAGCTTAGCACAAGTTTACTAATCAATGATAAAGGCCAGCCATTTTTACCACCTTAAATATTAAGACATCTCCTGCAAGCTTTCTTACATTTTGAAATAAGTGCCTCCTCTGTGGGATTCACCATTTAGGCAATACAGTCTTCGAAGTAAAATTTTATTAATGAGGATTTTGAACAGCAGGATTAATTTATCCCTGAACTAGTAAAAAAAGAATGGATATTAAAAATAAAACAAACCCATTGTTCCAAATTTGTTCCATCAGCATTTGTTTGAGGGCATGCTTAATTAAGAAACAGACCTGGAAGAGCACTTCGGTTTTTAGCAAAATGAATAATACAATTAGGCTAAAAGATGGCACCTTTCTATAGCTGTCTAAGAAAATCTTGGCCAGCCCTCTACCGGCCTTTTTAAAATTAAAACAGGCTTTTATCTTAAAGTCTTCTAATGGATTCTGAAAGGCACTTTCATTCCTTTTTTTTTCTCCATTGGAAAAATATACGAGCAATTTTATCACAAAACCTGAGAAGTCTGCATGATCTATGCAAAAAACATAATAATAATGGAACATACAGCTTGGAGAGAGGAGAGGTTAGCAGCAGGCACTGACACAGTACGTTGCCGCACCCAGCACACAATGAACCACCTCAAGATCCCAAATAAGGATCCAAGAGCAGCCGTACAACAGGTGAAACCTCAGCACCCCACTGTTTGAAATGGAATGGAACAGTGTGAGGTTTTCTACATACATGTTTATGAATGCCAGCTTTTGTTTTGGGCAGTTTCAGCACTGAAATAGTAAAGTGACGTGTGTTTCTTCCTCACTGCTCCTGGGACCTGGGCTTCATTCTATTGTCAATCTGAATATTCTGAATAGTCAGAATCACTATTACAGTGGGGGAAATTAGTAGAGGATGGTCCAGATCTAATTATGAGATTTTCCTTACGCTATAACTTATTAAGTTTATTACATAGAAAATCACCCGAAAAATCCTGGACCATCGAGAAGTGTGCGAACTGACAATATGAAAAATTGTCTTCGCGCCGAACTGGAATTGTCCCCGCATAAATCAAAGTCATCTAGACAATCTGGATCTACATAATTAGATCTGGAACACCCAGTATTTGATACCCTGCTGAATTTTCTAACTTACAAATAAACAATTTTTTATGGTAGTTTCATTTTAATGGAGAGAGACAGAATATCAACCAAAAATCCAGAAAAAACACATTATATAAAGTTATAAATTGATTTGCATGTCATTGAGTGAAATCAGTATTTGATCCCCTACAACCCAGCCAGAATTCTTCCACAGATTGGCTGTTCCCATGTGGTGCACAGATTACAGTCAATCAATCGATCGATTACAGATACTTATGATCTCAACTTGTTATGTGCCACACCTGTCCACAGCATCAGTTTCTTCTATTCCAACCTCTTCACCACATGGGCAAGACCGGAGAGCTGTCAAAGGACGTCAAGGACAGGACAGACCTGCACAAGGCTGGAATGGGCTACAAGACCATCAGCAAGAAGCTTGGTGAGGAGGTGACAACTGTTGGTGCGATTATTCAGAATGGAAGAAATATAAAATGACCATCAATTGCCCTCGGTCTTTAGATCCATACAAGATCTTGCCTCATGGGGTGAGCAGAAAAGCAGACCCAAATCATAATGTTTCCACCTGCGTGCTTGACTATGTGGATGATGTTCTTTGGGTCGCTCTCAGCATTTCTGTTCCTCCAAACACGGCAGGTCGGTTGATGCCAAAGAGCTCGATTTTGGTTTCATCTGACTATAGCACTTTTCTCCCAAGCCTTCTCTAAATCATTTACATGTTCACTGGCCAACTTAAGATGGGCCTGTACATGGGGGACCTTATGGGCGCCGCAAGATTTCAATTCATTACAGCATAGTGTGTTACCAAGGACTATCTGTAATTGATTGTTTGATTAAATTGATTGTAATCTGTGTGCCACATGGCACATGTGTAGCACACATCCAATCAGTGGGAGCCAGAATTCTGGTTGGGTTATAGGGGATCAAATGCTTATTTCACTCAATGACATGCAAATCAATTTATAACTTTTATGTAATGTGTTTTTTCTGGATTTGTGATTGATATTCTGTCTCTCTCCATTAAAATGAAACTACCATAAACATTTGAGACTATTCATTTTTTTGTAAATGAGCAAACGTACAAATTCAGCATGGGATCAAATACTTGCTTCCTCCACCATATACAGTTTATCAGGAAACGAATGGTAAGTGATCAGACTAACAGAGGTGGGAATTCAAGGCGCGGTGTGTAAGCGGGTAAAAAATTTGCTTAAAAACAGGACGCAAAGGTATATGGGGAGAATTAGTTGATGTTAAAAGTGGTGCCCCTCAGGGACCAGTGCCTGGTCCACTGCTATTTTTAAAATACATAACATGCATTCTGGACACGAATATAACCCAAAAGCTGATTCATTTTGCAGATAATACCAGACTAGGTGGAATGGCAGGTAATGCAGGATCAGCTAAGTTATTATAGAGGGACTTGGACAGCATGCAGGTTTGGACAGCTTTGTGGCAAATGAAATTTAATTTAAGTAAATGCAAAGTATTATGTTAGATATAAGCAGACAATTGTGTCTGAAACCTGAAAGCACCCCTTTAGAGAAGCATCTAGAAATCGTAGTGGACTCATGACTGTGTGCATCCAGACAGTTTACAGAAGAAGACTAATAAAATATTACGTTATATATTGCTGTGTGCAAACTATAAGCCAAGGGAGGGTCTGCCTAAGTTATATGATCCACTAGTGAGGCATCACCTCGAGTACTGCAGCCAGTTCTGTCTTCCATATTACAAAAAAGACATGTCAGTGCTTAAGAAAGTCCAGTGAAGAGCAACTAGGCTGACTCCAGCACTAAGCATTATGACCTTTAAGGAGAGACTGAAGGAGCTGGACCTTTACAGTTTAAGCAAAGCAAGATTAAGATGTGACATGATCCATGAGTTTAAATTTATGAAAGGAATTAATACAGTGGATCCCAGCTGCTACTTTAAAATACATTCTTCAGCAAGAATATAGGGAAGCACTTGAAAACTTTAAAACATTTTTCTTTCTGGGAAATGAACAATGGGCACTAAATAAATTACCAAGTAGTGTGGCTGGGTGTAGGACTTTAGGAACCTTCAGATCTTGACTTGATGTTATTTTAGACCATTTAGGTGCATAGAATGGACAGACTTTTTGGGCTTAATGATCTTTTCTCATCACAGTTGTCCAAATATTGGAATTTTAAATTGAAATTTTATTGTTTCTATCTCCCATGATGGTCTATGTATTGTATTTATGGATGACTCTTACCTTCCTCCCAGTGTTACAGCTTTCTCCGTCCCTGTAATGGAGTAAGTGGGCACAAAAAATAAATAATGGAAGTTTCCTTTACTAAAAGGGCTTCTAACATTTGAAGGTCAGAAGGTGTGCTCTTCTGTCACATACACAGACGCACTATAACAATAAAAATGAATGCTATTAAAAATACATGCAGCCAATTAGTTTTTGACCTACAGGAAGACTTCATCTTTTTGTCAGACTAACAGTGAATTTTAATATACAGTACGAAGGTAAAAATACCATATGGGGTTTTTTTTTTCTATCACACTTCTGTCTGTAGTGTGAGAAAATTAACCATGTTGTTTTCAACTCATTTAATTAAAATATTGTGCAGCTTATTTCCAAATTAGTCACATTTTGGAGCATGTGTATTTTTGTTCCTTGTTCACCTGTAGTAAATGCCATTCCATTCCAGCTTAACCACACTGAGAAGCTGTTGCTCTTTGATATTCTCAGGGACTGATTTGTCTCTATATTATTTCACACTTGTCTTCTTTTCTCCTTTGTTAGTGTGGAGACCTTGTCATGGTGTCAGTTAAAAGGTGGAGAGGAAAAAAAAGACTTTGTTGCCTTTAGATGTAACTTCTATTAAGGAAAACTTGTTAAATGCAAAATGTTTCATGTTAGCCTCTGGCAAGAGTGTCTTAAGTTGCTAGTAGTTGCAAATCCATTTGGCGACAAGACATCTTTTAGTTTCCTATATGGGATTTGACAATCCTAAACCGGCAGATATCTTACTTGAATTTCTCCTGTTAACATTGCGGGTGCTCTAAATTTAACAGAATACCTGTAAATTGTTGTGTTCTCCAGTGCCTCTCAAAAACACCAGAGAATGTGCATAAGGGAAGCAGATTTAGCTTTGCTTCAAGAAAATGAAGTCAGGTTGAATCAGCACAACGTCTGTCGGCTGCTAATGTGGTGGAAATGAGCAGAGGAGCGCTCAAAGAAGAAAATAAAAAGATACATCTGTCAGCCGCAGGGCTATAGGGAGCCTGCCTGCAACACACAATGCAGGCTGACGAGAGACAACAATACAAGCCAGTGCTGGCCATGGTACTGAATGGAGTCTCACAGAGGCCCCTGCGCTGGCTCTTATGAATCCTCAGAGAAACTCAGCAGAGGCCAGTTGTTGCCTTCCAACTGAAGTCTTTACTTCTTTAAATAAAACATGTCTTTCCCTGTAGCTTACTTCTTTTATCCTTTTGAATTATCTTGATACATTTGCTTAATGAGTAGGTTGCTTGCCATTTTGTTTGCGTCTTATAATTTCTTAAGATTTTCAGCCTTAGGCACCTTTCCATGATATGAGTAGTCAATTAGCACAGACGTTACCATAAAATGACAATTAATAGTTATAAAAAGAAGAGCACCCTGCCGACATCTGCTACCAACTGGAAAAGTATGGAGAGAACCACACGTTTTTTTTTGTTTTTTTATATATTTGCTTATTTTAAAATAAACACACACTGAGGAATACATTCAGCAAATACAAAGTATGTGGGAATGATAACAACAACAGCAACATTTATTTATATAGCGCATTTTCACACTAACAATAAAGCTCAAAGTGTTTGACAAGATGTCAAAGAGAAGTTGCAATAAAATAAGATTAGGTGATAATAATAATAAAGGATAACTAACAAAGAAGAAACAGATAAATCCATACGATCTTAAAAAACAGATACATATCATGTAGGAAAATAGTGTCATTATATACAATGTCATGATGCAAGTTTTTAAAGATGAGTCCGATGATAAAGTTGGATGACCATGAGGACAGGAAAAAACAAATAATAAACTCCCGTTAAGCTGGAGAAAAAAACAAAATCTGCAGGGGTTCTAAAGCCAAAAGACCCATCAGTCTTACTAAGCATCCTATCTAACATAAATGTTCTTAATTCATTTCCCTTAATTTCCAGGCTTCATATGAGTAGATTTGATGAAGTCAGTCTCGTGGATAGGTGAAGAACCAGAAAAGACATTGGAGAAAAGTAGAGGATATTAAAGATTGTAAATACCTGAAGTATATGATAATTCTATGCCTATATAGTCTACTAGGAGTACAACTAAAATGTAGCTATGAAAAATCCAACTTAAAATAATAGGTTTTAGCAGTTTTCAAAAATGTACCAAAGTATTAACCTGCCAAATTTCTTTTGGTAAATTATTCCAAATTTTAGATGCATAACAGCAAAATGCCAACTCACCACTGCTTTTAAGTTTGGCTCTTGGAATTATAAGCTGACCACATTAGAAGATCTAAGGTTATGACTTGGAGTGAATGGGGACAGGCATTCCAAAATGTAGAAAGCAGGGATGGCGCCACCATTAAGGCGAATTAGGCATTCGCCTAAGGCACAGATCATGGGGAAGGAACCCAGCTTGCACGAGTTAGCCATCGAACAGTCAGTTGGCACACTAATAAGCCTGGCCTAGGGCGCAGAATAACCTAGCACCGGCACCGGTAGGAAGAGGCAAGATTGTTTAAGTCTTTATACACTATTAGTAGTATTTTAAACTCAATTCTGAATTACACAGGTAACCAATGTAATAACGTTGAGATGTGATCAGGTTTTCTTTTTTCTGATTAAGATTCTGGCTACAGCATTCTCCACTAACTGTAACTAATTTATGCCTTTCTTAGGTAGTCCTGTAAGGATTGCCTTACAGTAATCTAGTCATCTAAAGACAAATGCTTAAACTAATTTTTCAGTGTTTTGTAATGTTATAAGAGATCTACTTTTTGCTATATTCCTTAAGTGTAAAAATGCAGTCCTAGTAATCTAGTTGATATGTGATTTAAAGTTGAGGTCAGATACAATGATTACCCCTAAATTCTTTACCTCCACCTTGACATTTAAACCTAAGAGATCAAGTTTATTTCTAAAACCCTCACTATTTCCATAATTGCCAATCACAAATATTTAAATTTTGTCCTTGTTTAGTTTGATAAAGTTACTTCTCATCCATTCGGAAATATTGCTAAGACATTGGATCGGAGAGCCAAGATCGTCAGGGTCATCAGGCGCTATCAATAAGTAAAGCTTTATGTCATCTGCATAGCTGCTCACCTTGTGTTTTGAGATAATTTGGCTAAATTGAAGCATGTAGACTGCAAAAAGTAGCAGACCAAGAATAGATCCTTGTGGTACAACATATACAATATCATGGATCTCCGAAGTACAATCACCACAACTAACAAAGAATTGTCTACCTGTTAAATAAGACTGCAACCAATTTAAGATGCTGCCAGAGTAGCCCACCTATTGTCTAAGGTGATTTATAAGAATACTGTAGTCTATGGCATCAAATGCTGCACTCAAGTCTAATAGAAAAAGAAAAGATACATGGCTTCTATCGGCATTAACCCACAGATCATTTACTACTTTAACCAGTGCAGTGTCTGTACTATGATTTGTTCTAAAACCTGACTGGAACTTGACAAAAATAGAATGTTTATTCAAATACCGTATACACTCGCATATAAGTCAGGTCTTGAAACCCGAAAAATTGATCATAAAATCAAACCCCAATTTATACGCCCATTCAAAAATGCGACACTTAATTATTATTTTTTTTTATATCGTCTCGCTTCCTCCGATCTCGCATCAGTTTCTCAGACACATTGAATTTTGCAGCGCAGTTACCAATTTCTTTCACCACTTCAATGACTTTTAATTTAAAACCAGATTCATATTATCTTCTTCTGATCGAACGCTCCATCGTAGATAAGGGATGCTCTTACAATAAAGGTGTATGAGGGTGTGAGATACAAAAAACACAAAACAGTGCAAACGTTGCTTCAGAATAGTTTGGGTATTACCGTGTGATCACGTAGGCACAATACATAGAAAAAGAAGACAATGTGCTCCGTGGTTACTCTCTCAGGTGGGCGTTAGCATATCATAATCTCTTGGACCAATAACGTGAGTTTTCCGCAATCATCTTATATGACCGACATTATAAAATACTGGAAATTATATGGTAATATCAAGTCCCGACTTATCCATGGGAGAACTTAAACGAGAGTATATATGACAATCATTTAGCTGCTTAAAAACTGCCATTTCTAGAATTTTACTTAAGAAAGGCATGTTAAAAATTGGTCTAATGTTGTAAAAGACAGTGTGATTGAGATTATTTTTCTTGAACAGCGATTTAATGACTGCAGTCTTTTAGACAATATAGGAAGACCCCCATATCTAATGATAAGTGCACTATGTCAAGTACACTACCAAGCACATAAGAAATCTTTTTGAAAATACCTGTTGGTACTTGGTCAAGGACATAGGTCTATTGTTTCAGCAGAGAAGCTATCCTATATAGCTAGGGAAAATCTATTATATAAAGGGACATGCTGATGCTCAACAGTATTAACTTTTGAGGAATGTACTATATTGTTTCTAATGTCATTTATTTTGTGCTTAAAAAATATAACAAAAGCCTCACAATTTTCACTAGTATTTTCTAGAAGGCATTCCATTGAGTGAGCTGGGTTTAGTAGACAATCAATAGTTGAAAATAAAATTCTTGGATTATAAGCATGGAAGATAACCTGCTGGCACTTTAACAAGTGGTATGACTTATCTAAAAGCATTCCCTTCTCACTCTCTTTTTCACACTATGCTTAACTCATCAACAGTGCAAATCCCATCCTCATCTCCAGTTATCTCAGTTCAAAGATTTAGTCAATGTTAAACTGTTGACAGAGAGTCGCAAACCTGTGATCTCTGGCTCAGAAGAAAGCTCTTTGCGATGTGAGCTAAATGGAGAGCTCCATCTGTCAGTCACTCAGAGACCATCTCTGAACACTGTGAGCAGTGTGCTTCCTGGTGACATCAACTGATCTCTATTTGTGTCAGCCCCCGCCTTTTCCCACGCAGTGTTGTCACTACATTTTTAGCTAGCCAGGGCCCAAATTCTTCTGGCTCATACTATCAACAAGCTTCAAAACCCATAATGGTACTTAGTTTTGTATTAATTTTCTACTTCAGTACTACCTCCATGGGGTCCGGAGTGTGTCCAATAACTGAGCTTGCCCTTTTAATTAGGTTTGTGATTCAGTGGACCTCTCTTGAAGTGATTTTACTAACCAAGCATACAAGAGCATAGAACACTACACTGGCCATAACAGAGGTATAGAAGATGTGAAGGATGTCACTTCCCACATTAAAGGAATGCAATCTTCAATGGAATGCCAATATTTACCTCAGCATGTACTTGCTAGTCTGCCACCCTGTCACTCAATTTACACAGTACACTTCAATCACAAGGGTTTACCGTACTAAAAAAAAATAAGACAGTATAAGACAGTGACAGTAAAAAGTCTTCACCCTCTTAGATGCTTCCACATTCTATTGTTGCACATTGAATCACAGTGGACTTAATTTGGATTTTTTAATTAAACAGCTGGAAAAGAGTTTTTAATTTCAAAGTAAAATGAGATCTCTGTAAAATGGTGTAAGTTAATTATAAGGGTGCTATGATACTCCTAAATCATCACTGGTGTGGCCAGTTGGTTTTAGAAGTTAGATATTCAGGAGTCACGGTGCACAGCTTGATGGTGTTTTTAAGAGGAATCTGTTAGCAAATGACACACCATCTGTGGTCTAGCAACCCACATCCGAATCTGTTCCTTGGAGAGTCAAAGTGAGGGTGGCCGATAGAACAGTCCTCACGGATGACACTGGAGTTGTGACCCGTTGGGCTGTCTATTTTGAGCAGCTGTTTAAAGCTGATCCTCTGGCTAGAACATTGGATATCTCTGGTCCATGGTTCTTGAGGCCAATCCTTCAATTAGCTGTGAACCACCCAATCTCGCTGAGATAGCATAGGTGGTGAACCGGCTGCAGGGATCTGTAGTATCCTGGGTGAACTTCTCCACGCTGGTGGTAAGGCTGTCCTCCTGGCACTGCAAGCAATCTTTGCTTCCATTTGGTAGATGGGCATCATCCCAACTGACTGGAAAATGAGTCTTGTCACCTTTATCTAGAAAGCAAGGGTGATCGCCTGGATTGTGGCAAAAAAAGGGGGATAACACTGCTCTTGGTGTTGGGTAAGGTACTTGCTAGGGTCATACTCAATAGGATCCATGATCACTTGCTCACCTACCAGCAACCGGAGCAGTCTGGGTTTACACCTAAGAAGTATACCATTGACCGCATCCTGGCACAGAGGGTTCTCATGGAGTGCAAACGGGAACAGAGTTTCTTTGTAGCCTTTGTCGATTTTTGAAAGGTGTTCAACTCAGTTGATCAAGCTGCTCTGTGGGACAACCTGAGACTTTGTGGGATCTCCTCAAGGTTGCTGGATATCATGGTCAACCTGTACACTGGTACTGTGAGTGCTATGCAGAGTGGAGGCAGAACCTCTGTGTTTTTCACAGTTGATTCTGAGTTTCATCAGAGGTTTGTTCTTGGTCCTACTCTGTTCAGTGCTTGCATGGACTGGATGTTGGGCAAGGTCGTTGGTTCCATCGGCTGTGGGGCATCTGTTCATGAAGAAAGAATCACTGATCTTGAGTTTGCTGATGATGCTATGATCTTTGCAGAGTCTATGGAGTCTCTGATCAGGGCTCTTGAGAGACTGAGTGAGGAGTCTGAGTGTCTGGTCTTGCAAGTGTCCTGGATAAAAACCAAAATCAAGGCCTTTAATGACCTCTTAGTCACAGCCATCAGTAGTGCATCTGTCTTTGGAAAGAGTGTCAACCTTATCAAGAGGTTTACTTAGTTCGGCAATGACATTCATGTCTCTGGTGACTCTTCCTATGAAGTCAGTAGAGGGATTGGGAGAGCATGGGGGTCCTGAGGTCGCAAGAATGGGGTATCTGGCAATTCTGATTTCTATGCAAAAGGACAAAGGTCCATGCCTTTATGCTTGCTGTCTTGCTATATGGTTGAGAGACATGGATGCTGTTCAGTGACCTGAGACAAAGACTGGACTCCTTCTGTACTGTGTCTCTTCAGAGATCCTTGTGTACCACTAGTTTGACTTTGTGTCAAATGAGCGATTGCTCATGGAGTTCCGAATGAGGCACATTACCTGCATTATGAGAGAGCGTCAGTTGCTGGGTTCTGAAGTGTAAGCCTAAAAGAGTAACATGCACACATACTCAAGCCTGTTATGGCTAACAAAGGTGCATACTGACTTGAAGGAGGTGAATACTAATACAGGTGATTATTTGCGTTTTATATTTATAATTAATTTAGACACTTGTCAGAGATCTGTTTTCACTTTGACATTAAAGAGACTTTTTCTGCTGATCAGTCTTAAAGAACCCAAATAAAATCCACTGCTAACATGGGCTCTGATGTAACACAATTAAACAAGCAAGCATTTTTAAGCCACTTTTTGCCTTTTCCCACTCAGTGTCTCTTGTACCTCCAAGAGCTTTGGCCATAGCCTTTCCTTAACACTCTTTTGTAGACAAAGAATGACTTTAAAAACTGTATGGGCAAGTGTCCTCTTCTAGCTCAAGGTGTTACTCTATTTTTAAATTTGAAATGTTAAATGATTAAAGCTTTCCTATTGTCAAAGTATGCACTCTATTGGCAAATTACTCTAGGCAGTTGTGATGCCAAGAAGATTTGTTATTTCATGCCAAGTTTGCCAGCACATGCATAGGAAGTAGGTATTAGAAAACACAACTCCTCCACAGAGACCCCTGGGTGCATTTGCACACATCAGGTTTGCTCCAAACATCTGTTGAAACCCAGCTGGTAATTTTTTTGCTGGCTGTTTTTCTCATTCTTTCAAGGGACAAGACCTTTATTCCTATATGCCAGGCCTGTTGCTGACATTTACAAAGCTTATATGAAGACGCCAAGAAACCAGAGCCCAGTCCCAGATTGACTGACCTTAACCTTAGGCTTCAATTATAAGGAAAATCTTTCCAGTTTAAGATAGATGGTTGAAGCCTGTGAATGTCTGTTATTGCTAAAGTGAACAGACAGTGAACTACCTTTAATTTGGTAGTTTTAGGCAGGTATCCAAAATTGATTTTAATATGTACTACACTTGCAATTTTGCATCCATAAAAGTTTATTATTTGATGGCACAGTCACAAATTAATGTACTGATCTTGTTTCTAACCATTTATTTTTTCTGTAATGCTTTTCAGAGGAAAAAAATGGTTCAGAGAACTACATGCTAAAATCGTCAAATGGCCTGAAATAGAAAGAAAAGCAGAAACCTTGGGTGCTTGCCAAAGTCTGAAGGCTTCAGTATGATGATGCAAATTATGGCTACAAAGAAGCCTGTTGACCTCAGACATTACATGAAGAAAATGTCAGGCAGGTATTAGCCAGCTTGCTTCTAATGCCTTCACTGGGCAGTCTAACAATATAAAGACAGACCAGTCCACCGTCTGAGACTGTGGCGAAATGTGATGCAAAGTATTTATGGCAGTCTGTAATAACAGCCCGCCACTGCTCAGTGTGAATCCTTGTTTTGTTGTTATTGAGAGACACAAGACTGATGAGGCAACTAACTGAGAGGAAAGACACTACACTTAATGTGCACAAAATTTGCATATGTTTGAAAGTCTCCTGCATTTTTTCGGTGGTATAACAAAATATGTAGCGCATCAATTGGGCTGTACCCCTTCCAATTTTAGTTTGGAGTACATCTTTTTATTAATTTTCATGCGTCCCTGCTCTCTGATCAGCTGCCATTTTATTGCAGTGATGCATTGTACCTGCATCTTTTTCACAATACCAACTTTTCTGAAATCTTCACAAGGAAACCCAAAAGGTATTTGATCCACTGCCATTATAACATAGCACAATGGTGTAGGTCTCACCATACCAGCATTTCTTGTTAGTGTAACAGTGAGCATCGGCAGATCTTGCTGAATTTTCACAGGGTATATGGAAGATACTAAAGTGTTGCAGTTTTTTTGCAGATGGAACAGAGATCTACTGAAAAAATCTACAAGATGTGCATAGGTTCATAGTGTTCCTTTTTGTAACATACAGTGAAATTCTTGCTTGTTTGTACTAATCAAAATATTGCAATTCTCTGGTGCCATATTCAGTATGTATTTATTAAGCCTTGCACAAGAAAAGGCTGATTGAAAAAATGGTGAAGATCGGGAGAGGAAAGATTAACCAAAATCAAAGTCAAAATCAGAAATCAGTCATGTTGTTTGTCACTACCATAATGATAATCAAAGGAGACAAAAGCAAAAAGTCAAATTTAATTACATCACTACCATCGATGTACTTCATACAACCCAGGATGCAACTGAAAAAGTAATTGCCCATAAAAAACAAAATGGTGACAGAAATAGCACAATTTATTTTACAGTATTAATAATTGAAAGTAATACTAATAATGCAAAATAAGCAGAGAATGTGATGTGGCACATGTGACAATCTAAAATAAGCACAACTGTAAATGAAAATAAGCTGAAACAAGTTTTTAAGAATTTTTAAAACACAAAGAATTCTAAAAGTGCTACTATCTTATTTCAAAAGAACAGAGAGCTACCAAAAAATCAACAAGATGCACACATTCATAGTGTTCCTTCTTGTAACGTAAAGTGAAATTCTTGCTTGTTTATAATAATCAACATATTGTGATTCTCTGTTGCCATATTCACTACTGTATGTATTTTTTAAGCCTTGCACAAGGAAATGCTATTCGACAAATGGGGAAGATCGGAAGAGGAAATGTTAACCAAAATCAAAGTCAAAATCAGAAATCTGTCATCTTGTGTGTCACCTCCATAATTCTGATCAAAGGAGACAGAAGCAAAAAGTCAGGAATACGTAATTCTAAGGTTCTTAAACTACAAACATCTGATACCAACCCATGATGCAACTGAAAAAGTCATTGCCCATAATAAAACAAAATGATGATAGAAATAACAGAATTTATTTTACAGTATTAATAATCGAAAGTAATACCAATAATGCAAAATAAGCACAGAATGTGATGTGGCACTTCAGACAATCTAAAATAAGCACAGCTGTAAATAAAAATAAGCTGAAAAAAGTTTTTAAGAATTTTTAAAACACAATAAATTCTTAAAGTGCTACTATCTTACTTCAACAGAACAGAGAGCTAAAGGAAAAATCTACAAGATGCACACAGGTTCATAGTGTTCCTTATTATAGCATAAAGTGAAAATCTTGCTTGTTTGTACTAATTAAACATATGGCATTTCTCTGTTGCCATATTCGGTACGTATTTGTTAAGCCTTGCACAAGAAAAGGCTGATCGAGAAATGGGGGCGATCATGAGAGGAAACATTAACCAAAATCAAAGTCAAAATCAGAAATCTGTCATGTTGTTTGTCACTACCATAATGCTAATCAAAGGAGACAGAAGCAAAACGTCAGGAATCTTATATATTGGGTTGATGGTAATGGATCTACAGTAGTTTTGGTTGGGTATGCATAATGTTGAACGTGATGTGTGTGTATGCACATAGATAAAAGTTCTGCCAGTTATACAGCATTATACAAAAACTAGTTGTACGATAAAAAGCATTAAAAAGCGATAATCTTGCAGCATTTCTCTATTCTGTTTAAGGCAGAATGTGATCGAAACTTATCTTGAAACCTCTAAACTCCCTTATCTGAAATAACTAATTTACCTGAGAGTTTAAAAAAAAATTATAATTGCATCTGGAAATTAGTAAAATGTCATTATTAAAAAATGACCGCTTCTCAAGAAGTGAGCACCACGTAGACATTCAAGGGACACACAATGAAATCAACCAGAAGAGACACTTGGCAAGACAACCATGAGAGAAGTCGAGGACATTGGGTGGAGCAAATCTTTAGTGAGGGCTAACAATAAAATAAAAATGTGAGGTCACATGAGAACCAAACAAAAATATCATGAGAACCACACCTTGCCGATAAAGTCTGTGTTTAGACTATTTCTTGTACAACCCCAGTCTGATTTTTGGGATATCCATTCCAGGTCAGAATTATTGCAAAAATGCAGTAAGTTATGAGGAACTCTGTAATCAGTGTTTATAGCAAATCACCATAGTGCCAATGTCATGATTTTATTTAGGTAGTGTCAGGAACATATAAATAATATGTAGAGTTTTGTTTTATGCTGTTTCTGAACATTGCTTGTTTTTATCTTCTTTATTGAGCGCTGCCATGGAAGCTGTGTGTTGAAGGGCAATGTGATACGCACCTATGCAATGTGTGATGTCAACATGACTGCACACACTGAAGTGCAAACAGCAAAGTGTTTAAACGTTACAATAAAGCTTGTGTTTCAACTTGGTAAAAAAATCACTTGAGAGCGAAATTCTGACTTTGCCCCTCATTTTGATTTTCTGATTTTGTTTCCCAGATGTCTTTTGGCTTAAATGAACGATGATGTGAACTTTACATGTAACAGACACCAGCTTGTTTCATGACCATTTCATTGCCAACTTCTTTAAGTAGACCTTTATTTCCTTCATGCTCTAAAAATAAATTGTCTGACCTAGCTGTTCAACAGTTAGAGGTCATTCACTAATTTAGTTAACAATTTCACCAGCCATCACTTTTCATTAAAACAATTTGAAGTGCAATGTCTTCCCATCAGCCATATGTCTGGTGAGTACCCTGTGGTTATAGCTATCATCACTGGACACCTGCCAAAATCGTCACTTTAGAATTTAAAAAATCTGCTGAACAGAAACATAATGTAATGCTCAGGTTCATATGAATGATGTATTTAGAACTATGCATAAATGTATTAAAATAAAAAAAAATGCATCTAAATATTTAGCACTAATGTGTTTGCCATAATAAATTATTTACTGCATAGAACAGGCATTTAAACATATGGTGGGGCTTTGTCTCTTTACTGTGCTAATGTGTAGGAGATGAAGATTCTTCGGGGATTTAACAGCACGTTTAATAATGAAAAGCTACTTAAGGCTATCTAAGGTGTTTAAAGGTTAAATCACAACTGCGTTTCATCAATTGAGTTGACACATGCCAATACAACAGGTAACATTACGGCATTAACAGGCACCTAGAGTTGGGCAAACATTAACACTCCTCATTTTGTTTTAGCTGGACTAAAATGGATACTGATGTTTGAGGTGTTCCCATAAAAGAGTTGGTGTTAAGTGTTAAACAGAACATGATATTATTGTGTTTAAGTAGCACCATGATAGCGAAAAGTATGAGGTGGCCTTAAAATACGCAAAAAACAAACCGGGACTCCACCAATTCAGGGTCTCAGCATCAGGCAGTCTAACCCCAAACTAAAGTGGTAGGTTCTCTGGCCTGCACAGGCCCAAAATGGGACTCACACTTTTAAAATTCCAAATACTCAATATTGTCCTTTCAGGAAGAGTTGGGAGCATCCACTGATACAGAGTATTGACGCACCCACCACACAACAAACCACCGAAATTAGGACCTGAACATAGCCGTGACACCTCAGCACCACAATAGTTTGAATGGAACAGAACAGCATTAGTTTTTTTTTTACAATAGCTAGAATGCCAATCCTACCACCAACCCCAGAGCTTTCACTGCAAGTTGAAGGACCTGCTTGCAGGCCTGGATGCAGGGGAACATCATTCCCAGGATGAAGCAATTGCAGGTTAAGAGCCTTGCTAAAGGGCCCAGCAGAGTGAAATCACTTCTGGCAGTTACGGATCACATGACATTTAAATAACACACAATGAAAAACTATTTGTGTATTCAAAGTAAAGTGCAATTCAAGATCATTTAAATACATAGTAAGTCTAAGAAAAATAAAAAGAAGTATCACTGTACAAAAGTAAAAAAAAAAATACGATATCAAATAAAAATGTCGGAACTGATTAAGAGCATTCAGGGTAATATACACTACTGTAATCGGGATGTCAGTTAGAAAATGGAATAAACACAAGGTTGAGTGGCTTTTAGGGTTACCTTTTCCACCAATACAGTACTTCTTCTTCTTCTTCTTCTTCTTTTGGCTGCCCCGTTAGTGGTTGCCACAGCTGATCATCTTCTTCCATATCTTTCTGTCCTCTGCATCTTGTTCTGTTACACAACCATCACTTGCAGGTCCTCTCTCAACACATCCATAAACCTTCGCTTAGGCCTTCCTCTTTTCCTCTTCCCTGGCAGCTGTATCCTTAGACCCAGCTCCTATCATTACACTTGTATTCATATTCTCGACTGGGTTACCTTGGGATTATTTAGCTGCAATCTGTGAAACTGCTCGGGTGAATTGACCTTCTGCTTGCTGTCACATCTCAGATATGCACAACTATGAGGCATATTCTCTTATTTTCCCTTTAACTGTTAATCTTTACTTTTAAAAATCTCTCATTGCAAATTTTTTTATTTTTTAATATCACGTGAAGCACAATATTAGCCAATGAATAGCTGGGCTGGACTCCTGACCAATAAATGAGGCAGGGAGGCGAGTCTTCAATTCAAATGCTCATTTGCATTTGAGTGCCTTCCATTTTCCTTTACAACATTTTCTGGAAGTGAAAATACATGTGTTTAGAACATTGTAAGCACGCAAATGGATCAAATGTAGATAATGTGATGCAAGTAATGTGAGATCTTTTCATGGACTTTTTGATATTGTTTGCTGTTTTTCAACATTGGTCACCATACATTTTTGTTCTATCATTTTGAAGGAAAAGTGAGATTAAAGATATTTTCTCAGTTATCACTGCAAACTGCTTGGGGTAAGTAACATATAAAGCTATCGATTAACAATCTGATTGAGAGATAAACCATTCAGAATGCCTCAGATACATTTAATGTTTTCTAATGTTTAATTCTGTTAAGATGGCACAGTGCTTGATGCTCCTGGGTTCATGTCCTATGCCCACTTGTCTCCATGGAATCTGCACATTCTTTACATACTGTATCTGTGTTGGCTCTTCTCTGGGTACTTTGTTTTTTTATTCCTAAAGACATCTGGTAATAAGTAAATTAGCCATTCCAAACTGGCCTTGTGCACCCTGAGATGGTCAAGCTGTTCCCTGCTGTTTGCCCAATGCTGCCATGACCCTGAACAGGATTAAGTGGGTTTAAGAATGTTTTGCATATTCTGCTTTGTATATTGAATTTTTTTTTTTTAATAGTAAGCGGTATTGTCAATATTTAAGCATTTTTGCCTGATCCTAGAATCTGTTATTTATAATATGAAGAAAAGCTCATAAATAACAGAGCCTGGTCAGATACAGTAAAGAAAAATCAATCCCGTCTTGGTTGACAGAGTTCCACTGTGTAAGCAGTTGTGTTTACCCTTTTCACTTCTCAGCCATATGAACTTTATCCTCTTGACACCCAATCGAATTCTGTTTCAAAGGAGAAGAGATCTTAAATCAGCACCATTTTTAAGCCAACCCAAAATAATTACAAGGAAAATCAGTTCATTCTTCAAAACTGGTATCTTGCCGTAGAAATGCCTTCACTAAAAAAGAAAAACCCATGGCTTCTTCTCTAATTCATTTTGATTACTGTGAAATTTTAATTAAAATAAACTCCATTAACACATGTACACTGATCAAATGAAGTGGACAGATGAAAATCGAGTTAGCTTAAACTCATTGTAAATAATTAAAGCAGCAGCCTCATTATGTAATAATAAACTAATGACTTGTCTAGTTTTAAAAGCAGGGGAATATCCTCTTCTGTGAGCAGAATAGCTTAAGTGCAGCAGTGTTAGGAATTTGTGAAACCGTAGAGTTCATGCATTGTCATTCCCCTTCACTTACAGTAAACTTCATGCTACACCAGAGAGGCCACTAGATGGCAGTTGTTCATTAAAAACAAAAGAAAACTTTTTTTTGCATATTTGAGTTTTAAGCAATCGGATCTCAAATGATAAAACATGATTTTTAGTTTGGCCAAAAATGACTTAAACATCCAAACCTTTTATTGAGTGATTATTATTTAAGATATTGTAACATTATAACCTAACATTTTCAAACTCCCCTTAATCCTGTTCAGGGTTGTGAGGGGTGTGAGCCTGTCCAGATATCACTGGACACAAGGCAGGACTGAACCCAGGACTGATAACGGTCCATCTCAGCTTACAGCACTATCTGCACTATGTATTAGGTATAAAACTTCAGTACACGTACATTTTATTTAACATAAACGTGTAGGTGTACAATATCTTTATTTCTTTTTTTTAATTTTAATTTACCTATTGAAGCAAGAGCAGCACAATGCATTGCTTTGACCCAAATTCAATCTCTGGATTGATCATTTCTGCTGGGATTTTGCATGTTCTCTTCTTATCCACATGCTGCTTTAGTTTCCTTCCATGTATCAAATACCTGTGTGTTAGATTGAATAGCCAAGTCTGTATTAACCTGATATGTATGTGTGCAAAAGTGTGTCCTGTAATAAGCTGGTCACCCATCTAGGGATAGTGTGATCTTTGCACCTTATACTACTGGATAAGCTCTGGCCCCCCAAAACTTAGTTTTAGATAAAGCAGGCTTAAAAAATTGACAATATTATGGATACTAGATTGACCTTGGTAATCTTTCTGGGCTTACAAGGCCATATGATATGACTGGCAAGTACTCACATGTCTTTTTGGTTATATGGAAGTACAACTGCACTTACCTACTGTTATGCTGGCTCACGTTGGATTCAGCTTACACTAACATCCTTTGAACCCTGGGTCGTCAAAAGTCATGTCAGAGGATCAGCCAATGAGGACACAAACAAGGAAGGGAAGGTGCACATCAGTACTTGAAACAAAAACTCAATATTTAGTTGGGGCTCCTTTGGCCTGGATTACTGCAGCAATGCGGCGTGGCATGGAGTCGATCAGTCTGTGGCACTGCTCAGGTGTTATGTGAGCCCATGTTGCTCTGATAGTGGCCTTCAGCTCTTCTGAATTGTTGGATCTGGCGTATTGCATCTTCGTCTTCACAATACCCCATAGATTTTCTATGAGGTTAAGGTCAGGCGAGTTTGCTGGCCAATCAAGAACAGGGATACCATGGTCCTTAAACCAGGTACTGGTAGCTTTGGCACTTTGTGCAGGTGCCAAGTCCTGTTGGAAAATGAAATCTGCATCTCCATAAAGTTGGTCAGCAGCAGGAAGCATGAAGTGCTCTAAAACTTCCTGGTAGACGGGTGCGTTGACCTTGGACCTTAGAAAACACATTGGACCAACACCAGCAGATGACATGGCACCCCAAACAATCACTGACTGTGGAAACTTTACACTGGACCTCAAGCAACGTGGATTCTGTGCCTCTCCTCTCTTCCTCCTGACTCTGGGACTTTGATTTCCAAAGGAAATACAAAATTTGACTTTCATCAGAGAACATAACTATGGACCACTCAGCAGCAGTTTTGTCTTTAGCCCAGGTGGGACGCTTCTGACGCTGTCTCTTGTTCAAGAGTGGCTTGGCACAAGGAATGCGACAGCTGAAACCCATATCTTGCATACGTCTGTGCGTGGTGGTTCTTGAAGCACTGACTCCAGCTACAGTCCACTCTTTGTGAATCTCCCCCACAGTTTTGAATGGGTTTTGTTTCACAATCCTCTCCAGGGTGCGGTTATCCCTATTGCTTGTACACTTTTTCCTACCACATCTTGTCCTTCCTTCGCCGCTCTATTAATATGCTTGGACACAGAGCTCTGTGAACAGCCAGCCTCTTTAGCAATGACCTTTTGTGTCTTGCCCTCCTTGTGCAAGGTGTCAATGGTCGTCTTTTGGACATCTGTCAAGTCAGCAGTCTTCCCCATGATTGTGTAGCCTACAGAACTAGACTGAGAGACCATTTAAAGGCTTTTGCAGGTGTTTTGAGTTAATTAGCTGATTAGAGTGTGGCACCAGATGTCTTCAATATTGAACCTTTTCTCAATATTCTAATTTTCCGAGATACTGAATTTGGGACTTTCATTAGTTGTCAGTTATAATCATCAAAATTAAAAGAAATAAACATTTGAAATACATCAGTCTGTGTGTAATGAATGAATCTAATATACAAGTTTCACTTTTTGAATGGAATTACTGAAATAAATCAACTTTGTCATGATATTCTAATTTTATGACCAGCACCTGTACACAGTCACAGCAATCAGGCAGGGTCATGGCCAGGCTAGTGGCCAAGTAATACTGTTCCCTGCAGTTATAATGTTTCTTGCATCACCCATTGACGGCAGGCGCTTATAGCGAGTGAGAGCTTTTGCAGTGAGCTGCTGCAGCGCTGGGAGCCTGCGGTTGCCCCTGCAACTAATAGGCCTTCTTCCACAGGCATGGCGATGGTGCTTCTGGGTGATCTTCTACTTGTCGTCCCACTGGGGGGAGTCCCAAAAGAGTTTAGTAACCTTACAATATATATACTTAAACCAGGGTAGAGACTACTAGCGAAACAAGTGCTGGAAACTGCATGCCTGTTAATTTACGGCATCTTGAATTCATTTGTTCCAGCACATTTAAATTACATTTAAAAAGTCTTATTCTATGAACCTGATATTTACTCCAGACTTTCCATAATTAACTATTTTGGTACTTTTGGATGGTACTTAAAGGCAGAGGGTTGTTACTAAAATTTACCCTTTATCTGTGTGCTGATAGATCACCTAAATCTGCAATGTCGCACTGAATAAGAGAACATGGAGGCTCCACCGATTTGTGTAATAAAAGGACATTCATTTTGAATTTTACTTGTAACAATGACTTGGCAATTTTTTTCATTTATGAAGTATTTTCCACAATAAGACTCAACATAAAACATAACACTGTAGGAATCCTGTTTGTGTCTTGTCCTTAGGCCCATCTTTTCCTTTTTTTTCACTTTTACTTTTTGTGTTCTTTAGTTTTCCTGTGTCTCGTGTTATTATTTACATTAATGAAATTATTATTAGGGAAGCACGGTGGCGCAGTGGGTAGCACCGCTGCCTCGCAGTTAGGAGACTCGGGTTTGCTTCTCGGGTCCTCCCTGCGTGGAGTGTGCATGTTCTCCCCATGTCTGCACGGGTTTCCTCTCACAGTCCAAAGACATGCAGGTTAGGTGCATTGGCGATTCCAAATAGTCCCTAGTGTGTGTGTGTGCATGGCCTGCGGTGGGCTGGCACCCTGCCCAGGGTTTGTTTCCTGCCTTGCGCCCTGTGTTGGCTGGGAATAGCTCCGGCAGACCCCCGTGACTCTTTAGTTAGGATGTAGCGGGTTGGATAATGGATGGATGGAAATTGTTATTACTCTCGCCCCTCTGTTTCCTCTAGCTGCTTAATTCATTTAAGATGCAGTCACCTGAGGTAGACATAAGAATAGTTTTATATTTTATGACTCCTCTTTCTCATTCTGAGCAGGTCTCATGTACTTACTAAAAGTATTGTTTTGTTGCTTAGTCCTTGTTTTGTTTAATTATTCATGTTATTCTTTTCTCCCTGGGCTTTAAGATTTTTTTTTAAGTTGTGGGTCCGTGTGGCCTTTAGGGGGCACTCCAGCTCCCCAAACACCTGACACAAGATTTGGACACAAGTGTATAAAATATTTTTGGGAAACTCTTATAGCAAGTGTTTCCCACCCACTAAGGCACTGTTACAGAAGCAACCCATAGCACGCACTCTGTCTTCTCCTCCTCTTCCTCATTCTCTGCCTCCTCCGCTCCTCCAACAAACTTTGTCCACCTCATCTGGCTCCCCAAATGAAGACAGCGCCATTCTATGTTTATTTTTTTGAGTTTATGTTTTCTTTTTGATTGTTCCTCTTCTTATAGGTAATTTTGAGTAAACGATTGTTTGCTTTGTGCTAGTTTTGTTGCTGTTAATTGCTTGTTTTTGTTATCTTCATTTCCCAACCTCTTTCAATTTCCTTAATTAAGCTCTACTTTCTGTTTTTCGTATATTTTTTAGTTTTTTAGTTAACTACTTATTCTCCTCAGGTCTTATTTATAAAGCTTGTGTATGCACAAAAAAGATTTGACACAAGCATACGCAACTTCCAACACAACTGTCTGCATTTTCTTAAAAGAATGTGCGGTATATTTATGGCATCTCTGTCCCATGAGCACGCAACATATTGGAGAAAATGGGAAACCCTTAATAAAGTAAGAAAATGCAACCAAATTAACTAAATGATGACGCAGACACATTTTTAGAATAATATAATTATAATTATAATATATTTTAATATTGGCTCGGTGACATGAATTATAATTGTGTTTATAATGTGTGTTAACGTGACAAACATTAAACCTCAGAAGTGATGAATATGAATATGATGTAAAGACTGTATTTCAGTTTCTTTTTAAGTCAACCAATGCAGTGCATTTTTACTGAAGAGCTTTTTTTGGTTTTTCATGAGTTTTTGTCAGCTACCTGTTGTCCGACAGTCTGCACTGGTCCATCATGCCCACTGTCTTGAAAGTCATTAGCTAATCGAGGAAACATTACATTCAGTTTTTGTTTGGTTTCGGTGTATATTTTTGCCAACATCAAAAGGCAAATTGCAGCAGCGTCCAGTTCTCCTACTGTAATCGGATCACTTTAGTGCACTCATATTGCGATAAGGGCATCTAGCGAGAATGGAGCTGCTTTTGCTAACTGTGAGCATTGACATTTCAGTAATGCACAAGTTATATGTGATGCCAATATGAGACTGACAAGCATCACATTTCCAACGCTTTGGTCAAAGTGTGATTCATTTTGTTTGAGGTAAACTATCTTTGACAGACCACATTTTTTATATGGTCTATTCTATTTGTTGTATCAGCAATCATGTCATTACAAATGACAGGTAATAGTGGCTATGAGCTTAGACACTGGCATCCCTGGAACACAGGGTAGAGGAACTATAATGCACGTTCTGCTGCGGAGCACAGGTGAATGTTCTTGAATGCAGGTGGTGGGGTCTCTAAACATTAGGTGGAAGGCTACCAATTAACATCCGCACCATCATACAAGCCAATGAACATCTGCACCATCGTGAATACATATTTATGAGATTGATTAGCCCTGAGGCATGTTGACGAACACACATTTACAAGGTGTTTGTTACTCATAAAGGGTACGTTACTAAACAGAGAAATGTGAGTATCTATATATATAATTCACTAAGGCAAGACAGCCATGGAAAGCACGCCGGAAGGGGCGTGGATTCACTAAGCCGCCGACAAGTAAGACACCTATGGCGCACGTAGGAAGGAGCCACGCCCACCAACTCCAAGACCATTGGATACAACGACAACTCGCAGAGCCACGCCCACCAACTCGGACGCAACGACACAGAAAAAACGGCGTAATTTATATTCGTCTGTCGTAGAGGCCACATGCACCTCCGAGCCACATTGACTGTTCATAGAGGCATGTTTCTTGTGGTGGTGATTTGCCATATGCAGTGTGTAAAACGGTTTGCGAGGGGTATCCCATGGGATCCTTAAAACAATCCTTTACAACTGAGGTTAAAACACAATGAAGTAAGCAGTCTTTAAAAACTTTCGGTTACAACGCACGACCGCGTGCACCATAGCAAACTGGTTTACACGCTACATACAGCAATTCGCATCCGTGACAAACATGCGTCTTCTTAGATGCACCTGCAGGAACATGGAAAGTCTACATGAGTCACAGGTGCATCTGGACTGTGCAAAGACGACAACGACTCAAGTGACGAGTTGGAGGTGGGCACATGAGCGATGCCGGTCCGCCAGTTTTCAGTCACGGACGATTGTGTGTTGGTTCGTTCCGTGCATTGTTACAATGTTGCTTTTCTTACTGATTTATTACATTACTGATTTTTTAAATGTTAATTTTCTCCCTGTGCTTAAAAATCATTAAACAACCAGCCTGATTATGCAGCGTATGGTACGCCGCGGGTTGGCTAATGCTTTATAAATCAGATTTTTTTTTTTTTTGCTTACATATTTTCCAGATTTTTTGGCATGAGCATATTTCATTTCATCTGTGCAAGGTTTAATAAGTGGGGCCCCTGGTCTTTACAAATTTTCATTACGTATTCTAAGATAACCATGAAGCGTAGCGGTGAGAGCATCATGGTGTGGGGTTGCTTCTCTGCAGCAGGTCCTGGAAGATGTGTGAGGGTAAAGTTAATGCCACAAAATACAGAGAAATCCTTGAGAATAACCTTATGCAGTCAGCAAGTAACTTGCACCTTGGGTGAAGATGTATTATCCAGCAAGACAGCAACCTCAAGCATAAAGCCAAAGCTTCACAGGAATTGGTTCAAAACAACAATATTAATGTCCTGGAGTGGCCGATTCAGAGCTCAGATCTCAATTCCAATTCTGTACACAAAGACTCAAGGCTACTTACTTATTTTGTGTGTTTACATTTGTGATTGATTGAAAACACTTTGCAGAGATTTGTTTTCACTTCTGTTGGAAATGAAGATGAACATCCATTTAAAGATCATTCACCAAGGAAGGGCTTTGCTGCTTAAACACCAGTTGGATAAGAAAGAACCCATTTGGTTGCAGATTGGACTTTTTGAGTTTTATCTTTGTTGCGCGTTACCTTTCATTCATGAAAATTCTTTTCTTTATGTATTCTTTATGAAACTGACCACCACATGCAGTTCAGCATGCGGGACATCACCAGGCATCCCTCCTAGAAGTAATTTCTTTATACACTGCAGTCCTGCAAAGAAATCCAATCAGCCCACACAGCGCACAAGCTGTCAGCAAGGAAGCATTCCTCTCCAGTGTGAATTAACGTACAGAGTTATCCTGTGGTCTCAATGTGCTTGCTGTTAGATTAACTTAATTTGTGCACTCCCTAATTGCATTTATTGAGAATTATAAAGTGAGGACTGATGGACAAACTTAATAACAAATGTTTCATTTTGTAGTCAAGCCATATGCATACCGGTAATATGAATTGAAAAGACACCAACAAAGAGAGAGGCAAGTGATCATGACTGGTAGAATCTCATACTGATGAAATTTCATAACACAGCACAAAAAAATACAATATTCTTACATTCTAAGCTCCTCCTGGGATCAAGTCAGTGCCCCACTTTATAACTGCTATTTAGATTTATTGTGCTAATATGATTGTACTGATCAATTGTAGATGTGATAGAGTATTCTAATCTTCTTCATGCTGGAAGGCATCTTGTGATGGTGTATGCTGTTAATGACGCAAAATAAAACAAAGAAGGATTGATTTATTGTTTGACCGACCGATATTTGCTTTTCCTTTGCTTTGATTTAACCCTTACATACTGTTCATATTTCATGCCTTCATTGTCTAGTCTGGGTCAATCAAAATTGACCCGGACTAGACAATGAAGGCATGAAATATGAACAGTATGTAAGGGTTAAATCAAAGAATTCCTACATAATAAGTGTCTATATCGAATTTTGAACTGCAGATCTATTAAGAATGTATAAATAGCCCATCTGACATTAATAAATGAATGATTAATCCTTAATGAATGTTTCGGAGAGCAGGGAGAGTGTACTTTTTAGGTTTTACAACACTCGTTTTTGGAGAAAATGATCTACTATCACACAATAACATGTCCTATTTTACCTAAGACATTAAAATGTAACAGCCATAATTATTTAAATATATTTTATTGACAGCGAAAATGGAAAGAACATTCTAGAACTGTTGGGATTTATTATATGACCATGTGTAACCACTACAACGATTAAACACTGTCCTCACTGCTTTATCATAAAAAAATCCTCCTAACTACCATCTATAATTATCAATATTAATTCAACATTCATTAACACTTAAAACACAAAACATTAAAAAATACTCATTGGAAACTAGTCTGGGAATTTAACGCAGTGGTAGTAAACCGGGCCTGTGTGGGTCTTGTACACATGTTTCCCGCATTTGCAGCAGGTTGCCACTGATTTGCAGTCCTTTTTTGCAAAGCGGAAGTTACATGTCCTTCTCTTCTTTCCCGTTGTGTTGGCTTCTTGAGTGACTTATTGATCAGAGCCAGGCTCAGAGGTCCTCTTGCTTGCCCTTCAGGGAAGGATCAGCTCACTCAATATGACAAAGGCATTGCAGGTCGATATATCAATGATATTGTGGAATATCCTAAGAGACCAGCGGACAGCTCTCCTCTTGAAGCTGTATGCATCTCTTACTTTATCAAGGTTGTCCACTCCTCCTTTTTTCTTCTTATTTAATTCCACTGTCTTTGTCCTGGGATATGTTTTTCAGAGATATAATTATTTCACTTTTTATGTGTTAAAGTGCATAAGAAATAGCAAATAAGGAATCTGATCTGAATCTGACCATTTGATATCACAGTCAACAGCATGTGTATATTGAAGCAGTGATTAATTAGTCTAACAATAAAAGGTAATTCTTACCTCTGAATGGGATCATCCACTGTGACCTCAGGACCAGGGTTGTACATGAGAGGTAGCCATTCCACCTACTTGTCCCGGACATCCCTGATTGCTGCCAGTTTATCAGTGACATGCTGTGCAGTTCTTGGCTTACAATTGTCAAATATGGGCACCACCAATATGGTACCGAACATTTCCAGGGATATGGTGGCACTAAATATTGGTCTTCCTGTGTCAGCCTTCCACAGACTAGAATCAGCCTCGCCTCAGGACATGTAGGCATGTAGATCAGTCACATCCATGGTCTAACATTCTTGACCATACCGTTTAATCTCCTCCATGTTTGTCATTTCAATGGCTGGAGGAAGAAAGACCTGGAGTATTGACAAAATGTTGGATGCATGAGAAATAGCCTGTCTTGTGGGCCCTGCAGCCATTTGAATGACTCTTTTCATTGCAATCCTGCCTGCAACTTGATGTGGAAGTGAGGACCAAATGATAGCATTGTTTTTTGACATAAACATCTTCCTTGCTGCCTCAGAGTCATCTTCTTCCTCTCCCTCAGAGTCATCTTCATCAGAAGGTCTGTAACAAGAGTTTTGCTCCATGTTATCGTCATGTTCTGAAATATCCTTATCCAGCTTCCTCATATTGGAATATCAGATTTAGGGCCTTTTGCACAGTACATCTTGCTGCCATAACATCAGCCACTGATGAACAAAAGAATTCACAGAAGAACTGTATTTTGCTTCAGATAAAATTCACAGAATAAAGTGTGTTTGCTTCCAACAAAATCTGTGCCATTCACACAAAAAGAAAAGCAGTTAGTTCCTGTCTGGAAACCGTTACATGAGTTAATTCCACAATTGTCTGCCTGTTATTTAGCATTTAAATAAAGAGCTCCAGTTAAATGAAAATAACAGGTAGTGTTCATATTCTTCACTAGGATAACACAGTTGTTACGTAATGGCTCGAGGTGGAGTGGTGATTTTCTGTGTACTGAGTTTTGCTTTGGAGAAAACACAGTAGTGTACACAGTGATGTGTTTTGGTGTGTTTTTATGTGACAAATAGGCAGCATGACAGATGTTTTTAAAAGCTGCGTCTGTTCTCATTGATGTGAATGAAAGGCATACACAGAATTGAATTTATAAGTGTGATACAGACGATGTGCCTTACACACCTGCAGAAAGAACACAGATAAATGTAGAAATGTGAACAAGGCTTTAAGAAGCAGTATTCATTGTTTTCCACTCAAAGAAAATACATTTAAACCCCGCCAAACAACACCTTACTGTGTTTTGCATTTTACAATTGCGAAATCGAATGCAACATGAATCTTCGTATCAGTTTTGTGAAACTGTATGTGACTCAATAATCACTACATACTATTTTGTCTTGTGCATTTGTTGTGCAAAATGTATACTGCATTATCACATGCTGAAAGTGTATGTAATGTTGTGCTGATACCAATTTATGAGTTGTATTTTACAATTATTGTAAGTACTTCTGTAGTACCAAGAAAAAATTCCTAGCATAGAAGAAGATTGGATTAGATCTTCATTTGCACATGCACTGTGAGGATACAGTGAAATTCTTGTGCTGCAATTGGACAAAGCTGTGCACAGGAACGTTTATACAGGCAATAAGACAATAAGATGGTCTATAAGTAAATAAATAAAAAATAAGAGTAGCAGAAGAATCACTATGAGTGATTAGATATTGTAATCTTTCTAGTTAGCCAATAAAAGGTGTCATTTTGCTTAACTTCTCACTATATCCATAATGGCTAACACGGTATAACACCGTAATACTAGTGAGAGTCCAAAAACTGAACAGAAGTGGGCACACGGTGATGCAACAGAAAAAAGACACAACAATAGTCTTTTAAGCCTGAAACCTGAAGGGCTTCTCAGCAGCATCAGCTCTCTCGAATGAAATGCAATCTTCGGGGAGCTCTCGACTTTATATTACCCTAACTGAAAGAAGCGTTTTCAGTGGGCATTTTCTCGACACTACAGGGGAGGAAAGTAAAAACACAGTTAGTGACTGTACCCTCACATGGTCTGGTGGGGTATTATATACCTGGTTTGTGCCTTGAAGGTTACCTTCACATTCCCATGCGTGACAGGCCTAATGTAAATAGTGCAAAATAGAACTGCACAGACATATAGATCATACAACTTAAGAGTAGTAGCAAAAACAACACAAAACAAAAAGTGCAGATGACAGGATGCATGTAACACACAGCAAAATTGCACACAAAAACTGGCAGTTGGGTACAATTGAGGACAGGTAAGATCAGGTTTCCCAGAGTTTAGCAACCTCACGATCTGGGATAGGAAGCTGTCCCTGAAGCAGAAGTTGCATGTGGTCAGGCTCTGGTAGCTTTTACCAGAAGGCAGAAGTGAAAACAGTGGATGAGCTGAATGTCTGACATCAGAGATGATGGGTTTAGCCATCCTCAGACATTGAGTGGAGTAGAAGCTGTGGAAGGTTCTGCAATGATTTTAGAAACAGTATGGGCAGTCCTTTGGGGTAGCTTGTGATCTGATGCATCTGGTCAGACAGAAAGCAGTAGATGTTCACCAGGATTTTGGTTCCCGCCTCAAAGCTCATTAGCCTCCTCAGTAAAAAGAGCCTGTGCTGAGCCTTTTTGAAAATGGATCTGAGACAGTCAGTGATTTGGGCACCCAGGAACCTGAAGCTGCTACAGTAACTATCAGGGCAAGGGAGCTGTTGATGTGGAGTGGAGCATAACTGGCTTTGTTCTTCCTGAAGTCGTGAATGACCTCATTAGCTTTGTTTATGTTCAGAGAGAGGTTGTTATCCTAGCACCATACAGTCAGGTCTTTTACCTCCCTCTTGTAGGCAGCCTCATCATCGTTGCTGACAAGGCCGGCCATGTTGATGTTTTCTGCAAACTTGATGATGCTGTTGACCTCATGCATCTATAGTGAATCTGGGTTTTGTCATACTGGGATGCAGTCTAGTTACATTTTGGACCATTTGTGATTGTGGTTGCTTATACAGTATTTTTTATCATTATTGTGGTGATAGCGTTTTATGTTTTGTTTTTTCATGGTCACTGCCATTTTGTGATGGTTTAGTTATGTGGTTCATGTGTTTTATTGCATCATCAGATTGGACTGAATTAAGGTGTTGGCACACTATACCTGTCATCAAAGCACTGGATCCCATTCTTAAATACTTTAGTCTTTCTAGAGTAAAGGAAAGTACAAGACACTTTCAAGAAGAATGTAGAGTTACAATCGTTTTTGGGCTATGTCTTTGATTATTGCCTTATCGTCCATCTTTTGGTTTCAAGACCACTGCCAGTATTTTAATCATGACTCTGCCTGTTCCTCTTCATTCCTTCCATCTTCTGAACTGTTCTCTTATTCTGTTTACCGCTTAATACCTCTTCCCTGTCAGGAGATTAATAATAGTGTTAATGTTGCCTGTTAGTAAAATTCAATTTAGTATTATGTTAATGGAACTTTTCTCCAACTTTCCTAGTTGCGTAAAATGCAAAAGGGATTTATGATGTACAGGGTTTTCTTTGTGTAACCCACTGTTGCCTTTAATTATTTCTGCCACATTAGCATTTTCTTTGAACTAAAAACTTCATTACAAAATTAATTATAGCCTACATATGCAATCAACTTAAGAACTTTCCATGGAAAACATTTTTGATGCTGATGGCATGACCACTTAGCCCCTATGTTGGGGTAGTTACTCAATGAAAGTAATATATTACACATTATTATACTTTCTTCTCTCAAATTGTAATGGGATTACTTTACTCTCTACTTCACGGAAAAAGTATGCACATTACTAATTATGTTATTTTTACATCACTTTCTTAAACCATGCAAATGTGTACCATATGGAGAGTACAAGGATGAGTCCCAAAAGGCATTTCAGTGTTTTAATAAGGAGGGAAAAAACAATAAGTGTGAATGTGAATTCAGCAGTCAAACAAGTAAAGTACATGACTACATTAGCACTGTGCCATTTCAAATTAATGAACCAGTCAGCAGAGGCCACAAAAAAGAGTTCATAATAAAAAATAATCCTAATATTAAAAATAAAACTGACTTGACTAATCTAACACTAGCAAACTTGGAGTTATTAAAGAGTAAAATGGTTTCTAGTGTAGTTTTCAGCAGAGGAGAACACGCATTGATTTGTGGGGGATAGCTGCACCTGCAGAATGTATTATGTAAAAGAATCAATTAACCTGTGAATTTAAAGTATGTCTCTCCTTCCTGGGTACTTTTAACATAAAATAACAATGGTGATCAAATAGAAAGCATTTACACTTTGTAATTAACTATCTTACATTCATTAAAAATTCCAAACAAAATTATGAACCTCTCCATTTTATACTAAACATTAAAGAGATGAGATGAAAAAAACTGAAATGCATGCTGGAATACAGAACTACATTTTATGATATATGATGCTTACAGTGTATTTATTTGATTATTAAAATGTAATTGAGGAGAATATGAGGCCATGTATGTCTGAAAGTTGAAGTTGAGAAATCTGAACACGATAATGATTCAGAAGCACAATAGCAAAACCACCAAAAAATGGCTCAGAAAGAAGAAATGGAGGGTTATGGACTGGCCAAGTCAAAGCCCTGATTTGAATCCCAATGAAATGTTGTGGTGAGATTTGAAAGGGCCAGTATATGCACACATTTCCACACCCATCTTGTAACTGAAGGAATCTTGCATAGAGAAGTGGTCAAAAAGTCAATGTCAGAGTCTTGTTTCCAGTTAATGCGAAACACCTAGAAGTTGTTTATGCTAATAGGGACAATACCAGCTTTTGAGGCCAGGAGTGTACCTACTTTTTTCCCAGTAAACTATTATATCCTTTGATATTTATGATGAATAAATGATTGAAAAGGCAAATTGTCCTTCTGTTTTTTATTCAATTATATCACCATTAGCTGTACAACAGGCATTGTTTGCATGGAGATCTACTGCTTGCTTGTTGAGATATGTTAAAAATTTCGGCAGTTTCCATGGGGTGTGCTAATTTTTCACGTGACTGTATCTTTTTTGTTAATTCCCAGTTTCCCTTGTCCACCGTTCTTCATTGTTTTCATTCTTTTGTGGAGCCTTCAATTGGTCTGCAGGCCTCAGCTATTGCACCTTATTAGAGCTGCAGTCACTTGAGAAAAATAAAAAGGCAGCTTTGCACTGTAGCCATTCTCTGACCCTTATCTCGTCGATCCCGCAGCTTTAAGTATTGTTTCTAGAGGGAGAGCGCCTGGTTTTACAGAAGATTTGCTTGGGTTAAGTGCACAAAAATTGAAATCGTAAAGATAAATAATAATTGTTCAGAATTGCTACAAATATTTATTAACATCAAAGCAGAATTTCCTCATCATTTTACGGAAATGAATAAATAAATGCCTACTGATAAGAAATGGTAAAAGTTTAAATCTCTCCCTTTCTCTCCATCGTATTCTGAACAACAGTGACTGAGTAGATATTACAAGTAACCGCAGAGCTTTGGGATATGTGCTGTGATCCTCCATCATCAGATGTTTTTGGGCATCTGTGGTGCCTCTGTAGCTTCTGTGAGATCCTTGGAAGCTTCAGTTACTGACCTAAACAAAATGTTAAATGAGTAATCTGACCTCTGTGTCAGTATTAACTTCTATTTATACTTTCTGGAGTATTATTTATCAGTTTGTAATATCTTGGAAAACTGTTCAATTGGAGAAAATACACAGCGTACAAGGCATAGGCTGAAAAAATTGCCAGATTGCATGGTCAAAATATCTCAGGTTATTTGTCACACTCATGGTGTGATTCTTTGCCAATTTCTTCCATCATAATAGCAAGCATAGAGTAGTTATCGATTACCGATTTCATTGCAGAAGTGTGCACTGTCCATCGAATGAGGCAGAGGTTTCATAATTTCTGTCTGCCCACATTCATTTCATTCTTTAACTTCTGAAATATGTGTTTTGGCTTTAGAGAACTTCAATCAAGTGCATCACATCTAGCACAGAATTCTTCAGTTTAAATTACTGACTCATAAACATCGCAGCATGTTGCAGTGTCATTGAATACAGTGCAAATTGTTGGAGCCTCAGTATTAGGAAGTTCAATAAAGTATTTGTGAATGGTGCATATGTCATCTACCCAGCAAAACAAAGTAGATAGATAGATAGATAGATAGATAGATAGATAGATAGATAGATAGATAGATAGATAGTCTATCTAAGGGGAAATTCACATAATCTAGCAGCAGTATACTGACACAAAAAAAAATATTAAATTAAAGAGTAATAAAAATGCATGTAAAAGCAGACAATAACTTTGAATAATGTTAGGATTTACTCCCCCGGGTGGAATTGAAGAGTCGCATAGTATGGGGGAGGAACGATCTCCTCAGTCTGTCAGTGGAGCAGGACAGTGACAGCAGCCTGTTGCTGAAGCTACTCCTCTGCCTGGAGATGACACTGTTCAGTGGATGCAGTGGATTCTCCATGATTGACAGGAGTTTGCTTCATGCCTGTCGTTCTGCTACAGATGTTAAACTGTCTAGCTTTATTCCTGCAATAGAACCTGCCTTCCTAACAAGTTTGTCCAGGCGTGAGACGTCCTTCTTCTTTATGCTGCCTCCCCAGCACACCACCGCGTAGAAGAGGGCACTCACCACAACCGTCTGGTAGAACATCTGCAGCATCTTATTGCAGATGTTGAAGGATGCCAACCTTCTAAGGAAGTATAGTCGGCTCTGACCTTTCTTACACAGAGCATCAGTATTGGCAGACCAGTCCAATTTGTCATCCAGCTGCACTCCCAGGAATTTATATGTCTGTACCCTCTTCACACAGTCTTCTCTGATGATCACGGAGTCCATGAGGGGCCTGGGCCTCCTAAAATCCACCACCAGTTCCTTGGTCTTGCTGGTGTTCAGGTGTAAGTGGTTTGAGTCGCACCATTTAACAAAGTCTTTGTCTTTCCTGTACTCCTCCTCCTGCCAACTCCTGATACAGCCCACAATAGCAGTGTCATCAGCGAACTTTTGCACGTGGCAGGACTCCGAATCGTATTGGAAGTCTGATGTATATAGGCTGAACAGGACCGGAGAATGTGGTCTGTGTTGCTGTTGTGTTGCTGACCACAATGTTACACCTGCAGTTCCCAAGATGCACATACTGAGGTCTGTCTGTAAGATAGTCCATGATCCATGCCACCAGGTGTGAATATTCTCCCATCTCAGTCAGCTTGTCCCTAAGGAGCAGAGGTTGGATGGTGCTGAAGGCGCTACAGAAGTCCAAAAACATAATTCTTACAGCACCACTACCTCTGTCCAGGTGGGAGAGGGATTTGTGTAGCATATAGATGATGGCATCCTCCGCTCCCACCTTCTCCTGGTATGCGACCTGCAGAGGGTCGAGGGCGTGGTGGACCTGTGGCCTCAGGTGGTGAAGCAGCAGCCGATCCATGGTCTTCATCACATTTGACGTCAGAGCAACAGGCCGGAAGTCATTCAGCTCACTAGGACATAATACCTTTGGGACTGGGGTGATACAATATGTTTTCCAAAGCCTCGGGACTCTCCCCTGTTCCAGACTCAGGTTGAAGATACGCTGTAGAGGACTCCCTAGTTCCAACGCACAGGCCTTCAGCAGTCGTGGCAATACTACATCTGGACCCGCTGCTTTACTGGCATGAAGTCTCCTTTGCTCTCTGCTTACCTGCACTGCTGTAATTGTGGGTAGGGATGTCTCTCCTATGCTGGTATCAGCAGAAGGATGGTTGGAGGATGCAGTACTCCGAGGTGAGAGTGGGTTAGGGTGGTCAAACCTGTTAAAGAAGTTGTACATTTGGTTTGCTCTCTCCACATCTCTCTCAATGGTGGCACACCGCTTCGAGCTGCAGCCAGTGTCAAAGTCAAAGTCAAAGTGAACTTTATTGTCATCTCAACCATATACAAGTATACAGATAGACAAATTATAAGCTCAGGGTCCACAGTGTAACAACATGATGTGCAAATAGTAAATTAAAAATAGAATAAAAATTTTAAAATTTATAATTAAAACACAAACAAACAAGACAAGACATTGTGCAAAGATAGGACAAACAAGTAGCAGCAATATTGATGTGTAAGATATGTAATATAATAAGTAAATAAATAATAAATAATAGATATAGATAATACAGAAATTATCAGTGTATGATAATAGTTGTTTAAGACGTGTGTAAACAATGACAGGTCAGAATGTTTCATAAATCCTTAGAGGTCAGTATGAGATTTTCAGTTCTTTGCAGGATAGTGGTTTTCATGTATAAAAGTTCTGTTTTGTAGAGGAGGTTGAGGCCGTGTGGAAGGTCCCAGGGGGCAGCCTGGTGTTAAGGAGTCTAACAGCTTGGGGTAAAAACTCTCCTGCAGCCTCGCAGATTTGGCTTTGATGCTGCAATATCTTCTCTTGGATGGCAGAAGTGTGAAAAGTCCATGTGAGGGGTGTAAGGGTCCTGCACAATGCTGCAGGCCTTGCGGACACAGCGTTTGTAAAATATGTCTTGTAGTGAAGGAGAGGCACCCCAATAATGTTCTCTGCTGTCTTCACTATCCTTTGCAGGCGCTTGCGGTCGGATATGTTGCAGTTGCCATACCAGACAGTGATGCAGCTGGTCAGGACACTCTATGATGCCTCTGTAGAACATGGTGAGGATGGAAGGGGAAGGCGTGCTTGATTCAGCCGCCTCAGGAAGTGTAGTCTCTGCTGGGCTTTCTTGATTAGTGATGAGGTGTTATGTGTCCACGTAAGTTCCTCAGTTAAGTGCACACCGAGGAACTTGGTACTCCTAACAATCTCCACATCTAAACCGTTGATGCTGAGCGGGATGTGCGACATTGAGAGATAGATTGTTGTCTTCACACCATGCGGACAGCCATTTCACCTCATCTCTGTATGCTCTTTCATCATCCCTGCTTATCAGTCCCAGCACCGTCGTATCATCCGCAAACTTGATGATGTGATTGGTGTTGTGCGTGGCTGTGCAGTCGTGAGTCAGCAGGGTGAAGAGCAGTGGACTAAGCACACAGCCCTGCGGTGCTCCAGTGCTCAGTGTGATGATGCTGGAAGTGTTGTAGCCCATCCGAACTGACTGGGGCCTCTCTGTCAAGAAGTCCAGGATCCAATTGCAGAGGGTGGTGTTTAGGCCCAACCTGCTCAGTTTTACCACCAGCTTTGGAGGGATGATTGTGTTGAAGGCAGAGCTAAAGTCTATGAATAGCATCCTGACATATGTGTCTTTTTATCCAGATGTGTCAGGGAGATGTGAAGGGCAGAGCATATGGCATCCTCAGTTGACCTGTTTGAGCGGTATGCAAACTGAAGAGGGTCAAGGGAGGCAGGGAGATTAGTCTTTATGTGTGACATGACTAACCTTTCGAAGCACTTCATTATGATTGGTGTGAGTGCAACTGGTCGGTAGTCATTCAGGCATGTCACTGATGACTTCTTTGGCACTGGTATGATGGTGGTCGACTTGAAGCATGTTGGGACTGACGACTGGCTCAGAGATGTGTTGAAGATGTCTGTGAGGACACCAGCCAGTTGACTTGCACATTCTTTGAGCACAAGACCAGGTATGTTGTCAGGTCCTGCAGCCTTCCTTGGATTGACTCTGGATAGAGTCCTCCTCACATCTGTTATGGAGAGACAGAGTGCTTGGTCAGTGGAGGGAGGTGTTGCTTTTCTCGCAGGCTCTTTGTTCTGTGCCTCAAACCGTGCAAAGAAGTTGTTCAGCTCATCTGGAAGGGAGGCATCACCATCACTGCTGTGTGGATTGGGCTTGTAGTTTGTAATTGCCTGAACACCCTGCCACATACGACGTGTGTCTCTGGTGCTGCTGAATTGTTTGTTGATCTTCTGCGCGTATGCCCACTTAGCTCTCCTTATAGCACGAGACAGGTTGGCTCTGGTCACCCTAAGGGCGGCCTTGTCTCCAGATCTGAAGGCTGCATTTCTGATCTTGAGCAGCTTGTGCACTTCTCTTGTCATCCAGGGCTTTTGGTTGGCTCTAGTGGTAACATCCTTGGTAACAGTAACATCCTCTATGCATTTGGAGATGTAGCCAGTCACAGAGTCTGTGTACTCCTCCAGATTGATGGAGTCACCATCCATAGCAGCCTCTCTGAAAATGTCCCAGTCTGTCAATTCAAGCAGTCTTGGAGAGCTGAAACCGCACCAACCTGCCACACTCTGATGCTCTTGCGGGCTGGTTTAGTGCGCTTCAGCAGGGACTTGTATGCAGGAACCATAAAAACGCTGATATGATCTGAACAGCCCAGGTGAGGGTGGGGTAGTGCCTTGTAGGCGTCAGGAGAACTCGTGTAAACATTGTCCAGACAGCTTCCCCCTCTAGTTGCAAAGTTCACATTCTGGGAGAATTTTGGGAGAAATGACTTCAAGTTGGCATGATTGAAGTCTCCAGCAATAATGAAAATGCCTCGGGGTGCGTCGTTTGCAGTTTGCTGATGATCTCGTAGAGTTCCGCTAGCGCCTGGTTAGCATTTGCGCTAGGCGGGAGGTAGACCGCCACCACCATCACGCAACTGTATTCCCTCGGCAGGTAGAAAGGCCGACACCTTACTGATAAAACCTCTATCAGCGGGAACAGTGTCGCGCAACTGAGGCAGCGTTCGTACACCACTCTCTGTTCACATAAACACACAGTCCCGGTCAATTGTTGGAGCCTCAGTATTAGGAAGTTCAATAAAATTTGTGAATGGTGCATATGTCATCTGTCCAGCAAAACAAAGTAGATAGATAGATAGATAGATAGATAGATAGATAGATAGATAGATAGATAGATAGATGATAGATATCTATCCAAGGGAAATTCACATAATCTAGCAGCAGTATACTGATACGAGTAATAAAAATCTAAAAGCAGACAATAACTTTGAATAATGTTGTTTACTCCGGTGGAATTGAAGAGCCATCTCCTCAGTCTGTCAGTGGAGCAGGACAGTGAAAGTCTGTCACTAGCTACTCCTCTGCCTGGAGATGACACTGTTCAGTGGATGCAGTGGATTCTCATGATTGACAGGAGTTTGCCATGCCTGCTTCTGCTACAGATGTTAAACTGTCCAGCTTTATCCTACAATAGAGCCTGCCTTCCTAACAAGTTTGTCCAGGCGTGAGCGTCCTTCTTCTTTATGCTGCCTCCCCAGCACACCACGTAGAAGAGGGCACTCACCACAACCGTCTGGTAGAACATCTGCAGCATCTTATTGCAGATGTTGAAGGATGCCAACCTTCGAAGTATAGTCTGCTCTGACCTTTCTTACACAGAGCATCAGTATTGGCAGTCCAGTCCAATTTGTCATCCAGCTGCACTCCCAGATATTTATAGGTCTGCACCCTCTGCACACAGTCCTTCTGATGATCACGGGTCCATGAGGGGCCTGGGCCTCCTAAAATCCACCACCTCCTTGGTCTTGCTGGTGTTCAGGTGTAAGTGGTTTGAGTCGCACCATTTAACAAAGTCTTTGATCTTTCCTGTACTCCTCCTCCTGCCAACTCCTGATGCAGCCCACAATAGCAGTGTCATCAGCGAACTTTTGCACGTGGCAGGACTCCGAATCATACTGGAAGTCTGATGTATATAGGCTGAACAGGACCGGAGAAAGTACAGTCTGTGCTGTTGTGTTGCTGACCACAATGTCAGACCTGCAGTTCCCAAGATGCACATACTGAGGTCTGTCTGCAAGATAGTCCAATCCATGCCACCAGGTGTGAATCTCTCCCATCTCAGTCAGCTTGTCCCTAAGGAGCAGAGGTTGGATGGTGCTGAAGGCGCTACAGAAGTCCAAAACATAATTCTTACAGCACCACTACCTCTGTCCAGGTGGGAGAGGGATTTGTGTAGCATATAGATGATGGCATCCTCCGCTCCCACCTTCTCCTGGTATGCGAACTGCAGAGGGTCGAGGGCGTGGACCTGTGGCCTCAGGTGGTGAAGCAGCAGCCGTTTCCATGGTCTTCATCAGGATGTGACGTCAGAGCAACAGGCCGGAAGTCATTCAGCTCACTAGGACGTGATACCTTTGGGACTGGGGTGATACAAGATGTTTTCCAAAGCCTGGGACTCTCCCTGTTCCAGGCTCAGGTTGAAGATGCTGTAGAGGACTCCCAGTTCCAACGCACAGGCCTTCAGCAGTCGTATACACCATCTGGACCCGCTGCTTTGCTGGCAAAGGCTCTCTGCTCACCTGCTGCTGTAATTGTGGGTGGGGATGTCTCACCTATGCTGGTATCAGCAGAAGGATGGTTGGAGGATGCAGTACTGAGGTGAGAGTGGGTTAGGTGGTCAAACCTATTAAAGAAGTTGTTCATTTGGTTTGCTCTCTCCAAAATGGTGGCACACCGCTTCGAGCTGCAGCCAGTGATGATCTTCATCCCATCCCACACTTCCTTCATGCTGTTATTCTGGAACTTCTACTCCAGTTTCCTCCTGTACTGCTCCTTCGTCACCCTGAGCTGGACTCGGAGTTCCTTCTGCACGCGCTTCAGCTCATGTTGATCACCGCCTTTAAAAGCCCATTTCTTCTGGTTCAAAAGGCTCTTGATGTCACTTGTAATCCATGGCTTGTTGTTAGCATAGCAGCATACTGTTCTTACTGGAACTACAATGTCCATACAGAAGTTGATGTAATCAGTTGTGCAGTCAACAGCCTCTTCAATGTTCTCACTATGTGACCCCTGCAGGATATCCCAGTCTGTAGTTCCAAAGCAGTCTCTCAGAGCCTGCTCTGCCTCAGGGGACCACTTCCTGAATGAGCGTGTGGTTGTAGGTAGCGCCCTCACTCTTGGTTTGTAGTGAGGCTGAAGCAGAACCAGGCTATGATCTACTTTCCTAAGCGCAGGCAGCGGGGTGGCACTGTATGCATCTTTAACGTTTGCATACAGTAGGTCAATAGTCCTATTTCCCTGGGTGTTACAATCCACATACTGGGAGAAGGCAGGTAATGTTTTGTCCAGCATCACTTGGTTAAAGTCTCCAGAGATTAGCACAAGCGCTTTAGGGTGCTGCGTTTGTAACTTAGCAACTACGAAATGAATGACGTCACTCGCTATCTCCGTGTTCACATGAGGGGGGATGTAAACAATAACAATAATCACGTGTCCAAACTCTCTGGGCAAGTAATAGGGGCGCAAACTTACGGCCAACAGTTCGATGTCCCTGCAGCAAGTGGAGATTTTAACGTTTACATGTCCTGAGTTGCACCACTTTGTATTGATATAGAGAGTGACTCCCCCTCCTTTCTTCTTACCACAGGTATTTGCGTCTCTGTCCGCTCTAACTGTGCTAAACCCGGGTAGCTCCACGTTAGCATCTGGGATGTTAGTTGTTATCCAAGTTTCACTAAAACACAGCAAGCTGCATTCTCTGTAGGTTCTGACATTTTTCACCAGCACAGCCAGTTCGTCGATCTTATTTGGTAGTGAGTTCACATTTCCAGGATCACAGAAGGCACCGATGGTTTATAGCGCCATTTTCTCGCAAGCTGCTTGGCTTTTATCTTATCTTTTATCTTAGCGCCTGCTCGGCTGCCCCGATATCGTCTTCTTACCTCGTCAGTGTAAATATGGAACCACACCGGCGTATAAATTTCTTCTCAGTGCTTTAAGTTGACTACTTGAATAGGCGAGTCTCGGGGTATAAAAATCCATGTCAAGTAGTAAAAATAGTAAAATGTGTCCAGAGAGCGATTCCACATAAAAGAAAGTGGTAGAAGTGATCTGTGAAATAGAGAAAATAGAGAAAAAAGGTAAAAAGATAAAGTCATACACAGAGCTGCTGGAATGGCTGCCACTCGCGGCAGATATAGTCACCAGCTGTTCCTTGTTTCTTATATTTCTAGTTTCTTCAGCAAGCATGGCGTAAGATCCACCTTGAATGGACAGCAGAATCTTTTCCAAAATGTCAATCTAAATTAGTTGGATCAGCTTACTAGTTATGCCATGAGACTTGTACTTCCTCTCTGCCAGTCAGTGTCAGTGATTAGTATTAGGACAGTTCTTGGCCCATAGCTACATAAGCTTGACGAGGTTACTCAATTCAGGCTCGTTTACATCTTTAGGAATACTTTGACCAATCAGAAAACAAATGAATGTTAACTGTTTCTCAGTATCTCTTGGTTGAACTTCACCTTAGTTTTTAATTGTGTGTTTAGGGTCGCTGTACTAGGTTGCTGAGACATGTACATTTGAAAGTGGGCTTCTTTGCTGCTTGTATGCTTTCAAAAAGACCCTATTTTGGAAAATCTCTGTAGCAAATGAAGACTCCACTCCACCTTTTTGTCAGGTAATATGCCCTTCATTAGACACAACCACGGCAGGGTGCATAAAAGATTTGACTGTGCTTCACACAACATTTGCCAACTGAAGTCTTTAAATCATTGTCCCTAAACTGATCAAATATATTGTGACAACCTAATTCCTTGTAGCTTTTTAGTCTGCTAAGAACAGCAGAGTCTTTTGCTGATGAGGTTTTGCAAGATTCCAGCAAAATTTACTTAAACAGTCGATCTCTGCCATGTGGCTCTTAGGGCTGCAAAGACAAAGGGATGAGCACAAAGGATCAACAGGCAAGATAAGTACACAAACATCCACATTGATGTCAACGTGGCTTTCTTCTTTAAAATAAACTATTACAGGTTAAGTATCCCTAATCTGAAAGGCTTGGGACTAGAAGTGTTACGGACTTTGAAATATTTGCAAATACATAGCAAGATATCTTTGGGGCACATGTGACCAAGTAGGGAAATGCAGAAAAAATGAAGTCTCACACATATTCATTCATATCACCAAGCTGTTATTATTTTGTGCTTTGACATGACAAACATATTAAACCTCAAAAGCAAAGAACCTGACACGCAGGCTCTGTTATAATTCTCTGTTAAGAGGGCCAATTCTGTTTTTTTACACTGAAGGACATTTTTGGGTTTTCGTCAGTTTATATCAGATACCTGTTGTCACTTCTCAGGGAACTGGCAGAGAGGTCTAAAATGTCTCAGTGAACCTTCACTCTATTAGGCCGAATGTCCTGTAAGTCATTAACTACTGATGAGCGCTGCATTCAGTTTTCGAACAGTGTGGATATATGTAGTGTGGTGGGCGGCCAATTCCCTTACTTGGCCAGGATGCCTCTTTGGAGGAATGACTGAAGTAGAGAAAATGCACAGGGCATTATCTCCCCTAGAGCACTAGATGGCAGTCCCCCTGGGTTGCAGCAGTGCCTCAGATTCCCACAGGGCTTTATGGGAGTTTAAGTTCAGCACAGCCCTGTTAGGTTCTGTGGGTAACGCCGGGGAAGTTGCAGGGACTGTGGAGAACTATTTAATTGGGGTTTCGCCTCACCCAGAAGTGCTTCTGAACAACGGTAACAGGCCACTGGAAATGCTCCCGGTTTCAGAATAAAGCCGCCACTGCTCCAGGAGCCATAGTCACGAGGTGGCGGAGTGGAGGCAGAAGACAGAGACAGAGAAAAGAAGGCAAAAAAGGGCTTTGTGCTGCTTTATTTGTGTCTTTGTTATTATACTGTGTTGGCTGTACAGATGGGAAACTATGGGGAAGAGTTTCCCACAGCTGAATCAAAGCCAGTGTTGTGTTGGACTTGTGCCTCATGTCTGTCTGTGTTGGATTTGGGGGGTTGGTGTTCTCCCTGCAGGCCATAGTAAATATGTAACATATTTTTGCAAACATAAAATGACAATTTACAGCAGTGTGCAGTTTTTCTGACTAAATCGGAGCAGATGATAGCACTCATATGCAAAAAGAGTGCCTAGCAACAATGAAGCTGCTTTTGTTAACAGTAAGCTGTGACATTCCATTAACACACAAGTCATCTGAAATGTCAATGAGTTCTGAAGTGCGTTCACATACACATATTTACAAGACATTGTGACTTACGAAGGACCTACATGTCCTACAACCTATTAATAGCTTAATGATTTGACATCAGGTGGCTTGTTTGGTGCTATTTGAAGACTATGCAGGTGAAGACAACAAGCTTTTAGGGACTGGTGAGATTTTTTTTTGCTCATGATGATGACTGGCTTATGCTCTGTTTTAGGTTTTCAAGTCATAGTCCTGGAGATCTCAGCCAACTGACAATCCACTGCATTCAGTTTCTGCATGGCTTGGTTGTTCATTTCAACATAAAAAGGAAATATGCAGCACTGTCTGGTTCTCCTAATGTAAACATGGCGGTTGACGGTGCTCATATTGCAGTAAGTGCACCTAGCAAGAATGTTGCTAGTTTTATTAACCGTAAGCAGTGAAATTCCATTAATGCGGAAGTCATCTGTGATGCCAAGATGGGACTGACAAACATTGTAGCTTGTGGCCTGGGTCAACCCATGATTCATTTATTTTGAGCATTTTGAGGCAAAGTAGCGTGGATCAGAGGGTTTGCTGAAAATGCTGTATGTGATGCCTGGCTTGTTCGTAAGTAATTGGCTGACCCTTCAATGTTTCATATGGCCTGTACTATTCATCGTAACATCAATCATGTCGTTACATGTGCCAGGAGATAGTGGCTACACACTCAAACACTGGTGCCTTATGCCCTTGCCAGATCCCCAGAGCACAGATGAGCAGCACTTCAATACAGTGGTGAAAACGGCGTAGAACTCCTCAAGTGTGTCAGGTGGGAGGCTTCTGTACCAGCCAGTGAATGTCTGCAGCATCGTGATTACATATGTATGAGATTCATTACCATAGTCCTTTTATTGTTGTTCTAGGATGGCAACCAATTGTGGTTTGAGGTGTGTTCACCTAAAAAAATTACAAGGTAATGTTGATTTATAAAGTTAAATTGTATGAAAATGTGTTTATGCCAGGTTTTATAAATTCAGTGGTGCCTTGGTTTGCAAGCATAATTTCTTCTGGAAACGTCTTGTAATCCAAAGCACTCGTATATCAAAGCAAATTTACCCATAAGAAATAATGGAAACTCAGATGATTTGTTCTACAACCCAAAAATATTAATACAAAATATAAAGTAAAAATACATAAAACAAATTAACCTGCACTTTACCTTTGAAATGAATTGTGGCTGGCGTGAGGGAGACAAGAGAGGAGAGGAGGAAGAGGGTTATTATGTAGGACAACTTTCATTATAACTAACAGAATCGCTGCTATCTGTTGGCTCACTGGAATCTTTTTCTTATTTTGCGACTTTAATAAGGAACCTCTCCAATGACAGTTGCATTTGCCTGAAGAGTCACTACACTTGGATACAAAATTAAAAAAATGCTTCACGCACTGTAAGGTTTCTAAACACTTTTGAGATTTCACCCAATGGGACAACACGCGGAAGAGCACCCTGAAGCAACAGCAGGCTCCCATTACTGTAGCAGTTCGCCGCAAAGGCGAATCCGAAAAGATCACGGTCATGCTATAAGTGTCTGCCATCGATAGGTGATGCAAGGAACATTATAAATACAGGGCATAGTATTACTTGGCCGTTAACCTGGCCACGACCCTGCCTGATTGCTGTGTCTGTGTATAGGAGAGTGGTAGATCCCGCTACAATAAATAACCATGCTGTTCCTGTTTCAAGCTGAATAAAAACTGGTTTTGCTAAAGTACTGAGACTCAGCCTCATGTTTTGGGGTGCAAGACAGGGACTCACATGTTACAACAAACATACATGGTCACAATGCTGTAGTAAAAAGTATACACTCATACGGATGTGACTATATGAGTGAGGCACGCTGACTGAGACTGAGCATGGGAGATGATTACCCACAATCCCACGGAGAGCGAAGAACCATCAGCTCAGTTTTGATCACGTGATGTTTAGCAGATAAAGCGTATATGTACTACTCGTATTGCAAGACTTCGCTCGTTTATCAAATTCAAATTTATTACAAATTTTAGTTTGTCTTGCAAAACACTTGCAGACTAAGTTACTTGCAATTCAAGGTTTTACTGTATTTTTTTACATACTTATTTTCCTATTTTTTTTGTTGTGTGCATATTTTCATGCTCATTTTATAAATGAGGGTTGGGAACGTTGCTTCCTGCATGGTGCACTTGCTGCTTGATAGCGTGGCGTAACTTTGTAGCTCTCGATTCTTCTTGGGGAACCAGGAGACACCCTAAACCCCTCACCCACCTCAAAATTAACACATTCATTTGGAATGTGTACATATGCTGTTCACATCCTTTCAGCACTAAAAACATTAGAGGCAATATAATTGTCATCATGTTGTCACACAGAATGTTTTGGATTTTGGAGTTTTTCGGATTAGGGATACTCAGCGTGTAATTTCTGGCTTCATCCTGTTTCCTTGCAGTTTAGTGATATGTAATAATCTGCATTATTTTTAATTTAATCTGTTTATCTCTTATTGTGCACACAAATGCCAAGGCACAGATAGAAGATAACACAGACTGCTGGGTGGTACTGCAAACCTAGTAACCACAATGCATGTGGACAATGGGATTTACTCCTACAAAAAAACCTTTGGTTTTGATTGCAATGTAGTGGAATCAGATCAGTGGAGACTTACTGTCATGAGTACAGGGTATAATGAATTTCTTATTTGCATGCTTCATCAATACAGTATTAAATAAGCCAACATTCTCCAGAGCCACAAATCTTGGTTCATTGGTTATGTGAACTATAATAACACAAAATGCAGTAGGTTAAAAGTAGCCAGGGCCAGAGTGGCTTTTCCCTCTCCTGGTTCCCCAGTCCATGATCCTTTTTTTTTGAACTTCCTAGTTTTCACTTTTCTTTTTGATGTTTCAGTGCTCCTTTAGATTCATGTCCTAGTTTATACCTGCCTATTTTGAACCCTACCATAGCTGCCAGGAAGCTCTAGCAGGCATATCCACAGTTGGGTGCCCATGCTGTGAGGCACATGTGCCACTAAATGCTTTGTACTGTACAAGCCAAAAGAAATGGCTGTTCTTGCTCAGTTGCTTCTTCTACCTTTTGATTTTTTAAAGCTTTATTGTAGTTTGAAAGAAGTAAGATAACTGTGAAAAATTAAATCCAGCTGAGAGATGAACAGCTCATCATGTTGTGTGTTTTTTGGGAATTATTCCCCTGTGGAATAAAGTAGCAGCGCTTTGCTGAGAATGAAAATGAAAGAACGCTTCGGGTGTTCATTTCTATCTAGTGACATTGTTAAGCACTCTGTTGTCAATCAGTGCAAATTTACTAGAGTGTCCTTCTTCAGAGCCCACTGGGATTTGTCTGAATTAGATTTTCTTACGGCTGGAATAAACGCTATGTAAGTAGGCTTTAGTAATCCATTTTCAGCTTCACAGATACATAGTGCAATTAATACAAGCAATAAAGACACCTATCTCAGTACTGATTTTAATTGCCAGTCATAGAACTATCTTTATCTTACATTTGGCATATGATTGAATATTCTCTTCCAAACAGTGGATATCTACTAAAAAACGTGATAATTGGCCCAAAATGTCTGCTTCTCATGTACTGTATTGGTGTGAGGGGGGTGTGGGTTTGATATGCAATGTTCTTTAGAATAATTAATATCTTTCTGGGTGTATTAAAATGTGTTTAAGACAGTGCATTGGTGTGAATAGTTTAATATTATTTTTATGATTAATGTGGTGTTCTTACTTGCACAATACAATCTTGGGTTTACCTTCCATATACCAAAGATGAGTGCATTAGGTTAATTAGCGACACCATGTGAGTAGAATGTTTGTGACTGTGAGCAAGTGGGCTCAATGATGGACTGGTGCCTCATCCAGGGATGGCTCCGAATTGCAATTGCAACTAGGGCTTCTAGGCTAATAGAAATCTTGTCAAGCTTTGGTCAAGTTTTACAGGACTGTACAGGAGGATTTCCAAGGAGTAGAAACTTTCTTGCTGTCCAGGCAGATACAAACACAGGTCTCTTTCAGAAGCGGTCCTGCCACACAAGGAACAGCTGACAAACTTGATGCCTCTGCACCAACTCCTGGTCGAAAGAACACAAAGTCTTCCCCTTCAAGGGGGTACAGAGTCTCAGAAGCAATGAATAGTACTCTGTGAGCCAGGGTCGGGTAGAAGGTGGATGAAGCTTGACGAGAAGGAGTGGAGGAGAAAAGACAGAAGGTGAAGGAAAACAGGAATTTAATGATTGTGTTTGTGTTTGGACTGTGTTGTGGGCTGGTGGGAATGGGAGAAGACATTTTCAACGAGAGAAGAAAAATAAAAGCACTTGAGTTTTATAGGTGTGCCTCCCATGTCTGTCTGTGTCGGGTTGGGTGGCTGGCACACCCTCTAGTGGTTCTGTCACACTGCAAAATAATGTACCCCAAATTATTCTCGAGGTCAAAAGACTCATAACACCACTTTCAATCACTCTGTTTCTCTTAACAGCCATGTGTGTTTAAAACCACTAAAAGCTGTCAATCTTCAACTAATGCTAGCTCTTCAAGCAGCTTTAAGACGCCTGCGACTGTGTAATGACTTCTATAATGGCAGAAGTATTTCATCCTCATTTTAGCACCCACATACCTCACTTTTTATCTAGAGAAGCATAGAGTTACTTGGGGTACCTGAGGCTGCTAGGAAAGTTTTCTTCTCAGAGCTTTTATATGCTACCTAAAAACATAGGAGGCATACCTGGGGCAGACCTGGTAATACTAATGAGCTAGGGGTTAAAGACCCATTCCACTCAATAGAGCAGAGATCTTGAAGATGGGAGATGTGAATTTTACCAGAGTTCAACTAGTGATATTCATATGAGGGTCCTGTAGGCATAAAGTAGGCCGTGCTATTGATTACCCCTTTTAGTTATTGTTATCCCCGTTGGGTTAACCCAATTCCTTAATAAATTCATAGAATTTAATATTTTAGCCTATTACGGTGTTCTTTTGGTTCAGGAACTTTCAACAGCAACCATACAGCCTGTAGCTGTTAATAAGCATATCAAGCAGTTGGCTTTCTCAATCATACCTCTAGGCTCCTTGAGACATATATTTAGATTCAGTAGCTTATTTTCTACTCAGCGTGGCAACATGTATAATTATACAAGTTATTGTCTCCTCTAACAACCTCAGTCCAGTCTGTGTATTCTTCTTTATTGCAATTTCAAAAAGTCAGAATTAGCATAAGCCATCTTAACTCATGTAATGATTTACTTCATGAGGAAGAAGTACATAATAAGCAAGAATAGCTGAATCATATATTTGAAATATTAAAACATGTGCTTCAATTTCAAGATTTAAAGTCTAAATATTCTCAGTTTTAATAGAAATATGTCATTTCTCCTGTGATAGTGCTCTAAGAGGGCTACATCCCTAGTAAAGGATCAAAAATCACATTTGTAATCACTGACCCTGCAATAGTCTAAAATGATACCCCACATACTTACGGCGGAAATTATTTATTTGTTACCTTCTGAAAATGACTACTTCGAAGGCTATGGCTACCGGTAAAGAAACCAAATATCAGCATTTTACCATATTTGAGATCAGCAACCCTGAAATACCAAAAAATAAAAGCACGCATGCCTGTATTACTGATCCCTATTTTTTCAAAGTTTTGTGAAAAGGGCTAACTTTGACCCTTCATATTTCATTAGTGGCTGGATCCCTGAGGAAGTCAAGTTCTTCTGATCATTTTTTGCTAAAGACATCAATTGGTTTACACTTCAGCATAAGGGTATAACTTCCTACTCAAAATATGGACCAGAAATGACCTAAAAATTAGTATTTTTTCAGGCCTAGAGTCAAATTAATTAGACATCCAAACAAGTCAAACAGTATATCACATGTGGGGGTTTTCCTGTGCCGGGGAGTCAGGAGGGACTAGTCAAAAAACTGAAGCAATTTCAGAGTGTTCATAAGTAATTTTTATGAACATAATAAGTTATTCAGTTTAATTAGTTAATTATTGTACTAGCAGAATACCCGCACTTCGCAGCGGAGAAGTAGTGTGTTAAAAAAGTTATGAAAAAGAAAAGGAAAAATTTTAAAAATAACATAACATGATTGTTAATGTAATTGTTTTGTCATTGATATGAGTGTTGTTGTCATATCTATATATACAGTATATATATATATATATATATATATATATATATATATATATAAAATACCCGCGCTTGGCAGCAGAGAAGTAAAAAGAAAAGGAAACATTTTAATAATAACGTAACATGATTGACAATGTAATTGTTTTGTCATTGTCATGAGTGTTGCTGGCATATATATATATATATATATATACATACATACATGTGTACATATATACACACACACATATACTATGGGGTGCCAAACAGGCAAATACATTGATTTTGTGAATATATAAAGTCATTCCCGAATATATAAAGTCACTGTCGGAATATATAAAGTCAAAACTTGACTATATAAAGTCATTGCTGGAATATATAAAGTCAAAACCTGAATATATAAAGTCAGCGTCAGAATGTATAAAGTCAGAGCTGGAATATATAAAGTCAAAACCTGAATATATAAAGTCAGCGTCGGAATGTATAAAGTCATTCCTGTTTATATAAAGTCAACATCGGAGTATATAAACTCACTCCTGAATATATAAAGTGAAAGTCAAAATCTATTGATCTGAACTGAACTAAGTTAACAAAAACGTATTCAGAAAAATAAATTAAAAAAACACTGTTCGGTTAATGTTTTGAAAATGATGCATGTGCCCTGCCCAGGATTGGTTCCTGCCTTGCGCCCAGTGTTGGCTGGGATTGGCTCCTTTAGACCTCCGTGACCCTGTGGTCGGATTCAACGGGTTTGGAAATGGATGGATATTCCAGCGCTGACTTTGTATATTCCGACGCTGACTTTATATATTGAAGTTTTGACTTTATATATTCCAGCGCTTACTTTATATATTCCGAAATATTCCAACGCCGTCTTTATATACTCAGGTTTGGACTTCAATTGGTGATCTGTTTTTCTGTGTTAACCTCATATTTTTTCATACTTCTTCTCAAACCAAGGGAGTGCGAGGGTAAAATGAATCGGGAAGCGCTGATCAATGTAATCGGTGTACCAGGAAATCATGCATTGACAGAAGTTCCCCTTTGTTTGTAATGCAAAGTGTGATTAAATGCGTGATTTTTTAACGCGTTATGGAGCACATGCATCAAAGCTTCTCAGCTGTGCTTGTGCTAAGAAAAGGAAACATTTTAAAAATAACGTAACACGATTGTCAATGTAACCTTTTGTAAGTAGTGCCTGGAGGATTCAGTGTGGAGAAACTGTAGAGACAGCGTGTGTATTAACTTGTGGATTTTTCTGTGAGTATTTGGTGGCAGTATCACAAAGTCGCTTCCGTAACACTGCGTTAGCTGCTGAGCTCAGCTCAGAGCGAAATGAGGTGAATGGGAGGGGAGATGATGACGTGACTCCCCCACCGGCCTTAACTGTCAATCCCCCACAAACACAGTCTCTCGGAATTTGCATAAGCACAGCCCTTCACCTGCAATTTTAACTTAGTTACAAAGTGATCAAAACTCTCGTTTGTATCCTGCGTCCTCTCATTAAACTTTTATCCCACATTACCCGTGGGCATGACAAACGCCAGCGGCAGCCTGTCTATGAACTTAATTTAAACTTTAGGTTTACACCGTGCTTTGTTTCCGAAGTAGCAGCACTCATGAATATGGTTGTATGTGTCACTTGCTCGCTTCTTATTGTTTTGCTGCCTTGTCAATTATATAATGTATGTTTTCTTCAGCGCTTTTTGGAGCTCTTACTGGTTTTCTACGTACTGTGTTGACAGTCAGTTCACGTGATTACATGGGAGGTGTGATGATGTCACACGAAACTCCGCCCCCATGGCTTTCGAGCTCTACTTCATTACAGTAAATGGAGAAAAATAGCTTCCAGTTATGACCATTACATGTAGAATTTCAAAATGAAACCTGCCTAACTTTTGTAAGGAAGCTGTAAGGAATGAGCCTGCCAAATTTCAGCCTTCCACCCACACGGGAAGTTGGAGAATTAGTGATGAGTCAGTGAGTCAGTCAGTGAGGGCTTTGCCTTTTATTAGTATAGATTCTTCTATTGTGATCTTCACTAAGTACAATCTCAAAGCGCTTTCACAGTTAATGTTTTTACTGAACAGAACACTAATAAATACAGCAGGGGCCAAAAAGATGTTTACACACTTTAACAGTTGTTATCTCGACTTTTCCAACGCTGATTCGAATTACGGCAAGATGTCTAGTATGACGTTATGTCAGAAGATGTTGTTACTCGCATGAATGCTAGCATAACCACATAGCAGTCAAAACCCTCAAACAAAATAGCAAGGGTGCTGTTATCATTCAGCCATTTTAAAGTTGTGATTTAAATTTGAGAATGCTGTTGAAGTATAACAATAATGGAGACATAAAGTTTGGAACAGAGCTACCAAAGCTCCTGACAATTGCACATATTTGTGATAAGTTTGAAACCCATCATACCGTGTGTGAGTTTTAAAAAGGATGATCAAGGCAGTTTCATTCAGTAACAAGTTCTGCTTCCTCAGCTGTGAAAACAGTTTATATGCTCGCCAAAAAAGTCTACCAAACAAAGTGTACTTGAGTCAAGAGTTAGAAGATCAAGTATATGATGCATTCTTAAAACAGCAAAATGGAATGTTTACATCCATCCATCCATCCATCCATCCATCCAACCATTATCCAACCTGCTATATACAGGGTCACGGGGGTCTACTGGAGCCAATCCCAGCCAACACAGGGTGCAAGGCAAGAAACAAACCCCGGGCAGTGCGTCAGCCCACCACAGTCAATAAAATCTAAAAGCATTAATTAAAACAACACAAATTACACTTCATTGAGGTCCAAACAATATAAACATATAAATTAGGACATAAGAACACACAAAAATGTTTGATAAGTGAGAGGAGAACCTTCAAGTCTGTTTAGAGAGGCTATAGTTAAGATGCCCCAGATCCTGAACTTTTCTAAAAGTTGTCAAGGTTTCTGCTACAGCTGTTTGATTTAATAATAAATTCTGGATGCCTATGACTCTTTAACATGAAGAAATGCTTTCTTGTGTCTATCTTAAGTGCAGTTTCTAACTGTTTCTTTATGTAGATGACTGACTGTTTAACTGAATTTCTGGTGGGTCAATTATTTAATACATTTGAGAACTTTTAAATCAAATATGCTGTTAAAGGAAAAGTTCTGTATTTTCCCGTCAGTTATTTCTATACAAACATGACATACTGTATATGTATTTGCCATGAAAAATTTTGATGTAAACTTAAGTGTGTTTTGTAAATTTAAAAGAATATCCTGCCTGCACATTAGAGGCTATGGGGCATGGAGGAAAAGCTTACTACTAAATATACACGTTTTTCAAACTGGTAAGTATTGATCCATGTCTTGCCATTACACACATGTTGTAAAACAGTTTATACATGTTTTTTTTCAAACAAACAAACACCAAAACTATGAGATTCATTCATTTTAGAAGATGACCAACTGTGCGTGACAGCTCAGCACTTTTTCTTCCTTCCCCTGTGGTGTGGTTTCCTCTCGAAAGACAAAATCATAGTAAACTTTCATACTACATGGTTAGTTTTGTTGTGATTTATTTTCACATTTATGTCAGAAATCACACAAGTGAATAGAAAATATATCCTTACCATGTGTAAAATAGTATCAGGAATATGCAATAAAATGATTATTTCCTGATTCATTTTGTCATCAGAAACATGGAAGGTGTGGATCAATCCTCAACAACTGTTTTGGCTTGAAAAATGGACATACTTAGCAAGGTTTTAAGCTTTTCCCCCATGCCTGTACCCTCCATTGTAAAGTGCCAGTGTGGGCAAGATATTTTTTGAAATACAGAAAGTGCTTTACTTTAGAGCACAATTTTGTGTGGCAAATGCACATATACCATGTCTGTGAAGAATCTTTAAACAAGCGAGAGACTGTAACCAGAAGACTAAGAGAAAGATCATCAAACTAATTCATACCCAAGCAGTGTATTCGAAAAACAAAAGCAATAAGTCAGGTGCCATGAAGTCAAATAAGAAAATAATAACAGTAAACATGCAAAATGTTTATCGGAATCTATCAAACCCATTATTATGGTTCCATCATGCCGATCTTTAAACCATTACATAATTGATGTGATACACCTAACTTCTGGGACCACTATCAGTAGCAACTGCTGAAGTGAAATGACTACAATGGGAAAAAATAGTAGCAACAGGAAGTTAATAAGGCAAACAATGAATCATTTGAAAAATAATGAATAACTCTATGAACATGGGGAACAAAAGTATGCACAAGGAAAAAACATGTTACAAGTCAAGAATCATGACACATAATTTAAAACAGGATAAATATAAATGATTAACCTAAGCAAACTGTGGCAATATAAAGTCTATTACTGTTATAATGGAAAGACATCCATCTGTCAATACAGAAAATGAAATCATAAATTCAAAAGTACCACATGAGTGGAACAAATGAATCTCTGGGGCTGGGATTAGTTATGACAGACCAAATCACTGTTCTGATTCGCTAGGCTAAATGGCTATCCTTAATGCTTTAGATATACTTCAATAGCTTAAGTACATACCGAAGTCCACAGCTATAAAAACATATGTCTCTAGAGTAGAAGATTGTCTCGTAGTTTTTATGCCCATATTTCAAATGTACTGTTCTTCTGCAGTGGTGATCAAGTCAAGAGTAATGAAATAAGCCACTGTTCCCAATAGGAATGAAATCCATGACATGTTCTTGTGTCCAATGTGGGCATCTCTGAAAAGTGGCTACAGGTTAACCTGACAAAGACAGAATTGATGGTCCTCAGAAGAGGCTTACAGAATTTCCATAACCCATTTTTACCCTTCACTATGATGTATTGATTTTTGAATTGCAATACATTTTACCCAGGAAGATCAGTGTATCGCCAGCGTTTATTCTGTGCAAAATCAATAAAAATGCAAGTAACTCAAAAATTAAATCTTCTAATGCATTACAGCATTGTAGTGAGAGAGCCAGTAAAATGCTTTGTAAACTAACAGCCAGCTTGGCAGGAGTAGAATTGCTTGCCTAAGCACTTTGTTTTATATGTTTTTTATATATATATATATATATATATGAAACACTGTGTTAAACCTCTTCAGCAAAAATATGACACCACACATGTAACCAGTTATAATTTCAGCTGAGTAGACAGACCAAATCCTGAAAAACAAGATACCATAATTAGCCTGCAAAATGAGAGTATTTATATTGTGGGTACAAGGGCACTGATTGTTTCGCAGCAAAGTAAAATAAATAGATATGACAGAGGAAGACCACCGAAATATATACAATAAATGTTTAGCATAACTTTATAAAAAATCTCCATTTCTAAGTACATGAATGAACCTCACATGTGCATTATCCCAGTCACCATCTAATGAGAAACATGGAGGGATCACAAAAGCTATAGTTATTGTTGAGTAAGATAACAAGAAACCTTTGATAATCTTTATTATTAGTGCCAAGCAAATGTAGTAATCAAAGCTACATGAATTTACCATTTTCCATTTCTACAGCCACAATGGCCTGACTTTAAATGTAGATACTGATTATTGTATGTAGCTTGTCTGTGTTCATGTGGCCAATATCTAAGAAAAATACAATATATGGCCATAGTTTTACTTTAAAACATCATTAATGAGTGACAAACGATGAAGAATCTTTGGACAGTTCCTCTAGAGAAGATCTGATTTGTTTCCTACTTTTTCAAAATATAGTCAGTTTCCACATAAGTTATGGAACATTGTTCATGATTCTTCCAGCTGAGTACAATAAGTCATCTCACAATCAAAGTTGTACAAGATATCATAATAGAGTTTTCATTTTAAAACCTTATTCCATCTGGTATTACTCCATATAATGTTATTTTTACTTATTGGGAGTAAATGGCAATCCAACACTTTCTGATGAGCATAAGTAATAAGTAGTTAAACAGATTGCTCTAAGTGTGGCCATTCCCAAACCTATGACCTTTGCTTTTGATGTCATTGTTCACATCATACATCTTGCTCTTAATATATTTTGGAGAATTTTAGACAAATTAGGTGTGTAATATATAATTTTGGCTGAATTACATCATGCTTTACATAGATTGAAGAAGACTGTATCTTGTAAATGGTCAATTTCTATTACCTGAGACTTGAATTGAAAGTCAGCCTAAGATCTTCTGGATGTTCACTCATAATATTATTTGAATCATTTTGGTTCTCTGCTCTCTAATGTAAAAGTTGGGGCTTTATAATATTAGAATGAGGTGGGCATTTCTCTGCAATTTGTAACATTTTAAAAACTGCATTCTTGTGTATTTTTTTCTCCTGCCACTTCTCACAGTCTCAAAGATATGAAAAGATACTTGTGATGAAACACACTTGGAGAGCAGAGACATTGGTTAAAGGAGGAGAGACACAAGTCACAATATGCACATTTTTGGTACTTTCAAACAGTAATGTTTTTGCACTTTAATTTTCTACCAGTTAGGTATAAAGAAAATATATATAGGTAGAAAATATATATGTTGATGCTTCTCATCTTTAGTTGAGGATGTCATAAGTTAGCAATTTGCAAAATTTCAAAACTTTTCATGCAAGGTCTGACTGGCTAAAACAAATTAATTTGTGGAGCTCTGATAATTAGACAGTGCATGCTGAGCAGATGAACTAATGTTTGAAGAATCAATGCTTGAACTTCAATAGAATAATACTAGAGAGGATCATTTAGAGAATTTACAGAATACCAGAAGATGACATTTAATAATTCTGAGGCTTTATTAAATATTGTAAAAAAAAAGAAAAATTTAAAGATTATTGATTTAAGAGCAAAACCAAATACTGTCGGAACCCAGAAGACTTTACTTTCGTGGTAGGTTATGAGGCCAAGCCTTGATGTTTGTCACATTCGTTATTCTATAATGGCTTGATCAATATGAATGTAACCACTTGTAAGACTAAAATTTCTTTTGATCCAAAAATGGCTTTTAAATAGGAGGACATGTCCCATTATTTTATAAGATGGTTAGGTATTTTGAAAAGAAAAGATAACTAGCTGAAATATTTTCTGTTGATTTTCTGAATTTAGTTTAATACGTTCTGTATATTTTTAACAGAAAAAAAGCAATCATCTTTTCCTGTTGGCCATTTAGGTGATGGTTAAACTATGTCGGTATCCATCTCCACAGTTCTGCAAAATATATCATACCATTTTCCTGAGCAGGGTTGTGGTGGCCCAGAGCACATCCCAGCAAGTATAGGAATCAAAGTATTGTAGGAACAATGCCCTGGACATGGCGCCAACCCATCATTGGGTAAACACACATACACACACCACACATACACAGGGCTACTTTTACGCTGCTAGTTCACCTAACCTGCTTGCCTTTGGAATGGGTGAGGAAACTGGAGCACATGGAGGAAACCCACACAGCCATGGGGAGAACAAGCAAACTCCATGCAGGAAAAACGCAGGACAAAACTCCCTGGTCTTCTTACTACTGTACAAGGCAGTAGTGCTACCACTGTGCTACCCTGAAAAGTGTACAAGAATTCTAAAAATTCAGTTAAAATTGGACAGATTACACTGATTCAGTGTCCTGAGTTTAAATTCCATAGACAGTTACTGTCAGAGTGCAGTTTTCATGTTCTTCTTGTAATGGTGTAGATATTTTTCTGTGTACTCTGGTTTTCCTGTCGCATCTCTGAAGGCTTTGTGTTAGGTTACATGAAAGTTTGTTACTGTAACTGTAGGAGTATGCACATGAAATCAGAAAAAAAGAGAAAAGACCATTCAGTCCATGTTAACAAAAAACACAAAATATACATAAATATACAGTGTATCAGAATATAAGAACGCCAGAAAGGTAATAAATGTGAGGTAATCATTCAGTCCATCAAGTTTGTTTTATTAGCTAATATCTAACTTGTTGAAATATCTCTTCCTGATACATTATAAAATGTGTTAAGGTTTTCACTTTAATTGCATGACTTAGAAGTTTACTCCAGGTCCCCACAACTCTTTGTGTAGAAGTGTTTCCTGATTCATCTAAAATGCTCTTTCCCTTTATTGCAATAGTGTCTTCAAGTACATGATTCAGCATTTAATTGAAAGATTCCATTGGATCAACTTTGCATACTTTGAGAATTTTGAAAATGTGGATTAGAACCCACACCACTTTCTCTGCTCTTAGACTGTCACGTTACAAAAGTGCCCTTTAGTACCCCAATGCATTCGGCTGTCCTTACTAGATTCAACTTCTGAAAATAAATAAATAAACTACAATTCCAGTCTTCATGTAAACAATCAGTTAGGACAAAGAAACAAAAAGGTGTGTTCATCAATTAATACATAAGTTATCATCTAAAACAGAAAGAGGAAAAAAAGAGGCATGCCAGTGGAAGTAAGACTATTATGAAATTCTCCGGGGAATGCAAGTTGATCTGCAGGCTTGTCTGTGACGATGGAGTCAATGCTGGTGAAAGTTACTTCATTATTAGGGAAAAGTTTCAGCACCTGTTCATTAAGGTGTAGTGAGTCTTCGTTGGTGACGCTTAATATAGCTTGCATACTGAGTTGTTCCAGAGTGACAATTGAGAAGTCGACGTCGCCATATAATTGCCTCGAGAGCAATGTTGGAAGCCTGCGGAGGGTAAGAGTTGGTGGGCGGGGCCTTGTCGTGTGTTCCCCATGATGTGGGAGGAGGGTTAGAGTGGGCGTTCGTGGCTCTTTCGTGCATAGCCCATGGGCGGGGCTATGTGAGTTGGCGGTCGTAGCTCTCTGTCTTGCTTTCACTGTCTTGCGTGCCCTTAGTGAATTATATATATAGATTGTACCATATAACGTCTCCCCAACTTCCCTTCTACATTTATAACCTCAAGCAATTAGGTGTAGTAAAAGATAAGCAGGAAGTAAGTTACATTTTACATAATGTGTTATTGATAATATTCGTAAATCATAACAATAAGCAAATTACTAGTGAATATTGACAACCATACAACCTGATAAATGCTGAAATCTAGTTTCAGGTGTCACACAGACTTGTTAGTTACTTTAAATCCCTCTAGGTAAGTCCTCATTTGTGGTCAGCTTTCTTCAGAACAGGCCGCTTGCCTGTCTCAATATGGCTGCCGAGCTGTGCTCTTCACTGTGTTGTCCATGGTGTGTGTGGGATGCTCTTTCATCAGTTGGTAGGAGAGAGAGAGGGTTAAAGCAAGGAAATTTATAGATTCTCTGGCCACACCCTACTGCCAATAGGGTGTCATGATACTTAAAGGCTTCTGATAAAAGCCAATTTCAAAAAGCCACACTTCAGATCATTGGGGCACAGTATACCTTCACACCTGCCCCCAAAACCATGTGTTAAGGTGAAGCTTGCCAGCTAGGCAGAGAATCACTTGCCAAACTTGCTTTAGGAACTTTCCCAAACCCGTCATAAAATTACAAAGAGAATAAATCCTAAAAGGGGGTAGGGGTACTTAACCATACAAATAAAGACATACAAAAATGTTATCAACTTATATGCAAAATTTCACACCACAACAATAACATTTATAACACATCTGTAAATTCATTTCTGTGTGGTGTGACATATTGACATGATGGTAAAATGACTTGTTAATATGTAGAATTCACAAGTCATATACTAAATATGTAATATCATAAGAAGTGTGTTTCAGTGAGCCTACCTCAGACCACTCCATAGTGATGTTTTGTCAGTAAGTCACATTGCAGAGATGAATACACGTTTCTGATGCTTTGTGTTGTGAAGACCCAAAGAATTGTATGTTAAGATCTGGTTGCATAATAGTAAATAGGTAATAGATTCATTTTGCAGTAACTAAACTAAACGCGTTACTTTCTCAATAATAGGTCTATAATTCTTAACTATTTTGCATAATAGATGGATCTCTAACATCTGTAACCAAAATTCTTAAACTAAGGGCAAGACTGTAACCAAGAGCCAAAAGAAAAGAGAAAACTTGACTTATGAAGTGGCAGAAAGCCTTATCAATACTAACGGATAACACCTGAGACCAGTCTAGCAGTCTTTGCCCTACTGGGTTACCCAAGAGAGATTTAAAATAAATAAATAAATTAATTAATTAATCAAACCCAAGGTTAAGCCTGGTCACAAACATGATACTTATCCTTACAGTTTCTAGTGCTGCTATCTTTTTGTACTGTGTCGATCAGATGCATGTAACTAAAACTGAATTCAACTAAATTACATTCAGTTCATTTCATTTTTCTATAGTTCTCTTCATTGAGTTCTTGCGGTTCATTGAGTACAAGCTCAGAGCAGTTACACAAGTTTCTAGCTATAATGCAATAACAAAAATAATTAAATCATAAATCATTTACATACCGTACATGAACACACAGGTTAGGTCATCACACAGTAAAACATAGTAAGTTTCAATTGGATTAATGCATCATTATGACCTAAGTCTGTCTCATCATCTGAAACTGCCTGTCCTATTGATAGTCACAACACCTGTCTGCTAACATTACAACTGAGATACAGTATGATCATTTCACAGCTGAAGACAGGAGAAACTCTAGTCAACAGCATCCCTGGAAAAGATAAACCCTAGTGTGGGGGTCCAGTTTTAATTTGAGAAAATCACAGTTCAAGAGACCACGTCCAATTGAAGTTTCGACAGTTTAGGTATGTGTTGTGTAATCTGCTAAGAAGATGAGATCCTTGGATTCCAGGGCTTCAGATATGTCTGGTATTCCGAGGTTTCCACTATCTCTGGTACTCCAGATGTAGTCTAACTAATGAATTGTATAGTCTAGGCATACAGTGTTCCATGATTGGTGATGAACCCTGAAACTGTGAATTGTCAGCTTTGATTTATGTTTTGTTATTAATTGTAGCGGAATTCCATTTAACTCATTCTTACACTGCGCTCTTCACTGACTACACACTAAAAGTGCTTACAGCATATTGAAAATATACAGTAAAATACCTAACCATACCACTTTTACAAAGATAAACACACATATCAAGGTCCCTCTGTCACCTTCTGTGTCACAGACTGAAGAGGTTTCTTACCTGTGCCTTACCATCTTAGATCAGCACGTGCCTTTTAGCCCACTTGTCTGCACCAAACATTTCACTATTTCCAAATGCATTCTCATTAGCGCACTGGAGCTTGAGCACAAAGTTAGTTGATTGTATTTGTATTGATTTTTAAAGTTTTGTACAATATAAGCCAAGAAAAAAGTAGACAAAAATAGAACAATGTACCAGTTTGTATAATTGAGAGTAGCACCTTGGGGACCTTGAAGTCTCCAGTTGACAATACTTGTATGCTGCTAAAGGGAGACTGAAGGGACATTTCTTATATACTTATTTGATTTTCCATTTTAATGGCTTCTGGAAGAAGAGTACATGGCATTTTCATTAACTTTTAAATCCTTTTCAGAGTTTTTTTTTTTGCACGTCAGCATTGTTGATTTTTCATTTACAATTAATGTTCCTTTTCCCAAGTGCACTTTGCACATGTTTCCAGGACTTTTCTTGGTTTAGAAGTCCATCTAGTTCCTTCTGAATTGCTTTTCCACCCTCTCATAATGACTGCCTCTCTGCAAGTTGTAAAATTTGATATTTGCAAATGTGGCAACTCTTATATCTGAGTGTGTATTCTAATATAAATCAAAAGAAATATTTATTTTTTATTATTGATTGCTGAAGGACTCCTCCGATGGCTTCACTCTACATGCCACATTCTCATTTTTGCTATATGTTTCTTTTACATTAGATTAGCTTAAATTATACGTTATTTGTCCCGCAGGGGAAATTAAAATTTTACAGGTTCCCAAAAAAATAAGTAAATATCAAGAAAACAAATAAAAATAGACCGTCCCTAAAACACACAAAAACTTCTGGCTTGAATTATGGAGAGCTGCTGCTGTCAATAACAGTCTTGAATGTGGCAGTCAGATTGTGCCACTGGTTTATATTTATAGTCATTAATATGTGGATAGAGCTTGTCCTGCTTGTAATGTCCATAGATGGAACATGAATAATAGGTGCTTGATTCTTTGTTTGAAGTCACCAGCATCTAGAATGATCCATCATTAAGATATTGGTAATGTGTGAATCATTTCTGTTGCTGTGTCAACCAGGATGGTGTGTTTTACGCTCCAGGGCAGTGATGTGGACAAATTTAGTCCGCATTTCAGTGTGTTTTAATTGTACGGTGCTCCCCTTTTCTCCATTGTACATTTCCAATAATTTCCATGTCCTCCTCCTGCTTTTTCCATTCAATCTGATAAAACCTATTTTAACCCATCCAGCATTAAAATACAATCAGAAATAAGAGGTGTAAGCTGAACTTGCCATAAAGCAGCAGTTCAAACAATTTATATGAAGGCAACAGAACATTAGTGATATAATGTAGTCAGGCCAAGTCTGAATCCTTACCACCTTACTTTTATCCTTGCACGAGATTTTTGCCTCTTCCATCTGCAGATGAGTTGAAGTGTTTATTTTGAAAAAGGACAAAAAAATCTAAAGTTTTGAAATGATTCAGATGTGGTAGGTCAGAATAAGAGAAAAGATAAGAACAGAGCAACAGCTTAAGTGAGAATTATTAGAACCAGAGTTGAAGCTGCATAAATAGGGATGACATAAAACATGGCTATGTGTTTTTTTCTGAAAATGAATCCATGGTGCAGATGAGTTTTGTCAGGAATTTCTTGAGCTTTCTCAATGTTGGCTGAACTGCTATTTGCTGCTTTTGAAAGACTTTGATACTCCTTATGCATGCTCCCAGTGTGTTAGCTTCTTATTTTGAACAACATAAAGTTTAATTCTCTAAATTGAAACTGAATGTTAGAGAATTCCCTGCATTCCCTGGTCGAAAAAAAAAGAAGAGGTCTAGATGGATGGATGGGTATCAAAGAAATCTGTGACCTCATAATTAAAAAAGCGTGTAGATGACGATGTAAGGATGCAAAATGTTCAAAATCCTGTTGCCTGCCGTGGACAGCCTGGTTGTTAATTGACAGAAAGATTGCAGGGTACTGTAGTGTTCAGCTTGAAGCCTACATATTATGGTCTAGTTAAACATGCTCCTCACGAACTCATTGTCTCTTATCCTGCATATCTCATTATTTTAATGGAAGTGTTAAGATTTAAAACAGGACTGTTTGTGCCTTTGTAAAAGCTTTTTTGGGTTTTGATTACTTTGATGTAATGTTTTTGGATTTTGGAGTTTTGTTTTTGTGTCCTTCTTTACAAGTCTTGTTTAATTACCTCTGACTTTTCCATGATTGTTGACTATTCTATGCTAAAGGTATACAGTGTGATAAATAACCAAGCCTTGATACAAAAAGAGGTTTGTTGCAGCCTTCTGTATACTTGGAAATGGCTGCAAAATTGAAGAAGAGGTTGCAAAGTACTGCGGACTCATGTGTAACTCCGTGCGTAGAATTTGCACTATAACATGGCGTAAGCACAAAAGCCAAAATGTGCTTACGCACAGAAAAATCCAGATGCAGGAATCTGTGCGTACTCCAACTTCCACGTTCTTCCGCTACATAAATCAGCGTGAAAACTAACACTTGTGCACGCCCCTTATGTCCCGCCCCAACTCCTCCCAGAATTACGCCTCTTTGAATATGCAAATCAATATAAATCGCCCTTAAGCTCAGCATTCTGTGAAAAGACAATGGGAAAAGCACGGGGGAAAATATAAGAATTTCAGAGAGTACCATTTGGAGGCAAAGGAAAAACATACTATTTGTTTAATTAAACCGTGGTATAATCAACAAAAGGAAGTTGATTGAGTGACATAGCGTGTTGGAGAAACTTGAAAGCTCAGATATCAAAGTCGCCGTGAAAAGGCAAATGGTAGCCCACCATCTGAGTGTCATATGAAAGCTTAGGGTAAAGAGAAAAAAAAGGCACACGATGGGGAAAACGCATGAAATGTCAACTTCAGTCTCGAAATTTCCACTTTAATCATGTAGTTTATTTTGTCATTAAAGTAGAATATCACAAACGTCATCTTAAAATCGTTTAATTAACCAGTTTCTCAAATCACATCGTAATTAAAGTAGCACGTTAAATGCTTTGTTTTGTATGTGATCTTCTACAGTATGTGTGTGAATCACTACTTGCTTCTTAAACCGGCTGTCTTCCTCCGACTGGACACAGAATCCATTACATTTGTGATATTACAGCTCTCTGAATAACTAAAATACTGAGATGTATATGTGATATCATTTTCATGATGACAGGAGTTAAAGCACGGTATTAAACATGGGTTTCACGGCACAGTGATTGTGTGCGACCTTCGATGAAATTATTTATTGCAGCAGTAATCATGGGTGGCTCTAGGCAGAGAAAGAATCGGTGGCCCCTTCGCCCGCCAATGTCAATATGTTATCTTATGCACGGTGGATGGCCACATCCATTGCAGACACTGCATAGCCGCCTCATGCTCATGAGACAAGCGTTTAACTTTTGTCGAAATTTGCCGCTGCGTTTTTAGCTGTGTCGTTATTTTCTCTTTCTGTTTTATATTCAATATATATTGGCATTGCTGCCCCTGCAGTCCTTGCTTTTCTTTCTCCAAGTAACCGATCGCCACACAATCAGCTCTGTAATAGATGTTATGCCATCTGTAAGCTTAGAGCGCCGATTCTTCAAAACGTTTAAGGAACATTGAACTACCTTTGTAGTACATGTTTAATTATTCTATCCTTCATGCCAGTTCCAGTGAAGAATATGGATAATTTAAATGAAGTTAAAGTTTTACCTGTATAATATAATAAACATATTTTACTGCATTTCATCTTAAAAATGATATCGTCATCATATGTAAATACACGCTTTATAAAGTGGCTCAGGTTGTGCAATATTATAACTGTAGTGCAAGTTTACAGTGAGGTAATTGTACTTATAAGTACAAACAGTTCTACAAGGAGCAATTAATTGAGTGCGTTTATAGTTCTTAAGATGAAACTATTTCTGAATCGCGAGGTCCGTACAGGAAAGGCTTTGAAACGTTTTGCCATGGCCTAGGTAGCGTGTGCTTGATTCTGTATCCCGATAATTCTCTTTCCGATCAGCTGCTGCTGTGATTCCCCACTCAGATACAGTGATAAAAATACTCTGAGTGGTGCAGTGAGAGTAATATGGAAAAAGATGATCCGCTGTGGCAACTCCTAACGGGAGCAGCTGAAAGAAGAAAAAAAAAAGGTGCAGTGAGAATGACAACACTAAAGCAGTTATAGTATTTGGAATACTATGGCTATTCCCTGGACCATTATATTGTTACAAGTTAATTACAAACAGATGCATTACACTAATAAACAATATGCGGTTAGTTTCATTGTATTTATAAAGCCACGTCAGGAAAATAAGGAGTAACCACACAGGAACGTTAGCATTGCTTTGACGCTGTGTGCCTCCAGTCTGCAAAACCGAGCAGAGAACTTGTGTGTGACAAAGTATGAGGTACTGTGGAAAAGTGCGTGGCTTTATGCCAAGTGTAGGTTTTATACATCGTGATTTGAACATGAAAAAGTTCTTACGCAACATTTCAGTGCATACGCACCATTTATACATGAGGACCCTGGTCTTTACAGACAAGAGTCAAGAAATAAAACTGAGGTTTGGCACAGACTGGGTGGCTGTTAATGGTGTAAGGAGGAAGTGACATCTTCAGGGCTGGAACTGGAAGTGATGTCTTCAGGGGTGAAACTGGGAGTGAAGTCTTCAGGGGTGGAACCAGAAGTGACGTTAAAGGACCCAGGGGGAATTTCATGAATTTGGTCTGCGGGGAAAAAAGAGAAAGGGTCAGTGGAATCTGCAACCCCCTAACCTAACTGGGAATTATCTTCTTTCAAGCCCTTTAGCTGCCTCCCTTGTGTATATGTGTGACAATAGTTAAGGATCATGAGGTGTGAAGCCTGACTTGGTACTATTAAGCACAACCAACCCTGAAAAGGGTGCCAGTCCATTGTAGTGCACAAATGAGACCCATTCAACAGAAAATTTCAAAGCAACCATATTTTCCTATACTCAGTGTTTTAGTGAAAACTTAGTGTAGAACAAGATGATGATGGTCTGATGTCTTTGCTTTTTTAGTGTTTCCATTATATGGGATACACTTTAAGGAAAATTAACCACTGTACCATGGTTGTAGAACAATCGTGGGGGATGATACAGATTTTTTCTTTTGTTTGTTGGGATCTCATACAAGATTCTTTCTGTTCCTCACCACTGTGCCAGTTTTTCCTTCTGGTTTTTTTTTGTGCTTGACAAGCATGTAGACAATAAAAATTAAAGAAAAGCCACACTTACAGGTGGTGTGAGTCACTTTTGACAAGTTTGTTTTGTACTGAGATAAACCATCTCAGAATCCAGTGAAAAGGAGATCAAAATTATTGTGTTTTAATATTAAAGAGATACAATACTAAATCAAATTGGCGATAGAAAGAATGCTAAAGTCACACAAATGTTTTCTTAAGATACAAAACAAAAATGCAACTAATCTAGTAAATATTATTGAAATCAGTCTGCTTTATATTATATTTTGGATTGGTGTTTCCATTGGGTTTAATTAATTACAGTATGCATGGATCAAAAGACAAATCTGATCAATACCTGGATTTTTAACACATGTTAGAAAGAAACAATCCATATTTTATTTTTAATTTTTAAATTTTTTATTAGATACTCATGCAGTGCCAGTTACATGACAGCTTGCAGTAGCAGGTCATGCCAGATAACTTTCTGCGATTGTAGAGTCTCTTTTCTAAGCTTGCATTGCGATTTCCTTTCTCTCCACAATATGGATAATGGAGCTATGAGACAAATTAGGCATATTTTGTGTCACCTATTTGCAGAGAAGAATTCTGTCCATAACACCACTTTGTATTATGGAGTATTTTGTTTGTGTGGAAGTAGCCTGCTTTGTCAGTTTCTTAATGATCAGCGTTATAATGAATAGGAGTGCAAAATAGGTTAAAAAATAATTGGGGAAGAATGATTACAGTGAACCCTCGTTTATCACGGTAATCCGTTCCAGACTCTACCGTGATAAATGAATTTTCGCGAAGTAGGATTCTTTATTTAAAAATCGAATATTTTCGCAGTTAGAGTATAGAAAACCAGTTTACGACCTTCTAAATACGTTTTTTAACATTATTAGAGCCCTCTAGACATGAAATAACACCCTTTAGTCACCATTACACTCGTATTACCCAATACATTAGACAAAATAAGAGAAAATAAGACATATTAGACGTTACAAATATCATATTACTAGGCGCACTCGCCTTTTAAGGCGACCGACTTTTATCCTCAATTTTGTGTACATGTGTACATCAGGCATGTATGTAAGTATAGGGAATGAGAACATCAAAGTGCCCATTCATAACATCTCCCGAAAACCTAAGTTTTTTTTATCCCCTCAAGTGCCTGTCCAAAGTCGTACAATGTCAGCCCGAATCTGTACCGCTAAAGACGGAGTTTCTTGCACTAAATAAGCTATAGATGAGAATAAGCAAGCACCATCTCCCCTGATATTTACTACGCGGTGAGGCATTTGTACTCCATCAACATTAATTATTTCCAGAGACATAATTTTGTCTATTTTTCCAGCGCATCGTGCACAAAAGCAAGGGAACGATGAGAGCACTAGAACTCTGCTCACATCGCGTTGCTTCGTACCTTAAGCCACAAGTAGTAAGTCTGTAATAAGCGGAATACCGCTACGCCTTGTACTCAAGGGACGGAAGGACAATCCCGAACGCTTTTATATAGTAGATTATTGTACTGTACATTTAATTGCACACAAACACACACAGTTCTTACACACAACCACTAACCTATGAAGGCACGATCTCAGTAGGAGAGTCTTCAGAGGTGGTGCAGTATCTTCATCAGGTGCGTTGTTGTCTTCTTCCGCTGAATGAGTACTAGGAGTAGGCAGTGGGTGTCTGGGTGTGCGGCTGAAGAACATCTTGATAGGCAGTTGCTGGTGCTGTCTTTTCATATGCGTGATAAGGCTTTTGTAGGGTATTGCCATCTTTAATCATATCCAAGAGTTTCACCTTCTCCTGGAGAGTAAGCATCTTCCTCCGGCGCTTAGTTTTATTGTCAGCAGGCTTAGAAAAAGCAGCACGTTTAGGAGCCATCGTAGGGCTTAGATAAAAGTTCTCAGAAAGCACATGCGTAGTGAAGTAAGCGTGTATGAGAAAAAAATTGCGATAGAGTGAAGCCGCGAAAGTCGAAGCGAATCGAAAGAGCTAAGAATTAAAGCGAAGTACGGAAAACTACAATTAAATTGTATAAATGGACCCCGTCACCATTTCCGTTCTCATTAACGCATTAGGGAGGTTTTCAGATTTATACTAGTGTATAAAGAAACCATGAATAAAAAGATTACATTTCTGCCAAATAAATGAACAAAAAATGTCACTGAATAGAAAAATGAACAAAATTAAGTGCAGGTACCTCTCTATTTAAACCACCAAGCTGTGTTTACACTGATGGTGCCAATGCATCATAATTTAATAATGTTACCCAATAAACTATAAATATGTTATTTTGTTCAATGAACTAAACTGACTAGCCAAATATAATTACAAAGTTCTATACAATCAAAGAATAATTGTCATCTTCAAGCATTTTCCCATGATTCCTGTTCAAAAGTTAGTCTCATAGAAGCTAAGCTATGCACTGCATGTTTCTTGCTCGACGGCCTACTTTATCCATTTTCAGCTAAACTTGCTATACTAACCTAGCTGTTCTCATCTTTACACAAGACAAAACCTACTAGAAGTAAACAGTTCAGGTTTATGACCAGAACCAAAACTACAGACAACAATAAACTTCTAGACCTCTTAAGAAGTCAGACCTTGAAGAGATGTTTCCTCGTATTGTCACTTTTGTTGTAACTAAGATAAGGACTTTGTTGGCAGATCCCCTTTGTTGGCAGGTTAGGCACATAGAAACTCACATATAAATAAAATTCAGCTGTTAGGGGATGCTGTTTTACCATTAAAAAATAATAATAACTAACCAGCAAATGCTCCACTAGTACCTAATGACTGAATCACATCTATTCCCTGAATTATATCCTGATTATTACAGAATACAAATTTTAGACAGACTTCACCTTTTATTGGTGTTTTGACATACCATGTTAAAAACAGCCATTAATGACCTCCAAAAACTCTTGTTCTTGTGATTCAATATTCCTAACCTGTATCAGTTGACATTTAGATAATTAAAGACCCCCTAACTATAATACCTCATCTAAACTAGTCTATTTAATATAGCTAAAAGTACTATTTATTGCAGCCACTGCATGCATTAGGCAGCCTATAACACTCTTAATCCCAAATTCTGTCCACTCAAATCCTTACTAAATTGTTCACTAATTGAAGAAGATTTGCTTAGATGAAGCTTTACGTAAATTGTGACTCCCCCACTGTTTTGGTTCCTTCTGTCATTCCTAAATAATGTGAACTCATCTAAGTTTGTATTATTTAGCCAGGTTTGATGCAATTCCTATTATATCATTATTATGTGCATCTACATGTAAATCCAACTCATTAGATTTACTGTTAATACTCTGAGCATTAACTCAAGCACTTTTAATGTATTACTTACTTTAATTTGGATTAACAGTGGACTAGAACTTTCAAAGTTATGTTTACATTTATATTGATACAGCTGTCTGTCTTCTCATTCCCTAATTTCAACATTCCTCACTTAGCCTAACCATTTAACTCACAAGACACTGGTGCCTCTTTCTTTCAAAATTAACCTAAATGTTAAACTTTCTAATCGCCTCAGTTTTTCCTGGAATGGCACAGAAGGCATGCGGAACTACAGAGAACAACAACAACATTTATTTATATAGCACGTTTTCATACAAATGATGTAGCTCAAAGTGCTTTACAAGATGAAGAAAGAATAAAGAAAAAATATATAAAAATTAGGCAATACCAATTAACAAAGAATAAAGTAAGGTGGTTTTCAGGCTTCACTTGGAAGAATTAGATGATGATGGTCATGTGGACCTCTGGCCTTCAATCCATCAATGTAAGGACTTCACGGTGCTTTGATCAGGTGGTGGTGGCACAGATCACCACCACAGAAAACCGGAAAAAGAACAGCAGAGAAAGTAGGGGTCAGTATGGATTGCGGAGATATGATAAAAAAGATTAAATTAAATGCATATACAGAATATCAGGGTTACATTAAAATGAGGCTATGAGAAAGCCATATTAAAATAATCGTTTTTTAGCAGTTTTTAAAGTGCTCCACCATATTAGCCTGGTGAATTTCTGGCTGGTTCAAGTACAAAGAAAACACACTTTTAAACACCTAGAAAAATACACATAAAACACACCTTCACACTTAAAATTTACTTGTGCAGGATCAAACATAGACAGTTAAAGTAGCAGCGCATAAACTCATATCACACCATTCTTTAAATTCAGGTTTCTTACACACAATTTTGGTTCACTGCATAGTTGAGTTTTCTCTCCGGTAGATTGTTCATAGTGTGTGATAGCGCTGATGGAGACACCTGCGCATTCTTTTAATATCCAGGAGGAGAGGACTGAAATCAGATAAGCGAAATTTATCGCTTTTGTACTCTTCCCTTAAAAAACTCTGATAGTGTTCTTTCATGTTCAAGAATGAACGTTGTTCACAAGTAACCACCTCAATGTCATTTCATGCAACTCACAAGCCCAAACGCAATACTACCTACACACCCTAGAGTCTTCAGAGTCTCCAGCCAGCTATGATAGTTCTGGAAAACTCTGGAGTTGATGGCACCAGACAGTGTGCACCACTTGCCTTTCATTTACATCTGACTGTGACCCACCTGTTTTTATAACCCTGATCTAGAGTCTCCTCTTGCACCACTCTGGGGATCATAATCACCCAAAATAAAACCTTGGCAAGATCTGCCGATTTTTAACTATAATGCGGGTTAGCCACCCTAGTGATCCTGAGCTCGAGCTGGCATCTCCTTCAGACTTGGCCTTTTGGGAGCCAACATTCATGAAGCCAGCTTCCAGAAAGTCCAACATCACACAGGACCTGCATTGTAGTAGCCTCAGGAGTTTAAGGATGTTTTTGTCTTGGTAGGGTAATATATTACTCTACTTTCCCCTTTTGTATTATTAATATGTAGCATTTGTCACAATGCCTCAAATCTCACAGACTTACCACTTTTTATAAGGTATTGTAGTACAGTATATACCGTCTCCCCACCTGCAAAGTACATTTGAATATTGGCAATCATACAACCTGATAAATGCTGTTGTGTAGTTTCAGGCGGCACACAGACTTGTTAGTTACTTAAAATGTCTCTAGTTAAGTCCTCATTTTTGGTCAGCTTTCTTCAGAACTGGCCACATGCCTGTCTCAATATGGCTGCCGAGTTGTGCTCTTCCTTATGTTGTCCTTTTCAGTTCATGGTGTGTGTGATGCTCTTTCATCAGATGTTTGTAAGAGAGAGAGGAAGGGGTAAAGCAAGCAAATTTATAGATTCTCTGTCCAACCCCTACCCCAATAGGGCATCATGGTACTTAAAGACTTCTAAAACAAGCCAATCCCAAACAGCCATACTTCAGACTAATGGGGCACAGTACATCTTCACACCTACCCCCAAAACCATTTGTTAAGGTGAAGCTTGCCAGGTCGGTAGATTGGCTTTTCTGTGGTGGTTGACTGAGAGAGTCCTGCAGAGAATCACTGGCCAAACTTGTTTTAGGCGCTTCACCTAACCCTGTAGTAAAATTACAAAGAACTGGTTCTTAACCATCAAACCATTGCTGATCTTATCAATGGTAGACATTAGTGTTATAAGTTACAAATGAAGACATACAAAATATTTATCAACTTATATGTACACCACAACAAGAAAATTCAATTCCTGCTGGTCCTCTCTAAGGCCCTTTACATAGATGCTCTCACTGTTACATTTCACTGCTGCTGGTGCACTTCAAACAGCCTGCAAATTGTTTCTTTATCTCTTATAAGATTTTCCCTTACACCTGTATGTTTCCCTTAGAATTTGCCTACTACTTGGTTCGTTTCTTTCTAACCCAGTGCAATTATCACAAATATAACTGCTTAAATGTCTTCCTTTAACTGTGCTCTTTACCCTTGCCTTCCTTTTAGCGCACACACACGGGCGGCACGGTGGCGCAGTGGTAGCGCTGCTGCCTCGCAGTTAGGAGACCTGGGTTCGCTTCCCGGGTCCTCCCTGCGTGGAGTTTGCATGTTCTCCCCGTGTCTGTGTGGGTTTCCTCCCACAATCCAAAGACATGCAGGTTAGGTGGATTGGCGATTCTAAATTGGCCCTAGTGTGTGCTTGGCGGGTGGGTGTGTTTGTGTGTGTCCTGCGGTGGGTTGGCACCCTGCCTGGGATTGGTTCCTGCCTTGTGCCCTGTCTTGGCTGGGATTGGCTCCAGCAGACCCCCGTGACCCTGTATTCGGATTCAGCGGGTTAGAAAATGGATGGATGGATAATACACACAAAAAGGGTGTGGAACTGGACCCGGACACAGACAGGCGGACATCATTTCTTCACCCAACACACGTTTATTTTACAAATATTTACAAAGTTGATCAGTGCACTACCCAGTTCCTCCAGCGCCGATCCCCCAAAGTCCAGGCCTCACAGTCACTAAATGCCTTTCCTTCTAACCGCCTCCACTCCTCTCTCGAGCTCCGTCCTCTTCCACCCAACTCTTGCTGATGAATGAAGGGAGGCAGCCCCTTAAATAGAAGCCCGGATGGGCTCCAGCTGCTTTCCTGGCAATCCCCCGCGGACACACCCCCGTGTGGCGGAAGTGCCGGCTGCGCACCCGGAAGCCCTCCGGGTGTCCCCAGTCCTCTTCCCCCCAGCACTTCCAGGTGTGGCAGAAGTGCTGAGGTCCAGGGTTCTTCAGGCACCGGGGCACCGCTTGGCAGTGGCCACGGACCCCTACAGGGTTGGGCTTCCATGCCTTCTACCCATGGCCCCCAACATAACCAGGGTTGTCGCCCCCTCGTGGTCTGGAGGAGGCACAAGCCCTCCTCCGGTCCTCCTGGGCGTCCCGGCTGGGCTCCACCCCCAGCCGCATGCCACAAGGGAAACTTCTTGTCTATGGTAATTATCTAGGACTAGCAAAATACCCGCGCTTCGCAGCGGAGAAGTAGTGTGTTAAAGAAGCAATGAAAAGAAAAGGAAACATTTTGAAAATAACGTAACCTGATTGTCAATGTAACTGTTTTGTCACTGTTGTGAGTGATGAGTGTTGTTGTCATATATATATATATATATATATATATATATATATATATTTACACACACACATAAACATATATATATATATATATATCTATACATATACACATATATACATACATATATATCTACATATATACACACACAGCTATTTCGTATCAGTGCAATACACTGTTTGTTAAAACGGTTGACTCCCGCTCTTACGTGCAATAACAAATCAAATCATTCAGTTGTCTTTGCTCAAATGTCATTTTAGAGCTGGACGCCTGGCATCTTTTTTTGGCCACAAGTTCGTTTCTGTTTGGTGTGAGGTTCTGTGTTGTGGAGATTCTTAGGATGGATTGCAGGTGCTCATCAGTGAGGCGACTCCTGTGTGCTGTTTTGTTAGTCTTTATCACTGAGAAGAGCTTCTAACACAGATATGTGCTACCAAACATGCACAAGGTTCGAGCCGCATGTAGACGGACTTTTTTTGTTCTTCAAAGTCACCAAAGCGCCGTGCAAACTCAGTGCGCAATAACTCTAGCTTCGTGAAGCACTGCATTATGGGATCTGTAGTTTATTGTGTTACCAGCGCTTCATATACCCGGGCTTTAATAACAATAATACAGTATATAAAATGATCTCGGGCGGATATAATTACACGCCGGGCGGATGTGGCCCGCTGCCCTTGAGTTTGACACATATGGACTAAATAGAACTTGAAAAGATATATTTTTTCAAATGTGATCGCGCAATTCAGATAGAGTTGACGCGCACTACAGCCTGCATGCCTCAATGAGTCATCCTCCCTCGCTCTTACTTTTTTACCGTTCATCTAATGAATACACTGAGTATGGCTTTACCAAAACAATCACTGATGGCGAATAAAGTATCCATTATTCGAGTATGTAGAGCGGGATATATATATATACATAGTATACAAGTAGTGTGTTAAAAAAGGTAGAAAAAGAAAAGGGAACATTTTAAAAATAACGTAACATGACTGTCAATATACAGTATTTGTTTTGTGAGTGTTACTGAGTGTTGCTGTCATCAAGGATTTGATTATCATTATTTCTTTCAATCAGGTTCGTATTTGTAGGATGTGTTGTGTTCAAGTTACATTCCGTGTTTGTCAATCGTTGTAAAGATGACAGGTTTCATTCATCGATTCGTTTCTTACTGCATCAATAAACAGCTCGTCTTCTTCTTTATCTGAGACCTGACACACTGCATGGACGGGTTTTTTACACTGTCTTCCTTTAGCGGACATTGACTTTTCCACCGTGTGCTTTGTTTCCACAGTAGCTGCATTTATGAATATGCTTATCAGACGCTTCATATTTTTGCTGCCTTTTCAATTGTGTAATTCGGTTTTTGTTCAGCGCTCTTTGGAACTGTTGCTTTTTATCTGTGCACTGCGTCAGTTCACATGAGCCACTCGGTGTACATGCATCGAAGGTTCCCAGCTGTGCTGGTGCCATCTCGTGCTATGTCCATGGCTGTATTTAATGTTACCTTAGTCCTGGCACTTAAAACTTTCTCTGGCAGTTTCGCTGAGTTTGTGTCAAACACCACCCTGACCATCTCATCTTCCTCTCCATAAGCACAGTCCTTCACCCGTGAATATTTACCCGTGGCAGTTTGCTATTGGATTGCCGCTGACGGACGGCCTTATATGGGCAGGCACTAAATTACAAACGCCAGCGGCAGCCTGTCTATGAACTTAATTTAAAGTGTAGGTTTACATCGTGCTTTGTTTCAAGTAGCAGAACTCATCAATATGGTTGTATATGTCACTCGCTCGCTTCTTATTGTTTCGCTGCCTTCTCAATTATATAATGCATGTTTTCTTGAGCGCTTTTTTGAGGTCTTCCTGGTTTTCTATGTACTGCGTGATTACGTGGGAGGCGTGATGATGTCACACGAAACTCCGCCCCCACGGCATTGAAGCTCATCTCCATTACAGTAAATGGAGAAAAACTGCTTCCAGTTATGACCATTACGCGTAGAATTTTGATATAAAACCTGCCCAACTTTTGTAAGGAAGCTGTAAGGAATGAACCTGCCAAATTTCAGCCTTCCACCCACACAGGAAGTTGGAGAATTAGTGATGAGTCAGTGAGTGAGTCAGTGAGTGAGTGAGTGAGTGAGTGAGTGAGTGAGTGAGGGCGTTGCCTTTTATTAGTATAGATACATTTCTTAACATTTCTATCTGTTGTCACATCACTAGGACCAACTTTTGACCTATATACTGTGGCAGTAGGGGGCGCTAGTGCTCCCTTGAACCCTGAGGTAGAATTCCAGACACCAGGTAAAAGTCCAATACTTTTTATTTCGTTCTTCAGTGCACCAAGCACCCTCCACACTACTCATACAATTACACTAAACTCTTTTTCACACAATCAACTACTAATTAACTCTCCTCCTCGCCCAGACACTTTGTCCTCCACCTCCCAGCACAGCTCAGTGTCTGGACTGAGCCACAGTCCTCTTATAGCCCCTGACCCGGAGGTGTTCCTGTCCCAGCAGTCCACAGTTCCTTATTCCTTCTGGGTCAGGGCAATCAGTCTTTTATTTTAACCCGGGAGCACGTCGTTCCTTCCCGTCACGTGACCGTGACGTACCCCCGGGTCATAAGGCACAAAAGAGCCCATAAGCCCCCCCACAGCGACTCCTGGTGGCCCCCAAGGTATCCAGCAGGGCTGTGTATAAATACTACAAAGTCCATGAGGTCCTGCTGGACCTCGGGGCACTATCCTGCTGTCGGGAGGGCTCCTCCTAGCGGCCTGGGGGTGAGGACCGGCATTAGAAGCAGTCCTCCACAATACATAAAGGTCTGAAAAACTGTCTATCTATCTATCTATCTATCTATCTATCTATCTATCTATCTATCTATCTATCTATCTATCTATCTATCTATCTATCCAGATATGTGCCATTAATCTGGACATCGATCTGTAATATTCCGATAGCTATTCACAATTAATTTTATCAATTGTAATTGAGGGCAACTAATGACTGTTAATTTAAAAACACATTCTTTTATCTGAATAATTCTATTGTTTGAAATGAGTTATGTAACACTTAGATCTAAATAAATTCTACTATATATTCATTATTTATTAAAGTCTTATATGTACAAAGTGTTTGAAACATATTTTGATATTTTAGACAGCCAATTGCAGGGGTGCATAGGCACCTTCTTCTTTAAATATGTTTCCTACATTTAAACACATTCCTAAATAGTGAACCTTCATTTTATTATATGTTATATAATATCAGATCTCCGGTGGGCTGGCACCCTGCCCGGGGTTTGTTTCCTGCCTTGCACCCTGTGTTGGCTGGGATTGGCTCCAGCAGACCCCCGTGACCCTGTAGTTAGGATATAGCAGGTTGGGTAATGAATGAATGGACAATATCAGATCCAGTGTGTTATTCATGCTAAACTCGACTATAAATGGCTGAAGTCAAATGACATCACAATTATCATGAATGCACTAAATTCATAATATAGATATTTTCCTCAGAAAATTGCATTTGTGGTTGATGATACAGTTATGATGATGCTTCTTTTCAATTGAAAAATGCTGTATTCTCTTATCATTTTCAGATAATGCTCCTGACTGACCCTGAGATTGAAAGCAGCTTGTTGATCAGCTCAGATGAAGGAGCCACTTATCAGAAATACCGCTTGAGTTTCTACATTCTAAGTCTGCTATTTCACCCAAGACAAGAAGACTGGGTTTTGGCATACAGCCATGATCAAAAGGTGAGCAAAAAAAAGTATTTAGGTATTGTCTGTCCTGAAGTAGTGACTGAAAAAGTCAGCGAAAAGGCATCTCATACTTCATTTGTTTTGTAATGGCACACCACTTAAATTTCATAATAGGAAAGTTTCAGCAGATTGTTCCTTTAGTAACATTATTACTATTTTATGATCTACAAATTAGAATTCCTTTGTATATAATGAAATTTTATTTTAATACAATAAAAAGAACACATAAAATAATGAATGCTGTATCATATAGTCAGTGCAACAGATACAGAGTATCCAGTATATACAGTAAATACAAGTATATCAGAATGATCATTTGTCATTATCAGTGGCTATTAAGTAAACGTATGACTAGTGATGATTGAACCCATATGAAGTTACTTTCCCTGCAAAAATGTTCAGGAACTTTGCCAAACTCAGGAATTGCATTGCAGTCAATTTTGAAGGAGAACATGAGCTAGTTTTGAGTTGATTATAATGGTACAATGGTCTTTTATGTGTCCCTGATGGCTAGGAAGAATCAGGCAACTATACTGCACCAACAGTTGTGGCCAAAAATGTGACCTGAGCAGTGAGACTCAAAAGTTCTAACCACTGTGCCTCCCTAAGATAAAGTTAGTAGAATTAAATAGGAGAACAGTAAAATTTCCTGCAGACAGAAGGCATGAATTTGTTTAGGCCTGCTCTCCACAGATTCAATAGCAGGTACTCACATCTCTCGAACTGGAAAATAGTTAGTTTGTTTTTTTTCCCCCAATGGTTTTGCTTGTTCAATGCTGCTGTTACCAAATAAGTGCAACATGAAAGCACATGGATTCGTCACTCCTTCCTGTTTGCATTGAATGCACAGAACTTTAGGTAATACTATTGGTAACTGGGATCCATCCATCCATCCATTTTCCAACCCGCCGAATCCGAACACAGGGTCATGGGGGTCTGCCGGAGCCAATGGTACCTGGGATTCATCATGCTAAATCCTTTCACAATTTCAAAAACTAAATACCGTATATACTTGCGTTTAAGTTCTCCCGCGGATAAGTCGAGGCTTGATTTTACTGTATGATTTCTGGTATTTTATAATGTTGGTTGTATAAGTCAAATGCGGAAAACTCACGCTATTGGTCCAAGAGATTATGATATGCTAACGCCCACCTGAGAGAGTTTTTTTCTATGTATTGTTAGTACATGAACACACGGTAATACCCAAACTATACCTAAGTGGCATTTTCACTGTTTTGTGTTTTTTGTGTCTCACACCCTCATACACCTTTATCGTAAGATCATCCGTTATCTACAATGGAGTGTTCGATCAGAAGAAAATATGAAGCTGGTTTTAAATTAAAAGTTGTTGAAGTGGTGAATGAAATTGGTAACTGCGTTGCTGCAACAAAATTCAACCAGTCTGAGAAACTGGTGTGAGATTGGAGGAAGCAAGAAGATGTAAAAAAAAAAAAATAAGTGTCATATTTTTGAACAGGCATATAAATCGGGGTCTAATTTTATGATTGATTTTTTGGGTTTCAAAACCCAATTTATATGTGAGTATATACGATAATATAAAAGTTGTTTGTTTGTATAATTTGACCCAGATTGAGCTGGTATATATGGGAGGGGGAACCCAAAAATTCCTGGGATCAGTCATTAGCATGGGTGTAGGGTGTAGTCATCAAATATGCCACTAGGTATCATATGCCACCAATGTGGTTAATCAGGCCTCTTGCTGAGTTGATCAAGTGCGTATTTCTGGCATTGATTCTAAAATTGTGCAGGTGACATGGGCCATTTTGTTCCTCCAAACCACCATGGCAGATTTTCAAGAGGCAATGATGATCAAGTTTGTTTCCCATGGACAGACTGCCAATCAGTGGCATTACATTGACGTGCAGGGCACCTACGGGAATGCATCAAGAAAAAAATTTCTGGAGCAGTGGAGCACACAAAACTGTATTTTGCATCATGGCAAGACTCCTGCACACATTGCATCGTCAGTCAACATTTTTGAACAAAAACAATGTAGTTGTTGCTTCACAATTCCCAGATTCGTCGCTCCCTGTGACTTCTTTTTGCTCCCAAAATTAAAACAGAGTCTGAGGGGAAGAAGATTTGCTGTTGTGAAAGAAATTCAGAGAAATACTCAGGAAGCTCTAGACGTGGTAACAAAAGATGAGGAATGTAAGGGAGCACTAGGACAAGCGCATTGTATCTCAAGGGGAGTATTTTGAAGGCAATTAAAAGGGAATGGCTGTAAGTTATAAAAAATAATATTTCTTTACCAACTTCTGTAGTTTTTGGATCCTTCCTCATATGTGTTAAGAACAGCACTGCTTTGTCCTATTGTAGTTTTTGAATTATTAGTTCTTTCCCCGCCCCCTTATGTTTTTTTTTATTTTTTTTTATTTATAATTCCCTGTTCTCAAATTAAGCCTCCCAGGTGCTGCAGTCATTAAAGCCACTCTTACCTGAGAGGCCTTTAAAAGACACATCCAGCTCTTTGCTGTGGCATTAGATAGCTTAGGTTTCAGCCTCTACAGCTCCTGTCTGTCTCTTTTAATAAGTTCTGAGCCAAGAGATTTTAAAGCCCTCTGTTGTTCAGATTGGTTATTTGGTTATGTGTGTAGTTTTGGTAACAAATAAAATAATAGTACCTCTTCCTTGATGATTACTAATCTGAGATTTCAGTGTTCTTCTGCAGATTTTTAACTTTTCTTTAGTCTTTGCTTAAGACCAGGGGCGGGTAATAACACATTACATTTACTCCAATACTTGTGCTTACAGTAAGTACGTTTTTGGAAACATTGGACTTTTTAGAGTAGTTTTTGGCACCAACAGTTTTTACTTTTGCTGGAGTAAATTTGTAAACAAAACATGTCCTTATACTCCATTACATTTCTATTACTCTCATTAACATTACATTTGAATTTTTTACATTTATTTTTTAACTTCACTGAGTCTCTTCTACCACAAAGAACTAACACTGTTTCCTCGCTCTCAGTTGGTTTATTCAGTGTATTTCATTGGTCATTTTCAGCTGTCAATTTCAGGTTTCCATTCTAATTATGATAATATGGATTCTATGACTTTCCTATGATTTTTTCTGTGGATTTCGTTGATCATAACCAGTTGTCAGCCACAGATGTTCTGCTAGTTGTCAGCAAGTTATGATTTTGGCCAAACATTAAGAAAGAGATGTTCAAATACATGCTGATTTGTCTGGAAGATTCAGCTAAGTACTTATAAAATTATGTGTGAATTTAAGTGTAGTATCTAACTTTTAAACTAATAGGGGAGCTTATTTCCAGTATTATATATTTTTCATAGATAGTTACCTGTATAAGTACAGTGTAACTATGAGTTATTACTCTGTACTTACTGTGTAATACAAAGTAACGCTATAGTTAATTACTCAGTTGTCATTGTTATTCCACAGTTAATATAATTACAATGTAACAATTTATCACTGATCCAAAAACAAGTGTACTTATATAGTTACATTGTATCTGTTCTTTGAAATTGTAATAAAAACATGTAAAAACAATGTAGCTATGTTAGTACACTTGTTTTTGGATCAGTGATAAATTGTTACATTGTAATTATATTAACTGTGGAATAACAGACAACTGAGTAATTAACTATAAAGTTACTTTGTATTACACAGTAAGTACAGAGTAATAACTCATAGTTACACTGTACTTATACAGGTAATTACATAGTAGTTACAGTGTAATTATGGACACAATGTAAAGTGTTACCACATTAAGTCCTAAACAGTTCAAAAAAATGCCCTCAAGATGGGGAAGTGCCATAAACAAAAAAACTTTCTTGTAACACAGAGAACACAGAGGGCCACATAGAATCTTTATAAAACAGAAGATTTATTTTAGAAAAGGTCTGTTACCATTTGAAACTCTGACAAGCACACAAACCATACAGTGCTTACTAAAGGTGATTATTAAGGCAACCAAGTCCAAAGAATGTCCTGAAAACAGAACATAAAAGGTCAGAATACAGAAAGAAAAATCACAAAGCACTCAGAGAATCACAAAAAGCACAAGAACTCACCACCTTCCTAGTGCATTTGGGATGAATGACCAGGAACAGTGGGCAACCTTTGTCTTTATAGGGCTGGGGGTAGACCCTGGTAGTGAAGGGCAGGTGGCCTCACCTCTTGGGTGGCAACCCACAAACAAGCACATGGTATATAACAAGAGATACATTGATACACAGAGACTAATAACAATATTAACATAAACAAAAGAATCAAAATTGAATAAAACAGACATTAAACAAAGCACCAACGCGAGCGGCAGCCTAACCAGTAGCTCCAGATGCGTTGCAATGTTTTTCTTTCTTGTCTTTACTTATTGTGTAAAGCTCCTTCTTGGCTGTTTGTCTACTATGTGTGCAGTGTTTTTGCTTAAGTTTCTTGAATTTCCATCAGGATCAATAAAGTATTTTATTTTAGTTTCTTCTATCTAAAAGGGAGAAGTACAGTACAATGAGAATTTAAATAATTCTGTCTTCATGAATGCATTTCTATGTATTTCTGGTATTCTTAATTTCTATTCTGTGTTATCATATACTGTATAATTTAGAGTTTGTCATTTAAAAAAATGTCATTATAATGTTTGATTGATCATTTGCCTGCTATTATTGTAAACATTGCTGGAATGGTATTGCTCCTTTTTCTGCCAACACACACTGGAACTCAGTCTCTAAGATTCGTGATCTGAATATTTGTATTTACTGACTTTTCTTTAACATTGAATTAAATGTAACACACGTTAAGTGAGCTAAACAGCCTCTGAGGTTTTATTTTAAAGCACATCAAAAGAAATGGCATGTGGCCTCTGAGGTTGTATATGAAATGTTATGTTGATGTACATTACACACATTTAGATAGCTACTTGACCCATTACATTTTATTATAAAGCATAAGCTTGTTTTACAGCTCTTAACCGCTGAGGTTAAATATGAAAAACTGATTACTGGCCACAGTTCTGTCGTTTTGTAGAGTTACAATATATAATGTAGTGATTTTACAAATGATTGTAAATCAAGCTTAATTCATATGTTGCAGCAACCTATGACTAATTAATCTCATAAAGACAAAATTTTTCCATCACTATTATTACTAAACATTTTTATGCTTTTGCCAGAGAATGGGCACCGCCAGTAAGTGCTATGCCCTCTATGTGTGTGCGTCCCAAAAGGGCAATTAGTAGTAGCCTCTGCAAAAAGAAGAGTTAGATGTGGCCTTGGCAGAAGCATTTAATGCTCAACCAAACCACTAAGGTGTAGTACATGTAGACAACTTGCAAGATTAGGGATACTCTTTAAACCTGGGATATAACGAGCTATATTGTCCTTGGATTGAGATATAAAGCTGCCACAGGTCTGCAGTTGGACAATGGGTGGTAAGATGGGAGTTGAGTTAATGTAAAAGCTTGCCAGAGTGATGGAACATGGGCCAGAGTCTTTAAAAAGATAAATAAATGTCAAATGAGAAGGAGAGTGCAGTATGAGTAGTTCTGGGGTGGCCAAGTGGGTGATCCACCCCTCCTAGTACAGGTAGTCAGGATTTTTTTCTTTGTTAATTTTGTCCTTAATAATTAATTTAATTATTTGTATTTATATAGCACTTTTCTCACTACTCAAAGCGCTTAGCAATTGCAAGTTAAGGGCCCAACAGAGCAGAGTCCCTTTTGGCATCTACGGGATTCGAACTGGCAACCTTCCGATTGCCAGTGCAGATCCCTAGCCTCAGAGCCACCACTCCGACTAACCTCTGTCCTTATCTCTCCTGTGTGTCTAATTATTTTATTTAATTGTTTGTTCTGTATGTTAAGGCCTCCATGGTATTGTTGTAGGTAGGAAGGTCTCTATAAGGGCACCATTTATTTTTCACAATTAGGCACAATTCACTTCATAGAGACATACTTTTTATTCTTTAATGCCGCAATTAGATTAAGTGATTTTCTTCAATGGTGTGTAGTCAGTGGAGTTACAGGGTACTGGTGGAGACTACACATACATTTCAGGCTGGATTGTGAATGCGGTTTAATTTTGGAGAAAGCAGACCTTTTTTTCTTGCTCTTTTCAGACTTAAAAAACAGCTTAATCAATTGAGATTACATTTTTCTGTTACATGCATTTTAACATTTTAATTAAATTCTACCCTTGCATTCATTGTCTCTACTGAAAAGTGCTTTGTACACTTAAAGTGGAGATTGCATTCCGCTTTTCTGCTCCTGAAGTTAAACTTTTACTTCATAATTTAATTAAATGCCATAACTCTGCAACCTCAGCTTGCCTCTAAACAATCACTTGACCTCATGCCATTTTAAAAAACAAATCTGCTCGAGCGAGATCTGTTTACTCATAATGCATCCAAACATGCTTTAAAATGCAGTTTCCTCTTCAATTGTAATTAAGAAAGTAAATAAATCTAACTCATATAATGTACTAATTTCAGTGATATCTCTCTGAAAAAGGGAAAAATTTGAAAGTAATATAAGAGGCCTCTTTGTGAATGTTCTCTCTGGCCATTTTAATCTTTGCCGTCTCTGATATGCCATTATTATGGAACTCTTGAGACATCACTCAGTAGTGCGAGGACTTAGCGTTTGGGTTTCACTCCATAATATTTCCTTTAGTCAGCCCCCAATATGCCCTCTTGTCCTCATCAAATACCCCTAAAATACCAGATGAAAATGGGGAAGGGTTTTAAAACTAAAACTTTATTTAAGCACAAAATAATGAGCAAAATCATAGTATATATAGATAGTTTTGAGGAAAATCAGAAGCTCAGTAAACAAATCACATTTACATTTTAGATTTATTTTCTTAGCAGATGCTTTTATCCAAAGTGACTTAAAGAACAGGTCGATATAATCAAGTAAACATCACGTTACAAAATTGACCTTCACAAGTTAAGAGCTCAGAACAAAATTCAAGTTGATTGCATTTCCTAGGTTACAAAAACCTATTAATTAGACAGAAATTCACTGAACATGAAAGTCTTCAAGCACTTTTTGAACACATTGTGGGCTCTCAAAATTTCAAATGGGTGAGCAATGTGTTCCACCAGCTAGGTGCTACACATGAGAAGACTCTGGATTGAGATTTGATGCCACAAGACGCTAGTCATCAGTAGACCTGAGTGGGCAAGAACAAGCCTAAGACCTCTCAAGTGTCTCCAATGGTGTACAAAAGAAAACTGACAAAAATTAAACTCCATCCGTATAGGGAAGAAATGAAACAAAATAATGAGGGCAAATGGGCAATCAAAACAAGAAAAAAGGTTAATACTTAAAATGGGGAAAAAGATGGGATTAGGAGCAGTGATAATGACAGAACATGACATGACATGTATGATGAAACCAAGTAAATAAAAACAAGAATATGTAATTAAGACAGTATATTTTTTGACACCTCTTCCACAATCCTTAAATACATTATATATTCATTATCCATTCAACATGCTGAATACCCTATTTACAGGAATGTCATACATGTACTTCCACTGTATAATGAGATCCGCCATTGCCATACTAGAAAAGATGATTGTTAGGAACTAAATATGATTATTTTTGCTTTCTTTAGTATATTTTCCATCCATCCATCCATTTTCCAACCCGCTGAATCCGAACACAGGGTCACGGGGGTCTGCTGGAGCCAATCCCAGCCATCACAGGGCACAAGGCAGGAACCAATCCCGGGCAGGGTGCCAACCCACCGCAGGACGCACACAAACACACCCACACACCCTTTCCTGAACATTATTATTTGTCATTGCGTTGTTAATATTTTTTAATCATTATTTTGGTAATATTATTGTTAATTTTTTCTATGGGTGCCAATATTTTCTGTTTATATTCTCTGTGATGCTACTAGTTGCTACATGTTGTGCATGTGCCATTTGATTTGTGACATCATGGTGGTCATGCAGTCATATAAATCAGGTTAAACAGAGAAAAGATTAAACTGATCACCCCAAGATCTCCCAGTAAAACCACCCTATTAGAGAGGACCCTAGGTGACCAAAAGTCATTGATGCCCATGCAGACTGGGGAGGGAGAAATACAGAAGACCTAACAAGAAGTTAACTCTCAAACAAATTAAAAACTGTTTTGGGAAAGTAAGAATTCTTGTTTCATCTTGACTAATGGCTAGTGATTTTGTCGTGTTTAATAGTCTCAAATGATTAGTGTAACATACCCTTACTTTGATGTAGACAATTCTTTTGCTAGACCCTTAATGAAAAATTCTTGCTGATCTCTGCTACTGCTTATAATAATATCCAGTTCAATTTTGTCCAATTTGACCACTGCCAAGGCAAACACAGGATGTTCTTTAAATCCTGTTTATTTCCAATGCCATGTTTCCTTAACTGCATATCATATGACCCAATGTAGCCTAAATAGGTACACTCTAGGTGATAAGTAATGCCTCAAATATACTGATGTCTGTGTGGATTTTCCTATGGGAATATTGCAGACAGGAAGATTTAACTTAGCTTTAAGCTGGCCCAGTATGGATGTATGTTATAATTATTTGTTTTAGTTAATTTTAAACTTTGCTTTCTATAATTTTTCATTTATATTTTGTGTAAAATTTATTTTCTTCAAAAATCAGATTTGTGTGTTTTGGCAAGGTTCATAACTAGAGTTAAAATATGAAAAAAGCTACTAAGCTTGATACAGTCACTCAGTCAGTCATTCTCTAACCCGCTATATATCCTAATACAGGTTCACGGGGGTCTACTGGAGCTAATCCCAGCCAACACAGGGTGGAAGGCAGGGAGAAATCCCTGGGCAGGCTGCCAGCCCACTGCAGGGCACACATACACACACACACCAAGCACACACTAGGAACAATTTAGGATTGCCAATGCACCTAACCTTCATGTTATTGGACTCTGGGAGGAAACTAGAGCACCCGGAGAAAACGGGAGGACCCCAGAAAGCGAACCCGGGTCTCCTTACTGTGAGGCAGTAGTGCTACCACTGTGCCACCCAAACTTGATACACAAAACCAAAAATCAGAAAATGAGATACACAAGAGCTCTTCCTCATATACGTTTATAACATACACTAACTACCACTGCAAAAGTTTTCTGTTATTTGTATCCAGAATCTTGGACAACCAGTGTACTGCTCTCGTAAGCTGATTAATCATGAAGTGAGTGTCAAAACCAGAAAATCAGTTCCACTGTGTGTCTGCGTCAAATACAATACAATCTAATACAGTTTATTTTTGTATAGTCCAAAATCACACAGGAAGTGCCGCAATGGGCTTTAACAGGCCCTGCCTCTTGAGAGCCCGCAAGCCTTGACTCTCTAAGAAGACAAGGAAAAACTAACAAAAAAACCTTGTAGGGAAAAATGGAAGAAACCTCAGGAAATGCAGTTCAAAGAGAGACCCCTTTCCAGGTAGGTTGGGCGTGCAATGGGTGTCAAAAGAAGGGGTTCAATACAATACAATACAATACAAAAATCCAAAAACCTACTTAATGTCAAAAAGCAGGCTGAAATATTTGTAAACCAGAATTCTGTTCAAAGTACAAGCACACAAAATGATTAGACAGGATTAGAGTGGGACGTGCCCAGAACAGTTCTAGGAGGATCCACTCAGGGGGAATCCTTATGACATGTCCAAACCACCTCAAGTGACTCCAGTCGATCCAGAGGAGCAGTGACTCTACTCTGAACCTCTCCTGAATCTCTGAGCTTCTTACCCTATCATGGAGTGTCTGCCAAGCCACCTTGTGAAGAAGCCTAATTTCTGACACTTGTATTCCCAGTCTCATTGTTTCAGTCATTACCACACCTCATGACCATGGATGAGGTCAGGGCTATCGACCGACCGGTATACTAAGAGTTTTGCCCTTAAACTTGACTCCTGCTTCACCATCATAGTGTTTAATATACGTATATGTCTTTCTTGGTTATTTTATCCCAAAGAACTCATTTTTGATGTTTACTATTTGTTAGAATGCTCCATTCAGAAGCTATTAAATTTTTAGTGTTATCGTTCACTGCTATTTTGTTTGTCCCTGGATGCTACCATTTTGTGTAGTTTTCTTGTAACAGATGCTCTGGCATCGTTTTGGGTGATGTTTAGTGTTCACACTGCACGTGTCATTAGGAAGTCAATGGTATAAACGTCAGCTCCTTACACTGCCGGGTATTCAACACTGATGATAACTTTATGTGTGTTGTGCTTTGCTTTTCATCTCTGACTCTGTTTCCAAATTTCTTGCTTTTTGTTTTTGACTTTCCTGTTTGATTTCTGTATTATACTTTAATAAAAGATAGCACTGATTTTTTGGTTTTAAACTTTGCTTAGTTTTTGACTCATGTTTCACTGCACAATCCTTATTTAAAAAGGAATATCAATGCCTTTTTCTAAAGAAATGTTAAGTTACTGTGTTGAGACATCTAGGCCTATTAGATGAATTAGACTAACTGTTTTCAAACAAAAAAAAATCATTTTTTTTTATCTTTTTTACAGATTTTTAAGGTTTTTAGCCATTTTCTTTCCAACATCAACTTTTATGATACATTCTTCACGTTCTGCCCCCATTAGTACCTTCTCCATTCTTTTCTGTTCACTCTAAGAATTAGTTACACAACAGACTTTTTAAGACTTTTTTATTAAACTTTTATTGCTAACAGGTCTTCTGCGACTTCTGAAAACTTTAATCTTCTTATTCTGCAGTACACTGAGGCTGTTTTTCATGACATAACTTTTTTCCCCAAACCCGCAAGGAAAACTTGCACACATTCTTCAAACAGCACAGTGTCAAAGTGAATCTGCATGCGTAAAGAGATTTCTGCTCATCTGACAGCCCTGCTGAGGTAATGCATTATGACTGATGAATAATAAACACACTTTTTTATACTTTTGGAAGCACTAAGTCAGTGTACATCTGTTTTTGTTGCAAATTTAAATGAAGCAGCTTGTTTCTTAGAAGTGTGTGAACACATATTTTTTGGGTCTGCCCACACTTAGCAGCTTGTTGAGTAAAAATCAGGACTTGACCCTTTAAAAAGTTGTAGCTTTTGCAAAAAATTGTGGAAAAATATGCCAGCAAAGCACCTTCTGTAGGCCTGAAGGAGTTGCACTTTTCTCCTCCCAGTTATGGGCAATACTACTAAATTAAACCACCTAAGTCAAAAATGTATAGCCAAGTATTAGCAGGGCTTTGGAACTGGGGACAAGCTTGTTAGTGGGTCCCCCTCAAGCACGGCCATTACCCAGCACATAAAGCACAAAAATTCCATGGATTTAATATATTATCAGTAAGAGCCATTATGACATTAGGGGTGAGCAGCTGATTTCGGTGGAGATGTTTTCTTGAATGTTACACCTGAATGAGAGTACTAAGTTTGCATTATCAGTACTCATAAATTGGGATAGGCCACTAACACTGTCATTTTCATGACTTGCTGTATGTTCATCTCTCTCTCTCTCTCGTTATTATAGCTTTCAGCTGCACTGTTTTCTGTGCTATTTGCACAGTCATTTTCTTCATCAGATGTTCCATCTCTTTCCACCTTGTCGCTTTGCTCTCCTTCAATGCACCATGTCATTGAAGCTTTGACCTAGTATAGTTATCTGTTGGCTTAAAGCAAACAAGTGTGTGAGTGGAATTAAATTTGAAGTAAGCTGAGCTTCTTCTCACTCTTTTGTGCCCTCGAATGTTCCTGATGTCTGCTTCTAGCAGGATGGCATGTTGGGGAATAGATGTGACGTGCTGTGTTTACACAATCAACTTCATAAGTTTTGTAACGGCATTCTGCAATACAAACATTATATGAACCTTATAACACTTGTAATGGATGTCATGAGTGGACTGTCATTCCTGCTCAAGATGTCACAATAATTGAAGATCAGGGGCAAATAACCGTTCTGGAATGTGTATACTCCCCTAATACACCACATGGCAGCACCTCCTGTACTACTCACCATAGATCTACCTGCAGGCCATGTTGAGAATCATAGTTCTGTGGGACAGCCCTGCTGTTTTTCATGGGTGCAACCAGGATGAGCTGCTTGGGGAACCTTTTGCCTGACCTGGAGGTGTTTCCCTCAGAAATTGTCCTGACACCAGAAGCATTCCTCGGTGTGGGATAAAAGCAGCCCACTGTCTTATCTCAGGGAGTTAGAGTTGGAGAACAACACGTGGTTAGATGAAAAGGAGAGATTTTAATCACTTTGTTGTACAGTGCTAAGCGGGACAGTTAGTGAAGGGCCTGTAAAGGTTTTTTGGGAGAATAAAAGTCAGTTTATTTGAATCCTTGACTGTGTCAGTTGTGTCCAAGGTTTTGCACTCAGTTCTCCCCCCAACCCCCAATGGTGACCAAACCTTGTAATATGAGAATATACAGCTAGAGGAGATCCTATATCTGTCCATAGGTAAGCACAGAGAGGCTCAGGTCTTTGTTTTTTGGTTAGATCACCTTGTATTCTAATATCTGGTGATCTGGGGCCTCATGTATAAATGGTGCATATGCTCAAAAATGTTGCGTACAGCCGTTTCCACACTCACATCGCAATGTATAAAAACTAAACTTGGAATAAAGCCACGCACAATTTCACACCAGCTAAGACCTTGGCGTACACAAGTTCTCCGCTTGGTTTAGCAAACTAGCGGCCCCCAGCGTCAAAGCAGTGCTTTTGTTCCAGTGTGGTTTCCCTTTCTTTTTAGATCCACATCCCTGATGCAGCTTTATCAAATACACTGAAATTAACCGCATATTGTTTATTAGTTTAAGGCTTCTGATTGTAATTAACCTGTAACAATATAATGGTCCACGGAATGGCCAAACTATTCCAAATACAATAGCTGCTTTACCGTTGTTCCTCTCAGCACACCACTCAGAATATTTATCCCACTGTTTCTGAGTGTGGAATCACAGCTGTACAGCAGCTGATCAGAAAGAGAATTATCGCTATACAGCATCAAGCACATGCTGCCTCAGCCATGCTATCTATTTGAACTGTCTCCATACGGCAAACGCTTCAGAGCCTTTCCTGTAGGGACCTCGTGGTTCAGAAGCAGTTTCATCCCAAGAACTATAAACACAGTCCATCAAGTGCTCCTAGTAGAACTGTTTGTACTTATAAGTACAATTACCTCACTGTAAACTTATGATACAGTTATAATATTGCATAACCTGAGCCACTTTATAAAGCACATATTTACATATGATGACAATATCATTTTTAAGATGAAGTGCAGCAAAATGTTTATTACATTATACAGATAAAATTTTAACATCATTTAAATAATCTATATTGTTAATAATTACAGTAAACATGTGAGGACACAGTGTCGCAGCTCTAGCAACAAGCTAGTGCCCCATTCACAGATTGTTCCTGCCTCGCACTGTATTATTCCTGAGACTGGCGCAACACTGGATGGATAGACGGATAGAATAATTAAACATGCGCTATGAAGAAATTTCAATGTTCCTTAAAGGTTTTGAAGAATCTGCGTTCTAAGCTTAGATGGCATGACATCTATTACATGGCTGATTGTGTGGCGTGTGGGTAATTGTAGAAAGAAAAGGAAGGACAGGAATTGGGGGTTAGTATGTTTCAGGGAGACAGTACTGCTGCAGTAATTTATTTTATGGAAGGTTATGCACGGCGCAGCAAGCATTTTGCGGGAGGCAGGAACAATCTCTGGACTGGGCGCCAGCCCGTCACTTTCACTGCGTCCCCGTGTTCCCATGTTTAATAACATGCTTTAATTCCTATCATCATGAAAATTATATCAAGTGTACATCTCATTATTTAAATTCTTCAGAGAGCTGTAATATCATGAATTTAATGGATTCTGTGTCCTGTCGGAGGAAGAGAAAGCCTGGTTAAGAAGCACGTAGTGATTCACACACATAAAGCACATTGAAGAACACATACAATACAAAACATTTAACGTGCTAATTTAGTTATGATGGTATTTGAGAAACTAGTAAATTAAGATGAAGTTTATGATGGTCTATTTTAATGACAAAGTAAACTACGTAATTAAAGTGGAAATTCCGAGATTGACATTTCAAGCTTTTTTTCCCACTGTGTGCCTAATTTTTTTTTTCTCTGTACCCTAATAAGCTTCCATATGACACTCAGATGGTGGACTACGACTCGCCTTTTCACGGTGACTTTTTTTTTCGGGCACTGTGCGACTTTGTGAACTTTTGATTTTTATATCACTGTTTAAACCAACAAATAATAAATTTTTCCTTGCCTCTACTTGATATTTGCTGAAATTATTCTATTTTCCCCTGTGCTTTTGCCATGGTCTTTTCACAGAATGCTGAGCTTAAGGGCTATTTATATTGATTTGCATATTCAAAGAGGCGTAATTCTAGGAGGAGATGGGGCGGGACAGCAGGTGCGTGCATGTGCATTAATTTTCACGCTGACCGGGATTTATGGAACGGAAGAACATGAAAGTTGGTGTAGACACAGATCTATGCATCTGCATTTTTTTTTTCGTACGCACATTTACGCTTTTGTCCGTACGCCATGTTTTAGTGTGAATTCTACACACAGCATTTTGCATGAGGGCCCTGGTGTCTTACTGCAGTGCATTTATGTTGTGTTAACAAAGCACCCTTTTTTGTGTCTTCATTTTGTGGTACACGGTCTGCTTAAGAACACCCTTTACAGTGCACAAGTAATATGCCATGGTACTATGATACTCCATCTAGGGTTGGTTCCTGTCCTGTACCTGATGCTGTAGTAACGGGCTCTAACATCCTACAACTAATAACTGAATTAAATGGGTTTAGTGATGGATAGATGGATGGATGTGTGAATATCCAGTTAAACTATGCTGATTATTACATTACATTACATATCTTTACTATAACATCTTATTTTAAGTTAACTGAATGTTAAAGTTAACTGAAGGCAATGTCACATTACATGACTTCTAATCAGAGTGGATGTTAAACTTGATGACTGAGTTGCCAATCTTGTCGTCTTCAGGATGTCATATTACATGACAAGTAATTGCAGTGCATGTCAAATCAGATGACCGTGTAATGACTTTTCAGCACAGTTTCACATTTACTAAGTATAAGCTCACCCATTTTTCTGATAGCCAATAATTTACTACCTGATGGAGCAGGTGCTCGTGCAAAGGCTTTTCAGGTACAGTGAGTTCAACCAAAATCTCGGACCTTTTTATTTTTTTTCTCTTATTTTTCCATTCTTTTGTGGCATGTAACACAAAATATTAGACAGACACATTTCTGTATTATTTCTTAGGTCTAAAATACCCATATTTCCTGGAATTCCTGCGTTATATTCATTGTACTCTGACTGAGTACTCATTGGTTGTCAGTTATTGCACACACATGAGACCACTGCTACAACTTAAAAAGTCTTTCATTTTGTCAGGGTGAGTCTTGGGTATGTCCAATTACATGGACTTGACAACTCGATAACTTTATTAGATTAGTTTAGATAAACTCTATTAATTCCATGATGAAATGCAGGTGCATACAGCAACAAAAACATAAAAAACACAAGGATACAGGTTAACAGGACAGCTAATAATACAGCTGGTCAATCAATTGATAAGTAAGTAAATGATTAAAAATAAACTTAACAAGTACATTGGGTGGAAGAAGTGAGTTGCTTGATAGCAGTGGGCAGAAAAGACCCCCAGAGGTTCTAATTAGCACACTGTGGTGGAATGAGCCTTGGCTAAAACTGCTCTAAGACAGCACCTCCTGGAGGTGATTGGAGGGGGCACTTTCATGATGGTATCCAATTTTACCACCATCAACTTTTCCACAACAGCTTAAGTCCAGCGTAAGCCCTGTGATGGAAAAGGGTTTCCTGATAAGTTTGTTCAGGCATTGTGCTTCTTTTTTGCTCAAGTTGCTTCCCCAGGAGACTGCAGTGTAGAACACCATACTGATTACTGTGGACTAATAAAACATTTCCAGCAGTTCGATGCACAAATCAAAAGACCTCAGTCTTCTTAAGAAGTACAGTTTGTTCTAAACCTTTTTGTACAGCACCAGTGTGTTGTCAGACCAGTCCAATTTGTTCTTTATATAAACCCCCAGGTACTTGTAGCTCTGCACCACTTCTGCATCCTTCCCCAGAATGTTGACTGGACTCAGAGGCTCTTTGGCAAGCCTGAAGTCCACCACCACTTGTTTAGTCTTGTTGATGTCGAGTTGCAGGTAAGTCAAGTCTATGGCTGAAAACTGCTGGAAAAGTTGTGTAATGTGACATGGCCTTTTAAATATTGCTATTTGATCAGATGCAAACTTGAATATATCTTAGTTCATCAATCCATTTTTGATCCCAATTTGTACATTATATCCCAGCAGCATTTGGTACATGGCAAGAGTGAGTCCTGAAGGGTAAGCCAGTCCATCACAGAGTACACTCACATGTGATACGCACATCCAAATTCATGCCACTAATACTTTTTCAAAACTCACCTATTTCATTATATGCTTATGAATATCCAGAGTGAATCTCTGCAAGGCTCTGAATGGGACCCCTGTCAGACATGAACTAAATATTCATTTTAAACTTTAAAGCCAATGGTAAGATTAGGGTGGCACAGTGGAGCAGTGGTTGTGCCGCTTCCTCGCAGTAAGAAGACCTGGGTTTGCTTCCCGGGTCCTCCCTGCGTGGAGTCTGCATGTTCTCCCTGTGTCTGTGTTAGTTTCCTCCGGGCGCTCCAGTTTCCTCCCACATCCAAAAGACATGCAGGTTAGGCGCATTGGTGATCCTAAATTGTCCCTAGTGTGGATGTGTGTGTGCCCTGCGGTGGGCTGGTGCTCTACCTGGGGATTTCTTCCTGCCTTGCACCCTGTGCTAGCTGAGACTGGTTCCAGCCGAACCCCGTGACCCTGTGTTAGGATATAGCGGGTTGGGAAATGACTGACTGGTAAGATTAACAGGCATGTTTAACTTAAATGATTATAAGTTAAGTTTCTTTTTCATTACAGGGTACTTAAAAAATCAGGAAATGGAAAATGTGTTATCTTAGTAATGATTTCATTATTTAGAGGCAAAAATAGAAGCATCATTATAATTAGCAATGCCTAAAATCCAAACTACATTTAAATGAGTAATTAGTCTCATGCTGTAGCTTTTCATGCTGAGAGTTAAGAAACACGACTACCCCTGGCAATCAATCAGTCTTTCCTGTAGACAGGGGCACTATCACAAAAGCGTTTCCTGGTCAAGTTTTCCTTCTACTTGTGCTCTGCTGTTATACTGTTGTTTTACGTCCAGTACACTTGTTACATTTTAATCGGCTTTCATCAGTTCTCCTGATTGTTCACGTAATGGACTGAGGCTTTTTGCTTTAGCCCTCCCAGCAAGCAAACTGACATTGGGCCATTGCAGGCCCAGTGTGGGCAGTCAACAATGGTCCAGTTGAGATTTGCGCATGACGGCAACAATGACCCCAAAACATTGGTCAAGTGTTGACAAAGCTATCCATCGCTTACAACTTATTCAAAATTCTGCTGCTTGGGTAATAACCTGTTCTAAATCCACTGAACGTATTACACCTACTCACTCTCAACTTCACTGGCTTCCTGTTAACTACCAAATACAATACATAATACTGCTCTTAACTTTTAAAGCTCTCCACAGCCTCGCTCCTCCCTACCTCACTGATCTCCTACAGACTTACATTCCCTCTCGCTCCCTCAGATCCTCATCTGCAGCTCGACTTTCTCTACCACACATCAGACTCTGTTCTATGGGAGCTCGAGCATCTCTCATAGTGCTCCTCAACTCTGGAATTCTCTTCGCTCGCATATCCGTCAACTAGACTCAATAACACAATTTAAAACTGCCCTCAAAACTTATCTTTTCAAACTGGCATACAAACTATGAACTAGCACTGTTACTGCCTGCTATCTTTGTATGTTTGCTACTACCTTTGTACCTTATTGCTGTTTGATTTTATTGTTCTCTTTATTTTTATTTTATTAATGTTGTTTAATTTCATTGTAAGGTGACTATGAGTGTTAAGAAAGGTGCCTATCAAATAAAATGTGTTATTATTATTATTACATGCAGACAGGGAGCCTAAATTTGCCTAGGTACATTAATGGCATGTGTTATGAGACTGCACTTTTGTGTTTAACTTTTGGTCTGGGGTGTCTGATTTTCTGACTTCCATTCTCTCTACTGTCATCCCATTGCTTCCCCATATTTTCCTACTTGTTGACTTTTCCTCTCATTTTTATTTGTTATCAAACTGGGTCTATCTGCATTAAGGGCAATTGCTGCTAAAGATGCCCTTGCCTCTCAGTGGAAGTACCCTAATTCCTTTTCTCTTTCCATCTGGAAGTCTTCCTTTTTTTAATCTGATCCTTTTGGGATTGGCAGTGGCAAGGATCAATGGGTCATCTGGCTCTTATATTCATAAATGGGTTTGAGACAGTACAGCTGGCTCGAGTACAAATGCCACAAACCCTAATCCTTAGCTTGCTGGTCCACAAAAGGCTCTTTTATTCTGTTGTTGTTAATTTGATTGTGGCAGGACTGGGTTGGGTTGGGTTGTGTTGTGTTATGGTAGTGGGATGGGGTGGTTTGCCAAGCTTTGGGTTTTATTTTATTTTAATTCTTAAATAAATAAGTGAACAATCCAAAAGTGAATATTTTGAAGATTAAATAATTATTGACCTTTTGGTCTGGTATGGAAGTTTGGTGATACAAGGATCAGTGCAACTGCCTTGCCGCTCCACAAGACTCGGTTCCAATCCTGCCTTGGTGGCTGTACATTCTGCCCGTGTCTGTGTGGGCTGTTTTCTTCCCGTAGCACACAGACATAAAGTTTATTTAGAAGCCATATTATAAATGATCGTGTGGCTATGTCTTGTGACAGACTGGCAGCCTCTCCATCCTTGGTTCCTGTCTGGTGTCCAGTGCCGTCAAGATAATCTCAGGTTTCCTGCAGGAGTGATTAAGTGGGTTCAGAAAATAAAGGGGGCAGGTTGTGTGATCTAGTGGACTAGTTATAGAGTAGATTAAAACTGTATTGCATATCTGTAATTTATAACTTGCTTTATTAAGGTTACTTTATTTAATTTTTGATACCTAAGAAATTATGTGGTCAAAAGTGAGATATGACTTTCTCAAAATTTAGTAATTTATTTATGGTAAGCCAAATTGCTAATAAGAATACAGGCAGAAATAATTGCTAAAATGTCATCAACTCTACATAGAAAAAACATAAAAGAGAATCTACTGTAGGCAGAATAAAGTGCCACTTCAGCAAAGATTTTGGCAAAACGCTAATGCGGCTGCTGGCTCTGCTTTCATGAGGTGATTCATCAACAATGGGACAAACAGTCTTTGACGACAGCAAAGAGACCTTTAGAGCCTTAACAAATAGCTGTTTTGTAAACAGATATATCGAGTGAAAGGAGAGCACCCTCTTGATGTTTCTGCACATTCATATAGCCAGAATAAATGTTAGGAAGTCGAAAATCTCAAAAAAGTGAGAATGTAAAGTACATAAAAAATGATCAGTACGACAACTGTAGGTGATGACTTCTTTTTGTGCTTTACAATTGGGTAAGGAATGTTAGAATTTGATCTAAAAAAATGTAGAAAAGTTCATTTTACTGACCTATAATGCAATGAAACCTTAACGTAAAGAAAACAATTTAATAAAAATAGGTAAACTCCAGCTGTCTCTGTGCTGGTCTGGCTCACAGTTGCACCCTTTACTCCATCTCTCTTTCTCTAAGTGTATTGCTCCAATCAGTAAGATTTCACCCCAACATTCTTCCAAACTCCTAAACTCTTAAAACCCAATTATCTCCTGAGGCTACTTTAACACCCATCATAGAGTTACATCTGAAACATTTTCAGAAATCAATTCTAGAAAAGTATAGTGCTGCCTTGTGTGAAAACAGCGACCCTTCACTCTTCAGCACCTCGAGCTCTGCATACCTCTCAAAGGGACTCATTTCTAAGGCTGTGCTCTCCTATTACTGTTATATGCTTTTGGGAAAGAAGTTACATTTATGACTAGAAAACAAAAGGCTTCATCTGTTACATCACATTGTACTTTACTCTGTAGAAAAATCCTTGCAAAAGATATTATCATACATACACTGCACATTACATAAATTTACATGTCAATTTCCTGAACTGTCATGTCCCAACTGTGGGATCATGGGGTGCAGAGTAATTAACACGATCACATTACTTGGCTCTTTTATGTGTAGAACATTAGAATAATAGTGATGAGAACATGCCATTTACCCCAACAAGCTTGTCAATTTTATACATATAAAATATATTTTGTGACTTTTAGGAGTGCCCCGCAGTCCAAACCCAGAACTCAGCTCTCTCACATGTCAGTTCTAATCCAAGTAAACTTTTTTGCTGAGAAGAGTACTTATTAAATCAGACCACCATACACAATATACTGTAATTAAAAGTCTCCTCCTCCTCCTTGCCAGGTGACTGCTGTCTTCATATTGTACAATCCCGGCTCCAACCACCTTGCTGAGATAGAGAATCTCCTTTTTTCAAACCAGACCTGGGAGTTCTTCTTCCATGTCAGCAATGCAGCAAGGAAGCAGTTCCTCCAGTCAGTGAAACCAATATGACTGTGAAGCCTAGTCCCAACATCTTGCTCAAGTGGCATCCAAGAACCCCAATAGCCCTGTGGGTGTCAAAAAGGGAGCTAAACTAGATGGATACAGTCATCCTGTATACCAGGAGGTCGTCTCCTAATTTCCATCCATTATATTTCTGCATAAGTGATAATCATCCATCCCAGCCATGATCCCAACCCATTCCATTCCTGTCTTCTAACACAACATTATTGGGCATCTTCTAAGTGGTGTGGGAGGAATAGGAGAGGACATGATTACAAACAGCACCCCTTCTCAACCCACAGTGGTATCACATACCTTAGGGAAGTCCTGAGGATGATCCACAAACACTCATGAGTGACAAATGGGGGATCCACATACACACAAGTGACTATATATATATATATATATATATATATATATATATATATATATATATATATATATATATATATATATATATGAGTGTCGTCAGGGGGAGCCGCAGAAGCTTCAGAGCCCTACTTTGGGCTTTCAGCACACCTGGAAGTGATTTCAGACTTTACTAACAAGCCACCTTGAGCACTCCCAGGTGAGGATTAAAAGGAGCTGTCTAAATTTATTCCAGGAGCCAGAGTCAGGAGGAAGTGAGATGAAACTTGCCAGAGAAGGAATGGAGGTGAAGGAGAAAAAGAGGGAGAGATAAAAGAGAAAGAAAGAAGACAGAGAGAAGAAGGCACTGTGTTTATTTGCGCTTTATTATAGTTGCTGCTGTTGGGAACGAGGGAAAAGTGCTTCCTCACTTAATAAACGTGCGCTGTGTTTGGAACTTGTGCTTGGTGTCTAACTATGTTGGGTTTGGGTGGCTGGTGCACCCCCGGCAGGCCACTATATTTATATATCTCATATATCTATACTGATAAAAGGCAAAGCCCTCACTGACTGACTGACTCACTCATCACTAATTCCCCAACTTCCCGTGTAGGTGGAAGGCTGAAATTTGGCAGGCTCATTCCTTACAGCTTACTTACAAAAGTTGGGCAGGTTTCATTTCAAAATTCTACGCGTAACGGTCATAACTGGAACATACTTTTATCCATATGTACAGCTTTAGCCTGCAGCTTGGTCGCTGTGTGAGGCGGAGTTGCGTCCGCGTAATCACACCGCTCACGTAATTGAGTGCCTGCCCATATAAGATAAATATTCGTGGGTGAAGGACTGTGCTTAGCATATTCATAAGTGCAGCTACTGCGGAAATCAGCACGATCCCACGTAATTGAGCTAAATATTCGCGACCACACACTCGGTATATGAACAAGCCAGTTTCCCTTTCGGTTTGTACATGTTCAGTCTCTCCTTGTGCATTTCCTGTGCAGCTGAGCAAGAGAAAGAGCGTGAGACAACGCAACATACACACACACACAGGCAGCGCGAGAGAGACAGACGCACACACACACAGTCAGCGCGAGCACACACACACACAGGCAGCGCGACACACACACAGGCACCGCAACAGAGATAGCGTGACACACACACACACAGAGGCAGCACGAGAGATGGACATAGACACACAGTCAGCGCGAGCATACACACACAGGCAGCGCGACAGAGATAGCGCGACACACACACAGGCACCGCAACAGAGATAGTGTGACACACACACACACAGAGGCAGCACGAGAGATGGACGCAGACACACAGGCAGCGTGAGAGAGAGCTGAACGCATCAAGGTAGGAAGGAGGTTAAAGAATGCACTGGTCTTGATTTTGTTTTCACTTCTGTTTCCAGTGATCTCTTCGTAGCGTGCATTGTTGCAATGTTATTTTTCTTGGTGGTTTATTAAATTACGGATTTTTTCAAGTGTTCATTTTTCCCCTGTGCTTAAAACTCATTAAAAAAAGTGCTTTTAGCCAGCGGTTGGTAGCGCTATAGCGCAAACTATTGCAGTGTTAGTTTTCTCTGTTGTTCAAGGTTTTCTCAGTGTTATTCAATGTTTTTACATTTAGTTTACTATTACGCTGTGCATTCTACGGTATAATTATATTTGTGCTTAAAAACTAAAAAATATATATATTTACATGCAGTTCATATGGTCTGGAACGGATTAATTGTATTTACATACAATCCTATGGGGGGAAATTGCTTCGGTTCACAACCAAATCGGTTTACCTCCAAATACGAACCTGATTGAAAGAAATAATGATGATCAAATCCTTGATGACAGCAACACTCATAACAGTGACAAAACAATTACATTGACAAACAGGTTATGTTATTTTTAAAATGTTTTCTTTTTTTTTTCATAACTTCTTTAACACACTACTTCTCCGCTGCGAAGTGCGGGTATTTTGCTAGTACAGTATAAAAGCCAAATACCACTGACTCACTCATCACAAAATCTCCCGAACCATGAGGACTTGGGACTTGAAATTTGGAATGTAGGTTACCCTTGGCCCATAGGTGCTCGCTAAGAAACGGTTTTAAAAATTTTGTGGTCCAAGTGTGAAATTTCTTATAGTTTTTTAGACCCATTTGTTTTGATATTTTTGAGTTTCCACAAAGCTTTTATCATTTGCCATTTATTTATCTTTTTAAAATAATTTACTTAGGTTATTCCGAGGTATACTAAAGCAAATTTGTTTGTTTTTTTTTGAGGATTTAGATTTTCATACTTTGTTTATTTTATTCTTTTTCATACTTTCTTCACAAGTTCTTCTATTAAGTTTATACCTCTTTAAATAAACCCATAAAACCATGAAACCGATGAAGAAAGGATTTATTTTGATGAAGTAATGGTCCCTCACTGCGTGGTGCGTATGAGTGGTGACAGCGCATGCCTGTTCTCCTCACTGGCCTACCTTGTGCACGGCACCGCCTCTCTGGCCAATCAAATGCGGGTTGACTTTGTTAGCCACATCTCTAATAAGTGGCGGAGGTTTAAGTTGTACACCATGACACGGACTGGCAGCCCCTACCACACCAAGCCTCAGTACCTCTCAAAAATGTCCAGACCCACAACCTATGGTACTTCCTGTGGGCTCAGGGCAGTAGGAAAGATGTTCCCCAATCAGTCTTCATTCCCCGCATTCCCCAAATCCCATCAGACTGACCCTTTCAATTTAAAAGGCTGCAGTTCCCTGCAAAAGTCTGTTACGCCATTACCATAAACAAAGATCAAGGGCAAAGTCTGAAAATGGCTTGAGGAGTGAATGTTTCTCCTACGGCCAGTTGTACATGGCCTGTTCTAGAGTAAGCTCCCCTGACAGCCTGGTCATCCTCCAGCCTGAGGGGAAAACTAAGAATATAGTGTACAAGGCAGTACTATGTTCGTAAAACATAGGCTGTGTACTCCATGGATTTTTTTCAGAGGTGGTGGTAAGATCCCTGGGCTTACATTAATCTATTACAGTCTATGTAAATGACAATGTTATTTTTGATTTTGAATTTTGTTTCCAGCTTTGGTAGATTTCTTAGGATTTGTAATTTTTTATGATCCTAAAAATTCCTTGAAAATCTATTTTTAATATAATTAATATAATAACATTCACCTTCATCTATTTTTATTAACAAATAAATTTAACACTTAAAACTTTACGCAGTCTGCTTACTAAATAATACCAGGGGTGAACCAACAAGTTTTGGTCATCACTGTTTTAAGTCTGCTATACTTAAAACAGCTTTTATTTGAGTAAACCATTTCAAGAAATAATTTGTAACCTATTTTCTTTAGTTTATGTGCTAAATCTTGCCTTATGACTTTACAGGATGTACAGTATATTGTCACTCTGCATATTTTAGAACACATTTTCCTGTTGCTATTCCATAGCGAAACATTGGTATTCAACTAATATATATATATATATATATATATATATATATATATATATATATATATATATATATATATATATATATATATATATATACTTCAAAAAATTAAAGGAACACTTTTTAATCAAAGTATAGCATTAAGTCAATAAAACTTCTGGGCTATCGATCTGGTCAGTTAAGTAGCAGAAGGGGTTGTTAATCAGTTTCAGCTGCTTTGGTGTTAATTAAATTAACAACAGGTGCACTAGAGGGGCAACAATGAGACGACCCCCAAAACAGGAATGGTTTAATAAGTGGAGGTCACTGATATTTTTCCCTCTTCATCTGTTTTTTCACTCATTTTGCATTTGGCTACAGTAAGTGTCACTACTGGTAGCACAAGGTGATACTTGGACCCTACAAAGGTTGTACAGGTAGTCCAACTTCTCCAGGATGGCACACCAATATATGATTTGCTGTGTCTCCCAGCACAGTCTCAAGGGCATGGAGGAGATTCCAGGAGACAGGCAGTTACTCTAGGAGAGCTGGGCAGGGCCATACAAGGTTCTTAACCCATCAGCAGGACCGGTATCTGCTCCTTTGGGCAAGGAGGAACAGGATGAGCATTACCAGAGCCCTACAAAATGACCTCCAGTAGGCCATTGGTGTGAATGTCTCCTGGCAAAACAATCAGAAACAGAGTTCATGAGGGTGGCCTGAGGGCCTGACGTCCTCTAGTGGGCCCTGTGCTTACTGCCCGGCACCGTGGGGCTCGTTTGGACTTTGCCATAGAATACCAGAATTGGCAGGTCCACCACTGGTGCCCTGTGCTTTTCACAGATGAGAGCAGGTTCACTCTGACCACATGTGACAGACATGAAAGGGTCTGGAGAAGCCATGGAGGATGTTATGCTGCCTGTAACATCATTCAGCATGACAGGTTTAGGTGGTGTGTCAGAGATGGTCTGGGGAGGCATATCCATGGAGGGACGCACATACCTCTACATGCTAGACAACGGCACCTTGACTGCCATGAGGTATCGGGATGAAATACTTAGGCCTGTCGTCAGATCCTATGCTGGTGCAGTGGGTCCTGGGTCTGGTTCACGAAAATACCTGGCCTCATGTAGCGAGAGTTTGCAGGCAGATCCTGGAGGATTGAAGGAATTGATACTATTGACTGGCCCCTCGCTCACCTGACCTAAATCCAATAGAACACCTCTGGGACATTGTGTTTCAGTCCATCCAACACTGCCAGGTTGCACCTCAGACTGTCCAGGAGGTCAGTGATGCCCTTGCCCAGATCTGGGGGGAGATCACCCAGCACACCATCCTTCGTCTCATTAGGAGCCCCCTCCCCCACAACGTTGTCAGGCAAGCAAACAAGCACGTGGGGGCCATACAAACTACTGAATACAATTTGGTCACACAGTTGCACAAATACACTCAGTGATTTGCAGAGACAGAAACTTTATTCAAACATTTCAAACAAATATGGGTCTTTCTTGTGTGATCCGGGCTCAGTGTCAAACCGGACGCCACAGTTCCATCTCTCGATCAAAAGAACAGAAAATCATCCTATTCAAAGGAGGAATATATATATATATATATATATATATATATATATATATACACACTAGCCATGGTACCTGTCAAAGACAGATAATAAAATAATTAAAAAACATTTTCTATCTCTTGTCCCACTGGTACCTTCACTCTGAATTTCATGTGTGTGAACATCTTTTCAGTGGTGCGCAATTTCTCGAGTGTATTTGCTTCTCATACTTTGTCATTAATTTCAAGGCACCTTTCTCACCTCCTGTCCACACTTACAATATCTGCCATCTTTGAAGGCAACTCTCTCAACCTTGTCCCTTTACTCCTCCTCATGCATCTCAAACTTGCACTTCCTTTTTTCGTTGCACCATCGATGCCAGACTGACCAATCACACCAAAGCCAAACTGACCAATCAGATTGCTCTGAAGAAATAGATATATATCAGGCATAACTTAAATGTCATTATTAAATATACATCAGGAATAACCTAAAATCCATCCATCCATCATTCAACCCGCTATATCCTAACACAGGGTCATGGAGGTCTGCTGGAACCAATCCCAGCCAACACAGGACGCACCCACACACCAGGAACAATTTAGGATTGCCAATTTACCTAACCTGCATGTCTTTGGGAGGAAACCAGAGCACCCGGAAGAAACCCACACAGACACAGGGAGTTGATGCAAACTCAACGCAGGAAGGACCCAGGAAGCGAACCCGGGTCTCCTTACTGAGAGGCAGCAGCGCTACCACTGCACCACCATGCTGCCGATAACCTAAAATGTCATTATTAAACCTGTCAAATCCATCTGAGTCATGAGGGACCAGAACCTTTTTTGGCAATAACAGTCACTTACATTTACTTAGTGTTTTTTAAATCTGCACATACAGCAGATGGCTTAGAACCACTTCAACCACCACCACCAACAACGTTTACCATCCATATGGACGATGCAACAACAGCCATTCTTATGCCAGTATATTCACTGCACACTAGCTATTAGGTGGTGAAGGGGTGAGAGAGATAGTTATCCAGTAAGGGCCGGGGATAATTAATGGACCAGAATGCACAAGGTCATGGTGGACAATCTAGCCAGGACATTGAAGTACACCCTACTCTTTTTCAAAAGATACCCAGGGATCTTTATGACCACAGAGAGTCAGGACCTTATTTTTATGTTTCATCTGAAAGACAAAACTATTTTTACAGCACAATCTTCTTGTCACTGCCCTGGCATGGGATCCACACACCCACCCACAGGGTAAGCGACCCCTGATGGCCACACTAACTGCCTCTTCCCACAACATCTCAACTTTTTTTCCTAAAGGGTTCCTCCATGCAAAGTTCTGGCTGGACCTAAACATGCACTACCTGTACTGAAGTGCAGATGGTATGGCTGCTGGCCTACTGGGAACATGACAGGAAGAAACCCATGGAATGGCAGTCCAACATGGGGCCATTGACCAAAAAAATTAGGTTCAGTGTTAGACATAACTTGGCTGCCAAAACTAGTAGTCAAACTAGTAGCATTGTAGAAGCATAAGAATATCTAGAAACTTGGAATTAATTATAATGTTGGTCATCCGCTCATATAAAGAGCTCCGATCTCACTATGGCAATTTCCTGGACACATTTTGAACTTTTTAAAAGAGCCAGCTAGTTAGGTTGTGGTAGGGACAGATATTAGACTTACCAAAATTAATGCATTTTATTAGATATGGGAAAAAATGAAATGTATCAGTAAAGTTAAGAAACCATAAAACTTTATTTACACATATTTAGAAACCATGCTGTACAGGTAAAAATGCTGCTGGCATTATTCACCTTTAAAACTCAATGGCTGCACAATCAAATTCTAGTCACTTGTTTAATTATTGCACCTCCCTGTCACCTCGTCATAAAACAAGGAAGAGATCTGCATCTCTGTCATTTGTATGTTGACACTCTGAGAAGTGATTAGGGATGGAGTTCACAGAGAAAAGTGTCACATATAAAAGAAATCATAGCAGAGAAGAATGGGGAAGCATTAAGTTCTATATCAGGGACATACAGTAAGTGGAGTATAACTCAGTGCCAATTTAAAATAGTGTCTCACAAACATAATGCTGTCTTTTTACTAGCAACTTTTTCTCATGTACTTTTACTTGAAATCCCATTTTACTTCTAAATTGCAAATGTGGATATTAGCATAATTGGTCTAGTATGACTAAGCATGAGTGTGCCCTTTGAGGAATGGGCAGCAAATGTAAAATATAACATGATTCGATGCAGTCCTTAATAAAATGTATGCTATTCTGCAGTCCTTTATTTTTGAGTTTGTTGTTAATGTCAGGCAAGATCCAGGAGTAAAGCAAATATTCAAATGTGACTGCTCAGTTCAGAGTTTATCTAAACATGGAGACCAAAAGCGGCCAGCATAAGAGCATCGCTCACAAGGTCCCCGGAGAAATTATGCACCATTTTTTAAGCCTTCTGTCAAAATGGCATGACTTGTAGGGTAACACAAGCAGGCAGAGCCAGTCCCGCACTGATGCTGGTGTGAATCACCAGAGGACTGGCACACATTTAGAGTCACTTCAGTATGTTAGGTCAGCACTGCTCCCTATGCGAAAATAGGAAGAAGCAGCACCTTATTGATTGTTTACAGCATGCCACATAATACTGGGAAGGACTGTCCGTACCGATTTATCACTGGGTACTCTAGTCTTCCTTCCACACCCCAAACAGGGTGTATGTGTATGAGTGCCCTGCAAAGTACTGCTGTTAGGATAGGCTCCTGATCCTAAGGACCTGAAATAAATTAAAGGGGTCTGAAATGGATGCATGGGTGGCATGGTGGCGCAGTGGGTAGCATTGCTGCCTCGCAGTTAGGAGACCCAGGTTTTCTTCCCAGGGCTTCCCTGCGTGGAGTTTGCATGTTTTCCCCGTGTCTGCGTGGGTTTCCTCCGGGTACTCTGGTTTCCTCCCACAGTCCAAAGACATGCAGCTTAGATGCATTGGTGATTTTAAATTGTCCCTAGTGTGTGCTTGGTGTGTGGGTGTGTGTGTGCGCGCCCTGCGGTGGTCTGGCTCCCTGCCCGGGGTTTGTTTTCTGCCTTGCGCCCTGTGTTGGCTGGGATTGACTCCAGCAGACCCCTGTGACCCTGTAGTAAGGATATAGCGGGTTGGATAATGGATGGTTGGATGGATTAAATGGATGGATGAAACAATGAGTGTTGGTGTGTGGGTGAATGTATCCTGTGGTGGACTGGCATATCAATACAGACCCTTTCATGGTTTCCATCAACTCTTGCCTCTATGAATATAACCGGAGTGTTTGAAAATAAACGGATAGGAGACTACTTTCTTATAACTTTTTGATCAGACGTTCTCAGCAAAATGACAACACCGCATTCTAAGCTTAAATTTTCCATCAAAAAACATTTCCTCACTTGAAGATTCAAGCCTTTTTTAAGAGAAAAGAGAGCTAGTGTGGCTATCAGTTCAGGGACTGTTGAAAGGGCATAGGATGTTTATGTGAGAAATCAAAGGATTAAACGCTTACATGAAAAGGTTGGAAAGGAAAATACGACTTCAGTAGCACTTCACAAGTAGGCACCTCTTTGGATCTTTTCTGAAAGTGTGAACATCAGGGTAGCTGTAGTTACTCTATTTGTTAACTATTTAAAGAACATTAGTCTTTTTATACTTTATATTTTTACCTATGATCTTTTATTTATAGGAACAAACGCAATGATTCACTTCTTCATCCACAAACTGTTATGCAGGTGTTTCCAGAAGAATTCCAATTTAAACTTACAGCATTTGGATTTCACTGAAAGAAATTTAAAGCATTTTTATATCTGCTTTTCAATATGGATCAAGAACAACAATTAAGTGGACAGAATAATCTTCATCAGTTATTTTTATTCCTTTTTTATAAGTTTTATTACGAATGTAAATTTCATTATAGAGAATAAGACACAAATTGATCAAGATGCAACCAGTACCACTTTCCATACATTTATGTAAATCAGTCTCATTATTGACAGTTATTTTGCCACTTAATACCACTTATCTAGTTGTGCTAACAGGGTAAGCCTCTTCTACTTCACGAATTGTAACCTAAATGTTGTGTGTGTGTGTGTGTATATATACTGTATATATATACATATATACATATATATATATCTGTATATATATACACCTCAGTGTCACACCTCATCAAAAGGACATACAAAGGACTGCCACAGGATTTGCAGATTTGGGCAGTCAATAAGTCTGCCGAACAACACCAGTAGAAGTGTAGAAGAGGTGTCACAATGTCCAACTTCTGACTGAACAGCTAAACAAAGAACTAAAGCAAGCCAACATTACTGTCTAACTGGAAAGGGTTTGCCTTTCTAGCACTTTTACACATAGTACATACATAGATCATAGATAGAAAATGTTCAGATCACTGCAAAACAACAGAGAAATAAACTGACCGATGAAATAAAATGTTGTAAATATTGATTAAATATTGGTTGTGCCTAAAATTATCAAGAAGGGACCTCTTACATCCAGCAAAACTGTCTTAATGGCTGAGTTTCCAAAATGCCCACTTGTCCTCTGGCCTATTATATATGTATTATATTATATAGGTGTACGGTGGCCCTGTCCACCATATTACTGGATTAGGAGCAGACTATTGACCATTTAAGTTTGTGTTTCCATGCATTAGAAGATGGCCTCCTATTAATTCAGAATTTTCACTGCTGATATAGTCTTGATATGAGGGTGCGAGGCAAGGAAGAGTACATGTAAATTAATATTTTGTCCATTTTGATATTGAAATTACTGTTAATGAATTTTTGGAGATATACACTTACACTACCTGAGTACATATCATTTTTGACTATAATTATGAGGGCATGTGTAGATTGTTGACAAGAGATGTTGAACGACTACTGCCTAGAAAATCTTAGCTGAAAACAGTAATGGAATCGTCACTGACTGCTGTTGATGAACTTTTGCCCACTGTTCCCAAACTTCTTAAGGGGATAAACACTCATGACCACCAGTGTTGATGTTTTGTGAAGAGCCCCCCATACAAAACGTGAAGTAGCAACATATAAATGTGCCTATCTGTGTAGCTTCATCTTCCTTCTTCTTCCACTAGTCATCATCTGTCTCCACACTAACAATTTAAACAGTATTACCATCTCCAAGTTTGAATAAGGAGTCAGGCAACACATCTAGCAAAACAAAAACGATCCCATCTGGCATCCCTTTATTTGCTGAGTGAGTTAACAGCGTCTGCCATAGCTTCACCCAAACATAAGCAACCGAAAACAGGAGTTGAAAAGCCCACAGAAGTACCTTATCTGATAAGTCAGAAACCTCTAATAAAAAAAAACTCAACAAGGTCTTTCCAAAAATCATGAAAATCAGTCTGAGAAGGATGAAGTTGTTCACTCCACCTCTGACATAGCACAAGAGTCACCAGACTGTATAGCACTTTGGTGCTTTAAAGATAATGAAAAGAATTTTCACTACAGCAGCCGATAGAACAAGTGTAATATACAGGAGGCTTACTCAGAGCATTAGCCACAATTGTCAGGATGCCATGCAGTGTAGGTGGCTCGTTCATTCATTGGTAGCAATCAAGATCAGTGTCCAAACAAAAGGATCAAGCAAATGAAACTAAAATGCTTTTAAGAACTTAATAATGCTAATTGTAAATTAGTAATGCACTCAAATAATAAAAAGCCTTGGTTATGATTTCAAAGACAAATATGATTAAAAGATATCATCCTCCGCTTATGAGTGCATACATATTCATTTAGTGCTAAATTTAACTGAAGAGATTGTCTAAAGCTCTAATCTACCATATCGTTATGGGCAATTAATTTTAGAACTCTTTTAGATTTGGAATTTTGCCTTTATCAAGGAGACTGCTACAGAAGTAAGCATAAGAACACCACAGTGGAATTCAATACATACAGACAGGAGTTTTCCAGCACTTTGGGTGACAAAGGTTACCATGTAATCCAACATTAGCTTGGGATGAAGTGCTTTATTTTTTGCTTCCCTTCTTTATCTTCATTATCCGGCCCCAGTTTCTGGATTATTCCCAAGAAAGCCATCAAGATTTCTTTTATTTTTATGTTTAGATGTTTGTACCATAACTAGAACTTGATGTTCATTTAAATTTAGCAGATTAAACTTCTGATTTGCCTTTTGGTTTGTTGATGTAATGAACCATAGTTATCTTGTCTCATTGGTGACAACTGTTTCTCATTTAGAATTTTCATTTCCTCTGTGCTTTAGAAGTCTTACAGTAAAAGTAGCTCTTTACAAGTCAATTTCTTTTAGGTTTGCCTGTTGTGTAACCTCTTAACAATTTTTCAGATTCCAAATGCTTTAATTGCATTCAACAGGCCAACATTGTCATCTCTATTTGTGATGCTTTCATTTATATTTTTCCTTCTAGTATTACTGACATCCCTTTATCATTTGCTCCAGATGCTGAAAGCATAGCCTCTGGCCCCTAGCAATATATAAATTACTGCTTATTCTCATCACTTACACACTTTAACTCGTGTTCCTCATTTTCAGTTTTAAAATTCCATTTACTTAATTGTGCTACCTGAATTCTATTATTCCATTCTATAGGGAATGCTTTCTAAATATAAACATAAATTGGTAACATAAATTCCAATGAGACCCCTTGGGTAGGTTTTAAGAAGCAGCAGCCGCAGCTTACATGTACTTGAAAGCTTTTCTTTCAAAAATAGCATGCTATTCCTCTGCCTCCTGCCTGCAAAACCACAGCCCACAATCTCCCACAAATCATCACATTTGTAATGACCCACTAAAGAATTTTTTAGATGTATTTTTTCAATTTTATTGATAATTGTATTAAGCTATTTTAATTCAATATTTCTTGACATTCCAATCTCTAATTTGTAGTCAGTGCAAAAATGAAGCTGTGCTGCTCACCGTCTTCTCTCGTAGCATTGTGGGGAAATTCCAAAAGTGAAAAAGCCAGCAAATGTCTTCCAATTACTGTATGCCTTAAAGATGGTTCTGGACAGAACTCAGACTTAGACATATACAGAGGATTCAGAAAGTATTCAGACCCCTTTACTTTCTGCATGCTTTTTCTAATTTGTAGATTTAATTTTACATACATACATTTTCGACCATTAACCTACACTCAATAACCCACAATGAAAACAAGTTTTCAGAAAGGCTGGCAAATTTATTAAAAATCCAAAACTGAAATCTTTATATAAGTTTTCAGACCCTTTGCTGTGGAACTCTAAAATGTTTTCAGGTTCATCCTGTTTACATTAATTATCCTTGAGATGACTTGACTCAACCTGTAGCAAAATGAATTGACTAGACGTCATTTAGAAAGAAACACACCTGTTCACAATTCACACTGCATATCAGAACAAATACTAAGCCATAAGTCCACGGAGGTCTCTGTAGACCTCTGTGATCAAATTGTGGAGAGGCATAGATCAGGACAAGAGGATAAAATCATTTCTAAATCTTTGATTGTTCCCAGTAGCATAATGGCCTCAATAGGTGTGAAATGGAAGATGTTTGGAACCACCATGACTCTTCGCAGTGGTGGCTGTCAGGCCAAACTGAGCAATTGGACAAGAATCGCCTTGATTAGGAAGCTGACCAAGATCCTGATGGCTATTTTAACAGAGATTCAGAAGTTCTCCACTGAGACTGGAGAACCTGTCAGTAGAACAACCATCTCAGCAGTACAACATCAATCTAGCGCTTACAGTAGAGTGGCTGGATAGAAGCCACTGTTAAGTAAATAGCAAATAATGGACTCTAAGAAGGAGAAAAAGATTCTCTATAATGATGGGATGAAAATACAACTATTTTGGCAGAACTTCAAGCCCTATGCCTTATAAAGACCTGGCTCTGCTCATCACCTATCTGACACCTTCCCTACAATGAAGCATGGTGGTGGCAGCATCATGCTCAGGGGGTGGTGGAGAGACTGGTCATAATTGAGGGAAAGTGCAAACACAAACAAATACAGAGAGATCCTTGAAGAAAACCTGTTCCAGAGTGCCTAAGACTTGAGACTGGGGTGAGAGCTCACTTTTCATTATGACAATTACCTGAAACATACAACCTGGACAACACTAGAGTGGCTTCTGGATAAGACTGTAACTGTCTTTGAGTGGACTAGCCAAAGCCCAGATTTAATCTCCATGGAACATCTGTAGATAGACCTGAAGGTGCCAGTTCACAGAAGCTTACCAACCAATCTAACAAAGTTTGAGAGGATCTGCCAGGAACAATGGAATAAACTGCCCAAATCCAGGTGTGTAAAGTTTATCCAAGAAGACTCAAAGCTAGATTTGCTGCCACAGTACTGAATTAAGGGTCTAAATGCTTATATAAATGAGGTATTTCAGTTTTTCATTTTAATAAATGAGTAAACCTTTCTGAAAACTGGCTTTCACTTTGATATTATATATATTTTATATTGATGGGTTATTAAATATAGATTGATGGACAAATATGGACTCATCCATTTTAAAGTGAAATCTACAACACAATTAAATGAGCAGAAACTGACGAAGTCTGAATACCTTCTGAATCAACAGAAGTCACTAGACAACCGAAGTATATGCATGCGCAACAACACCAGAGCTATTTCTTTTTTTTTTTCCTTATTTTAGGAGAGATCATCTCCCTGTACTATGCTGCAAAAATATTCTTTGTTTTTTGTATTTTACAATCATAACCATTTATTTTAATGTAATAAGCATTTAATGTAATAAACTGCTCTCTACTAAAATGCTTAGATATGAATAGTGTAATTGAAAATGATGGCAAATAACTTTGCAAGTGGTTCAGGAGCATTCTTGTCTAGAAAACCCTAGAAAAATTTCTAGATATGACTGAGCCCATAATGTAGTTACGAAATAGAGGAATTTCAAATAAACAACAATTAATCATAAGAAAAGGCCAACTAGAAAATAAAGAATAGCATAAAGATCATTACAAAACTCACAATTAGACTCTTAAATGTCATAAAGAAAGCAAATTCTTAAAACGTATTTGTAGTTGAATAAACTAAATCTGAGATTCAATAAACAATAATTAATTAGAAGAAAAAGCCAAATATAAACACATTAGTAAACCTGATTTGATTGTTGGGGCATTTTCCATTTTTTGAGTTACTTTGAAAAGTCAGTTATCACATTTTCTGAAATATTTTTCCAACAACAAGTCATATTCAAAAAAAAAAATATATATATATATATACATCATTCATAAAATAAAAGGTGGGCTTAGTTTTAGTACACTTTTTAACTTAATATAAGCATGGTTTTTAAAAAGTATTAAATATATATATATATATATATATATATATATATATATATATATATATATACAGTGGAACCTCAGTATGCAAGCATAATTCGTTCTGGAAACATGCTCGCAATCCAAAGCACTCGTATATCAAACCGAATTTCCCCATAAGAAATAATGGAAACTCAGATGATTCGTTCCACAACCCAAAACTATTCATATAAAAATGATTAATACAAAATATAAAGTAAAATACATAATACAAATTAACCTGCACTTTACCTTTAAAAAGAATCATGGCTAGTGTGAGTTTCTAAACTCATGTGGGATTCCACCCAACAGGACGACACGCGGAAGAGTGTCCCAAAGCAATCGCAGTCTCCCAGCGCTGTAGCATTTCGCCGTATAAGCGCATCCAAAAAGATTGCAGACATGCTATAAGCGCCTGTGGTCAATGGGTCATACAAGGAGCATTATAAAGATCCCGCTACAATAAATAACAGCGCTGTTGCTGTTTCAAGCTGAATAAAACTGGTGTTAAAGTACTGAGACTCAGCTTCATGTTTTGGGGAGCAAGATGGGGACTCGCACTTCACAGCGCACACACACACAGTCACAATGCTGTAGTAAACAGATGTTGACTATGAGTTGACAGACTCAGATGGAGAATAGGAGACGTTTGCCAGAGAGAGAGAGTGAGAGAGACGCGCTGGGCGAGCGAGCGAGATAAGAGAGAGAGAGAGAGATGCGCTGGGCGAGTGAGAAAGCGAGATAGAGAGAGAGAGACGCGCTGGGCGAGCGAGCGAGATAAGGAGAGAGAGAGAGAAGAACTATCAGCTCAGTTGTGATCACATGACGCTCAGCAGACAAAGTGTATCCATAGTACTCGTATTGCAAGACATCGCTCGTTTATCAAGTAAAAATTTATTAAAAATTTTTGCTCGTCTTGCAAAACACTCGGAAACCAAGTTACTCGTAAACCGAGGTTCCACTGTATATATATAAATAATTTTCAACTTTTTAGCCTTGGGTTTGTTTTAGTATAATTTTGTAATCAATATTTTAACACTTCCCTTAATATTTCTATCCATTACTATTGCCATCTATTGGTGAAATCTTGAACTATTCTACATATGAAAATTTCATTTCTTAATTAACATGGATTAATTGATCAGTTAGTGAAACTGATTATTGATTCATGTATTGTCATCAGAAGTGAGTAAGTGTGCAAAATTGGAAGTGGGTTAAATATCGATTACAAGATATGTACCAGAAAACAAACAGGCGAAGTTAATATAAAGCGTGGTAATAATAATAATAAAATAAAAATGAGAGTAGAATGTAATTACGTGCATTAGTAGATTACATTAAATATACATTTTTTAACAGCATTTTAAATATCGTGCAGTTAAAAATGTAGCCCAGATAGGCTTGTGGTGGCCCGACATCTTTCATATTCAACAAATTCCAATTCAAGTGATGTAAAAATGGCATCAACCGAAGTCCTACTGTTAGTTGTTGGTTGTGAATAATTGTAGTTCAGATTTCTCAAACATAACATTTTTGAAAGACATACCCGAAGAAGATTTAAAATCTTCTGCCATCCCCAATACCAGTGGAATTCACATCTCTGCAAGGAAGTCTCCTACTGTCCTTCTGCTATAAAGGCAAGCCAACCAGAAAACTACCCAGCAACAAGTCCAGCCCGGGATGCCCAACCATTCACGTCTTTCCATTCCAAAAGCTTCTCAGCCATGCAAGGAACCATATTGTGTCTTCTATGACATCTGCTAGCAATCCACCGGCAATGCTAAGAAGACTTACTTGGAATCAAGAAAATGGGGAAAGGTTAAAGGCAAATTAAAACAACAGAATTAAGAAATAAAACAAGATCAGAAGTATTAATTAAAAAGACGATAAAAAAGAGAAATATTTAATGAGAAATAGTGAAATACTAAAAGAACGAAATTAACACAAACAATTAGATGAATAAAAAGAACAAGCCTGACATCGTTCTTTTGACTATAGTTTTTGATTTGGCTCTGATGATCGATTTGGTTGTCTTTTCTTGGTTCTCAGACTTGTGTTAATGTTTTGATGTTTCCTTTCGAAGTATCTGTTTTTCCTGTACTATTTCCTATCAGCACTTTCACTCTCCAGGTCAGTGTCCACAATAATTACTTTTTTAAATTATATATCTTACAGACAAACAGACAATATTAAAACACCAATGCTAAGAAATGTTTTTGGCAAAAAAATGTATGCTCGATTGAAAAAAGATTATTATAGGATTCATTAAAACCTCAGGAAAGAAAGGCCTGTAATGAAAGTTTTTAGCGTTATTGTTTTTATTTAGTCAAATGAATGAAATACTCTAATAATGAAAAATGAAGAGTATTTTGCTTCGCTTTAAAGGAGTTTGTTCTTTATAACTAAATTGTAAACGACCAAAAACAATTCTTCTGCTGATTACTGCAGTTCTATTAAAAATAATGTAAACAGTAGCTTTGTCACTGTGTGATTTATGAACTGAATTGTCTTCTTTTTAAACAATTGTTAAGCTTTGCTTTTTAAAAGTTAAACCATGCTACACTCTGCAATCTCTTACTGGAATTCTTTTACGTGATAAGCATAATCAGCTTGATTAATGTTTTTATTTTGTAAAAATGCTGGTTTAAATTATTAATGGTATTCAGTGTTTCATTTTGTTTATTGATAAAGCTATTAACAGTTTAACTGTCCTCTTTTATTTAGTTGTACAGCTCTGTGGACTTTGGAAGAAGATGGCAGTTGGTACATGAAAGAGTTGCTCCTAACAGATTTTACTGGTAAGAACAAAGCAGAAAATACATTTTGAGCACTATTAACTGATTTATTGCATGTTCACAGTGACAAAATACTCTGATTAGAGCGAACAATTGTTGAAGTACTTCAGTTGTCATGCCTGTAAACTTGTAAAATCATTTGTTTCAGGGTAAAGAAGGGCGGAGAATGAGGAGAATGTGGTCTCATGCACACAGACCATAGCTTGTCAAGGGAGAGCAATTGTATATTTGTGCAAAAGTAACTAGTCGAGTGTTGCCCAATGTAGTGGATGAAGAGTAGCGTTTTTTTTCACAAATGTACTCAAGTAAAAGTAAAAAGTATGGTGCAGTAAAACTACTCTTAGAAGTACAATTTTTTAAAAATGTTACTCAAGTAAATGTACGGAGTAAATATAACTCTTTACTACCCACCTCTGGTCATTCAAGACCGAGTCCAAATAAAGACTAAACAAGAGGAGCAAGATTTCTGCTTATATACAGGGTGGCCCACGAAAAAGTAGCCCGCCTTCCTGCCAGAGCTGTGTAGACGTAGTGCAAACGTGTGAGTACAAGCTGAGCGACATGTATTGACGCACAAGGAGATCATTTTCAGCACTTTCTGTAAAGAGTGAGTAAAGATTTTTGCATTTCAAGTTCTTTCTTTCTTTATGGAAGGGCGCCTTTTTTCGCCAGGGAGGCGGGCTACTTTTTTATGGGCCACCCTGTAGAAAGAAGACAGGAAGAGGTGGGATCATGGAAGGAAATGAGTTCTTGTAGGTAGGCAAAGGACTGGAAGTAGGCAGAGTCTTAGGGGGGCTTTCCTTCTGTTGGTCAAGGGAAAAGGAAAGAAAAGCTTTGGCACCACTTAACAGCCCCCGTTTCTGTGTTTCATTCCCAATTAATCCCTTAGACTGCCTCCCAAGCGCGCCTGTGTGACAATATATATATAATATATACACTCACCTAAAGGATTATTAGGAACACCTGTTCAATTTATCATTAATGCAATTATCTAATCAACCAATCACATGGCAGTTGCTTCAATGCATTTAGGGGTGTGGTCCTGGTCAAGACAATCTCCTGAACTCCAAACTGAATGTCAGAATGGGAAAGAAAGGTGATTTAAGCAATTTTGAGCGTGGCATGGTTGTTGGTGCCCGACGGGCAGGTCTGAGTATTTCACAATCTGCTCAGTTACTGGGATTTTCACGCACAACCATTTCTAGGGTTTACAAAGAATGGTGTGAAAAGGGAAAAACATCCAGTATACGGCAGTCCTGTGGGCGAAAATGCCTTGTTGATGCTAGAGGTCAGAGGAGAATGGGCCGACTGATTCAAGCTGATAGAAGAGCAACTTTGACTGAAATAACCACTCGTTACAACCGAGGTATGCAGCAAAGCATTTGTGAAGCCACAACACGCACAAGCTTGAGGCGGATGGGCTACAACAGCAGAAGACCCCACCGGGTACCACTCATCTCCACTACAAATAGGAAAAAGAGACTACAATTTGCACGAGCTCACCAAAATTGGACAGTTGAAGACTGGAAAAATGTTGCCTGGTCTGATGAGTCTCGATTTCTGTTGAGACATTCAAATGGTAGAGTCAGAATTTGGCGTAAACAGAATGAGAACATGGATCCATCATGCCTTGTTACCACTGTGCAGGCTGGTGGTGGTGGCATAATGGTGTGGGGGATGTTTTCTTGGCACACTTTAGGCCCCTTAGTGCCAATTGGGCATCGTTTAAATGCCACGGGCTACCTGAGCATTGTTTCTGACCATGTCCATCCCTTCATGATCACCATGTACCCATCCTCTGATGGCTACTTCCAGCAGGATAATGCACCATGTCACAAAGCTCGAATCATTTCAAATTGGTTTCTTGAACATGACAATGAGTTCACTGTACTAAAATGGCCCCCACAGTCACCAGATCTCAACCCAATAGAGCATCTTTGGGATGTGGTGGAACGGGAGCTTCGTGCCCTGGATGTGCATCCCACAAATCTTCATCAACTGCAAGATGCTATCCTATCAATATGGGCCAACATTTCTAAAGAATGCTTTCAGCACCTTGTTGAATCAATGCCACGTAGAATTAAGGCAGTTCTGAAGGAGAAAGGGGGTCAAACACCATATTAGTATGGTGTTCCTAATAATCCTTTAGGTGAGTGTATAATGCTGCCTTTTTAACTGGGCTTTTTGGATTGTCTATTGAACTGTAACTCCACAGTGAGAGTACTAAACCTTCTTTAATAAGCTATAATTCTGCCTTTGTCCCTAGAAGTATTACTGTTTTTGATCCACTGCTCCTGAGTGCAGTCTATTGTTATCCTATGAGATTAAGTACTAGAGTATGGAACTACATTTAGACATAACATCCCGCACTGTAAATAATCCTCAGCATATCGTAGAAACAATGCTAAAGGCATACAGCTGCAGCTCTTTTCAAACTGAGACACAGGTTAAAACAACAAGTCAGAGAAGCAGACCCCAAAAGCCACTGTTAAATAAGATCAAAAGAAAAGTCCCAAATTATTGCCACACACCAGGCAAGGAAGAAAAAGAGCACCAAAAGCAATACATTTTTCTTCCAGGCCATCTGAATTGCTGATTTAATTTTCTAAGTGATTGAGGTTAAATACTCAAATGTTAGGCAGAATCGTAGGCAGAAACACTGCTGGGTTTAATGCCAGGAATACCTGCTCTATTTCAATGTGAAGAGTCGAAACTCTCTGCAAATAAGGGTCCAAACCAAGAACACTAAAATGTTGAGGGCAAGTTAATGAAATTTAACATCAGACCAGGGGATTTTCAGAGCCAGACGTGTTGTGCTCCATTGGTGGCAGTGATACCAGAGCACAACAAAGCATAGCCACAATGTTTGTGGATTCCACATTAATGTGTAATTTTATGTGTGTCAATGCACAACCAAAATGAAACAACAAAAAATGAAACAATTTTTAAAATCTGGAAATAAACAATGCAAAAAGGTTTGGAAATGGGCGCATGGGGTAATATTCCGGTATGTCCCAGGGCTCAATCAACTGTCTTGAAAGTTTTTTTTCATTGCTTATTGACATCAACAAAAAGGTTGATATAGGTAACTGTATTTAATATTTCTGAAGAATAATTTTTTGAAGTCTCAAGCTAAAAATGATTAGTTTCAACAGACAGTGATGGATAGCAAGTCTTTCTGACCCTTTGCTGAAAACATACAGTGTCATTGAAAAATTAAATCTTTATAATCAGCAGGTTTGAGCTTGTTTTTAGCGTAGATATCTATTTGCTTGGACGGCACGGTGGCACAGTGGTAGCGCTGCTGCCTCGCAGTTAGGAGACCCAGGTTCGCTTCCCGGGTCCTCCCTGTGTAGAGTTTGCATGTTCTCCCTGTGTCTGCGTGGGTTTTCTCCCACAATCCAAAGACATGCAGGTTAGGTGGATTGGCGATTCTAAATTGGCCCGTTTGTGTGTGTCCTGCGGTGGGTTGGCACGCTGCCCAGGATTGGTTCCTGCCTTGTGCCCTGTGTTGGCTGGGATTGGCTCCAGCAGACCCCCGTGACCCTGTATTTGGATTCAGCGGGTTGGAAAATGGATGGATGGATATGTATTTGCTTACTAATCCATGCCTGGAGAGCTCCTTTCATCTGCCTCTCATAGCTTGCATATTTCACTTTCTTTAACTTTTACTGTTACAATCATCGTATTAAATTGTGATTGAGATGTTGCGCCCAACTAGGGATCAAAAGGCAACCTGCACAAAGAAAAGAGAGTGGAGAGACAAAAAAGAAAGAAAGAAAGAAATGAATAGAAAAACATCGATAAAAACTGAATGCAGTATCGAGTACCTGAGCCAATATGACGGAGTAGAGGCAGAACAGTTGGCAGCACCATGGAGGAGAGAGTGATTGGTGCTCCATGAGTGGGCTATTCCCTGCTGAGTTTATGATGGAGCGGGTATAATAGTGGTTAGTAGTAGTGTCCTTCCTAGGAATCTCAAAGACACTTTAGGAGAGTGTGGTAGAAGTGAAAAGGACAACCGGCTCTGAGCGATCCAGAGAGGTAGCCAGGATCGGAACTGGAAGTGAGGACTGCAGCTGATGGCATCTCCACTGGCGGAGCAGCCTGTTAGGTGAGCTTGAGAGACAGATGGTGAAAGATTTGCTGGGCTCAGGTAGGAGAAGAGGATGGATCCAATGACTGTATAGTTTATTCGGGTTTTATCACTGGATTACTTATTGATTTTTAGCTCACAGTTTTTCACGCTTTTTATGAATTATTTGTTGAAGCACTGCATTTTGGACATTTTATTCTTGTAAATAAAAGCACTTATGCCTAATCATGCTGACTGTGTGTGTCTTCATTTGCTCGACTCATCCTCTGTTTCATTATTGATGGTCCCAAGTTCAAGCTTCCAAGGACTATGGAACCAACCCTGACCGTCACATAAATGCCATCTGTGGTTTAAATCAGTTTATGTTGCGAGTGTTAAAACAGCAGTTCACTTCAGCTTAATGCAAGCAGAAATATTCCTTGATTATCTTAATTAAGGTCTTTTTACAAAACAGATTGTAAGCGTGCATAAGAAAACAAGTGCACAGAATAACTTTAAAAAGTAGTATTTTTCTGATAAAATGTAAAGACTAAACATGACCTTCCACTTAAATAACATGATAGCACTGTAAACCTTAGAATAATTAATGTTGCTTAGACAGAGATGAATTACTCTTGAAGTGCCTCAGAATGTTGTTTTACTCAGTCATCCCACATTTCAAGCCATAAAATAATGCTGGGTATACCCAACAACATTAGATGTCAGAGACCAAGTCCGTTATTTGAAATTATTTCAAAATGATCGTAACAATTTATCTTCCAGAAAGCTGATCTCAATATGCAAATAAGAAATTGTTTGTTCTGCTCTGTGGCATTCTTTTCCCAGAGCTCCCCAAGCTCCATGTCTGTCTTTGAAGCTTCTTTCCTCCTCGGTATGTAAATGAAAAGTTCAGACACAGCCCTTTTCTCTTCTCTTATAATGCAGATTGTTTGTGTAGTCTAATTCAATTGTCATGATGATTGTCATCGTTTTTGTTCCACTCTTCCTAAAGGAGGGACGTGATTGCATTGAGCTGGGCTGATCAGGCCCCCCTGTCCATCCATCCATTATCCAACCCTCTATATCCTAACTACAGGCTCATGGGGGTTTGCAGCCAACACAGGGCCCACCGCTGGGCGCAGTCACACACCCACACACCAAACACACACTAGGGACAATTTAGGATTGCCAATGCACCTAACCTGCATGTCTTTGGACTGTGGGAGGAAACCGGAGTACCCGGAGGAAACCCAATATGCAAACTCCACGCAGGGAGGACCTGGGAAGCAAACCCGGGTCTCTAAACTGCAAGGCAGCAGTGCTACCACCGTGCAACCGTGCCGCCCCAGGCCTCCCTATCCCTAGCAAATTTTTCCAGCCTAGATGGGCTGCCAAGATGGCTCCAGGACAGCTGATTAATATAATACCTCCAGCATATCATGGCTGCACTCCTCAGTCTTTCCCAGTTGGAAATGCCTTTTATGCCTCCCAAGGGAGACATCCAGAGTGAATTCTAATTACTATCTATACCCAAACTATCTGAACTGGCTCCATTCAATCTAGAGAATCATTTCTTTTACTTTGATGTCTTCAGGTATTACCAATCTCCTCATCCTGTCATAGAGTTATAACAGCAACCTAGAACCGAAAACTCATTGTCCTTTCAGTCGCTACACAGCATTAAATGAGGATGGAGATGGAGAAATAGCAAATAATCAATAGCTTTGTCTGTGGACTAAGCTCCCACTTCACCACTACAGCCTGGTAAATTGTTTGTGTCTTCATTTGGGGTGCTTAAATTTTTTTATTTCGTTGTCTTTAGTTCTGTTCTCAATTTGCAAACCCCATTATACTTTTTTATGACATAGATTCATATTCTATCATTTCTTGTAATCAGTTATTAAGAATGATTTTGTGTCATCTTCATCTCCAGATTGTTTCCTGCGGTGCCATTTTATGGCTCGTCAAAGGGTGATGGCAGCTGTAACAGAGACTAGTCCCTTAGGTTGTGTGATTGACATATTTGAAGCACCACTATAAAGATCTGCATGTTAGATGGAGCAATATCCAAGTTTTGTAGATAACCAACCAACCAACCAACCAAAAAACAAAAAAATAAAAAACACGTCTGTGTATAGTGGTGCTATTTAAATTTCATGGTTCCTGATTTTTGGCATCTGTTTCTTACTTTGATTTTTGTCATATGATTTTTGATTAAGCAAAAGATAGGCTTGACCCTTGGTTACAACATTCGGCTTATTGAACATTTTCTGTCTACGTCACTTCCCTTTTTCTGTTTGCCTTTCCCAGTGTGAGGCATAATAGTTTGCAAATCTGTTGCCACTGCACTGAGTTAGGAGTCTAACTTGTGAAGGTACTTGTACCATTTCACATGGAGCAGATGCTCACCCCTTGCCTGGAGGGAATAAATCATTTTTTCCTGGGAGAGGACCACAACTTCATATTTGGAGGTGCTAATTTTCATTTCATAGCTGCAAAACACTTCCAGCATGCACCTCAGATCGCAGTCTGATGAGACCATGTGGACATCATAATCTGTAGACAGCAGAGATACAAACTTTTTCTAAACTGGATGTGTCTTGATATCCTGTCAGTGAAAATCATGAACAGGAATTAATTCAAGTAGCACCCTTTAGACCACCTTGAACATTCTAGGCTTACAACCAAATATATGAAAATGCAGACACCAAATGACATTCACCAGTTGTCTGGGAACTCCATACTGTGTTACCACTTTCCACAGGATACCAAGGGTACATTGCCATAAAGTGTTTGTGTGTCCAAAAAGAACATATAAACAACATTGTGAAAATCTGATGACCCTGAAAGTATCTCTGAAAAGACAAAGAGTTGGTTCACTCTTTCATAGCCAACACAAAATCCACACTTTTCCAACTCAATGTGATGTTCAGCCACTGCATTTCATCACAACTGCATAGGTCTTTGAAAAGTAGAGTGAGTGTGATCCTTAGGGAATTTGAATGCTTCCTCTTGTTCTCCCAACAATGGAGACCACTGCCCCAGTTGGCCATTTCCAAGGCCTTGTCCTTGCCTTCTATACAACACTGAAGAGTTGTGTTAGAAAAAATCTCATTGTATCCATTGGTTTCTACATTTCTAGTCAGATCTCTTTCACCTATGTAACCTTGCCAATGCAGAACATTTGAATAACTGCAGTGACCTTACTTACAGAAATGGGTCAAATCCCAAAGAAAGCTTCTATAGTCACCTTTTCCAATGCAGGCATATCCAAAAGACTTAGAAGTTCCCCAGAGAACTGTTTCCACATCTTAATGGTATCCTCAATTGAGATCGACATCCTTCCAAATCTTCATGATTTATCAAATGTTTTGCCAGAACATATTCAAGGCCCTCCAAAAGTCAGTCTATTACCTCACCAAACTTCACTTATGTGTGGAACCGAGATTTGGCCCGCTACTGTAGTTTCTGCCTTTTTGTCCTCCTGGTATTTCTTAGTCATATCTTGGGACTCTCTTGCTAATATGCCATGGAAGGTCTTTCTTTTCCATCTGACAGCTTCACTTACCTCCACCAACAAGTCCTTGCAGCTGGCTCCACTACTGAGTTCTTACACATAGTTCCTTCAGACTCTTTTCTGCAGGTAGAAGATGATCTCATTCTGAACAGAGGCACCTGTTATTCATTCAGTGTAGAAAAGAGGGACAGCCTTATGTCAGGCACATGACATACTGTAAGCAAGAAAGCTACAACACCAACAGATAAACCTGAAAAAGGAGCATAGCTGGAATACAAGTGAAATGCATAAGTTATTTTGTTTGTGAAGAATGCTCAAAGTATACCAGGGTATAGACAGGAATACCACCCTGGGGGACTTCATATTTATACCCTCAGTACCCTCAGTCAGTTGTTAACATGACCTCCTGCTATTCATTAAAGTGAATATGTTACCTGTGATTTCCTAACCCCTTCAGTGTATGTTGAGCCTCAAGACTTCAGGAACATTTAGCATGAATACTGGGAGTTCTAGGAGGACAGTCCCAAGAATTCCAGAGAGCAACCTCCGTCCTCATGAAGCAGTTATAGCATGGACCCAGAAAGTAATCACTGGTGGGAGCTTTAAAGCTGCAAACACAGTGAAATTATAGTCAATTTTACAAGAGGTCAACTGTTGGTGTGGACACTTGGCAGTGCCCCAGCTCCTCAAACACCCAACACAAGCAGGTACGGACACAGGTTAAAACACAAAGAGTCTTTAATTGTGGGAAACTCTTCCATAGCATACATTTCTTGCCACAACAGCCACAAATACAATACAACACCATATAGCACAACTCTTTTCTTCCTTCTCTCACTGGTCACTGCCTCCTCCACTCCTCCTCGTCATGCATTATCCACCTCCCTCCCAGCTCTGGGTCGTCCATGTGAGCCGGGCAGCTCCTTTTATCTAATCCGTTATATGGGAGTGCTTCCAGTGACATTAGGCTGCAGCCTCAAAGCATTTCCTGGTGAGGTTGGAGCCCTGTGGAGTAGAGACTCCCAAATTCTGCAGCTCCCACTGGCAGCCCCCACGGGACCCAACAAGGCTGTCCTCCAGGACTACAATACCCGATATGCCTTCTGGGCTCGCTGCCATCTAGCCACCTGGAGGAGACAAAGGACTATGTAAGCTGTCTCCCCCTGTCCTTTCACCTCAAGGGCGTCCTGGCTGGTTGAGAACACGGGACGTTCCTCCCACTGGGAAGAAATTAGCTAATTGAATCTTTTAAAAAAAGAGAGAGGAATCAAAAGTGAGATGTTTGTTCTACATTAGTTGTGACAGCCCAAAATGATGATATGGTTGTGTTTTCATCTGTTGTTTTTTTTCAATTAGATTACACTTTGTGGTCATTACCCTCCTTATTTTACTTTATTTTTTTAAGTAACATTTCTTGTAAGAGATGATCAACTTATTTAAAACTTTAACCTCCTTGGAATTTATTTTAAATTAAAGGATGGGTTTTACTTGTCCCTATCATCCATATTCCTTAACTTAAAAATGAACTCATTACTCTGCCTTATGGATTTATTGTATGTTTTATAGTATTTGCATTGTGAAAACCTTGTAAGCCTACATCACTGTTTCTTATGTTAAAAGTACAGGATTCAGAAGTGTTCCAGTTTTTTCACATGTTGCTGTGTTGCAGTCATATGCTAAAATTATTTAAATTTATTTAAGTCATCTAGGCTTTATGGTAGAGTAGCCAGAGAGAAGCCTTTCCTCAGTATAAGACACATGGAAGTTGGCTTGGAGTTGTCACACTAGTCCTGTTTGTTGTTCATGTACACCCCCAGGTATATGCAGCACTGCACCACTTCCACGTCCTCCCCCTGAATGGTGACTGGCCTCAGAGACTCCTTTGCCTGAAAGAAGTCCACCACCAGCTCTTTTGCCCTGCCGATGTTGATTTGCAGGTTGTTGGCCTTGTACCACAAGATGAAGTCCTCCACAACCTTCCTGTGCTCTGACTTGTCTACATTAATAATGAATTAATTAATATTTTAGCACAAAGCTGTAACACAGCAAATTGTTTAAACAAACTGAAGGGATCTGAGTAGTTTCTGACTCCACTGTATATTTACAGTCTAATGCTGCTGTGTAATTTTAGAATCGTATTCATTATTGGTCATCCAATTAAAAAAAATTAGTGATTGACCAGATACAAAAATTCAGAGTTTGGGTAATGCAAATGGATTTACAAAAAACAATGCACCACTACTTTTATAGAAATAACATGAAACCATGCATGTTAGATACGTGATGCTGTCATTTCTAATGATGTGCTGGTTTGCTTCCAGTTATAAGAAATGGAGAGACAAAGCGGATATGACTGGAATGTTTAGCTTGTTATCTGACAGATGCACGTTGACTTCTGGTCTGCTCGTTACAGTCACTGAATTATTGACACAGCGATATTGACTTGTGACTGAAGGGGCTGTGTTGCAGCATATATTATTTTTGACCAATAAACACTTTATCACAAAAAAGTCATTTATTGATCGTCATGACAGTGCAAGCTATCCTAGCACAAAAATATATATTTTAAAACATTTTGCAACAATTTTTTACAAAGATTTAAATATGGATTTTCTGTTCCTGGTTACAAGTACGAAAGGATATCAAGTTGCTTTCAATAGTCAGATTGTCATTTTCTTTTTTAACTCAAATTTAATTCTTCGAGGCACAAATTAGATTATTTCTATCACATATCTACATTTTTACTTTGTTTCTTATTTGACCATCCGAGTGGCTTTTGTATAGAACCCCAAGACAGTATGGTGTTCATCTCAAAAACCACAGATGTGTGTCTTAGATAAACTTGTAACCCTAAAGTGATGCACTATAAGGGATTTTGGGGTTGTGCTTGACTGTTCACTGCAATAGACCAGGGAAAATAAGAAAAATTTGCACAAACACTTAGACCAGACGGACACTGTGGCCACCACAGTGCTAACCTCAGCAAAAAGCCAGCTTTTATTAACTAGTGTGGGTCCACTGTGTTTGAGAGTTTATGGTAGAACCTATGGGAGAAAGTCATACATCAAATGTTTGCTTCTTTGGAAATTTCAGCAACATCAATGATAAAAAGTTCATGTCTGCTTAGCTCCACTAATTAATAAGAGTTTCAAGTTAAGTCAAGTCAAGTTGGAGAGCATGCACTGGTACAGTGCGTTGCCGCACCCACTACACGACGAAACAACTCTGGATCCCGGTTTACAACCCCCCAGGCAGACACGCGGTCCAGTCCCACCCTACGGAAATGATCCCCTATCTGCCGCAGCCAGGTGTTATGTGGGCGACCCCTTGGCCTGGTCCAGCCACTCAGGTCCCCAGCAATGAGGATCTTATTAACCGGATCATTCTTTGTGAAACGCGCCACATGGCTGTAATGCCTTAACTGACGTTCCCTCACAATGCAGGTAATGTGCCTCATTCAGGACTCCATGTCATTCGACACAAAGTCAAACCAATGGTACCCAAGGATTTTCCGGGGAGACACAGTACCAAAGGAATCCAGTCTTCGTCTCAGGTCACTGAATAGCGTCCATGTCTTACAACCATATAGCAAGACAGGAAGCACAAGGACTCTAAAGACTTGGACCTTCGTCCTTTTGTGTAGATATCGGGAGCACCACACACCCCTTTCAATCGACCCCATGACCCCCAATTGTCTCCAAATCCGTCTACCAGAGACATGAATGTCACTACCAAGGTAAGTAAACCTCTCAGCAAAGTCGACACTCTCTCCACGCAAACAGACACACTGCCGATGGCTGTGCCCAGGAGGTCATTAAAGGCCTGGATCTTGGTTTTTTTCCAGGACACTTCAAAGCTCAGACACTCAGACTCCTCACTCAGTCTCTCAAGCACCCCAATCAGAGCCTCCATTGACTCCGCGAAGATCACAGCATCATCAGCAAAGTCAAGATATGTGAATCTTTCTTCACCAACAGATGCCCCACAGCCGCTGGACCCCACAACCTTGCCCAACACCCAGTCCATACTCGCATTGAACAGAGTAGGTGCAAGAACACACCCCTGACGAACCCCAGAATCAACTAGGAAAAACGCAGAGGTCCTGCCTCCACTCTGCACAGTACTCAAAGTACCAGTGTACAGGCCGGCCATGATATCCAGCAACCTCGAGGGGATCCCGCGAACCCTCAGGATGTCCCATAGAGCAGCTCGATCAACTGAGTTGAATGCTTTGCAAAAATCGCCAAAGGCTGCAAAGAAACTCTGCCAATATTTGCGTTTGCACTCCATGACTATTGTGTCTTCTATTTTTCTATTCTTCATTTTGTAAAGCACTTTGAGCTACATTTTTTTTGTATGAAAATGTGCTATATAAATAAATGTTGTTGTTGTTGTTGTTGTTGATGAGAACCCTCAGTGCCAGGATGCAGTCGATAGTAGTCTTCTTAGGTGTAAAAGAAGACTGGTAATATATTAACATGTCTTGCGTTTACCACCACACATTATAGTCCCAATATACAGCATACATGAAAGTTTTGATGCTTATGAGTTTCCGAGTAGTTTCTTCCAGTTTTAAACATAATATAAACTGTAAAGTCACTTGTTTTTGTTACTTTAGACCAGACATAAAGAAGTAATACTGTAGATTTAATGGCTGTTTTTGAATTATGGGTGCTGCTCTATGTCCTTCTCCACTGATGTTCCCTCCTTGAACTCTGCCTTCCCTAATTTAACTCAGAGTGATGATGAAGTCACATTTGGCCAAACCCCTTCCTTCACCAGTCCTTCCGCACAGATCAAGTAGAGTAGAGACCATTAGGAGTATGCAGTCATGAAGACTACAGTATGTACCCCGGCCACGATTGGCTAGTAATTCACTCTTCCTGAATCAAGTACAGGACATTCAAGATTACTTTAGCTATTTTAATAGGCTGTAGTAAACCATAACTGCACAAACAACTTTACTTTAAATGTCTTCCCTATACTTGACAAAATGAAAAGATAAAAGAAAGGAGCAAAACTTTTGAGTCGAACAACTCACAAAGGACTATCGAACTTGTAATAAGCAGCAACAAGGAAGCCCTGGGGGCATGCTTGTTTAGCACACGCTTAAGATTTATGATAAGGGATGTGAGTCACAGTGCTAAGGCTCTGAAAGCAGAATTCCCCAATGGAAACTCCACCAATAAAAGGGATTGAACTACAAAGCAATTACAGACTGCTGAACAGAGCAAGTTTGCGACTTTTATTACAGCACAGTGATGAAAAATGAAAGAGCCCTGAACTCCAAAAGTATCAATGCAATTAATAAAATCAGGAAATGCAGAGGATGAAGAGGCAGCATTTTATAACCCTGACAACAGTGGAAGCAAGAGCTGTCTGTTTATGGCCAAGCACCTGCTAAGCAGGACACCTCCAGTTACCCAAAATGTGAGAAAAAGATTCCACTTTGAAATCTAATCAGAGAAACATCAGTTAAAGTTGAATGAAATGCTTCATGTAGGGTGCAAAAAAAATCCCTCCATCCGCTCATTTTCAAAAAGTGCTTTTACTAAAAAATGTTTTGGAGGAGCCAGATTCTATCCCAGTGGGATCAGATGCTTGGCTGCAGAGTTAGAAGCAGCCCTGAATGGCATGCTAGTCGATCACACTCCCTTATACACAAGGCCAGTATTGCGTTGTTGTGGAGAAGGAGAACACGAGCACAGATGTGAAAGAGATACAGAGATGGTAATCAAAGCAGGATTCTCGAGTCGTGAGGGAGAATGGATTAATGACTTAAACACTATTGCTGCCCATATTAATAGCATTCAGTCAATGATTAATTCATTTATTTATATTACCAACCCAATTAGTTCAGTACAGGTACATATATGACTAGAGCCTACCCTAGCAGTATCACATGCAACGCACAAAATATTCATGAAGGTGGTACTAGTCAGAGTTACATTACCTGCCCACCCTTCTAAGACATGGCATTGCCAAATAAGAAATCTCTATACATTTATTAAATAACCAGTAACGGGGTTCTGCACGATAACGTGCAGTGAATACGCTTGACTTGACCATTCCTAGTTTTCATCCTCTTTCTCTGTATGTTTAGCATTTGTTAGCTCAGTGATTGATGCACTTGCTGCTTCATGAGCAGCTCTTGTTTTCTCCACCCTAGCAGCCACTTCTTCTCTTCTTTCATTGGCATCTTTTCGTGTTAAAACTATTTAAGTCAGTGTTTATGTTGCAATTATTTAGTGTGTTTTTCTTAATTTTTCACTTAAGCTGGCACTTACAGTAAGTGTTCAATCTGCGTCAAGAGTGATTTAAGATATGAAGAGGTAGAAGGTGGTAGGGATGAGAACATGCCCGTATGCATACGCCACACGGCCTCCCTGCTGTGCGCTGCCAAGAATTGATTCTACAACAAAATAAAATAAAAATAAAAAGAGTGATAAAAGTCATCACCCCGAAAGTGGACAGTAGAGGTCATGTAGTGTATGTGTACCAAATTTTAGGTCAACAATTCAAACGGTTTGCGAGCTACAGGTGATTTAGAATCCTGGACAGACAAAAGGACAGCAGTGGTCGTGTATTATGTAAGAAGTTATTCTGTGTGTGCCTGTCTAGTAACCACTCCATTCTTCTTCACTATGGATTAGCAATAGACCATAGACCGCTGTCAGTCGTTCTACCATTTCTTATACTGCACCGACAAGTCACATAGGGTTAAGAATCTAATCCATTCTTCTGTGCATCAACACATGAGAAATGTTGGGATTCAAGAGCAATCTGAACCCATCTGTTACAATATCAGAAAAGTGTGCCCACACATCCTCCCTGTTAGAAGGTCTCCCTTATTTAGTTTTTTACGTATTCATTTTCATACTTTTTTATTTTGGAGGGGTTTTGAGGTCCAGGAATTCTTTCCCATCATTAAGTTTTTTCCAAGGATATGTAAATGAGATATTCCAAATTTATCTGGAAAGTTTTTTCCATCCTATTTATTTATGCATTATATGGTTGTTAATAGCAGGTGCTCAGAGGTCGTGATCTATTATCATTATGATGCCTCAGGAGAAAAGGTCATCATTTGATGTATTTCCCTATCTGAGTTTGCAAATAAAAGACATCTTCTGAGTGGCTCTGTTGCCAATTCTTTAATCTCTTGGCATTTTGACCTTGCCAGTTATCGACTACGTCACTTGTCTTGGTCTCACTCTATAATCACAATACATTTTTTTCACTAAATTATTGAAGTAAAGGAATACCCATCCTGACAGGGTCAGTCATTTACATTTTGCTGTTATGGGATCTTACATTATCACTGCTAACACATTGTTCTTTGTTTCCCCTGCAGACGTCGTGGTGTTTGCCCCTGACTGAAACCATTCTTTCCTCTTTACAGGTGCCTTTTCCAATTGGCCATCCAACACAATAAATGAAAATTGTTGTAGGAACATAGTCCAACATGTTCCATAGTTTGTGGAAACACTATTTTCTAAGATTATGTGCTCAGGTCAATGAAGTACCAGGGTGTTATACCATCTGATTACATCTTGCCTGATGAAGGGGCCTGAGTTGCCTCAAAAGCTTGCATATGTAATCTTTTTATTGTCCAATAAAAGGTGTCATTTTGCTTGACTTCTCATCAGGTCAATGAACAAGGAGCCATGGCTCTTAATGAACCAAAGTACTTGTAAGTACTTGATCACCACCACCTGATCAAGGCACCATGTAGTCCCTGCACTGATGGACTGAAAGCCAGATGTCTACACGACCATCGAGATCTAGTTATTCCACGTGAAGCCTGAAAACCATGAGGACTGATTTTGATCATTAATGTTAGATAGAATGCCTAGTGAGGGCTGGGTGGTCTTGTTGTCTCGGAACCCCTGCAGATTTTGTTTTTTTTCTTCAGCCCTCTTTTTTTTATTTTTTGTTTTTTCTGTCCTCCTGGCCTTCAGACCTTACTTTATTCTTTGTTGCTTAGTATTGCCTAATTTTTTTTTTTTTCGTTTTTCTTTCTTCATCTTGTAAAACACTTTGAGCTACATCATTTGTATGAAAACATGCTATAGAAATAAATGTTGTTGTTGCTGTAAGGAGCTCATGTTGATATGCAGTCAAGCATGATGGTTCTTTAGGTTGTCACTCTTGATTTCCATGTGGGTTAATCTTCCATTAAACCACATTGATCATTTGTGGGAAAATATCTTATAGATGGCTTTGAAGGTGTTAAAAATACATTTGAAGTAATATAACCTGCCAGATATGTGACATTGGCCATAACTGCTTTTTAGTTTCACGACAGGAGTAAAAGTTTTACGCAGGAGGTGAAATTTCCACATCAGTATTTTGACAGATTTATCTGTTTTAAGTGTCCTCAAGCATGATTTGACCGTTTCTGCCAAATTGTATTTGTGTTTAGCATGCGTTTGTATGTGTTTTTGTGAACAAACACACATGAGAAAATTAACCAACTGCAATCAAAGTTGGCATTCATTACAATGTAGAAACTCCAGAACTTTGCAGATTTCGAACTTCTGGTTTACGTAATGTTTTTATATGAACTGTATTGTGTCTGAAGTGTCATTTCCAAGAAAATGTTTCAAATAAAACTTGCACAAAAAAAAAGTTTAAGTCCCTGCTGGGGAGAGAGCAGACACACTTTTCAGATCTGCGACTGGTGGCCACATCCCATTTAGTATCTCTCTAAACTGTTTCCCTGTGAGCAGAGCCCACTCCGATAACAGCAGGTTGTGGAATTTGAATCCAAGATACCTGGGGCAATGTTGACTTCTGTTGAACATGTGTAAGACTATGGTGACATCATATACGAGGGACGTTCAAAAAGTTTCCACACTTTTATATTTTCGTTGGAAATGGTGAAGGCGGGAGGAGTAGTGTTTGGTCGTGTCTGAGAGTGTCATGTGACTCGTTCTGTCTGGCAAGCCGGCTGCCCTTGTAGTTTAGTATAAGAGTTGTCACCCTGTGGTGAAGATGGTTGCGAAATGTATAATTTGCACCAAAGAGGAACAGCATTCTGTCATAAGATTTTTATGGGCAGAAGGTGTGCTGGGAGAACAAATTCTTCTCTGCATGTAATGCTCAGTGTAGGGATAAAGTTCTCTGTCACAGAGTCGTCTATGAGTGCATTGAAATGTTCGAAAATGACCATACTAGTGTGATGGATGCAGAGCACTGCAGATGTCCAGTTAAAGCCGCGACCATGAGGAATGAAGAACAACAACACCATGTATTTATATAGCACATTTTCATACAAATGATGTAGCTCATGATGTGCTTTACATGATGAAGAAAGTGAAAAAAAGACAATAAATAAGAAAATAGAATTAGGGAACACTAATTTACATCGAATAAAAGTAAGGTCTGATGGCCAGGGAGGACAGAAAAAAAAAAAAAAACTCCAGATGGCTGGAGAAAAAAATAAAATCTGCAGGGGTTCCGAGGCCACAAGACCGCCCAGCCCCCTCTAGGCAAAGAAAGATGATGATATGAAAGCAGCAGTGCATTAGTGGCTACAGGCGCAACCAAAATCATTTTTTGCTGATGGCATTATATATGAGGGACGTTAAAAAAGTGAATGTCAAAAACAGATTACATTACTTTTCCACATAGTCACCTTCCTTTGCGATGCAATTTGCACAACGTCGTACCAACTTTTTAATGCCCAATTACTACTCCTTCTGTGTTCACCGTTTCCAACGAAAATATAAAAGTGTAGTAACTTTTTGAACATCCCTCGTATATGTCAGCTAAGAAGGACTAGTAAGGTAGGACAGAAGAACAAAACAACAGCTTGTTGACAAAATTAACTGGAGTACTTCATGGTCATTATCTAATCTTTTGCTGCTTCATATTTATCCTTAAGACTTTTGGATGAAAGGGAGAAATATTACTGTTATGCTAAAAGTGTATTAATGGTAATCATTTCAGCTTTCAAATTATTTAATTATTTATTAATCCATCTATTAAGATATTTCAAAAAGTTAACCCTGCACACACTGTATAACCAGTAATTTTAGTGAATTTGGTTGCTTACTGTAATGGGCAGTTTAAATACCCTTAAATTAAGACAGTGGCCTGCTTCTACATGCTAAATCCATTTGATTGCATGGCAGACTAGAGTGAAAAGCCAATCTCAAACATTTCATTCTGTTTTAAAGTCTTAGCTGTGTACCGACCCATTAGAACATTAATTAGAACATCTGAAAAGCAACCACAGACGCCCACTAGACAATCCCATTGAGAATAAAATGAGTATTGACTTAGGTAAAAGACTAACAAATTCAAATGGCACTTGGAATTTGAAAGCAGCTCCACACCATTTACATATGACTGCTAGCAGCTGGTTGGATTTTTTTGTGAGCAGCATGTAGTGTTTACCTTGTGTCCACTTTTTACACAACTGCCTCCATTTCTAGCCAGCCTCCGATAAGACTTCTGATGTAAAATATTTACTCAAAACAAAAGCCGCAACTCAACTGAACCTTCAAAAGGCTTTCTTGTTCTACACTAGTTACCTAAAGCACAGCAGCTTTGAACAACAGCGGTCAGACTGCCTGTCCAATATATCTTTATGTACACCTGACAGAAACCTCAGATATTTTGACATTTTACTTTTGACTGCATCTGCTGTCATGTGCTACATGTAATGCCTTGAAGGGAAAAGGCAGAGAGATTTTAAGTAGTGATCAGGAGATGAAACGTAGTCAAGAAACTGAGCAAAGCTCATAACTAAAAGTCAGTCTTATCTTTTGCTAAAGCCTAAATCGGAAATCAAAATGTATATAAAGAACATAAAGTGTGAAGGCTGAAAACAGAGTCAAAAGATGATATAGCAAAGCATGCAGCACATATAAAGTAATTCTATCCAATCTCAGATGACCAAGGTGGGCACAGTGGTGACATTACTGTATATACCGTCACACAATTGACAATGCTCAAAAGAAAACAAGAAGTTCGACAAACAAGAGGAGATCATTCAGTCCGCTAGATTAGCTGTCTCAAAATGTCATCCAGGTATCTCATCTCAGCAGCGAGGGGCACAAATTCCACAAACTGGTGAGACTCTTACATGACAGACTATAGCATCAAAAAAAGACATGAGAATTAGCAAACAGCTTTGAGTAGGTTTCAGGTAAAATGTTAAACTGCAGAGACAAAGCCCTTATGGCAAAAATCCATCCATCCATTTTCTAACCCGCTGAATCCAAATACAGGGTCACGGGGGTCCGCTGGAGCCAATCCAAGGCACAAGGCAGGAACCAATCCAGGGCAAGGTGCCAACCCACCGCAGGACACACACAAACGGGCCAATTTAGAATCGCCAATCCACCTAACCTGCATGTCTTTAAAAAAAAAAAAGGGAAAAGGAAAAAAAAAAAAAAAAAAATTTTTTCCAACCCCCAAAAAAGGGGGAAAAGGGGAAATTTTTAAAACCCCAAAAAAATTAAAAAAAAAAATTTAAAAGGGGGGGGAAATCATTCAGCCCCAAAAAGGGAAAAAAGGGGGGGCCCCGGGGGGGGGGGAAAAAAAAAGGGGCCCCCCCCCAAAAAAAAAAAGAAAAAAACCGGGGGGGGGGGAAAAAATTTAAAAGGGGAAAAACCCTTTTAAAAAAAAACCCCCCTTTTTTTTTAAAAAAAAACGGGGCCCCCGGGGCCCCAAAAAAAAGGGGAAAAAAGGGGGGGGCCCAAACCCCCAAGGACACACCCCAAAAAAAACCCCCCCCCCCCTTTTTTGGGGGAAAAGGGGGGGGGGGGAAAAAACCCGAAAAGGGGGAAAAAAAAACCCCCGGGGGGGGGAAAAAAATTTTTTGGGGCCCCAACCACCCCCCCCCGGAAAAATTTAAAATTTTTTTTGTCCCTGTGATTTATTGATTGTCATAGCAAATGCTATTCTCATAGTAAACTGTAAACATTTTAATACGAATGGCATATCACGATTTCCTTTGGTGTGTAATGTTATTCACGGAATATATTGTAGCGACCCGGCAGTCAGCACTGCCGGAGTGATGCATTGTGGGAAGGTTGTACGTTCACTGTTTTTATACTGTTTTCCTGTTGTATTTATTAATGTTTTAACTTGTAAATAATTGTTGTGTTTGTATTCAATTAGTTGGGTGGGTTTGGGTCATCGCCGTCCGGGGTTATTTATTTTGTAAAAAAGTACCGTTTATGTGTAATGTGTCTTCGTGCATGACCTTGACCATGGTAGTGCAGTAATGTCGAGCTTTGTTTACTGGCTATCTGTGAATAAAGAGATACAACAGGACAGAGCTGTTATTCATTGCGAAGATTTTATCTGAGCAATTGATGCCGAGACACTCGGAGTCGTGCGGTGTATGGGACACAAGTGCTCGTTACTTAAGAAGCTGGGTACAGCTGCGTGCTGCCGAGACACTCGTAGTCGTGCGGTGTATGGGACACGAGTGCTCGTTACTTAGCTCGTGCCTAACGCTGGCAACCTGCTAGCCGACAGCTTGGAAGAGGTGCACGGCAGAGATCGGCTCGCAAAACTTCAAGACTCGACCGCAGGTCGCTACATTGGTGTCAGAAGTGGGAGACCAGGCTGTTTAGAAGACGCCGTCATGGAACAGAGTCTTGAAGAATTGGAGCGTGCCATCTTGGAGAACAGCATTACGATAGAGCGCCTGATCAGCGGAGCTGTGCGGAGAAAAGCGGCAGACCGGCCTGATGGTACCAGTATTCCCCGGACAGTGTTGCAATCTTCTGAGCACGGCCAGAGGAGGCCGTCGGCCGCAGCGATACCCCAGGTTACCAGTCGGACGATCCGTTGCTCACAGTCGCCTGCTAAGCTACCGCGATACAGCGGATTGACTCCTTTAGAACCCTACCTCGCACAAGTGGATCTGGCCGCGATACACAATGAGTGGAACTGCAAGGAAGCTGCGACACACTTGGCCCTTGCCTTGGAGGGTCCCGCACTTCAGGTACTCATTGATCTGTCATCGGAAGAGTGTCGTGATCTTCAGGCTCTCACCGCTGCTCTCACCAGTCGCTTTGGGCAAAGAACTTCAGCAGAATGCAGCAGAAACAAGCTGATTAGCCGACGTCGGCATGAAGATGAGAGTATAGGAGCCTTTGCCGCTGACGTCCAGGGTATTGACACGAAAAGGTTACCCTACTTTCTCGACAGCAGTGAGGGAAGAACTCGGACTTCATGCTTTCCTGCGAGGCCTCACACCAGAACGTCTTCACCAGCATGTCTGTCTATCGTCACCCCGAGATTTGAGCGAGGCAATAAAAGAGGCTGAGCGGGTCGAAGACATACTACAGGCGGAGTCACCGACAAAACGAACACCACGACCGAGTCGACTAACAAGAGCCGTTGAACAAAGGGCGGAAGGGGACCTGTCTGAGGTAGTGGAGGTCAGCCGAGCCCAATCAACATCCACCCCCCGACAGAGACAACGAGTGGACTGCTGTTTTCGGCGCGAGAGCCAGGGCACTTTGCCAGGGATTGCCCTGCCCCAAGTCCGTTACCTCATACAGCATCACCGCAGGGAAACGACATCGGGGTGAGGCCGTGAGGGGGCCCTCGCTCCGTTTTTCAGCACCCCTCAACAAAGACTGCTTCAAAGTTGGGCGCTGTGGATTTTCCACCGGACTATATCTGGACTGCACTATTGATGGATGGCCATGCAGTGCCTTAGTGGACACGGGGTCCACTATTTGTTTGCTGAGAAAAGGAGTGTTGCCAGAAACAGCTAGTCTTCTTCCCGAGGGCTGGACCCCCACAAATAGCGAGCTACGCACGGTTACGGGTGAACGGACAGTGATGCCCGGCAGGAAACTGTTGTCTGTGATGGTGGGGACGAGCCAGACCAACCACGAATTCTGGCTTGCAGACATTAAAGATCCGTGCATCATCGGGTTGGACTTGTTGGCCCACTGGGGGGCATGTGTTGATGTCTCTAGGGCCGTCCTCTGCCTAGGTAATGAGACTGGGCCGCTGCAATCGGGCTGGAACCGTCCTAGAAGGGCTGCTGGCTTGGATGTGCCTGAATACCACGGTTCACCGGCTCCCGACCGTTGCTCAGGAGATGCAGAGACTCAAGGGGATCCTCAGGAGAATGCTGCAGCTCAGACCAGTGCTTCCCAACGGACTTCCTCAAGCGACCACCCATCAGCTGAGACAGTTGCCGCTGTGGAGGAATTGGGCCGCCGAAGTGGGGAACATCTGAACGCGACACAGCAGGAGCAACTTCAACAACTTTTGAGTGACTACGTGGACATTTTTGCGGCTCGGGAGGAGGACTGTACCAGGACAAATTTAGTAAAACACCACATAGACACTGGCCATGCCGCTCCCATTCGTTTGCGCCCCCACCGATTGCCTCTTGCGAAGCGTCAAGCTGCCGAGGAAATGATTCGTGAGATGGCAGCCAACGATGTTATTGAGCCCTCGGACAGCCCCTGGGCTGCACCAATGGTTATGGTACGTAAGAAAACGGGGGGTTGGCGCCCCTGTGTGGACTTTCGGAGGTTAAACGAAGTCACTAGAAAAGACTCATACCCACTGCCACGCATCGATGATGCCTTGGATTATGTGGCTGGATCCTGCTGGTTCAGCAGCTTGGACTTGCGCAGTGGGTATTGGCAAGTGGAACTGTCACCAGAGGACCGACATAAAACCGCATTCACCATAGGGCAAGGGTTGTGGCAATTCAAGGTGATGCCGTTTGGGCTGTGTAATGCACCAGCCACTTTTGAAAGACTGATGGAGCGGGTCCTGAAAGACATTCCCCGAACCCGGTGTGTGGTCTATCTGGACGATTTGTTAATCCATGCCAGAGACTTTGATCAGGCTATCCACAACTTACGGGAAGTCTTGACAGCTATTCGTAGAGCCGGGTTGCGGTTGAACCCCGCAAAATGTAACCTCCTCTCCAGACAGACTCAGTTTCTGGGACATGTGGTTAGCGAGAGTGGAGTGGCTACCGACCCAACAAAGGTGACGCCGTGAGCAACTGGCCCCCACCAGCCAACATTACCGAGCTGCGGAGCTTTCTGGGCTTAGCCTCATACTACCGGAGATTCGTGAGAAACTTTGCCACTATTGCTAGCCCCTTGCACCGGCTGACGAGTAAGGGCCAACAGTTCGGGTGGACAGAGGACTGCGCCGCTGCCTTTCAACAATTAAAAACTGCTCTTACCAGTGCACCGATCCTGGCTTACCCCGACCCCAACCAACCCTTTATTTTGGACACGGACGCCAGTAATGTGGGGGTTGGCGCAGTACTCTCCCAGAAGGGGGAGACCGGAGAAAGAGTGGTGGCCTACTATAGCTGCAGCCTCAGTCGGCCGGAGAGAAACTACTGCGTTACCGGCGGAACTACTGGCAGTGATCTTGGCAGTGCGACACTTCAAGCCTTACCTTTTGGGCACGAAGTTTACGATTCGAACTGACCATGCTAGCCTTACATGGCTGTTAAACTTTCGGCAACCTGAGGGCCAGGTAGCAAGGTGGATAGAAATACTGCAGGAGTTTGATTTTGAGGTGCAACACCGACCAGGACGGCAGCATGCAAATGCTGATGCCCTCTCCAGGCGACCATGCCCTCAATGACTGTCGATATTGCAGCCGGCAAGAAGAAAGGGTATGGGACCCTCGTCAGCAGCAGCCGGGCTAGAGGACACTGATGGGGCAGGGGAACCATTCACCATCGACCAGATACGGCAACTACAAGCAGACGACCAAGTGCTGGAGAAGGTCAGGGGTTGGCTGGAGACACAGGAATGCCCCGATTGGCAAACCGTATCTTCCCAGGGGCCGGAACTTAAGTTGTTACATTCGCAGTGGGGCAGCCTGGAGTTACACGATGGTGTAATTTACAGAAGATGGCAGGCACCAAGGGGAGGGACTGACCGTCTGCAACTTCTGGTTCCCCAGGCTTTACGTACACGGTCCTCCATTGGGTCCATGGAGCCGCTGGATCTGGGCACTTTGGAAACGCAAAGACAGTGCGTCGGCTGCGGCAGCGATTCTATTGGCCGGGATGTCGACAAGATGCGGAAATGCACGCCCACTGCTGTGACGTTTGTGCGCGCGCAGAAAGGACCAGGCCAACGCTCTCCACGCGCCACTCCAACAATATCTCGTCGGGCTCCCATGGAGAGGATTGGGGTAGATGTGCTGGGTCCTTTCCCTACCACAGAGGCCGGAAATCGTTTCGTTTTAGTGGCGATGGACTACTTTACCAAATGGCCGGAGGCATACGCCATTCCAGATCAAAGTGCCTCCACCGCCGCTCAAAAGTTGCTGGACGAAATGTTCACTCGATTCGGGGTGCCGAATGAACTGCACAGCGACCAGGGGAAGAACTTTGAGAGCCGGTTGTTTAAAGAGGTGTGTCAGCGGCTGGGGTGAAGAAGACCCGACTACCCCTTCACCCTCAAAGCGATGGACTGGTTGAACGGTTTAACCGCACCTGGCCGCCCAACTTGCGATCCTCACTAGTCAACACCAGAGACTGGGATCAACATTTGCCTCTGGTCTTGTGGGTCTTTTGCCCACAGAGTGTCAGCGGCTGGGGTGAAGAAGACCCGACTACCCCTTTCAAAGCGATGGACTGGTTGAACGGTTTAACCGCACCTGGCCGCCTAACTTGCGTCAACACCAGAGAGTGGGATCAACATTTGCCTCTGGTCTTGTGGGCGTATAGGACGGCTGTTCAGGAATCGAGTTGCACACCGGCGGGCTGATGTTCGAAGGGAGATGCGACGCCGGTGGACTTGGTGTTTGGCTCGCCCCTGAGCCTGAGCTTGCTGGCGGTCACGAGACGGATTATTTTCGACGACTAAAAGAGCAGCTGAACACCGTGCATCAACTGGCCAGGGAGGCACTAGCGGAGCTGGAGCCCGCCAGAAACGGGCATATGACAATCGGGCTCATGGCCCAACTTTCAAACAAGGGGACAAAGTGTGGGTCTTTTGCCCACAAAGGAAACGGGGGTTGTCCCCAAAACTGACACACCATTGGCAGGGACCGGGAGAAATTCTGGACATAATTTCAGAAGTTGTTTTTCGAGTCCGAATGCCTGGAGGGGCAGACGGGTGGTGCTACATAAAGATCGCTTAGCACCATACCACCCATTGGCCCCAGCACCAGAAGGAATTGGAACTCAAAGTGGCTCTCCAACCTCCACACTCGGTGTCGAGACAGACATTGAAAGTCTCCGGACTGCACCTGACACGAGTAGTGGCGAGTCAAACCGCCAAAGCGTGTTCGCCGACCGGGATATTTAACAGACTTTGAATGTAGCGATTAGGGTTGTGAGGACACTAAACCCTCTTGGGAGGGGCTTGCGACCGCAGTCAGCGCGGAGTGATGCATTGTGGGAAGGTTGTACGTTCACTGTTTTTTTATACTGTTTTCCTGTTGTATTTATTAATGTTTTAACTTGTAAATAATTGTTGTGTTTGTATTCAATTAGTTGGGTTTGGGTCGCCGTCCGGGTTATTTATTTTGTAAAAGTACCGTTTATGTGTAATGTGTCTTCGTGCATGACCTTGACCATGGTAGTGCAGTAATGTCGAGCTTTGTTTACTGGCTATCTGTGAATAAAGAGATACAACAGGACAGAGCTGTTATTCATTGCTAAGATTTTATCTGAGCAATTGATGCCGAGACACTCGGAGTCGTGCGGTGTATGGGACACGAGTGCTCGTTACTTAAGAAGCTGGGTACAGCTGCGTGCTGCCGAGACACTCGTAGTCGTGCGGTGTATGGGACACGAGTGCTCGTTACTTAGAGAGCCGGGTGCAGCTGCGTGCCTAACGCTGGCAACCTGCTAGCCGACAGCTTGGAAGAGGTGCACGGCAGAGATCGGCTCGCAAAACTTCAAGACTCGACCGCAGGTCGCTACAATATACATTGCCTTTCTTTTTGCCTTTCTTTTCTATCTTTTTTTAACTGTAGCGACTGACATGATAAAGTGTCACAAAAGTTTTACTTGAACAATCGCTGACTTCGTAACCCCAAACACAACTTTCTAGCACCCTGTCCAGTCCCTCATCCTCCGTGTTTACGCCCGCTTGCGCATCAATCAATACCCGCTATCAGTCTTCCGTGCTGTACTCCGCCCTCTCTCAATCAGACCGAACAGTCACTTAAAACAAAAACGCCTCAACCTGGCTGGGACGCTACAATACTTTAGAATTTGACTGGTTTCCTAATCTATCTGCCTTTTTTCTCTTCATCGCCTTTGGGTGTCTATTCTCCGTATTGTCCTGATATGCTTTATATGTGTTGAGAGCACAGGATGTGTTTACACTACGTGCTTTCACACGACTGACTCTTTTGATGCATGTGCTCTTGTGTGATATCTGTTGTAAGTAGGGAGTGGCTTGCAAGAATCTCATGTTCCATGTCCCTGTGAGATAGCCTTGGGACAAAGTCTTGGCACCAAGCCTTATGTTTATGGTCCCAGTGAGACGCTCCGTGGCAAGTGTCTTTTGTCTCGTGGGTCTTTTTAATGTTTTCTGAGAGAAGATCACGTATCATAGCCTTGATTTTGCATTCCAGGATTTCTTTTTATAATAGAGAGATGTTGTCTTACAAATATTAAATCGTAAATTGTTGCTGTTTTTTTTTTGTTCTTTCTGCCGTTTATCTCTTGAATAATGTGTTGTATTATACAATTCTGCATAATGATAAGATACATTACGTATTCGTTTTCTGTGTTTGTTTCCCTGTCCCCTTTATGTGGAGCCTTAGTAGGCAGGGTCACCTAATGTTGCGGTTGGGGTGCTGTCATCAGCGTTATTTAAGTGATTAGTATCTCTTCTTCAGCACAGAGATTTTCATGTGTTCTTTAGAGTAATGACTTTTTACATTTGTAGTCTGGATTTCTGAATTTTTTTAACACCTACCTTCTTTTTAAGGTACTGTATTTTCACTTTCATTTTGTTTTTGTTTGCTTCCAGGTTTTTATTTTCCCTTCTTGTTTATTCCTGCCTTTGCTTTCTTTGCTTTAATTTTTCCGTTGGTAATAAATCTTTAAATATCAAAAGTACTTTGTTTTTGAGGGCCTGAGGTTCTGTGATGTTCCCTCTTCTCCTTTTTGTGAATCTATTTTGATTTTAAAGTCTTTGTCCCATATTTTGGACACACGTAGGCCATAAGCCTACAAGTTGATTTATGAGCTAGGCTGTGGCAAGGGTTACACTTTTGTGCTGAACTTTGGGTCTGGCTTTACTTTTTAGGGACTGCACCCCTTCTGAGTAGGCAGATTAGAACAAATGTAAGATAAAGGTTTATGAATTGAGCAGTTGATTTTAACTGGTCTAAACTTGTGTGCAGTTTGATTTAATGAAAATATTTTACAAAATGTCTCTGATTGGTTATTTGTTCATGCCTTTTGCATTGTACATGAGAATGATGGCCTCTGTGAGATGCAAATGACACAGATGAGAACCAAAGAAAAGTTGGGGTGCCAATTAGACCACCCTGTTTATAAGTTCTAAACAGTGAACAAAAATGAGCATGTGGTGATGCAACAGAAATAAGGTGTAACAAATGCCTTTTTAGCCTCTGTGGCTTCTTAATGCTATCAGCTTTAATGAGCAGGTCTGGATCAGGGAGCTCATTCATTCATAACTGCGTTTTCAGGAGCTCTCAAATTGATTGGTCATACCGACCAAAAGAGGCGTGGTTTAGTTGACTGGGGGTGTGGCTGAGATGCCCTCACTGGGCTGCTTCTTGGAGCTACCATGGAGAAAACAGATGGCATTGTTAGTTCTCTTGCCCTAGCAGAGTATTGCCTAGCTTGTCTGAGCCTGGAAGGTGATCCTCAGGCACCCACCCTGTAAACCTAAAATTCAGTCCCAGTTCTTTTCTCCATAGTTATAGGGCTTTCAGGGGATATAAAGGACTTTTATGTCTCAGGTGAATGTTGCAGATTTTGTTTGACTTTTAATACTTTCATCTTATATTTGGTAATCTCATCAGCACTCTGAGCAATCCACTATTATAAAGAACACTGTATTACAATAAATTGCTGTTGTATTAAGTGATAGCCCTGAATGAGGCACCAGTCCATCTTAGTGCAGACTCGCACAGAGTATCACATTTAAATTAACATGCTGGTCTGTAGGGTGTGGAAGAAAGAATGAAACATCTGAAGAAAAATCATAAGCAGACATGAGGAGAACATATAACACAGGAACTCACATCCTGTACTATAATTTTTTATATCATATTAAATCCACGACCCAGCAAATTCAAGATGCCATAAGGGTATAAAAGGGACCATCTAACTTTTAGGTAAGTGTTCTTATTAAAGCAGTCATTCAGCTTATAACCTCAACAGTGAGGCCATAAGATAGATAGATAGATAGATAGATACTTTATTAATCGCAAGGGGAAATTCAAATAATCCAGTAGCAGTATACTGTTACACATAAGTGGTCCATCAGGACATGGTCATTCCTTACACTAACCTTCTTGCATGACTAAATGCTTTACTGTATTTAGTACATTTCCTACATAATTTTCAATTGAATTCACTTTCTTCTCCAAATGTTATGAGTGCTTGTACATTAATACACTAAATACAGTAAACCATACAACATGTATAAGCAGAATCAATGCAAATTTAATTAAAAGCAGGATTGCCAGATAGATATTTTTTTATTTATTTGTTCACAGAGAGAAATTTGGCTTTTTACAGAAGCTCTTTAAATAAATAAATACATACATACATACATACATACATACATACATATGCAAACACAGTTTAGTCTGATCTAGGAAGAAAAAGAAAAAAGAAAAAAACTACTGACTTGGCAGTCCCAGTCCAGTGAGGTATATTGCTGTTGTTATAAAGGAGCCCCAATAGTGTTTCTTGAGAGACTTCTATTGAGTAATTCGCTTATTCAAAGTCCTCAGTGTTAGTGTGTCACAGAGAGGATGTGCAGCATTGTTCATAATGGCACTCAGCTTTGTTTTACTTCTCTCCTTTGCTACAAACTCCAGGTGGTCCAGAGTGTGTTGCATAACTGAATTTGCACTTTTAATTAGCTTGTTGATTTTGTGGGCCTCTCTTGAAGTGATGTTACCAGTTTAGCACATCACAGAATAGAAAATTTCACTGAACATCACAGAATTGTAGAAGATGTGAAGGATGTCACTACCCACCAAAAAGGAATGCAGTCTCCTAAGGAAAATGAGCCTGCTCTGTCCTTTCTTGTTTAGTTCCTCTGTGTTCCAAGACCAGTCCAACCTGTCATTAATGTGGACCCCCAAGTAATTGTAGGAGTGCAGAACCTCAGCACCCATTCCCTTGATAATGACCAAGCATAGAAGCTTTTTGGTGCAGCAAAACTCAATAAGCAGTTCCTTGGTTTTGCTGTTGTTAAGATGCAGACAATTCTTTTTGCACCAAGAAACAAAGTTCTCCACCTGACTCCTATACTCTGTCTCATCCCCTTTATCAATACACCCCATAAGTGCAGAATCATCTGGTTTTGCAGTGAAGAGAAATGTAGACAGACTGTTCCTTGTGGTGCTCCCATGTTGTTCACATCCATATCAGAGACATAGTCCTTGAGTCTCACAAACTGCAAGAAATGAAATCAACCTGGAAATGGAATCAGGAGATGTTTCACAATATAAATCACAAGTCAAAAGTTGTAACCAGCAACCACCAAGACAGAATCAGGTAAACCAATCTCAGGACATGTAGCAAAAATCACACTTGAGGAATTCCTAAACCAATAATACCCCAAATTACCAAAGTTCTGCAGCTTTAGTTTGCTTCATTTGATTTGCTGGCACGATGGAATGATTCCACAGACTAAATATATTCATTTTTAATAGACTTTCTAAAAACTTAAAGTAACACAGTTAAAAAAAATAGAGAAAAAATTGATATAGCAAACAAAAGAAAAGTTCTTGTTCAAGAAAAGTTCTGCTTAAAGCTTATACATCTTGTTTCATTCTTTAAGTTTGCTCATACAGTTGAACAGTTTCTAAACGGTCATAAAACTGTACAATATGTCTACCCCAGTTACAAACTGCAAATGGGTCTTTCAGTCCATGCTCGCAATGGGACTATTCCAAACTGACTAAATTAACAAACTGTATTACAGATATAGCTAAGAAGGTTCTATCTCATATTAACTTACGGGGGGGTGAAAGGCTATACCATAATCTATAGCAATGAGAGAAATTTGTATTCGATTCAAATTAAGCAAACACTAGTTTGAGTTTAACTTAAAGCATTAATATTCTAAGATTGGCACTTAGAAAAAAAATAAAAGAACACATAACTAGAACCCAATTGTTAAGTTTTAAATTGTAGTCAATGAATGAGGTAAATTCAAAAGTCAAAATACAATAACAGAACAAATGCCAAGAGGCATGCACTGTTTGATTTTTTAAAAGTCATGGTCAAGAGACTACTAAAACTGTATGATAGAATCACCAGTTGTATATATGCCCAAATTATGCAAGCACAGTCGTATTGACATGCCATGACAAGTGTAACACTAGGGGTCACTGTTGCCCCTTTCAACCCAACAGACAGGCACATTGAACACAGGGTAAAATTGTCAAGAAGGTATTTAATTCTTTTTCTTCTTGTTGTAGTGCCCAAAAGCACCTCCGCCACCATAAACAGACAAGTAACAACAATAGTAACAACAATTACAATAAAGCACACAAATCTCTCCTGTACTCTTCCCAGCAAGCTCTGTCCTACAACCTCCCAACTCCGGCTCACTTGCTGGGTCTTCAGCTGTTCTTTATATAGTCCTTGACCTGGAAGTGCTTCTCATCTTCTGTTCATGTGACTTGCCAGCAATTCCAGGTCAGATGGAGAACTTGCTTCCTTCTTCAGCCCAGAAATACTTCAGGGCATCCGTCCCCATCACTCGATAGTACTTCTGGGCTGTGGACAAGATACGAGTCCTGGCAGCACCCACGGTATCCAGCAGGGATGAGAAGTCGAACTCCAAATCCCATGGTGCCCTGCAGGAATCCGGGGCATCGCTATGCTGCAGGGAACTTGCCATCTGGCATCTTGGGGGAGGCAGTGTCCCACAGTAGCTGCCTTCCCCCATCCTTTTCTTCGCAGGGCTGTGTATAAACACTACAGAGCCCATAAGGCCCTACTGGACCTCGGGGCATGATCCTGCTGTCGGGAGAGCTCCTCTGGTTGGCTTGGGGGTGCGGACCGGCCTGGGAAGCCGGCAGTCCTCCACAGTGTGCTAGCCATCCCCCGTGGCTTCGCCCTCATATCAGTGAAACAGGACAGTGAGGAGGGCCCTGCCCAGTTCTCTACTCCTGATGTCACTCTTCCCCCTCCTCTCGGCTCTCAGCCTCTGTCTCAGAGTAGTGTGAATATATTGTTCCTACAAGCAAACTATGATTCTTGGCACAATGAGAGAAATCACAAAATCAACCGGAATGTTCAAGCAAATTATAGAAAAAAAAGATCTAAATCCGTTAAATAGTTCTCTTGTTCGCTAACTAAGCAGAGTTAAGGTTACGCCCCAATGTAGACTCATGAGTGAGGAAGGACCCGCCCCAACTCCCCCCCCACAGCCCAATGAGTCTCTCTCACATTCACGCTAATAAATCAGTACCGCAAGCAAACTATGATACTTAGCACGATGGGAAAGTTGCGAAATCAATGGAATGTTCAAGCAAATTATAGAAAAAAACCCGATCCAAATCAAATTAAGTAGTTCTCTCGTGAAAAGCGGACAGACATGCAAACGAGTCTAATAAACTATAAGAAATTTCGCACTTGGACCATGAAATTTAAAAAAAAAAAATTTTTTAAAGAAAGCACCTACAGTTGTGCTTGAAAGTCTGTGAACCCTTTAGAATTTTCTAAATTTCTGCATAAATATGACCTAAAACATCATCAGATTTTCACTCAAGTCCTAAAAGTAGACAAAGAGAAACCAGTTAAACAAATAGGACAAAAATAGTAAACTTGGTCATTTATTTATTAAGGAAAATGATTGAATATTACATATTTGTGAGTGGCAAAAGTATGTGAACTTTTGCTTTCAGTATCTGGTGTGACCCCCCTTTGCAGCAATAACTGCAACTAAACGTTTCCGATAACTTTTGATCATTCCTGCACACTGGCTTTTAGCCCATTCCTCCGTACAGAACAGCTTCAAGTCTGATATGTTGATGTTTTTCCTCACATTAACTGCTCGCTTCAGGTCCTTCCAAAACATTTCGATTGAAATAATCTCAGGACTTTGACTTGGCAATTCCAAAACATTAACTTTATTCTTCTTTAACCATTCTTTGGTAGAACGACTTGTGTGCTTAGGGTCGTTGTCTTGCTGCATGACCCACCTTCTCTTGAGATTCAGTTCATGGACAGATGTCCTGACATTTTCCTTTAGAATTCTCTGATATAATTCAGACTTCATTGTTCCATCAATGAAGGCAAGCCGTCCTGGCCCAGATGCAGCAAAACAGGACCAAACCATGATACTTCCACCACCATGTTTCACAGATGGGATAAGGTTCTTATGCTGGAATGCAGTGTTTTCCTTTCTCCAAACATTACGCTTTTCATTTAAACCAAAAAGTTCTATTTTGGTCTCATCCTTCCACAAAACTTTCTTCTAATAGCCTTCTGGTTTGTCCACGTGATCTTTAGCAAACTGCAGACGAGCAGCAATTTTTTTTTGGAGAGCAGTGGCTTTCTCGTTGCATCCCTGCCATGCACACCATTGTTGTTCAGTGTTCTCCTGATGGTGGACTCATGAACATGAACATTAGCCAATGTGAGAGTTGCTTAGAAGTTACCCTGGGGTCCTCTGTGACCTCGCCGACTATTACACTCCTTGCTCTTGGAGTGATCTTTGTTGGTCGACCACTCCTGGAGAGGGTAACAATGGTCTTGAATTTCCTCCACCTGTACACAAGCTGTCTGACTGTGGATTGGTGGAGTCCAAACTCTTTAGAGATGGTTTTGTAACCTTTTCCAGCCTGATGAGCATCAATAACTCTTTTTCTGAGGTCCTCAGAAATCTCCTTTGTTCGTGCCATGATACACTTCCACAAACATGTGGTGTGAAGAGCAGACTTTGATAGATCCCTGTTCTTTAAATAACACAGGGTGCCCACTCACACCTGATTGTCATCCCCATGATTGAAAACACCTGACTTGAATTTCATCTTCAAACTAACTGATCATCCATGAGGTTCACATACTTTTGAAACTCACCAATATGTAATATTCGATCATTTTCCTCAATAAATAAATGACCAAGTATAATATTTTTGTCTCATTTGTTCAACTGGTTTCTCTTTATCTATCTTAGGACTTGAGTGAAAATCTGATGATGTTTTAGGTCATATTAATGCAGACATATAGAAAATTCTAAAGGGTTCACAAACTTTCAAGCACAACAGCCAAGGGTAAACCTATATTCCAAATTTCAAGTCCCAAGTCAAGGTTTGGGAGATTTTGTGATGAGTGAGTCAGTGGTATTTGGATTTTATATATGTAGATTGCTTTATGATATTTAGACAATGTGATAATTGTACAATGTCCAGACCCTATACATCATATATAATACCTGCTCTCTGTTAATTTGGCCTCAATGTTCTCCGCCCATGTGCCATGTCTACTGTTATTATTGTTGTGACACTCACTGCTGTGGCTGCCCAGTAACATTTTAAAAAAATCTAATGGCAAACCCAGGAATTCGGCTTGTGAGACAGCTCACACTCCAAGACAGCGGAGTAAAATTTCTGAAGGGACAGAGACTCTTCTGATCATACAACAGCCCAATTGTAAGATGCAATCTGGCTTTGCAGCCCCTCTCATACTGCACATGAAACCATTCCTGATGGAGTAGAAATTGATCCTAACTCAGAAAATCAGAAAAATTGGGCTTACAATTGTGTCAAATCAAACAGTGTATGCTCGTCTTAAGATGAAGTGTCCCAGCGCACATTCGGCTTCAATATAGTCGCGCTAATGACCGCATATATTCTGGCTTCCAGCAAAGGATAAATTAAATTGATTTTTAACATTGTTAAAAATCTGTTGAAACACAAAATAACTGTGCCCAGTGCATACCTTGGTTTTCAAAACTTTCAAAAACAGTCAGGAGAAAATTAGAAGACTAATGAACAGGCAGGAAAATGTTTAATTGCAAGTCAGATCATGATAGATGCAGGTTTTCTTTCTAGGCACCTTCTTAATTAGTATCCAATTACTGCTGCTAATAGAACAGACTTCCTTTGCTTTTATTTTAAGTGGCTTCTTAAGATTCAGAACCCTAACAGTTTCTTTTTTTCTTAACAAGCAGCTAAATGATACTGAAATGAAAGTCAGCCAGCAGATGACCCGCTATCTCATAGGTCTCCAAATCAGGTCCTGGAGAGCCTCTGTATTTGCTTCAAATATTCTTTTTGAATTATAAGATAATTCATGTTAAAAAAACACACAATCACGCACACGCAATTCTTTGACTTGTTAGTATTCTCATGCTCCCACACAAGAAATTTATAAAGTTGTTGACTTTCCTTTTATTTGAGAGCACCTTCAAAATATTTTATGCATCCGAGGAGACGATATTTCTTAGACTTTATATACAGATATGTGTTAATGGGATCGGGTTAGCTGGTCATCATTTGATTTGCTTTCCATCTCATTATTGTTTGTGTGCTGATTAAGGATAAAATAAATAATAACAATAATAATCTTTTATTTTAATTTTATTATTAATTATTATTATAAAATAAATAAGTGAGAACTGTGAACCTCAGAAAGCAATTAAGATAAACTTAAGGCAAAACAAGTTCTGCTCCATTAGCAGTGATAACTGGTTACCAATTAAGATAGTGACTGAAATAAAAACTGGCAACCAGTGATGCCCCCCAGAATCTGAATTTGACAACCCCGGTTTAAAGGATTCTGACATTTAAACTGGTAAAACTGGAAGATTTACACTTACAGTATATTTACATTTATTAACTTAGCAGACGCTTTTATACAAAGGAAGTCAATATAATCGGGTATCATCAGTCAAGGGGTTGTTTCTGAACAAGGGTAGTAGGATAGGTTACAAAAGTTCCTCACCACAAGTGAAGAGCTATATATATAAAATAAAAAAAGACAGATTGTAAAACCTGCACAAGAAACAAGACTAAGTCTTTCAGATCTAATATCTCTCCTGACACATTTCACTGCTCTTGATGATAGACAAAAAGATTTTTATGTATGTGTTCTGTCACAAGAATTCAAAGACAAGCAGAGGAATTGAAACTTGTTGTGAATCTTAAAGAGTTCATAAGCACAAGATTCAAAAAATGTCCACTAGAGGGAGTAACCTAGCTAGCAACAAGAGCAAACACAAAATCTTTATAAATAAAAAGATTTATTCTTCACAACAATGCTCTGTAATAACAAGAAGTTCCACAAAGCACAAAAGACATAAAGGAATTACCTGAAACAGCAAAAGCAAACAAAGTCCCAATTTGAAATCCAAGTACTGTAGTGGTCAAAAAGCCAGTCAGTCAGTCATTTTCCAACCCACTATATCCTAACACAGGGTCACAGGGGTCTGCTGGAGCCAATCCCAGCCAACACAGGGCGCAAGGCAGGAACAAATCCCTGGGCAGGGCACCAGCCAAACGCAGCAAGATTAAACAAAACAAAAGACATCAAACAAGAATCTGAACCTCAGCCAGGGGAGGAACACAGTCTGAAATAAAGCAAAACTCATTCTGAAGCCCGACTCTGACATCATGTGACCGTCTTTCGCACAAACACACACATGCACTAGTCCTCTGTTCATCACACCCCTTCTGTGTTATTCTTTCATCTCTGTAATGTAGCAGCAAAATTTACTTCATTCTTACCAAATGAAGGTTCAACTGTAGATATCCTCAATGTAGAAAGTCTCAGTAGTTATTATATAATTACATAATAACAATGATAGAAACTGTATTCACCATTTTAGCTTTTTATTTTTAACAGAAGTGCACATGCTTTTTGAAAGGTATAATTGTTTATATCACAGACCTCTTTACTTGCCCAGTCCTTCATTAAAACACACAGACATCGACCACAAAAAACGATCAAGACAATCAAGCATTCCAGAAAATAAACTGATCAAAAAATTAAAGGCTCACTTTGAAAACATATCAGATCTCAATGGGAAAAAAATCATGCTGGATATCTATACTGATATGGACTGGGTAATGTGTTAGGAATGAAAGGATGCCATTGTTTGATGGAAATGATGAATCCAAAGACACCCCGAAAATCAAAGTGAAAAAATGCACTATAGGCACTATAGTCTATTTTGCCGAAATTTCATTACAGCAACTTTAAATCGTAGTCAGTAGTTTGTACAGCCCACATGTGTTTGTATGTATGCCTGATATCGTTGGGGGGACATGCTCCTAATGAGACGACGGATGGTGTCCTGGGTAATCTCCTCCCAGATCTGGACCAGGGCATCACTGAGCTCCTGGACAGTCTGAGGTGCAACCTGGCATCTTCGGATGGACCGAAACATAATGTCCCAGAGGTGTTCTATTGGATTTAGGTCAGGCAAGTGTGGGGGCCATTCAATGGTATCAATTCCTTTTTCCTTCTCCAAGAACAGCCTGCACACTCTTTCCACATGAAGCTGGACATTGTTCTGCACCAAGAGGAACCCAGTACCCACTGCACCAGCATAGGGTCTGACAATGGGTTCAAGGATTTCATCCCGATACCTAATGGCAGTCAAGGTGTCATTGTCTAGCCTGTAGAGGTCTGTAAGTCCCTCCATGGATATGTCTCCCCACACCATCACTGACCCACCACATAACCGGTCATGCTGAATGATGTTACAGGCAGCATAACGTTCTCCATGGCTTTTCCAGACTGTTTCACGTCTGTCACATGTGCTTAGGGTGAACGTGCTCTCATCTGTGAAAAGTACAGGGTGCCAGTGGTGGACCTGCCAATTCTGGTATTCTATGGCAAATGCCAATCGAGCTCTGGGCAGTGAGAGCAGAACCCACTAGAGGAGGTCAGGCCCTCAGGCCACCCTCATGAAGTCTGTTTCTGATTGTTTGGTCAGAGACATTCACACCAGTGGCCTGGTGGAGGTCATTTTGTAGAGCTCTGGCAGTGCTAAATCTGTTCCTCTTGGCCCAAAGGAGCAGATACCAGTCCTGCTGATGAGTTAAGGACCTTCTACGGCCCTGTCCAGCTCTCCTAGAGTAACTGCCTGTCTCCTGGAATCTCCTCCATGCCCTTGAGACTGTGCTGGGAGACACAGCAAACCTTCTGGCAATGGCACGTATTGATGTGCCATTCTGGAGAAGTTGGACTACCTGTGCAACCTCTGTAGGGTCCAGGTATCACCTCATGCTACCATTTGTGACACTGACCGTAGCCAAGCAAGCTTAACTCTGCTTAGCTAGCAAACGAGAGAACAATTAAATTCAACTTTGTTTGATATTTAAAATAAAGTGTTACTTAGGTCTTGATGAATTTGAGTCTGGATATTCTCTTAAGTGTATGCCACATTGAAAAGACAGATTGCAATTCATATTGTGGATCATGATTTTGTGTTAAAAGGATTGTGATATGAAATTTTGGAAAAGATCGCCCACCACTAATTTGACTAATCAAGTTTTCAAATGTATGTAGGATTCGTTAACCCTTTGGAGAGCTACTTAGAAAGGGGTTGCAAGCTACCGGTAGCTCGCTAGCAACGTGTTGGTGACCCCTTGCCCTAGACGGATGCTCTCCATTCAGCTAATTCTGTGACCTCTGAAGTCAATGGGCTTCACCAGTGATGATTTAGGACTGTTATATTACAGGGGGATAATATTTTTTGTGTTTTACATTTGTAATTAATTTAAATCACTTGCAAAGATCTGCTTTCACTTTGACAGTAAAGATTTTTTTTCTGTTGTTCAAGGCCAAATTAAAATTAAATTAAATTGATTACAATTAATTAAATTGATTCATTTTAAATAATTGTAATCAATTAATTGCATTGAATCAATTTAATTAATAGTAACCAATTAATTCAATTGATTTCAATTAATTGAATTGATTCAGTTTTGAATAACAATAAAATGTGAAAACCTTTTATAGGCACAGTATATCTCAAACTTTGCTAACGGCCAGTACTTCATTAAAACACCAATCCCAAAAGACAGTCAAACATTACAGAAAGAAAGAGAACAGCTTGACCACAAGCTCAAGGCGGCAGTGGATAAAATAAGAATCTTGGGTGCAAGAGTGAAAACAGGATTAAGAAGAAGTTACTGAGTTCTTAGGTCTTCGGTTATGTCCAGTTGACTTACTTTGGAGAAAAGTTCAAAGGACTTGGCTTGATGATTTCCAACCGGATAGTACATTAGTAATGTAAAATGCAGCAGACAGACGGGAGGGTGTGATAGTCACTGTCCGTTATCATTCTAGGTCAAAATGTTGGCACAAATTAATTTAAGTGATGCGGACATCCCAAAAAACTGCTTGGCCCTCTTTCTATGTTCAGTTTGTGGTCATATAAAAGACTTTGTGTTGAACCTTCAGCTCCATGTTGGTGTAGTCATTTCTTTTTGGATGCTGTTATTTTGAGAATTGCAGGTTGTACACTTTATAGATCATTCTTAATAGAGCATACATATTTGTAGTGCAAGCTTAAAACTAAAATAATTTTATATGTTGGCATAGAGGTAATTCAGTGGACTAGTGTTTAATGCTGCCCCCTTATGGAGCCAATGTCCTCGGATAGAATACTGCTCCCGATAATAGCTTTCACATTCTCCTGGTATCTGCAGAAGGTTCTCTTCCACAAAGACATGCAGGTTAGATTTTGTGATGATATCAGATGGTCCCTATTTGTGTGAGTGGGCAGTGCCTTAGACTGATGTCCTGTCCACTACATTTTCCTGCTTGCACCAGTGTTGTTGGGATAGGCCTACACAGTCCTGAAATGGAGTAGCCATGTTTGAGAAAGTTATGTTATGCACAAGTATGTAAAAGTAATATATACTTTTTGAAGCATAAATAACAGTGCCCGTTTGATTATTAATAATATTTACTTATTTATGTTAGATTTATTTATTTAGTCAGAAACATGAACATGAATCCTAATTTTTTCCATGATTAATCAATTGGAACTGTCAAAAAATATATTTATAGCTGGAGTTCAAATCCATATAACCAAACCTTCGGCTATGCCAATGGTCAGAAATAAATAACATGTATAATAAAGAAGCAAGTTAAGGACATGCAATTTTGAACATTTTTGAAAATTCATTATTTCATATTGAAAATGGTAAGATGTTTTGGAAAGCAAACGGATCTGTTTCAGACAATAACTCACTGAGCACCCGCAACAGTGAGTTACTTCATGAATTTACAATCTGACAAATACAATCAGACACATTTCAGGACATGATGGCATTAAGTCAAAGCAAAAGACAGAAGAAGATTAATATCTGCCATCCATTTCAACAAATGCAAAGAGAACTGTGACACTTTCAGATGATGTTGCCGCTAATACAAGATTTTAAATAAAGCCAAAGTCCTTCTTTATGCAAACAGGTTCTATAAATGGCTAATGTGTTAGGGGGAGATTGATTTTCAAGAATAGCATGTGTCTTGAATGGACTGTTTCACCTTAATAGCTTCAGTGGATGTTTTTCTATTTGAAATTGAAATATGGAATGGCTCTGCGGTCAACACAGCAGCCTCATAGTTTCAGAGACCTGGATTCCATTACTGATCCTTTGAATCAGGCTTCCTCCCACAGTCCAGAAACATGCCTTATAGATTATCTCTCCTGATGCAGATGTGTGGCCTGCAAATGTAGCTTGTGCTGGACCAGCGTCCAGTCCTGGCTTAGCTCAGATATCATGCCTAATGCTGCCAGGACTGACTCCACTTACGCTGTATGTATTGATCATGAAAATATTTCTTTTAAGCATCTGTTATAAAACAGTACACAGCATTGTTTTATTTTTAGGCACTTTGTGTTCAGCTTGAGCACACATAACGGCTTTAGCTGTAAGCCTCATTTTACAACTTTCTTAGAAGTGTTTAAAAATGACACAAGAAAGCACATCAGGCACTCTAAAAGACGTTTCACAGGCTGAAGAACAAAGTTTCTGTGTAGCAAAGCCAAAAAAAACAACTTTTGTACTTAGAAACATCTGGCATTGGCCCAAAAATTACTTTAATTTTAAAGAACCTTCCGACGTATGTTTATTTCACTTGTTCTGAGATACATCCATGTGAAGGGAGTGCCAACCGTCATTTATCTTTGCGTTTTTTCGTTTTACTTGAGGCTCAGGGTGACTCTTTCGTACTCTACTTGTAATAAATATTGCATTGAGTTCAGATTTCCTTTTTAAAAGTAAAAAAGAAAATGATAGAGATGCCTCAAATCAAACACTCCATATTTTCCATCGCACCTTTCTATAGTGAATGTCTTCCAACAGAGTTTTGAAAGTAAAAGATCATAGTGCACACTGCATGTTAACTTCAATGGAAGTTCAAGCAGGGGAAGTGATTTCTTCAAGGTCTAACATAACATTAAGCTACACTACTTGGAAAAATGCCCTTTTTTAATTTATATGGAAGAAAATTGACATTATTTATGTACCATGACCAGTGTGAGGTACTCAGCTATCCATGAAAGGAAGTTATGCCTTAGACAGTCTAGAATCAGAAAAGGAGTTTTGTTTCTTTCATAACAAGTCAGATGAAGTACCATAAGGAAAATAATTGTTCTCTTTTGTTCCGAGAACAGTTGCCATTTTTAAAGATTTAAGTTCTTACTTGGTCTTTTAGGGCTTCCTTTTAAATCCTCCTCAGTGAGTTTAGGCAGTCATTGTTTACACCTTAGCATGGTGGCCTTCTGTTTGTTGCACAGTGTAGACATGAACTGAATAAATCACTTTTGGTTCTTCCTTTTATCAGATGACTTTAGGTCATGTGATTAGAATCGATGTATACTCTGGCGTTCTAATTACTGTCATTTGCCAGTCATTCTATCCCATGGATCTGGTGACCTTACTTGGATGTGTTCTTCTCTTGAGAGAACATTTCAACATCACAAGCCCTCATTCCTTACTCTGAGTTTCACTTGTTCTACCAGCCTTGCTTTAAAAGGAGGAAGAGGAGGAAATAGTGACAATATATACAATACATTCTCAAACCTTATTAATCCAGTCCAGGGTCAGATGGGGGAATAGGACAAATCAACGATAGCATATTTATAAGAAGTAGCTTATGTGTGTTGACATGGCCAGGGACCCAAGATAAAACAGAATGTAGGACTCCATCCTATTTTATTTATTTATTTTCCAAAATTCATTTGTTCTAGTAAAGATTTTCTGGAAAGCTAGTTTTAGGAACCAATCTTGGACATGATGCCACTACATGTCAGATCAGACCCTCACACACTGCTACTAGAAAATGTAAGCTGTCCACACAACTATGTGCACCTCGCTGTCCCTGGTCTGTCATGGAGCTATCATTATTCAGGCCCTGTAGCTGCCTCTTAATCACACGTGTGTGACAAGGTTCTTGCTTTAATTTTATAAGTACCATGATCCTTCCACCCCCATATCCTCCCATTGTAAAATTGATCCGAAGTTAGATCTCTTTTGTCTGCCTTTCATTGGAATGGAAAGAGACCCTACATTAAGCACTCCAGACCTAGAGTTACATTATTATCCATATACAATTCAACCAGTTTTAAATACTCCCATAAATCTGCCATCATGATACCCTATTGAATCCAATATGGTTTCTCCTAAATCCCCATTTGCTCTATCCTTTACTGCCCTAAAGCTAAAGTCACTCCTCCATATTTTAACTTATATGCTCTTCAGATTTGGCAAAAGTTGAAGAAACATCTTGGAATAACTCCATTGTGACATAGCCATACCCCTATCTTCCAGAATCCGTCCCACCCTTTTTATAAATTTTCCATTTTACTATCTGCAAAACTAAGGCCAGCATCATCAAATATGCAAGAGTGAGTAAGGCATCTGCCAGACCTTCTTCCTTTACTTACAGTTTGGCAACATGACCTCCTTTCTTCTGCTCCCATCTCATGGGAGGATTTCGAAATAATATTTTGACATCCTCCAAAAACCCAATTATTATCCATCCATCCATTTTTCCATCATTAGCATATTCAAATTAAATATGCACATCAACTGTCTGTCTAGTATTATTTCTGTTATTGTTCCCCCTTTGCCTCATATATTTCTTCTCCTGGACCTTTTCTCTCTTAACTTGACTTCTATCCAGTGAAGGATATTGTGTCTGGGTATCATCTCTGCTAAGCTCATTATAGCTTTTTGCTAGATGTCTCCTGACTCAGTAAACTTCTGGAAATTCTCCTTTAATCTAACCTTACTTGAACATTAGTGGGCATGGGTCAGTGAATCACTTGACTCCAATGGAGAGTACTGGCAAGCTGCTGTACACTTGGTTGGGAGCTGGCAGGCTAGAGATCTGTGTCACACCACTCAATTAACCTCAGTTCCTTATTCTACCATTTTCTCCGCTGGGGCTCACTGTGTCTGTGTGGGCTCTCTCACCGATCTGTGCAGGCATCAACAGTTTTTAATTCAATATGGAACTCTTCTCACATGGAAATTATGCCGGGTGCTGTAGGGATGGTGTTGTTGCTGATAATCTTTTACTGTATCAAACTTCCTAAATGTGTCTTTTGATCTTCCTAAATGTGCCTTTTGTCTTTTTTTGTGATTACTGAACTGAAAAAATGTGGTCACCCAAAAAGTTAATTAATTAAAAATGCAGATATTATTCTCCGTTTTCACCTTTTGTCCACAGTACCCCATCATTTTTAACCCCCAAAAATGGAGACTTTTCAAAATGCTCACTTCTGAAAATGGCAGCTTTGAGTTCAAGTATTGATGAGTGAAACAAAGAGTCATACTCTAATCACACTCTGATTTGTGTGTGCTTATTAAAATATTACAATAGAGTGGACACAGAGGAGCTTGATTCCATGGCACTGTCATGAAATTGCTTGGGTTTAAAAGCACAGCTGCCACAAACACTTCCAAAAATGTCCACTAGAGAGGGAAAACACCATCATAATACCCTGACTAGAACTGAAAAGGGCAGAGACAAATCTTGGTAAAATAAAAAGACTTACTTTCACAAAGGCTATGAAAGCTGCGGCAGCACAGTGGCACAGTGGTAGTGCTGCCTCGCAGTAAGGAGACCTGGGTTTGCTTCCCGGGTCCTCCCTGTGTGGAGTCTGCATGTTCTCCCCGTGTCTGCGTGGGTTTCCTCCGAGTGCTCCGGTTTACTCCCACAGTCAAAAGACATGCAGGTTAAGTGCATTGGCGATCCTAAATTGTCCCTAGTGTGTGCTTGGTGTGTGGGTGGGTGGGTGTGTGGGTGTGTGTTTATGCCCTGCAGTGGGCTGGTACCCTGCCAGGGATTTGCTCCTGCCTTGTGCCCTGTTTTTGTTGCGATTGGCTCTAGCAGACTCCCGTGACCCTGTGTTAGGATATAGCGGGTTGGAAAATGACTGGGGTGGTGCAGTGGGAAGTGCTGCTGCCTCGCAGTTAGGTGACCCAGGTTCGCTTCCCGGGTCCTCCTTGTATGGAGTTTGCTTGTTCTCCCCATGTCTGCATGGGTTTCTTCCGGGTACTCTGGTTTCCTCCCACAGTCCAAAGACATGCAGGTTAGGTACATTGGCAATTCTAAATTGTGCTTGGTGTGTGTGTGCGTGCGCCCTGCGGTGGACTGGCGTCCTACCTAGGTTTTTTTTTCCTGTGTTGGCTGGGATTGGCTCCAGCAGACCCCGGTGACCCTGTAGTTAGGATGTAGCGGGTTGGATAATGGATGGATGAAAATGACTGACTGACTGACTGACTATGCAAGCCACAAAGCCTGAAAAGGAAAGGAGTAACACAGTAAATAAAGTCCCAGTACAGAATCGAAAGCAAAGCAGAGGTTCAAAAATATCAATGAACACAGTCCCAATACAAAATACAAAAAACAAAGTCAAAAACAGAGCAGGAGTTCAAAATACTAGAAACATCGAAAAGCAATCATAAAGCACAGCAAAATCACAATAACTCTCAACTCCCAGTGTATTCAATGAACAGTGAGGTATCTTTGAGAGGCCCCACATTAAATACAGTGAAGGGTTGTACCTAGTGGTGATGGGCAGGTGGCCCCGCCCCTTGTGGGACCACCCACAAAACACAAGGGATATAATTAAGGCCCTTCCCCTTTTCTAACATACACACAGAAAAATATACAAAATATATAAATAAATAAAACAAAGATTAATACAATTAAATGATACAAAATCGAACAAGACAGACATGAAACACAACTGTGACCAACAGCCAAGGGGAAGATGCTGGCTGAAACATGGCAGGCGCTTGATGTATAAATTGTGTTTTGTACAGCTTGAATGATGCATACATGAGCAAAAGGAAAATAATTTTCCAATCGCTACAGCTTTGTGATAAGTCATCATTGTTAGCATCCTTTTAAAGACTTTTCCACCTACACGTGTATCCCCAGTGTATACAACCTATGCGTTTTAGGTCATTTTATTATGGACAGAGCTTTTTTTTTAAGTGATGTGAAAATCATTTTTGTTTAAACATGAAAACATTTGTTGACAAAACATTAGAATTGTAGTTACCGTAACATGCATATTTTTGGTAGTTGTTCGGTCACTAAACCTCCTTAATGTTACATTTTTCTCAAAAAAACATGTAAAAAGTATAGCATTTTTTGGTTTGAAAAATTACATTTTTATTAAATCTAATCTTTCGACTGTAAAATATGCAAAACACAAAAAGTACAAAGTCAGAAGTGTAGAAAGTATAATAATGATGCAAATAATAATAGTGATGATGAATAATAATTTGAACAGAAGACCATTTCAGCTTCACTGCCTGAAGATAGATTCACTTCGTCATCACTGCTGATGAGAGACGATTTTAATAAGATGCTGTTATGAGGCTAGGAGAAGATGCATCTACACTGTTGCCCGGGCAACACGTGGGCCTGACGCTTATACAAGACATGCCAATACCGTTGTCCGAGTAACGCTTGGTACTAACTCTGTTGGCACATTTACATCCGAAGTAAACCTCTGGTCTTACGCGAGATGCGTCTATACTGTTACACGAATGACACTCGGGACTAACAGTTTTACCACTGTTTCTACAGCCTGAGTGATGCTCAGGTCTAATGCTAAGGAGGTTAATTAAAGTTCAATATAAGAACCAATACTGAAAGGAGTATCAGCTCATAGCATAAAGAACTGCATTCACACAAGACCAATTTAGGGACACTAATTTACCTAACATGCATATCTATATGATACAGGAGGAAAACCAGAGTTTCCAGAAAAAAATGAACACAGGAAGAACATATAAATGCCACAAATTGATCCCAGGACCAGGAGCTTTGAGGCAGCAGTGTTAACTTTTTGGCCACCATGCCACCAAATGTTGTCATGTAGAAGGAAAACGTTCGACAAAAAGAGCACTGTACATTTATTTATTTTAGAAGCAAATTAAATTTATTTTAAGTATTTATTTAAATACCAGCCATGTTACCTGTCAAAGACAAGTAGTTGAATATGTTTTGAAATATTTTATACCTCTTGCCCTACATGTACCTTCAGTGCTTTTCCTTAGTATCCTTATGTGTCTGAACCTCCCAGGACTGTCACTCCCAATGTCAAATCTGTCCTTATTTTCAAGGTGCCTTGCTCAACTCCTGTCCACTTTCATATTTCCTATCTTTGAAGATAACTCTCAGAGTGCCTCGTACATATTCACTCCTCTTTGTGTGTCTCACACTCGCATTTCCTCTTTCAATCACATCATCAAAGCCAAATTGACCAATCACATCAAAGCCAAACTGACCAATCTGGTTGCTCATAAGAATGCAATGATACCACCAGGCAGGCATCAACCCCAGACAGGACCAATTCATGCACAAACCCACACTACTACCCAACTAACTTAAAGCACACATCTTTGAGGATATGGGTGGGAAAAATATAATACTCAGAGGAAAGTTCACATGCATATTCAGAGAATGTGTAAAACACTACACAGACATCAGCTCAATTTTAGGTTCAAATCCAGGACTCAGGAGAAGTGAGGTGGCAACACAAAAAACTACACCACTGTGCTGCCCTAAAGCAAACTGTTCAGCAGTTAATACAAAAGATGTTATGAGCAAACTTCATTAATTAAATGAAACAGAAACCAATAAAGATGACTGAGTCCTGTGTGATGCTACTTTTGATCACACAGTGTTAAATCAGTCTTCAATCAATTGTTTTTGTTTGCACTTAAAAAATTAAAGTTGACTCTCGCAGAATCACTGCAGAAGGAGGGCTAGTTTGGCTCCATGGTGTCTTGCACCCATACCAGATTAGCAGCAGATTGTGTGAACATTGATAGTAAAATGGCTGCAGTCATGTTTGGCTATCTACTCTAGCAATTACATTACATTCTAAAAAGCATACAGCATGTATATGAATACTTAGTTATGCTAATGTGAGGTCAAGTTTATAATAATGTTCATTCACTATAAAAATAAAATACATGCTTCTGCAGTTAACAATGATGCCTCATGAATGTAGCACCATAGGTACAAATCGCATGCATTGTCATTGTCCATGTGCAATTTGTGTTTCCCCACCGTGTTTGTCTGGGGTTTTCTCCAGTTAGGGTAACTGGTGACTGTGAATTGGCTGCGCCTGTTTGGATATGTGTGTGTGTGTGTGTGTGCGTGTGCCCTACAATAGGCTGATGTCCTGTTCAGGGACATTTTCTCCTTCTCAGAGATGTTTTATAGGGAAGCCGAGAGAGGACGTGCAATATTGTTATTTTTTAAATTGTCTCCTAACAGATAACAGACTAATTTTATCGAGATGTTGAAAAAATGAACATTTGTTTTCTTGAGATAATCGAATAATTTTATTGCAAACTCAAGAAAACGAAACTTAACCTTTGCTTCTGGCATCAGGCTCGCTTTGATTGTGACGCCTATACAGCTGAAGCCTTGCTAACCGTCTTCTTAAATGACGGACACTAATGTTATTATTTTCTAAACTAAGGCAAAAACATATTTCAGCCCGCGTCCGCCCTTGATTGAATAAAAATGTGACACGCTGATCAATACAGTTCTGCTCTTCTGCCGTTTCAAACAGGACGTGGCTTCAATAAGCTAACCATTACACGTTAGATACAATTATTTCATAATTTCGAGAAAACAAGATCTTTTGTTTTATCGAGATCTCAATAAAATTAGTCTGTTATCTCAAGGTAAACAATTTAAAAAAATAACGTTCTCTCTCGGCTTCTATAGTTTCAACCATTAATGTCTTCCAAAATTAATTTACCCACACCCATACAGGAATACATTTTTTTCTTAAGAATTTTTGTGTTTTTGTTAAAAAAGATGACTTTCTACTGTTAATGCTCCAGGTTCTAAGAAAGGTTACCTTAGTTTTTCAAAAAACTGCTTTTATAAATTTTATTTCAATCCATTAGTTGCATTAAGCGATTTGTGCAATGTAAAAATCAAATGTGATTTTAATCATAACACCATTGCATCTTAATTAATATCTATAAGGGCCACGTGAATTCCAGTTGGGTGTTATGCTCAGATAAGGCTTAATTCATGTTCCTCTAAACCAAATACTTCTATGTTATTTTCTTTTCTTTAGGTCTGCAGAAGGGTTAGATAAGGAGCCAGATCTAATTCATCTGGAGACAAGCACAGCAGAGGGGCGTAAGTACATATATGCATATACATTTATATTGAGATACCAGCCAATCACAGCTTTACAAGAATGAGTCAAAGAATCTTCAATATCTTTTTTGTGAACCCGGAGTCCCTTAATGAAAAAATCATATGAGTCTGCAAATAATGTGAAAAAAATACTAATGGTTCAATTCGGTTTATTTTTGTAGAGTGCACTACACTGAGTGTAGGCTCAGAGCGCTGTGACAAGTACACTGCTCAAAGTAATTACAAACGTTACAGATTACTAATTAAATAATGCATAAAGACAGATTTGCTTAAACATACAGGTATTCAAATCAATTTCAGGGGGAAGAACATAAATGGAGCTCCACACTATCTGTTCATTAATTAATTGATTTGCTATGGCCAGTTGAAAATGAAGAAGAGGAAAGCAAAAACTTCAGTCAGCAGCATCCCAGGTGAAAATAAACCTCTGGGGGCCCACAGTCAGTTATAATAGAAGTGTTCTTTTATCTAAAAGAAAGGAATAGCAGATTAAAAGATGTTTTCCCATTACATTGTCATTGGTGTAATCATGTTGTTTTGGGATGTGATTTTCTTATTAACTCAACTATCTGTAATTTGTTTTTTATTTTTTATAATGTGGATACTGTGAATGCTCAAGTAGATTTTGGGATAGCTATGAATATGTTTAGGAATGGTTTATCAATGACAATGTACTGTATTTAAAATTATCAGTTAAGCTTGTCTGTTGTGCAGCTGTTCCGTTCTGTTTTAATAAAATATACACATACAATACAGTGGAACATTTATTCATTCCTGTTATGATTTTTATTTTCAGAACAAATTTTTATTTGTACTCAGATTGATCTAACATAAAAAATGGGATGTAACAAACATTCAATAAAGTAAAGATTGAGTACTAAAATAGAAAATATGAAAATACTAACAGCCCACACTAGGCCCTTTCTTCTATCAAAATAATTTTTACTAATATCTTTGTTTAAAATTCATATTATGTCATAGTCATATATTTGGCAATATACGTCTATCCTTCAGTCTATCAAGGAAAAACCACATGGACAATGGAAAAACATGAAAACTCCATATGAACAAAAGCTGGGCATGGGATTCTAACATATAATGATTGTTATTTAGCAGCACTAACCACTATGCCACCATATCTATCTATCTATCTATCTATCTATCTATCTATCTATCTATCTATCTATCTATCTATCTATCTATCTATCTATCTATCTGTCTGTGTCTGTCTGTCTATCTATCTATCCAGTAGAGATGTCCACATTTATTTTTGGACTAGGTCGTGCTTCCCTCCTGTTACATGTGTTACAAGTTTCTGCTCCCATCTCCATTAATTGTATTGGTGGTGATTTAAAACGTTTCATCTATAGTACCTGATAAATCAACATGCAGTTTTGTCAAACGACTTGGAGAGTGAAATGTCTGTTTGGCTTGCCATGGTGTAAATCAACAAATTAAATGTGGAATCATAGAAACATTGAGCTTTAATTACATCTAATTAGAAAGAAGTGAAACCAGCAGTCCCTGTGCCAATACATAAAGTCTAATACAGAAAGGTTTTTTAGAGCATAACACATCATAACGTTCTTTCTGTCTGTCCTTTTCTTATTGGATTTCTCTCTGACTTCTTCACAAGCAGAAGAAATTGAGCTTTTTTCGATTAGTGTACATTTCTTTAAGCACTTGAGTTTTGAATTATAATACTATTTTGTGTACCCTCATTTAATATTTTGCCATTTTGTTCTCTGTTCATCTTCACAGAGATAAGCCATGTGTAATTTTCAAAGTCATGTCATTTGTTCAGCGTATATGTAGAGAGAGACCAAGGGAAGACCAATGTTAATCTACATCAGCAAATAGAAAAAAATGAAAGTTAATTCTAGGCTGAAAAATCAAAAGACAGTTTTAAGTAACATTTTGGCTGTTGTGCCTTCAGTATATATGATTTATCTTGATTATTTCATTTTGATTTAACCTTAATTTCCTTTAAAGGGCTTTTTTTTTTTTTTACTAAACAACCACAACATTCCATTTCCTTGCCACTAGGTAGCAGTCACGTCACACTACTTAACCTTGCTGACATTAGAAGGTGACCGTCATTGGATCAATTATTAGAAGTTACATTTATTTGTTTGTTAAACAGACAACTAAAACTGGCTTCTGTGGACAGAACCCCTAAGGTTGTGATTTATACCTCAGGGATACTAAGGAGCCCTGTGGCAGTTTTTAATTAGAATTCTAAACCGTCGTGCTGACACAGAGCGATCAATACACCATATAGCAGATAATCTAGAATTGATAGAGAGGGTGCATTCCCAGAAATATAAAGCATTTCAGGGGATATTGATAGCATAATAAAAATGTTCCATACAGCATCTCTTACAGTACACAAATAAAACTGGAAAGGAATCCTACTTGCTCTTTTTATTTGAAGTTCTGCTCATTATAAAATGTTTGTCTTGCAAAAAAATGTAAATTATATAAGAATGGAAATAGGAAAAAGTCAAAAATTGACCGGATGGTACATTTAAAGCAATTAAGAACTTTGGCAATGAAAAAAAGTGTATGGAAAATTGGACTGAGTAAGGCCGGGTTTATACTTCATTGCGACGCATGCTGCAGCAGATGCTCCTGCTATGCAATCGTTTTACTGTTTATACTTTATGTAAATCTGGAAGAATCCACCAGGTGGCAATGCGAGATATTATCATGGTAAGAACAGGTTCGGCTTCGCTGTGTTATGAATTTCATGGATCACCCATTAAATTCCAATGACACATTACCGCAATATCTCTGAAAAGTATGTTTAATGATCAAATCCATCAATCCAGGGATGTGTCCATTCTAGCTAGCATTGGGCACAAGGCAGAAACAATCCCATCACAAGGTGAATACCAGCACACACACACACACACTAGTGTCATTTTAGCGTTACCAAATCTGCATATCTTTGGAAGGAAACTGGAGCACTCTGTGGAAACCCAGCAGGAAAACATGTAAACTCCAGACAGGGAATACCAGCAACGTTCATACATTATACAGTTTATGCCTACATTTTGTCATTTACTACTAAAATATGAAAAACATTTCTGTTTTAAAAATGTGTTTACACAGATTATTGTAGAAACGGAACACACATGAAATGCGTGTGTTCCAAATAACGATCTATTATTTCTACTCTAAAACTCCACTTTACTCCCAGATAATCAATCAAGGCATGAGCTGGGAGAAGTTTGTACATGTTCTAAGTCGGTGGGGGGATGGAATAGCCAGCTGCTTGCTGCTTGTCTTTTTTGGCACATTTACAGGACAAACAATGCAGGTGGAGAGGTGCGAACAGATTTAAGGTGGGCTCTCGTTATTCTATTGTTAAAGGCTTCTGATACAAGCCAATTCCAAACAGCCATACTTCAGACCAATGGGGGAACAGAATATTTTAACACCTCCCCCTAAAACCATATGGTAAGGTAAAGCTTGGCAGGCAACCTGGCTTTCTTACGGGGGTTGAAAGACTTTAGCAGAGAAACACTTGCCAAACTGGTTTCAGGCACTTACCTCAAATCCTGTCGTAAAATTCAAAGAGACTCAGTCCTGGTGGAAGGGAGAGGTTCTTAAACCATCAAACCATTGCTATTATTATCAATAGTGTAACACTAATATTACATTGGTTTGCCTAAGTTACAAATAAAGACGTACAAAATATTTATCAACTTATATCCAAAATCTCATATCACATCAGCGTGGCAGCGTTCTGAGCATGATGTATAAATGAGCCCTAAGAGATTTCCATGAGTTACCAGGGCATCCCAGAGTTAGGCAATAAGTGAACAGTCAGTTCTTGAAGGTGGTGACTTTGACAAGGCCCAGATTGTGATGGCTAGACGACTGGGTCAGAGCATCTCCAAAACGAAAGGTCTTGTGGGGTGTTCCCGATACGCAGGGGTTAGCACCTACCAAAAGTGATCCAAGGAAGTAAAACCGGGGAACTAGTGACATTGCTTATTGGCTCATTGATGTGCATGAGCAGTGAATGCTAACCCGTTTGGTTCAATGCCACAAAAGTGCTACTGTAACAAAAAATGCTGAAAAACTTAATTGAGGCCATGAGGGAAAGGTGTCCAAACACATAGTGAATTGCAACTTGCTGCTCATGGGGCAGCATAGCCATAGACCAGCCAGAGTGTCCATGCTGATCACTGTCCACTGCCAAAAGCACCTACAATTGGTATGTGATCACCAGAAATGGAGCAATGGAAAAAGGTGGCCTGGTCTGATGAAACATGTTTTCTTTTAGATCACGTGGATGGCTAGGTGCATTGTTTACCTGGGAAAAAAAAGCAACAGGATGCAGCATGGGGAGCAGGCAAGCTGGCAGAAACAGTGTGATGCTTTGGCCAATGTTCTAATGGGAAACCCTGGGTCCTGGCATTCATTTGGATGTTACTTTGGCATGAATAATTTGTACCAGTTACTGGCATTGGCCATTATAACAGAACCAATATTACAGAGGACCTCTGGTAATAATTACTTTTCCCCGCCTCCTGGTGTAAAATGAATCTTGTCCGAATTGGGGTTACGACGTATTTTAAACATCCTCATGCTCTAACCTTTGATTGAATACTTGCACATTGTTTTCCTGGAATAATCTACTGCCATTAGGGTAAATATGCTTCATTTTGGGGTAAACATGATCATTCAGAATTACTTTATATTTAATCATTGGAAGTTAAACATGCCAATTACTTGTACCACACTCCATAACCAATAATAATAATAATACAGTTTGTTTAGCGCCTTCACAAAACATCAATGAACCTGTGTTTTTCAGACTTACCCATTTGCTTGCTGAGAACAAGTGAAGAACGGCTCTTCTATTCAGATTTTATGTGCTATAAGTGGTATAGGCATCCAACCTACCCAAACGTCTCACTTTTACTTTAGATTGATTTTGGCAATCAAGAGATTTAGATTTGTGTTTTTCTGTTTTGACTTGATAATTCCACACAATGTACTGCTGTCTTTTTCAGCCATTTTACAGATTTTCAGACTTGCTTGTGTGTGTTTGGTGTCATTCATTGTCCTTTTGCAAGACTCAGTTTTGGCCATGCTACAGCTGTTGGGTATTTTACCAGCCTCAGTCCTAGGGGAACATGGGCCAGGTATACCTGTATGCCACTGTTGTTACAGGGCAGTAAGGTGCTAAAAGCATAAAAGAAGCAAGCAGCAGTTAGGAATCTCTGACTATACTTCTTTTTATTCTTATTTGCCCAGAGTTGTGTAATTTATTCAATCTCTGCTGCCAAGATCAACATGTTTATTGCTTAAACTATGGTACATATCAATTTCCTTTGCATAACAAAACTGTATACACATCTTCATTGGCTAAACAATAGCGGATGCTAACTATCACTGTATGCTGATTAGAGACCCATGTCCCCAGAATAGATTCATTTTCAAACCAAACAAATACAAACATTCACTAAGAAAACAGGCAGTTGTGTTATCACAGTGTTGCATGGTGATGAGATACCAATCAAAACAGTTTGATCTTCAAATCAGGTGACTCTTTTGCAAAACAGGAAAATATCTACAGTATGTCATGTAGACGGCTATCAGCAATAACCTGTGTGACCCGTAGGGGGCTTTGCAGCAGACGCAAACACTACGACACAAGCCCTGGGTTCAAACACAAGTTTTATTACAATATAATAACATACAAAAGGCTATGAAAGTAACAAAACAGGTGTTATTTTCCTGCTCTTTTCTCTCTTCTTCCTTCCGCTCCTCCAGACAAGCTTTGTGCTTCTTCTACCTGACTCCAGCTTGCCTAGATGACGTTGAGTAGCTTCTTTTATCTTGGACCCAGGGGTATTTTCGATGCTAGGGCATAGCCCAATGTAAGTACTTCCACAAAGTAGTTCCCAGCAGGCCTTGTGGGTATCCACACAGGTAGCATCACCCAGGGAGACTGACACCTTTTATTTATATAGCACATTTTCATACAAGCAATGTAGCTCAAAGTGCTTTACAAGATGAAATAAAACAAACAAGATTAGGCAATAATATTCATTATGTTACAATAAAGAAAAAGGTAATGTCAGATGGCCAGGAGGGCAGAAAAAACAAGGGATCATGTAGTCCTGCAAAGTTGTCACCCCCTGTCACACTCTTCTCCTGGCCAGGTATTGTTCCTCAGACCAACCCTACAGGAACACTAGTGTACCCAACTGCTGCTCTTGCCATCTTCTGCCTGCCTCCTGGTTGAGGCAGGATGGTCTTTGCCCTCATTCTTGTACCTTTGAATTGCTGGCCTCCCGTCCAAGAAGGAAACTTGCCCCATCCCACCTTGGACGCCCACCCCTGCATGCTGTCCATCACACCTATAACAGACCTGTTCAGGGAATTTGCCTTTTTTATTTATCATCCCAGTCTCAAACAAAGAGTGCCTATTGCCCCATCTTCTGTTGGCTTTTACTTTTGCTATTTAAATGTTATTTTTTTTCCTAAGAGCAACACACAGAAATGTCCTTTTTTGAAAACGCTGGTTTCTCACCCATTACAGATAGACACTCTGATATAAAACTGAGTTCATTGGAAACTCTGCATGAGGCATTCAGATCCTGTGGCTACAGATGATCACCCCTATACTTCAGAAACTGATGACTTGAATGAGGTTCTTGCTGTGATGCACTGTTTAGTTTTCTCCAAATGTGAAGTTTGGCTTATGACTAAATACCTCAATTTTGGTCTTGTCTGTGCAGTAGACATCCTTCCACAAGTCTTATGGTTCACTCAAATCGAAGTGTGGCCGCCAAGTTTTTTTTGAAGAGAAGGGGCATACTACCATTCCTGTGACAGAGTCATAAATTGTCACATTTCCCATAGTGACTGAGTTCTGTAGATATCTGGATGTACAGCAGCTTTAGAGTTCTTTATTGGAGCTTCATATGTTGAAATGGCAAGAATATTCACTCCTGGTTGGCTTAATGTTCTACAGTAAAACAAATCATTTCATTTTTTTTTTATTTAAACTGTTTTTTAAATTTTCTGCTCAGTTTAAAATATCTTACTACTTGTGAGGAGTCCTATACATTTTTCACTTTTGAACAAAAGTAGTGTAGTAGGTAAGAAGGGCTGAGAATCAATAAGCTATTATATCACTTAAAGAGCAGTGCTTGCAGCCTCTGTCTTGTCTGGTTTGGCAATCTGCTCAGTAATAGGGTAGAGGTGAGAGGTGACCCAGTAATATTCAGTTATGTGGCTGCATTGCTCCATGGGAACAAATGCTATCTTCTCGGCAGATGTGTACTTGTAAGGATTGTCACTAGTTGATAAGCATTCAGGCAGCTTTATCTCTTTTGCTGTAACTCCCACTAGTTTAGCAAGTGCCGAACATTACAAAGCAATTGAGTGTGAATTTTTAATTAGCTAATCAAAATCAAAAACTTTGCTAATGAGAAACTTGTATTAGTTACTTTTTTTCAGTGCAACTGAGCATGTGCTAAGTACTTTCTCTCATTTGTATGTAGATATATGCAACCCACTGCAAGGTAACACTCTTAGTTATCAGTTATTTTTATTGCATAAGCCATGGGGGAAATAGCTGTTAAAATGAGCAGCTGTTAAAATAAAAAAGAATACACATAAACACAAAAAGCCTGTTGCAAAAAGCATTTGTAAAACAGAAAAATGTAGTTATTTACTGAATCCATGCACATTGCAGCAGTCATTACCACCCAAAAGCCAGATGTTTTCAAAAGTGACCCCATAGAACTACTGTACATGCTATATATTTGCATTATGATGTCAATCTTTTGATAGCAGTGTGGTATGTTTGAAAAAACTGAATTAATGTGCAGCAATCTACAGAAGTAAAACATCACTGTGTATTCAGGAGACATTTAACCCGCTGGGTTTATTATACACTTCCTAACTTCAAAAATGAGTCGTAGGCACACCATGCATAATTAAGTCAATTTTAAATTCTAATTATATATAGCAATATAAATAAAGTGTTGTCTGTGTTCTGCGTAGAACAGGTGACATAACCAAACCTTTGACAGGACTCCTGCTTAGGGCCACTTTTTATTAAGAAATTCATGACTTTATTTTATATATATATTTATATCATTTGTCTGTGGGAATAACTCATTACTACAGCTTTCTGTCCTCTTGTTGTGGTTCAATTCAAAATGTGGATGCATTGAAAGGGGAAATCACACTTTTTGGCATATGGGTTCAAAGTAACTCTTACCTGGGCCAGTTTAGATACCCCATAATGAATGGACAGGTTCACATACTTGAACAGAAGGTCAGTACAGGAGATGGTCTGCACACAGGTTGCAACTGACAACCCTAACCCTAACGTCCTACTCTAGCTCCCTTCAGATTAAAAGAACACACAGTTTTCTTCATCAAGAAGGTTCAGTGGCTTAGAAGCAGCGGCTGGAGCAGACGCAGTATGGAGGGGAGAGGACAGAAAAGTCATTAAAAGTCATTAAGCTGGTCGGAGCTGAGTCTTTTAAATGTTCTAAATATTGTGTGAGAAGCATGTTGCACGGTAAGCCTGCAAACCTGAAGCTGGTCCTGCATGCAGGTGGACAAGAGTGTGCTTTTTTCCTATTGAAATGCAGTTTAAGAGGGGGTTTACAAAGGGAGAGCCATAGGATTACTGTACAATATATATACATATATATCCATCCATCCATTATCCAACCCGCTATACCCTAACTACAGGGTTACAGGGGTCTGCTGGAGCCAATTCCAGCCAACATAGGGCGCAAGGCAGGAAACAAACACTGGGCAGGGCGCGCACACACACACACCCACACACACACCCACACACCAAGGACAATTTAGGATCACCAATGCACCTAACCTAACCCAAGCAGACATGGGGAGAACATGCAAACTCCACACTGGGAGGACCTGGGAAGCCAACCCGGGTTGCCTAACTGTGAGGCAGCAGCGCCACCCACTGCGCCACCGTGCCACCCTATATATATATATATATATATATATATATATATATATATATATATATATATATATATATATATATCAAAAATAAACCATATTTAAAAGATACAGTTTAAGTTTATGTTTAAAAACATAAAGTGAGGTACAAGTACAAAGCTCCAAAGGCAAGGCATTTTATAATCATAGGCCCGGAAAACCAAAACCTCCATAACCCATAGTACTCAATCTGCATAATGGGATGGTTAACAGCACAGAATCAGAAGAACTATGAAGGCTCTGCCACCCACAGAACGCAGGTTGTTGAGCTTTTGTCTGTCAACGTGTGTGCTGAAATCCATCTTCATATTTTCTGTGTTCTTTATGTTTAGTTGTAGTCCGTTCTCCTCCAGTTACATCAGGACCTCGAGATTTTGACATTTACAAAACAAGGAATACTACTGCTTAAAGCCTCGTTCACACTTTATTTATTGTTGCATTCTTTTCTGCAGCCTTGTCACACATGTATTCCATACCACACCAGTAATATCAATTCTATTAATGCCTCTTTTAACTTCAATGTAGAAAGAGTTTTTTTTTAAATTATGCTGCTTATTTTCAACTCGAAAACACCATTAAATGCGCCATTGCACACGACTGTGTTTTCTCCACAGAAAAGCCAGAACCCCCTCTTATCCCAGTTGAGGATATGCACATTTCCATTGTTTTTTTTTTCACCAGACATATTTAATTAAATCCTAAATGACAGATTCGTGCAGAGTTAGTCATGAAAACCATTCCAGACAGGATCTAACTTTTGTATGAATTGTTTCACTACATTTTACTGACCTAAACCTCTCAGCATGCATTTCTGGGGTTGACTTTGTACTATAGCTTGCTTCAGTAGAAACTTATCCTCCTTACCAGCCCTGTTTCCCGTGATTATGAATGTCGTTCCAATCTAAGCCACTCTGTTATTTGTTTTATATCTCAGTAACAGAAGGAGATGCAAGTAGTATTACAACTGGCCGTGTACATTAGAGCGAGATGTGTCTCATGATGTGGCAGAAACGTTTACCTGTAGCACAGGAAATTACATTTTTTCCAGTGGAAGTTGATTACTGTTTAATGAAATTACCAGCCTCATAAACTTGTTTGAAGTAGAAAGACAACACTACTCTGGAATGGGAGAGGATTTACCAGTCTGAAGTGGTTACAGAGATTTTTTCAAGTCTTGCATTGCACAATTGCAACTATGCAGTATTTGGTTTTAGTGTAATTATCAAAGGTGGTCTTTTATACTGAGAAAGAAAGGATATCTTCTAATTGGTAAATACTACATGGTCTACAGTTTGTGGGCAGCTATTGTAAATATGTGACCACTAAGCAGTTAAAAAATGTCTGAATCTGTGGTTTCTCTCATAATGAGTAGGATTGCTATTGTCACTACACATCATCTGTAATGTAATGCTAACCTTTTTAATGACAATCTAAACCCAGTTCACCTTCCCTACTAGTGGGTGAACAATCCAACACTTGGTAAATTTTGCTTCACCGTTACAGAAAGAGCCAACATTGATGGATCAAAAATTGGTGTCATTTTGAATGCTTGGCTGCCACAAGCCAGGTACTGCCCATGGTAACTGTTCTGATGCCACCTTCTGAAAATGCAAAAAGCCAGAAGGATCATTCATAGTCTTTACTCATATTGAAAATAGAGATGAAGCAAGCTTTTGCCAATGTGCTCCATGTGAGGCTTTTGGCTTCCTTGAGCTCACCATAGGGCACCTGTGTGACAGTATAACACTCCAGTCAAAATCCCCACCTGCCACTGTCTCAGGAGCAGATCACACCTGGGCAGACATTCGACCCCAGAAGTGTGAGTTCAGCAGAGTTCCCCCTCCCACCTCACCGGGTTTGTGAGAAACACTAAGAGTGTATCTGTAATAGGAGGACATTAAATGTTAGTTGTGATGTAGTGGGCAGTGCAGAAAGGCCTGAAATGCTACCATCTGCAGGAAGGGCTACCTATTGAGAGGATGAAATTCTGAAGTAATGATTGCCTTTTGAAGCGCTGATTGCTGATACTGCTGTGGTGATGTTTGGTGGGTTAATGGACATAGTTGTGAATACCAGGTGGTTACAGAAGCAGGTCATGCATCAGACCATTGCAGCAACACAGTCAGCTGCATTGTACACCTGTTGTTGGTTTTGTGGACTTACCAGGTAGCAAAGCAATAATGAAGAGAGCACACTCTCACCCCATCAGCTAAATCAAACTACATCTACAGATGTTTCAAAGTAATATTCACTGATCATGGAGCTGGAGAGTGGTGACATGTTGCATGTTGTTTAGCACATGCAAGTAAGAACATACCGGACACTGTGCTTATAATAAAGACCCTATAAACATATCAGCCTGTTTAGAGGGTTGCCGCACTGCATATACCACGGACATGTATCATCACTTACCTTGTCTATAAACAAATTGCTGATTTGACATTAACTATTAATAACTTGCATACCAGTGGTATAAATCATTAGATTTAAACAGAGATAGGAATATCTTGGAAATAACTAAATAAGAGATGAGTTATAGGGTCCTCTTTGGTAATTTCATGGCAACCAGATGTGTTGAAGTCAGGCCTTAATAGATTCTGAGAACTGAGATTGAGGGGGAACAGGAAACTAATTGATCATTCCCCGGCTGTCATTTTAGATTGACGTATTTGCATGCTTCTCTGTTTACTGTACCTGTTTTCATGCAATTTGCACCAGCATTTTATTTTCACAGAGAGTGTAAGTGACATATTGAATTTCTTTTTAGATGTTTCTTTTCTAATTCCCAACACTTAGGAATAAAAATCTACATTTGGCTCCCAGTCTTACCAGTTCTGCTTCACATATGATGAATGGATAGGCTAGAGCCACTTTCTGTGGGGCTCATCTAAAACAGATAACAATCAGTTCAGTGATTTGTAAAAGCGCATAATTGAATTTAAGACACAAATGTTCACTTAGAATACTAATGGCCTCTTTGTTTCCGTTTTATTGCTCACAATTTAGCGCACCCAAATCAGATCATTATTCCATTTTCTCCCAGGTGTTTACAAGCTCATCTATGTCCTGAAAGTTCAATAATGAATCATTCTCTTTATCCTAGTAAGTGTGTCATTTTGGTCATAATGGATCTTGCAAGCTGTTTTTTTTTTTGGATTCCAGACACATTGGTAATTAGTGGACAGTAACTTCTGCCATAATCAAAATATGAATCCTTTTTAATATTATATAGCACATTCCATAATAGCTCCCACCCAACAATAACATTATAGTATATTGAAGTAGGAATCCTTACAGTACATGTAAAAGTAGTTGGACCCAATACTGCTAAAAGAGATCCTACAGACCTGAACTGGATCATCCAGGATTTGTTAATGGATGCATGATGGTAGAAGCTGATGTTTTTGATAAATTACAGTTTATCAATGGAACTTCAGCATCACTAGTGCATAATCATGTGAGTTAGACCAAGTTGTAATGCAACTTGGAAAATCACATACTGAATACTTTATAATTCAGTCCCGGCATTTATTGTGAAGAGCCTTTTAGTGAGCACTGTAATAAGCAGAATGTAAGATATGATAAAAGCAACTTAAAGTAGGAAGGTACTAAAATGCTTGGTGGGCAAGGTTAAGCAAGGAGCAGAACATTGGCACAGGACAAGGACCATAAGGGTCATAATGGAGAAAGGAAGGCACACTCTAGCAGTTGTGATGTAAATCAACATGTAATGCTGGAAGAAGAGTACTGAGCAGGAAATGTTAGGCTTGTGATTAGAACCAAAAAAAGCTTGCCAGTCCTATCCACTTAATTCTTCCAAAATTACATCAAGGCCAGCTTTATAGGACCCTAAAGTCCTACTGTCTGCCACGCTACTTGGTAGTTTATTTCATGTGTCGATGGTTGTCTTTGTTAAGAAAAACTTTGTAATGTTTGAGCGAATTTACCCTTAACAAGTTTCAAACTGTGTCACCGTGTTCTTGTTGAACTCATTTTGAAGTACACAATCTCTATCCACTGCAATAATTCCCTTCATAATTTTAAACACTTCAATCATGTCACCTCTTAATCTTCTTTTGCTTAAACTGAAAAGGCTCAAGTGTTTCATCTTTCCTCATAACTCGTCCCCTGCGGTCTTGGAATCTGCCTAGTTGCTCTTCTCTGGACCTTTTCTAGTGCTGCTATGCCTTTTTTGTAGCCTGGAGATCAAAACTGCACACAGTACTCCAGATGAGGCTTCATCACTGCATTACAAAGCTTGAGTATAACCTCCTTGGACTTATATTATACACATCAGGGTGCTGTATAACCTAACCATTTGTGAGCCTTTATAATGGCTTCTGAACACTGTTGGGAAGTCGATAGCTTAGAGTCCACTATGACTCCTAAATCCTTCTTATAAGGTGTACGTTTGATTTTCTGACCTCCTATTGTGTTTTCAAACCTAATATTTTTACATCCTATGTGTAATACGTAGTTTAAAAGGTTGAGAAATGTTTTGGTTTAAAGATTTAATGGCTGGAGGAAGAGAAGTGAGTATCATGATAGGAAGACAGCAGATGAAAGAAACACTTCTCTTGAACCTAGTTCATTGATAGTCATGAAACCGAGTATGGACTGGGTAATAATGACACATAACAGCAAAAGTAAGGTGCACTATTTGGTAGAAATCAAACATATTAAAGAAAAAAACTGATCCTCTACCAGGACAAATTCTGATAAACCTTTTTAAGTCAGTAATTAGGCAGGAGTAAGTTTGTTCATTGCGTCATTTATTATTCTTGGAGCATCATGCTGAAGAGGGAACATCCATCACAGTAGTCTATAACAGCATGGCCAGAATGATCAAAGAAAAGAGGGTTGTGATTCATTTTATAAAATATTTATATGCAGTGTCAATCATTGCATACATGGTTTGTTGGTTTACACCCAAATGACTCATCTATTCTATATATCCTCTTTAATAAAACCCTTGTGTGCGTCCAGTGTCCGTGTGTGTGTGTCTTCTAGTGAAGTGCGCATGCGCGGTTGGCCACACAGCACGTGTTCAGTCTCTTCCTGTGTATTCCCTGTGTAGAGAGAGAGACAAATACACACAGGCGCGCGCGAGTCACACACACACACACAGGCGTGCATGAGTCACACACACACAGGCGTGCACGAGTCACACACACACACAAATGTGCGCGCACGCGTCACACACACGGGTCACACATACACACACACACAAACACAAGACACACACACACACACGAGTCACACACACACACACGAGACACACACGCACATGCGAGACACACACACACAGGCACGCGCGACAGACAGACACACACACACAGGCGAGAGACAGACAGACACACACACACACAGGCGAGAGATAGACAGACACACACACAGACACAGAGGCGCGTGCTTATGAGACACACACGCAGGCCCGTGAGCGAGAGAGACACACACACACACACACACACACACACACACAGGTGCGCGTGCGTGCATTGTTGCAATGTTACTTTTCTTGGTTGTTTATTAAATTGCAGATTTTTCAAATGTTCATTTTTTTCCCTGTGCTTAAAACTCATTAAAAAAAAGAGTTTTTAGCGAGCGGTCATAAGGCTATAGCGCAGATTCTTGCAGTGTTAGTTTTCTCTGTTGTTCATGGTTTTCTCAGTGTTATTCAATGTTTTTACATTTAGTTTACTATTACGCTGTGCTTTCTATGGTATAGTTCACTATATTTGTTCTTAAAAACTTAAAAAAATATATATTTACATACAATTCATACGGTCTGGAGTGGATTAATTGTATTTACATACAATTCTATGGGGGAAATTACTTCGGTTCACGATCAAATCGGGTTACAACCAGAGTTTTGGAACGAATTATGGTCGTGAGGCGAGGTTCCACTGTATTACTGTCATACAAAATTACAGGCATTTTACGGAAATACAAACCAGTATTACTGAGAGAGAAAATTTAACACACACAATACAGTGACGCATATTATAGCCACATACAAGGTCCCTTGCCATTTAATATAGACTGTTCATACAAATGTTTATGCACTACTGTTCTAGCGCCCGTTATTTTAACGGGCTTAATGTCTAGTATATATATAAAACCATAAGCATAAATGTGCAACGATTTTATGTGACTTTTTATGTCACGCTTTAAATCAGGCTTATTTTAAAACCTACATATATATGTTTGGTATAATTCTTTTCAGAATTTATCAGACTTATTCTTCCTATATCTTTAGGTTTAGCTATTATCCTTGAAATTTCTGTGCAATTGGCAACTGTCTAATCTTGCTTACATGATATCTGATGATCCCTTTAGTGGTCTTTTAGTACATTTTGTGCATTATATCTTTGTCTTTGTTGTTCACTTGATATTTATCTGGTTTCCTGATATGCCTGAACAGGTTTCTGACATTTATTAACCCTTAATGCTATTTCTTTAAGATGAAAGCTATGTTACCCTAAAATTATTCTCTCACAAAATCAGAGCAAAGTGCTTTAATTCAAAACAGTTCCTTGTTCAAATCAAAACAAAGTACAGTGCAGTTTCTTCTTCAACAAATAAATATATAATCTATGAAAAAACTGGTCCATGGGGGTTAAAATTGAAATAAATAAATACATAAATAGATAATCCAAACAGTTAAAATCAAAGGTTAAAACACAGTCTGGATCTATCCATTAAAAAAATCATGAGCCTAGTATATCCCTCTAAAACCGATGTCTCCTCTGATCACCCTTTTAGGACTCTTCGTAAAGATGAGATGTCCTCCAGCGTAGTCAACCTTTAAATGTGGCTGTTGTTCCCACGAACTCCGCTCCTTTCTTCCACCTCCATTCCTCTGTATTCAACAGGAGCTCTCTCAGAGCAGTTGGTCACTCTTGGAGCACTCAGCAGGAGCGATCCTGCCCTTGTGAGCACCATCCATTCTTTCAACCTGACCACTTACGTCATTACCACAGGGACAGCTCAGCCATGATCCTGCTCTTCCTTTCTTTCTCTCTTTCTTTTTTTAACCTCCAGCTCTCTTCTCCATCTTTTTCATTCTTTCTTTTCTTGAGAAACCGGGGCATTAGCTGGGTTGAAGGATTGAGGGAGAGGCCATATTTGGGACATTATCTCCCCTGGCATAACAGAGGGCAGCCTCCCTCTCACAGGGTCTGCCGGGACTTGTAGACTGCAGGAGCAGCCCTGTTTGGTTCCGTGGGTGCTGCCAGGGAGTGCTGTAGGTGCATCTGGATTCTTGGAGGGACCTCCAACGCCACACCCAGAAGTGCAGCCGGAAGAAGGTTGAGAAACACCTGGAGCACTTCTGGGTGAGCTATAAAAGGAGCTGCCTCAAACCAGTCAGAAAGCTGGAGTCGGGAGGTGGAGGACAGAGCTTGTGGGAGAGGAGTGGAAGCGGCAGAAGAGAAAGAGAGAGAAAGGAAAGAGAAGAAGGGATTGAGCCATTTTGGGAAGAATTGTGTGCATTGTGTGCTGTAAAGAAAAGGGAAAAGATTAAAGGGTGTGTTGTGGTTGGACTTGTGTCACTGTGCCTATCTGTGTCGGAGGTCAGTATTCCACACCATCCATGCTGCTATACACGGATGCCTGCTTGGAGCCTGAGCACGCTGTTTTTGTTTAAAACTAGCATTCTGCCTGCAACTAACATACATCCTCACAGGTTCCACATCCTGGGGCTCCACCCACAAAGCAGATGGAATAGACGCCACTTTAAAGGGACAGTAAATAATAAACAAGTGATAAATAAAACTAACAGGGTATAACAAAAACAACGATTAACCAGAAAATACAAGCCAGGGGAAAAAAACACTCTAGCTTTCACAAAACAAAGTTAAAGTTAAATGGCTTTTTTTTTTGTTCATTTCCTTTTAATCTCTGAAGCGTGCCTTCAAAGGGTTTTCAGATGGTGTTTTATGATTTAATGAGTTGGCTATGTCAGGTCCCCAGCATGCTGATTTAAAATTCTATCTCTGATTTATTTTCAGAATGCTAGGGCAGAGAACTGGACTGTTAATCAGTAAACTGAAAATGAATCCTTTTTGAGAAGGAACAGTAAAATGATCACACCGTATTGCAGATACGAGATTAATTGTGCAGAGCTCAGAGAGAGTGAAATGAAGATCCATGGTTTAGGCAAGTAGCACTTAGGGGTGCAGCTCCCTGAAGAGATGTTGTAGCAGCTAATAAATGCCGACAATATGCTTGACCATGGTGTCAAGCAACAGTATGCCTTCTTTCTTGGGGTTTGCTTTATTTCTCCACACAAAATCAGCCATCCGATAAGCGGAGGCTGTAGGCGAAGATGTCGAGCTGTCAGACGAGCAAAGTGTTAGTAGATTTGGCTAGCGGTAACTGTGGGACCATTTATCATCGTTTGCTTCCAACTTTGGCCAGCATCCTCTGTTAGGAATACCAATCAGGAGCCAATGCCGTCTTTCAGGATGACCTTAACTACGATCAGATCTGTGTGTCTGTTCCTTTTGGTTTTGCTCTCCCTGTCTAATGCACACATCCAAACTACAGTACACTGTAAAAGCTGCCTGCAAGAGAAGCTATCAGGTTTCTTTGTATGATTTGCAACACTGTGCATTGGCATGAATTAGATTAAAAGCTGGAAAAATAGGTGGGAAAATCATTTTTGTTTGCTTTTAAATGTTTTTTATTTTAATATTTCATATCATTTATAAAGTAATGGATCCACAGAGGTGCTCTTTTGGCAAACTTATACATCACCATACTTTCATGACAGTTGATAATAGTAATAAAAGGACTAACAGTGTGTTTTGGCAGAAGCGGCTGTGGCTGTCTTAACACCTTATTCATTGTTGTAGATTGTATCACCTTAAACTCCATTGTATGATGGCTGATCAGGACACCGTAACACTAGAAATACTGTGAAGGATGCCAATAGGAGTTTTAAACTTTTCAATTATACCATCAGTATGTGTTTCATGCTCCTGTCCTTCCTTGACTTTTCCTAAATAGCTGTATTGCAAATTGCCATGTTGTTGTAACTCTTAACATTTTATTCAGACACTGTGATTGATTGCATTTTTCATTGTGTTGTACATTAAAGACCCTCTATTACTGCCAAAAGCAACACCAGTGAGCACTGACATTCAGTTGTAAATTGCTGTCTCACTCCTGTATCTCACACTTGTTCACATTTGCGCAGTGCCAGTTGAAGCCCATATGGAACCCCAGACAGTTTCCGGAGCATGTACCACATGAGTTTTATAAATGCTACCCCTTGGTGTCCAAAGTACAATGGGCTAAGAGGGACTGCAGAGTGATGTTTGAGCTGTATAAATGCTGTTCCTCAGTGTCCAGAGCATGCACCCGTTAACTTTAAAAAGCAGCACTCCTCGGATGGTGGAGCCTTAGGCAGCTGCCTGTGTCCCCTAATGGATTAACCAGATCTGCTTTTGCATATCCTTTTCACCTCAACAAATCCACTTATACCGCTGATTAAACATTGTTGGTCGAGTGTGAACTTCTGTCTCTCTTTCTGAATGCTAGAAAATATTCATTATCACTCACATTGTTTCCCAATGCATGTTAAATAAAATAATAGACAAATCTGAAAACCAGTTGGTTTCAAATAATCATTTGAATACAGCTATATGGAAATGTTGGTGCACTTATTGAATCACATAATGCTATAATGACACATGTATACTCAAATCATTATTTTTCCCTAAATGGAATCTCATTTACAGCCACAAATGACATTCCAGCATTCCTTACAACTTCAGCATGGTACAGTCTCTGATAAGCGTCAGCATGTTCATGTAGCAGAAGCAAATAAAGTTCGCATTGTATTTGTATAGTGTCACAAAAATGACAAGAAGACATCAAAACAGGTTTGGAGCAGCCACCCATATAATATGCCTTGACTGGAAATGGGTAAATAGTTGAGTCCAAAACAGAATTGATGCTGATTGCCAAAGATGGCAGCTTTATTTGCCGAGACAGGAAGTGACCTCATCAGAGGCACCGGAACCAGGAGTGACATTATCAAAGGCCCCAGAACTTTAATTGAGGTCATCAGAGATGTCAGAACCGTGCAGGATTTCCCATGGATGTTCTGCAAGGGATTGAGAAAGAAAGTCAGTGCACCTTGCCTCCCCCTGGTCTGCCATGGAATTATTATTATTCAGGCTCTTTAGCTGTCTCCCAATTGCACATGTGTGACAATAGATTGTTGGCTCTGCTGTGTCTGTAAAAATGTTATGTGTCAGCAACTCTCTAGCCATTCATGGTCAATGAAAGAAATGTCACTGCGAGCAATATTTTAATCTCACATTTTCCAGTAAACATGTTTTTTTGCCAAAACGAGAAGCCTGATCAGTACAGTTAACAAAATGAGATGGGAGATGTCCCCCCATGAAAGGCAACACAACAGATGGTCAAAGCAGCAGCAATTGTGAAAAGGGGATGCCTGATGTAGCGACAAAAACAGCTGTGTAAAGTGCCATTTATCATGTCATGTCATATTCTAACCCACGTAATCTAGCGCAGGGTTGTTGGGGGAGACTAGAGCCTATCCCAGCTTTCTATGGCAAATAAGCTAATTTCCGATAAAACAAGCCTGCTATGTACCAAACTGTGAGCAAACTGAGCTACCACCCCACTGCAAAATGCACTTTTACCTGAGTTATAGCTGAGTCACAGTTTATCTACAGTAGGTTCAAGTCCCACGCCCAGTCATTGTCCATGGGAGAGTGCATGTTCTCCAAGTCTGTGTGCAGGTTTTATGGCAGATACTTTAAGTTTTCCTTCAACATCACCAAAGTTGTGCTGTTTAATTTAACTTGGCCCTAAATGAGTGCATGTGTGGATACTATGATGGAGTGGCTCCCGTTCCTGGGCTGTTTACTGCCTCTTACTCCATATTGTCAGCATAGACTCCAGTCCCCCATCATCCTGAGCTGTGTTAAGAAGGTTTACGAATATTGTGGTGTGCTAATACCTCCTTTGTATATTTTGTTCCCTGTTAACTGTTTAAAAACACACTTTATGCATTGTGTACATTTTCTTGATTCCTTAATCATACCTGTACCAAATAAATCATGAGCAGAAACAGAAAAAATTAAAAATGCATTGTAACTTCATAATTAAAACTTTAACTCAGTCCACATTCTTTTAAAGCATTTCAACAGTTAAACAAATCTCCTGTATGATAGCTTTGCCCAGGAGAAAGCATTTCCATTATAGCCTCATTAACTGGTGTATGTAGTGTATTATAGACAAATTAAGTAAATTATATTTAAATTAGCTTCCCCTGCTAAATTTGTCTGTGTTCTCGTTTTATTCAGAGGATCATAACTAATGGAATTGTCAGTAATAAAATGGCTTGCATGAACAAAGAGAAGAAGGCTTGGGTTGGCTCGAATAGCTTCCCCACTACTATCAGTCCGTTTCATTTAATAAAACATTTGATGAGATGATACATTGTAAACATATAACTGTAATTCTGGCTTTTTTAATACATTACATAAAAATGGCATATCAGCACTGCATAAATAGTTGGAGTAAAAAAATGTAACTTATGACAGTAGTAATCTATATTGTAGCTGTGATATTTTTATAAATCTATACATTACATTAACAGATTTCTGTTCTTAATGTATCACCATAGATAGATAGATAGATAGATAGATAGATAGATAGATAGATAGATAGATAGATAGATAGATAGATAGATAGATAGATAGATAGACAGATTTTCATTTGTTACTAGCAGGAAATTTGGCTTTTTACTGAAGCTCTTTAAATAAATAAATACATACTAGAGTGACTAAAAAGGAAGAAAAATTTAAAAAGAAGAAACCTTCTGACTTGGCTGTCACAGTCCCAAGTGAGGTATTATGCAGACGTATTGCTGTTGGTATAAAGGAGCCCACGTAGCATTTCCTGACACACATCTGCTGAATTATTTGTTGGATGAAAGTTCTCAGTTAGTGTATCAGAAATGTGCATGGTATTCAATTTTGTTTTCACTCTCTCTTTTGTTATGACCTCCAGGGGGTCCAGAGTGCATCCCATAACTGAGTCTGCCCTTTTAATAGCTTATTAGCACACTACAGCCTAGAAAATTGAACTGGCCCTTTTCAAAGATATAGAAGATATGAAGGATGTCATTTCCCACAAAAAGAAAAGAAGTCTCCTAAGGAAAAAGAGCTTTCTCTGTTCTTTCGTATACAGTTCCTCTATCTTCCGAGACCAGTCCAACCTGTCATTAATGTGGACCTCCAAGTACTTGTAGGAGTGCAGCACTTCAGCACCCACTCCCTTGATAATGACCAGGCATAGAGGTTTTTTGGTGCAGCAAAAGTCAATAAGCAGTTCCTTGGTTTTGCTGATGTTAAGATGCAGACAATTCTCTTTGTACCAAGAAACAAAGTTCTCAAGTTGACTCCTATACTCTGTCTCATCCCCTTTATCAATATACTAGCAAAATACCCGCGCTTTGCAGCGGAGAAGTAGTGTGTTAAAGAAGCAATGAAAAAGAAAAGGAAACATTTTGAAAATAACGTAACATGATCGTCAATGTAATTGTTTTGTCACTGTTGTGAGTGATGAGTGTTGTTGTCATATATATATATATATATATATATATATATATATATATATATATATATATATATTTACACACACACACATAAACATATATATATACATACACATATATACATACATATATATCTACATATATACACATACATATACATACACACATACATACATACATACACACACATATATACACACAAATACATATATATATATACATACACACACACATATATAAACATATATATACATATACATACATATCTACATATATACACACACAGCTATTTCGTATCAGTGCAATACGCTGCTTGTTAAAACGGATGACTCCCGCTCTTACGTGCAAGTCTGCGTGGATATTATGAACTATCGTATTTGTTCAAGTTCTATTTAAATTTTAAATAGAAGGAATTTTTATTTAGTCGACAGAAATATCTTTGGTAGGAATGGTAAAACAGACAGGAATATTATTCGTGAATAAATCAACTCAAACCTTAAACAACTTATAATATTTTGCTCTCCATAAAAATATATCCTGTCTAAATTATACAAGTTAGAAATAAAGTAAACGTTAAAAGAACAAACATTCACATTTCTTTACTCTTATGTAATTTTATATAAAAAATAAACTTAGATTTTAAATATCCCAAAAGATTTTGCTCTCCATAAAAATATATCCTGTCAAAATTATACAAATTCAAATATGAACATGCTGCATAACAAAACCTGGAAATATACATAAAATGTGTTCCTTTCAGCAATAACAAATCAAATCATTCAGTTGTCTTTGCTCATATGTCATTTTAGAGCTGGACGCCTGGCATCTTTTTTTGGCAACAGGTTCGTTTCTGTTTGGTGTGAGGTTCTGTGTTGTGGAGATTCTCAGGATGGATTGCAGGTGCTCATCAGTGAGGCGACTCCTGTGTGCTGTTTTGTTAATCTTTATCACTGAGAAGAGCTTCTCACACAGATATGTGCTACCAAACATGCACAAGGTTCGAGCCGCATGTAGACAGACTTTTTTTGTTCTTCAAAGTCACCAAAGCGCCGTGCAAACTCAGTGCGCAGTGCTCTCAGTTTATCAGCAAAGTGCGTATTTGGGAACACCGTAGTGATGACTTGGTTTAACATTACTTGGCAACAGGGAAAGTGGGGCAAATTGCACTGGTGCATTTGTGTCTCCCATAAAAGCAGCTTCACTTGAAATCACTTTGTGATTGTGCACGGGTTAAAACGTCCGCTGAAGTGTCAGATTCTTATTTAATTATGCTGCTTTCTGTATCTTCTGCATTGCATTCAGGTTACCCTGATGTTTTGTCTCATAGTGCCGTCTTAGATTAAATTCTGTAATTACAGCCACATTAGCTCCAAAAATGAGACACACGGGTTCAGTAAACATATACTCAGCCTCCCATCGGTTTTTAAAGGCTCTATTTTCAGAATCAACTTTTCTCTTCAGCATCGTGAGCTAGCTTCGCAATAACTTGCAGCATCATAAGGTAGACTTGATTAACGCGTAAGTGTTGCAAAGCAGCTGAAGCGCTGCATTATGGGATCTGTAGTTTATTGTGTTACCAGCGCTTCATATACCCGGCTTTAATAACAATAATACAGTATATAAAATGATCTCGGGCGGATATAATTACGCCGGGCGGATGTGGCCCATGCCCTTGAGTTTGACACATATGGACTAAATAGAACTTGAAAAGATATATTTTTTCAAATGTGATCGTGCAATTCAGATAGAGTTCACGCGCACTACAGCCTGCATGCCTCAATAAGTCATCCTTCCCTCGCTCTTACTTTTTTACCGTTCATCTAATGAATACACTGAGTATGGCTTTACCAAAACAATCATTGATGGCTAATAAAGTATCCATTATTCGAGTATGTAGATCGGGATATATATATATATACATATATATATATACCCGCATCGCAGCGAGAAGTAGTGTGTTAAAAAGCTAGAAAAGGAAAGGGAACATTTTAAAAATAACGTAACATGACTGTCAATATACAGTATTTGTTTTGTGAGTGTTACTGAGTGTTGCTGTCATCAAGGATTTGATTATCATTATTTCTTTCAATCAGGTTCGTATTTGTAGGATGTGTTGTGTTCAAGTTACATTCCGTGTTTGTCAATCGTTGTAAAGATGACAGGTTTCATTCATCGATTCGTTTCTTACTGCATCAATAAACAGCTCGTCTTCTTCTTTATCTGAGACCTGACACACTGCATGCACGGGATTTTTTTACACTGTCTTCCTTTAGCGGGACATTGACTTTTTCCAACGTGTGCTTTGTTTTGGATTTATGAATATGCTTGTATGTATCAGACGCTTCATATTTTTTGCTGCCTTTTCAATTGTGTAATTCGGTTTTTCTTCAGCGCTCTTTGGAACTGTTGCTTTTTGCCTGTGCACTGCGTCAGTTCACGTGAGCCGCTCTGTACACATGCAGCGAAGTTTCCCAACTGTGCTGGTGCCATCTCGTGCTATGTCCATGGCTGTATTTAATGTTACCTTAGTCCTGGCACTTAAAACTTTCTCTCGCAGTTTCGCTGAGTTTGTGTCAAACATCACCCTGACCATCTCATCTTCCTCTCCATAAGCACAGTCCTTCACCCGTGAATATTTACCCGTGGCAGTTTGCTATTGGATTGCCGCTGACGGACGACCTTATATGGGCAGGCACTAAATTACAAACGCCAGCGGCAGCCTGTCTATGAACTTAATTTAAAGTGTAGGTTTACATCGTGCTTTGTTTCCGAAGTAGCAGAACTCATGAATATGGTTGTATATGTCACTCGCTCGCTTCTTATTGTTTCGCTGCCTTCTCAATTATATAATGCATGTTTTCTTCAGCACTTTTTTGAGGTCTTCCTGGTTTTCTATGTACGTCTTCCTGGTTTTCTATGTACTGCGTGATTACGTGGGAGGCGTGATGATGTCACACGAAACTCCGCCCCCACGGCGTTGAAGCTCATCTCCATTTCAGTAAATGGAGAAAAACAGCTTCCAGTTATGACCATTACGCGTAGAAGTTCGATATAAAACCTGCCCAACTTTTGTAAGGAAGCTGTAAGGAATGAACCTGCCAAATTTCAGCCTTCCACCCACACGGGAAGTTGGAGAATTAGTGATGAGTCAGTGCGTGAGTGAGTGAGTGAGTGAGTGAGTGAGTGAGTGAGTGAGTGAGTGAGTGAGGGCTTTGCCTTTTATTAGTATAGATCAATTAACCTCTGTAGTATTGAAGAACTTTGAACACCTTAATTTGAATTACCACAAGAATGCTGCAAAACACTTCCTGGACCCATTTCAGTTTGCAAAGTCAACCACTCTCTGCATGATGTACTATATTTAGAGTTGTGCTTAATTCACCAACACCTTGTTAAGCTAGGGGCATATGTTAGGATCTTGTTTGTGGATTTTAGCTCTGCTTTCTATACAATCTGCCATTGGATCATAGACTTTAGCCATAACAATTTTCACCTCAACATTCAAAAAACTCAGGAGATGGTCATAGATTTCATTTCAACAGTCACCTGCTCACATATCACTTGCTATTAATTTCTCAGCCATTGGGGTGGCAGAATCGTTTAAGGTTCTGGGCACTGTGCCGTCACAAAACCTTTAGTGGGACAATATCACATGCATTATTAAAAAAGCCCATCAGAGAATGTCCTTTTGCATCAGCTAAGGAAATTCAATCTCCCTCAAGCAATACTGGTCCAGTTCTACATAACCATCATCAAGTCCATTCTGACTTCATCTATAACTGTCTGGTTTGGTGCTGCCTCTGCTCAGGCTAAGGCCAATCTGCAACACATCATCAAAGCATGTAAGAGGATCAAAGCCTGTAACTTACCACACATTGAAGTCCTATTCAAGTCCACGGTAGGGAAGACGGACACAAAGATCATTGCTGATCTGACTCACCCAGGGCATCACATATATACAGTATATAATGTATGCCTCGACATTTTAATCCTACTGTGTCTCTTTTTTTTTTTGCATTGCCCTTGTGCGCTGCATCATATTTTATCATTTTAAATGTTATCATTTTGTATTTTATCTTCTATGTTATTCTTGTATGTTGCACCAGTATTATTAAGACAACTGTCTAGTACACATTAGTGTACCTGGCCAATGAAGTGAATTCTGATTCTGAAGCACAGAATGATCTGAGAATTTCTGCAAGTGACACGACCTGGTATTGTATTTATAATCTGAGGCATACAGAGTGAAGAGAAAAGGAGACAGGACTGTTCCTTGTGCTGCTCCAGTTGCTTATATCCATGTCGGAAACACAGTCCATTATCCAGGCTCATCCACCTGCATATCACCGAGTTTACCACCTAACAGGGATGGCTGGATGGTATTGAACGAACTGGAGAAATAAAAAAATAGAATACTCACAGTGCTGCCATTTTTCCCCAAGTGAAAATAAGCCTTGTGTAGCAGACAGATAATTGCATCCTCCAGTCCAATCTTTGTCCAATAGACAAACTGCAGTGATTCCAGGTGATCTACCACAATTTGACTCAAAAAGACCAGGACCACTCTCTCAAAGTTCTTCAGGATGTGAGATATATGTACCACTGATTTGTAGTCATTAGATACAAAGAGATACCTGCTCTCTTTGGAACAGGAATAACACAGGATGTTTTCCACAGAAGTGGCACTTTCTGAAGCCTTAGGGAATGATTGAACAGAAAAATTGGTCAGCACAGGCCACATGGTCAGTCCACACTGATGGTCAGAGGTGGACTTGTCACTGGCCATTCCAGTTCACGTGGTAGGCTGATATAGGAGATGTTGTAGGAAGAGTAGTCATTGCAGAAGGTGACAGTGTGAGAGAAAAAATCTATTCAAATTTGGTTCAGGGCATTAGCTTTGTCCGTATCCCCTACTAGCATCAATGCTACCTGAGTCCAGTAGTTATATCCAGTCCATTCCAGATATATTTCATGTTTTTCTGTATAAGTTTGTTTTCTATTTTGTCTTTGTAAACTTCTTTTCCTTTTCTTTAGCACATGCTGTACATCCTTCAGAGCCTCTTTGTTATTGGAGAACTTTTAGTTCCTTGGTAATTAATAATTAATAATGTTATTCCATGGCTACACTTCTTTTGGAGTGAGAAGGCCAGGCATGCCCAAGAAATGCTACCATCAGCCCTGCTGCTGTCCTCTAATATTCTTAGGGACTGCTTTTATTAAAGGGTTCCTTCATCTTTTGATCTGATTACCTAAATGTTTTGACTTCTAGGGTACTAGTACTGAGAACGATCTCTTGCCCACAAGCTGCTTCTTCGCTTCCTTTCACACACTGGCTGGCAGAGCTCTTCCCTCCCTTCTTTCTGTTACTCTGAGAATCCTGTTTAGAACTCTCACCTGCCATGCGCAAACTCTGGGGATCCCTTGCCTTGCAACATACAGGAAATTTAAAATCTACCCGACCTCATTGAAATTTTGCCTGATTGGCCAGCCTGGCAAACAGGAGTATAAATCAGCCAGCATGCCCTGTTGTCTTGAGACTCCAGTTTCTAGACTTACTCAGTGACAAAGGAGGTGCAACTTTGGTGTCTGCTGTACATACCAGCCCCACTGTTTTGCTTACTATATGTGTATGGTCGAGAATATGCAGTCCTAATAAATAAATGAGGTAAAACCTCCGAATTATGTTTCAATATCAAACTTTGAAAAGTCTTCAGTGACTACCGTAGAGTATCACAGAAACCTTTTCTATTGCATGTAGATTTTAATTAGGATATAAATATTGTTCTCTTTCTTTGCTTTTTTCTATGATGCTTTGGTGCCAAAATTCTTTGCTAAATTAATATAACATAAGTGTGCAGGACAATATACATGGTTTAAAAGTTATAATATTTGGAGCAACACAACATAAAATGGAGCTGACAAAAGAGGAGAAGCAATAAATGGAAAAAGACACAATAACTCTGCAAATCCAAGCATTGCCAGCTCTATTCTACTAATTCACAGGGCATAATTGGCGGAGGAGCAAATGGGAACAGAAGAACAAGCAATGAAATGATGAGGCCTAAAGGCATGTTTCATGTTGTATATTTGAGTACCCTTGCTTTATGTGCCTCCAGCTGTCAGTACCACGCTTAAACATCAGCAGTGACAGGCAATTTCTAGTTCCGCTTGCTGTTTCAAGCTAGTATCTCTTTGACAGAAAGGAACACGTTGGACAAGAGATGCAAAGCTTTCCGCGCATGGTCTGTCACATCTTGAAACACATTCTTCTTCTCTTCTACAGTATAGCCTATTAATTTCCCAAAATTACATTTCCCAAAATGGAAAAAAAAGCCATATAACCAAACTAGAAGATTATTCAACTTATATCCTCACAATGTTTAGGATTTTAATTATGTGAAATGAGAAAGAAAAAAATGCAACAAAACTGTTACTGCCTATTTCACTAGATTCCACACTGAAGGCTGTGCCTTGATTCTTGCTTTTTCTGTAAAAAAGATGGTAATAACCAAAAAAAAAAAAGTTCCACTTGAATTTTTTTTTTGTAGTAAAATGAACAATGCACTTCTTGTGTGTGAGCCTGAAAACCGCAACCTGTGTAGCCTGGGTGATGGTAGAAGGAAAGCAGTGACATCTGTCACTTCACAAAATGACTGAACAGCAAATTGTACCAATCTGTGGCAAGAAACATCTCATCATCCTCTCCTTTGGGCAGGTGATTTATTTTATGTGGGTCACACTTTAGTTTAGGCATCCAGTATAAGTGCACTGTTAAAATTCTATAAACAGTTTGTTAACTATAAGATTAAAAATAACAAATCTCCTTTACAAATAATAAAGCTCTTGAAATCATACTGTCATTTTTCATTGTGTTACATCGTGTTAAAAAGATGTATATTATGTTTTATAGCATACAGACTGTTAATATCTGCTTATAATGGATACCTAAAGTTTTAGCACCTTAGTTTATTGCCTAATAACATCAGTTGCATAAAATTTGATTGAGTTAAGCTCATACAAAATAAAATATCAATACAAATGTGCAACATAAAGACAGTAACTATTCCCCAACTGCCCCAAACAACCAAAAACACACTTAGACATTTTCATCAGACTAACACAGAAGACTCATAAAGTCAAGACATTTTAGTTCATGCATATATCATAGCACGTGTGGAAGGACTGTTATGACATCTGCTAATCTTGGTCTTTGACCTGAGCTGTTTACTAGTTAGAAGGGTAGTGAACAGACGGTGTGAAAAATGATGTGCTGGTCTAAAAAAGTCAACCAACAGTTTTAGAAGTCACGCACACCACTCTTCAGTTGCTTCCTGTTGTTGACAAAGAGTCTGCTACACCAAAACATGAATGGAGATGGCACAGACACTCGAAATAATGGTCATTGTATCCTATGACACTGTGAACTTCTTCAAACTGTCTCCAAAGGAACAGCTTCTGGTGACCTTATGCAGTTAATAGGACCATAACAGGTATATTGGCCTCCTATGTTAGTGTGCTGGAAATGGAGGAGCTAACCAACAAGTTTTCCCACAGTTCAAAATCCTTGCTTCACCTTTGGTGACAATGCATTGCAATGCAAGAGAGTGTAGTGACTGTGGTTGTCATAGTACAGAGTGATTCAAAAAGATTAATCTGATTTCAAAGTGCCATATTTTTACAACCATGAGGCACCTTGGAGCCAATTACAGAGGGGGTCATTCAGTCTGCGAGGTGACGAGCATTTCTCAACAACAAGCTCCCTCATTGCTGGATTGGCCATAAAGGAGCCCACGATTTGGCACTCCACTTCTGGCCCCCAACATCACCAGATCTCATGCGATGTGACTGTTTTTATTTGTGGGGGTACGTTAAGGATTCTGTTTATGTGCCACCACTCCCAACAACACTGGATGACTCCGAAATCGAAATGAAAGAGCCGCCAGTACAGTGGCACCAGACATGCTCAATCAAGAATGGGATGAATTTGACTATTGAGTTGATGTTATCCGTACAGCTGGAGGAGGTCATATTCAGCATTTGTAAAATTAAATATTAAACTTTATGCTCAACTAAACCATTTAAAATGTACTGCATTGTTCTGTAATGATTTACAAGTGAAATAAATCATTTTGAAATCGGATGAATCATTTTTAATCACCCTGTACATTGTTTGTAGTTATTTGTTATTTAGAAGTAATTTGTGAAGGTGTCTTATTGTTTGGGATTCATTTGGCAATGTTTTAAAATTATTTCATTTTCTTCCGTTCAAATTCTGCAGGATATCTGTACTGATATGGACTGGGTAATGTGTTAGGAACAAAAGGATGCCACATCGGTTGATGTAAATTAAAATTATCAACCTACAGAGGGATGAATTTATAGACACCCCGAAAATTAAAGTGACTAGACCATTTTGCCGAAATTTCATTGCAGCAACTCAAAATCGTCCTCAGTAGTTTGTATGGACCCCACATGCTTGTATGCACGCCTGACAATGCTGGAGGGGGTCATGCTCCTAATGAGATAACTGATGGTGTCCTGGGGGATCTCCTCCCAGATCTGGACCAGGGCATCAGTGAGCTCCTAGACAGTCTGAGGTGCAACATGGTGGCGTCGGATGAACCAAAACATAATGTCCCAGAGGTGTTCTATTGGATTTAGGTCAGGCGAGGATGGGGTCCAGTCAATGGTATAAATTCCTTCATCCTCCAGGAACTGCCTGCATACTCTTGCCACATGATGCCGGGCATTGTCGTACACCAGGAGGAACTCAGGACCCACTGCACCAGCACAAGGTCTGACAATGGGTCCAAGAATTTCATCCCGATACTTAATGGCAGTGAAGGTGTCATTGTCTAGCCTGTAGAGGTCTGTGTGTCCCTCTATGGATATGCTTCCTAAGACCACTAGTGACCCACCACCAAACCACTCATACTGAACGATGTTGCTGGTATTCTCCATGGCTTCTCCATACCCTTTTATGTCTGTCACATGTGCTCAGGGTGAAGCTGCTCTCATTTGTGAAAAGCACAGGGTGCAAAGTGGTGGACCTGCCAATTCTGGTATTCTATGGCAAATGCCAATCAAGCTCCACGGTGCAGGTCAGTGAGCACAGGGCCCACTACAGGACGTTGGGCCCTCAGACCACCCTCATGAAGTCTGTTTCTGATTGTTTGGTCAGAGACATTCACACCAGTGGCTTGCTGGAGGTAATTTTGTATGGCTCAGGCAGTGCTCATCCTGATCCTCATAGCCCAAAGGCGCAGATACCGGTCTTGCTGATGGGTTATGGACCTTCTACAGCCCTGTCCAGCTCTCCTAGAGTAACTGCCTGTCTCCTGGAATCTTCTCCATGCCCTTGAGACTGTGCTGGGAGACACAGCAAACCTTCTGGCAATGACACGTATTGATGTGCCATCCTGGAGAAGTTGGACTACCTGTGCAACCTCTTTAGGGTCCAAGTACCACCTCATGCTACCAGTAGTGACACTGACCGTAGCCAAATGCAAAACTAGTGAAAAAACAGTCAGAAAAGATGAGAAGGAAAAATGTCAGTGGCCTCCACCTGTTAGACCAGTCCTCCATTACGCCTGTTGTTAATTTCATTAACACCAAAGCAACTGAAACTGATTAACAACTCCCTCTGCTATTTAACTGACCAGATCAATAGCTCAGAAGTTTCATTCACTTGATGCTATACTCTCATTAAAAAGTGTTCTTTTAAATTTTTTGAGCAGTATATATATGTATATACAGTATACCAAGTTCCCTTTAAATGAGTGCATTATTGTAAGAGTGTTGTCTATGGTTTGTCTTTTCTGCTTCCATGCTTCCCCCTTTTATTAATACAAATGCATGAATCAGCCAAACTGCAGGTTTTGAGGTTTTCATTAGCACAATGGCCAGAGGGTTGCCTCTAGTAATTTTAGTCTAATATTTACCATAAGCTTTACCCTGTGGAGTCCCGTTCTTTTCCTTACAAAGGTTCAGTGTATTGCCCGGTGGTGTAGACTTTGATGAGTTACCTCTGCTGATAGCGAGATGATATGTTCTTGGGGACTGAGACTCACAGAATCTTCTGACCTCAGCTAAATGACTTCTTGTGGTTCTATTGATATTGTCAGCATTGTATTTAAGCTGATTGCGAATATTAACCAAAACTTTGCAATCAAATTTTTCCCACTAAACTCAATTGTTTCCTCTATACAGTATTTAATGGTTGATCTAAGAATAATAATGATAACTAATGAAACATACAGACCTATGGTTTCAAAGTAAAATGCTACAAAAGGCAAGATATTGTCCATGGGGCCAAATGTGATTCTCAAAGGAGAATAAACAACTAGGGACAAGACATTAAAAAATTAGTAGTGAATAGCAACAAAATCTGGCATTGCAAAGACTACATCCACAGGGCTTCTTACTAAGACACCCATACCTACACTAAACTAAACCAAAAGGAACTAAATGAAAGATGTGTTGCTGATAGGAAATAAAAAACCTAAAACTGTCTGTTATTCATTCAGTAACTCGGTAATTCAAAATATAATGATTGATTTGCATGTTGTAATGACAAACAGACACACACATGCAGACCACCACAGCTACATATGTTTGAGAAGTGCTTCTGTTTGTTATGGTGTCTTTCTGTCATTTTAGCTTTTACATCACTAGGTGGCATAACAACAGTGTTACGCATTAAAACGCTGCAGATATTTTGTTTGCATTTCCAATTAGACAGTAATGTTAGCTTCCTTTAGTTATTTATTTAGATGTACAGTCAAAAGGTGGATGCTGTGCCACTTTGTCCATGCTTTACTGGCGACATTAGGCAGATTTGTTGATTTGAGTGTTTTGAGTACTGAAATCTGCATCTCCTGTGACTTCATGAGATTCATGAGAGGAGGCAGCATGTCCCTGATCTCTCATATCTTTTTGGTAGAGTGTGACTCACTGTTTATTTCAAATGCATGTTTTGCAGTTCATATTTTCACAAACATAGCTACCAGTTTATTCAGACTTAAATTAACTCCTACACTGTCAAAACAGGGGTGGCACGGTGGTGCAGTGGGTAGCGCTGCTACCTTGCAGTAAGGAGACCCGGGTTCGCTTCCCGGGTCCTTCCTGTGTGGAGTTTGCATGTTCTCATGTCTGTGTGGGTTTCATCCGGGTGCTCTGGTTTCTTCCCACAGTCCAAAGACATGCAGGTTAGGTGCATTGGCAATCCTAAATTGTCCCTAGTGTGTGCTTGATGTGTGTGTGTCCTGTGGTGGGCTGGCACCATGTCCAGGAATTTTTTCCTGCCTTGCACTCTGTGTTGGCTGAGATTGATTCCAGCAGACGCCCATGACCCTGTAGTTAGGATATAGCAGGTTCGAAGATGACTGACTGACTGACTGACTATCATCACAATAGATGAACAACAGAGAACTCATACAGCAGCTGCGACAAGATATTGTTCACATTTACCACTGATGTCTTCGAATGCCAATGTATAATCTGATATTACAGAAAGGTTTTTTCCCTTGAATAAGGTTATGTTTATTTTTAAAAGGTGGAACATGCTATTTCGACTGTAAAAAGTTCCTTTTAAACAAAAACTTGCTGTCTGTTGGATTAAATTAATGAGAGCACCACTGATCTTTGCAGTTCATGGCCCCTACCTTGAGCACCACCTTCAAGACTGGTATAGAAATGTAACACTAAGAGAGCTGCCTAAGTTTTCCAACCAAGTTTTAAGGAAAATTCACCCAAGGTTGTCTCCAGGCATATAAAGTATAATCAATTCTTGGCCCCAGCAAGACTAGGCTAGATATACACAACAGGAGACTCTCCTACAAACATAAGAAATTACACTTGATTATGAATTCTGAACACGTATGTATCAAGTCCTGTAGAATTATTAACAGATGGGCTTGTGGGGGCCGAGCTTTGCTTACAATATACTTTTGTGCCTAGAAGTAAAGTGCCTACCAGATTGTTGCTACCTAAACCTTTTTTCAATTTCCAGAACATATCAGGTTATAAACCTTCAGATCAAGGTTCTAGCCCCATTGGTAAATGAATAATTGCATCATAGACAGACAGACATTAGCATTTCTTATATATAAATATAGGTAGATTAGATAGATAGATAGATAGATAGATAGATAGATAGATAGATAGATAGATAGATAGATAGATAGATAGATAGGGGGCAGTATCACTCCCTTGAACCCCTGTCCAAGACTCCAGACACCAGGTAAAAGTCCAAATGTTGACTTTATTTCTACAGCACAGTGCACAAAGCACCCTCTCCTCCACAATACTCATTTAACAATAATACACAATAATAAACTCTTCCACCACTCCCAGACGCGTTGCCCTCCTACCACCCAGCTCAGCTCGCCGTCTGGGAGCTGCCACAGTCCTTTTATATTCCCTGACCTGGAAGTGTTCCAATCCCCAGTCCATGTGATTCTTTATCATAAAATGTTGCGATTTTCCTAAATAATATTGCAAGTTTATGAGTTATTATTGATGTTTTTTATGTGTGTCGCGGCTGTGGCTGCAGTTGAAAGGAACTTGTTCACCCCTGGTTTGTCTATTCAATAAAGGCATTTATTGTGGCTACAGGAATTATCTATCTGCGATGCAGTTGCTCTTTATACTGTATTTCTGCATATTAAGATGGTTTTTATAACCATAAATTAGTTTTTGATGGGCAGGTTGATTCAGATGGAGCACTACTGAAGGCCTAGGTGTGAGATGCACGGTCCGCCAATGGACCAGATGATACGTAAATTTAATTAACATTACAACCTGAAAATAAACAAAACTGTAGAGAGGCCCATGATTAAATGAACGGTAAAAAAGTAAGAACAAAGCAACGGTGACTTATTGAGGCAGGCAGCTGAGACCACAATAGCACAAGGCTCGATGTAGTGCGCGTTAAGTCGATCTAAAATGCGTGCTCAGATTCGAAAAAATATATGTTTTCAAGTTCTATTTGGATATAATTAGGTTCTATTTAGTCGACAGAAATATGTGTGTATATGTATGTATGTGTAGATATGTATGTATATGTAGATATGTATGTATATGTATATATGTGTGTGTGTATGTATGTGTATATATATGTACATATGTATGTATATATATGTTTATGTGTGTGTGTGTGCGTGCGTGTGTGTGTATATATATATATATATATATATATATATATATATATATATATATATGACAGCAACACCCATAACAGTGACAAAACAATTACATTGACAATCATGTTACATCATTTTCACAATGCTTCCTTTTCTTTTTCATTACTTAACACACTACTTCTCCGCTGCGAAGCGCGGGTATTTTGCTAGTAGATAATATTTTACAAGGAGTTCTGTATTTTTTGCTGGCAACTAGGCTATTTTAATTAAGTCTAAGGGAAAATTAAAACAAGTTTTAATCCATAGGCAAGAAATGTGGGATATTTGAATTGTTCAATAAAGCAGTGGTTAAGCATGAAAAACAATATAGGTTTTCAGAAATTCTGACTGAAACAAAAAATGGAACCTCCTTGGCACAGTGCTGCAGCTATGTGTCTCTACAGTCCTCGGGTCCATGATGTTTTTCAAGCACTCTGATTTTCCTCTTAAAACCCAAAATTACAAAAGGCAACATTTGAGCTATCTGAACTGAAAGTGTTGCTCGCTGAGCTCACGCAAGATATAAAGGAAAGCGAGAAGGCTAATGAGAAAGCAACGGCAAAGGCACTTGAGAGACTGAAACAGGAATTAAAACAGGAGATGAAACAGGCCAATGAATGTCTGCGACAGGAAATCCAACAGGCAAATGAAAGGCTGCGACAGGAATTCCAACAGGCAAATGAAAGGCTGCGTCAAGAGGTCCAACTTGAACTTCGACAGGTGCTGGGCAAAATTGAAGAGCGCATTGAGAAAAACTCGGCTAAACTGAGCACGCTTGCTGATCAATTGGAGCATCTTAGTGAGACATTCACGAATCGGATCGAAATAGCCGAACATCTAGCTGCCAGTGCCGAGGAAAGAGCAGTAAATGTCAGTTCGGAATGTAAAAAACTCGGAGAAAAACTTGGAGACAGACTGGCTGCTTTAGAAGATGGGAATAGAAGGTATAATGTCAGAATTGAAGGCCTGCCGGAGAATCGAGAAAGTTTAAACCCTGTGAAATTCGCAACTGAACTTTTTTCTAAAATAATCGGGGGCGACTTTAAAGCAGAATCTGAGATAGCAGCGGCTTACAGCAGACGCTGATCAAACACCGTCAGACCCGACCAAGATCTTTTATAGTTCGTTTTGAACGATTATCATTTAAGTTAGAGGTGATGGAACTCCTCAGGAAAAAAGGAAGATATTATATATGAAGATTGCCACATTCGCGTCTTCCCTGACTTCTCTCCAGCAACAGCTATTAAGCGCGCAGCCTTCGATAATATTAAACAGCGCTACGGCAAGCCAATGTCAAATACGGCCTCCTGTATCCGCAAAACTGAAAGTGGAATGGCAGGGTCATTTCTATGTTTTCGCTAGCAAGGAGGAGGCAGAAAATGAGTTAAGAAAGCTGATCCCGGACTATTCTGATACATAATTGTGAGTCATGGCGGTAAATGATAAAGCTAGGATTAATAATCTACTGTCTGATCTATTTGTTTTAAAATACGGGTTTTTATCAGCATATATTCTCATATTCTATTATTACTTATTATTATTATTATTACTTACTTATTACTTATTATTACTTAGTATTACTAGGGCTCTAAATGTTTATGTTTTATTGTGCTTAATTACGTTTTCCTCCTCTTTTTTCTTTTCTAATTATTTCATGTGTACCCTAAATGAGACTGTTCAATATCATACCCTTGGTTTACTGTTATTGCTATTACTGCATTAAGACTTGTTATGCTTGTTTTGGACACATCTTTAACACCATCACCTGGGTTTATTATCTGGGGATATCATCTTAATGCACTAAAATTGATGAAGATTATATGTATGTGTATGTATGTATGTATGTATGTATATATATGTGTGTATGTATATATATATATATATATATATATATATATATATATATATTAAGTGCAAAATTCTTTTTTTTTTTTTTTTCCTCTTTTAAAGACTATATTGGTAACAGATATCTCTATCTTTTAACCTTAAAGCGCCACTGCATGGGGGCTTGATGTGCTTTGGACGTGCTCTGTCTCTGGGTATGTCAGAGGACTGGGACTGCATGAAGTGGGTTTTAGCCTCACCTGGGGAGGCAAAAAGGGAGGGTGGGGGTTAAGGGGGGAAGAGAAAGAGAGCAGGCTTGATCTATATCTAATCTATCATCTCAATCTTTATAATTATAACTATCAACGTAATAATAAGCTGCATGGCAACAACTCTTGGGGAATAGGAAATTAAGACCTAAACTATTTCACTTCCAGTTAAGACTATAAAATGACATCAAAAACTCAGAATCAGTGTCTCCATGATGGGACAGTTAACTTCGTAAGCTGGAATGTTAAAGGCCTGAATCACGAATTAAAGAGAAAGAAAGTACTTTCTCACCTAACAGGTCTAAATGCTAAAATAGTATTTTTACAGGAAACCCACTTACTAAGTAAGGATCAGTTCCGCTGCAAAAAGACTGGACTGGCCAAATGTTCCATTCTAGTTTTACAAAGAAAACTAGAGGGGTGGGAATTCTCATACATAGAACAGTACCATTTGTAGCATCAGATGTAGTATTGGATCCTGAAGGGAGATATGTGATGGTCATGGGAGACTTATCTAACTGTAAAATGATTTTGATAAATGTTTATGCACCTAATGTTGATGATAAGGAATTTATACAAAATTTATTTGCATCCATTCCCAATCTGAACACTCATAAACTTATAATGGCTGGGGACTTTAATTGTGTTCTAAATCCACTTTTAGATAAGACTTCCTCCACAGGGGAACGCAACTAACACCGCAAAGATAATTACAAAGTTTATAACTGATCACAACTTATCAGATCCCTGGAGGTTTTAAACCCAAATTCAAGAACATATTCTTTCTACTCACCAGTACATCATTGCTACTCAAGGATTGATTACTTCTTTATAGATAATAACTTCTTGCCTAAGATTAAATCTTGTAAATACGATGCTATTGTTATTTCAGACCATGCTCCATGATCTTGGAGCTGAAATTACTAAGCCCCATACACTCACCCCACAGATGGCGCCTCAATCCGCTTCTATTAGCTGACGAGAATTGTACTGAATTTATATCCAAACAAATTGAATTCTTTCTAGAGACAAATACATCCCCTGAGATCTCTGCAGGAATACTCTGGGAAACTCTTAAGGCCTTCTTAAGAGGACAGATTATCTCATATCTTTCCCACAGAAATAAATCCGCGAAGAAAGTAGCAGAGATAAAAAGTGAAATTACTAAAATAGATGAAGAACATGCCAGACTACCAAGCGAGACTCTACATAAGAGGAGGCAGGCTCTACATTCAGAATTAAACCTCTTGACAACTAAAGAAACCGAACAACTAATTTACAAATCCAGACATCATTATTATGAACATGGAGAGAAAGCTAATAAGCTTTTAGCAACAAATTCACAAGCAAGATGTACGCAACGCAATCTCGTAATTACTAACACTAATGGAGATAAAATCATCGAACACAAAAATATAATGTACACTTTTAGAGACTACTATAAATCCCTATATACTACTGAGTTTAAAGAAGACAATATACAATCTAATGCATTTCTGGATAAATTACAGATACCACAAATTGACGCTTTTAGTGTGGAGGAACTCGATAAACCTCTGTCATTATCAGAATTACTGGATGCTATAAAGTCACTCCAAGGTGGAAAAGCAGCAGGCCCTGACGGCTACCCTGCAGAGTTTTACAAGAAATTCTCCGCTCAGCTAGCTCCCTCCTATTAGCAACATTTACAGAAGCCAGAGATAACCAATCTCTTCCACAAACCTTTCGCCAAGCACTAATCACTGTCTTTCCAAAACAAAATAAGGACTTATTACAATGTGCATCATACAGACCAATTTCACTTCTGAATAACGACGTTAAAATACTCTCTAAAATCATAGCTAGAAGGATGGAGAAAGTGCTCCCTCAGTAATATCACAAGACCAAACTGGATTTATTAGGGGCCGACACTTATCTTCAAATCTTCGACGCCTGTTTAATGTAATATACTCACCAACTAAATCAAACACCCCAGAAATATTATTATCATTGGATGCAGAAAAGCATTCGACATGATTGAATGGAAATACCTTTTACTATTTTGGAGAAGTTTGGGTTTGGCCCAACATTTGTGCATGGATTAAATTACTGTATACTAACCCAGAAGCTTCAGTTTGCATCAATAACATTTGCTCAGACTACTTTAAACTAGAACGTGGCACAAGACAAGGATGCCCTTTGTCACCACTGCTGTTTGCAATTGCCATTGAACCACTGGCAATACATTGTCGAAATACTGATCAGATAAAGGGGATTAGCAGAGAAGGACTGGAACAGAAAATCTCATTATATGCAGATGACATGGTACTGTATATATCGGACCCAGAAAATTCTGTGCCTGCAGTCTTAGCAGCACTCACAGAATTTCAAAAGCTCTCTGGTCTCAGAATTAATCTGAATAAAAGTGTACTCTTTCCGTGAATTCGCAAGCATATAATATTAGATTAGACACCCTTCCTTTTATCATTGCAGAACAGTTTAAATACCTCGGGTAAACATCACAAGTAAACATAAAGCTCTTTATCAACAAAATTTCGTCGCCTGCATGGAAAAAATTAAACAAGACTTGCATAGATGGTCAACCCTTCATCTCACACTAGCTGGAAGAATTAACACTGTTAAGATGAATATTCTTCCTAAGCTCCTTTTTATTTCAAAACATACCAATATACATTAATAAATCGTTCTTTAAGCAATTAGATTCAACAATAACCTCATTTATTTGGAATTCTAAACATCCACGCATCAAAAGAGCGACCCTACAAAGACAAAAGGCAGAAGGTGGCATGGCTCTACCTAACTTCCAGTTTTATTACTGGGGCAAATATACAGTCGATAAGAACCTGGACACAAATAGAAGAACATACACAGGCATGGACCGCAATAGAAGTAAAATCCTGCAGTACTTCTTTGTATTCCTTGCTTTGTGCTCCAATAAACACAAGCTATCGGCAATACACTAATAACCCAATTGTGCTCCACTCACTTAGAATCTGGAACCAATGTAGAAAGCATTTTAAGACGGAGAAGCTTCTTTCTGTGGCACCCTGCAAAAGAACCACCTCTTTCAACCCTCACAAACATATGCAGTTTTAATATCTGGAAAAATTTGGAATTAACTTGCTTAGAGATCTTTATATAGACAACGCCTTTGCATCCTATGAACAATTACATTCCAAATTTAACATTCCAGCTACAAATTTCTTTCACTATCTTCAAATCAGGAACTTTGTTAAACAGAACCTTCCAGATTTTCCTCATCTTGCACCCTCATCCACGCTGGAAAAATTATTGCTCAATTTCAAGGAGTTAGACTCCATCTCTACAATATATAAAATCCTTTTACAATCCCTTCCTTTCAAAGATCCAAGAGGACACTGGGAAAATGACCTCTCAATTAATATATCAGAAAAGGAGTGGAAAGTAGCAATGCAGAGAATTCACTCAAGCTCCATATGCAAAGCATACAATTATACAACTCAAAATTATATATCGAGCACATCTGTCTCGACTAAAACTCTCCAAAATGTTTCCAGGGCATGATCCAACCTGCGAACGTTGCAACCAAGCCCCAGCCTCACTAGGTCACATGTTCTGGGCCTGCTCCAAATTAACATTATTCTGGACAAAAATTTTAATTACCTCTCAGACAGTCTTGGACTCACAATCCCTCCTAACCCATTAACAACTGTGTTTGGGGTTCTTCCAGAGGGTCTTAAAGTGGAGAAAGACAAACAAATTGTGATTGCATTCACTACACTGTTGGCACGCAGACTTATTCTGATAAACTGGAAGAACCCAAACTCTCCTCTTTAAGTCAGTGGGAAACTGATGTGTTATATTATTTAAAATTGGAAAAATCAAATACTCAGTTAGAGGATCTGTGCAGACTTTTTTCAAAACATGACAGGATCTAATCAGTAATATTTTGAAATGAGTTTATAAAGCACAGAGAATTTGTTGATTTAGGTATTTTTAAAGCCTTAAATTTTACACCATTTGGCTTGCTCTCTCTCTCAAGGGTGGGGATCGATCTGTTCTTAGCATAATTCTTTTTTTTGTAAAACTTGATTGCTATGTATTGATTGTAATAAAATTAATAAAAAAAAAAAACCCAAAATTACAGTATATGTATTATTTTAACTGGTAACTCTATATTGGCTCTATACGAGTGAGTGTTGGTGAGTCCATCAGTGCACTCAGATATTGACTGGCATCCCATACGCTGCTGTGTGCACTAGATGCAGTCCAACAGTCATTTTTTAATCCGCTTAGCCCTAAACAGGGTCAAGAGGGTCTGCTGAAGCCTATCCCAGCTAGAATAGGGTGCAAGGCAGGAACAAACCCAGTCCATCGCAGGGCGCCAGATGCACAAAACTAAAACAAAAATGTAAGCAACTGGGAATAATAAAAATATTTATGTAATAGTAATTAAAACAAGGTATTATTTACTTCCTTGTCTCCTTTAACTCCTCCTTACCAAGCATTGCCCACTGCCTCCCAAATCTGATGCACCTGTATAAAGCAGAGAGGCTTCATTCATGTGAGGCACAGAAGTATTTCCAATTCCACAGTATTGCACATCAGAAGCACTTCGGGCCACATGGAAGCTACACAAAGCAGGAAGGTTCTCTTCTTGCACAGCCTCCTGGCAGCACTCAAGGACAATGACAGGGTCGCCCTTTTCAAACTACTGTACATTTCCCAAGCAACCCTGCAGATGTCCAAGTTAACAGCAAGTCAGAATAATAGTGCCATCTATTGCGTTGTTCCCATATGACTTGAGGATCACCCTAGATGGGTTGCATCTCCACTGCCCTGATCCTTCCATTAGGGCCTCACAGCCAGGTTGCAAATCATCCTCAACCCCAGGTGGGATGCTAGTCCATCCTTTCTGGCACTTACAATATTTACATGTACTGTATAAGGTTAGCAGGAGCCTGTGCCTGAACTATTACAGTGCACATTTATTCTCACAAGCCAAACTATGTCAGTTTTTTTTGGAAATACAGTAAAACCTCGATTATCCGTTACTTGATTAACCGTCAGACTCTGTTAACCATCAGGGCCAAACAAAAGTGCCTACCTATTACTGTACTACTACTGTTGTGTGGTACGCTGTGAGTTCAGCTCATTGGAACAACTCTAACTTCTGTTAGCGTGTAGTGTTCGTCCTCAGCACCATGTCTCAGGCCTCATTTTGAAATCACAGTGTCAATTACATACCTTCAGTTTTAATAGGGTTTCGTAGCTTTTCTCTTTTATTAAAATTACTTAATCTACTATACATTGTTATGTGTTATTGTAATTGTTACAAAAAACTGAAATTATTAAATGTTTACAAAATGGCAAAAGTGCTTCAAGTACAGTACACCCCCAAATTCACGGGGGTTACGTTCCTAGAGCACCCACAAATTGTGAAAAACCGTGAATTTTGGATGTGGTTAAAAAATGCCTATTTTTATAGTTTAAACACAAAATATGCCCCCAAAACACTTTAATTTAATTTCAAACTCAGCTTAATACATTATCTAAAAATAAAGAATGTAAAGGTAAACCCGTATACAGTGATCACTCACTATATCGCGCTTCGACTTTTGCAGCTTCACTCCATCTCGGATTTTAAATGTAAACATATCTAAATATATATCACAGATTTTTCGCTGGTTTGCAGATTTCTGCAGACAATGGGTCTTTCAATTTATGGTACATGCTTCCTCAGTTTGTTTGCCCAATTGATTTCATACAAGGGACGCTACTGGCGGATGGCTGAGAAGCTACCCAATCAAAGCACGTATTATGTATTAAATAAAACTCCTCAATGATATACGAAATACTTCCCACGTGGTGCTTCGCACACTTCAAAGCTCTAACCGCACGTATTGATTTTTGATTGTTTGCTTTTCTCTGCCTCTCTCACTCACTCTGACATTACTCTGCTCCTGACGGAGGGGGTGTGAGCAGAGGGGCTGTTTGCACAGAGGCTGTTTGCTTAGAAGATATGGACACTCCTCTAAAAAATGCTGAAAGACTACCTTCACATTGATCCCTTCATTGCTCTGCTTTATCGTGGTGCTTCCACTTAAAAGCCCAACAGCCCTATTGATTTTTGATTGTTTACTTTTCTCTCTCTCTCTGACATTCTCTCCTCCTGATGCAGACACTCCTTTGAAGAGGAAGATATGTTTGCATTCTTTTAATGGTGAGAAAGAACTGTCATCTCTGTCTTGTCATGGAGCACAGTTTAAACTTTTGACTAAAGGGTGTTATTTCATGTCTAGAGGGCTCTAATAATGTTAAAAAACGTATTTAGAAGGTCATAAACAGGTTTTCTATGCTCTAACTGCGAAAATATTAGATTTATAAATAAAGAATCCTACTTCGTGGAAATTCATTTATCTGTCTGGAGCGGATTAACCGCGATAAACGAGGGTTTACTGTATAACTGTGCAGAGAATATTTATAAACAGTGTGGGAGAGTTTCTAAGGGCTTAAAATATATAAAAATAACAATACAAACATATGGTTTCTACTTCGCAGATTTTCACTTATTGCAGGGGGTTCTGGAACGCAACCTCTGCGATCGAGGAGGGATTACTGTACTGTACCCTAATACACTGATACATATGTCACCCGCAGTGCTAGAATGTAAAATACCGAAGTTACCGCTATATGTACTGTAATTCTTGCAAGCGCGTTTTCTTTGCCAGAAGCCTTAGAAGGTGCAGAGCATTTCAGTGGTATTTTGTGGCTTTAACCTTTAAACCGCCACATACTCTGGGGTTAATGCATCCCTAGAGGCCAAATACTTTTTTGCTGTACTTTAAGTAGATGTCACAATTCACAAAGAAAAAGTGAAATATTAATGGAACACTTTTTTTCATGCAAAGAGCATCACAATTACTACAACACTGATCATTTACATATTGCTAAAGAACTGTAATAAATTATTTTAAAAACTACTGGAACGATATGTACAAAGTACAACTAATGCCATGGATGAAACTCAGTAAATCACTGAGTCAACTGCACTTGAACTGGCTGCACTCAAGCACACACATGTAAGCGCTGATGCTGTCAGGATCGTCTAGTGCAGCGTGGGTCACAGAATTGCACAGAAATAAAGGATATTGTAGAGGCAGGAACTTTATTCAAACACTTTAAACAAACATGTCTCTTTCAGAAGTAAAACAAGCTGAGTATGCAGTTAGTTATTGATTAAAAATAGACAAACATCATAGGGAGCGGAACCCCCAACAGGAGCAGAGATTGTCTGGGGGAGGAGAGAGAAACAAAGCAATCAGCCAAAAAGAAAAGGTGCTGTTTAGGCTTTTAAGTATGTGTAGCATCGCGCGAGAAGCATATCACGGGACAGAGTAACCGCAAGTAAGGGAGCAATGTGAAAGTAGTCTATCAGCGTTTTTTAAGAGGGGATTTTTGAGCAGCGTCCGTGTCTTCTAAGGATGTGTTCAACCCCCCTGCTCACAAGGGGCTGGCAGTGATCATGAGCTAGCTGCTCAATGAATGTACACCACTGATTGATCAGCTCCTGCGTGCTCGCAAATGGCACTGGGAAACGACTACAATATAACAGTTGTGGTGGTTTAAGGGTTAAGAAGAACAAAACAGAAAACACAAGAACACTCAGCTGGAGATGCATCACAGTCAATCAGCAGCAAGGAGAAATAAATAACGCTGTAGCAGTCCGGTGTCGCTAAGATTCACACTGTTGAGAAGACAGTGATATATTTATTTTGTATGGTGGAGACTCCAGGGACGCACCCAGCCTTGGCCCGAGCCGCACGCACTCACAAACAGAGACAAAAACAAAGCAAACCGGTAATCAAACAGCAAATAAAGAATGTAATGAAAACAAATGAAATAAATGAAAACAACGATACCACTCCTGTTCTCATTACGGTGATTACGCATTAAATACATCAAAACACAAACAAAACACACACAGTAAATCATGAAAACTGTTCATGAGAAACGGCAACGGATGAAATGTAATGATGTAAATAGATAGTCCAGAGATCCTCACGTTGAATGGGAATGTAAAGATAGTCCTACCGCTAGTTCCTGAAATGGTAAAGACAGGTGGACAGGTTCAGGAGCGCTCCTTTCTTTGCAGGATGGCCATGAATCCACTCACAGTCCTCATGTACACAGGCAGACGGCAGACGGCAGACAATCCAGATGCACGAAACGATCCAGGACAAAATGAATAAGTACAGGTAACCCAACAGAAGGCAGACAGACAGGAACTTGAAACACAAACTTTTTTTTTTGCTTTTGGTCACCAGCCCTCTTTTTAAAATCCGCGCTGACATCTTTTGACCCCAACAACCCCAGCACCCTCAGCAGAAGACCAATCAGAGCCATTGCAGGGAATGCTAGGAGTTGCAATTTCAAATTCTATTTGCTACTTTCACCATCCCAAGCCGCGTTTTCCTCTATAGTCGCTTTCTGTTCTCCCTACAGTGCAGTATTGCTATGATAAAAGCCATAAAAATTGCGGTGCATATTTGCAGTTTCCGCTAACAATTATTAGATAGGTTCTAAGGAAAAATCCGTTAATGACTGAGGCCACAAACTCTGAACTGTGTCTTCACGGGGGTCTACTGTATTGCTTAATATTTTTGGAGTAGGAAGAACAACAGTTAACGATATAAAGCGCAATGCCGACAAAATTGAAAAACGTGTTGAAAAGGGAAACCACTAGCAGTAGTCTTAATGTTCTCCTGTATTGTAATTTTCTTTTTAAATTCTATTTTGCTAATATATACAGGCAGCTTGTGATGCACTGTTGGGGAGTAGGAAGTGTGGAATAAATGCTGTAAGTTATACAACTGGGTGAAGGGCTTCTGTTATGTAAGGGGCGGACACGACTGTTAGGAGATGAGTGACTGGAGAAGTTAGGAGAAAAAGGAAGGTGCGGCAGGAGGAAGTTTTGAGTAGAGTCTGGAGACAACTCCAGCTTGTGTTTGCAGTATAAAGAAAAAAGGAATATGAGTGTCAGGAGATAAACTGATTGGTAAAGAAAGCTTTCTTTTATTGTTTTAGTGGTGTGCTCTGTAACCCAGATAATGGAGTATAAGACAGGACACCGTTTGTTATGGAATGAAGTAAAACATACAAAGTACCTCTGAGTTGTGGTTCCTTATTATGCTGGTCATTACAATACTATATGATTAATTAAATTTGTTAATGCTATATTATATTATGATTTGTAAAAAATGTGACTATTCACTTATCTACAGTATATCATTTTTAAAGGAGCTGTTTTTTCTCTTATCCATCACAGCCTCGGTCCTGACCCCTGACAGATAATCAATGTTTTAATGTACAAAGAAACTAGAGTAGCAGAGCCGTCTTCCCACTCTACTGTATATAGGCACTGTCCAGGCTAAGATTTGCACCAAGCTTTGAGCAGCAGTGCTAACCAGTATGTCATTATTCTAAACTCTTCTGCATGCTGTTTACCAAGCGAGATATAATCATTCAATATTTCATCATTTTCATTTCATGTACTTCTGAGTAAGTGCCTTTAAAATGCTTAGAAACATACATAAGATAATACTGTAATGTCATTTACTAAGCATTTATCACAATTTATTTTCAGTTCTGCTGCATTTCATGATTGAAGTTAATCACATCAAGCTCTCAGCTGCCTTTTATCGATACACAGGCATTAGGCAATGAATTTTTGAGATATTTTGAATTGTGCAATAACTTTCTCTTGTAAATTTTGTATTAAACAACATTATTACCTGTACTATACTTAACATTTAAGTAATGTTTATCATTAGATGTATTTATTTTAATCTGTAAATTCAGATGATAAAAGATAAACACTTTTGACTTAGTATCTCTTTTACCAGAAAAAAATCAATATCACTTGTATTCTACATTAAGCATCTTTTACTGGTAATAACAAAAAGTTATATAGTTGTTAGCAACATGCTGCTTATTATTAATGTCAATCAAACTCATTTCTTGATTGAAACAATGCGTTTTATTAAACACCCCATCAACAAATGATACATAATAAAAATTAAATAAAAGTACAATGTGCTGTCAATATCAAAAATGAATAGAATGTGCAAAGATTGTGAGTGGCTGATGCAGCAGCCTCATGGCTCCAAAGTCCTAGGCTTAACTCCTCTGCACAAACTTTGTCTGTGTGGAATTTTCATGTTTGCATGTGACAGTGGCTTTTTCTGCAGTCCCTCAGGTTCGTAGTACATTATAAATTGGTGTAGTGTTAGTGTGTTTGTGACTATGCCCTGGCAGTGTCTAATGCTCGTAGAACAGGCTCTTGGTTACCACAAACATGTACTGAATTTAATAGACTTAATGATTGATTCTCCATTAAAACAGGAACACATTCATTTATCCCTCATAAAATAGCCTGAAATTAATGCATCCAAAACAGACAAAATTAGGTGATAAAGACAAAAATTGGAAAACCAAAAAAATATTAAAAAAAAAAAAAAGGTTGCATGGGTCAGAGACAAATAGTCAAAACCAAAATGTCCAGCAAAGGTTCCTAAGGAGGCTGGGAGCTTGCACTTGTACAGCGCGTTGCCGCACTGTATCCAGGATGGAGCAATCATATGTTAATGGCCTTGCTCAGGGACCCAGTGGAGTGGAATCACTTCTGACATTAATGGGATTCAAACCGGCAATTTTCCGATTGCCAGCGCAGATCCCTAGCATTAGAGCCACCATTCTGCCGAAAGTTCCCAACCATGACTAATATTCTTTCCCTTAAGTATTATTAAATTTACATAGATGCCTTGAAGATTTCAGATTTTTTCAAAATCTTGGCTATTCATGTAAGCCTCCATCTTATATAGTAATGATGTAACACATCACATGACTTCCTTACTCACGTGGGTGGAAATGAGCATAGCAGCTGTTAACAATATAACTACCGTCATAAACCTACCACAATGGCAACGACAGAGAGAGAGAAAATGAACACGCACAAATCAAAGTGGAAAGCCAGTAACTTTAAATAAATAGAAATTTATAACAATAAAAGGAGATATTTTAAAAATACACAAAAGAAATGACAATATAAAACCAAGAAGTCACAAAATAAGGTCAGCTGCTTATTTAACCATTCTGTAGGTTGGAGTATAGTAGAGGACTGACCTGTGGCAGACATGATACAAACCGTAATCAAACAATATTCCACTTTATTTTTCTAACTTTTATTTTTGTTAAAGTCACTACAATTTATTACACTATGATGCTGAGAGTTTCACAACACTGCAAAGTCACTGTGCCAACTGAACGACTTCAGTTTAAAGGGCTACGTGAAAACATTAGGCATTGGATGCTTAGGTATCATTAGTACTGTAAAAGGCCATTTAGAGTGCTCAACTTTGAATATATTTACAGAGGATAAATATGCAAAACCATCTTCTTACCTGCAGGCAGTCTTTATGGATCTGACCTTTCCCATGCTGTGAAGTGTCTCGCTTGCGTATGTGTGTGCTGATGGCTTAGTTTAAATGTTGCACTATGGCCAAGGGCAGGCACACAGATGGTAAATCTCACAAAGATTTACTTGGGGAAGATGGTTTAGAGTGTTGAGTAATTCAGTCTTGAGGTATAGTTTTGGGGTTGGATATAGTTTTGATTTAGTACTGTACATTTGTTTGTTTGTTAAAGGTATTTGTGTGTCTCTTTTTTGTGTGAGGTGTGCTGTGTTTTGACACAATGAGGGATACTTTTCCTTTCCTGTGTTATTTGGAATTTTCCACTTGTGTGTTTTTTGGGCCAGTATTGATTTATTTATTCTGAATTTTTTCCACTGTAAATCATTTTCACAACAAGAACTGTGTAATCATTTAAGAAATGGTTTGCAATAAAATGCCTTTTATTCTGCCACGTTTTTATTGACTGTCACTGACACCATTTAGTCCTGGTTGGTTATGACTTTCTAGCAGGCCATGAGCCTTCACAGTGGCTTGTGAAATATGATTTGATACAGTGTCTCTGCTTCTCAGTGTTCTGATACCAGCAGTTTGTAAGCTTCTGAATGTCTTCTGGAATGTTTTTCATTGAGGGCAAAACTTAGGTTATTAGATTAGATAGAACTTTATTTGTCCCCAGGAAGAAATCTGGCTTTTTACTGAAGCTCATAGATAGATAGATAGATAGATAGATAGATAGATAGATAGATAGATAGATAGATAGATAGATAGATAGATAGATAGATAGATAGATAGATAGATAAACACATTATGTTCTGAACACAAACCACAATGACTAAAATATAAGAAAATCTTCTGACTTCTGCTGAATGATTCGCTGGCTGAAAGTCCTCAGTGTTAGTGTGTCAGAGAGAGGATGTGTAGCATTGTTCATAATAATTATTATTATTATCCTTATAATTATGTTTATTTTTTATTGTGTCTTCTATTTTTCTATTCATTTTGTAAAGCACTTTAAGCTACATTTTTTTGTATGAATATGTGCTATATAAATAAATGTTGATTGATTGATTGATTGATAATGGCACAGAGTTTTGTTTTAATTCTCTCCTCCTGTACCAACTGAAGGGTCTCTAGAGTGTGTCCCATAACTGAGCTTGCACTTTTAATTAGCATGTTGATTCGGTGGGCTTCTCTTGAAGTGATGTTACCAGGCCAGCATACCACAGTGTAGAAATTCACACTGAACATCACAGAGTTGTAGAAGATGTCAGTTCCCACATTAAAGGAATGCAGTCTCCTAAGGAGGACATGCCTGCTTTGCCCTGTCTTATATAGTTCCTGTGATTTGCACTTCTCAGTTATGCACAGGTTGTTTCACCTTTAATGATTAAATACAAGTGCAATCCAGTTTGTTGTTTATGTGAAGCCCCAGATCCTCTGCTCCCCCTGAATGGTGACTGGTCTTAGAGGCTGCTTGGCATGGCAGAAGTCCACCACCAGCTGCTTAGTCTTGGTGATGTTGAGTTGCAGGTGTTGTTACACCGGTCCATTTTAGGTAAGTTTAAGGATATTAGTTTTATTTATTTAGCATAATGCAGCTATTTATACCAACTAGGAATGAATTATCATGTATAATGACAATTTGACTAAGGAGATCAGTACAATAAAAATCAGTAATAAGGTTCACTGATGCTGAAAGAAAAGAGACTCAATCCCTTTGTCTGTAATAGTTCCCAAATGTTGATGAGAAACACTCAGTAGAGCCCCTGAGCCAGCATGGATGGTAGAGCATGCTGATGAAAGGACCCCAAACTCATCTGCTTTGTGATTGCAATAAATATCTTGAACTAGAGGCCTGGATTCCCATGGCAGTCCCACAGGATCCGACATTGTTTACATGCAGGATGTAATTTTAATGCCGCAGGCGGGAACGGGTAGTCAAGGAATAAGTTACAAGACAAAAATAATGTGAGTTTTTTAAAAGTGTTTCTTTTTTCAGTTGCTGCATAAATCTAAATAATTGTTATTGACCTAAAAAAATCTAACAACTGAAGAAATGTGGATTTTATTTGTCAGGCTATTTTACCACATGACATGGTCTCTGTCAGAATTTTATTTGGTTGTCAGATAGAGGCATGCCTTGTGACGGGTGTCTCTCATGAGACTTGGCTTAAGGCTGGATGGGGTGGCATGCAATTTTAGTTGTTAAGTCAGGACTGATGTTGGTTCAGTTTGAGAGCAGAATGAAAAGTTTTCAAAGCAGGTGTGAGCAGAGGAAAAAAAGTCAGCCCTATGCATTTCTCTATTTTGAACCAAATGGTTTCTGACTAAGGTATTTCTGATTCTGAGCCCTTGAAATGATGTACAAAGTACTGAATGCAGATGAAAAAGAAATGCAGCCCCTTTCAGTTTTATTCTTAACTAGCTACAGTTCCTGTTAAAGGAGGGTTATAGACTACCAGTAATGGCGCACTGCACATTACACTTGACTTGAGCATTCATAGTTTTCATACTCTTTCTCTGTACGTTTAGCATTCGTTTGCTCAGAGGTTGATGCCCTTGCTGCTTCCTGAGCAGCTCTTCTTTTCTCCACCCTAGCGGCCCGTTTCTTCTCTTCCTTCATCGGCATGTTTTCGCGTTAAAACTGATTAAGTCAGTTAATCACTTTCCTTAATTTTTCACTTAAGCTGGCACTTAAGTCTCCAATCTGCCTCAATAATGAATTAATATATGAAGATGTAGGGGAAGTGACGGTGAAGGTGGTAGGGATGAGAACGGTGCCAGTACGCATGTGTCACACGGCTGTCCTGCTGGCTGCTGCCAAGGTTTGGTTCTACAATAAAATAAAATAAAAATAAAAATAGGAATAACCTTGGAGGTCAATCATCACCCTGAAAACAGACAGTAGAGGTCACGTAGTATATGTGTACCAAATTTCAGGTCAATAGGTCAAACGGTTTGTGAGCTACCTGTGATTTAAAATCCTGGACAGACAAATGGACAGCCACAGTAGCGTATTATATATAAAGACAGTTAACACAGTGTCTATGTGTCTTTCTGTGTATCCATCTGGTGGCTATGTCTCTGTCATCACAAACATTAGCACTGCATTTATGAATCCCATACCAAATGGCATATACAGTGCATCCGGAAAGTATTCACAGCGTACAGACTCCAATGAAGCTGCAGAAACATCTCAAGGATGATCAGGGGAGACAGGATGGACCTGAGCTCAATTTTGAGCTTCATGGCAAAGACTGTGAATACTTATGTACATGTGATTTCTCAGTTTTTTTATTTTTAATAAATTTGCAAAAACCTCAAGTAAACTTTTTTCACATTGTCATTATGGGTTGTTGTGTGTAGAATTCTGAGGGAAAAAATGAATTTAATCCATTTTGGAATAAGGTTGTAACATAACAAAATGTGGAAAAAGTGATGCACTGTGAATACTTTCCGATTGCACTGAAAAAGGGACATATGCATTAATTCTGAGGTCTATGTTGATTGCTTAGATTTTCTTTGACATTCTCTGTCAGTTGCAATCCCGTGGAGCCTACTTCTCAGACTCTACCATTTCAAGTAACTTTGCTCGCTCCCGTCCCTTAATACTTCTAGTCTTTGAAGACCACTCAGATTGCACCTCGTTAGTATTTAGCAGCCCAAAGTCACTCAGTATGTTATTTTCTTTGTTATTATTGGAATGCTCCATTTTAAGTTCTTTTTTATTAGAATAATCACAAACTGAATTTCACACCCATTCTCAGCACCTTTCTTTCCCATCACTTCTTGTCTCAATCGTGTTTGACTGAGCACTAAAGCAAAACTGACCAATCAGAGTCATTGCTCATTTTGTTGCCATCACCATCACCAGAGCTAATATTAATCATCATCCACCAACAGCCCCCACACAACCAAACTGACAAAACAAGTGGCTATATTCATCAAAACCAGTGCACCAGACTCTTAAATCAGTCCATCTCTCAATGTGTAGATAAACACTGTGGTGAAACCTGCTAGTCCAAGTCTTCATAGATGTATGAAGTTTATTGTAGATTCTTTATGAATAGGCTGCTGATAAAATGAATCATATTGCCACATTGTCATTCATTAAATATATAATGTATTGTAGATGGTGCATGTGATTTATATCACAGTACTTCTAATGGATTTATCAATTTAAATGCATTTAACATCAACTACTCTAGCTATGACTATAAATGCTAAAAGTCAGTCAGCTTGTAAATCAACTTTTTCTGGTGTTGCAGATAAGGCTCTTGTCCACCTCTTAAACCCTCAGGTACCACTCCAGACACCGGATAAAAGTCCAAGACGTCTTTATTAAATGATAACGTGCACAAAGCACCCTCCACAATACTCATAAACTAAATAAACACAATAATACTCTCTCCTCCTCGCCCAGATACTTCGCCCCTCTACCTCCCAGCTCAGCTCAGTCTCAGGGCTTTCCCACAATCCTTTTATACACCCTGACCCGGAGGTGTTCCTGCCCAATCAGCCCACAGTTTCTTATTCCTTCCTGGTCAGGTTAAACAGTCCTTTTCTTCAACCCGGGAGCACGTCGTTCCTTCCTGTCACATGACCGTGACGCACTCCCGGGCTATAGGGCACATAAGAGCCCACGAGCCCCCCTACAGTGACTCCCGGTGGCCCCCAAGGTATCCAACAGGGCTGTATATAAACACTACATAGTCCATGAGGCCCTGCTGCAACTCGGGGCACGATCATGCTGTCTGAGAACTGGAGTAAGAAGCCGGCAATCCTCCACACTGGTAATAACAAAGTTTAACCTTAATATCACCTACAGGTTAACAAGTAACTAAAGTCGGGAACTCAGAGAAGTGAAGATTCTCCTACACAACCGCAATATGAGATTAAAGGCTGCTTTGATCATCTTGTTTTCAAAACAAGAATAATTTAATGAAGCCTACTACTAACACAGCAATTGTATGGTAGTTATTTATGCCAGAAAATAACCATTTGAACATAAACAGTCATGAACAGAAATATTTACCCATGTGACTTGTATGTGCCATTACCTATAAAATGATCCTACAGATATTAAAGCTATAAATTGCAGTAAACAGCCCTAAAGCAACATGGTGTAACATTCCAAAAAGTATTTAAACCTCTTTAGGGTAGTTAGGCTGTAAAGTCTGACCCAGCAGAACTGGGCAAAAAGGTGCTAGCCAACTTTAGACTGGGCACCAGTCCACTGTAGGGCCTATTTCTGTATGGATTTATGATCAGGCTGACATTCGCACAGCTTAGAATCTCCAAGTGTCTCCGCTCAGGAGTTTACTCAGGGCAATATCTCCTCCAACTGTGTGTCGACCCTTGAAATGGCAGCAGTGCTTGGACTCACAATCCCTCCTAACCCATTAACAGCTGTGTTTGGGGTTCTTCCAGAGGGGCTTAAAGTGGAGAAAGACAAACTAATTGTGATTGCATTCACTACACTTTTGGCACGCAGACTCATTCTGATAAACTGGAAGAATCCAAACTCTCCTCTTTTAAGTCAGTGGGAAACTGATGTGTTATATTATTTGAAATTGGAAAAAATCAAATACTCAGTTAGAGGATCCGTACAGACGTTTTTTTAAAACATGGCAGGATCTAATCAGTAATATTTTAAAATAAGTTCATGAAGCATAGAGAATTTATTAATTTAGGTATGTTTAAAAGCTGTAAAATTTTTATGCCGTTTGGCTTGCTCTCTCTCTCAAGGGTGGGGATCGATCTGTTCTTAACTCTATATTTCTTTTTATAAAAACTTGATTGCTTTGTATGGAGTGCAATAAAATTAATAAAAAAAAAAAAAAAAAAGAAATGGCAGCAGTGAAACACAAGCTCTGACCACAGGGTTACAGAGCAGCCTTATTAGTCACCTCTGCCAAAGCAGAACTTGTTTAGTACTGTACTGTAGTAGAGAATGCTGCACTGTGATCCAAAGGACCTGAATGCAAGCCTTACTACTGCTGGTCCCTCAGGACTGGCTAGGAGGATGAGTGGTTGAGATAGGGGGTATCATTTTGAATGAACCACTGCAAATGGCTCCATGACTCCGATTTGCTCAGAACACTGAAAGGGACTACATGGGATGGCAGTTGATTTAAGAAATGTGAGTCAGGAAATAGAATGAGGTCAGATAAAAACAAGCCAAGATCATAACCAGGAGCTAAAGAATCTGATAAACAGGACTCAGGATGTGAAACAATAAATAACATATGGACAGTTATTTGTGGTTAATCAAACACTATTATTACAAAACAGTTCTTGCTTCTGAATAATATTATTAGTTTGTCACAGATAGCTGGGATTCTTAAGTGGCCGAGACACCTCTTCGCTGGAGGAAGCCTGGTCAGAGTGTTACCTCCCCTGAGACTCTAGATGGCAGCCCCCATGGGATGTAGCGGTGCCTTGGACTCCAGCAGGGCTTCATGGGAGATTGAGTTGTCTACAGCCCTGTTGGGATCCAGAGGTGCCCTCAGGGGGCACTGCAGTTGTTCCTGAGACCGTTTGGGAAGTTCTTCTGCCACACCTGCCTTATAGAAGGGGCCAGCAGACAGTACTCAGTGAGCCAGAGTCGGGTGGAAGGTGGACAAAGCTTTCCGAAGAGTGGAGAAGAAAAGAGAGAAAGAGAAGGAAAAATGGAATATTGTGCTTGTGCATTGGGACTATGTTGTGGGGCTTGTGGGAACGGGGAAGACGTTCTCCATGAGTGAAGAAATATAAAAGCTCTTGTGTTTTTTAAATATGCCTCCTGTGTCTGTCTTGTGGACTAAATAGAACCTACTTATATCTAAATAGAACTTGAAAAGATATATTTTTTCGAATCTGATCGCACATTTTAGATCGACTTGACGTGCACTACATCGAGCCCGCGTGCTATTGTGCTCTCGCCTGCCTGCCTCAATAAGTCATCGTCGTTTTGCTCTTACTTTTTTACCGTTCATTTAATCATGGCTAGTCGCGAAAAAATTAGAAAATGGATGAAGGATTACACGGAGTATGGCTTTACCAAAACAATTATTGATGGCGAATAAAGTATCCATTATTCATAAAGCTTCAGTTGGTGATATGTTTTTCTGCGTTATCCTCATATTTTTTCATACTTCTTCTCAAACTAAGGGGGTGCGAAATCGGGATCGTCCGTCACAGGGCATGCGAGTGTAAAATGAATCGGGAAGTGCTGATATATATGTATGTGTGTGTGTATATATAATATATGTGTATATATATATAAACTGCGCAAAAAAATTAAAGGAACACTTTGAAAACACATCAGATCTCAATGGGAAAAAGAAATCCTCCTGGATATCTATACTGATATAGACTGGGTAATGTGTTAGGAATGAAAGGATGCCACATCGTTTGATGAAAATGAAAATGATCAACCTACAGAGCCCTGAATTCAAAGACGCCCAAAAATCAGAGTGAAAAAATTATGTGGCAGGCTAGTCCATTTTGCCAAAATTTAATTGCAGCAACTCAAAATTGTACGCAGCACTTTGTATGGCCCCTGTGTTCTTGTATACATGCCTGACAACATCGGTGCATGCTTCTAATGAGATGACAGATGGTGTTGTGGGGGATCTCCTCCCAGATCTAGACCAGGGCATCACTGAGCTCCTGGACAGTCTGAGGTGCAACCTGGTGGCATTGGATGGACCAAAAAATAATGTCCCAGAGGTTTTCTATTGGATTTAGGTCAGGAAAGTGTGGTGGCCAGTCAATGGTATCAATTCCTTCATCCTCCAGGAACTGCCTGCATACTCTCACCACATAAGGCCAGGAATTGTCGTGCACCAGGAGCCACTGTACCAGCATAGGGTCTGACAATGGGTCCAAGGATTTCATCCTGATACCTAATGGCAGCCAAGGTGCCTTTGTCAAGCCTGTAGCGGTCTGTGTGACCCTCCATGGATATGCCTCCCCAGACAATCATTAACCCACCACCATGCTGAATGATGTTACAGGCAGCATAATGTTCTCCATGGCTTCTCCAGACCCTTTCACTTCTGTCACGTGCTCAGGGTGAACCTGCTCTCATCTGTAAAGCACAGGGCACCAGTGGTGCATCTGCCAATTCTGGTATTCTATGGCGAATGCCAATCGAGCTGCATGCTGCTGGGCAGTGAGCTCAGGGCCCATTAGAGGACATGGGGCCCTTGGGTCACCCTCTTGAAGTCTTTCTGGTTGTTTGGTCAGAGACATTCACACCAGTGGCCTGCTGGAGGTCATTTTGTAGGGCTCTGGCAGTGCTCATCCTGTTCCTCCTTGCCCAAAGGAGCAGATACTGGTCCTGCTGATGGGTTATGGACCTTCTATGGCCCTCTCCAGCTCTCCTAGAGTAACTGCTTGTCTCCTAGAATCTCCTCCATGCCCTTGAGACTGTGCAGGAGACACAGCAAACCTTCTGGTAATGACACGTATTGATGTGCCATCCTGGAGAAGTTGGACTACCTGTGCAACCTCTGTAGGGTCCAGGTATCGCTTCATGCTACCAGTAGTGACACTGACTGTAGCCAAATGCAAAACTAGTGAAGAAACAGTCAGAAAAGATGAGGAGGAAAAATGTCAGTGGCCTCCACCTGTTAAACCATTCCTGTTTTGGGGGTCATCTCATTGATGCCCCTCTAGTGCATCTGTTGTTAATTTCATTAACATCACAGCAGCTGAAACTGATTAACAACCCCCTCTGCTACTTAACTTACCAGATTAATATCCCATAAGTTTCATTGACTTTATGCTATACTCTGATTAAAAAGTGTTCCTTTAATTCTTTTGAGCAGTATATATATATATATATATATATATATATATATATATTTTTTTTTACTGTCAAATAATGCAAAGAGTACGCGGCACGTTTTTCACCCTAATTCTGGGCTCATCAGGCGTACACACTCACTGCACCCCCTCTTGGGAATCATACCTCGGATGTCAGCACTAGAGGCGAAGCCTCTTGTGTTGCGCCACGGCATGTGGTTCGTTTATTTGACAGTATGTAGATCGGGGTATATATATAAGATAACTCCTGTAGCCACAATAAATGCCTTTATTGAATAGACAAACCAGAGCAAGTTCCTTTCTACTGCAGCCACAGCTGTAACACACATAAAAAACATCAATAATAACTTATAAACTTGCAATATTATTTAGGAAAATCACAACACTTTACTCACCAAAAATTTGGATAATTTGTAAACAAAATCCATCCTCCTCTCTTTCCTCAAAAACAGTTCAATTACTCTGTCGTACGGATTATCCGTGCGCTTCAGTTCCATCAAAAAGTCCCTTTTTATCGCCATCGAAGCTAATGCTGAAAGTCGAACCTGCCCTGTCATATTTCTGGCATAAGTTTTAATTTGCATTGGGACTGAAAATGTCCGCTCGACAGAAGCAGTGTATACGGGAATGGTCACCACCAAATATACCAATGTGAACAGCTGCCTCATACTCTCATTCAGATTTTTCTGATGAAGGAAGTCAAGGAGATCAGTGGGAGATTTTCCTGCAAAATCATCCATGGCATACATTATAGTCAGTTCTGTTTTTAGCCGAGACAGATCAAAAAACGCTCCGTGGCTCTTGTGTTAAACTGGAGAAGGCTGCATGGGTGAAATTTTTCTTGTATTCTGGAAACTTTTGGGGCTCGAGGAGCATGACAAACATCAGGTTTTCCTGGTCTTGAAATCTGGTCTGTGTCTGGTAAATAATATTGTCCAGAATCCTGCCATGGAGTTGGCCGTAGTGCGCGCAAGGATCTTGCGCTTGGAGCGCTTGCGGTGTGTTCAGTGGCCTCGTACAGTTCCTCATATTGGCTTCTATCCAATCAATGGGTCTGAATACAGTGACATTGCCGTACGCCTGCTAAAGGGCCCTACTGACACCAACTCAAAATCTGATTGGTTGAAGCAACAGAATAATCTACATTTATTCTGTGTTAGAGTAATAATATGAAAATACATGCCTGGAAACAGCACAACCATCGGAAAGCTATGAAAGGAAGCGGACAGACTATTTGGAATTATTTAATAAGTATTCATGGGTTAAAATATAATTAACATCAGTTTGTGATTCAGATATTTTTACTTATGAATATGCTAAGCTCAGTCTTAGACCTGCGAATATTTAGTTTATATGGGCAGGCACTCAATTACGTAGGAGGCTTGATGATGCGAGACGCAACTCCGTCTCCCACGGCCATCGAGCTGCAGTCTACAGTATTTCAGTATATGGATGAAAATAGGTTCCAGTTATGACCATTATGCGTAGAATTTCGAAATGAAACCTGCCCAACTTTTGTAAGGAAGCTGTAAGGAATGAGCCTGCCAAATTTCAGCCTTCTACCTACACGGGAAGTTGGAGAATTAGTGATGAGTCAGTGAGTCAGTCAGTCATTGAGGGCTTTGCCTTTTATTAGTATAGATTATCATGTTAGAAAGCTTTTTCAGTTTATTGGGTGGTTAATTTGAAACAGTCCACTTTTTAACATTATGATTTGCATTTTTCTTTACATTTTTATGCATTTCCTGAGGTGTTGTTTGGTTATTTATGCATATAGTTAAGAGATTTTAACCCAAGGATTTGAAATTTGACATTAGTTTGCATTCAGAAAGTATTTGAAAAGCTCAATTTCCCGAAAGTAAATATATTTCAAAAACTAATGGAAGAACATGACGATCTGGTGTCTGGGCTAAATGATGGCTTTTGGCTTTTTTCCATATTATTTCATTACATGAACTAGCAACACTAAAATATGAATTGTGCTTGTGTGGGTAACTCCGCTTGTGTGCGTCACATGAAACACTGGATTCCTGCCTTGCAGTCATTTCTGCCACTTCGACACCCCCTGTAATTCTGAAATTAATAATGTGGTTACAAAAAATGAATTATGAAGTGAATATATATTAAAATAAGATTGCAAAGTGAACCTGTTTAAATACATTTAAATATTTATTCTGTATTGTTGTTTGACCAGTTGCTCTTTTATTATTCAAAAGGAGCAGCTCAAACGCACTTCAATACATATTAATACCCAGAATGGAACTTGGGCTCCCTGCATAGTACCTTTATTAATTATTAATTTATTATATTAGTCATATATTATATTAAATTCAGATATTACTTCTTTAATGTCATAATTTCAGTGAGAGTGTGTTTTTTTTCTGTGAATTCTTTCAGTGTGAGCATTTTATTAATCAGTCCCATTATGAAATGCACCATAGACAGCAAGACAAATCAGAAGCTGCACATTACTTTTTATCTTCCATTTTTTAAAAAAGGACTGGTTCACTGGTGCCTTTATGATAGACAGAATTAATATAACTCATGCTTAGATGTCAGAAAAGCTTTGCCCTTTTAGATCATTGCAATATTTCATGCAATGCCTTTTTTTCTCTCTTTTTAAAAGGTGCTCAATATATCACCTGCAAGCTTCAAAACTGCACTGAGGCCAACAAAGGGAAACCATTTCCTGGACACATTGATCCCAATTCCTTGGTTGTTCAAGATGAGTATGTGTTTGTTCAGGTATGTAATTACTGGGTATGTTTGGATTTTTAAAGAAAAAAAATGAAGAAGAAGATGAAAAAACTGTGGTTCTGAGAATCAAAAATTCAGCATGACTGCACGGCTCATTCCTAATTTATCAAAGTTTATATCCTGCCTCCAGAGGTGACACTAAAGGTCATATCTCTGAGTTGGTGTTCCATTGAGCCAATAACCTAATTCTGAAAATTCTAAATTAAATTGCTGCTTCTGATCAAGAAGCAGTGAAAAATCCCCAAAGGAGGATGGATTATTGCCTAACTGAATGATGATTTGTGCTTTAGTTTGTTTCATTAGCTGAAGAACTTAACAGAAGAATACATGTTAAGGCAATTTTGATACCTGCATACAAGCTCTGCATAATATTGAATATCTATCTATCTATCTATCTATCTATCTATCTATCTATCTATCTATCTATCTATCTATCTATCTATCTATCTATCTATCTATCCACAAAAATATACATATAATGCATTTTCTAAATAAACCTATAATAATATATAATATCATGGCAAATGAAAAGTTGCCGGTGGAGTAATGGTGCTGCTGCTTCCCAACCACAAGTTTAAAATCCAATGTAGCTTTGCTTTATTCCTAGGAGAGAAAAAGTCATAGCAGATACAAACAATAACACAGCAGTCTCCACTGTAATATCTATAAAACCCATGTTAAATATAATATTTAAATTGGGCCAATTGTCACATATTGTCCAGTCAGATAAACTTACGTATACAGTATATAGTATACATCGATAGTAGAAAATATCACACAGTTAAGGAGCAAACTGTGCATAAGGCAGTAAATTTAAAGTAATATAAATATGTAGCTGACTCAATAGTCTTCAGACACTGTCTCTCAAAGCAATTAAAGCAGCATCATATTTAAATATCCTTGCCCTACTAGAAAAGTTTTTAATTTTACGAAAGCAGGCGTGAGAATCTGACTTGCACTGAGAAAGTCAGTGGCTTTTCAAAAACAGTACACATCTTGCATCCTTAAATTTCCTGTTGACATTTGGGTAATAAGGCTTAAACCAGACATAGTACTGTATTGCTGCTTGTGACGGTGTCATTGATGTCATTACGGGAGTTATATGAACCATTTTTGGTGTATTTTTTAATACTTTTATTGTTATTATTGTGAGTTTGATGACTGCTTGAATGTTTTCTTCTGTTGTCTTCACTGTTTTGTGAGGTTTCCTGGGGGTCCACTACCATATTATTTGTAGCAACAATGTCCATTATTAGTCTTATAATTGGGCACTGTTTTGACATGTAACTTTTTTTTTATCCCATCTTAAGATAGCAGTGTGGCAATAGACACATCCATGTGCTGCACTGAAGACAAAAACTTTTTTTATGAGTATTTTTACATGAATAATAGACAAGGGAGTCGGGACTCTGCAGTTTTCACCTTGATTTTTTTTTTCTTCTAATCTTCTCTAATTTTAAACCCCTGCCTGTCCAACAATTATGTATGGTGCCCTACTTTGACAATCTCAGCAAATTAAACATTTCTAAGTTCATGGAGGCCTAATTCAGGCCTTCAAAATTAACAAAAGCATCGATAAAGTTAATCCACCAGAATTATTTTGAATGAATAGCAAATCAGGCATTCAAGGGCATCTTTGGAAATTAAGCTAATAGGCAATTAGGACTGAAGCCGGGAAGTCATGTAGTTGATATAGAAATATTGACAACATTTAAAAAACTCTAGATGAGTTATTGAAGCAACTTAGCTCTTAGGTAGCCAATCAAGCTTGATGGACTGAATGGCCTTCTCTTATTTGTCAATTTATTATGTTCTTCTGGCACCTGTACACACCGAGAGTAATGCCAAGATGAATCTTAAATTAAAAATTCTGGTGTAATTATTGCCTAATCTACATTAATAATGATTATAGGGAGAGATCAAAGTGACAGATAAATGGGCAAAATAAACCATATCCTGCTTCCCTTCTACACTTTCCTTGTGGGATGTCATCCTATCTAATCCACATTACAAGGATCTCAAAGTGCCCTTCCCATCTCTTTCCCTTTCCTCCCAGTTTTTTCATGTCTTCTGCTAATAAGTCTTTGCTTTAAATCACCTCCTAGCTGTCTAGTCTAGGGCTAAGATCTGTCTGAGGATTCTTCTTTCATGTGTGTCCCTGCTCCCAGTCACTAGTCATACAACAGTCACAAGATGAGAGGGGAAGAGAGAATTTAAATGCCGTCAAGGCTGTTATCAGTGCCTTTCAGTCTTGTTTTGTTCACAGTATTGAGTAGAGAGTATGGACTTTTTTACTCATTGCCTGTGCATTGAAATTTGCCTTTAGTGTTTTTCTATTCATCTACATATTTTACTCTTAGACATATTAACTTCCACTTCCCTCTTGTTTTCATATTTTCACATTCTCACATTCTCTTTAAGTTTCTAATCTGCCAGATATTCTTTTGTTTCCTGATTGTCTTGTTACCCTTTCTTCTGTCTTTTAATGACCTATCAACTTTAGACTAACTTGATTTTTACAGAAGATTCCCAAATGATCAATGTGGAAATGCAGGCCTAATTATTTGATAGTTTCATCCATCATTTCAACTATATATACTGGATTAATATGCCTTTACCAATTAACCAGAAAGACCTATGACACTCCCTACGTCTTTAAACAATGTGTAATCTGAATAGCATTATCTTTTCAACATACTTTAGCAAATAAGAACACCAGAAACCCCCCTAATGACAGTTACACTGCAAACTATGCCCTGCTGTGTCACCTATACACCAACTCCAGGAGTCTTTAATTACAGGGCACTGTTTCAGGTCAGTGGTCAACAGATAAACAGGTCCCCACATACAGCACACCATCTGCTCCACTTTTAGCAATTTCCAGGATTCCATAGTATCACAATGAACAATTATTACAAGAAAGGGGTGCCATCCAAAAGGGAACAAAAACAAGTGATTCCCACATACAATAATTTACTTTCAGAGTTCCTACTTTGTGGTGTATCGTTTTTAGACAGACCCCCATTAGCCACTTTCTTTGTTACATAAGTGTAAAATCTAAATCAATGTGTTTCATGTTACTGAAAATGATCAGTGTTGAATGATTTCAGCATAAGAAAGCCTTTGTATATTATGGTCTGTTATAATCACAACACTGACAAAACAATAGGAAGAAATATATGTTTATCTGAAAGTAGTTTATAGATAAATTAAGTCTAAAGTGGGGAACTATGTTAATTTGACTTAAAAGGCATCATATTTTATATTAAATATATACTCTCTAGAATAGGGGTCTGCAAGTCATCCAGTCAACCCGAATGCTTAATTAGAAACCAACCCTTGTCATTAACTTTATGGCTTGGAAGTGTTTTTATTGCTCCAGGTAATTCTTATATCGTAGAGTTTTTCCTTTCCAATGTTCATCCAAATAATTTGTAGTATGAAGTGGTTTAATAATTTTTTGTCCTTCACTTTTTCCCTTGAAATAATGAAATAAAACTTAACCAGATAGTTCACAACGAATACATACAGGAGGAAATGGAAACAAGTTAGAAGGATAAGTGCTGGTTCCTTTGTCATTTACAAAGTATATCTTATTGCTAATAAGGAAACATTAAAAACAGTGAATTCAGCTGTTAAAGACTAAAGTCCCTAGGGGAAATTTGGCTTTTTACAGAAGCTCTTTAAATAGAAAACTCATATTGTAAATAGACAGACAAAGTAATATATACATAAATACACTATGATCTGAGCACATTCCAGAATAACTAGAAAGGAAGAAAACTTAATAAGAAAGAAAAAAGAAAATTTCAGACTTCACTTTCACAGTGAGGCATTACACAGGGATATTGCTGTTGGCATAAAAGGAGCCACAGTTGTGTTACTTGACACACTTCTGCTTTATAATTAATTGGCTGAAAGTCCTCAGAGTTAATGTGTCACAGAGAGTATGTGCAGCATTGTTAATAATGGCAGTCAGTTTCGTTTTAATTCTCTTCTTCTCTACGACCTCCGGGAGGTCCAAAGTGCATCCCATAACTGAGCCTGCCCTTTTAAATAAGTGATGTTACCAGCAAATCACACCAGAGTGTAGGAAATCACACTGGCCATCACAGAGTTATAGAAGATGTGAAGAAGGATGTCACTTCTCAAATTAAAGGAATACAGTCTTCTAAGGAGAAAGAGCATGATCTGCCCTTTCTTATATAGTTCCTCTATGTCCAGTCCAGCCTGTCATTGATGTGGCCCCCAGTACTTGTAGGAATGCACCACCTCTAACTACGCTCACTGAATAGTGACCAGACATAGAGGTTCTTTGGTGCTTTGAAAGTCAATAAATTACTGATGTTACTGATGTTGCTGATGTTGAGGTGCAGACAATGGAAACAAAGTTCTCCACCTGACTCCTATACTCCTTCTCACCCACCCCCAATCAAACCCACTCCATAAGTGCAGAATCATCTGAAAATATGTGCAAGTGACATGATCAGATGTTATATTTGTAGTCGGAGATGTACAGAGTGAAGAGAAAAGGAGACAGGACTATTCCTTGTGGTGCTCCAGTGTTGCTCACATCCTGAATACATCCGTATCAGAAAAACTGCCCTTGAGTCTCAGAAACTTCAAACTGCCTGACAAACTGTTAACAATCCAGAACACCACAGGCACATCCACCTCCATATCTCTGAGTTCACCCCTTAACAGAGATGGCTGGATGATATTCAAGAAACTGGAGAAATCAAAAATGATAATGCTCACATTGCTCACAGTGCTGCCAGCTTTGTCCAGGTGAGAATAAGCCTTGTGGAGCAGACAGATAATTGCATCCTTCACTTCAATCTTTGTCCAGTAGGCAAATTACAGTGGGTCTAGGTGGTCTACCACAAGAGGCCTCATATAATCCAGGACCAGCCTTTCTTGGTCTTCATGATGTGAGATGTAAGTAAGTAACTAAGCAAGTAAAATAAGTAAGATATAAATAAGCACAAAAATGTTGCTTGAGCAGTAAGAGTTTCAATTGCTATAATTGACGACTCATTAAGAACTTGGGTTAGAACAACAAATGCAGCCACTACAGCCCTCCAAAATCGACTACTCTACTTACTCTATAGGAATGACAGTTTATTGATGAGTAAAAAAGTAGCGTGTCCCTTCTTTGATATGAGTGCTGTCAGCTTGTTACACTAATCTACAAAATGTGTCATAGTCATGCATTAGACCAATGTACATGGTTCAGTCTAAGAAATAAGAAGTTATACATTGAAAATTGCTCACCAAAAAAAAAAAATCTCTGCCTTCCGAGCAGCAGTTGATCTTTGAAGACACAGTTATGCATTTCAAGGAAAGCTTTAAATTATAAATCGGTGCATTTAAAGATGAGCATGAATATGCAAGTCATGGAACAAGCTGCAGGGCCTTGTATTAATAATAGTTTGTTATTGTGCTGGTGGTCCTAGCTCTGGTTATGAAAGTTTCATTAAATGCAATATAGAATGTATTAATAAAGGGGATGCTGTATGAAATATTAAAGAGGATTTCTAATTGCAGGTGTCAACGGGAGGTCGGCCAGTTTATTATGTGTCCTATAAAAGACAAGCCTTTGCACAGATGAAGCTGCCGAAATACACACTGCCTAAGGTAAAGAAGATGAATAACAAATCAACATATACTTTGGTTCTGGGCTGAAAATAAAACAGGACTTTGTGCAGTATCTGTCACATTCTAAAAATGCATTCTTGGCCGCATAACACTGAGGCTTCCTCACACATATTTGTTAAAGTTAAAGGATAAGTATATAAAAGATATAGTATATAAGCATTTGCTGTGCTAAATTGTGTTCTAAAGTTAAGTGATTTTTATAAATTTGAAAACCTATCTTTCACATTCTGGCACTTTACAATGGATTGTATTGGGCACAGAGGAAAAGTTTAAAAACTTTCTCAATATGTGTGTTTTACCAGCCAAGACAGCATGTTTGTGACAACTAAAGGGATTTGGAAATACTCATTTTATCGAATATTCCTGGTGCTATTTTTCTTGTGGTAAGGATACTTTTTCTATTCACAGGTGTGTATTCTTACATAAATTCAAAGTTAAATCAAAAGAAAAGCTGTAATTTTGTGTGCTAGGAGAAAACCGGGGGGTAGGGGGGGCAAAAAGTTGTTGCACAGGGAGGGCTGAGCTACCACACACAGCTGGTCTTTCTTTAAAATGGCTGAATCTCATAACATTGGTGTTTTTTTGTTCAAAAATGTCATGTGGAAACTATTTTAGATTCTGGGTGTAATCCCCAGATGCAGATCAATACTGTCTTGGCTTGTAAAATGGACGTATTTGGTACGTTTTTAAGATTTTCCTCTGTGCCCCATAAACTGCAATGTAAAGTGCCAGTGCAGGCAGGATATTTTTTTAATTTATAGGAAGCGACTAACTTTAGAACACAATTTCACTTGGCAAATGCATATATAACATGTCTGTCAAGAAATAACTTCAACTTGAAAAACACTGTGCTTATCCATTAACAAAACTTTTGCCTTTCTGTTAGGTAAACACAATGAAACTAAATCTTATTGAACTTCCTCTTGTATGGCACAATAAAGACAAATAGCAAGGCACAAGCATAATCTACTTGGAGGTTGTGCATGTTAAGATAAGACCAGTCATTACTGTATATACTGTGAAATGAATGTAAAAGGTAAAAATGGTACAATCAGATGATAAGGGGTACAAAGATCAAATGTATGCATATTAATGGTTTCTGCAAGTTTATTAATAATTCTAAAAAGAACAGGCAAATAATGGTTGGTGACAAATAAAAAAAACAAAAAAAACACGTAGGCAGACAATCCAAACTACCTTTGAAGAACAGTATGCTAATACATATATTGCATTATGCAAATTCAGTTAAGAAGCCAAGTGAAATCCTTGATACTGTGTGCGTATCGTGGGCTTTAATTTTGAAGCAATAACATTTTTTTTCTAATCAACGTCCTTTAAAGTAGATTACTAAGGCTTGAATTTCTTTCTGTAGTGCGCTCAGCTAACAGCTTGTGAGGAGTAAATTGTTATCCTTGCATTGCACCAAATTATGAATAACATAACGTACTACAAACAATAGTGAGCTAACACTTCACTGGCCATTCAAGCAAGCATAAACTGTGACCTCAAGGGCTGGAAAAATTGCTAGACTAGTTATCTATTATTGTTGGGACTTTATGTGAATATATAAAGGCTTAAGTAACATTTTATAATGGATGTACTTCCACAGGGTTTACTGTCTTTGATGTCTGTCGAGGCACTGGTGGCCACATTGATGAGAGAATCGGGTGACTGCTGCCAGTAATGAATTGCTAGAAATCAAAATGACTCAGAATTAAAATGCTGCTTTCATTCTTCGATTGCCTCAGTATGGCTAATTTGCCATATACATACAGTAAAGTGTCCCCAATATGTCAGTGATCACAAAGCTGCCACTGCACATCTTGTCTTTTGACATTCCAGTATTCTCCTTTATATGTTTGTTATTTTCACAGACATCTTGCCAGCAGGTACAACAAGCATGGGTACGGTAAATAAATAACTGAGTATTTTAATCAGTATGGTATCTTTACAGATTTATTATGGGTTTAATACATTCTTTTCTGCCTATGTGTTTTCAGCATATTGTATTTTTCTCATGATTTAGTGCTACCAAAATGCCATTTTGTTTTGTATATGGGTTTTGCCATTTCTTCGTCTCATCATCCGGATGCCGCCCCCAGTATCCAGAGAGCATAGTTTAAAACGTTGTGATGTCTGACGTCACTGACGCCATGCTTTAAATATCCGTGCGATGGACCTCTCCTCTTCTGTAATTGTAGATGAAAAAAACAAAGACTTTTGTGGGTGATTTTTTTGAATTCTAGTTCAGAAATCTTAAGCCTCCCACTTTGAATTTGACTTTTGGTAATCATTTTGGCTTTGGCAACATAATGTCCTCTTGGTTAATGAGCCATGTCTGGCTTGCAACAAAACTTTCAGTCCTGATGTGTTGTATTCAAATCTTTCACTGCTCAGTTCACTGGAAATACAAATGTAGAGAGTTACAGAGCAATGTGTTTTGGTTTAAGGTGGAATTGAGCTATGAGACAATAATACAGATTTTGGGATTTGCTTTAATTTAATGTTATTTTGAATTTGCAGGCTAGCACTTCAACCATGTGAACATAGTTACAATTTCAAAGAAAAGGAATGAAAATGAAAAACATGATAAAGCAAAAGAGCACCTTAATAAAATATTAAACAGTAGCTTCACTGCAAAGTTCATAAGTTAATGAGAAGAACTGACTGTTTTATCTTTATCTAAAATGTCTGGAAAGTTCAAACACGACAGCAACCATAGTAAATAAATGGATAAATAAATAGATAAATAAATAAACATTATAAATTCTAAATAAATAAATAAACAAAAAAACAGGAAAATTGAGGAAAGCTACTAAACACAGTTGTTCTGCCGGAAAGGCAAAGAAAAACAGACGGTGACCTGGAGAAACAAAACCATTAAACACACCAAAGGGTCAAAACCAGAAAGACTAACTGACATGGACCAGAGTCTGAACGATTAATTCAAAATGCAAAGCATTTAGTGGAGCAAAAACTCATACAAGCACTAATGCACACTTCAAAAACTGTTTGCTTGAATCCACAATCTTTGAATGTAGGCTAACTGTGTACATTTAGAGTGCGGCATCTATGATATAATCTCACGTGACATCTGAGGCCACTCTCCCTATTGACAGATCTCTGCATCATAGCAACCATTATCCAACAAAGAGGACCATACTAGAAAAATGAGATGGTATCATGGAAATTCAAAACAAAAAGACAAGATAAATATTAAATAATAATAATAAATAGTATTTTTTTAAAGAAATTTTTAAAGCTTCAAATACATTTTCCTTCCTTCCAAACTGTGTCTCTTCGGAGAATCCTTGGGTACCGTTGGTTTGACTTTGAGTCAAATGAACAGTTGCTCACAGAGTCCCAAATAAGCCATGTTGCCTGCATTGTGTGGGGGTGTCAATTACAACACTACGCCACAATTCCCCGAGGGTGATCCAGCTCACAGCATCTCTCACTGTTGGGGGCCCGAGTGGCTGGACCAGTCCAAGAAGATGCCAATGTTAACATCTGGCTGTGGCTGATAGATGGTAATTTCCGGAGGCAGGTGGGATTGGACTGTGTGTCTACCAATGGGGTTGGCGACTGGGATGCTGAGCTGTTTCATCATGTGTTGGGTGTGGCAACACGCTGTACTAGTGCATGCTCAAAAACCAGACATGACAAATAAATTTTAATAGGAAACATACTCAGTTTCAACTTACAACACCAAATCTTTGTTAAGAAGTTGACTTAGACAATTCAGAATAATCACTTTTAGAATTTTTGGACATTTCCACTTTCTGAAACAACACTGAAAAGGGTCTCTAAGAGGAAGTTAGCTGGTGAAAGTGCATAGCTTATGCGTTGGAATATGCATCCAAACTGAAGATCTGATTTTGTGATGTTTTTAGGGTGCTGTCTTATACTGGGCAAAGCAAGTGTGAGATGTGAGGTGAGAATTATATTAATTTTACTGGGTAATCAGTTGTAATGGATCTCAGAAATTACCTACAACCCCTTCTGATGAAACCAACCATACCCAGTGTTTCCTTTTCAATAGTATAATACTTTGAATTATTGCAGAGATGTTCCTCAGTTAAGTACAGCATTTGCTGTACAGTCTGGAATCTTTTCAGGTATTACAGGAAGCATGGCAAGAAAGGTATTAGTGTGCGAGATGTAGGAGAAGAGGACTCCACAGATCTCATGAATTAGTAAGCTGTGTTATTATTATTATTACATATTTATTGCCTCATTTCCTACCCGTTTTTAAGTTCTATTCACCAATCTGGGATCATTTAGGACTTGTGCATCAGTCTAGGTAATATTCTTAAAGGATCAGGCTTACTTACTGAACACAGACACCTAGAAGTCCATTTTCAACCACTGTATCTTTAAAATTATACAAAAGAAATCATAATTATAAGAGACTGTTACACAGATAAAATTAAAAATATTGAATTGAAAATTGCTATGGTCTCCATTAGGTAAAATTAAGTAGAGGACACCCTTTTAGGTTTCAATATAAAAATGTTTGTGTGGGTCTAAGGAGGACCTGAATTTCAAAGCCAAACTTGGTCTGTGACTCATTATTTGAATTGAAACTCAGTAAAATATAAGAAGAAGCTGTGTCTGATTTACACATGGGACATCATTTGTCTTCACTGGTGGTTCCGGGGCACTCCAATGTCTGTTTTTGCATATGCAATATGTCTTCAATATAAGGGATTCGGTTCATTTTGTTTTATTCCCACATTTAGTAGTGGTGATGGGGCTGATCACAGCTGGTGTCACAACAGGCACAGTTTGGCTAAAGGTCAAACAGGAAAAGACGGCAGGTGTGATTGCTCTTTTATTATATCCAAAGATAAATTTTCTGCACATATCCATGCACAATGTTCTCTAAGGTTAACCCTATCAGTGCTCCTAACAGCAGTGTCTTTAATTTTATTAGCAGCATTAAATCTGATTAAACTAAGTTGTAGCTTGAATAGTCTTTTTTTCAGCCTGTTTATAAGAGGCTCAAAATGAAATTCTGTTGGTTTCTTTTTGTAACAGGACATGCATGTCATCAGCACCGATGAGAATCGGGTGGTGGCTGCTGTGCAGGAGTGGAATCAAAACGACACCTACAATCTCTACGTATCCGATGTACAAGGCGTCTTCTTCACTTTGGCTTTGGAGAATGTAATGAGCAGCCATGGACTCGAGGGAAATATCATGATTGACCTCTACGAGGTATGTAATATTGTGAGCCAGACCATTCTCGAAATTCTAATACTATACAAGATGGGTGTGTATCTCAAAGCAACATCTTTCACTGTAGCATTTGAGTGAATGAATAGTAATTTTATATAGTGCCTAACTATCCGTCTCCCATTTGTTATTGCCACACACCTGATCCTGCTTAATCCAGTTTGGCTGACTAACTAGATAAACCAGATTCAGAAAATGGGAGAAAACTATCAACTGATTCATAAAAAACAACACTACTTAGCTCTTTTAACACTGCAACCAACTTTGGACATAAAGTATATATACAAGCAGCATACCACTATTAAGGTGGTGGGTGGGAACAGGTGACCTTTTGTAAATTATTCTCTTTAATGTGGGTGTACCCTTGCAAATCCAGGAATGCCAGATGTCCCACCTGTCTACTCCATTGCACATTGATGGAGAAATATTGTCTAATGGGTATCCAAACTGAGCTGTTTGGAGTGATATAGGGCAGGGCAGGAGCTATGCTATACTGTGCCCTGATAATCAAAACTGTGATAACACCTGCTGCCAAACAAACAAAATAATTGAAGTGGAATGATATTTGGCATGTGACCCAAAGGGCAACATACAGAGGTACAATTATGGAAGGGGGGGGAAGTGAGTCCAGGGTGTACACCAGGATTGTAAGCAGTGCGATGTGGCATTTAAGGCTTTGGACCTGAAACCCTCAGACCCTGCTGTGTGACCCTGACAAAATCATGTCATGTGCCTGTGCTCCAATTGGAAAGACAAAATAAAAGTAACCAATTGTATCTGAAATGTTGTAAGTCTCCATGAATTAAGGTATCAGCCAAATGATAGGTAATAGGACTGCCTGATCCCTTAATTAGAAAGAGACAGAGAACAAGGAGGAAATGGAGGGTCGTAAGAATGAGTGTTGCAAAGAACTTCACTAATAGGCTTAGAGATGCTGGAGAAAAGGGTATAGAAGGGAGTATGGAAGGAGGTTCGTAGGCCAGCCTATCTGGTAGACAGGAAGATTCACCTAGTTGAGCACAGCTCAGAGAAACTCAAATATTTGTGACATTGCTTTTTTTTTTTCGGGACTTGACGTTCTTCTTTTTTTTCTTTTTATGTGATGGGTGGAGTGTGGTGTCCGCTTGAAGAGTGTGGGAAGTTGGACTGCCATACATCCTTTTCTGAGCTAGTGACTTCAAGAGCTGTGGATGAGGCAGAATGATGTGCATGCCCCCTAGCATTTCTCTCCTGTGATTCCCTGTGAACAGTCCCAGCTAACCTTCTTAGCCTTATGTTTACCCTCTGAATAATAAGCTAAAACCATTACATTTTTTTCAACAATTTCATGTAACAGAAACATTCAAATATCAAAGTGTCAACTTAAATACAGTAGAGCAGGTATATCTAGTATCTGCTGTACAGATGCAGATTCAGTACACGTCCTTTGCGTGATGTGTTTTGAAACCAATGCATAGTCCAATGTCACAATCACAACAGTTGAAACGTGTTTCTTTTTGCAGTTTTTCTATAATTTTTCTCTGTTGCTCGCGAATGAGAAGGTAGAATGTCGTAGCCTGACCTGCAGGATCAGTGTGCCCCTTGTGTTATTGTAGGCTACCACACCACAAGGCTTTGTGACTTCCTCTTTTCTCCTGACACGAACATCAACAGTTGTTGCATTATGAACAGTGATTAGGGGATTAACGTCTTTTTTGTCCGTTAAGTTGATCGCGGTCATTTTTGCCTTTTGCCATGCACCCCACTGCAGCTTTATGCAACTGAAGTTATTAGGCATATCATAGCATTTTGGTCATACAGTGCCATGTTAACGTCTGATGACCAGTTGACAGTGTCATTGCTATCGCTTGATTCAACTGATGGTTCAGTTTCAGTTTGTTATAAAACTGGATTTACAGCTTGTCATTTACATGCCATTGTGTGTTTCGGTTCAATTCCCCTCTCCACTCCTAGGAAATTGATTAGTTACTATAGAATGCAAAGTACATAGTAAAATTAATGATTTTTTTTGCAGCATGATAATTTATTTACTAGATAACAAACAGAATACTGTCCTGAGTGTTATTAACCCAAGAGACACTCAGGCTAAACCATTATTTATATAGATTTCCTAGCCTGAGAGATACTCAGGGTTAATGTCAAGGTGGTTAAACCCATTTTATAAATAATAAATTATTATCATTAATAAATCATTCTGGGTTTGTGGAAGGTATGAAAGCACTCTCTATCTTTCATTGGTTTAAAGTTTAAATTTATGACAAATTTTAAAATGATGGAACCTGCAGTTTAAATGACCTGGTGTCGCTAAGATCGAGAGAGTGTGTGATTGTGCACTTCTATATACTCCTGTTTTACATCTATGGCTACTTGTTTATACACTGCTCTTCTGCATGTTCTCTTGAAAAAGGAATTGCTCACGAATAATGGACACCTCATAACATCTTATCCACATAAATAGGGCACCCAGTGGGTGCTGGGAGTCTACGGAGGGCTCGTGTTCATTCAAACCACAGATCTAATCTTTTTGCAAGTGACAGGAACTGGTTGTTAGATGCAGAATACATAAATGTATTGGGAAAGAGTAATTAAAAAAAATTCTAATTGTATGCATGCAGTTTTATAAAAATTAGAGCGACTATATCTTGCTTATACCTGAGATATCACTATGGTAACATGGTGGTTACAACCATTTCCTTTTTAGCATCCTTCTACTTGCTTTTGAGGTATCATTTTAAATTACTGTATATTAGCTCTGTGCATAGAAAAATAGTCATTATGTTTAAGATAACTAAATACTTTCTTCACTCAGTTTAACTTCAAAAAGTATATTAATCTATGCCTTAGAAATAATAAATATTGACAGCACACTCATTATAAAGTGACGTATAATGAAGTATTTGATCAAAAGCATTTTCTTAAATGTAGGCTTCAAGACAGATGTTGACTTGTGTGCCTTGCTTATTAAAATGAAGTGAATGGAAAGTAAATTTACAAGGGGGTGGGGTAGAAATTTCTTGGACTTTTTCTGCCATCTACTGTCAAAAAGTTGCAATTGTTCTTAAACACACAAATGTTCAAATATGAGCTAGTTTATTTAAATGGGGGATAAAAATCTGGTCTTGAAATGCATGGTTAATTTCAACTCATCTTAGTCGTATTTGTACCCATTGAGCAGTTAAACAATGAATAAATATGAAACAAGCATCAATTTAAAAAATAGCATATGGCAAAGTTAAAATATCTGCCACTTTATTTTATATTTCTGCACCATATTTCTCTTTTTTACTTTCCTTATTCTCCAGATCGCTATGAATCAGCATGGTGGCAAACTGTTTAGCATTTTTATTTTACAACCTCAGAGGCCTGGCATCACACCCTGGTACTGACTCTGTCTGTGTGGAACTTGCATGATCTCCCTGTGTCCACATTGTATGTGTCTTAGGATGCTTGGTTCTGAATGAATGACTGTGCCCTGTGTGGTGCTGGCATTTGTGTTCAGTTCTTGTTCTGGCTTTACAAGTGGAGCTTCCAACCTCCAGCCTCTCAAAATGGTGTCATGGATTAGAAAATGAAAGAATGCAACAGCTTCATAATGAATCCAACTATAGCTTATTACAAAGGTTTTCAACCCTGATTCCTACAATGTCCACCAGAGAACTATAAGAATATGTCAGGGACTCTAATACAAGCACTGATATTTACCCTCTTGTACTTTTGCTGCAGTCTTGACAAATCCGCTTGTTTTTGAACTTGAAAACATAATGCAAAATTAAAAAACCATTTCAAAAGCAGCCTGTGTGTTTTTAATTAGTAAAATGTAATAATAATTATTTATGTTTACTTTTCTTGATATTCAAAGTACTTTACATAGACAGAAGGGAATCACTTCAACCACCACCAATTTGTAGCACCCACCTGAATCACCGTGACGGCAGCGAGTAATTCACCAGTACACTCACCACAACTTAGCTATTAGGTGGTGAAGAGGTGAGATAGTCACTTAGAGACAGGGGATTATTAGGGGACCAGGCCATGATGGACAATTTAGCCAGGACATTGGGATACACCCTACTGTTTTCAAGATATGCCGAGGGCTCTATAATGAGAATAGAGAGTGATCACCTCGGTTTTACGTCTCATCCAGTGTCCCTATCACTGCACTCTTACATTGGGATCCACATTCAGACCACAGGGTAAATACCCCCTGCTGGACTCACCAACACCTCTTCCAGCAGTAAACTAAGGTTTTCCTAGATGGTCTCCCATGCATGTACTGGGTGGGCCTGAACATGCTTAGCTTCAGGTGGATGACCTCTTCTGAAGTGCATGTGGCATCGTTACTGTGTGGAGTTTGCACATTCACTCCGTCTCCCACATTCCAAGGCTAACCGGTGATTCTAAATATGTCCCTTTATGAGTGTACCCTGTAATGGACTGGCACTCTGTCCAGAGTTGGTTCCTTCTTTGCAGTTTGTGATCTTGGGATTGGCTCTGGCTCTTGTAACATGAATTTGGATTTAACAGGTTTAAAACAAATAACTTATGGGATGTCATATTTGAATATACAATGTACACTATGAAAACTGAATAAAGCAGGTTCAGAAAATTAAGAAATGGATGACTGGATGTAGTTTTTAACTTGTATGCAGTATAAAAGTATTACCTCAGACAACTACGTATATTGATTGAAGACTTTCTGGTACCTTGGGGGCGCTGAGTGCAGGAGGGGAATGTAAGAATGTCATTCCTGCAAGTATAAAATGCACATAGGCAGAGTTTAGGGAACTCTCTGGTGGAGTGCTCCTAACTGAATGATTTTCTCTAAAAAATGAAAGGAGTGTGTGTGGCCTGTGAGATGTGGCCCATGAAAGGTAAGGCTATAGTTGCAGATATACAGCAAACAGATGCTGAGGTGGATAGCTGGTGTGTCACTGAGAAAACACAGAACAAGTCATGAAATTCACAGTCTGTTTGATGTGGAAGATGTGGCAGAAAAAATGAAAAGTTTATGTTGGTTTGAAAACATGTAACAAAAAGATGGGGAGGCATGGATCAAGAAAGTTATGACCTTGCAAGTTCCCGTGCCTAAGAAAACATAGGAGGAGGTAGAAAATGCTGACTTAAAATTCGAAGAAAGTGATGCACAAGATAGTAATAACTGCAGAAGATGGAGTCCTGGTAAACACACACCCTGGTGGACTGGGAATAGTAGCCTCTAAACGTATGATGATGATGATGAACTGCATTTATTGTCCATTGCAATGTAACATATTATTTGCGCTCCTTAACAATTTAACTTAATTTTGAGTAACCTGTAGTGAGACTGTATATTATGGACATATTCTGATTGAAATTTTAAAATATTCTAAAATGTAAAAGCTCATTTCGACACCCTGGTCATTGTTTGGATGGCACTTCTCCATGCTTATGAAAGAAGTAGAATTTAGTGCTGTGATGGCCCTGACATTTCATCTAGCTTTGTTCCCAGTGTGGCTGGCATAGGGTTCAGCTTTCGCAGTATAGCAGTAAACAGATGGGTATATAAAAAGGTCTGGTAGTGCTTTTCATCATTTCTATCCTAGCCCATTGTTTCTTCATTATGTTAAAGACTGTCACACTGAAATCAGCTTCGCAATTTAAGATGTGGATATGCATCTCATTACCAAGTGCGGGTTGACAGATGTCACTTCTGCATTCAACGGCTTCTGTCTTCCTCATTCATCAGTTATCTGTAAGGATGATGAGTCTTGACAAAGGTACCTTACCAAATCTAGTTTACCTCGGAGGGTACTTCAGCAGGCCTAGTCTACAATATGCAGCCTTCTATATCTGTGATTTTAAATAACAGCAGTATTCTCATTCACTCAGTAGTTAGGCAAAAATCACTTTATTTTGCTGAGTATGTTTTTTTTTTGGTTGGCAGCAGAAAGAAAATGACTTATATTGATCATTTGATTGAGTCCTTTGCTAGAGAAACAGAGCTGCCATAAATATCCTGTCCAAAAATGGTAAATAAATCTTTCTCCACCAATGAATAAATTGCTTTTTAAACGTCCTCCTTAAAACTTGTAGAGAAAATCCAAGACAAAAAAAAAATAATTTCTACTAGAGTTTTTTGCAGTTTTTACGCTAGGGCACCAGACTAATTTTGGTGTCCTTTTCATTTCCATTACATTTTTTTTAAGCTTGTTCTTGAAATCAGCCACCAGCTAACGTGGTCCTGTTCTGCATTTGGGACCTTCGCCAACTTTGGAACACTTTGATGAGGCCATGACAGCACTGTGTTCAATAATTGGTCTTAGTGTGTGTCACCATGCAAAAGATAAGAATATCAGTCATTTTCTAACCCACTTAGTCCTGAACAGTGTCACGGGGGTCTGCTGAAGCCTATCCCGTCTAGTGTATGGCACAAGGCAGGAACAAACCCTGGATTCACCTAACCTGCATGTCTTTGGATTGTGGAAGGAAACCCACACAGACACGGAAAGAACATGGAAACCGCAGGGAGGACCCAGGGTGTGAATCCTTGTCTCCTTACAGCAAGGCAGCAGTGCTACCACTGCGCCACCCAAGATAAGAATGTGCTTGAAGCTTTTCACACCCTGTTTTTAAAATTTCTCTCTTTCAAACTGTTTATATTTGTTTTATACACAACTTTTAATCAAAGCCAAGTAAAAAGCATACTGGAAAGAGGACAAGGTGTAAGGAATTATTGACAGGATTGAACGCAGCTTAGAAACTGTGATCAACCACATGATGCTGTATATTGGTAGTGATTAGTTGTGTTATTAGATCACCTTTGACATGCACCTAATGCGAAAGGTACCAATGTAACCTCTTGGGATTTTTTTTTCTTACTGGGGGATAGGAAGAAATATCAAAAGCAGCTATATATCTCTTATCTGTATCCTCTTACCTGTCTCATTGTCCTTATTGGACTTAGCATATTCAACCCTACAGACCTCTAATGGCAGGCTTCTTGCTGACTCAAACTGCCTTTTATTTTAATTCCTTTACTTTAGCCCAATTTACCATCTATAGAAGGCCACACAAACCATCCTTTGTGCCCTTAAGGGACTGAAGCTAGACAAGGAATGATGAACCCAGCACTTGCCTACACTGGCAATCAATAATCAGAAAGAGACACTAAGTCTAACCTTTTACTTGAAGTTTATATTTATTTGCCTAACAATTAATAGCAGCAAATGTAAGTAATACAAAGAATTATAAAAACTGGGTGGGTTTGCGTTGATCCAGTCTTTATTCTTTCCTAGGTGACACTTCCCAGGTGGTCCAGATTCTTAGACTGTAGATCATATGTTCTTATTAGAAAAGTGAAAGGAGAGATTTCTTGTGGGAGACAGAGCTCCTTGGACTCCTTTGTTCTTGCCCAAAGTGAACACCTGGCTTACTGTAAGTCAGTCAGTCATTGTCCAACCCACTATATCCTAACACAGGGTCACAGGGGTTTGCTGGACACAGGGCACAAGGCAGGAACAAATCCTCGAGCAGGGTGCCAGCCCACTGCAGGGCACATGCACACACCCACCAAGCATACACTAGGGACAATTTAGGATCGCCAATGCACCTAACCTGCATGTCTTTGGACTATGGGAGGAAACCGGAGCACCCGGAAGAAACCCACACAGACACGGGGAGAACATACAAACTCTACGCAGGGAGGACCCAGGAAGCAAACCCAGGTCTCCTTACTGCGAGGCAGCAGCGCTACCACTGCACCACTGTGCTGCCCCCTGGCTTACTGCCCACTAGCAAAGCAGGTAACACTTTTACAGCTTCCAAAAATGAAGGAAAGTTGTCACACAAGGTCAATGTCAGTTCCCATGGGAATCAAAAGCTACACCAAACTGCAAAAGGAGTTTTAATAACTAAGTTTTAAATTAAATGTAGCACATTTTTAAGGTAAGCTGCCTAGCCTTTGAGGTGTTATTCTAAAACATAGCACTTTGCTTCTGAAGCTGTATGTGCCCTATTATTTGTGTAACACATGCTAAGAGAGCTACTTAGCCCCTGGGGCTTCATTCTAATGCACACGCTATTAAGCAGTGCTACGTCTGAGGTGATGTATGAAAAAGTCGGGAGTGTTCTCCCCTATGGACATTCTCGTAAACTCAGATGGGGATGGATATTTGAGGAGTAAATCGCATGACAATGATTATATTTTTATATTATGTACTGTGCATTAAAGAACCATCAACAACAAATCAAATCAAATTAATAATATATTGAGCAATTATTATAAAAGTAAAGCTGAATAAATCAGACTCTGCAGCTGCATGAATAAAAGCTAAAGTACCATTTCCAGTTAGCAGAAATAGACTTCTATCAACTTTTCGGCTATGTTTTGTGCCTAATGCTTTGGTTGACCTAAGTGAAACCATACTCAGGTTGTCTGTTGTGAACTTGGACCCGGACACAGACAGATGGACATCATATTGTCACCACACACTGTTTATTAACAACTATTATGTACAAGATTTACGTGCACTACAAACCCCAGTGCCTCTTGCACCGATTCCCCCAATGTCCAGGCCACACAGTCCTGTGCCTCTTTTCCTCCTGGCCGCATCCAGTCCTCATTCCAGCTCCGTCCTCTTCCACCCGACTTCCACTGTTGACTGGAGGGAGGCGGCACCTTTTATAGTAACCCAGATGGGCTCCAGCTGCTTCCTGGCAATCTCCCGCGGACACACCCCCGTGTGGCGGAAGTGCCGGCTGCGCACCCGGAAGCCGTCCGGGTGTCTCCTGTCGTCTTCCCCCCGGCACTTCCTGGTGTAGCGGAAGTGCCGGGCTCCTGGGATAATAAGGCACTTAGGCGCCGCCTGGCGGTGGCCACGGGCCCCTACAGGGCTGGGCTTCCAAGCCCTCTACCTGAGGCCTCCAGCATAACCAGGACGGACACCCCCTCTCGGTCTGGAGGAGGCACAAGCCCTCCTCTGGTCCTCCTGGGTGTCCCGGCCGGGCTCCAGCCCCGGCCAGGGACCACACGGGATATACCGGCATCGGGGCGCCGCCTGGCGGTGGCCACGGGTCCCTACAGGGCTGGGCTTCCAAGCCCTTTACCCGAGGCCCCCAACATAACCAGGACGGACGCCCCCTCGCGGTCTGGAGGAGGCACAAGCCCTCCTCTCGTCCTCCTGGGCGTCCCGGCCGGGCTCCAGCCCCGACCGGGGACCACACTGTTTACATACACACACACAAACATAATTCCAAAAATGGTATTTTTGGACTCAGGGAGGTCTAAAACTTCAAGATTCATTAAAATCTCAAAATGGAATTTTTGGAGGATTCCAATACTTTCCCTATACTTTCCCAATACTTTGTATACAAGACAGTAAAAAGCGACTATAAGCCACAGTCGTATGTCTTTCTAAAGGGTATTTAACCTAAAATTTTGAAAACAATAGTATGTCAATGTTAACTGATATATTACAGAAACTTACAATCAATTCATAAGTTATGGTAAAAGTTATCTTTAAATACTAAAAATAAATTGAAGATCCGTTATTCTAGTGTTGGTTATGAGATGTGACAACTCTAGTTTAAAGCTGAGAGGCACTTTAAATAAAAGGCATACATTTATAATTAAAAAATGCATAAACTACTAGCCATCTACAAAGGCCTATACTCCTATCTGCTTGGTATGAATTTATGCATATAAGCAGTGCCTAATTCTTATTGATAATTAAAAGGGGGATGGAAGGCTTTGAAATAACAAAACTGGATTTCAGCAACGATCACTTTAACAGAAGCACTGAACCAAATTAGTTTAAATATCAGCATTATGAATTCCGTTTTTTTTTTTTTTTTACAAGGCTAAATATTATTTTCATATCCTGTATTCTACTGGTGACTAACATCTCGTACAGGATTTGGCTCTAGAAATGCCAGAATGTGCTTTGGCCTATGAGTGAATGGATGAGTGTCTTACTGACAACATAAAAAGTATTCATGAACAAAACAATTTAAGTAATCAAATAAAGGATTTGATCAGATTTAAAATCAAGACATTCAGTAACTGTAAAAGCCTCTCCTAGAAATAAGCTTTCATAGTCATAAACTGAAGTGCCAAAATAAAAAAGATAATTTTCTTCGGGGGCCACTAGAGGGCGATCAAGTGCTACAATTTGGCTTGAAGCTTAAAAAAAGGCACCAGAAATATCTGTCTTTGTCACAGCCATGGTGTCAATATACTCAAGGATTATTACTGCGATGGCAACAACAACACAAAAGAGCCACATGGAAAAGCTACATTTTTAAGACATAAATCTCCATAGAATGAGCAGCTGAAGCTGATATGGGTGAAGGGATAAAGTGACAGACTTTGCAAGCCTTCTACAAAATACTACGGTTTAAATCAGTGATCCACCTTAGAAAATCAGGAGATTTCAGAGTTGTAGAATTAAATGTCACAGCAGAATATATTTATTTAATTCTGCAAACCTTACTGGACTTATGTTTTAGTTCAATTTCCCTGGAATAAATCAAAAATGTATTTATTAACAAACAGATATTTAATTTTCAGCATTGATAAACAAGAAACAATTAAAAATAATGTTGCTCAATATACCTAATTTTCTGTTTTTTTCTAACAAATTACTGTGCCTGGAAAACTCAAAAGTTTTCTTTTGGATTTGGTGTCAATAAAACACTTGAAAGCATACACAAATATGTAAGCCTATTAATATGCTGCTCTTGTAATCAGTGAACTGACAGATGATACCTTTCTTATCGGGTGGTTGTTTTTATTAGATGGATGCATGTGGGAGGAATAAGTAATAGGTGCCGTAATAGAGGGTGCTTTTTCCATAATGGAGTGCTGAGAACTTTTTAAATCAACTGCTTGTCAAGTGCAATACAATATATTCCCAAATATATATTTTCATGAGTGACAGAAATGATGAGGTGGTATGCTGTGGATATTTTCTTAAAGTGGAACAGAACCTTGCTTATTATTTTGTGACTTTGACACTTTTCTCCCCCACATTTCTTTCTCTTTTTATTCACTCCTCGTACTGACACTGTCTCCGATTAAAAGAAAATTTTCCTTTTTCGGTTAAAGGTTGCCCTAGATGTGAAGTAATGAGTATTGGGGTTGTAGAGGTTTCCCTGTCTGCGGGAAAATCTTCATGAGTTCAGATCAAGCTGAAGAACGTCTATCCTTCCATCTACTTACTAACCTGTTGTCGCAAGGAATCAGTGCTTATTCCTGCTACGCTGGGTATAAGGTGGGAAACAACACCAGGAAAGGAAGTAGACGATGGTATAATGGGACACTGTTCTACCTAGAAGGGAAAGTATCGATAGTCTCGATTACAGGGCAGATAATAGTAGCTGTAGGCCAGTAAACTTAATGTACATTACAATCAAATTAATGAGAGGATTTATCAAGGAGAAGGTTGAGCAGCACATGGAAAGAGCAGGAGTTTTAAGAAACTGTCAGCATGGGCTCAGATGAGGGAGGTCATGTTTTACTAATATGCTGGAATTTTATGAAGAACCAACAGACGGATATGACTAAAGTGGTGCATATTATTATTTTTTTGATGGTCAGAAAACATTTGATAAGGTGCCACACAAGATGTTGGGAATCAAACTAAACAAAGTTAGAGTTTGGAGGGTTGTGAGTAGATGGGTGCAGAACTGGCTAAAGGAAGGAGGCCAAGGGTTGATGGTGAGAGAAACCTTATCTGAATTGGGGGATGTTAAAAGTGCTGTCCATCAGGGGTCAGGGCCACAGGTTTTAATACTCATAAATGATCTGTTTTAATATATACATAAAAGGTAAGTTTTTAAGGTTTTATTTTTTATCTTTTAGAGCAAGCCCAACATTTGAATCAGATGGTTTCGGATAAGGAAGAGAGAATTTTGTTCAAAAGGATGTAGGGAACTGTTTTATAAAATTAAAAATAAATAAAAGTTAAACAGACTCATTTCTAAAACTTTGTAAGGATTTGAGCATGAAAATATGCACACGCCACAAACACATATGCCAAAAAAAAATATACATAAATAAATAAATTTTAAAAATTATACAGTATATTTATAAAGTGTGGTGGGATGGCCGTATAATGAAACATCCAGGGGAGAGAGCCAATCCAGAACATTACCTCCCTCAGAGCACTAGAGGGTAGCCTCCCTGGCATGCAGTAGTGCCACAGGTTTGGAGCATGAAAGCTCAGCCCTGCTGGGGCCTGTTGCCACTGCCAAGGGGCGCCTGAGGATCTGCTGAGCCCTTAATTGAATGAATTCTGCCACACCTGGAAGTGTTTTCGGAACTGGGTCAACAAGCCTGAGCCAGCAGCCACTACTCTGGTAGCAAGAGTTGGGTGGGAGAAGACAAAACTTGTCTGGAGGAGTGGAGGAAAAAGAGAGAGAAACAAAAGAAGAGATTAGTACTGTGCTGTGCTGCGTTGTGACTGTGATATACTTTGGTTTTCCCACGACGGAAAAACTAAATTAAAATCGTGTGTGCTTGACCTTGTATCCCATTCCTGTCTGTGTTGGGTTTGGGCGGCGGTGCGCTCCCTGATGGTCCACAAAAGAGTGGCGTGTACACATTTCTACATAATTTACCCTTTATAAATTACAATCACCTTGTAAATATGCACCTGTAACATCCATATATGAGTATGCTAATCAGCTTCATACGATGCTGCTGAACTTCATTGGCTGCTAGAGCAGCCTCATGCCTGGGGCTCATGTCAAGACGCCACCACCAGCATTCAAAAGCATCTGGCTGTGCTCTATAACTAAGAGTGCAAGATCATGCATGGCTTTATGGAGCCTCTCCTCTGGGGACCAGGAAAGGGCTAAGGCACCCGCCTTTGAGTGAGTAGCGGCTATTAATAAAGTATCTATCTATCTATCTATCTATCACCTGGCATGTGTACAGTAATAACAAGATTGCTTTTACAGTGAATAGTACAGGCCATCTGAAACACTGAGGGTTCAGTTAGTTACCTTACCAACAAGCCAGCCGCCACATACAGCATCATCACATCTGTTAAATCTATTTTGCTTCAAAATTAACGAATCACAGGCTGACACAGGGCACGGAGATCCAACATTCCTCAGGCATATGTTGGAATCAAAGATGACTTGTGCATTAATGGAAAGAAACTGGTCACAGTTAACAAAAACACCTTCATTTTTGCAAAGTTCCCTTATTTCAATATGAGTCCCATATTTTTGGGAATGCATCTCCCTGCAGCGCCCCCTTGCGTTACCCACTGACCCCTGCAGGGCTGCGCTGCCAGATTACAACTCCCAGCATTCCCTGCTGGTTCCTGAATGGGTGCCGATATGGAGGGCTGCTCCCATCTAGTGCCTGGGAGGAATAAACATTTCATACCAGTCTGTTCTGTTGTGGCCAGGAAAGATATGAAGTCCATGTCCGGTCAGGATGCCAGTCCATTTATTTGGTAAGGAAATGTTCATTCTGACTGGGATGTCTATCCACTCTAGTCCAAGTGCGATCTCCTTCCCTTTCTTGGCTGGGATGCTTTTATGCTCCCACGGGGCCTCCCGTCCAGGTGAGGGATCTTCTGGACTCCTGGACTGACCCAGGACTGACCCTGATCGCTCTGACCCAGTCGTCTAGCCATCACAGTGTGAACCTTGTCAAAGTCGCTCAGATCCTTTTTTCCTGCTGCCAAGACATCACCTTCAAGAACTAACTGTTCACTTGCTGCCTAATACAGGGTGACACAGAAAAACAGGAACTTTTGAAATGCATAGTGGCAGCCATGTACAGTTGGCAGTACTGCGGAACAGGGACCTTGAGCTGTAAACAATCTCGCCATTTAGTAATTTAGTAATCAATTGCAAGGCAATCAATGGCAGCTGTGCGAGAATTGTTCGGTAATCGTGTCATCTCAAGATTCGGTGACATTCCCTGGCCCTCAAGATCACCAGATTTGTCTGTTTGTGATTTTTTCTTTTGTGGCTACCTTAAGAATCGGGTCTACACGACTTGGCCAAGGACACTGAATGAATTGAAACAAAGAATTCAAGACGAAATTTGTGGTATCCCAGCTGAGATGTTGCAGCGATCAGTGGGGAACCTCAACAGCAGATTGGAAGAATGCATATGTACAAGAGGACGGCGTCTACAGGACGTAATTTTCATCCATCCATCCATCCATCCATCCTTTTCCGCTTATCCGAGGTCGGGTCGCGGGGGTAGCAGCTTAAGCAGAGAAGCCCAGACTTCCCTCTCCCTGGCCACTTCTTCCAGCTCTTCCGGGAGAATCCCAAGGTGTTCCCAGGCCAGCCGGGAGACATAGTCCCTCCAGCGTGTCCTGGGTCTTCCCCGGGGCCTCCTCCCAGTTGGACGTGCCCGGAACACCTCACCAGGGAGGCGTCCAGGAGGCATCCTGATCAGATGCCCGAGCCACCTCATCTGACTCCTCTCGATGCGGAGGAGCAGCGGCTCTACTCTGAGCCCCTCTCGGATGACTGAGCTCCTCACCCTATCTTTAAGGGAAAGCCCAGACACCCTGCAGAGGAAACTCATTTCAGCCACTTGTATTCGCGATCTCGTTCTTTCGGTCACTAACCATAGCTCATGACCATAGGTGAGGGTAGGAGCGTAGATCGACTGGTAAATTGAGAGCTTTGCCTTACGGCTCAGCTCTTTTTTCACCACGACAGACCGATGCAGAGCCCGCATCACTGCGGATGCCGCACCGATCCGCCTGTCAATCTCACGATCCATTCTTCCCTCACTCGTGAACAAGACCCGAGATACTTGAACTCCTCCACTTGGGGCAGGATCTCGCCCCCAACCCTGAGAGGGCACTCCACCCTTTTCCGGCTGAGGACCATGCTCGGATTTGGAGGTGCTGATTCTCATCCCAGCCGCTTCACACTCAGCTGCGAACCGATCCAGAGAGAGCTGAAGATCACTGCCTGATGAAGCAAACAGGACAACATCATCTGCAAAAAGCAGTGACCCAATCCTGAGTCCACCAAACCGACCCCTTCAACACCCTGGCTGCGCCTAGAAATTCTGTCCATAAAAGTTATGAACAGAATCGGTGACAAAGGGCAGCCCTGGCGGAGTCCAACTCTCACTGGAAACGGGCTCGACTTACTGCGGCAATGCGGACCAAGCTCTGACACCGGTTGTACAGGGACCGAACAGCTCTTATCAGGGGTCCGGTACCCCATACTCCCGAGCACCCCACAGGATTCCCGAGGGACACGGTCGAACGCCTTTTCCAAGTCCACAAAGCAGACTGGTTGGGCAAACTCCCATGCACCCTCCAGGATCCTGCTAAGGGTGTAGAGCTGGTCCACTGTTCCGCGACAATCCGAGATTTGACTCTCTGACGGACCCTCCTCTTCAGAACCCCCGAATAGACTTTTCCAGGGAGGCTGTGGAGTGTGATCCCTCTATAGTTGGAACACACCCTCCGGTCCCCTTTTTAAAGAGGGGACCACCACCCCGGTCTGCCAATCCAGAGGCACTGTCCCGATGTCCATGCGATGTTGCAGAGGCGTGTCAACCAAGACAGTCCTACAACATCCAGAGCCTTAAGGAACTCCGAGCGTATCTCATCCACCCCGGGGCCCTGCCACCAAGGAGTTTTTTGACCACCTCGGTGACTTCAGTCCCAGAGATGGGAGAGCCCACCTCAGAGTCCCCAGGCTCTGCTTCCTCATTGGAAGGCATGTTAGTGGGATTGAGGAGGTCTTGAAGTACTCCCCACCGACCCCCACGTCAGTGAGGTCAGCAGCGCACCATCCCCACCATATACGGTGTTGACACTGCACTGCTTCCCTCCTGAGACGCCGGACGGTGGACCAGAATCTCCTCGAAGCCGTCCAAAGTCGTTCTCCATGGCTCTCCAAACTCCTCCCATGCCCGAGTTTTGCCTCAGCAACAACCGAAGCCGCATTCGCTTGGCCTGCCGGTACCTATCAGCTGCCTCCAGAGACCCACAGGACAAAAAGTCCTATAGGACTCCTTCTTCAGCTTGACGGCATCCCTCACCGCCGTGTCCACCAACGGGTTGGGGATTGCCACGCGACAGGCACCGACCACCTTACGGCCACAGCTCGGTCAGCCGCCTCAACAATAGAGGCACGGAACATGGCCCATTCGGACTCAATGTCCCCCACCTCCCTCGGGACGTGGTCGAAGTTCTGCCGAGGTGGGAGTTGAAGCTACTTCTGACAGGGGACTCTGCCAGCCGTTCCCAGCAGACCCTCACAACACGTTTGGGCCTACCAGGTCTGACCGGCATCTTCCCCCACCATCGAAGCCAACTCACCACCAGGTGGTGATCAGTTGACAGCTCCCCCCCTCTCTTCACCCGAGTGTCCAAGACATATGGCCGCAAGTCCGACGACACAACCACAAAGTCGATCATCGACCTGAGGCCTAGGGTGTCCTGGTGCCAAGTGCACATATGAACACCCTTATGCTTGAACATGGTGTTCGTTATGGACAATCGCGAGCACAGAAGTCCAATAACAAAACACCGCTCGGGTTCAGATCGGGGCCATTCCTCCCAATCACGCCCTTCCAGGTCTCACTGTCATTGCCCACGTGAGCATTGAAGTCTCCCAGCAAAACGAGGGAATCCCCAGAAGGTATGCCCTCTAGCACCCCTCCAGAGACTCCAAAAAGGGTGGATACTCCAAACTGCTGTTGGCATACGCACAAACAACTGTCAGGACCCTTCCCCCCACCCGAAGGCGGAGGGAGGCCACCCTCTCGTCCACCGGGGTAAACCCCAACGCACAGGCTCCAAGTCGGGGGGCAATAAGTATGCCCACACCTGCTCGCCGCCTCTCACCAGGGGCAACTCCAGAGTGGTAGAGAGTCCAGCCCCTCTCAAGGAGATTGGTTCCAGAGTCCAAGCTGTGCGTCGAGGTGAGTCCGACTATATCTAGCCGGAACCTCTCGACCTCGCGCACTAGCTCAGGCTCCTTCCCCTTCAGAGAGGTGACATTCCATGTCCCAAGAGCCAGTTTCTGTAGGCGAGGATCAGACCACCAAAGTCCCCGCCTCTGGCCACTACCCAACTCACATTGCACCTGACCTCCTTGGCCCCTCCCATAGGTGGTGAGCCCATGGGAAGGAGGACCCACGTTACCTCTTCGGGCTGTGCCCGGCCGAGCCCCATGGGTGCAGGCCCGGCCACCAGGCGCTCGCCATCGAGCCCTACCCCCAGGCCTGGCTCCAGAGGGGGGCTCCGGGCAAGGGAAAACGTTGTCCACAGTTTTTATTCTTCATTGGCGTTTGTTGAACCGTTCTTTGTCTCATCCCTCACCTAGGACCAGTTTGCCTTGGGTGGCCCTACCAGGGGCATAAAGCACCGGACAACATAGCTCCTAAGATCATTGGGACACACAAACCCCTCCACCACGATAAGGTGACGGGACATTGATAATTTGGATTACTGTCTCTTAAAAGGCAAGTTGTGGTAGTTCAATTGCTGTCAATAAATTTTTTTTGTTGGATTTCTTCTGTTTTTATTGGGTTTTTCAAAAGTTCCTGTTTTTCTGTGTCACCCTGTATGTCCCACCACTTGACAGGTGCCAATGTAACAAGATTATCAGTGTTATTCACTTCACCTGTCAGTGGTTTTAGTGTTGTGTACACTTTCAGTCAAAAAAATCTTTGCAGACTTAAGAGACATTTAGCAGACGTTGTACCTGTTACTGACATCTTTATAACATTCTAGAAATTAACCAAATTTTACAAAATGACAGTCAATATGTACACAAAATGAAATGTGAAAAATCAGGAACATGAATGCTAATATCAGTTTCTGACATGTAGCTTCAAAATCCACATGTACCTTTTTGATGCTTGGAATGCTTGGCCTGCAAATTACCATTCTGTAAAATATGAAACTTCCATCCATCCATCCATCTATTATCCAACCCGCTATATCCTAATTGAAACTTTTAAAATGAAAATATTTTTTACAAGGCATTAAGCAAATTAGGCATTTGATATGTGTGGAAGTTAACTTTAAATTTACTTAACTCTTGTATGAAAATGCCAATTGCCTTGTTGCCTCACCCCACATGCCAGCCCTGCTCAGACCCTTCTGGCAAAGTTGTATAATCATACCCTCAACAAAGGTGTAACACTAAATCCTGTCTCAGGCAAAGTTTAGTTATGACTAAAAGAAAGCAGTGGTTTCAAAAGACAGGAAGAGTGCAAAAAGAATTGTTTTGTCAGCATTAACATCCATCCATCCATTTTCTAAGCATGCTTGATTCAGTGCAGTGCTGTCAGGGGCAAGAAGCCACAGCACTAACAGACATTTATTGCATGCATACCCATATACACAAAAAAGGCAAATTTAGCATTGCAGAAAACGTTGGACTGTAGGAAGATCAAGAGACAAGAGTCTCACTAATCCTTTGAAATACAGACATGATGGATATTTTTTTTTTGTTTCAATTCTTCATTCAATAGTTCACACACAGTTTGTAGAGTGGGAAAATTTATCATCTTCTTCTTCTACATTCCCTTTTCTGTTCTTTAAATGACTGGGAAGGGCACTTCCTTTTTCATCTTCAAGGCTTGTGCTGCATCCCCAGTACATCTGGCTCCCTCCTAACTGTGCGTGCACTTCTGGCTCCTTCCCCAAAAAAGAAATAGAACAGGCCTTGCGGCATCAAGAGTTTTCAGTCCTGCTTGCTTTGGTCTCCCCTGAATTTCGCTCTTGTTTCACATAATTGGCGGTGCAAACTGTGACAAAAGATGCTGGAATGCCTGGAGGAAACCCACACAAACATAACTCCATGTAGGAGGTCATCCAGCACTGATGTGAGCTTGGCTTTATGAGAAGTTCTCTAATATATTCTACTAGTTCATAGTCCTATAGAAAATTACTTTAGCAACTCAGTTTGTGAAGATTCCTGTTCTCTGCTTGGTTATTTTTTACCATATTTTTTATGGCAAGACATCCTGAATTTTAGACTTTCTATTTTTAATTTGCTGGAGATGTATATGCTGAACAGCTATTTGTATGACCACATAATGTTTGTCATTACTCTTAACACTATGAATTCAGGAGCTGGATGGCATTAAATCTAAATTTTAATGAGAACAAGACAGAAGTCATGCTGTTTAGACCCAGTGGCACCAGTGGGACACCCTGCATCGACCTTTCCACTGTGGCTCAATATGAGAAATCCATGATCACAAATTTAGGTGTGAAAATGGATTCTACTTTAAAACTTAATAGCCATGTGAAAGTAGTGGTTAAATCTTTCTTTTTCCAATTGAGGCGGCTGTCAAAAATCAAGCCTGTTTTGTCTAAACGCAACCTTGAAACAGTGATACATGCTTTTATAACCTCTCGATCACTGCAATGCGCTTCTTTTTGGAATAAGCCAGGCCTCCATTGCTCGCCTACAGCTGGTGTAAAAAGCCATGCTTGATTTTTAACTGGTACAAGCAAGCAAGAGTACTTTACCCCAATTATGGCTTCCCTTCACTGGCTTCCAGTTTATTTTTAAATCCATTTTAAGATCCTTGTATTTGTTTTTAAATCCTTTAATGGATGTGCCCCATTTTATCTGTCAGAACTGCTGCACCCTTATGTACCGTCTCTCTCGCGCTCTCAGGTCAGAAGGCCAGATGTTTATTCTTGTTCCGAAGACACAATGCAAACTTAGAGGTGATCAGGGTTTTTCAGTTTCAGCTCCAAAACTCTGGAACAATTTGCCATCGTACGTTAGGCAGTCATCTTCACTTGCTGTCTTTAAATCTTACTTAAAAACACATTTTTACTCCATGCCCTTTGACCCAGTGTGAGATGTTGACTCTCTGTGTACTTTTTTATTATGAATTTCTTCAGCTCTTATGTGTTTCTGTTTCTTTTATCCTTTTGGTTATTGTGTGTCTTATATGTTGGGTTTTTATGCAGCACTTTGGTCAGCCCTGATTTTGTTTTTAAAGTGCTTTATAAATTAAATAAATAATATAATAGCATAATATGTGCTATTAATACAGGAAAAAAATGCTCACCCGTAGATACCTAGGATGTCATTTCCCTGGTCTGTAGCTAGAATTTGATTCCAGGGAGAGTTGAATTGTTCAGAACTGAGGTGGGTTCCCTTCCATGTTCTTCAATGGAGACATGTGTAACATCATTATTAATTTGTATGGGGCATTACTTGCATCATTGTTGTCATAATTAATGAAAGTGTGGGGAAACTTGCGTATTCTGAGGGAAGAGTAGATGTGTCCTTTGAAGAAAATAGATCTGTGATTGGATTTTACTGTTATAATTCATTAATGTCCATATTACAGAAGTTACTTCGCAGTTATTTTATACCCAAAAAACCATCACCACCCTCCGAGTTGGTAACTCCCTGTCTGATAACCCTCACAGGAGACCTGTCCTATGCTTCACTCAATTCCAAAAGTTAAATTATGCTTTTGACCAATAAAGAACAGCATTATTGTTTTTGTGATTAGGTTCATGGATGATGGTAAACTAATACATTGTAAAGGAATGATGGACGTCAGATTGGTGTCTTCATGCTATGCAGCTCAGTTGTCTGAAACCTCCCTTCCACAGGATGTCAGCTTTCATTCTGGGAGTTTATTTGGATCATTTCCTGATCAGGACCAAGTCCAGCCCTCAGGAGAGGTTCAGGGCAGCCAATGGAGTTGCAGGGATGACCCAGGGTTGCTCATCGGGACCTGTACATTTAAGTGGATGGAGTCAGTCAGGGAGGCCATAGTAGCTTCTTGGGGGTATTGTTGATGTGGAGCTGCACTCCTTTAAAAGAGGGTTTGGATGACTCAGAACTGCTTCTTGGGAGGTTGAGCCAAACGCTGAAAGTACTCCTTAAAATTCTCCATGGTCCTTCTGGTGGGTAGCATAAAGTCAGAAACAAATTACAGGTAAGGGCCTGCCTGCAAGTCATGGAGGGTTCAACAGCCTTATAAGTGGGAGAATGAGGAGGAAGACAGATGTGGTGCTATACTCTATACAGCCAGGCCACTTCAGTGGGTTTATGTTTGTGCTTTTTCCCTTTTTATGTGCAATCCGATGTCCTCCCACCTCTCTGAAAATTATTTTTTTCTCTGTAGTAAATCCCTTTGCTGATGGACTTTGTGCCATCTGAGTGTCATTCTGGGTTGAATGTCAACTCAAGATCACCCCATTCCATTTACTTCTTTTTTGCTGTCAATGTTTCTAACAGCAATGTCATTGAACTGATATTCAGTTGGAATAGGTGGTCTGGCCAGATGTATAGGTTCTAAAGTTTTGGTGTACTTGCTATCTTGTATTGGGGTGAAAACAAGGAGTGAGGGTCTTGTCTAGGTTTTACAGTCTATACTAAAATTGATCAGATTTCTGAACCTAATTACTTTGTCATTATCCCTCTGCCTAGGTCTTCCAATTGAAGATAATTATATTTTGGAAGTTGAAGTTATTTTTTCACAATTGTGGCATATATACATATAAAAAGACTATGTCTGTCCAAGTAGCTTATACTAGCAGCCTATGAAGCACCAGAGTAAATCCAGTTTGGGGAAATCACTTCCCATCCTAATTATTGGACAGTGCTATGCTATATAACCTTGTCCCCGTACTCTGTGTTTCTTAATCCACCCCAAATGCCATAAACTCTGTGAGGGATTACTATGTGAATATGTACAACAGAGTATGACCTTTTCTTCACTGAGTTTTTGTGTTGTCACATTAATTTACACCTTTTTTAATGAACTGTCTTATAGTGTTCAATGACTGAATGAGATCCCTTCCTTTTGTTCTGTGAATGTTTGTGTTGTCACATTAATTTACACCTATTTGGATACATTTGGCTTGGTGTATTCAAAGACTGGATAATGGCCCTCATATATTCTCAAGGAGTCATCTCGTGTCCATCCGGTGTGCAGTTTCTGTAATGCTAATTTCAATAACAGAATATGTAACATACTGTATTCCAGCACATCGGTATGACTGTCATATTCTCATAATTGTAACATTTGCTTTTGTTCTGAAGAAGTTTCACAAACATTTCTATCTGTCAAGTTTGCCCAGGTCCCAGCTTTTGGCCTCTCCCTTAACATGCAACTGTCCTCTGACCTTCACTATAGCAGCAAACTCCCTGTTAAGTGCCACTTCAGGGAAGGACAAAAGATTCTGATGTGTTCAACCACCCATAACTTATTTCTTAAAATTAAAAAACTTTATTACATAATTAATTTACAAACATAAAGAACATACAGTATTTAATCCAAACTAACTGACGTTTCATATGTACATTACAAATTACACTAGCGTGACAAACATTACATACCATACTGTAATGGTCACAATACTTTTCCTCCATGTCCTGCTCCACAGTACTAACTTTAGCCCCACACATCTGAAGGTACAAAAGAGCGGAGGAGTCCTTTGAAAAAGTTTGGGATCCAACCAGGCCACCCTGTTTTAATGTTATGATCCAGAAAACAGAATTAAAAATAGCTCTCATCGGCCCAACAACAGAAAAAAGGCATACACACTGCTTTATTAGCACATTCGGCTTTTCTAATAACTCTACTTGTTTGAGTGTATCAGATTCAGGGACATTCAACATGAGGGGACACTGCTCCTGGTCTGACGCCATTTCTTCTAGGGACATTGATATTTATAGTGTGGGACTGGAAGGGGCGGAGCCTCACGATGGCACTTAGTTGCCCTTACTGGGAAGCTTCTCAGTACAGCAGAGGAAGAAAGAGATAATAGAGTTAATGCAGGTGCGACCTTTTGCCTGGGAGTGGTAAGCTTCAACAGTGTCTAATGGGGGAATTCTTATTTAACCATTATTTAATAATTCTATATATATAAATAAATATAAAATAGCAATTTTCAGCATAAACCTACATAAGAAGGTTTAGAAAGTTGACAGATTGACTTTAAATTTTAAAAAGTCAGATTTCATTCGCAAAAGGAAATGAACAAAACTGCAAAATGTTCCAAAGTCTAATGATGGCACTGAACATTTCAGCGATGTTCCAATGGTAGCTAGCTGCTCTAACTTTAGCGACAGGTTTCCTACTAACACAACTGCTGAGTGTGGTGGAAAATCTACAAACAGGTTTTTCAGTTTTTCCAACTTTTAACAAGCAGAATTCTACGGTTAATCGAAACAACTGATAGAGTACATGGCTGTAACACAGACTATCGAATGGTGCATTTTGGTGATAATCTGATTGAGGACAGATGCACTTGTAGATTCAGAGAGTGGAAACACCTGTGTATGCATACAGAAATCTGAAGAAATTAATAATCATACTGTTCGCTGTTATTTAATGCTACTGCTCAAAATTATAATGTACATTATTAGGCCATGGGGCAGCAAGGTGGCGCAGTGGTAGCGCTGCTGCCTCGCAGTTAGGAGACCCGGGTTCGCTTCCCAGGTCATCCCTGCGTGAAGTTTGCATGTTCTCCCTGTGTCTGCGTGGGTTTCCTCCGGGTGCTCCAGTTTCCTCCCACAGTGCAAAGACATACAGGTTAGGTGGATTGGCGATTCTAAATTGGCCCTAGTGTGTGCTTGGTGTGTTTGTTTGTGTCCTGCGGTGGGTTGGCACCCTGCCCGGGATTGGATTCCTGCCTTGTGCCCTGTGATGACTGGGATTGGCTCCAGCAGACCCCCGTGACCCTGTGTTCAGATTCAGCGGGTTGGATAATGGATGGATGGATGGATGGATTATTTGGCCATTTGTTAAATAAGTAAAGTAAAAATTTATTTATAAAGTACCTATCACACAGACAATAGTAACAAAGCTGTTGAAACTATAAAACATAATAAAATGAAATGTCAAAGCAACATACAAAACAAGAACAATATAAAAGACACCCACGGTTTGCAGCGCTACCCAAATGCCTTTCTGAACTGATGCATCTAAATGGACACATCGTTAGTGGATGTTTGTTCCACAACTTTGGAGCAATAGTCTGAAATGTGTTATCCGCTTGTGCCATTAGTCTGGTATGAGGACCCAAAAGGAGATCTACCTGAACACATTCAGAGCACAGCCTTAGGTGCAGTGTTGAAGGAGGATGACCATGCAGAGCTCAGTAAGTAAGAACCAAAATTTTGAACTGGATCCTAGATTCCACTGGTTTCCAATTTAGAGAGTATAAAATTAGGGAGATATGGTTTCATTTATGTGAATGTGTTAAAATCCAGGCAGCTGCATTTTGAACAGTCTGAAGACGTGACAAACCAGCATTATTCAGACAGGTAAAGAGGGAATTGTAATAATCCAGATGTGATGAGATGAAAGCATGAGTAATCCTTTCCATGTCAGCCCTGGTAGCAACTGATTTAAACTTGGATAAGTTTGTTAAATAAAAAAGCAACAATGACTAAGACACCTGACACATGCATCAAAACTCAGAGACGGGTTGAATATGACACCTAAATTATGTAGGAATGCATGAGAAGAGGTGGAGATAGTAGAAGATTTTTGAGTAACTGCTGGGTAAAGATGGATGGGGAGGGGGATGGGGGAGGGAGCAAATATTAAAACAGTTTTCTGAGTATTTCATTTTAAATAATTGGTGAGTACCCAAATATTGACATCCTTCAGACAGTTGACCAAAGAAGACCAACTTGTGTAGTTGTTTCAGCTTAAAAGAATAATAAAGCTGAATATTATTGGCATACAAATGGTAGCAAATACCATTAAAAGAATTGATTATTTGAGCTAAAGGAAGCATATACAGTGGGAAAAAAATAGGTCTGATGACTGATCCTTGCAGCACCCCACAAGACAAAGAAGCAGAAGTAGAACTACGTATAGTCACCCACAGAGATGGTGAAACTCCTATCAGGTAAATATGAGGTAAACCAAGCCATGGCTGAACTGGTGATGCCCACAGAGTGAGTTGATCTTGCTAAGAGGGTCTTATGCTCAACCATGTCAAAGGCCAAGATAATATCATGCAGTACTAAAACAAAACACTTACCTGCGCCTGCAGCCATTAATAAATCATTGGACACTTGAAGAAGAGTTGTGACTTCTGATGTGCAAGTGTGTCAAACGTATCATCAAAAGGCAGTTTGTTCATTATTACCACTTCTTAAGAAAAATAATTCAAACTAGGAAAACTAAACTAACAAAAGTCAAACTAAAAATAATGATGACCCAGTTCTTGTTGGTATGACCTGGGCTGTCTTATAAATGTGTCTATAAGCTGAAGCAGCAAGCAGCCTGCTATACCATCCCCCCCCACCACCTCAGAACGGGCAAGAAGTTCTCCCAGTTCCTTCCTTGATTGATTATCTGGGAGTGAGCTACCCAGAATTGTAAGGGGAAATAATTTGATGTGTGTTTTTTGTCTGTAACTATGTATGTAAACACATCGTTAAAACAGAAACGTTTTCATCTTTTGGCACAAAGTCTTGCCTCGCGGGACGTGAGTTCTTGATATTTTTTTGTTTATAATTTAAAAACCGAATAAGAATCTTAAAATCTAACAACATCACATTAAAGTTCGATAAATTCTAAAAAGAATGATACCAAACACACATATGTAGGTTTTAAAATAAGCCCGATTTAAAGCGTGACAAAAAACGTGACATAAAAACGTCACATAAAATCGTTGCACTTTTAGGGTTAGGATTTTATATATATAGAGTAGATATTTATGTATTTATAGTTGTATACATATGTACAGAGGGACTGTGAATTTGGGAATGCTAGGCCCTGAGTGGCTATCTGTTTCCCCCATTTTGAGAGGGGTCTGATGAAATCATCACACTCTCTCTCACATTACTCTGCCACTGTTTTGCATGTATCAATTAATACCAAATTAAATGTCACCTTATTTAAATACTTGACCCAAGAATGATTTTTTTTAATATGTTACTTACCCCATGTAGTTTGTGGTGAAGGCCTAAAAAAATTCCTAATTTCATGTTTTTTCGGGGAGAACGGAGAGAAAAATATTCTGATAAAATGGGGGTCTGTGGTGACCAATGCTGGACTATAGCAAAATCTAAAAAAACATCCATGATAAATTCTCACAATACTCATATAACCTAATCCATGCCTCAGCAACCTTATTAAAAAAAAGGTTTTGGAAAAGACAGAGCATTACACACAGGAGAAGCACATTCACATGGGATCAGATTTTTTAAATGAAGACCTACCTCCTCTCTTCATGATTGCTCAAGAGTCCTGTCTTCAATTCAAGAGCTCGTAATATATAAAGAAATATAATTTTTGGATTGAGTATGCTCTTAGGAAAATGGGGTTATATACTTTTTTTTCAGAACTTTACTTCACAATAACTCAAGGAAAAAAGTAAAAGTTTTTTTTTTTTTTATGAAATTTAGAAACACAAACATGGTATCTTAAGTAAGATCTGTGTTTCTGCCTTATTTCAAAACGTTGCACAATCAGCCCTTGCTTGTTACTGTTTCGGTGTTTCAGCTTAAACCTCTGGCACCCATTAATAAAATAAATAATCTGCCACCTATATACTTTTTCCGTGAAAGACATTCTAATTGGTTAAGGTTATGCTGTATTGGCAGGGAAATTAGTAGGTTAATACCCAGGTGGTGCTCAAACGCAAATGAGTAATGCTTCTTTAGTTAATTCCCTTTGACAGTATCCTCTTGTATGGTGGATATCCTGGGGCTGACCGACCAGGTGAAGAACCATGGCAGACTTGAGCACACTACAGGGATTATATCTCTAGGCTGGCCTCAGGACAGCCTAGTCTGTCAGGTTTGACGTTTTGCCATTAAAACCCTCTGTCTGTCTGTCTGTCTGTCTATCTATCAGTCTATCTAAGTATGAGGAAATCTCATACAGGTCTTCCTCCAGGGTTTCAAGATGTGTCAGTATTACACTTCTGAATATCCATGCTTCACTGTGACCATATTGTAGCCTGTCATAATAAATGAACTTAGATATTTCTGACTGTGTACTTCAGCTTGCATCAGAGATAAATTAATTTCCATGTTTGTATTTCTCCAGGCCAAGATTTCAGAAATGAAACGAGCATGGCTTCAGGTTTCATTGTCAACACTATTTATTTAGAATGTCCATCAATATCTGTAGCTGGGTATTTGCTCCTTTGCTAGACCAGATTGTTTACTGCGAGTCATTGATTTTTAAAACAACATGCATGCTTAGAAATACCCTGTCCCTAGGGATATTTGTGACACTGGCCTGTTCAAAGATGCTCAAAACATAGATTCGTTTTAGACTACTGTATAAAAAAAAAATAAAATCAGGAAGAGGCTGTGAGACTTGCTTCCATATTTAGTTGTCGGCCTCAAAGCCTTCTGGGTGGCTTTAATGTTCTCATTAAAGGAATGCTGCCTCACAGCTCTGTCTGTTTGGGGACTTCCTGATTTTTTTCCACATTCCAAGAATATGCAGGTAGGCTGATTGGTGACTCAGAAGAGGCCTGATCGGTGTGTTGGACTGGCACTGTCTTTGGCTCGTTCCTTTAATGCACCAAATGCTGTGGATAGGCCTCAGTACATTTGACTTCATAACTGGATTTAATGGGTCTGGAAATTAATAACATTGATGGAGGCACATTGATGGGTGATTCATATACAATATGGTGCCATAGTCATGGCTGCCAGTTGCAGCGGCTCCGCCATGCATTCTTGTTTTAGTTATTTTGTTGTGTGTGTTTTTATTTGTGAAAGAAAAGAATTTGAATACAGACACCTCCACTGGAATTCCCTGATTTTAAGCAATAAAACACAAGCAGGAGAAAGTGTTAATCATTATTCTTTATCTAAATCTTGCAAGAGGTAACAAGTGCCTTACATGTTAACCACATGTTAGTCACATGCTACAAATAAAAAAGTGTCCTCTGCACTGTATTTATACAATTCATTGATTAGGTGACTATTCTTTAAAAGGAATTCGTTACATAATCAGAAAACTTTTAGCATGATTTGTTACTATATGGATGGATGGTTACACCTAGTTGCTAACGGGACATGGCAGATGTTGGTACCTTAGATGACCACAATTTGATTGATAGATGTACGTGACTTTTTGAATGTATAATTTTCATTCTTATTTTTATTTTAGGAGATGTGTGAGACACAAATATCTTCGTCCCCAAAATGTAAAGAACAATGGCCTCATTTATTTTTATGATCCAGCTGGGTTCAAAAACAGGAAACTTAGTGCTACAGAAGAATGATTATGCCATAAATATAACATTTAAGGGGTTGTAAAAATAACAAGATATTCATTTATCATAGTGAATATTAAAATAACAGTATCAGCTTTTAAGTATAAGCTCAGAAGGATATGAGACTCAGACATATGCTGGGTGCACATTGCACCACGGTTCAAATTCAACTCTTACATATTTACTGAAGGAATATTACTGGCAAAACTACTGTATTGGGACTATATATAGCTAAACGTGTTTAAAGGATGGTTGCAGACTCTCCGTTTTCCGTTCTAAATAAACCACTGCTGCGGAGGTTTGTTCACACTCAGGCTCAGCTGCTTATGCTGCGGAGATCTTCAGTCCTCCTGGACAGAGGCCTATCATTCCACCAGAAATTTGTAAACAATTCAGGAGTAGTAGAGCTGGAGCAAAGCAACAGGAAAAGAAGAGACGCTACAAACCTCCAGTTCCACAAGTGGTAATGGGTAATGTAAGATCGCTCACGAACAAAGTGAATGAATTAACAGCATTAACAAAGAGTCAGAGGGAATATCAGGAAAGTAGTTTTATGTACTTCACAGAGATGTGGTAATATGAACAGATTCCTGATGCTAATGTTAATATTAAAGGCTTCAATTAAGTTAGAGCTGACTGGAACAACAAACACAGTTGGAAAAAAGGAAGGGGAGGTGGTCTGGTGATCTTAGTGAACTTTAAGTGTATTCACCCGAATCAAGGAGCATCTATGTTGTCCAGATATCAAGCTGTTAGAGGTCAGCATGCGCCCATACTACCTGCCCAGAGAGTTTTCTCATATTGTTGTGATAGCAGTGTGCGTTTTACTATAGGCTGCAACTGTCTCTGCATGTGAAACAATTCACAATGTGGTGGGGGGACTACAAACTTGCCACCCACAAGCCCTGTTTGTTATTTCTGGGAACTTTAATTTTGTCAATTTTTCAGGTGTCTTGCCCACTTTCAAGCAGTATATCAACTGTCCAACCAGAAACAATAAGACTGGATTTACTGTATGCTAATGTTATGGATGCATGTTGCTCTATAGCATTACAGTAATCCCTCGCTACTTCGCGGTTCACTTTTCGCGGATTCACGACTTCGCGGGTTTTTAAATATAGTAGTAGTATTTCCTAGTCTAAAAACAGCAAAAAAAGTTCGGTGACTAAGTGCGTTGTAACACGGGCTGTGATTGGTACATGGGAGGAAGACGACAAATCACAGCTTCCCGCTTTCTAATCGGGCCCGTTATTGGTTTGCTTTCACTGATGCCCAAATCCCACAGCACCTCCCCTTGTCTCTCTGTCGCGGCCATTTCGCTTCAAGCTTTCTCGCTGAGCAGTTTACTTTACACTGTACTGTGTGTGATTTTTTTGTGGTTTTTTTGTGTTGAACTTCGCTTCAATTTTCACCCCCTGCAATGGCTCCCAAACGTGCTCCTTCTTCCAAGGCTGGTGCTGAGCCTAAACACCAACAAAGAATGATGATGATCGCTAAGAAGATGAAACTTCTGGATATGTTGAAGGAAGGGAGAACATTCGCGGCTGTGGCTGCAGACTGGCTAAGGATCTGCAAGAGCGGTCACAGGAATGGGACGACGATATGGTTCGATCGGTCCAATTTTGCAACAAGGTCGACGACGTCATGACCGCCTACAAGCTGCTCTTCAACCAGAAAAAGAAGCAGCGGCAACAGCTGTCGATCACAATGTTTTTGCAGCCTCACAAAAAAGAGCCAGTTCCTACTACTACTACGGATACACCTTCGGAAACCGTGGAAGAGGTGCCCCAGGAAATGGCACTGCCGTCTGAAGAGACGTAAAATACAGTCATCGGCTGCTATTCATCACCATCATCACGTCATATATAGGTACGTGTACTTTGCTATACAGTAACTGTAAACTTATCTACTGATTTCATATTGCTTAACAGTTGTAAACAGTACAGGGAGGGTTTAAAAACGTCCAAATACACATTAAATTGTTAAATAAATATGGTGTCCCTACTTCGCGGAAATTCAGTTATTGCGGCCGGCCTTGGAACCTATCTCCCACGATAAATGAGGGATTTCTGTACCCACATTTGTAAAGTCTGATCACAACATGGTTCACTTGAGTCCTCTGTATAGGCCATTGGTACTGAGGCAACCTGTTGACACCAAGACAGTAAAGAAGTGGTCCATGGAGGCTATGAATAAGCTAAAGGATTGTTTTAGAACAACTGGTTGGGATATCTTTGTAAACTGCATGCTCAGGATATTGACAGTGTCACAGACTGTGTAACTGATTATATCATTTTTTGTGTAGACAATTTTGTGCCATCTGCATCCATCCCTGCATTGTTGGAGAACCTACAAATGTGTGGATGCAGATTAGCACTCCAGCCACTGTAAAAAAAAACAAAAAAAACTCACACTGTTCCAGTGTGATGCTGAGGTGTCACCCATTGCATGGCCAAACTCGGGTCCCAATCTGGGTGGTTTGTCATGTTGGGGGGTGCGGCAACACGCGGTAATCAGTTTATGTTTCCAACCTCCTCCTCCTCATAGAATCTGTCTGAGGAGTGTGAGAGGTGAGAATTAAGGAGGGTAAAGAACACTACAGAAAGAAAATGGAGTCAATCTTCAGAAGGGATGAGGATGGTGACTGGGTATAAACTGGCCTGCCGTCAGCAAGACAAATTAACTTGGAGGAGACTGAATCAGCTGAACACCTTCATTAATAGGTTTGATTGTGGGGCATTTGCGAATACACATCCCAGGAAACATTTAACAAAATACCTTTTCTCTGTGTCCATCACAATTATCAGATAACTACCACCTGATGTCTCCACTCCAAATCCAGAGTTTACTATTACAAAGAATGAGGTGAGGCAGTGGGAGTCAGTACAAAAGTACTAAAGGCCTGTGCTGATGAGCTGTGTGATGCACATATACAATCTCAAACTGAGACTACAGAAGGTCCTGGTGCTTTAGAAGACCTCATGCATTGTCCCAGTGCTAAAGATCAAGGATCCCAAAGAACTGGATAATTGTAGGCCTGTGGCACTGACTAGTCACCTGATGAAAACAATGGAGAGGCTGGTTCTTGGTCATCTGAAAACACAGGTGGGGGCAGGGTTGGACCCTTTACAGTTTACATATCGTCAACATGTGGGATGGAAGATGCTGCAGTTTATCAGTTGCACAGAGCCTACTCTCACCTGGAGAGAGCTGGGAATACGGTAAGAGTCATGTTTTTTGACTTTCCTAGTGCCTTTAAGACCATTCAGCTCCTCTTATTGAGGGTTAAGTTCTGCGCAGCGCAAGTTGACACTGCCTTAATTTCCTGGTTTTTATATTCTGATTATTATATCTTATCACACCACTGCCGTATCCAGGTAAGAGCGGCGTCATTAGCATCCTTAAGATGTTCATCGGTACATGCAGGGCCTCAAGAACATTCATGGAGAATGTTGTCCATTGTTTAGGTGGGCTCACCACAGGAACATTCAGCGCTTGCTGTGAGGCCCCATCTAAATAGGTTGTCCCTTTTTTTCCCAACTAGCTTCATTAATTCTGATTAACAGGCCGCAGTATGTGAGACTAGGGAACTGTGTGTTGTAGAGAACAAATAGCAGCATGGGTGCTCCACAGGTTACTGTCCTTCCTCTGTTCCTTTTCACTTTTTACACCTCAGATTTCAAGTTTGATACTGAGACGTGTAACCTTCAAAAGTTCTCAGATGACACTGCTATTGTTGGATGTGTTAGTGAAGGGAAGGAGGAAGAATACAGAGGCCTGGTGAGTAGCTTTGTGGAGTGTTGTCATCACAACCATCTCCAACTAAACCCCATAAAAACAAAGGAGCTTGTGCTGGACTTATGGAGGATGAAGAAGTCTTCTCCGGTTCCAGTCATCATCCAGGGGAAGGAAATGAAGGCTGTTAAAACCTACAAGTACCTGGGTGTTTACGTGAACGATAAGCTAGGATGGGAGCAGAATGTGGAACTTTTGTAAAAGAAGGGCCAGAGACAATTCTGCTTTTTGAGGAGGCTGAGGTCATTCTGTGTGAGAGGCCTGCTACTGAGGACTTTCTGTGAGTCTGTGGTTTTCATTGACATCTTTTATGCTGTGATGTGTTGAGGTAGCAGTATTACATCCAAGAATACTAACAGACTGAACTAGATCATCAGGAAGTTTCAGTTCAGTGCTTGGGATGAAACTGGATACTGTGGAGGTGATAGCAGAGAGGAGGATGCCGGCAAAGGTGTCATTAATTATGATGACCTCCTTCATCCACACCATGAAGTGCTGCATGGCTAAAAGAGTGAAATGAACAGCAGACTGCTCCTCCTCTGCTGCAGGAGGGAACATTTTTACAGGTCTTTTTTTCATGCTGCTATCAGACTCTGGGCTTTAATTCATGTATCCTTTACAGGATTATTTCATGAATTGTATGTATGGGATGCCAGACTCATTAATCACTGGTACTTTATTAATTACTAGCCACTTTATCTGTGTATTGCACATATTGTATTACTGTGCTATTGATTTGTATTTATTACTAGTGATTTGTAATATATCACTATTTTTGATATTGTATATTTATTATTTATCTTATCTGTTTCATCTTATATATTTATTAGATGGTTAGTTATCTATATGTACTTGTTTAATTTTGCTGTGAGCTGCTGGAACATCCAAATTTCCCTTCGGGGAATAATAAAGTGTTATCTTATCGTATCTTACTTTAAATTAAGAAGAAAATAGGTCAGATTCCTATTTCTTTCCTATGTTATTTTACTTCTAAATTCATTTTGTTCAGCTATGTTAATTTTTCCTAGGTAGCAGGGATAAAAGGAATGTTCTTAGCAAACAAGAAGCTTGAAAACCAAGTGAAGACGTACATCACCTACAATAAAGGACGCGACTGGCGCTTACTGCAGGCTCCTGAAGCAGACCTCAGAGGGAATGAATTCCACTGCCATCTGGTGAGAATAATAAACAAAATACATTTTGGGTGACATGTATTGGCAGGCATTGCCATTAAATGCAGAAATGCTTAAGGTTATTGGTTTTTAAAATTGTCAGAATCAAGACAGGTCCCTAGGACTTATCTGATGTACTGAGGAAGTTAGTGAGCAGTAGTAAATAGCCCACATGGTAAAGCCATTTACAATTTTATTTCTTATTTAGGGCAATAATTTCAGCCTGCAAAAACAGATTTTTTAGTGCAGCATGCAATTTATCTGGAAGGTGTTTTGTCTCTGTTTTTGCTGATAAAGGCCAAGACAACATTAAGTTCTAAATACAAATTGCAAACTTATGCTATTAAGATCAACAAAATTTCAGTTGATCACAGATTCAATCAGCATTGTGAAAATATACAGTCTGCCCAAAATGCAACAGCTTACAGAAAAAAGAGAAAGAAGCAACATCTGATGAATCATGGCAACTAGAGTTCAAATCTAAGCCATTAATTTGTGACCAAAGAGACAGTGCCAATGTAAATTTTGTAAATTAGAAAGCATCTGGGCTATTTCTCGGATATCAAGCTCGTAATGGAACTTATAGGCTTCAAAGAGTGAGCTGGCAAGAAGTCCCTAAACAAGAAATCCATTCATCCCTTCATTTTCTGCACCTGGGTTTATATTTTAGTGTCATGGGGAACAGGAGCCATCATACTGCATGCTCATGTAAATAGCCTGTCACTGTGCTCCACTGTTAACCTAGGACTTTCAATTTGTTTTTGTGTTTATGCTGTGCATCCTAGAAGAGGCATCATGACCACCTAGTAATGATCTATGGCCACCAATATATTCCTTCTTAGTGACCATTAGAATCATTAACACAAGGAAATATTGTAATAAAGAAAAAATATACTGCATTTACCTTGCTTTTAAATACAGCTTTCACTCCCATATAAAAACAGCTGAAAGAAGCCCATAGGATTGTAAAACTGTTGTACAATTCTACAGTAGGTTCTTCAATAATTGTACATTCATTTTCACAGTAGTCAGAGACATTTTCCTAGGCACTGGAAAAAGGTGATGTCTTCATTCTGCCCATTTAGGTGGGCTGCATTCAAGTTCCAAAAAAGTAGCAACTCAAAAAAAGAAACATTTTCTGCTGACCAGCATGTTATCTGGAATACATTTGCATAGTAATAAAATATTTATTAGCTTAACAGTACACCCAATAAAATATTAACATTTTTATAAATAGAAAGTGTTTATATTAGTGAGCTTTCTGTCTAGAGAAGATTAATTCTTGACTAAAGACAGCTGAGTGACAGCACAATAAAGTTCTGATTGCATATTATGAACTGTCTGTGAGCCATGCCCAAAAATGTGATTTATTTCAGCGTATTGCCTAGAAGGTGCACTCACATATATCAAGGGTTACCTGAAAAATATCAAAGCAGCCTGGTTAGATGGAATCACTGCTGAGGTGATCAAAGAAGGTGGTGAGCTTCTACTCAAACATCTTGAAGCACTACTCCATCGGATATTGTGTACAGAACAAATTCCTATATCTAGAAAGCTGGATAGAATCACTCCAGTTCCCAAAAAAGGATGACAGTCGTGAGCAGAAAAACTGGCATCTTATAAGCATGCTCTCAATCCTGGGATAATTTTACACATGTTTTCAACTTAAGCCTCCTAAAGCATTATGAGCAAATGTTGAAAAGGACAAGCTGGATTTTTACCCTAGTTAAAGCTGCTGTGACCAGATTTTTACCCTCAGGTAGATTATGGAAGAGAGAATTCAATCTGGTAAGCAGATGACGATCATTTTCATTGTCTTCCATGCACCTTTCAAGAGTATGTACTGGCCAGCCTTGTGGAGTGTGCTCAAGGCAGAACATATTCCAGCAAAAACCATATGTTTACTGAAACAAATGTACCATGACCCTACCAGCTGTTTATGTGTCCAATGTGAGCTATGTGATGCATTCCCTGTTAAAATGAGTGTCAGGTAATGTTTGTGTAATCTCACCACTGTTCTTTAACATCATAGTTGAACTAGAAAGAGCATACAATTCTATAGCAGGCGAAAAGTACAATATGGTACACGATCTTCTGTTTGCTGACAACAGTGCCATCTTTGTAAATGAAAACACAGAGGTCATGGACATTTTGTTCAACATTGTGGAAGTTGCCCTGTCATATTGTTTAACAATCAACATAGACAAGATAAAAGTGCTAATGACTGATGCCTTGCCATATGCCATTTATCTCAATGGGTTACAATTAGAGCCGGTCATGAAGTTAGAGTGATTTAAATACCGCAGGTCAATGGTACAACAGAATAAAATAGCATTATCTGCTGAGGTGTATTGCAGGATCTGACAACCATTACCCTCCATCTTCAAGTCCCTGAATGGGTGTTTATTGAAAAATCAATACAGATCACTCAAAACCAAAATCAGATGCTGATTTTGCCCACCCTACTGTAGGTCTGAACAGTGCTAAAAAGCAATCCAAACATTCTCAAAGTTTTCCAGATGTGGTGTATGTGGCAAATGCACTTGCAAAACATGAATGTGGGTTTCACAGTGGAATTTTGAAATGTTTACAGTCTGTGTTGAATTTCTATGTTGTATAACTTCAGTGTCCTTGAGTGTTTTTCCCGTGTGTTTCGAAAACATGCACCTTTGGCAAACCAACTTGCCATTAGCGTGATTGTGTGCAATTATTCAAAGATAGGCATTAAACGAGTAAGACACTTCCATATCTACTCTGTTTCAGACAGCTTCATTAATTCTCGACTTGATTTATGCAGTTCTCTTAACTGTCATCCTCCTTAAAGCCCCAACCAAATGCAACAATTTCAAAATGTGGCTGCCAGTAATGGACCAAATACACTGAGCACATATCTCCTCATCTGGCTTCACTGCACTGGCTATCTGTATAGTGCTGGTTTATGTTCAGCTTTCCTCTGTTAATTTCAATAACACAAATTACTCATCATTGTTACTTGTATCTTGCCAAGTTGTAGAAGAACTAAGGTCCTCTGAAAGCAGCTTTCTCAAATTTCCAAAGATCTGTTTTGCAAATCTTGGTGAGCACTTATTCATTTTGGTCTTCCCATGATGCTCCATGTGCCAACACATTTAAATCTCCCTAAAAGTCACAACTCCTTTTTCTCAGATTTCAATCACCCTGACCATAACTGTACGCTTAGTACATTCTTTTGTGATGAGCGTATTGATCTTGACACTTACCATTCTGCCTCTCAGTCAGTTCATATACTCCACTGTAATATTCAGCAGGTCTGTCCTTATTATTAAGTGCATTCAATTAATAAGTAACTTAAATATCTTACACGTATTGCTTATATTGAAAAAGCACTTCATGATGATATATTCTATGAATTGGAAAAAAAAAGCCTAATGATTGCGAAGCCATAGCAGTTTCTCCTTTTGAAGTGTTTTCATGTTTAATGTACCCTGTTTGAATGATGTAATCTGCATGATTTCAAATTAAAGCAATGATCATTTGCTTGGGCAGCACAATGGTGGCTCACAGATTCTGTATTCTTGTTATAAATCCCATGGTCAGTCATTGATTGTGCGGAGTTTATATGCCCTCCCTTTGTTTTCGTGATTTATCCTTCTACATCACTAATAACATACTAGTACCTATAAAAAGTTTTTCCCAACATCACCCCACAAGGAGGTTTTCAAATTTTATTGCTATTCAACATTGTATTACAGTGGGTTAATTTTAGCTTTTTTGACACTGATCAACAGAAAAAGACTTTTTAATGTCAAAGTGAAAACAGATCTTCAAAGGGTTCTGAATTAATTACAAATATATAAAATACAAAGTTATTGATGGCATCAGTATTCACCCCCTTTAATATGACACACGTAAATCATCACTGGTGCAGACGATTGGTTTTAGAAGTCACAAAATTACTTGGATATCACCAGTCGGGATTTCAGATGATTGAAGTATGCAGTAAATGCACTGTTTCTGGAAGGTCCAACTAGCGAGGAGTCAGTAAGGTGTTCTAACATACACAAAGACTAAAGAACATTCCAAGCAACTGCATGAAAAGGTGATTTAAAAGCAAACGTCAGGGAATGGAGACAAGTTGATTTTCTAAGTTATTGAATATCCTTTGGAGTCCAGTTAAATCGATCATTAGGAAATGGAAAGAGAATGGCACAGCGATAAGTCTGAGAGATCATGCAAGAAGAAGACTAGTGAGGGAGACCACCAGGAGACCTATGAGTACTCTGAAGACGTTACAAACTATAGCAGTTGAGATTGAAGAGACTATGAAGACATCAACTGTGCTTCACTGGTCACAGCTTTATGGAAGAATGGCAAAGAGAAAAAATGCACATATTGTGCCAAAAGGTACATGAGAGATTCTGAAGTCAGTTGGAAGAAGGTTATTTGTTCTAATAAGAGCAAAATTAAGCTTTGTGGCCATCAGACTAAATGCCATGTTTGAGCACTGCACATTATTATGCTTGTCTGCAGCAGGCTCCAGGAAGGCTTATATAAGTAAAATGAATTCAGCATGAAAACCACAATATGGTCTGCAAGAAATCTTCACCTTGAAAGAGGATTTGGTTTTTTAGCAAGATAACGACCCCAAGGATAAAGCCAGAGTTATGCAGGAATGGCTTAAAACCAGCAATGTGACTGTCCTGGAGTGGCCGAGTCCAACTAAGAATTTGTGGCTGGACCTGAAAATGTCTGTTCACTCATAATCAACATACACCTTGACAGAGCTGGAGCAGGTTTACAAAGATGATTGTGGACAAATTTCAGAGTCAGATGTGCAGAGCTGATAGAGACATGTTCATGTGCATGTCATGGTTGCCAAATCTACTAAATACTGATACAAAGAATGTGAATACTTATTTTTTGTTTTATATGTTAATTAATTTTAGACGACTTTGTAGGGATCTGTTTTCAATTTGACATTAAAGAGTTTTTTTTCTGATGATAAGCCAAATTAAATCCACTGTGAGTCATTGTTATATAACAATAAAATGTGAAAACGTCCAAGGGGGTGAACAGTTTTTATAGGCACTGTATAGATTATGTTAATTTTTGATGCCAAGTTGCCCCTCTATGTATATGTACATGAGTGTGGTGGTGCCATATCCAGGACTGGTTATTGTATTGCACCCAGTGCTACCAGCATAGCCTCCAGGTGTCTGTGACCCTGAATTTGCTTAAACAGGTTTCAGAATGTTATGTTTTGTTAAATTATTTTTATTTCCATTCACATACAGAATCTGCCTCACATTTAAATCGTAAATACTGTATACCTTAGCAGATATGAATGTAAAAAGTCCGACCCTACTGTAATTCTTAAGAACCTAAGTCCTAAAATAGTTTTGGGGTTGTCAATGGATTACATTAGAATAGCAGTGGGGATCACCGTGGCCTGCTCACCTTGTCTTTGTGTCCTTTTCATGCTTCAGACAGTGACAGAATAATAAGCAATGGCTGAAAGCCTAAGTGGGAAATGTTAAGCATCCCTAGTTTCACAGCTGGAATGCTGCTTTTCTGCCAAGTGAAGCTTTAGACTGTAATAAGGCTGTCCAAGAATTTTACCGTACATGAGTCAAATCTTCCACCTCAAAGAATACTGACACCTCAGTGGAAGTGAACCAGAGGTAAACAGTTTGTTTTTGAGGTTCTGTTAATTAGTTAACGGCACTTTGAAGGCTGCTGATTGATTTGATCCTGGATGCTAATCACAGTCAGCCAGCAAAGTAATAATGCTTGACTAACAGGGTCAAATCAATATGGTCAAAAAGCCACTTGCAGTCGAGGAAAAAGTGAGATAAAGGACATATTTAATTACTGCCTTATTGACAGTATCATTTTAAAGGGATGCTGTTGAAATGGAGAATAGAAGTTGGTTGTTTGGGCCATACATTAGTGCTAGTTTTTTAAATTTTTTTTTAATGATTTGGCTCCAGTCTTGATGCATGATGAGTGTTAGAATAACTCTAGTGAATTGCTTTCATTTTTGCAAAATCTGGGCTGCTAACAAAGCTGTTGCTAGAAGACGTGTTGGAGTGTTTGGAGCCGAAAATTGATGCATTTATTGCATTTGTTCAAGAGATCATATGGTGATAGCTTAACTGTATGCTTGCTAGCATTTTTACTTTGTCAAAACTGCATTTCACCGAGTGCACCCCATAAAATGAATGTTTTTCACAGTGAGCACAATACCACTAAAACAAAAGATGAAATAAATAAATAAAAAAACATTCCTCTCCCCATTTTCTTACATTATTGTCCTATACAGTGAACCCTCGTTTATCACGGTTAATCCGTTCCAGACTTTATCGTGATAAATGAATTTTCGTGAAGTAGGATTCTTTATTTATAAATCGAACATTTTCACAGTTAGAGTATAGAAAACCTGTTTACAACCTTCTAAATACGTTTTTTAACATTATTAGAGCCCTCTAGACATGAAATAACACCCTTTAGTCACCTTTACACTTGTATTACCCAATATATTAGACAAATTAAGAGAAAATAAGACATATTAGACGTTACAAATATCATATTACTAGGCGCACTCGCCTTTTAAGGCGAAAGACTTTTATCCTCAATTTTTGTGCGCTCCATGTGTACATCAGGCATGTAAGTATAGGGAATGAGAACATCAAATTGCCCATTCATAACATCTCCCGAAAACCTAAGTAATTTTTATCCCCTCAAGTGCCTGTCCAAAGTCGTACAATGTCAGCCCGAATCTGTACCGCTAAAGACGAAGTTTCATGCACTAAATAGGCTATAGATGAGAATAAGCAAGCACCATCTCCCCTGATATTTACTACGCGGTGAGGCATTTGTACTCCATCAACATTAATTATTTCCAGAGACATCATTTTGTCTATTTTTCCAGCTCATCGCGCACAAAAGCAAGGGAACGATGAGAGCACCAGAACTCTGCTCACATCGCGTTGCTTCGTACCTCAAGCCACAAGTAGTAAGTCTGTAATAAGCGGAATACCACTACGCTTTGCACTCACGGGACGGAAGGACAATCCTGAATGCTTTTATATAGTAGATTATTGTACTGTACATTTAATTGCACATAAACACACAGTTCTTACACACAACCACTAACCTATGAAGGCACGACCTCAGTAGGAGAGTCTTCAGAGGTGGTACAGTATCTTCAGCAGGTGCGTTGTTGTCTTCTTCCGCTGAAGGAGTACTAGGAGTAGGCAGTGGGTGTCTGGGTGCGCGGCTGAAGAACATCTTGATAGGCAGTTGCTGGCACTGTCTTTTCACATGCGTGAGGAGGCTTTTGTAGGGTATTGCCATCTTTAATCATATCCAAGAGTTTCACCTTCTCCTGGATAGTAAGCATCTTCTTATGGTGCTTAGTTTTATTGTCAGAAAGCTTAGAAAAAGCAGCATGTTTAGGAGCCATCGTAGGGCTTAGATAAAAGTTCTCAGAAAGCGCATGCATAGTGACGTAAGTGTGTATGAGAAAAAAATCGCGATAGAGTGAAGCCGCGAAAGTCGAAGCGTGATATAGCGAGGGATCACTGTATTGATTGTAGGAGGCTAAGTCTTAATTAAATAGCAACAGGCAAGATGAGTATCCTCCTAAGAAGAAGATGGCAGCCCTTAACATTCAAACGCTGAAATGGGTGATAGGGTGGACAAGAAGATTACAGGCAGAAAAAGGTAGCACTTAATAGAGACAGGATATACTGCACTGGTACTTGCAACATTATTTCATTATAAGTTGGAGTCCACCATCATGGGTGTTGTATATTCCTTCAGGGGTAGGTTAACAGTAAAGGGCTCCATCATAAGAGTAATATATAGCCTGGACAGAAGCAGACTAAATACCCTCAGCCCCTAAGGGGTCCGATGAGCCAGCATATGCCTATCCTTTGTAAAGCAACATTGGGTTGGCAAGTGGGCATAACTCCTGACCGACAGACAGCAATATTAGTGTAGATTAGATAAACTTTATTAATCCCAAGGGGAAATTTAGATGCCTACAGCAGCAGAAACATAAAAACAAGGATACAGACTCAAAGGACAGATAATATAGATAATCAATTGATAAATAAATAAGTAAATGTATAACGTGTAGATATTTCAAAATGAACTTAACGAGCATGTTGAGAGGAAGCATTAAATTGCCCGATAGCTTGGGTAGAAAAGACCCCCTGTTAGCACACCGTGGTAGAATGAACCTGTGACTAAAAGTGCCACAAGAGAGCACCTCCTAGCAGGGATGGAGGGCTTTTTTCATTATGACATCCAATTTTGCAATCATTCTCTTTTCCACAATATCTCCCAGTGTATCCAGGGTTTACCCTGTGATGGAACAGGATTTTCTGAGAAGTTTGTTCAGGCATTGCACATCTTTTGAGCTAAGACTGCTTTTCCAGGAGACTGTGGTGTAGAACAATACACTGACTACAATGAGCTGATAGAACATTTACTGTTTACATCAAAAGCCCCAAGTGTGATGGCCCAGTGAAAATCATATATTGCTCTCTATCGGTCAGTAGTTTTGCTTACCTCATGTGGCTTTACATTTCCATCAAGCAGAGGATCGACTCCTTCATCATAGGCTGCATTAATATTGGAGAGTAAGACTACAGAACGGTTGTGGACAGCTTTCTCTTATGGTGCAGGGACAACAACCTGAATCTCAACATCAGCAAGTCAAGAACTAGTGGTGGACTTCTGGTGTGCCAAGGAACCTCTAAGAGCAGTCACCATTCAGGGGAGGACAAGGAAGTGGTGCAGAGCTACAAGTACCTGGTGTTTCACATAAACAACAAACTGGACTGGTCTGACAGCACAGTGGCACTGCACAAGAAGGACCAGAACAGACTGCACTTCCGAAGGAGGCTCAGGTCTTTTGATATGTGCAGCAAACTACTGGAATTGTTCTACCAGTAGATAGCCAGTGTGGTGTTCTATGCTGCAGTGTACTTGGAAATCAACCTGAGTTTAAAAAAGCACAATGCCTGAATGAATCTATAAGGAAACTGATCTGGAAATCCTACTCCATCACAGTGTGAACCTTGGACACCATTAAAGATATTGTGGAAAAGATTATGGAGGAAAAATTGAATGCCATCATGAAAAATCTCCTCCATCCTCTCCAGGTGGTACTCTCTTAGAGCACTTTTAGCCACAGGCTCATTCCACCACGACATGCTAAGGAGCATCTCAGTGGGTTTTTCTGTACACTGCTATCAGGCAATTAATTAACTATTAAACAGGTAAAAGGTCTGGAATTGATTCCAAGTGTGGAATTTACATTTGTAAGCTGTCACTGTGCGCTCTCAATATAATGTGCAAAGCGCTGTCCATGTATGTCCTTCATTAGACTGAGGAAACAAAACACATCCATTAGAGATAGCAAAAATACCAGGGGCCTTGCGTATAAATGGTGCATATGCACAAAAATGTTGCATACGGCCATTTCCACGCTCACATTGCATGTATAAAAGCTAAACTTGGCGTGAACATTCTCACACCAAGTCAATCCCTTGAGTGCGCAAGTTGGGAGGCATATCATTTTTTAGCTCAAGGCATCTGATTGTAATCAACCTGTATCCATATAATTGTGCACTGAATGGCCAAACTATTCCAAATACCATAGCCACTTTAGCGTTTTTACTATGAGTGCACCACTCGGAATATTTTAACCCAATGTATTTAACTGTGGAATCATAGCTGTACAGCAGCTGATCGGAAAGCTGTATGGCAGACTGTGTCAAAAGTGGGAGAAATATTGGAATACAGCTTCTAGCCTCATGCCTCAGCCATGGGCACAGTCTATTTGAACCCCTCCTATTCGGCAAACACTTCATAGCCTTTCCTGTACTGACCTAGCAGTTCAGAAACAGTTTCACCCCAAGAACTATAAACACACTCAATCCGTCCATCAAGTGCTCCTTGTAGAATTGTTTGTAAGTATAAGTACAGTTACCTTACTGTAAACTTTCATTATTATGCTTTCATAGTGTATATTTTCACTGTTTTTCATCCTATAATTATTACTGTTGTTGTTGTTATTTTACCATTTTATAGGAAAATAAGTTTATGAAGGATTTGCATATTGAATCTAATTGTATCATACAATAACAATAAAGGAATTCAATTCAGTTGATGACGACTGGCTTCTAAGTCGATTTAGATTTCCAGGCTCTGTCTTCTTGGAGCTCTTGGTATCATTTTTAAGATGAAATGCAGTAAAGTATGTATATTACATTATACAAATAAATTTTAAAATTCATTTAAATAATGTATACTCTTAATGATTAAGTATAAGAGGACTCGGTGGGCAGCAGAAGCGATGAGCTGGTGTCCCGTTCAGGGATAGTTCCTGCCTCGCACTGTATGCTTGCTGGGACTGGTGCAACCCTGGAAAGATAGATGGATAGAATAATTAAACATGTACTACGAAGATATTTCAAAGATCCTTAAAAGATTTGAAGAATCGGCGTTCTAAGCTTACAGATGGCTTGACATTTATTAAATAGCTGATTGTGTGACGATTGGTTATTTGGAGAAATTAAAGGAAGGACAGGAATTGGGGGTTAGTACGTTTAAAACAGACAGTTCTGCTACAATAAATTATTTTATTGAGGATTGCTCACGGCCCAGCAAGCCTCTTGCGGGAGACAGGAACAATCTCTGGAAGGGTCGACCGCTCGTCGCTACCACTGTGCCACTGTGCCTCAATGTTTATATATGCTTTAATTTCTATCATCATGAAAATGATATTAAGTATACATCTTAGTTTTTAAATTGTTCAGAGAGCTATAACATCATAAATGTAATGTATTCTGTGTCCTGTCGATGTAAGAGAAAGACTGTTGTGATAAAGGCGCTATATAGCGCCCGACCCGGCACAGACTACGCAGAGGCACGTGTTCACACTCAATACTTTTTTTTATTTTCTTTCTTCAGCCGTGGGCACACGTCTTCCCCGTGTCCCACCGGCCCAACACAGTCCCAAGCACAAAACACACAAAAACCACACTTTCCTGCTCCACCACTCCTCCCAGGCAACATCGTCCTCTTCCTCCCGATTCTGGCCTTGATTGCTGGGAGGCAGGCCCTTTTATACCCCACCTGGAAGTGTTCCAGGTGCCTGACCAGCTGGTCTTAATTGCACCTCCGGGTGGGGCTGATAAACCGTCCAGTGTGGTGGCTGGTTCTCTGCAGCACCCCCTAGCAGCCACCCCATCTCCCAACCGGGCTGCTGTGGTGGACTCCATGTCCCATGGAGCCACGGGGGAGATTGAGGAGAGATCCACGGCCAGGGAGCCTGCCCCCAAGCGCCCCGGGGGAGGTACTGCCATGTCCATGATGGCTCCCTCGGGACGTATGCAGAAGAGGCGTCCCGGCCGGGCCTGGGACCCGGCTGTCCATCACACTGTTTAAAAAGCACGTAGTGCTTCAGACACATAAAAGTATATAGAATAACACAGAGAATACAAAGCATTTAACGTGCCACTTTAGATACGATGGGATTTGAGAAACTATTAAATTAAATGATTTTAAGATGAAGTTTTGGACATTTTGCTTTAATGACAAAATGAACGATGTGATTAAAGTGGAAATTCTGACCTTTTTTCACACTGTGTCCCAGTTTTTTTTTTTTTTCTCTGTACCCTGATGCGCTTCCATATGACACTCAGATGGTGGGCTACGACTCCCTTTTTTACGCAGACTTTGATATCTGACCACTTATTTATTTCGGACACTGTGCGACTTTCTGAACTTGAACTTTCGAGTTTCTCCGCTACTCTGTCACTTGATCAATTTCCTATTGTTGTTTATATCACTGCTTAAACCAACAAATAGTACATTTTTCTTTGCCTCTACTTCACAAAAATTCTTCTTTTTCCCCGTGCTTTTGTCATTGTCTTTTCACAGAACGCAAAACATAAGGGGCATTTTATATTGAATTGCATATTCAAAGAGGCATTGGGGTGGGGCCACAGGCACATGCACGAGTGTTACATTTCACGCTGACCAGGATTTATAGAGCAGAAGAAGGTGGAAGTTGGCATACACACAGATTTATGCATCTGGATTTTTTTGTGCATACGCACAGTTCTGCTTGTCCGTATGCCAACTTTTAGCATGAATTCTGTGCACAATATTATGCATGAGGGCTCAGGAGTGGTTAAATCATCTATTTGGTATATTCTTAAAAAGAAAGAACACACTGAAGATCTCAGCAACACCAGGAGGTCTGGAAAACCACAGAGGACAACTGTGCTGGATGATTGCCGAATTCTGTCGATGAAAAAGAACCCCTTCACAACTTTTAACCACAGCAAGACTACAATGAACAGAAGACTTCATGAAAGTAAAGACAGAGGCTTTACCACAAGGTGCAAACCACTGGTAAACCTCAAGCATAGGAAGTTCAGATTAAATTTTACCAGAACATTTGTTTAAATCCTGTCCGGTTCTGGAACAATTTTCTTTGGGCAAAGGAAACTAAGATCAATATATATCAGAATGTTGGAAAGAGAAGAGAAAAAATGGCTCATCATCCAGTGAATACCACATCATCTGTGAAACATGGTGCAGGGAGTTTGGCATGATCATGTATGGCTGCAAATGGGAGTCTGTTACTAGTGTTTATTGATGATATAACTGCTGGCAAAAGTTGCAGGATGAACTCTGATGTCTTTAGGACTGTACTATCTGCTCAGATTCAGTCAAATGATACAAAACTGATAGGACCATACAGATAGACAATGAGCAAAAACATACTGTGAAAGCAAACCAAGTGCTTTGCAAAGCAAAGAAGTGGAATATTCAATCAAGAAGTGGCCAAATCAATCAAATGACCTTAACCTAATCGGACATGCATTTTACTTGCTGAACACAAAAACAAACAAGCAGCAATTGAAGACAGCTGCAGTAAAAGACTGGCAAAGCATAACTAGAGTGAAAACCCAGCACTTGGAGATGGTCCAGTGTTACAAACTTAAGGCATTCATTGACAATAAAGAATTTTCAACCAATTATTGAAAATGATAATGTATAATCATGTATAATGTATGATTATGTTAGTTCGTCCAAAATTTTTGAGCCCCTGAAAATAGGAGTCTCATGTATAAACATGTCCATCTTTTCTAAACAGCTCATACAATATTTCTGTTAAACCCCTTGAATTAAAGTTGAAAGTCTATACTTCAATCACATGTTGATTGTTTTGTTTCACATCCATTATGGTGGTGTACACAGCCAAATTTATGAAAATTGTGCCACTGTCCCAATACTTAGGAACATGACTCTATCTGTCTAGTGCAGTGAAGTTGTTATCAGGGGACAGAGCTCATCGACTGTGTTTTCTTTTGTTAGTACAGGTAGCCCCAACTCTGGTCCTGGAGGACCACCGTGGCTGCAGGTTTTCATTCGAACCCTTTTCTTAATTAGTGACCTGTTTTTGCTGCTAATTAATGTCTTTTGAATTAAGTTTAATTGACTTGTTTTTTTAAGATTTTTTCCCCTGAATTTTTTTTATCGTTCCTCTGAATTGCTTCATTTCATTTCTTAAAAGGCAGAAAATGAAATGTGAAATGAGGGAGCTAACAGAAGACCAACTAAGTCAGGGCTTGAAACGCCAATTTCATTTCACTTTGCTTAATTAGGCTCTGAGTCTTGTTGATAATTAAACCCATTCTTTAATTCCATGGCTTGTCGCTGCTCTCATTGTGCAATAGCAGACATTTCTGAAGTTGTTGATTTTCTCTTTTCTAAGAGCTTTGTTCAAATGTTTTGAGGACCTGAGCAGATCAACATTCCTGAGACCTTCATCTTTCTTTATTTTCCGATATTGTATGATGGACACAGCTTGCTGGTTATGTTTTGGCTCATTTGGTATGGTTGCTAATTAAGGAAAATGCAGAGCGCCGGCACTCATTTTTTCCCGGGGGTCTCCAATCCCCCAAACCCCTCAAATATTGATTATGTGTCATTTCCTCACAGCTCTTGATGCTTTGCAGGATACTCCAACCCCCAAATCGTCAATCAAGTGTCTAGCCTTAATGGAGAACACATTTACAATATTTTTGAGATTTATAAAGGTACATTGCTCAAATTATAGTTAAATGTTACAACCTGACTTTAAAGCTTATTCTCAATTTTTTCACCTAAAATTTTGAATGTGGTTCAATTTGTGGTTTGAAAATTAGGAATTTGACTTCCTCATCTTCAAATGTGATGTTACTTTTTATGGGGTACAAACATAAATCAAATATTTTCTAGGGATACAGGGCATAGGAATGGTTTCAGAACAACTGGTGTAATTTAATGTGTACTGGTGTCCCTGATACTCCCAAGCACACTCAAATCGTACCTTTAAAAGTAAAAGTTGAAAAACTGGTCAAAAACTATTCTGAGTGATTGTCATTTCTTGCTCAGTAAGTATCACAAACCTGTATAACTAATTCACTTTTGTTTATAGTCTTCAACTCTGTGCCTGCACCATGCAGGTCAGCAACAACAATGACATTCCAACATTATGTTAACTTATTTTATGATCTCCTCTTTACTAGCAATTCTGCTTTTAGACTTGTCACTATTAAATATTCAGCTTATATCCCAAGATGCATATCACTTGTGTCATATTACATGGTTAGAAGGGACAAAAGGCAAAGACCTTAACAGTTAAATTGGCCTCTTAAGTTCCAGATATAAGCATAAATGTATCACAGGTATTGTATAATTCTTTACTTTTCCCATAGTAAACACTATAAACAACATTAAACATTAAAATAAAAGCGGACTTAAATAATTCTGCAAATGTGTATAGAGCTTCATCAAAATCAGATATCAATACACTTGCATTGAAAGGTGAAGAGGGAAAAGCTTGAGTGCCCCAAACGTAACATTAAAAAGCTTTTAAAATGAGTGTCTCTAAATCTTGATTTGTGAATATATAAATTAATGGAGATCTACTATAACAAATGGAAGCCACATACCTCATTGCAAACCTGCCAGCTTACGTCATCCTGCTGTAGCCCACAGGCTGCCCCTTTAAGTGATTACTTAAGGTTAGTAAATCCTGATAAGGCATGAATGGGAAATATGTGCCAACCAATAAAGATTCTTTTTCATCATTCCTCCTGAAATTTAGCTAACTCTGGTAGTTGCATTGCCTTTGGATCAACCTGTTCACATAAACCCAACCCAGTTTAATCATTACAGTAATTTTAATCATATGGCATTACAACATTCATTTTCAGGCTGATTTATAAGCACTATGTGAAAAAACATGTTGGCTGAGCCAGCCTACTGTTACATGTGGAAAAGCAAATTATGATGTAAAGAAAACTATAAGAACGATAAAAAATCACTGCAGTCAAAAAAAAAAAAATAATAATAATAAAGGAAGAAGGTAAGACAGAGCAAAGGACCATATTTATTCTTTCCTCAGGTTGACAGTTCAATTGGTAGAGAAACTTCAAGACGGCAAAGTATCCTTCACAAACCTATTATGATATTGCTTAATGATTTAATGAGGTGGAACAGAGCAGAGCTCTAAGGGATGTATACTCATACTTTAAGCATTCACAGTTTAATGGTGTTCATTCGGGTTGACTTATGCAGTGTTTGGGCCATTATTAAAGCTTTGCAACAGTTTATTTGCAATGCTCTGTATATATGCAATTTTTTATATTTTTATAATGGTCTTTAAAGTGTTGTCTTCCTGAGTGTGTTCTGCAGCCTCGCAGTTAGTCACAGTTGATGGAACAGCTCAAATCAATTGGGTTTTGTCTATATGCGACATCCAAGCTATTAAAATGTGTTATTTGCTGCTAGGATTAATGCACTTTCATACTAAGGTATTCAAATGAGAATGAAATCAGTGGCTTCTTAAGAACACAATCCTATACAGCATAGTGGTCTCTGGAAAAAGGCGCTGTAATCGCTGTGAATAAATGCTTTGACCCCTAAAACATAGATACTCATACTGCAAACCTGATGATGTCAACACAATTAGCAGACGCAGACCCTTACCTTTGACAGCTCATCTAAACACATTTAGATGACTTGTGCATTAGATGTGGGATCTTTGTATTGTCCCATTTATTATTTGTTTTATTTATCTGTTAATAGCAAAATGTTCTGTATCTGTGAAAGATAGGAATAAGAGCAAATCATAATTTATGGTGGATGTGAAATCACTTTCACATAGTTAATACTGATGCTGTAAAAAGATCTGGAATAAGAAATTCAGGGAATATGCAACTTTAGATAAAGAACTTAAGTTTTAGATAAAGAAGTTTGCTTTTTTAAATCTTGTCATTAATTGAATTAACAAAGATATTCAAAATCAACTGGCACTGTGGGAAGACCTTGGTTGTACGGCTGAAAACATTTGGTGTCAAAAATGTTCTAATAATAGAGAACATTAATATATTTGTTTTTATGTCATTCCTATGCAGCTTGGGATTTATGCTTAGGTTCACAGTCTTGGTGGAAAACAAATCTTTTCCTATCCTCATGGTGAAGATGGTATGTTTTTTGATAATGTGCAGTATCCCAAACATAGTTTTTAATATGATGGCCAAAAGGTTCAATTTTATTCTCATAAGAACATAGAATTTTCTTCCCAATGATGTTGGAGTCCCCCATATCCCTTCTGGCTAAATCTAAATGAAATGTTACATGATTTTTTTAACAGTGCCTTACTTTGTTCCACTCTCCCATAATGCTGCAACAGTCGTTTCCTGCACAATCTTTCGATTCTTAGTCACTGTAGCCTGTAACTTCTTCAGAGTCCTAGTATGTCTTTTGGTGGCCTCCCTCACTAGTCATCTTATAGAGCGATCACTCAGTTTTTGTGGATGGCCTGCTGTGCCACACTCTTTCCATTTCTTAATGTTTGATTTAACTGGACTCCAAGGGATACTCAGTGACTTGGATGTTTTCTTGTCATGTGTTTGCTTGGAGTGTCTCTTTGTTTTCAATGGGTAGGTTAGGCCATCATACTGACTCAGCATGAGCTGGACCTTCCACATACTGGTGCATTTATACTACAATGAAGTAAATGGCCTGTATTTGATATAGCGCCTAACTAGAGTTCAAGAACCCCCCTAGGCGCTTTACAACACAACAGTCATTCACCCATTCACACACCTCAGACACATTCAGTGAAACCTCAGACTCCATTGAACTAATTCTGGGACTTCCAGAACCAATGGGATGCACCAGTGATGGTTTAGGAGTGTCATATTAAAGAGGTGAATATGTATGAGATGAATTATTTTGTGTTTTATATTTGTAATTCATTTTGATCACTTTGCAGAGATGTGTTTTCATTTTGACTGAAAATAGTATTTTCTCTCATGAGTAAATGTAAATTACTCATGTAAATTGTCAAAAAATGCACATTAAATCCATTATCATTCAATATTGAATAAACTTAAAATGGGAAAACTTCCAGGGGGCTGAATACTTTTTATACTATTTTACATCGATAGATAGATAGATAGATAGATAGATAGATAGATAGATAGATATGCGTCTGAAAACTCTCCTAGCAAAAAAAGATCATTCTTAGTCTTTCCAAAATAGAACGAGAAAAGAGAAAAGGTGATCTTTGTCTGTTCTCTTGAGTCTATTATGTAAATGTACATGAAACAGTGGATTACTCCAGCATTAAGTCAGAAAATCCTATCAAGTTTTAATTTTTTTTCTTACTAAATCCTGCTGTTCATTTTAATGCAAGTTAATAAAGAAACATGAATGTGTTGAAAAGTACCTGCTTTACATATGCAGTAGACTAGTGTATTATGATATTTTTTCCACAATATTTTCTACAATTTTTGTATTAACCAATATTAGACCCTTTCTTCTTCTTTTTTACATTTTGATTTTATTTACTGTCACCATTTCCAAACAGGATACAGAATGCCTCAAGTCACACAGCCTTTATTGTACTACATCTTGTGACCGACAGTTTACTTTCTATTGAATTTATTATAAAGTGTTTAAAATCATACTTTTTGAACATTTTTACTGTGATGTTTAGTATGTTGTTCTTTTTTTACATATAGTATTGTTACATTCATTAGCATATTGTAAACGATTTTACTTTGATTACAGATGGTGAAGCATAAATCCAAATTTGTTACAGATGGAATGTACATTTTGGTACAAGAATTTGAACACTACGAAATGCTGAAAGGGGGATGACAGGAAACAAAGAACAAATGTGTTTATAGTGGGGACAATAATAGGAACTGATATCAGTGGAAGCCAATGTGCCGACAAAGTCTCACAGAGAGAGTAATGAGCTTTGAGTGTGTGATAAATGTCTTCCAATTATCACCTGATTTTCTTATTTATCTTTTTGTTTTTGGCAGCCCTATTGCTCTTTACACCTACACCTTCAAGTGTCTGACAATCCATACGCTTCTGGAAACATTGCCAGTAAAGAGTCTGCACCTGGAATCATAGTGGCATCAGGTACAAATCACTTGGTATTACACAAGAAAAGCTGCTGGTGAAAAAGCTACACCATGAAATGTTGTGTAGAGCATTTAATGAATACATCTGTACTTATGGACATTAATTGATTTCTGTGCTCTTTCCAGGTATTGTTGGGACTGAGCTGTCAAGCAGGAATGTCAGTATGTTCATCACGTCTGATGCTGGAAACACATGGAGACAGGTCAGTGTGTCATACCCTCTAAGTGCAACTGGACGACCCATAGTTGTATAATTCTTAATATTGTTTAATTGTGGCCCATGCATCATCAGGAGCGTTTCAGCTGCTTGCATGTCACTATGCACATGCTTTTTAGACAAATGTATTTAATTTAGGTATTCAATGAGTATTGATTTTAATTTTATGCAAAGAAAAATTAATGTTATTTCTTTTAGAAGGGTTATTTATTTAAGTGTTTATACAACTCTGTACTTACTAGTGTAAGAACATAAAATTAACTCGTGGTCATTGCAAATGTTTTTAAACACAGGAAGGTGGCAAATGCAGATAGGTATCAAACAGCTGTGAGGAATGAAAAAGACACAGAGTGGCAGCATCAGCATCTCAGGAATCCTAGAGTGCCAAACAACCAGGGCAGGCTTACTCAGCACCAGTCCTGGTGGTCCGCAGTGGCTACAGGTTTTCAGTCCAATTAGTTTTATAGTTAGAAGCCAGGGATAGTTGCTAATAAAACTTGGCATTTAATTATTTGGATTGTTAGTTCTTTCATTTTTAAAATATTTATTACACACCCACTGTCCAGAGTCATGCAGGTTTGGAGAATTGACAATGCTAAACTGGCCCAAGTGTGTGGGTGTGAGTGTGGGTACCCTGTGATGGATTGGCGCCCTGTCCTGGGTTTGTTCCTATGCTAATTGGGATAGGTGCCATCCCCCAGCAACCCTGGTCTAAATTAAGTGGGTCAATAATTGACATGTTATCAATTTTTTATTTTTCTGACAACATTTTGTGGTTCGGAGCAGATTTGGACCTTATTGCTCTTCCCATCTCTCTCATTTATTTCAAAACATTAACACAGATACCTCATGATGCATATACACATGTCTAAATGGAAGCACCTTAGCTGGGGAGCTGGTGGTTTCTTTGCCATTTGTACCTCATTATTAACTGATTAAGAAAACAGAAAACCTCAATACAGTTGTTTAAAACTAAAATAGGTAATTAAGGGTTCTGAATCGTAATAACTGAGTTAACTAAAGTTAAGCTTCAAAAAACATTGCATTAATAGAAAATAAATGAGTTCTAATTAAAAATATGATTAAAACAAAAAGCTGCAGCTACTCTGGACCTCCAGGACCAGAGTTGAGCACCCCTGAAATACGGTAACAGCGCAGTCAAAAACCAGTTTGGGTCTGTGGGAACTGGTCCAGTCGCAGACAGGGCACCAGTTCTATCACATTGAACATTATTGTACATGGACACTCTTATTTATACTGTTCCAGATTTGAGTCACCATATTTGGAATGTGGAAGAAAGCCCAAGTATATGAAAGTAAAACTCACACAAGCAATGGGAGAATGTATAAAATCTAAAGAGATCACCATCTAGACTAGCGGCAGCATTAACAAATGCGCCACGCTGTGTTAAGCATATCATTCTAATATACACATAATGACTACCAATCTTATATATAAACATCTACACGTAGAAGTGTGTATGTCTGTCTCTCTGACCTGGAAGTGTGAGGCTACAGCATGAAGGCCAAAGAAAGCAACTCTGTCACCAAAGTGAAACCGCTGAGAAAAAAGATAAACTCGTTTAGCCGTCAATACACAAAGAGGAAAGCACATCGGCAAAACGAAACCTCAGAGGAAAGAGAACTTTGCTTAGCCAGTAAGGTACAACTGATGAGATTGATTGATTGAAGTGCCAGAATCTATGGTTTCTAGGAGCCCAGGATTATACAGCTAGTATGTTATAAATAACCAACATACAGTACATGCACACACACTTGTTTGAGACACTTGTGAAAACCTGTGGTGACCCAAGAGAACATGCAGGCATTGACTTTACTGGGGTTTGCAACCTTAAAGCAGCAGCACTCACCAGAGTGCCACCATGTCACCCAAATTACATTATATTTTCATCCAACCTTTATCAAACTAGCATAATCTAGATCATGAGAGCCAGAATCAGACTCTCTAACTTGGACAGACTCACTCTACCTTGGAGACTCACTCACTCGAACTGGCAGAGAAAAGTTAAGTTCACCAATTAATCTAACAAGTGCATCTCTGGGATGTGAGCAAGAAAATGAGAGTAAAACAACATCATCACCATAGATGAAACACACAGTGACCAGGCCAGCCATCAAACCCTGGACTGTTGAGCTGTAAGGTTAAGTATCCCTGACACCTATTATTATTTAGATTTTTTATAACAGTATAAATAACAATATAATTTCAATTTAATGTGCAATTAAATTTAAGTTAGAATTAATGAATGAAGCAAATCTGTAGCAAAAATCAAAACTCCATTTAATGGAGATAGCAAAGAAAACAGACCTAATGGTCATTACTTCTAGTTATTTCTTTAAGCTAATGGCTTAAAGAAAATGAAGAAAATGTTTAGTTATATTTTAGGACTTAGGGAGATTTAGAAATGTTTGCTAATTAAAAATACTTTCTTCTCTTTCTTTAGATTTTTGAAGAGGAGCATAGTGTTCTTTACCTAAATCAAGGAGGGGCACTAGTAGCCATTAAACATACTCCACTACCCATTCGACATGTTTGGTATTTGATCTTTTTATTGCTTCATTATGTTTTATTTTTTTATCCATATCAATACAAAAACTATGTTTACTTTATTTCTAACTTAATAAATTTAAAGTTAGTGAATTGCCAGTTTCACTTATTCTAGTTAAAATCACTGCTTTTATGCTGGGTTTGGGTTAATGAATTAAATGTTGCTGTATGCGTATCTATAGATTATTTAACAGATTAAAATATATCAATGAAGCATGTGTTTCCTAGTAAATGGCATATATTCTAAAATATGTTTCTAGGAGTTATTAACAAAACATATTTTGTCTTCAATAGGCTCAGTTTTGATGAAGGCAAACTATGGAAAAAGTACAGCTTTACCTCAGTCCCTCTATTTGTAGATGGCGTGCTTGGAGAACCTGGCGATGAAACTTTAATCATGACGTGAGTATAACAGGAAACAACTCTGAAACAAATACATTTCATTTGCTGTGCTAGAAATAGTTGTAGGTATCTGGAGCCTACATGATACTGCAGGCGGTGGTCAGAGGCTGGCAGAGATCACGAACCCTGCTCTTATCTGGCCACTAATTACAGCAAACTGGCGAAGTCTGTGAATTCTTATGGATGGTATCCCTACTGCTAGTATGCTAAATAATTTGGTAGTATATAGAAAAATGTAGTAAGGTGCACTGGAAAGCATTTTTCCTGTGTCTTACTTTTATTTAAGTGAAATCGTATTAACTGTTAATTTTGTGAAGACCAGTACCCTCTGTGAATTAAACCTCCAGTATTTAGATTTATTCTGAAATTTTCCATGTTTGCTTTCTTAGTTATATATTTTTGTTTACTGTTTACAATTTTAGTATAGTAACCACATTGTGTCTGTGGATGCATCCATGGTGACATGGCACCTTTTCATTAGTGCCATCTTATTTTAGGGTGAGGGGCTTCTTATTGATCCTTAACATAAAAAAAGAAAGGCACTCATTTGGTTAGATCTTCAGGTAATAAATATCTTGTATTATTCTTTGACTCTGAGTTATAGTTTTGACATTCTAAAAATGTTTTTCTGAACTTTAAGGGCAAAACCCTCTCTGCACAATGTATAATCCTTCCTCACACATGCTTGAAAATACACATACATCCTTACATGGGTAAATATTTTAATAAACCAACACACATAGCTTAGTTTTACTCAATATAAAATCTAAAATTAGTGGTACAGTTCATGTATTATTCAAAATTGGAATCATGTGATTTCTTTTTTTTGTACACTGTATTAATCCCCAAGGAGAAACTGTCTTTTCACATGACCTTTGCAGGTCAGAGTGAATGGTCAGCCATCGTACTGCGCCCCTGGAGCAATTTTCAGGTTAAGGGCCTTGCCCAAAGGCCATGCAGAGTAGGATCTCCTCTGGCAATAGCGGGATTTGAACTGGCAACCTTCCAAACACCAGCACAAGTACTTAGCCTCAGAGACATCACTCCACCTTTCCACACTAACTACAACATTAATAATAATGTATATTTTATTTTGTATTGTATAAATGACTGTGCTAAAAAAAAAGACTGAGCTCAAGAACGTCATGATTTGGTATGATTTTGGTTCCTCAAATGCTGCTGTTATTTATTTCCATTATTAGGTCCCCTTCCAGTGTTGCTAGGGGTGAGGCCTGAGGCCTGAGGTCATGACCAATGTGTAATCAACATAAAAGAATAAAACGATGAGTTCAAATCCTTATCCAATTTACAGACTAAAAAGGACTCAAAGTTTATCTTTGTGCTGTTTTCACATGTGTAATTTTGGTTTTGACCCTCTTATTCTCTCAACCATAAGATGGGATAAAATACTACATCGGCTCTGAGAAAAGAAATAGAGAGAAGACGAAGTGTGATGTAAAATTGGCACTTTGAGGTCTTTTGAAAGGTTTGTTATAAAACCAGTAGCAAAGAAGTAAGGGACATGGGTGGTGAGCTCAACAATAAAGATGACAGTGAGACAAAAGAAGGTTCGCACTGGACAGGTCAGGTGGCTATTTCATCATCTCATCTCTACTTCCTGCCACCACCAATCCAGACAAGAATCCTAAAACACGCAGCATTGCGCCCTGGACCCCACTCACCCCTTTCAGATGGACCTGGTTACAATTTTTGTTTTTTGTGCTCAAACTTCTTACCTCCCATAATACAAAACAAACCTCAGCCATCACAGTGTAGTGTTTTTACAGAATGGATCCTTACTGGTCACAGTAGAGATAAAATGTGAAAAAAACAAAGACATTATTTGTAGATATTTTGGACAACTGTGGACTAGATGGCATTTTCTCTTTTTTTCCCAACAAGCAAAGGCAAAGACATCAATATTGAACATTCTGTGCAATTATTCCCCACTTTGTAGGCTGTTTTCCCAAAACTGTGTTAGCAACACTCTTAGAATAACACCAGGGAAAAGACTTAGCATCATTTCTGTTTTGTTTTCTATTCCATTTCATCTAAGAATTTTTCGAACAGCCAATACCAATTCATAGCTTGCTTTGCTCTTGTTTTTTATGTTGAACTCATGGTACTATTTCAGTGACTCCATACTGACGCTGCAGTCAGTGATTGATTTTGGCCTGTGGTGTCATGTGAACAACAAAACTGTAGTTGAAGCATTGCTTATCTCCACACCATTTTTAATTTTTTTTTGCAGGTGTTTGAATTGATTTAATTTTTAAATAAATACCATGGTGCCTGTAGCCGTGAACTGGATTAAGTAGGTTCGATAATGGATTACTGGACTTATAGCAGTTTGAGGTGATGTCAGTGTTCAATGTGACTTAGAAACTTCGATCAATAACAAGCAACATTAAATTGAGACAAGGGAGAAAATACGTAGCATAACATAACCTGCTTAATCAAGTTCAGGGTGGGAGATGAAAAAGTAATAATTATTAAAACTGGAGTGTAAAAAGCAGAAAAAGCACAATTAACATAATAATTTCCTCTAAATCTTCTTCTCTGGACAAGAATGCATATTTCTTTTCCTTAAATTCAATGTAATTTATGCAAAAGTAAGGTCTTGTCTTTTAAAGCAGAACATGTTCAATAGTCATTTTTTGGTCCCTGATTCTAGTTTCTAATGTTAAATAAAAACCAGGATAAGTAGCAGTTGTATGTGATGAAATTAGCACTTGTAACAGAACAGCATTTTACATCCGTAATAACAGCACAAGTGTCTGTGTATCTGTAAATCTGTCTGCCTGCTAGGGTTAAGTAGAAAAAAAATTAAACAGGCAAAACACGTACAAGAAGGGTAAAAAAGAAAAAATAATAATAATAATACAAATAAGGGTCTAAAAGTAAGATGATTTGTCTTACTGGCATATTCTGTTGTCTGACGTTATATGCCAGCAACAGCATCATGGTAGTGACCTTTCTTGCACATGAAAAAGATTTATAGCTGTAATGCTAGTGACTGGTAACTTCATGAGTGAAAATATCAATAAAATGAAACCAAAGCCCTGACACAACTAGGCTAGAGTCGCTAAACAAGCCAATGTGGTTACAACAACCGTCACATTTTCCCAGCAAAACAATGCAACAATAAGAGTGGTCATTTTGATAAGTGACGGTGAGAGCGACTCTATCTGAAAAGGAAAAGGCGTCCACAAGAAAATAGGATCAGGTGTATATTGTTTTACCAGATGAAATGTTCAACCCATGAATCTAATGTTCATGTTCATTACTTAGATCAAAACCAGTCTTAAACGAGTAGCACAGCTGGTTTTTTATATAAACCTACAACTTACAAAATCTTCTTCTTTCGGCTGCTCTCCCTAGGGGTCGCCACAGCGGATCATCTTGTTTCATATCTTTCTGTCCTCTGCATCTTATTCTGTCACACAGATCACCTGCATGTCCTCTCTAACCACATTCATAAACCTTCTCTTAGGCCTTCCTCTTTTTCTCTTCCCTGGCAGCTCTATCCTTAGCATCCTTCTCCCAATATACTGTACTCAGCATCTCTCCTCTGCACATGTCCAAACCAAACCTACAACTTACAAAATACTCTTTCTAAAAACAATGTTTATCTTAGTATACGTATTAAAGTCACATAACATTCTTAAATTAACTTAATCTAAACCAGGGTTTGGGGTTAGGTGGATGCAAAACAGGAATCAGTACCGTGGACAAGGCACCAGTTCATAGGGTGCACAGAACCACATGGGACCCATTTAGAGTCACCAAGTAACTTAACACACATCTTAAGGATGTGGGAAGAGAAGGAGAACAAGTCCACACTGTCATGAGAACATGCAGTTCTTATAGTATAGCCAGAGTTTCATCCCTGGCTCAAGCTGATTTTCCTTTTTGTTTATTCTTTTCTATTGTCTTTTGAATAATATTTTTTCTATTATGCTATTGAATATATTTGTTTCCTTTCTATTTGTACTTGATTTATGATTTTTGACTTGTTTATTCATTTTTTCTTCTCATTAGCATTGTACTATATTGATTATGTGTTTATTATTTATTTATACTATATGCCTTCTGCACTGTATATAATGCTCAGGGCGGCAGACCCCTGGACACAGTAGCCGGGTATCGTTCCCAGCCCTATTTAAAGTTTAGGAGAAGGTACATTAAGCTGACCGCTGTAGAATTAATGAATTCTTTTGTTATTTGGCTCTGACAAGAATTTACAAATTTCATCTTTGTAAGCGTTTTCTTTTTCTTATTGGTTTTTAGGTTAAGGATTTTGGTTAGGTTAAAGGCTGCCTTTTAGGCACACCATTTTTTATTTTATCTTTGCTATTGTTAAGGGATTATATTTGTTAAACAAATCTTCAAATTTAAATGAACTTTAATATTGCTATTGTAGGCAACAGCTTGCCATGGTTTGCCACGCCCTTTTGAGTTTTTGAAATTTCAAAGCCATGACCCATTTTCTGTTTGGCCTGTGCAGGCCTCTAGCCTGCTTCTTGACTTTGGGTTAGTCTCAAATTACTGCCAGGCTTCATTGGAGCACTGAGGTCTAGTGTGGGATGTATGAGACCAGTAAATCATAATCACAATTTACATATTTCAACCAGATACAGTACAGGATTCAATCTGTTAGATCTGTGCCACAATTCCGCCCTATATTTAACTATTGTCCTAGGAAAACTCAAAAGAAAAAAGGCTGGATTCACTTCAGGCCTACATGGTCTTATTATTCTAAAGAGATGTAAGTAGATGAATATTCTCAGCAAGTCAGAGCAAACAAAATACTGAATCTGATAAATATATTTAAATTAGTTGTGGACGCGGCCCGGACACAGACAGGCGGACATGTTGTTCATCACCACCACACATTTATTTTACACTAATATTTACAAATGAGTCCAGTGCACACACATAAACCCCACACAGTCCTGGCCACACAATGCCTTCTCTTCAGGCTGCCTCCACTCCCGTCTCCTGCTTTGTCCTGCTTCCACCCGACTCCAGCCTCGAATGAAGGGAGACGGCCCCTTTTATTTCAACCCGGATGGGCTCCAGGTGTTTCCCGGCACTCCTCCCTGGACAAGCCCCAGTGTGGTGGAAGTGCTGAGGTCCAGGGTCCCCAAGGCATTGGGGTGCCCCCTGGCGGTGACCACGGGTCCCTACAGGGTTGGGCTTCCAAGCCCCCTACCCGTGGCCCCCAAAGCAACCAGGATGGTGGCCCCCACGTGATCCAGGGTGGGCATAGACCCTCTTCCGGTCCCTCAAGGCATCCCGGCCAGGTCGTAGCCCTTGGCATCCCTGACATAGTAAAAGAATGAAGTTAGTTTATTCCAGATAATAAAAAATGAAATAGTATGTGAATGCAACTGAAAGGTTATGAATGATACAAGTATCACACAACAAGTGTCATCCTTTAGTGTTTTGCACTGTCCATACCTTAACACCATGTTGTCCATAACATAATGTGTTTTATATATGGAATTAATTTAGTGTCACTTTGCAGAGATCGGTTTTAACTTTGACATTAAAGATTCTTTTTCTGTTGATGAATCTCAAAAATGCCACATTAAATCCACTGTTTTTCAATGTGGTATAAGAATAAAATGTGAAAACCTTCAATAGAGTGAATACTTTTTATAGGCTCTGAATGTACACTGCATTTATTCAGTAATTATCTGCTTCATTCTGGTTTAATCAGGCATTATTAATGTGTAATTTGAGTAATGGTATAAATAAATACTACACTACACTAAATACACTGTTAGTTGAATAAGAATAAGAAAGGTAACAGTCTTTTGTATTTATTCATATTCTTTTTTCTCATGTGAATTTTTGAAACTTGAAATTTATTAGTAATTTTTGTTGTTTACTATGTAACATCATCAATTGCCATTTTGTTCAATATTTTGAAGCAGCTGACATCATTTTGCAGTATTTGTTTTAAGGCCATCACCATGTTGTTTTAGGTCAGTGGTTCTCAATCTGTTGGGCAGGCCCTCCTAGGGGGGGCGCGAAGATGTGAAAAACAGAAAACAAGAATCGAAAATATGAAAAATACATCTATTGAAACCAAAACAAATTAACTTAAACTACATTCTAATACTGGAAAAATAAATATAGAGTTAGATAAATATCAATAAAAATTAAGTAGGTATAATAAAATATGAATCTATGATATATCATTAATTAAAAAAAAACAAATTGGTATTAGTGGGCTCCTTTCAGAAAAATGTTAGGGGGGACGCGATTAAAACTGTTATGAAAACTCGGGTCGCAAATACTTAAAGGTTGAGAAACGCTGTTTTAGGTAACACCAGTCCATTGTCCCCACATAATTGTAAACAGTGATACGTATGACACCCTCACATTACCATTAGTTAAGATTAACAAACAAGCTTCTTATAACATTGATTTTCCATGGTTTTGGCACATTGTTTGTCCTGTTTATTTGGTTTTGGTTTAAAGCCCCCAGACTGTTTTCCTTGACTTGCCTAGCCCTTTTAATAATAATTTTATTTTCTGGTTTATTTTTATTTAATCATAAGCATTTTTTGGCATATTTAATTACACCATCATTATATGATGAAATGTAATCTAATAAGTCACATTTCAAACAAAGTTTCAGCACAAGTTTATTTTTGTGACATGATGAGTAATGATATCTATTTCCTTTTTTTAATTACAGGATCTTTGGGCATGTTAGCCATCGGTCAGAATGGCAGCTTGTAAAAGTAGATTACAGATCAATTTTCAATAGAAGGTGTGTCGAAGAAGACTATCAGACATGGCACCTTCATAACCAGGTACTGGATCTTTAGGAGGTGTTCGCCTTAGTACAACTGAACATTTGTACCACAAACTGTAAAATCATTTATATATGACTTAATTTTCTTAAAATAAATTGCAATTCTAACTTTAAATAGTTACAGTAAGCCTTAACCATAAACTTATGTACCAAGTCCAGGCTTAAGTCACCTCTGAACAAGCTCTTCAATCATTTTCAGGTTTTAGGGTGTCCTTACAACTGCTTTAAAGACTCCAGACTCAAACTATCTAGCATTCTCTGGTATTCCTGCACCCCTTAGCCTTCAGTTGCCATTAAAGGGCCTGATCTCCAAAGCAGCTGTCCAGCTGCCCGGTTTAGGAAGTGACACAATCTGAAACCTTCAGTCTGGGACATTTTCCTGCTACCTATCAGGTTACAGAAAGGTTTCTTATACTTTTTTCTTGCATCCCAGTCTTGCCCTTCTTAATGTCTTTGAGACCAATTCCATGATAATTGAGATTTCCTCTTCGAGAATTGCCACCAATCATCATAGTGAGGTGGAGTCCTGCTTATAGAATCTTCATCAATTGTCATAACGAGGTAATGTTGATTGCTTAAACAATCCACAAGCAACCCATTTCCTTTAAATACAGTGATAATTCATGACCTTATTGTGACCTAATATAACAGACACAAGCAAACCATTTAGACACATTATACACTTCACATAATTATTACTATAACTTGGAAAAAATTTCTGTTTTAGGTATGTGTTCAGCATTTCTTGCCTTGATTTATGGTCATCCTACATTTACCCAGATCATTGTAGACACGGAACACACAGGAAATGTATGTATTCCAAATAACAATATATTACACTGGTCAACAACCATTTTGTTACTGAGATTCTTTCACCTGCACTTTAACAAATTTCACTTGCTGACTCCAAATCTGAAAACCGTTTTCGTCCAGCATGTCCCATTTTTTAGTTATGATGTTCCAGGTCTTGGACAAGTAGGGTGACTGGACAGTAATGGCGAAGTGTTTCAGCATTTACGAAATAAATTTGATCTTGAGAAAAGTGAAGCAAAAATTAAGGAAGGTGTTTTTGGTTCCCTGAAATCCGTGAACTGATGTTTGACGATGAATTCAAAAGGAAACTGAAGCCAACTGAATCAGCACCCTAATTCCTGCAGGCTGTTAAGAATTTTCTTGACAGTCACAGAGCAGAGAATTATGCTGAGCTTGTTGAGAATATGCTGCAAGTATATTAGCTTACAAGAGCCAGAATGTCACTGAAGACGCATTTTTTACATTCTCAATTTTCGACTTTTTTTTCCACCAAAACTAAGCGATGTCAGAGATAAGCATGGGGAAAGATTTCATCAAGATACAAAAGTGATGGAAAACCAATATCAGGGATAATTTACTCCAAGTATGATGAGTAACTACTTTTGGTTCATTCAAAGAGAGACAGATGTGCAGTACAAGCGCAAAAGCAATTGCCTCAGACAATTTTGAGCACACTGACCTCACTTTTATATTGAGGTAAATTGACATAAACATGGTTTAAAGTGTCTCTGGTATCGTCTTCTGGTTTGTTTTCAGAATAAACACATTCAAACAATTTTGGTGGGACAGAGTTCAAACTCTGGATATTGTGTTGATATATTATATTGATATTCAAAAGTGTCAAAACGGAAATGATAATCTAATGTGCTAGCTTAATTCCGATTTCATATATGTAAACTTAATAGAGAGCTGGTCTGAAGTTCCCAGTAGAAAACAAAAAATATTTTTTTGTAGACCAGTGTTATTTACCCTATGCAACTCCAGGCACCTCTCACCCAGATAAAGAGACTTTAGCTCTGAGAATCTTTTGTGCAACTTGAGCTGTATCAGTGGGTGGATGGGATAGCAGGCTGCTTGCTGCTTGTGCTGATCGACACATTTATAAAACAAAAGATGCTAATGCAGTGGTGTGAAGGAATTCAAGGAGGCCTGGCATTACGCGTTTTTTCATAGGCTTCAGAGATTCTAGGGATAACAAAAGGAAAAGTTCAAACAAATCACTGAAAGCTCATAACTACCATGACACTCATGCCCATGATGAGTATATGTAAACTTATGACCACAAGTGTACCCTCTTCAGATCCATCCATCCACCCACTGATTTTCTAACCCACTTATCTACTTCAAGGTCATGCGGAGCCTGTGACTATGTTGTCATCTTCCATTCCATCACAATGTTTTCTCATGTACCAGTTTTAATTATTTATCAATTGATTGTGGCTGAAATGATTAATTATTAACAATTTGCCCTCCAAATTTAAATATTTAGTAGTTACAGAAGATTAATTGGTGTCCTAAAAACTGAATTGTTCTCCTCAGGGTGATCCTTGTATCATGGGGATGAAAAGAATTTACAGAAAGCTTAAACCACCAGCCAGGTGCATCATGGGAAGGGAGCATTCTCTGACAATGACATCAGAGCCATGCCTCTGCACTCAGTCTGACTTTGAGTGGTAAGTGATGATCAAATATGTATGTTTCTGACATCTTGTGTGAATGGAATATTCCTTCCAAATGTGATTGATAATGAAATGTTAATAAAACATCCTGCTGGGAAAGGCACATAATGGAGTGACGGAGACATTGAAGTATATAGTTATAACAGAACAGCCAAGTTGGAAAGTTTTTTTAGAATATAAAGTTGCTTCTGCTTCCTATATTCACAGTGTTTATCTAACTATTGTCCTCATTCCTTTTTCTTTGCATATATTATAAGCATTTTAATTTAGAAATATATGCCAATGTTGCGATATTTTGTTGCAGTTTGTACCAACATTTTTGTCCAAGCCATTTTAATATATTTCCGTATTTGAAATAATATGATCCATCATAAATTAAAAAAAACAAACTTTCTGTTTTGTTAAGTGTTATATAAAATGTGGATACCAAATACATCTGTCAGTTTCAGCTTTGTTCAAAGAAAACCGTTGAGTTTTTTGTGCAAAGGTATCAATATTTTCAGCCATGTCTGCAGTTAGCTTCTTCTCCTTGTTTCTGCATGGGGTTGTCTCCCACATCCTCAAAGACATGCAAGTTATGTTAATTAGAGACACTGTGCCAGCCCTTGGGTGGATGTTTGTGTGTGCACAGAAGTAGACTGGTCCTCTGCCCAGAGTTGCTTCCTTCCTTAAAACTGTTGCTCAGGGTTTTGGCTTCTAACCCCCATAACCTAAACTGAATAAAGCAAATTTGACAATGTGTGTATGTATAGAATTGTAGACAATGGCACTTAGCAGTCAATGCATATTTGTATAGGGTTCATACTTCAACACTGAGTGGTTTTGATACTCCGAGCAAGTCACTATGCAGACTTTCCTGCACACTTGTCATTTACTGTATAAGTCATTTTGCATGCAAGGTGGATTTTATAGAATGATTTTTCCTAATGGCAGTATACAGTGAATCCACCCAACCTTTTTCATAACTAGCTTAATCTTCCAGATGGTCTTGTTGAGCCAGAGCATCAAACACATTCAATTCTTACAATTCTAAGATGTCAAATTGTAAAATGTAAGTACTGTAGTATAGGGTTCCTTGTACAACTTCAAATCAGTGAATTGTCTTGACTGTTTCTAATTTAAAATGCATTTTATTCTAGATTTCATTTTGTTTTGTGAAGAGTTTTATCCCAGTTAGCGCATGTAGGCAGCAGAGTACAATAGCAAGTAGTTTGTCATTTCATAGCATTTTGATACCAACTTCATTCTTAGGGTGGGTATCATTTGTGTGGATTTTGAGTGTTTAACCACTTTTCACTTGGATCTCTTCTAGATACTCTGGTTTGTATCCAGTCCAGAGGCACATTATGTGGTGGACTGATCCAATGTAAATGAGTTTTGAGTTAAAGGATTTTGCTGTAACCTGTGACCATGACCATATGCTTGTACTTAAATGATGCCAAAAGAAACTTGAGTGCCCATAGGAAAACAAGCAAACTCTACACAGACAGTGTCTGGGGCACCATTCCATCTTGCAGCTGTGAGACAAGGAAAGCACTGTGTGGCCATGCCCACCAGAATGGATATCTATTTAACTGTAAAGTGAACATGTTTGCATTCCCATTTACTCAGTTTCAGAGTCGTATAACTAAGACAGCAAATACCCAATACGCTTAATTCACATGAACCCTTCAGGTTTTGTAGCCAATCGAAGCAACACCCTATTATTAGCAGTGACAGTACTAGCAGTATTAGTATTGTCGGGTGTATAGTACAAATCTTAATTGGATGTCTTACCAACATGCAATAGTTCTTCACTCTCTGGGGCCATAATAAGCAAGAATGTAGAATAAAGTGTCTTGTTCAGTATTACACAGTTAGAGATTGGGATTGAATCTTGTCTTGTATTAGAAAAATATCCTCCTCTTGCTTTGACAACATGCCCCAATAAACTTTTTAACGCCAAAAATGAATCTCAGTATGTTAGGTATTATGAGACTTGGACTGTAATACGAGTCTACTGTAGGCCCAATGTACACTCACCGATGCCATTTGGAGCCCAATGATATGGTGAGCTTTGGATTCCCTTAACGTGAAATGAACTGGATGTGCTTTTTTGTTTTTTTTATAATTCATTTCCATTTGATCTCTAATTTATTTCATTACGCATTCCAAACAAATCCTCCACTGCACTTCACAGGCAGTTTATTACTCAAAGTGTGCCTGGTATGAATAATTAGCCTCCCTGTATCAGGCATTAATTTACAGTAACTGTGCTGTGCTGCCTAATGCATCTTGTACTAATTATTGTAATTCATTAACATCAGCCCATCTTGTCACTAATTAATTGCATTACCAATGTGAAAAAATTGGAACCATGTTTCTTCCACTACAAAACTTACTTTCTCAGCTTATGAAATGTTTTTCTTATTTCATTTTTGTTGTATTTTATCCTAACCCTGAGGTCAAATGAAATCAGAATCAAGGGCCTCTAATTTGTGTGATTTTATCATGTCTTACTTGAGCTCATCTACTTTATGCATGCTGTTCATTTTAAATGACCAGGTCTCTCTATATCCTAAAGAGGTGCATTCTGGGGTAATTGGTGAGTCTAAGCTCTCTTACACAGTGCCAGTTCATAACTCTCAGTCAGTGTAACCTGCACATAGATGTGTATGTGGGTATTAATCTACTGTAGTACACAATAAACAACAAAACTACAGTTTAAAAAGTTCAGGTGGAAATGAAGGGTACCAGTACTATAAGCTCTTAGAGATAAAGCCAAATATGTCTATATTTATGCTCTTTACAATTATAACTTTCAAATGAATGCAATAATAATAACAAATTTCTGAAGAACAAGCCCCTGCATCGACCGTTCTTCCAACATCTTGACAGACCAGGGGTCAACAAAGAAGCCTCCATGTCTGGTGCAGTTCCAGTGTCATATGAGAAACTGATTTTCATAGTCCAGGACCAGGCATTCAACACCAGATACCACCAGACGAGCATCCTAAAGCAGGGAGTCAACAGCAAGTGCAGGATGTGTAACAAAGCAGATGTGCATGTAAGTCAAATAGTCACTGGTTGCAGAATGCATGCACCATCTGAATACACCTACAGACACCACAGCTAGATAGTTACATCCACTGGATCATGTGCCAAGTATCTAGGAGGAACAAGCACCTTATAAGTACTAAAAGCACATCCTGGACAAGGTAGTCAGTCTCAATGACACAATCATCATCAGGTGGTACTTGCCCATAGTTACAAACCAGACAATACCAGCCAACTGTCCTGAGATAGTGATGCACATCAGGAAAGAGAGGACATCCCTTCTTTCGTAAAGACACAAACACCTTAATGTAAGAGATAGTGAAGCAAAACAAGTACAGGCACCTGGAAATCAAGATCAGCATGATGTGGATGCCTGGAGAAGAATGGTGCCAGTAATAGCAGAAGCATTATGAACATGCAAGAAAGATTTCATCTGAGCTAAAAAAATAGTGCAGAAGATCAAAGCTTATGGGCACTGCACATATTCTCAGAAGGGTGCTTAGGTGAATAGTTTTGATATCTTGTTGATGTCTTCATTTGCCAGAGATCACCAAAAACAGGCGAGAAGTTCAACATAATAATAATAATCATCATAATCAGTTCTTCTTTAATGTCCTGAGTTTCATTTTTGTTGCCTATGTGTACTCAATGGCTATTATGTTTCATACAAAAAATCTATTACACAGTATTTTTTAAAGCAGATGTGTAGCTATTTGAAAATAACAAATAATGAGCTCCTGCAATGTGAAACACATTTTTCATCATAAGTGATGCAAACCTGAACCTGTGAGTTAATGGAGCTGTTGAAATGACAGCCTTTAGGCAATAGAGTCATATAATGTGTGAGTCATTCAGATGTGAATTGGGCCAAACATGTGTTAGTTGTGTTAAAAAGTAGGGTCAGAGCGTCTCTGCAGTGTACTCTGTGTCGGTGAGGTAGTCATTTTCACTGAACTTTACTTTTTAATCATCTCATTGGTAGTAGAATGACATGTAATTTACACTACAATATTAGTTGTGATTACTTGAGCATTAACAAATATGTTTTAGACTATATCCTTTATTGAATTACATTTTTTGATATAAATGCAAACTATCCCAAACTCTTGTTTTGCTCCTCCATATTACATTGTTATTCTTCTACATTTGCATTTAAAGGAATTCTTTTGAGAAATTATTTTTAGGTCACAGTAATTTTCCATCACCTCCTCCACCTTTTCCAAAGGTCAGTTAATTTTTCCTTTTTTTCACCCTTTGTCACAGTGATTATGGTTATGAGCGCCGCAGTGATGGGAAATGTTTGCCGGCCTTCTGGTTCAATCCATCTTCCATTGCTAGAAGCTGCACAGCTGGGAAGAGTTTTCTCAACAGTACTGGGTGAGGACATATCTGACATTTCCATTAATGCCTTAACTAGTCTGGTATTTTGTTTCACAGGTAACAAGATCACATTTTAGCTAGAGATTAAAGTGGTGTTCCTATAGCTGTGAACAACAATGTGAAAGAAAATGTAGATTTTCTAACTGCAGATTAGTTGGCTTTTCCACAAAATAAATCTGCATCACTAAAAATCAGCAGATGATCTTAAAAAAAAGGAAAATAAAGTTAGGCGTTTACAAGAGCACAAGGGACAATCAAGAACAGAAACGCATATTGAAAATGACAATCATACTGTTCTCAAGATCTGCTTCTATTTAAGATTATTTTGGATATTTTTGGGATTTATTTATTTTTTAAACTTATTAAAAAATCATCTTGGAGTCTACAAAAGGAGTTGCTTTATGAATTAATATAGTTACGTCTCTGATTCTGATCTTTAATAATGATTTCTTAATTTGATCTTTAAAATTTACATACATCTCCCACAGCAAGGCTATATCTGAGTTTAATGAGCTAAAATGTGCTAACACTTCTTTTCTTTTCAATTTGTGACTGAGACTTTTGACATGCTATGTAACAAAGTTTAATGAGAGATCACAGTTTCCTGATCTTTGGTTTTCACACTTCATATTTCTTATCAACACTGGCATTTCTTATCCTTCCAGAAAGGCACATTTGTCTTTCTTGAATGTAACTGTTGAAAAGTTTCATATCATAACCACTACAAACTGTAATATTACATATTTTATCCTTGGTTTACTTCTGGAAACAAGATTAAGACAGGCACTGCCTTCTAACATGCTACACACTGAGCCACACCAAACACAAAAGGGGTATGTAATGATGAAAAGCTTGTAAAAAATTAACTAAGAAACATATAGCAGTTAAAATGCAAAAATATTACCTAACACTAACCAGTTCATTTATCTAGCAATGTTTAACAATTCATATAGAACAGGGCTAAGAAATTAATATAGAAACTATCAAATAATAACATTTTTAATAACAACAGCCAGATTGTCAATTATAATGTTTCTAAAATCAACTGCACTAATAAAGCTTGTACAATTTACCACATTTAGAACAGATAATTTGACTATTGCAGAGTAATAATATTGCTTTTAATGACATCAGTCCAAGTCATACTAAAAATCTTGCACAAAAGAAATAGTAAAATCCCTAATGAGTCTACAGCTAATTTACTAGAATATGCTACCTATTCAATGTTATCTGTACGTTTAGTATTTGTTTGCTCAGAGGTTGATGCACTTGCTGCTTCCTGAGCAGCTCTTCTTTTCTCGACCCTAGCAGCCCGCTTCTTCTATTCTGTCGTTGGCATCTTTTCGCGTTAAAACTGATTAAGTCAGTGTTTATGTTGCAATTACTTAGTATGTTTTCTTTAAGTTTTCACTTAAGTTTTCACTTAAGTCTTCAATCTGCCTCAAGATTGATTTAAGATATGAAGAGGTAGGGGAAGTGATGGCGAAGGTGGTAAGGATGACAACGGTGCCCGTCCACTGCCGCAAGTTGATTCTACAATGAAATAAATTAAAATAAAAAGTGGAATAACCTTGGAGGTCAATAATATATAATATATATATATATATATATTGTGAAGAAAGACAAACATAGCATGAAGGTTTAGGGGTTTTGATCCCCGTATACTGTAACAAAAGGCTCAGGTCAATTTATTTTTAAAAAACTCAAAAAGACGTAGAAGGATGGGAAGACGGACAATTTATGTGGATGGACCGGAAATTAAACAGTGCAATGCTGGGAAATATCGTGGTGCTGGATAGGTGGTTGACGTCATCATGTGGGGACCAGAGGAAAGAAAGGAACTCAGAAGTGTTGTAGCTTTTTGGATTATCCGGGTGGTATTACGGCGGTGGCTCCTCTTTCTTGCTGAGAAAATAAGAAGAGAAAGGTTAGTACGCTGCCATTGTCCCCTGGCACGACTTGTCGCGGTGCATATCGGGTCCTTAAACTGCTCCCCATGCACTTGTGCATGACTATATATATATATTAGGGTGACCAAGCGTCCTCTTTTGCCCAGACATGTCCACTTTTTACGTCCTGTCCGGGGTGTCCTGGCGGGTTTTATAAATTCACGAAAATGTCCGGTTTTTAATAGGACCATTACGCGTTTGACTGCCGTATACTAGGGTACTACTTTTTTGTGCGACGTAATTACCGGGAGGCTGCCTTGTGGGCAGGTCTGTGCCGCGCGCAAAAACACACACACACACACACACACACACACACACACACACAGACACAGACAGGGAGCAGTGCAGACAGGGATCAGAGCAGAGAGCGGAGCAGTATAGCAGGGAAAATGCCGAAGCATAAGTGCAGCTTCACCGATGAACTGCAAAGAAAATTTCCCACATACCGTCCCAGTCGGGACAATTGGGAGGCGGAGTGCACCTTGTGCAAAGCCGGTACATATGTCTTGGTATCCAATAAAGGTGCTGGGGATCTGAAAGCCCACATGGACACCGAGAAACATAAAAAAGCTGTGCGAGGCGAGAGTTCATCTGCAAAGTTTTGTCAGAGTTTTTTGTCAGACCAGGAAAAACAGAAGATGATGTAAATGCAGCAGAAGGTGTAATGGCTTTTCATACAGTGAAACATCACAACAGTTACAGGTCCATGGATTGCACCAGTACTTTGCTTAAAAAGGCATTTCCTGACTCTGACATTGCAAAAAAGTTTAGTAGTGCTCACACCAAGACCGAAGCCTTCGTCAATGGTGCTATAGCCTCCCACTCTGCTGAAATCACTCATGAAGCACTCAAAGAAATCCAGTACTGTGGTGTTTCCACAGACGGGAGTAACCACGGAGCAGTGAAAATATTCCCAGTCATAATCCAGTATTTTGACTGGAAGAAGGGTGACATGCAAACAAAATTGATTGAAGTTAAAGACACACCCAATGAGACAGCAGAAACCATTGCAAAATATCTCACAGAAACCTTGGCAAAAACAATCTGTCGGAAAAATACATTGCATTTACTGGAGACAATTGCAACACAAATTTTGGAGGAATCCGACGTGATGAAGCTGGAAAGAATGTGTTTGCAAATTTGAAGAGTTTGCTGCAAAACAAGACTCTGATCGGTGTGGGTTGCCCAGCACACATATTGAAAAATTGTGCACACCATGGGGCAGGCACAATAGAAATTGACATTGAGAATATCATATTCAAAATCTACCAGTACTTTCACATTTACACTGTGCGCACTGAGAGCCTGAAGGAGTATTGTGATTTTGTTGAGATTGATTACAGAAGGATGCTCTCTCACAGCAAGACAAGGTGGCTGTCATTGTTCCCAAGAATTGAGAGGATGTTACAGATGTTTCCAGCTTTAAAGGCACATTTTCTGTCTCAGCAAAAGCCACCCATAGCACTCAAGAGTTTTTTTGAAAATTATTTTACTGAAGTCTACCTTTGGCACATGCACATTCAAGAAATGGAACAGGAGAACATGTCCATTATGGAAGTGAAGAAGATATTAAACAATATACATACCATTCTTCTTCAACGCAAGAGCAACAACTTCATGTCCCTTAAAGTTAAGGGACTACTGGCACAGAAGCGCAAAGATGGACTTGACAAAGGCTGTTTCCAGTTCTGTGCAGATGTGCATGGCATGTACAGTGCATGTCTGGAGTATCTGGAGAAGTGGATGACTCCCATGGAAGAGTTCTCAACATTCATGTGGATGGATCTGAGTGAGCCACCAAACTGGAATGACGTGGAGGCATGCATCAATTACCTTGGAGAGAAGGGGGTGGCAATTGATGATGTTAAGTGTTTTGACCAGGTCACCAATCTGAGGAAACTCACAGAAACGTGCAACCATGATGCAACCAAGAGTTCAGTGGCCTGCAGGTACACCAGAAGTGGACCAAATATTTTGAAAAGGCAAAAAGCATTGCATGTTACTCAGAGCTACTGACAATTGCACAGTTTGTCTTTGCACTTCCCTCTCACAATGCAAATGTTGAGAGGGTTTTTTCACTAATGCAAAGCCAGTGGACCAAGGAGAAGAACCAGCTCTCCGTAGAGTCACTAAAGGGGATTCTACTAGTTCAGTACAACTTCAAAGACATGTCTTGCAAAGACTTTCATGCTTATTTGTTAAGCTATCGAAAACTGCTAGGAAAGATCAGCTCTACAGCAAAATATGGATGGGCTGACAAGGAGGATGAAGAAGAGAAGCAGGATGAAGAAGAAAACGAAAGATGAAAAGTCTAGATTCTTTTTGTTTAAGTTTTTTTGTCTTTGTGAGACTCTTCTGTTATTTATTTTATTACATTTAAGAGATATATTGTTGAAGCTGGAACAGAATAGTTAATATTTAGAACAATATTTAATTATTTATTTGAAGAGTCTAAGAGAGCTATTATTTTGTTATAAGTTTTTACAGATTTCATTTAATTTTATTACAGAGGTTAATTCTGCACCATTTAAGTACTGTTTAATAAATAATGTTCATCAACCACCAAGAAGCTTGTCTGAATTCGTCTGGAGGCTGTGCCGATTGTCCTCTTTTTGGGAAATCAAAATATGGTCACCCTAATATATATATATATATATATATATATATATATATATATATATATATAGTGGAGGATGGCCGGCTGTTTATCCCGGCCAATACCCCCAAGCCGCCAGGTGGAGCCCTCCTTGCAGCATGGAAGTCCCCAGAAGGGGCAACATGGACAATGGAGTTTTTATGCACAGCCCTGCTAGATGCCATGGGGGCCACAAGAGGGAGCTGCAGGGAGAACCAAAGACTTCTTCGTGCCCTATGACCCGGAAGTTCGTCATAGGAAGTGCGACGGGCTTCCGGGTTGAAGAAAAGAACTTATACCTGACTCGGAAGTGATTGAGAATCACATGGACTGGGGATTAGGAACACTTCCGGGTCAGGAGATATAAAAAGACAGTGGGAGCTCCCAGACGGCGAGCTGAGCTGGGTGGAAGGGTAGCAACGCGTCTGGGAGCTGGAGGATTGTGAATTGTTTGTGATTTGTGATTAATTTATGAGTATTGTGGTGGAGAGTGTGCTTTGTACACTGGAAGTTTAATAAAGTCAAGGATTGGACTTTTACCTGGTGTCTGGAGTTGTGGACAGGGGTTCAAGGGAGCGAGAGTGCCCCCTATATATATATTTATTTATACACACTGCATGGCATTAGCTAGTGCTTTCCATTTTTACTGGCTGTCATTATTTTACCGTCACACACATATATCATAGATCTTTTGTTTTCAAAAATGTATTGTGTAAATTACAGAAGAAATTCTGGCTAATTATACAGTATAGAGTTTAGGGTTTTGACACACAGACTTTCCAGATCACAAGGATATTTTTCTGGTTTTTGAACCTTAACATAGTTTAAAATTTATTTACATTTTACCATAATGCCATTTTTGTCTTATTTCTCGAGTGCGCCATTTTGTGGATTCTGTCGCCATTTTGTGTCCTCTGGTTGCGGATATGTGTGTTTGCAGAGGTCATGACACTGACTTCATTAGGTCAAGGGTTTAAAGGTTCAGGATTAGCCTTGAATCACTGTGTGAAAGACTGTTGTTTTTGCATTTTGCATTAATGAATCCTTGCTATTACCTTTTTAACTTTTTTTTTTCAGCATTTTATTGAATTTATTAAAAGCAAATAACATTCCATACAACCAAGTCAAATTTTACAGAACTATGTTCAAGTCAAATCAACCCCCACTCATGAGAAAGAGAGCTAGACCAACAGAGTAAAACTTTAATAGTAGGAAAAACAAATAAATCTATTAAACAAATTGAATTTTTGATCCCGTTTTGGTTTTAATGAAAGATTTTTTTTAATCTTCCTTTTTTCCAATCTTGTGCTCTCATCTGTGACTTCTGACTTTTTAAATTACCAGTTTATTTGAAAGATAGTGCTAACTTTGGTTTCTGACTTCAGCTTCCTTTTTTGATTTTGCATTTCTCCTGGTCCTTACATAAAAGATTTCACTGTCTCCTGGTGGGGCCATACACACAACTACTCTACCCCAACTCCAATTCACCAATTAATCTGACATTTGTGTGTTGTGGATTTGGGGAAATTTAGAACACCAGGAGAAAATCCAAGCAGACATGCTGAGAATCTACAAACTCCACACCGATTGTGACACATTATCAATCAAACCCAACTTTCCAAAGCTGTAAGGCTAAAGTTCTAATTAATACACCAGCATGCCACTCATGAATATTAATATATGTCTTTAAGGAATGTGATGCAGTACACGATTTATGTTACACAACTGTGAGGTAAATAGTGCAATTCATTAACTTTTAAACAGTACTTAAATGTTTAAACTGTACAAATGCACTTATACAAGTATTGTAACTCTGAATATTCTTAGAGAGAAAAACACATCTAAAAATGTTTAGGTCTAAATAATGTAGAAGCCAGTTCCCTTTGATTCTCTGCCATTTGTTCAGCCCTGCTAGGCAGTGTGAGGTGATGTCTATTGAACAGTGGTAGCGTTTCATTTTGAACACCATGATTCAGTGTTTTAATGTCAATCTTCTACATCTGTTCGGACATTACAGTAATTGCAATATGCAGATTTAGAATAACCAGATTTTATCTTAATCATTTGAAAAATTAGCATTGTAAAGTATTGCTAAGCTGGCAATGGGATGACAGACTAAAAACAGTTTGTGATTCAGGAGCATACGGAATCCACAATAAAACAAATTGTCTTTTGTATGCCAAAGACCTTTGAAGTGTAAAATGCTTTATTTCTACAAAAGGCAGCTCTTCATGCATATCTTTAGATGTATTTGAAAAAAAGAGTGGTACAGTCCTCCTCCTGTGTAGGAAACCAAGCAGACATCCGGAATGCCTGACTGTTAATCTAGAAAGTGGAAAGTCGTCCTGAGGAATCCACGTATAAAGGCTCTGGGGCCACTAGTAGGAGTGCTGGTATAATCTTGCTTTATTTAGAGAATGGCAACTCTTGACTCGAGAAGTGTTTCTAAAACTTGGACCGAGGTGAACCTGGAAAGGTGTTTGGAGCCACCTCACCACAGTGGTCTCATTGAGTCCATTGTCAGGAGGAGTATTTGGGTGAAATCTAACTGGCAGGAATAAAATGACATAGTTTTGAAAAAGAGAGATAGAGGAAATATGAAGGAAGTGGGGTTTTTTTGTACTTGGGAGACTGTAAAGTTGCAAGACTCCAAAAAAGACGAGACAAATACCAGTACAGGAATACTCGGAAAGGCATTAGAGCTTTCATTTCCAGTCTGCCTCCCCTCATACTTTGAATCTTCCCTATTCATTATTTCATTGTGTATTTTATAACTTATAATAAGCACATCAATTTTAATACGATATAGTGTCCATGTCTTTATTCTTAGTAAGGAAAGAACTGCATCAGGATGTTTCAATACTTAGCTTCTTGGTTGCTTGTTTACATCATTCATTACTTTTGTTTGGCCAAAAAATGGTTTGCTTTTCTTTATCAGTCAATGAAAGCACTACTGTACTACATAATTATTTGGACTAATACTGATGTGTTGCCTCTCTTCATCTAAAGATATAATGTTTGAATCATTAGCAGCTTTATGTTTGGTTTTGATAGAATACTTACAGTATGTCTTGAATTTTGAAAATTGGTTGTAAATTTTCTAGGTATACATTTTAATGTATTTTTTTTTTGTATTGCACATAGTTTAAGGCAGAATGATAAACTGAACAGAGAAGGGCTATGAAGTATTGTCATTAGCATAAATAAGTAATGCATTTCAATACCTTGTGCAGTATGCTTAGGGAATTAGAAAGAAAGTACATTGTGTTAAATATAAGACATCTACAGATTGAATGTGACTGGTATCTTGCATTGATTTTTGTGTAACCAGTGCATACATTTGGCTGGCAGGTACCGGAAGGTGGTTTCTAATAATTGCACAGCTGGAGTAAAGGAAATATTCACAGCCAAAAAAGAGCAGTGCCCCAGCAGACCACCTAGGGGTCTCCACCTTGTCACAAGTGACAGTAAGTTGACGGCTACCCAGGGAACGAATGTCACTTTTCTCATCTTCCTTGAAGAGGTAAGTAGCTGAAACAATAAGCACTGAAGCAGAAATGTTGTATCTCACAGTTTGACAGAAAAAAAGAGCGCTGAACATTAAGGTGCACTTGTAAAATCATTGTGTCCTCTTTGGGTTACTAGATAGCTTACGAAGAAAAATCCAACTCAAAACCTGCTTCTTTTGGTTCTCCTATTATATATTTCCATCTTCTATGTTTATTTGTTGAGTCTTTATTAAGCTGCTGCAGATATGTTTTGAAATCTAGAAGGTATAATATTAAAATCTTTACTCTGCTATTTCTCTCCACAGGCTTCCCCTACTTTATATTATCAAACTTTATTTTAAATGTAGTTGTATGCAAATGTTTTATGCTCCCTGGTCAAATTGCATGTCATATTAAATCTCAAAAGTGAAAGAAGTTACTACAACGTCTACAAGACAGAAACTTAAACATTACATATTTTTCCAAATTTAAACCAAAATAACTATTTGCAACATCAAATGTATAAATGTGGCTAGTGCAAAGTTTGACAACCTTCTGTTAGTACTCAGTAACAGATCCATGGCATAAACCACAGCTCTTGTACACATCTTAGAGTGTTTCTATTCTTGTATTCCTTACTGAAAGGCCAAAAATATTGTAGGGATCCTCGAGAGAAATCATATGGAAGACAACGTTGTGAATTTTCTCTTTTTCTATTGCAGTTTCCCTACTGTTAACCCAACATTTCAAGTGCCCAGGCATGCTATGAATACAACAAACACGCAATGCATATGGCCAAATACTCAGATCTAACTGGCACTTGTAAAGGATTGATCTACAGCAACACTAAATAGTTGAGGTTCCCAAAATGAAATACTCATTTAATTACCAGTTTTTGAAGGTGGAAAATAATGAAAAATAAATGGTATTGTATTTCCTGACATCATGAATCCAGTGCTGCTTGTAAAAGACCAATAGAACAGGGCTGTTCCTAGCCTGCCCTTGGAAAGGCCTCACCTAAGGTAGCCTGACACCAATTCTGTACTGGTCGGCCTCTGTCTACACGGGCCTAAAACGATTTTAGGCCACAAAAGTTCAAGATATTTTTAACGTTCCAAAAATGTACTAAAGTGCACATATATGGCCCTTCTAGGCCAAGGAGTCATAAAAACCATGGCTAGGAAGGACAAGACCAAAGCAAGTAGAAAAAGCAGCACAAATAGACATAAAGTGAAAATGAGGTAAAAAGAATTTTTCTAAAAAGTAATTAAGAACAAACAAGTTTCAAAATGTAATGTAATAATCAAAACCATGAAGAGATGTGAATAAATCCAAGAACCCAAAAAATATCAAATACTAACAATTGCATTGTAATTACTTCAATGAACAATTAAAGTTGTCCCAGCTTCAAATATAAAGGCTGTGGGTGGTCCTTCAGGCGTGACATCAGAGTGGCCGCCCCTCTTGGGGGGTTCCCTACATGAAACACAAGGAACAAAGGAGAACACATAATAAATACTTAGTAAATAAATAAACATAGTAATAGTAACATGAATACAGGAATGTAGTAAACATCAGAAAAATACTACTTTAAAATAAACAAAGAAGACACTGAAAAGGAAAATAAACACAAGCCAGGGAACACACCCTAGCTGAAAAATGACAGGTGTCACGGTTGAAGCTTCTGATTTGTCACATGGTGATATTTTTAGGACGATGAGTCCTGGGGACAAAAAGGGGCAGTTGGCTAGCCAGAGAGGAGCTCTTCTGAGTTTTTGGGAAAACAGACAAATCAGTAAGTGCTAGTGTAACCCACTAACCCTTCCCCAGTGTCACCTTTAAACTGGTCCTGGTACAATCCATGACATTCTCCTGCATGTCACACCACTACCTGATCAGTGTTCTTTCTGGTCTCCATATAACTTTCCTCTTCTCTTTGACTGCTTTCACTTTTTACTCCAGGTACTAACACTTTTGACATAACACCTTCCCAAAAGGTTATGTCAACCAAAAGTTCCAGTCTGAGTTTTGAGAAATATACGAGGTGGATATTGATTTGCTGCTTGATTGAGGATAAGCTCTAATTTGTTTAATGAAAAAACATGGAACTAGAAAAACAAGCAAATTGTATTCAAACAGAAAGCAGACTGGGATGTGATCCAAGGACTCTGGGCTTGTAAGGCAGCTATACTAATCAATGAGCCACAATGTCAACCCACTATACATAATAATTTTTTTATAAAAACCACAACTTGCATGTTTTTAAAATTGAGTTACTTTAGCGGAAGTGACTTGCTAGGGTTCTCATTGCATTGCTATTGACCTGTAAACTTGCATTGTCAAGCTGAAATGATCTGTGGAAACATAATTCTAATGAACTGAGCTGATAATTCAAAACTAAACGTCAGTTGTTCAAATATTAAATTATTAGTTTGAAATTACTAACGAATATTGACTGTCTTTTGCTGAACATCATTTGTTATTGTTGATAATCATCATTAATTTAATAAGTTGAGTTTTTAATGGCAATTCATTAGCTGTTATCATACTATCTTTTGATATCAGTCCTTTATGTTATTGTGATTTTAAGTGTCTGGCTAATTTTTTTAGCTAATTTGAAGAGATCAGTATATCAGAAGAGAAGAACAAACTGTAGCCACAGATGCAATAATTTTTCATGGCTGAATATCAAGATGGTTGTTTTGTTAACTTTTCTAAAATTGTTAGGAATAGGGACTTTTCCTTAATCATAAGAGAACATGACCACTTTGTTTATGCTCTTAACTATTTAAGCCATGTCTGTAAATATATTGTTTTATAATATATGGAAAAAAGCAGGATCAAATGAAGGCCAACATCATTAAATCACAAGACTGTTTTAGATTGACAGTAAATGGGTTTTTGGTAAGTCTTTTTAGTAAGTTGTTCACTAGAACTTTGTTTTCACCATGGATGTAAACAATCTACCTATTGTGGAGCCGACCTGGACACAGACAGGCGAACATGTTGTTACTCACCACCACACGTTTATTATGTACAATATTTACAATTAAATGGTCACTCAGACCCAGTTCAAATAAGTGCACAAACCCCAAACACAGTCCTGGCCACACAATGCCTTCTCTTCGGGCCGCCTCCACACTCTCTTCTGCCTCGTCCTGCTTCCACCTGACTCCAGCCTCGAATGAAGGGAGACGGCCCCTTTTATTCTCTCCCGGATGAGCTCCAGGTGGCTCCCGGCATTCCCTCGTTGGCCACGCCCCAGCGTGGCGGAAGTGCCAGCTGTTCTCCGGCAGCTCTCCGGGTGTCCCTCCTAATCTTCCCCCCAGCACTTCCTGGTGTGGCGGAAGTGCTGAGGGAACAGGTCCCCAAGGCATTGGGGCACCTCCTGGCGGTGACCACGGGCCCCTGCAGGGTAGGGCTTCCATGCCCTTAACCCGTAGCCCCCAAAGCAACCAGGAAGGCGGCCCCCACGTGATCCAGGGTGGGCGCAGACCCACATCCGTCCTCATGGCCCCAGCCGGGTCGTTGCCCCCGGCATCCCTGACACTATAAATATGAGAAATTGATTGTCTTTCATTAAAGAAGAGCTCCTGGATGTGTAGGTTCTGCTTGTGAGTAAAGTATAAGGCTAATCAAACAGCAGACGTTGGTTTCCTTCATCTTTAAACTACTTTATATACTCGCGTATAAGTTGGGTCTTGAAACCCGAAAAATCGATCATAAAATCAGACCCGGACTTATACGCCCATTCAAAACTGTGACACTTACATTTTTTTTTTACATCTTCTTGTCTCCTCCAATCTCACATTAGATTCTCAGACACATCGAATTTCGTTGCAGCTTCGCCACGTCAACAACTTTTAATTTAAAACCAGCTTCATATTTTTTTCTGATCGAACGCTCCATTGTAGATAAGGGATGCTCTTACAATAAAGGTGTATGAGGATGCGAGATACAAAAAACACAAAACACTGCAAACGTCACTTCGGAATAGTTCGGGTATTACTGTGTGATCACGCAGGCACAATACATAGAAAAAAAAGTCGGTGTGCTCCGTGGTTACTCTCTCAGGTGGGCGTTAGCATATCATAATCTCTTGGACCAATAGCGTGAGTTTTCCGCATTCGACTTATATGACCGACATTATAGAAGTATATACGGTATTATGCTTCCCAAAATTTTAATTTTAGGTTGTTTCACTCTTCTTTCCTTGGCAGTTATACTCTTTCTGCCTCATGCTTCTTTTTGTCTTCCAACGTCAGAGTTCATTATGATGTAAGTTTTATCAATATAACCCCAACTCTTTCAAAAAATCATCACACACAACCTTTCCCTTTTTGTATAGGTTAACTTCTTTCTGATCATTCTTTCAGTGTACCTCAAGTCTGTAAATAAGATATGTTAATAATTCTTGCACCCACCCATATTGTACTGTATATTGCATTGTTACAACACAATTAGCGCTGCTCTCAGAAATGCACGCTAATCACAGAACATTTAAGTAAACAAAATAAGTTCTGAACAGAGACTGAAGATTGGATCTGAAACATCAGTTGGCTTGTCTCTTATGTTACAGTGAAATCTGAATGTACCCATAAGACTGCACCCAGAATAACAACAAAACAAATGCTTTTGCCAATATTAGGTTGTGTTTTTTGTAAGGCTAATCAAATTTGAATGCAATGTTTAATTTCATTCACTTGATACCACACTGCGAGAAAACAACTTCTCTAAGCTGCTTACATTTAAATTTAAGATCCTTTCATAAATAGGTTGCCCCATTGCAAATCTGTCCTGCCTGGATTTGCTCTTTATTCACCCACCTTCTCTCCAAAATATTAATATCATATTACTAGAATACCTGCGGTGGGCTGGCACCCTGCCTGGGGTTTGTTTCCTGCCTTGTGCCCTGTGTTGGCTGAGAATGGCTCCAGCAGACCCCCGTGACCCCTAGATAGGATCTATCAGAGTACCAACACAGTGTCTATGAAGTCTATGTTGAAGGATTAGTAATCTCTAACATCTTCCTATACCAGCTCCAGTTTGCTTATCAGATTGGAAGTGACTAAATAACATTGTATCTCCGGACCTCCACATTATCTGTGAACACAATCACTGCTGAGGCATCTAATGTATATTGGGATGTTATTTATTCACAATAATTGTGCCTTTAATGTAATTGTTCCATTGAAGCTCCTCCTGAAGCATATACAGTGCCTATAAAAAGTATTCATTCTCATGGAAGGTTTCACATTTTATTGTTATACAACATTGATTCACAGTATATTTAATTTGACTTCTTTGACATTGATAAACAGAAAAAGACTCTTTAATGTAAACCCGAAAACAGATCTCTGCAAAGTGATCTAAATTAATTACAAAAATAAAACACAAAATAATTGATCTTATTATTATAGTCAGTTAAAGTTAAGGTATCATTGGCTCCCAAAACAGCCTTGGGTCAGCAGGCTCAAGTCTCTAGACACCACATGTTTCAATATTCTTCTTTTCAAAACTGCTGAAGTGCTATCAGGTTGCATAGGTACTGTGAGTGAACAGACACAAATTCTCAGTTGGACTGAGATCTAGACTCTGACTCAGCCACTCTATGACCAATGTTGCGCATGAACTAGTTCAAAAGAACGAGTTCATTGAACAAGCCCATTTTTCTAAGAACGGTGAACTTAACGTAACGTATTTGCAAGTGAAGAACGTGAACATGACCTAGTTCAGTTTTATATGAAGTTCTGGATCTGGTTTAGGTCCAGATTAAACTTTTTGCCTTACCCTATAATGGATGGGATGGGTGGAGCAGAATCCGAATATGGTATTCAGATAAGCACAAATAGTGGATATTTACGAGTATTTATTTCATGCAAATTTATTGCCATTTATTTGTATTCAGAAAAAATAACATAAAATCATGTCTGCCTGCTTGTGCTTAAGCTACACCCCTGCTGACACAAGCATGCAGTGAAGATCCGCTTTCACTTTTAGGAAAAAATTGCACTTCACGAGGCCACTTTATATTTTTCCACGTTGAACGTTCACTATGTGAAGCAAATTTTGACCGGCAGTGTAACAGGTTAGTTCACCTATTTGCTGGTTCCACAGTCACCATTTGTATCACACTGTTGAAAATAGAGTGATAATTTATATGCATACTTGCATCTATTTAATTTCTTATTTGACCGGGAGGATATTAGCATATATGGTTATACGTTTTTGTTGCTGGGTATAACTCAATAAAGTGTATTTTATTCAAGAACACTGTAATCTATAATAATAAAATCACTCACTCACTGACTCATCAACAACAACAACATTTATTTATATAGCACATTTTCATACAAGCAGTAGCTCAAAGTGCTTTACATAATAAAGAATAGAAAAATAAAAGACACAATAAGAAAACAAAATAAATCAACATTAATTAACATCGAATAAGAGTAAGGTTCAATGGCCAGGGGGGACAAAAAAACTCCAGACGGCTGGAGAAAAAATAAAATCTGTAGGGATTCCAGACCATGAGACTGCCCAGTCCCCTCTGGGCATTCTACCTAACATAAATGAAACAGTCCTCTTTGGATTTAGGGTTCTCACGGAAGGACTTGATGAAGATAGTCACGTAGAGTTCTGCCTTTTAATCCATCCATCATTGTTGGAGCATCATGAAGCTTTGAGTAGGTGGAGGTTGCGCAGGCCACCACCACAAAGAAACCGGAAAAAGAAACAGAAAAGAGAATTCTAATCTAATTCTCCAACTTCCCATGTAGGTAGAAAGCTGAAATTTGGCAGGCTTATTCCTTACAGCATACTTACAAAAGTTAAGCAGGTTTCATTTCGAAATTCTACATGTAACGGTCATATTTATGGCCCCATCTTCACGAAATTTGGTAGGCGGCTTCCCTGAGCTAACCGAAACCGCTGTACTTACTTATTTCGATGGTATGACGCCACTGTCGGCCGCCATATTGAACTTTCCAAACGTCACTAATTCTCCAACTTCCCGTGTAGGTAGAAGGCTGAAATTTGTCAGGCCCATTCCTTACAGCTTACTTACAAAAGTTAAGCAGGTTTCATTTTGAAATTCTACACGTAATGGTCATAACAGTCAACAACGTCCACCATATTGAACTTTCTTATTCATGGCCCCATCTTCACGAAATTTGGTAGGCGGCTTCCCTGCGCTAACCGAAACCAATGTACATACTTATTTCGGTGGTATGATGCCACTGTCGGCCGCCATATTGAACTTTTAACGGAAACTGATGTCCATACTTATTTCATTGGTATGACACCACTGTCGGCCGCCATATTGAATTTTCCAAACATCACTAATTCACCAACTTCCCGTGTAGGTAGAAGGCTGAAATTTGGCAGGCTCATTCCTTACAGCTTACTTACAACAGTTAAGCAGGTTTCATTTCGAAATTCTACGCGTAACGGTCATAACGGTCAACAGTGTCCACCATGTTGAACTTTCTTATTTACGGCCCCATCTTTACGAAATTTGGTAGGTTGGTTCCCTGAGCTAACCAAAACCAATGTACGTACTTATTTCGGTGGTATGACACCACTGTCAGCTGCCATATTGAACTTTCCAACATCACTAATTCTCCAACTTCCCATGTAGGTAGAAGGCTGAAATTTGGCAGGCTCATCCCTTACAGCTTACTTACAAAAGTTTAGCAGGTTTTATTTCGAAATTATATGCGTAATGGTCATAACGGTCAACAACGTACGCCATGTTGAACTTTCTTATTTATGGCCCCATCTTCTCGAAATGTGGTAGGCGGCTTCCCTGTGCTAACCGAAACCAATGCACATACTTATTTCAGTGGTATGATGCCACTGTCGGCTGCCATATTGAACTTTTCAACAGTCTTTGTTACTTATGGGCCCATCTTCAAGAAATTTGTTAAACGGGTTCCCAGTGCTAACTGAATCCTACTTACGTACATATATACATCCATAGCCTGCAGCTCGGTCGCTGTGTGAGGGGCGTTGGGTCCCCCATCCCAACGCCTCCCACGTTGTTGGCTGCCTGCCTGCCTATATAAGACCGTCCGTTGCTCCTGTCTCTACATTCCCTTCCCTGCTTCGCCACGGGATTCACATCTCCCTACTGATAACTACAGCCTTTTTGTTTAATCGACGGCTTCTCCACTGTTTTATTGTTTGTTTATTACAATTATAGTAATTGTGTAGGTATTTTACACTTACTTTACATTGCTCAGGTACCCATTTCCTTTAACATTCCAACCCCCAATACCATGTCTATCGAGATGATCATATTGCATGGCCATATCAGTCTCACTCTTGATATCCGGAGGAACATTGTGTTCTATAAGAGTGAAATGCTTAAGCCCTTCACCTATGGTTCTGCATGTGAGTTAATGGCTGCATTGTTCGGTTGTTGCTTTCAAGTGTACCGAAATGGCCAAATATTTTACACCTTTCAACAACCGCCAATGCCTCTTTAACATCTTAGATTCACAGGTGACGATTTCAGTAGTGGACACTTTGATGTTTATGAATGTTTAAACTCTCAAAAGCTGGATGTGATTTTATCGATGAAACCAGTTGTGTGCTTACAACACTTGACAGATGCCAAATGTCACTTCAACACAACAAATCCTGCAAATACTGTCGTAATTGAAACAAACCATGAAACTCAAACCGATTATGACAGCAGCAACCTAAGCTGTGAGATTTGAGACAAGATTACTGTTCACATGGCCAACTGTACGTTGCATCCTTAAGAATAAGCTCAGCGCACAGCTTGGTCATGTTACAACCAGAGAGCTGAACTGACAACATGGTATACAAAGAGATCCTTAACAAATAATTATTGACATATTTTCCCTCAGTTTAAAAAGGTTTACTTTTCTTCTTAATAAAAATTTTAATGCAGTACTTCGCCGCTGTGAAGCACCGGTATTTTGCTAGTAACCTAATATAAGGCATGCAAAATTGAAAAAAAGTAAACTCATGGCTCATTTATTCTCACTCCTTAAAAAATACAAAATGAACTGAAAATGAATGAGTTCAAAATTGAAATGGTGAACTATGAACGTGAATTTATTAATTTTAATCTGTGTGAACTGTACTTTGAGCTAGTTTTTGCGAGGTGTGAACTTGCACAACACTGTCTATGACATTAACATTGCTATTCTGAACCATTCCTGTGCAGCTTTGTCTTTATACTTGCCTGCCCTTAAGGAGTACTTAAATGGTTTGCCAGAACCTGTTTGAGCCTTTCAAATGTCACTGTCAATGGGCTCAACAAACTCCCCATATTCCAACTATGGAGAAATCAATGAGGGGCTTGTGGGTGCAATAGGGTGATTGCTTCCATATTAAAAGCTTTTTTTAGAGATCCAATACAATGCATACAAATGAGGCCAACAACAACAACATTTATTTATTTAGCATGTTTTCATACAAATGATGTAGCTCAAATTGCTTTACAAGATGAAGAAAGAAAAAAGAAAAATACAAAAATAAGATTAGGCAATACTAATTAACAAAGAATAAAGTAAAGTCTGATGGCCAGGAGAACAGAAAAAACAACAACAAAAACTCCAAAGGGCTGGAGAAAAAAAAAATCTGCAGGGGTTCCGAGTCCACGAGACCATCCAGCCCCCAATGGGCATTCTACTTAACATAAAAAATCTCAATCGGTCCTCATGGTTTTAAGGCTTCACATGGAAGAAATTAGGTGATGATGGTCATGTGGACATCTGGCCTTCAACCCGTTAATGTCAGGACTGCATGGCGTCTTGTGATTTGTGACATGGTACAAATCTCCATTGAAGCAGTATCCTGTAATCACCCCTCATGCTCTTTATCTAAGCATTCAGTCTTTATGCATGCAAAACTAAAAACATACATTCATTCATTAACCACTGGTAATGAATTAAACATTATTGTAAAAGTTGTTCATGCCACCTTAAGGAACTTCTTTACATAACTATTTTAAATCTCTAATGTGTAGGGTCTTTATGTATACCTATCACTTTTTACAGCAGAATGTTTGAGTCTGCATGTTGACTTGATCCTTTTAACGTTCTAATTTCTCCCAGAGCATCTCATATGCATGCCTGAGTATCCTGGTTCCTTTTCCTTTCACTTTAACCAATTTTAGTTCAAGCGAAGCTGTCATCCAAAATATTTCATACACAGGCAGAATACTTTGATATGATGGAGAATTAATGACAGAGTTGGTGACTGCATGGCATTCATGTCATAACTTTTCTTGATGGTAGCTATAAGGTTTTAATGCCAAGCATAGTCTTTTTGTTAATGACATTTGGCTTTATGAGTAGAAAATCCTAATAAATGTTGTAACAAGTCTGCTAATAAAAATACACTTTGCAAATTTAAACAATGCAGCAGTTTTCTTCATGCACAGTGGGATTTCCATATGATTCTCCTTTGAAAGCTATTCGTATTTAATCTTTTTCTAATTCCAGTAGTATTTGTGCTTTGCTTTTGACATCTCTAATGGTAAGAGAAGCCTGGAAGTAGCTTCTGGGTATGATGTTATTTCAAATTGCATAATTTGGTTAGAACTTAAAGATATTTTGGTAGCACTGACACTTTACACTGTAGTACAACACTGAAGGTCAAACTTATAATGTTTCTGACTAGACACATATAAACGAAAGACCTGTGTGTGTCTGTATGGAGCAGTCCGCTATGCACAAACTCAACTACAGCCACTAGGTGGTTCATGCATGCACTTTTACATTTTTTGGTGCTCACTACAAAAGACCCGTGTGCAGCAAATGCCTCCACACAAAAACAATGTTGCGCTAACGACACAGATGTAAAGATAGAATGTCGACACGAAGTAATCCCTGCGGCTCAACAATGTGTAAGTGAAACATCTTAGCAACAGAGGGCAAGGCTTAGAGTTTTCACTAAAGACATTGCCTACCTGGAGTTTTTTTTTCTCAAGACAAAGATTAATAGGACTTATTTGCCAGTGATTCGGCTAAGATATGGTATCACCAGTGTCTTCTTACAAAAGCCAATGGGGCAGCAAACACAGGTTAGTCCATACAATTCTTAAGAATTAGCTAACGCCTCTCCAAGTTCACGATTAAAGTAAAAATGCTAGGGAGTCTTCGGGTTGGTTTTTGTCCCAAAGACCACATGCAGCTAGTTTTATACATTATTTAATCGAGAATTACCTCCTCATGATCATCTATTCCCTGACAAGAACTGGTTGGACCAGATTCTAATTACTATAATTATTTTTTACCAAGATGATAGAATAAATGATACAGTTTAGCTGAATTTAGCTGAAAGTTGCATAATTTATTTAACTAATTAATGACAAAGCAAAATGTGTGTCATTTTAAAGTCAAGGTAAACTCACAGAAAGAGAAAGTCACATACACTTTACAAAATAAACACCAAAGTGTAACAAACAAAATGAAATTATACAGTAATAAACAGTACAGTGCCTATTAAACATATTCACCACCTTGGAAAGTCTCATGTTTTATTGTTAATATAACTTTGAATCATAGTGGATTTAGTTTGGCTTTTTGACATTGATCAAAGTCTCTTTAATGTCAAAGTGAAAAATCTCTGCACAGTGGTTTAAATTACAAATATACTGTAAAATACAAAATATTTGATCACATGAGTATACATCCCCTTTAATATGGCACACTGTATCCAGCAGGGGGCACATGCTTGCTAGGAAAAGGTTTGTGAGGGATTGTGGTCTTTACTAAACCTATATATACATATATATTATAAAAGAAAATCTTGAGACGAGAAGACACTATTGCCAAGAGATTTTTTCAAATTGATAGAGGGGGTTTGCCCTCCTCTTAACCATTTGTGGTTAACAGCCCACGCCCACGGTCCTCTCACATCTCATTCGTGTAAATTCTTTTGTCAGACACGGTTCTTGCACTGAGCTCTTATAAATTTTTATGTTTTCCTCACTTTAATTTCCCCCCCAAAAAAAAGACTTATTATGTCCAAATCTTATTGAAGAATTTTCTCCCAAAAAGTTATAAACAGAAGAAATGAGTACACTGGCAATCCTAGCACTGAGAAATGATTTAGTCAAACAAATTTAGACAAACAAACGTGAAAATTGTTGATCAGTACAAGGGCAAATTGGTTAAATGGATATCAATAGACTATGCATTTACAGTTTCCCGTTAGAATGGCTTTTGCTATGACAACAAATCACAGGGACAAACATTCGAAAAATTTTGTTTATTTATTAGAGTAATACGTTGTGTTGTCACAATGTAAATCCAAACATGGAATAAAGATTCAATGCAATATTAAAGAAAAGCAGATTCCAAATATTGTTTTTACTGAAGTTTTACAAAGAAAGTGTAAGTTTAAAAAGTATTTGCGTGTTAATTTCAAAGCCAAACAGAATGAAAATGTATATAACACAACGAATACCTCTAACGCAACATGAAATATAATTTTCTAGTTAGTTCTATTATGCATATGTAACAATTCCCTTGAAAAATACTCTGCTTAAATTGTATACCCGGGGGCTGGCGAGTAAAGCGAACAGGGGGCAGAGCCCCCTAGTATATATATATATATATATACACCCTGACAATATATATATATATATATATATATTGTCGAGGATGCCAGGGGCCATGACCCGGCCGGGACGCCTTGGAGGACCGGAAGTGGGCGTGTGCCCATCTGGGATCACGTGGGGGCCGCCTTCCTGGTTGCTTTGGGGGCCACGGGTTCAGGGCATGGAAGCCCCACCCTGTAGGGGCCCGTGGTCACCACTAGGAGGCGCCCGAATGTCTTGGGGACCCTGGACCTCAGCACTTCCGCCACACCAGGAAGTGCTGGGGGGAAGAGAAGCAGGGACACCCGGAGAGCTTCCGGGAGAACAACCGGCACTTCCGCCACACTGGGGCGTGTCAGCAGGAGATTGTCGAGGAGTACCTGGAGCTCATCTGGGTGCGGATAAAAGGGGCTGAGAGTCGAGAGCGGAGTGGACTGAGCTGAGTAGGCAAGGAGGCGACCTGAAGGTAGTAAGGTATTGTGGCCAGGACTTTGGGGACTTTTGGGGTTTTGTGGTGTACTTTTGTATATAATAGTGTAAATAAATGTGTTTGTGGGTGACATGAACGTGTCTGCTTGTCTGTGTCCGGGTCAACTTCCACAATATACTGTATACATACTATATTTTATCCTTCCCTAGTGGTATAGCAATGACTCTAAAAGGAAGAAAGAATCACTAACATTAACGGATGATTATACTTTAGCTTCTTTTTAAAATTGGCTTAACACTCACAATAATATTATAAAATTCAATAGAGAGTTTAGGAAAGCATTTTGTCCTGGGCACTGGCAGGAAGATGTCTTCCATTCGTCTATAGATGAACTCTGGTGTTCCGTGCAGTTGTCCCAGTTTTTATTCTTTCTCTTTGAACACAAAACTTTCAAACTTGGTTTGGTTACTGCAGAAGTTGCTTGCCTGGCAGTATTCATTTGGGGAGCCCTGAAATAGCTGACAGAAATACTGGCGACTTTGGCCATAATATTGATCATGACCAAACAGGACACGTCAATACTTCAGCATTGTGTAACATTTGACTCATCTCATTTCCCTGTCAGTTGGATTCCTATTGTAAATAAAATAATTTATATGAATAACCCTCACACATTACAGTAGCACACTTAAAACCTTTGCCTACACACACCTCAGTCATCACTGGTGTAGCCAGTTGGTATTAGAAGTGGCAGAATCAGTTCGATGGAGATAACCTATCTGGGGTTTCAATTGATTGAAGTATAAATGCTACTGTATGTGGAAGGAACGCGTGGGGCGTAACAATGGTGACCTCACCTACACAATGAAGACAAAAGAACTTTCTAGGCAACTCTGTGAAAAGCTCAAGTCAGGTAATTGAGATAAGAAAATATCCAAGTCACTAAATATTATATATTATACATTCATTTTTTTGTTCATTGTATTGAACATGGCTTGTATTTTGGCCATACAATATAAATGACCTTAGATGTATTATAAGCAAAACGCATTTTACAATGCCTAAGGTTAAACTAATATTTTTAATAATATATTATAGTAATAATATTTTTTAATTTATGTGCCTTAGCTGTTAGCACAGATGTTCCACTGTTGTAGTGTTACTGTGGTTAACTGAAGCGGTTTTATATAATGGCCAATATTATATTAATGCATAATTTGTTATTGTATATACTGTACAATATATTGTAGTTTATATAGCCTTGCAGTTACTACGATTTTCAATTTGTACTTTCTCTTTTTTAAATACTTGAAAGAAAGAATTCGTCTGACAATCTTGTCAGCAGATAAAAATAAAGTTACTTTATTCAGAAGCATTTAGCACACCTAACACTGCTGATTTGACCTGAGCCATACAAAACGCAAGACAAAAAAACATGTTGATTATCAACATGGGGGGTAATTATGTAACTCAAGTTCAGTTTCACCTGACTTTCATACATGAATGCTTTCTCTGAAAAGCTAAAAAACATTTTATAGAAAGCACACAGGTGAACTAGAAAAAAAAATCTAAAGGTATATTTAACGTATGTTTTATATTGCTTTTTCTCCAGTGTGAAGGAAAGAACTAAACTATGTCCATATAAATGTTATTATATTTTTAAAAAGCTTACTTTTTATGTGCACCCACTGGATTTGAGGTCCCATTGTCACACCGTATTATCACACCTCACTGAAAGTTCCTAGGCCTGTGATCAGAAAGTGCTATCAACAAAGTTAAGTAGGTTGATGACAATGTTACATGCAGATTATGCCTGCTTCCACTCATAACTATTTCTTAGCAATATTGTTTATTGTAATAATGTTTATTACAAAAAATAAGCTTTACTCTTTCCTACTATTTGAAGTCACCCTGAAAACTAATGCCTGTTAATTGGTGTACCTTTCTCTTCCCAAAATAAGTGCATAACAGGTTTTCAATAAACCAAATACACTAAAAAGAATTATTTTCAAAAAATGCACATTTACACTACATTGTCAATCCAGCAGATAATCACTTTTTTAGGTGCATTCATGTAAAATGTGAAAAGCACGTTTTGTCATCATCACGTCTGTCTGATTCTCTGTTCACATGAAACAAGTCCTATAAAATTCTGGGAGAATGTTTCTGGTTTCCTACCAGTCTCTCTGTTTTTCAGTTTTTTCCTTTAGTGCTGCTGGGGAATTCTCTTTTGATGTACACTTTTTACAGTGGTATGATTTACTGCTTTGTAGTTAGTTACACCAGCCCACCTCCTCTGGATTGTGGGGTGTACTGCATTCGCCAAAGGGAGCTTCTTTTTTTATACATACTCTTATTGGCCTCTCTGGAGACTTTTAAGAACTTTTTACTGGCTGAGCAAACACTTTAAAACCTATACTTGATGGTGGGGATAGCAGCCCAGGCAGACTATTGCTCAAATATAGTTGATAAAGGGAAAACTGATGGTGGGCTGTTAGATGGGCACTACAGAAAAGTGATAGATTGATAAACTTTGTTTAGGGATTCTTCCATATTCTTAATATGCCTAATTTTGTACATTCAATGGCTATCTTAATGCATGTTTAAGAGATTAACAATATTTCATCAGTTCTGCATGTCAATAATTAAGTATGTTTTTTGATTTTTTTCAGGGTGAAGGACCCAGAACGAGCATCATGTTAGATTTTGGAGATGGTAATGCTATTTCCTATTCTAATGTGAGTTCAATTGAAGATGGAATCAAACATAATTACAAGAATGTGGGAATTTATAAAGTGGTTGCTGTTGCCGAGAATAATTTAGGATCTGACAGCGCTGTCCTCTACCTGCATGTCATATGTAAGTATTTTTTTTTCAAAATGCACATTACATTTCAGTGCAATAATAAAATATGTTACTCAGACTTAACAGGAAAACCACCAACTACACATAACATTTGTAAACCGAATAAAGAGGTTTTGCCTGGGATGTTATGTTGATCAATTTTGAATCTTTCAAATGTATTAATTTGTGTTTTTACCACAGAAATAGCACTGTTATGTGAACGCCTACTACAGCTGTGCAGAGTTTTAATAAAGTGGCACATAAAATCATGAATATCATGAACCAAAATAAAGATTTACACCCCAAATAATTTTTAAAAACTGTATTTTGCTTGTACTATAAAACAAAATATAACTTTAAGAAGGTTCACTTCTCCTAGAATCACAAAGGATGTAATAAATAGTGTACACTGTAGTTCTACTTATGAGCACCACAGTTTCTGTAGGAACACTTATCTTCTCAGATGTTCTTTCATTAGTTCTACTTTCTATTCTGTACATTTTGAAATTTAGAAAATAATGAAATATCAATGTGACAAATCTGCCGGGTTGGACTCTTAACAAGAAGATATGGAAAACTTAAGCTTTTAGAAAATTAAAGACATTTAAGAAAAATAATTGAAAATGTAATGCAGACATTTCAAATAATGTAAAAAGCACAATGAAGATTTTAGGTCACTGAGAAGGTAAGCATTTTTATACAAATCATGTAAAATTGAAGGTGGAGATGAAAAATGTCTTTTGGCATCATAAAAACTTTAGTCTGGATCCATGTTAAAACCAGGAGATGGAAAGAAGTTTCCAAGAGTTCATGTTTTAACTTGTATTTCTTTTTTTATTTATGATATTTCTTATTTGCAATAATTATTTAGGCATTTGTTTAGGTGCTGGACCTTATTCTTGCTCAGTACCTCCAATGCTTATTCTTTCATGGTGTTCCTTTTTTCTGTTCAGTGTGGTGTTGTTTCTATATTGATCTACATTGATATATGAAGTGAAGTTTCTTCATTGCTGTTTTTAAGGCCGCCTGGATCATGTTCATCTTTCTGCTCCATTTGTTGCTGTTAAGAACAAAGAGGTAAACCTTACAGTGGTCCTGTCGCCCAGCCAAGTGGGCACAATCACCTACATTTGGTGGCTTGGTAACTACACTGAGGTCAGTAAATGATTCATTACTTTAATAATATAAATGTGATTGTTTTACAAAGATATTATTTTAAATATCAGGTCTGTTTAACACTAGAATCCCTGAAGCCTACGAAACTTTTCATAATGTGGGCCACCTGAAATTCCTTCGCACCTCCTTATCAGCATCTGTTTTGCAAATGTCTCAGTCAACACAAGCAGCAAGCAGCCTGCTCATTGATCCCCTACTGAGGCAGCTGAAGTCAGATGTAAAATTTTCAGAGCTCAACTCTCTTTATCTGGGTGTGAGGTGCCTGGAGTTGTATCGGGTAAATAATAATAATATATAGTTATTTGGAACACGTACATTTCATATGTGTTCCATGTCTACAGTGATTTGTGTAAATGTAGGATGACAGGAAATGTGAGGCAAGAAATGTTGAACACAACTAAAACAGAAACTTTTTTCGTGTTATAGTAATAATGACAAAATGCTGATGTGAAGTGTATAATGTTTGAAGACTGAAGGCCAAATATCAAATAAACACTTTCACAAAAGGTATAAGAAAACAATTGAACTTTTAGTCAAGAATATAACCGAAGAAAAAAAATTTCAATGTACATGCTCCTGGCAATATGTAAAAACCGAAGCCCAAATATAGTGTTAATGTAAATAAAAAAAATGTAAATTTTACATAGTACTGTGCTATATACTGCTGTGTCCAATACACACACAAATATATAGACAAAAATATTTAAAAAGAAATTTTATTTTGTCAGTTATCTTATTATGAAAAGTTGAGCAAAATGACACCTTTTATTGGCTAACTGAACTATAACGCTCAGAGGCAGATTTATAGGTACACAAATTTTAAAAATTACTAAAAATGACCTGCAGGCGTTCACTGGCTGATGGACGGGGTCACATGGATTACATGGGGGAGGCAACAACTTCAGGAAGGTTTGATTTCTTTTACAGTACAGTATATTTAATGTTTATTTAGTTTGATTTATTTAGTTTATTTCAGTTTGTGAATTTTTGTTAATTAATTAAGGGTTGCAGTACTGTATGTACAGGTTAAAATAAATTTAATGAGTGCGGTCAGATTTCACTTCAGCAGATGATTGAGCCTAGGCTCAGAGTCTAGTTCAGAGTCTAGGTTCAAGTCTAGTTCGGATAGGCGGGGGAATAACTGAAATTTTTATATAAAGTGTGCGGTAGTGGTGTGTGATACTGCAAAATTCAGTATTGATCTGATACATACATACATATATAGTAAATAGAGGACCAGTATTCCTGATGCTGATACAGTGATAGTGAGGGTTAATTTACTGTGTGGTTTTGATTTTGTGATACCATCTGTGTGTATTCACTGGACTCAAGTGTATTTTTCAATTCACAGCACTTTAATGCCTATCCTTGTGAACTTTTTTTTTTTTACATTTGCTTCCTATTTTGTGCTATTGTTTGATTTTTCTTTTCTGCCTCATACTATACCCATGGTTTTGATCAGCACCATACTACCTGTAAGCCGACTTTACCCATGGTCGGTTTATGATATGTTACTTTATTCTTCAGAAACACTTAACAATTTCAGTGATTTTAGAGATCAGAAGCTCTACAGTGAAAAATATACAGTGGATTTTAAAAATATTCACACCCCTTCTCTTTCAGCACAAATTACAATGTTGTGGATTTCATTTTAAAAGGATAAATTTGCAATTCTGTAAAGTTAAAATCATGTTTTCAGAAAGGTTTGAAAATGTATTAAAAATCAAAACTAAAGTATCTTATTTTATTCAGACCCTGAATTCAGTACAAGCAAATTTATTCATATGGGATCATGGCAAGCACAAAATCTATTTAACGCATGATAACCTATCACTTATTACGGACTTATTTTTGTGACTGACTTAGAAAACCTAAAGAAAAGAACAAGGATGTGCGTTGTCAGATTTAGCAAAATTAACATCAATAGATGTTGGGTGAGTGATTATTGCACAGTCATAGCCTGCACCAACGACAACAGTTATTTATATAGTACATTTTCATACATAAAAGTAGCTCAAAGTGCTTGACAGAGTAAATGGAGACACAGAAGAAATGAAAAACTAAAACACGATTATTTATAAAAGCAGAGAGTCAAAATGTACAACTTAAAAGTAAAACCTATAGTAAGATGGCCAGGGAGGACAGAACCTTCTTAAAAATAAAAGTGCCAGAGTGGTTCTTCAGAGCGATGCCATAAGGCAGGGATTGGCAAAGTCAGTCCTGGAGGGCTGCTGTGGCTGCAGGTTTTTGTTCCAACCCAATTGCTTAATTACAAACTAATCCCTGCCAATCTCAGACCTTATTTAATTTTATGGTTTGTTAGTCTGCAATGTTTGGTTCTTATATCATAGATTTTTTCCTTTCCAAGGAAATTATCCAAATGGTTTGAAGCCTAAAATGGACCATTTTCAGTCTGTCACATTTTTCTCTTAAGTGTTTTATTAAATCAAGTAGTGCATGATGAATCCACCCAAGTGTAAATGGAAACAAGTTAGATGGGGAACTGCTGGTTCCTTTCATTTGCATCTTATTGCTAATAGGAAACCATTAAAAACAGCAAATGCAGCTGTTTACAGATTAAAATGACCAATTGAGGGTGGGAAAACTTAACAAGCAGGACCACTTAAATGAAGCATCAGAATGTCATTTGAGCAATACGTATATGCTTCATCAGCAATAATTGACTTCTCATTAAGAAACTGGGCTGGAACAAAAACATGCAGCCACTGCAGCCCTCCAACTGCCCACCCCCGGCAAAAGGGAACCATTTTTGGTTCCTAAAAGACCCATCCACATGAAGGTTTAAGAAAAAAAAACTTAATTTATTTAGATCTGTAACAGGATCCATGCAGTAAATAACAATAAAAAAATGATAATAGATTTATGAAATACCAGTAGCTCATGAATTTTAAAACTCTTCCTGCACACAATAACACAGGCTAAGGCCAAGTTTTCTTAATCAGTTATTGTCCTGCTAGGTAGCCTACCATACATTAAAATAGTTCAGTTTGTTTTTCTACATATTAGGACATGTTTCAATGCACAAAGATCTAACTTCATATTCAGAGAACCTTTACCCAGTAAAGAACAAAAAATGCCATTAAAGAACCGTTATTTTAAAGTGTGAATATTCCAGGTGGTGGGGTGTTGTTGAAAATAAACCTGTGGGGTTCTAAGGCCATAAGACAGCCCAGACCAGGCATTCTGTAGTTCATGAATGTGTCACCAGTAATAGGATACTCTTATGGAGCTCTCTTTCTTCATCTTTGCAACATCTCAAGTAGATGCAGCATATCTGGACAAGGGGGCAGTGGCACATAGGACTAGTATAGGATTAGTGACTAGTATCTTACACAGCAAATAGCAAATGTGTTTTAGGAAAATAACCAATAACCACTGGTGCCCAGCATGAAGGAATTCTAGTGATGCTAGTAATTTATTAAATAACCAATAATGGCGCACTGTACGTCAACGTGCAGTGAATACACTTGACTTACAGTTTTCATTCTCTTTCTCTGTACTTTTAGCATTAGTTTGTTCAGAGGTTGATGCGCTTGTTGCTTTCTGAGCAGCTCTTCCTTTCTCCACCCCAAAGGCAGTGTTTGTGTTGCAATTACTTAGTATGTTTCCTTAATTTTTCACTTAAGCTGGTACTTAAGTCTTCAATCTGCCTCAAGAATGATGTAAGATATGAAGAGGTAGGAGAAGTGGCGGCTAAGGTGGTAGGGAATGAGAACAGCGCACAGCCGCCATGCTGGCCGCTGCCAAGAGTTGATTCTACAATTAAATAAAAAGAGGAATAACCTTGGAGGTCAATAATCACCCTGAAAGCGGATAGCAGACGTCACGCTGTATGTGTGTACCAAATTTCAGGTCAGTAGTTCAAACGGTTTATGAGCTACAGGTGATTTAAAATCCCGGACAGACAAACAAACAGCCACAGTAGCGTATTATATAAGAAGATGCATTTGTTTATTTAAATATCTCTGACAGATAGGTATTGCAGGTTTTTTGATGTATTGAAGCAGAAGGCCACCCTCACCAGGGCACTCATTTATTAAACTATGCATACACCAAAAACAGAAAAATGTGTATGACAAATAGAATCACAAATTTCTACACAACTTACCTTAATGAATCACAATCATTTTGTACATATGTATTCATGAATTTGCATCAAACACCACCCTAAAACAACCATATGTGAACCATGCTAATTAACTTCATACTGTACATATGCAATCATGATGCTGCAGACCTTCATTGGCTGGTAGAGCAGTCACATGACACATCCAGTAGTGCAAGACACAAGTTCTCATCTCTAAAATGGAGGAACACAAAGAACCTTTATTTGTTAGCCTAAGTGCAAGCATCAGCAACAAGCTGACACAAATATGTTGAATTGCAACATATTGTTAAAGCTGCTGTAAATGCTATGAGCTCCTGCTGCACAATTTCTGAAGTAATAAAACAATCCAATCTCTGGCATTGAAGTGGATCGCTACTCCCTAGTAGAGAATGTATATAACAAGAGGAGGAAAAAAACACATCTTTGGTCTCTGATTTTGATCTGCAAATGGCATCTGTAATTGGTCAAGACAATTGCCAGTCTGAGCTTGGCATCAAAGGTAAGTTGCATGTTAATAGAATGTAATGGCCTACAGTTAACAAAAGTAGTTTAGTTCTCGCTAGCTGCCCTTATTGCAATATGAGTGCATTGAAGTGTTCTGTTTATGTTAGGAATATGGACACTGGTCCAAATTGGCTTTTTATATTGGTATCAACATGTCATGTCATATGTATGTGCTCTGACACTATATAAAAACTGAATGTAGCACTCTGATAATAGTTTCCAGCACAGTGGTCATGACGGAGTGAAGCTTGGCTGAGATTTCTCTGACCTATTTCCCGAGAAATGACAACAGGCAGACTAAACTAACGGGAAAAAAAAAAGAAAAAAGTGAAACGTTCCTCAGTGCAAATATGCAGCATTAGTTCTCTTCAGAGGGAACTAAAATACAGCCAGTGCATCATATTTATCACATTTGAGCTTTAAGTATGTCACGTCAACATGCATTATAATAATAGCTCGGTATATATGAATTATTATGCGTGCAACTTGTCATTTATTTGATATGGCTCCATTAACCTACTTGATCGAGGGTGTCATCATTAAACAGTTTGTCCAAAATGTTGTGTGCACATGTGTTAAAGTTGCCGTAAGTACAGTATATGCACATTTCACTGTCAAGTTTTCTTTTATAAATCCCGATGTTTGCGTGAGAAGTTGCATATGCACATTTCAAGTCTGTCTTTGTGTGTATGCAAGCTTCATAAATGAGACCCCAGCAAGTCAATGTTAGAGGATCTACTGCATGATTACAATTCTAAAATATAAATTATTACAATGTGCTACACGGTTTTGAGCTTCATTTACAATTTAAAGTATGTTAAATTCAATTCCGAAGGACACTGGCTGCCAGGGTAATGAAGCAATGATCTGTTGTGTTGTGCCCAGATTTTCACTTTTCAGTAAAATTCTTGCTGCTACATTTTGGTCAAATTAAAACCAAGTTTTACTTTTAGGTAATCATGATAGGTGTGCATTGCAGTAATATAAATGGCTGAAGACAAAATCATGCCTTAACTTTTCACCATTTTGCAGTGATATAAAAGATCAAAGATGTAAAATGTGCAATGTTTTCATAAGTAAAACAATGCAGTCTTTATAATATACTTAATGTTTGATTTGAAGGTTAGACACTAAAAAGACTCCTAGATTCTTTATTTCTGGCATTATTTGGAAAACGTTATGTCATATTTCAAGTTCCTTCATCTTTTGTTAGCTCCCAATAATTCAAATTTCTAATTTTTTTTCCTTGTTAAGTTTAAGGAAATTACTCATCTATTCAATAATGCTTGTAAGACAGAGGGTCATCTGGCATATCAATAAGTAAATCTGTGTGTCATCTGCATAGCTATTACAATTCAATTTATGTTTCAAAATGATCAAGTCTAATAGGAGCATGTAGATTGAGAATAATAAGGGACCCAAAATACTGTAGACCCCTGTGGCACACCATACATAATATTGTGAATATCTGATGAATAATTGCAACAGCTAACAAAGAATTTTGTTCCTGTGATATGAGTGAAACCAACACAAAACACTGCCAAACAGGTCAATTCTCCCTCTAAGGCCGTGATCAGTCGTACCAAATGCTGTGCTCTGTCTATTACAATACAAACATATATATTATTTGAATGAGCATTTAACCATACGTCATCAGCTACATTAACAATAGCAGTTTTGTTACTACAATTTGCTCTGAAATATGAGTAGTTCTTACACAGAATAGAATTGTTACTCAAGTAAGCATTTAATTGTTAAAAACTACTTTATCTCTGAAATTTTACTCAGGTTGGAGGTTGGTCTAAAATTGCTCAAGACCGAAATGTCAAGGTTTTTTTTTTGTTGTGGCTTAACCACAGCAGTTTTAAGAGAACCAGGAAAAAATGGCAATGAAAAATGAACTGTATCAAATACACTGTCGATAAGTGAATCAGAGACGTGTTTAAAAAAGACTATAAGGACTAGATCAAGGACATATGTGGAAGATCAGTTAGGTTTGTTTTAGTTAAGATGTTTAGCTGACTGTGCTCACTCCATTGAGGTTCAGTTGGGTTTATGTCTGAGATCTTTGCTATATTACATTTTATATTATATAATTCATCCATGAAGATGCTGTGAATAGCTTCACATTCGGCCACTGATGGTTTAAGTGTCCATTCAACAGACTGAGTCAGGTGCAAAAAGCAGTTGATGGATAAAAATACTTTTCCTGGATTTCACAAACTGTTGTTAATAATTTTGGAGAAACAGGACTATCTCTAAGATCAAAGTGAGATATTATATTTGTTATTGTGAGTCTTTAGCATTTTGTCATACATTTTTAGTCAGCCTTAGAGCATTCCTTTCGAAGTTTCCAAACTCCTAAGATTTTCCACATAATGTTTTATTTATGTTGCAGGCTGTATTATAGTAGATACTAGATTAAGACAGATTATTTATAGTGTTAGAAAAGGAACAGGATCTGTAGCTTCAAAAAAACTCCTAAAATGCATTTCTTATCAGTCCTAGTAAGTGGTATTGTTACATTATAGACGATACAGTAATGATCAGATAAAGCAATATTCACTATCTGAGTCACATCAATTCTAAGTCCACAAGACATGACCACATCTAATGTGTGGCCCACTTTATGTACAGACTGGGTGATGTGTTGAGTAAGGTCAAAAGCTATTAAATGATCCATACATTATATAGCTTTCGAGAGTCACTGATTATCTACATTAAAGTTAAAATCACCTATTAGGAAATTTACATCACTAGTTATTGTAACAGATAATAAATGAAGCCTAACCGGCCACATAATGAGTCAGGGACTGCAAAGCTTGCTGTTGAAGCTTGAGGCAAATCTTATATCATAATAGGTTGCGTCACACAGTTTATTTCATACAGTGTGGTTTGCCCAATAATGTGTATTTCATAGAAAGTGTTTGCTTATTTTATAGGACACTGTATCTCTTGCTGTGCTGTTGTGTTGTATTGTATTCAAACCTTTCATACTGGTGGCAGAAAAAGTTCATCATTTTAATGAATATTGTAATTTTTTTAGAATTTTATCGAGTTTGGTTGAGAAGGTTACTCGTTTACCATAGATGGATATTTTTCGAGGGCCTTGTGTTTAAAAGAAAATCATAGTTCATTGTTGAAATATTTGTTAGCCAAGCTTCCCTTCACATTAGCATGTTAAAAAGTACTAATATGAGCAACCAGGATACAAAAAAAGCTTTCAAGCAGTAAGCTGTTCATGAGAAATTTTAGGGAGGGGATGAGCATAGGACAATTCAACCAGTTGTGTCACCGTAATGACAAGTTTACAAATTATTTGTCTGTGCACTGGGCACAGAGCATGAGAGGTCATGAAGTCACTGGAAAGGGGTGTGTGGCGCTCCTGATATCTTAGCAAAAGAATGAGTGACCTGAGATGAAGACTGGACTCCTTCCATACTGTGTCTCTTTGGAGAATCCTTTAGTACCGCTGGTTTTACTTTGTGTCAAATGAGCGATTGCTCATTGAGTTCCGAATGAAGCACATTACCTGCATTGTGAGTGAGCGTTAGTAACGGCACTATGGCCATGTGATATGATTCCCTGAGGGTGAACCATTTCACAGGATACTCACTGTTTGTGGCAGAGAGAAGGTCATTTCCAGAGGGTGGGACCGGACCACGTGTCTGCCTGAGGGGTTGCCAACCAGAATCCGGAGTTGTTTCATCATGTGGTGGGTATGGCTATGCGCTGTACTTAACAGCTAAAATCAGACAGAAATTTGTTAAACAAGAGAGTCTTCAAATGCTTCTTAAACACATTGAGGGAGTCACAATTTTAATTGGAGGTGAGCAGATCATTTCACTAGTTAGGAGCTACATATGGCAAGAGTCTAGATTGTGATTTAATGCCACGTGGACGTTAGTCAGCAGATCTGTGTGGGTGAGAAGTAGCATAGGACCTCATGAGTGTCTCCATATATATAAACTATTCAACCATTCTATGATCTGCTTCTCGCAACTGAAAGAGGGCACTGTGGCGGATGTTTGCAGGCTCGCAGACCAACCACAAACGTTACCTGCTAGGTAACCACCCATACAGTCAGATTGTGATTCAGACTACGAATGCCATGAATGTAACTACCCCAATCTACATACTGTCAAATAAACAAACCAAACTCCGTGGCGCAACACAAGAGGCTTCGCCTCTAGCGCTGACGTCCAAGGTTCGATTCCCCGAGAGGGCTGCAGTGAGTGTGTACGCCTGATTAGCCCAGTCGTGTACGCTTTGCATTATTTGACAGTAAAACTATTCAACCATATATATATATATAGGTGCTGACCAACTGACTACTCTGTATGCAAACATCAAGGATAATAGCATAGTAATAATATTATTAGCAACTAATCCCTGATGATTGGGCTACTATTCTGAGTCATTTTTGGCCAGAAAAAGACTGAAATATAGAAGTACAATGAAGTCAGAAGAGTGAAGTGCAGTGAAGGCAATAAGGTAACCAAGAATATACAGTAGATTTAGATATAGGGTAGGGATAAAATGGGAGTAGTGAAAAACGTTCCTGCTTTTTCTAGATGTATGTTTGTCAGATACTACAGAAAGATAAATTAATATGCAATACTAATTTATACTTAGGACATATTCTGAATATATTACGTGCCCACTAACTTGCATCATTATGGAGCATTTCTGTTCGCACATAGTTATAATGGTATGTTTTCACAGCTTTGAAAGTTTGATTTTTTACTATGATAGGTATGTGTGAGTGCATGCATACAATAAGAATGTCTTACATTTACTGTGAATGTGAAGGTCAATAAGTTGTAGCCCCTGTTGTATCCAGAATTGATTGAAAAATGATACATTATGAGCATAGCAGAATAATTACAGGAACTAGCCAGACAACCGTAGCTTAATCTGTAGTATTCCGATGCACTGCCAAGAAAGTTGGAAGATATCGCACCTTTCGTTGAGTCAGCACTAATCTTTTTGACTGTTTAGGGACATACTGTAGCATGTTTCAGTCTGGGGCATAGTGTGGTCTGTGTCCTGCTAAAGGTAGGAAAGCAACCTAGTTTGATGTCCATTAGAATAATGCCTATCTTTGATTTGTTACTTTTAATTTAGGAAGTTGCAGTTACCTCAGAAACAGAGCAGTTAGACTCCTAATTTAATATCTTTTTGAACTGACACTGTAATTTTCTGAGTTATCTTCTCCATTCTTCTAATGATTCTGCCTCAAGTGACATTAAGTTTTTGGACTGACCATTTTATTAAAACAAAATGATAAAAGAGTATGTTTAAGTTGCTGTTTTATATATTAAAGTTGTCTGAGGAAAGAACAGCATCTAAGAGTATAGTATTTGAAATCTGGCCACTACAAACTCACTTCACAAATAAACTAAATTTAAAATTAACCAATAAGTATCTTGCACCATTTATAATAATTGTTAAAAGTATAGTCAATATAAATTTCCTAAATAGGTGATATGTGATTTCTTTTAAGCAGTTAATAAGAATTGTGACTAAATTAAGCTATCCTATGAGAAAGGAAAGGTCAAATAGAAAAGTCACAAAGTCTTAAATAACTGAATAAGGTTAAATATGTCTAAACTATTTCATATTTCATTTCAATGATTTTTTATATTTCTCTGTGGATTGCTATTACTAAATGATCTTAAAAATTCTGTTTGGTATTACTCATGTAAAGTAAATAAGGCTGAATAGTGAGCAGTGATGTTTGAGCTCATGTGGAAATCTCAAAAGATCCAATGGTTATTTTCTATTTCCAGCCTATAATCACCCTGGAGGGAAGTATCTCCTTCACTTTTTCAAGAGAAGGAATTAACACTGTCACAGTGCAAGTCTCGTCGGGGGACACACTGCTCCAAGATAAAAAACGGGTTGCAGTACATGGTGAGATCATTTTGCTTTTTCATTCATCCGTGGCAGCATTACTATAGGGAATGTCTTCAGTAAGTTGAATTAGGTGGCTGTTGTTAGTTTTTTTCGCCTTTGGCTCCAATAAAGAGTCTTTTACTTCTGCCTTTTAATTTCTACTGAGAAAACCAATGAATCTAGCATTCAGCCTAAATAAAAGTTAATAGAACTAGCAGGAAAGCATCTTTTCAGTATACCTCATTCTACTTAATATTAGTATGTGAAATTCAGGTTTTTGTATTTCAAAACACTGTGTTGACTCTGTTTCCTTGAATTTGATTAATTAAACTATTTTGTTCTCTAAATTATACTACTTAGGTTGAAACATTTAAATTAAATTTACCATATACATTATTTGCTCTGCTGGTTAACTTTATATAAAGTAAAACTTTTATTCTTTGATTTAACACCTTTTGTGACACTAAGCACTAGACATATGATAGATAGATAGATAGATAGATAGATAGATAGATAGTACTTATTTTGTCCCAAGAGAAGTTAGCTTTTACAAAAGTTCAGATTATACTCCCTTCAAAAACACACAAGAATTAAAAGTACAAAAAAAGAAAAAAAAACTTGACACCTGACTAAAGATAAGAGAGTCATCACAGTGAGAGATTATAAATTGCTGTAGGTATGAAGGAACCCTGGTAGCGTTTCATGACACACTTCTGCTGAATAAATCATTGGCTCAGATTACTCATTGATAGTGTGTCAGCGTGAATATCTGCAGCATTGCTCAAAATGGCTATCTGTATTGTCTACATTCTCTCCACCTCCTCTTCTTCTGCCTCCATTGGATCAAGAGTGTGTCCCATAACTGAAGCAGCCATTTAATTAGCTTGTTGATTCTCTCGGCTTCTCTTGAAGTAAAGCTGAAGTTTATGTAAATCTTGGATAACTACAGGATGCACAGGCCGACCCTTATATAGTCACTCTGATGATGTTGAATACAGTGCAAACCCGGCTCTTTCTGGAGAAAGGTACAGGATAACAACCGATGCGAAGGTAAATAAAATGGCAAAATGATGTAATAGTAGTAAAAAAGTTTTTCCAAGGTCGTTCTCGTGCAAAATAAATGTTAACATCAAATTTTTTGAGTAACAAAACTCAGAGTGTGGTGTATACCTTTTAATAAAATGGCCATAACTGAATAATTTTAGGTGAAACACTGTCTTGGGTCAACAACTTTGATTTTATTCCAGGAACCGCAGAAACCTGCAAGATCAAATCAACATGTACCCAATTGTGATGACAATCAGACACGTTCAAAAGTCTGATTATAAAATTTGTGATTCTAACCCTCTGCTTCAGTTTTTAAACAGTGAATATATATTATTGGTCACATTTGACATCTTGTTGTTCTTATTACTGTCGTTATTCTTATTGCTTAGATCCATCACTTTATGTTTTGTATGTGCTGCTATTGCCTTTAATCTCAGTATGGTTCTAGAACAGGTTCCATAACAGTAACATAAGGCATCAATCAATCAACCAGTCACCAGTAATTGTTCTTTGTATATCAGCTAATTTTCTTTCAATTTATAGGCTTTAAAATGATTAATAAAGTTTGCACAGCCATCTCAATTGACTGAATGATTTCATAATGCACCGAAAAAGTAGGCACTATAAGTAAATGTATTTATTTTTTCATTTGGTTGGAAGAAAGAAGAATGAGTTAAAATGGCATGTACTAAGTAAAATCTGCCGAACAAGTGATGAAATATACTGTTTTTTTAAATGATGAAAATGACATAAACAACAGGGTGGTGCACAAAAAACCGAACCATCTCAGTCTGGATGGCGCGAGCTATTATACAGGCGGGTGCAGTTGCGATCGCGGAGTATCTTTGTCGCAATGGGGTTAGCAGCCCCAACTGTGCATTAGTAAGGAAGCTGTGAGCCTGTCGGTACAGATGTGAGTGAAAGAGATCCGGAAGATGTATTCTTTGCAACAGAGAATAGTGGAGGCGTATGTGTCTATCGGTTCTTTTAACTCTTTCAGGGCTGATGTTGACTTTTGTCAAAAGGAGGAGCTGATGATGGTAATCAACTGTAAACTGTGACAAAACCATCCGTTATGTTATACTCTCATTACTAGAAGGAAAGTTAGATTCATTGGTTTGACTGACATTCCATGCGTGAGTAGCAAGGTGCACACAACGGCAAAAATGGCACTGACATCTGGCGAGATATCAAAACAAATATGAAAAGCAAAATACTCCATGGATGAAGTTTTGCCTATTATCTCTGAACTGGACTATGACTTGTCAGACTCAGATTTTGATATAAGTGATTGAAAACGAATGTGAGGTTCCAGCTTCAGCTGATCGTCCCCAGCTAGTCGTGCTACTTCGCCAGGGAGGACTGCCACTTAAAAATCAGATTGTAATGCACTGCGACCGTGACTGCCGCTGCTGCTGTCCCAGCCACACAATGGCAGCAAGCCTGCCGCACATTCTTAGCAAACTGGCAGCCACAGCATGCAGCAACAGATGTTTTATGTTGACTTCTATGTGAAACCATCGTTTTTTTTGGAAAAAATATTCAGCCCTCAAAGAATTAAGGAAACGCGGGTCATTTTCGCACAGAATTTTCCTGGCGTAAACCTACCAGCAAAGAGCAGTATTCACGAGTTGGTGAAGAAGTGGCGTAAGACTGGGTCAGTTCCAAACTGCAAAAAGAATCGGGCCCCATCCAGTACACCTGTGGCCATAGCAGATATTCAGGAACGGATGGCCAGAAGCCCTAGGAAATCGACACGTAAATTGGCACAACAAGCAAATGTTTCACACAGGTCTTGTCAGCGTGTGCTGCATTCACTACAATTAAAGCCGTACAAAATGACTTGTGTTCAAGAACTGAAGAACGATGACAAGGAAGAAGGCATATTTTATTGCACGTGGCTCCTTCAAGAATTGTAATTGGATTTTTGTATTGCATGTTTTTTGTTTCTTGTATGGGCTAAGAAACGTTTGTCGACATTGGAGTCGGAGATGGTTCGGTTTTTCATGCGCCACCCGCACAGTGGGGAGAACTTCTTCACGCCAATCAAAAAAAAAGTAAGGGGATGAGGATGATGTGAGGAAATTTTACTCATGCTTTTTTTATTTTTTTATTTGATATCTGTTATTTCTCAGCGGTTTTAACCAATATAGCAAAAAATGTTAAACATTGTCATTTAAAAGACAGATGGGGCAGAGGGCTCTACTACAGGGAAATCCTAATGGGCAGGGCCCCGAGTTATGATGTGTTACTCACATAATAATGAAGCAATACAAACAATATAAATACAGTGCATACCTTGATAGATGTGTAAACAATCCAATCACATTCAGTGTTGGAAAAGTGGCCATAGTCCCTTTGAAATTATTTGATTTCCAAAAAACAATTCAATTTGTGCCATGCTGATGTGTGACAGGTTGCCCCATCTTGCTAGAAATAAACTTCACTGATCTCACGGTCATCCAGGTCATTCACAAATAAGTCAAAAACAGCGCCATTGGCTCAGTTGTGTGTACATTTATCCAGGAATACTGTGATCTTTATTCTATTTGGATTGCTTCATTATTATGACAGTAATACTTCATAACTTGGGGGCCCACCCATTAGAATCACCCCATATTTTACCCAATTATATCTGCTCCAAGTCATACCAGAGGTGAACCGTTAACTTGTGTGTGGTTATTGTCTATTTATTGAAACCATCAATTGAATAACTTAAATGTTTATGCAAATTAAAATCAAGTTTGTATTGATGTTAGCTGATGTTATTGAATGGAAAAAAGAATACCAAACCAATTCTCTATTTTCAAGAATATTTTAGATCTCATCTTCTGGCCTTTTCATCTAATCTGGATGAGTACAATCCTGATGTTGTGGAGTGGAGACAAGATATCAGTAGAGTCATCAAGAACTCCTTAGTGCAAGTATGTAAATGGCTGTCAATGAATTTCAATGTCTAAGTCAATCTTTTAATCGTGTTGAATATTGCAAACACTTTTTATGATGTCTGATTTATACACATCCTTGATTAGTGTTTAAGTAATTCAGGTTTCATTAAGAGAGAAGTTATTCCCCAACATTATTATGCTCATTTCCAAAATTTATTAATATGGCCATGATTGTACAGAGAACAACATGGTGGAGTAGTGATCAGATATGCTGTCTGACATACACTGATCAGCCACAACTTTAAAACCACTGACAGGTAAAGGAGAATAACACGGAATATCTCATTCCAATGGCACCTGTCAAGGGGTGGAATATATTAGGTGAATAAGTCAACAGTCAGTTCTTGAAGGTGATGTGTTGGAAGCAGAAATAATGGGCAAGCATAAGGATCTGAGCAACTTTAATAAGGGCCAAATTGTTATGGCTAGACAACTGGGTCAGTGGTTTGAGAAACACGGCAAAGAGTTGACTTGATATCCAACTTCCCCAGATCTCAGTCCAATTGAGCATCTGTAGGATGTGCTGGAAAAACAAGCCTAATCCATGGGGGCCCACTTCACACCTTTCAGCCCTTAAAGAATCTGCTGCTAATGTCTTGTTGCCAGATACCACAGGACACCTTCAGAGGTCTTATGCATGCCTCAATAGCTCAGAAGTGTTTTGGAGGAATGAGGGGGTCCTACATAATATTAGGCTTCTTCTTCTTCTCTTGGCTGCTCCAGTTAGGGTTTGCCACAGCGGATCATCTTTCTCCATATCTTCCTGTCCTCTGCATCTTGCTCTGCAACACCCATCACCTGCACGTTCTCTCTCACCACATCCAAAAAACCTTCTCTTAGGTGTTTCTTTTTTCCTGTTGCTTGGCAGCTCTATCCTTAGCATCCTTTTTACAATATACCCATCATCTCTTCTCTGCACATGTCCAAATCAATGCAAGCTTCCCTCTCTGACTTTGTCTCCTAACCGTCCAACCTGAGCTGACCCACAAATGTACTCATTTCTAAACCTGTGCATCATTGTCACACCCAATGCAAATCTTAACATTTTTAACTCTGCCACCTCCAGCTGTGTCTCCTGTTTTTTGATCAGTGCCACTGTCTCCAACCCATATCACATAACTGGTCTCACTACCATCCTGTCTGTCACAAATCAATCCTGACAGTATCCTCCACCCATTCCACCCTGCCTGCACTCTCTTTGTCTCCTCTTTTCCACAATCCCCATTACTCTGTTTTGTTGATCCCAAGTATTTGACCTCATCCACCTTCGCCAACTTCCTGCATCCTCACCATTCCACTGACCTTCCTCTCATTCACACACATGTATTCTGTATTGTTCCTACTGACCTTCATTCCTTTCCTCTTTAGAGCATATCTCCACCTCTCCAGGGTCCCCTCAACCTGCTCCCTACTCTTGCTAAAAATCACAATGTCATCAGCAAACAGATCACTATGTCATCTTATGTTCCTCTCTCTTCTTAAAATACGTATTCACCACAGCCATGCCCATCCTTTTCGCAAAATTCACTATCATCTGACCTTCTTCACTCCTCTCCTTGACACCATACCTACCCATCACCTCCTCATCTCCTCTGTTCCCTTCACTAACATGTTCATTGAAAACCGCTTCAATCACCACTCTCTGTCCCTTGGGTACACTGTTTATCACTTCATCCAACTCACTCCAAAAATCTTCTTTCTCATTAATTGCGCACCCAGCTTGTGCACCCATATGCACTAACAACATTCATCAAGGTCGGCACGGTGGCACAGTGGTAGCGCTGCTGCCTTGCAGTAAGGAGTAATGGGTTCGCTTTCCAGGTCAATCCTGCGTGGAGTTGGCATGTTCTCCCTGTGTTTGCGTGGGTTTCCTCTGGGTGCTCCCGTTTCATCCTACAGTCCAAAGACATGCAGGTTAGGTGCATTGGCGATCCTAAATTGTCCCTAGTGTGTGCTTGATGTATGTGTGTGTGTGCCCTACGGTGGGCTGGCGCCCTGCCTGGGGTTTGTTCCTGCCTTGCACCCTGTGCTCTAGCAGATCCCCGTGACCCTGTGTTAGGATATAGCGGGTTGGACAATGACTGACTGACATTCATCATCACACTTTCAGTTTCCAGCTTCATAATCATCACCCTGTCTGACACTGTTTTCACCTCCAAAACACTCTTGACATATTGTTCCTTCAGAATAACTCCTACTCCATTTCTCCTCCTATCCACACCATGATAGAACAATTTGAATCCACCTCCGATCCACCTGGCCTTACTCCCCTTCCATTTAGTCTCTTGTACGCACATTATATCAACCTTCCTTCTCTCCATCATATCAGCTAACTCTCTCCCCTTACCAGTCATACTGCCATTATTCAAAGTTCCTACCCTCAGGTCCGCTCTCTTTACCTTCCTCCTCTCCTCCTGCCTCTGGACAGATCTCTCCCTTCTTCTGACAAAATTTGACACCTTATGCTCTTCCTGACGTAACCCTCCCCATTTATCCAGGCTTGGGACCGGGACAAAGAAACACACTGGTTTGTGCATCCCCTGTGGCTGGGCTCCTACATAATATTAGGCAATGTGATTTTAATGTTGTGGATGATCAGTGTGTACTGTACATGACTTTGAACCTCATGCCCAGTCATTGTTTCTGTGCAGTTTATATGTTTTCCTTATGTTGGCATTGTATTCCCCAGAGTACACTGGTGTTAGTCCCACTTCCCCAAAAAACATGCTTGTTATGATAAGTGGCTGTTCTAAACTGACCTCATCTAAGTGTGATTCTTGGCATCCCAGGTTTAATCCTTGAACCTAATGTTGCCAGAGTAGCTCCCTGCTTCCTGTGACCCCCATTTGGTTTACTTATGTCTGGCAATGCTACAATATGTTATAATTGTACTAACTGATTACCCAGTGGCTTCACTCACTGAGTGCAAGGGAAAACAATAAAATGTAGTATTTATAAAATAAGTTTGTTAATTACCAATTTTATTCTTCAACAAATACAGAGCATTTACAATAACATAGAAATCAATATAAACAACATAATTAACATCATCATATGAGAATATGAAGTAATATATAAGAAGCACATTGCATATAAATATAAATTATTAAACAGTAAAACATTTTGATAAAAGAATTTGAACAACATATAAGAAGCGTATAAATTATTAAACAGTAATACATTAACATTTAGGAAGTAAAGATACACTGAGTACTACTGCAGTGCTTCTTACATTTTTTGTTTGCCGATTAGGTGCATAAATGTATAAATTTACCCAACCGAGAACATGCTATGTATGTTGCAAATTGGATTTTTGTCGTGAGCAAGGTTTAATGGTAATTGCAATGTCGAATGTGCTGTATGGCCTCCATCTAATAATTTAGAAGTGATTCCCGATGACGCTACAGCCAGAGCGACATATGTCACCATTCGCTCGTATCTCAGCAAGAATCAGGTTTATTAAGAATGTTTTTCCTGTTATCCAGGCGCATCACGGATAACAACACCACCATTTCCTTTTTTAATCAAACCCATTATGTGGTGTATTATAATACGTTCTGTGGTCATACGTAATTTCTATTTCAAACACGAAAAGAATTTTATATATTTAGATGGTAAGATCAAGTCGTTAACATTTTGGCAAGGTTCAAAGTGCTTATTTCTATGTTCAAACAAAACTGATGGAGTTCGTGGCCACACTTTAGGATCTGAAGATGCTCTGAAATCTTTACTCATCATTTACTAACTACAGCTCAGACTATTTAGATTTTTTACATGTAAATTGAAGCACATTTTTTAATATTTAGTATCTGACATAACTGTTCATGTTTATCATGGAACTTCTACCTCAAGAAGTAAATCATTTCACTTCTTAAGAACACCTCAAATTAGGAGGCTTATACTAATTCAAATGTTTTGCTCTTTGTTTTCTAAAATTTATAAAATTGAGAAAAATCCTTCCATTCATCCTTGCCCTTATTAATTCTGAGTCACATTTATGACATCTGCGGTGGGTTGGCACCCTGCCCAGGATTGGTTCCTGCCTTGTGCCCTGTGTTGGCTGGGATTGGCTCCAGCAGACCCTCGTGACCCTGTGTTCGGATTCAGCAGGTTAGAAAATGGATGGATGGATTTATGACATACGACTACAGAATAGAATAGAATTTAACATCTGTGGCAGAGCGACGGGCATTAAGCAAACTCCTATCAATTATGAATAATCCACTGCATCCACTGAACAGTGTCATCTCCAGGCAGAGGAGTAGCTTCAGTGACAGACTTTTGTCACTGTCCTGCTCCACTGACAGACTGAGAAGATCGTTCCTCCCCCACACCATGCAACTCTTTAATTCCACCCGGGGGAGTAAATGCTAACATTACTCGGTTATTGTCTGCTTTTTTTATTTTTATTTTTTTCATTTTTTCATTTTTATTACTATTTAATTTAATATTGTTTCTTTGTATCAGTATACTGCTGCTGGATTATGTGAATTTCCCCTTGGGATTAATAAAGTATCTATCTATCTATCTATCTATCTATCTATCTATCTATCTATCTATCTATCTATCTATCTATCTATCTATCTATCTATTTATCTAGAATATATTAAATTAAAATGGATGTGTGGATGTAATTTATTTATATAGCATGTTTTCATACAAATGATGTAATTCAAAGTGCTTAAAATGATGAAGAAAGAAAAAAGAAAAAATATAAAAATTAGGGAATACCAATTAATTATATAATTACACAATGAATCCTTGGTTAGTGTTTTCTATTGCAGATTGAAGATTTAGTTTTATAATTGTACAATTGTACAATGAATGTTTTTTCTAACTGAATAAAATTGAATTCTTTCAGTTTAAAATACATTTGCTACATAGGCCAACAAAGTTTATATTCAAGTGCTTTAAATTGACTTGAGCAGATCATTAAAACCAATAAAAGACTGCTCCTATTTCTAATGAGCACCTTTGCTATTTTAACAACAGGGTTAACTATAACCAAGAGAATATAATGCACCACACTTCCATATTTGCACGTTATAAATGAAGATTTTTGAACTGCTATTGTTCAGTCTTGCGTTCATTTCATTTATCACTTACATGATGACAGCTCACAATTTTTCTGTATCTTACAAAGTCAGTTTTCTTTAATTTCTTCAGATGAAATTGGATTAAGATTATTTGAAAAAGCAAAGGAAAGGCAGTTTTATTTGTCTGTTATTCTAACTCTGCATTAACTGCACTGTCAAAGCTTTCATATAAAATTTACTACCTTACACAATTTTCACAGATAAATTACATTTCAGTGCATTAAATTACTTTTCCTCTTTTTCCTTGCAAAAATACTGCATACAGCTGCAGAGTGGTTGGCACTGCTGTGTCTCACTATGGTGGTCTGCCATCTAAGGCAGTGTGTGCACCTTCTCCAAGCATGCATTGTTTTTGTTCTGGGTATTCTGGTTTTTCCCCCCACACATCACAAACATGTACAATTTAGGCTGACTGACATCTTTGAGTGTATGTCCTCATACAGCAGCCCATGAAACTAAATTTGATTGAGAAGATTCAGAAAACAGGCACTTGCTTGGATGGTATTTCAAGCTTTACTACATCCTTTTCAATGGTTTTTACAGCATTCATTAATTGTGTACTCCCTTGAATTTTCAGGCCACTGGCATCGCAGAAAAACAGCTATTGGTGTCAGTATTACCAGGCTTGCCAACAGCTGCAGAATTCTTTGTTTTACCAGATAAAGAAATCACAGAAGGAAAACCAGAGAGGAATGCAGCACATGTTGACCAGGTAACACACCTCTAGTACAGTATCCATTAAAGTTGCAAACAAAAGGAATTCAAAGTGTAGCCAATGCACTGAACTAATTCTTGATTCATGTGATATTGCATGTGAAATTGATCAAATGTTGTTCAGGTAAAAAATAATCTACACTCACCTAAAGGATTATTAGGAACACCTGTTCAATTTCTCATTAATGCAATTATCTAATCAACCAATCACATGGCAGTTGCTTCAATGCATTTAGGGGTGTGGTCCTGGTCAAGACAATCTCCTGAACTCCAAACTGAATGTCAGAATGGGAAAGAAAGGTGATTTAAGCAATTTTGAGCGTGGCATGGTTGTTGGTGCCAGACGACCCGGTCTGAGTATTTCACAATCTGCTCAGTTACTGGGATTTTCCAACCATTTCTAGGGTTTACAAAGAATGGTGTGAAAAGGGAAAAACATCCAGTATGCGGCAGTCCTGTGGGCGAAAATGCCTTGTTGATGCTAGAGGTCAGAGGAGAATGGGCCGACTGATTCAAGCTGATAGAAGAGCAACTTTGACTGAAATAACCACTCGTTACAACCGAGGTATGCAGCAAAGCATTTGTGAAGCCACAACACGCACAACCTTGAGGCGGATGGGCTACAACAGCAGAAGACCCCACCGGGTACCACTCATCTCCACTACAAATAGGAAAAAGAGGCTACAATTTGCACGAGCTCACCAAAATTGGACAGTTGAAGACTGGAAAAATGTTGCCTGGTCTGATGAGTCTCGATTTCTGTTGAGACATTTAAATGGTAGAGTCAGAATTTGGCGTAAACAGAATGAGAACATGGATCCATCATGCCTTGTTACCACTGTGCAGGCTGGTGGTGGTGGTGTAATGGTGTGGGGGATGTTTTCTTGGCACACTTTAGGCCCCTTAGTGCCAATTGGGCATCGTTTAAATGCCACAGGCTACCTGAACATTGCTTCTGACCATGTCCATCCCTTCATGACCACCATGTACCCATCCTCTGATGGCTACTTCCAGCAGGATAATGCACCATGTCACAAAGCTCGAATCATTTGAAATTGGTTTCTTGAACATGACAATGAGTTCACTATACTAAAATGGCCCCCACAGTCACCAGATCTCAACCCAATAGAGCATCTTTGGGATGTGGTGGAACGGAAGCTTCGTGCCCTGGATGTGCATCCCACAAATCTCCATCAACTGCAAGATGCTATCCTATCAATATGGGCCAACATTTCTAAAGAATGCTTTCAGCACCTTGTTGAATCAATGCCACATAGAATTAAGGCAGTTCTGAAGGCGAAAGGGGGTCAAACACCGTATTAGTATGGTGTTCCTAATAATCCTTTAGGTGAGTGTACATTTATGCTTTTGCACAAACCATTTTTGAGGTATTAAATTAATAATGTTATGCATACATTTGTTACTAGTGATGAGCAGAGTTTAGTTTTATATATAGTTTTGCAAAGTTTATTTTGTAGGTGATTTCACAATTGAAAAAATGCAAAACTCACTATAATGAGATTTCCAAGGATTTGGAATGAAAAGCAAGAAACATTGCTCCCAAAGTGTTATTTTGCAGCAAAACGTGTATTTTCCTTGTCCTCTCCCCAGAGCTGCCTTGGTCTTCCATTGCTTCTTCCATGAAGGTCCATGCCCACTCATGTGCCTCATGCAGTGCCTGTCTGTGCATTCACACAGCCAGTTCTGCCTTCTATCACTCGGTTGTGCTCAGAGGTAACACCAATTGTGCTCACTTTACCCAACTATGCAAGCCGATCCTAGCCAGGATCATTCCAGAGACTCATCAGCAGTCACACATGAGGGCCAATGGATTTTAGCAGCAAAGAAATACTGCTGCCTACCCACTTTCCATCCTCTGCACCATTATTAATTGTACTATATTTTTTTACATGTACAGTAGAGGAAGGTTTCAGTTGAGATAAAATATGTGTGCTAATGGTGCAAATGTTTGTTGTGGTTCAATTTGTATTGGTAACTTTTTTGTGAGCTGAAACTCTACATTTTGCTAAAATTCAATTTTTTGATAGTAGCTGCAATCATAACTTTTTGTGATGAGTTACATCAAAATTATTTTTATGTGAACCAAGCCAACAAATCCACAATGACAAAGACAAAGTACTGCATTACTATGGCTTATCATAAACACACAGAACACCATTGCATAAGGAGTTAATAGCATATGTCAGGAAACATTCTGTATGTAACTGAAATGACATTAAATTAGGAATAAGATTTTAAAGGGAGAACAATGTCATAGCCCATGCATTTTATACTTTTATATATATTAGGAAAACCACAGAGAGATAAAGTGTTGGGGTACTGTGAAGGTGAACTCTGTACTTTTGATGAAAAAAACAAAAAGTATTTATAAGTCTCAGCAAAAGTCATCTTTTCAGATAGGAGTCCAGATCTAGACTGACTCATGATGGAGGTAGCTAGGGTGGAAGAGATAGGCTCAGGGCAACCCTTGACATGGGTGGAAGTACTACTTGATGATCCCAAATGTTGCCTCCCAAGCGCACGAGGGTTTTCTTTAATTATTATTACACACATCTCCAATCATGCAATAACTCATTCGTCCTATTTAAATGGAGAAAAGTAGTCACTCTGCTGTCCAACACACAACATGGACCGGAGAAAGTAAAGGAGAGAGTTGTCTGAGGAAATCAGAAAGAAAATTACAGTATAGGCAACCATGTTAAAAGCCAAGACTGTAAGATGGTCTTCAAGCAACTTGATGCTTGTGTAACAGCAGCAGCAAATATTATTAAGAAGTTTCAGATTCATGGGACTGTAACCAACCTTCCTGTATGTGAACACAACAGGAAAATGAATTCCAGAATGAATAGAAGGAGAGTGAGAATGGTAGACAAAAAGCCAAAGACAACTTCCAAAGAGATACAAGCTGAACTCCAAGGTCAAGGTCCATCAGTGTCTGATCGCACCATGCATTAGTTTTTGAGTGACCATGGGCTCAATGGAGGAAGACCATGGAGGACTCCCCTGCTGAAAGAAGAACATAAAAAGCTAGAATAAAATTTTCTAAAATGCATACTGATAAGCCACAATGCTTCTGTCTTTTGGACAGATGTGGTACAACTGGAGCTTTTTGGCACATCAGCTCTATGTCCACATACAAAAAATGAAGCTTCCAAAGAAAAGAACACAATACCTACTGTCAAACATAGAGAAGGCGCAGCTATGTTTTGGAGCTGCTTTGCTGCATCTGCCTTGTGTCTGTGCAGGGAACAATGAAATCTCACGACTATCGAGATATTCTGGATTGAAACATACTGACCAGTGTCCGAAAAGTCTGTCTCAGAACTGAATCATGCAGTCTGGAGAGACTGGGCAAAACTACTTTTTGATAAGTGCAGAAGTCTCATTGAGAGCTACAAAATTGCTTGTTTGCAGAGATTTTCTCTAAAGGACATACAACAAAATATTAGAGTAAGGGTCCCAATATTTTTGTCCTTGCCATTTTGATTTGTGTTATTATTTGAAAGTTCTTTTGAATCAACACTCTAAAGCAAAGTCTAATGTTTGTTAAATAAAGAATAAACAATGATGGGTGCCAGTTACTTTTGTCAGTTTCTAGTTATTTCAGAGACAATTTTGAGTTCTATATATATATATATATACAGTGGAACCTCGGTTTACGAACGTCTCAGAACCAAAAAGTTTGCCAAACTTTTGCATCTGTTCATGACCACACACTCGGTATACAAACAAGCCAGTTTCCCTTTCGGTTTGTGCATGCCGATGATTTCCGCATGTGTTCGGTCTCTCCCTGTGCATTCCCTGTGCATTGAGCGAGAGAGAGAGCGTGACACACACACACACACACGAGAGAGACACATACACACACACACACACACACGCTCGCTCGAGAGGCCTGGCTGCATAAGGCCGAGAAGGCAGTTAAAGAATGCACCATGCTTGTTTTTAAAAAGAAAAATTCGAGCATTGTTTTAATCTTGTATTTAATGAAGACTTTTTTCTATTGGATTTTAACCTCCACTTCAATTCTGTTTACAGCGATCAGTTCGTAGCGTGCATTGTTGCAATGTTACTTTTCTTGGTGGTTTATTAAATTACGGATTTTTCAAATATTCATTTTTTCCCTTAGCTTAAAACTTATGTTTTTAGTGAGTGGTTCGTAGCACTATAGCACAAACTCTTGCAGTGTTAGTTTCCTCTGTTGTTCAAGGTTTTCTCAGTGTTATTCAATGTTTTTACTTTTAGTTTACTATTACGATGTGCATTCTGTGGTATATTTGTGCTTTAAAATCTTTTAAAAATATATATTTACATACAGTTTGTACAGTCTGGAATGGATTAATTGTATTTAAATACAATCCTATGGAGGAAATTACTTACAGGTTCCACTGTATATACTGTGTGTATATATATATTCTGTATTTATTTATATAGTGCATTAAGTGAAAGCCAGCAAGACAGAAATTTGAGCTTATGTGTGGATACTCTTTATAAGCTTTGGGTCTCTACTATAATCTTAAGTCATTTCAAATAACATAATATCGCATCCTAAATTTTAATGGCATTTCATGAAAATATTTAATCATGAGGCAATTGATAAACAGTTTAAAAATAGATCTCTCGATTTAAGTTCAAATCTGTTTAGGTGTTTCTTCTTGTAATGCTGTGCTATCAAAAACCAAATCATTTCATTTATATTAGTTAAATTTTAAATTTAAAGCACTAGCACACCTCCATGCTTGGGTGTGAGCAGTATTGTATATTTAATTGAATGAGTAATCTTACATTGGTATTGTTCATGTGAAATGTGCTGCATGTCTTAATTTTCCAGGTTGTCTTTAACACTAATATATGCTAAAACGTGACTTGTCCTAACTTGACTTGTTAGATCCAATATTGATCATCTAATTATAATAATATTTTTAAGCTTTCAGAGATTCTGCTAAATGCCCTAAATCAAAATTTAGTGCAGTTCACACTAAGGCCAGGCGTTCAGATCAATGTCTACGCTGCTCATTTATCAGCAGGTAAGTTGGTTTTTATACCTATACAAGTCACCTTGAAATAATCAGTGTTTATAATTTGTAATAATCTTACGCAGCTTTAATTTTATTCCACTTCAAGATCAAACCTTTCTAGTTTGTGAAGTTTAAAATACTTTTTTTAGTACAGTCAGTCATATACAATGTCTACTCTAATTTAGGTAAGACTGAATAAACCAAAACCTTTCAACTTACTATTGTGCTATCTAACCTTAAAACGTTATTCAGTATAGATTTGTTTAGAAATTACATTGTCTGCACCAAAAAAGAAAAAAAAGATATACAGGAAGTGATTCCATTTCTTTCCCAAGTGTTGTGTGGGCATGACTTACCCTGATCTTTACACAATTTCCTTGTATTGTATACATGATTTATTATCTATAAGATACAGTCATGCATACAGTACGTATGAATGGGCACAAGCTTTCATCTCATGTCCACAGTCATACGCGGGAACAAGAAAAAGTAGCACGAAGCAAGATCAGGCGAGTAGCGAAGGTGGCAAGAACTACAAGACACACAAGTCAATTCAGAAATCTCTTCAGTAGTCTGACGACAATCTCTGTAAATTGTGCTGCAAACTTTTTCAAGAATTTTTATTATTCCTAATTGTTGAAGGTCGGCCAGATCTTGATTGGTCTTCAAGTGATATTTCCCCTTGTTTGAAACACAAAAACCACTCATAAACCTATGTTTTACTTAAAGCTTCCTCGGTAAAAGCTGTTTCAAGCATCACTACAGTTTCAGCAGCTGTTTTCCCTAAAAGAAAACAAAATTAACATAGACTGGCTGTTCTTTATGATCACAAAAATCTCAGAACACGTTTAATAAGCTCCAAGAAAAACCGACACGGAATGCCGTATGAGCAACACAGAGCAACGCCACTGGGCAGACTGCCCCAGAATACTGTAAGTATGCCTGCCACCCCTAGTGGCGAAATTCGCAACTAAGTTGAGATTGCACACCAGGTGCAGATTCTGGTTATTTTTATGTAACCCCTTGTATGTATGTATTTTATAATTCAACTTTTTGTAATCAAAGCCCATCTAATGCTCATAGATGAGTTTGCCTATACTGTAAAATGCTGGAAATATCTGCTATAATCTTCTTCTTCTTCTTTCGGCTGCTCCCATTAGTGGTTGCCACAGCCGATCATCTTCTTCCATATCTTTCTGTCCTCTGAATCTTGTTCTGTTACACCCATCACCTGCATGTCCTCTCTCACCACATCCATAAACCTTCCCTTAGGCCTTCCTCTTTTCCTCTTCTTTGGCAGCTCTATCCTTAGCATCCTTCTCCCAATATACCCAGCATCTCTCCTCTGCACATGTCCAAACCAATGCAATCTCGCCTCCCTAACTTTGTCTCCCAACCGTCCAACTTGAGCTGACCCTCTAATGTACTAATTTCTAATCTTATCCATCCTCGTCACACCCAATGCATATCTTAGCATCTTTAACTCTGCTACCTCCAGCTCTGTCTCCTGCTTTCTGGTCATTGCCAACATCTCCAACCCATATAACATAGCTGGTCTCACTACCGTCCTGTAGACATTCCCTTTCACTCTTGCTGATACCCGTCTGTCACAAATTACTCCTGACACTCTTCTCCACCCTGCCTGCACTCTCTTTTTCACCTCTCTTCCACAATCCCCATTACTCTGTACTGTTGATCCCAAGTATTTAAACTCATCCACCTTCGCCAGCTCTACTCCTTGCATCCTCACCATTCCACTGACCTCCCTCTCATTTACACACATGTATTCTGTCTTGTTCCTACTGAACTTCAATTCTCTCCTCTCTAGAGCAAACATTATAGTCCATGGGGACTCCTGTCTAATCTCATCTGTCAACCTGTCCATCACCATTGCAAATAAGAAAGGGCTCAGAGCTGATCCCTGATGTAATCCCACCTCCACTTGAATGCATCCTTTGCTCCTACCGCAGACCTCACCACTGTCACACTTCCCTTGTGCATATCCTGTAAAACTCTTACGTACTTCTCTGCCACTCCCGACTTCCTCATACAATACCGCGACTCCTCTCGAGGTACCCTGTCATATGCTTTCTCCAGGTCCACAAAGACGCAATGCAACTCCTCCTGGCCTTCTCCAATCTTCTCCATCAACATCCTCAGAGCAAACATTGCATCTGTGGTGCTCTTTCTTGGCATGAAACCATACTGCTGGTCTCTAATCATCATCTCACTTCTTAACCTAGTTTCCAATACTCTTTCCCATAACTTCATGCTGTGGCTCATCAATTTTATTCCCCTGTAGTTACTGCAGTCCTGCACATCTCCCTTATTCTTAAATATCGGCACCACTACACTTCTTCTTCACTCCTCAGGCAAATTGTCACTTTCCAAGATTCCATTAAACAATCTGGTTAAAAACTCGACTGTCATCTCTCCTAAACACCTCCATGCATCCATAGGTATGTCATCAGGACCATTTTTCATCCTCTTCATAGCTGTCCTTACTTCCTCCTTGCTAATCCATTACACTTCGTGATTCACTATCTCCACATCATCCAACCTTTTCTCTCTCTCGTTCTCTTCATTCATCAGCCTGTCAAAGTACTCTTTCCATCTGCTCAACACACTCTCCTTGCTTGTGAGTATGTTTCCCTCTTTATCCGTTATCAGCCTAACCTGCTGCACATCTTTTCTAGCTCAGTCCCTCTGTCTAGCCAGTCGGTACAGGTCCTTTTCTCCCTCCTTAGTGTCCAAACTCTCATACAACTCATCATATGCCTTTTTTTTGCCTTCTCCACCTCTCTCTTCACCTTGCGCCTTATCTTGCTGTCACATTTACTACATCTGCTGTAGTTTCCCAGCTGTCTGATAACTCTTCACTGCCACCCAGTACCTGTCTCATCTCCTCCCTAAACTCAACCTTGCAGTCTTCCTTTTTCAAATTCCACCATTTGATCCTTGGCTCTGCGCTCACTCTCTTCCTCTTCTTGATCTCCAATGTTATCCTACAGACCACCATCCTATGCTACTTAACTACACTTTCCCCTGCCACCACTTTGCAGTCTACAATCTCCTTCAGATCAACTCTTCTGCATAGGATGTAATCTACATGTATGCATCTTCCTCCACTCTTGTACGTAACCCTATATTCCTCCCTCTTCTTAAAATACGTATGCACCACTGACATGTCCACCCTTTTGACAAAATACACTATCCTCTGACCTTCTTCATTCCTCTTCTTGACACCATACCTACCCATCACCTCCTCATCTCCACTGTTCCCTTCACCAACATGACCATTGAAATCCACTCCAATCACCACTTTCTGTCCCTTGGTTACACTGTTCATCACTTCATCCAACTCACTCAAAAATCTTCTTTCTCACCCATTGCACACCCAACTTGTGGTGCATATGCACTAACAACATTCATTATCACACCTCCAATTTCCAGCTTCATTTCTCTGCCTGACACTCTTTTCACCTCCAAAACACTCTTGACATACTTTTCCTTCAGAATAACTCCTACCCCATTTCTCCTACCATCGACACCATGATAGAACAATTTGAATCCACCTCCAAGCCACCTGGCCTTACTCCCCTTCCATTTAGTCTCTTGCACGCACAATATATCAACCTTCCTTCTCTTCATCATATCTGCTAACTCTCTCCCCTTACCAGTCATACTGCCAACATTCAAAGTTCCTACCCTCAGTTCCACTCTCTTTACTTTCCTCCTCTCCTCCTGCCTCCGGACACATCACCATCCTCTTCTTCTCCTTCTTCTTCAGCCAATAGTAGCCCAATTTCCGCCAGCACCCTGTTGGCTAACAGTACTGGTGGGTGGTCGTTGTTAACCCAGGGCTCAACCGATCCGGTATGGAAATTTGTATTGTCCGAATATTGATTTGGCAAAATTTTACACCGAATGCCCTTCCTGACGTAACCCTCCCCATTTATCCGGGCTTGGGACCAACACGAACAAACACACTGGTGTTTGTTTGGCTCCAGCAGACCCCCGTGACCCTGTATTCGGATTCAGCGGGTTAGAAAATGGATGGATGGATGGATGATAGTTAGCTATGTATATATGATGAAATAGTGTAATGCTCAGTGATTTCTTTTTGAAGTAATGTGCACAGTCAGACTCAGTACATAATTTGTCATTCTTCTTTTCCCCAAGCTCCTCTTGTGGACACCAGTGAAGGACACAGCGGCTCTGCAATGATGATGTTGCTCTCTGTCGTATTTGTGGGTTTAGCTGTGTTTGTCATTTACAAGTTTAAAAGGTAATGTGCCCTTAATATTCCAGAAAGTTGCTGTGGTAAAATTAAGTGTCCCATAAAGAATGGTCTAAAAGCCTTTCTTAATTCCAAATATGTTAACTTGTCTTCCTCTGTGCTATTGAGTATTGTGAAAACTGAAATTTGTCATTTATATTTTGTACTGAATAATGACTTTCATACCCAGCACTGTCAAAATGCATCCAAATATCCATCTAATCCATATTCTAAACCACCATTTGTAGAACAAGGTAATGGGGAAGCTGGCATCTACTGTATGTCTAAATTCACATGACATGAAAATCAGTAATATAGACTAGTTATATCAAGAAGCTTAAAAAGTTACTATAATTTTAAAAAATATATACATTCCACTACAGGTGACAATGTAGCGTAGTTCTTCGCACTGCCGTTTTACAGCTTGAGGGGACTTATTTCTATCCTTGGAGTTTCTGTGCCTTCCCCATGCTCACTGGCACCCATTTCTCTGGGTGCACAATGACATATTGGATTACGTGATGCAAATTAGGTTATCTGATTATTCTAAACTGGACAATAAGAGTGGGCCTGTGTCTCACTGTGCCCTGTAGTGGAATGGTGTGTTAAAAGCCGGTCTCTTCCAGCTTCCAAAAGATAGAACACATTGTGCTTGGTGCAGTGGTACTATATGAGCAAAAACGGACACAAAAGCATGACCTGAACTAGGCAAATATAGAGCGTGTATATCTCAATGGGGCTTTCATTAAAATAAAATGCAAATTGGCACAATTACCTGTCCTTGCAAAGTCTTCTTTCTGAAACTGTTAATTTCCAGAACAGTATGCTGCTGCTCAAATTCAAGCTATAGATATCGTACTGTTTCTGTTTTGAGCTGCACAGCATCATTTGTCAAAGCTTTTTGTCAAATTCAACCCACGGAAGTCGAGCAGGTGATACATTCAGTGATTATGGCAGTCCGATTATACTGAAAAAGTCACTTCGGCTTCAAATTCAGTAACAAAGTTGTCGTATAATCTGTGGCAAATGAGAGTTTATTCACATTGAAAAAGATGCTTCATTGTATTGTATTGCTGTGTAAAATTTGATGATAATTCTTTGTAGACATTTTTCTTACTTTTTATGTCAAATATATTGAGTAATACCGAACATACAGAACCAACATAAGTGGGAGGTTATAAATAGTTTGTACAGCGAGAGTGTTTCAAGTACAGTTTTGTCTCACCATCCAGACACTCCCTAATACTATCTATATTTTTTATATAGTATCTATCGTTCGATCTGTCTATCTATTCATAGCACTTTGTGATGAATTGATGTTTCTGAGTTCCATTCAGCCCCTAATATGTGATTTTGCACTTTGCTTTGGGTTCAGAATACTTTGTACTTAACTTTGTTTAAATACTGTATTGTGCAACACAACACATATACAAAAAACATAAATGGGAGGTTATAAACAACATGTAGAGAATGGTTCAAATAAAGTCTTTTTATCTGCATAATGATACAGGTTAAAACTAGTCAGTTACAATTGATACATTTATATGTACTTCACAGACACCAGATTTCTAGAATGCGGTGTAAACCCTTATTCTAGTTTGAGAAACTGGGTTACTGGCCTCTGGAGAAACCTGATTAGCAGCCTATGTATGCACTCTGTCAGCCTCCACATATATTTGCTTCGTAAATGCTTTCAGCAGCCACAGGTAGTAACATCCAAAAGAGAAATTTCCAGAGGCAAATGTTCAGATGATCACATTATTCCTTCTCTCATTATTCTATCTATCTAATTCCACCAAAACCTCAAAAACAGGTGTATTAGGTGAATTATCAAAGGAGGAAGAAGTGTGGGGCAGGCTACCCAAGCATCTAATCTGAGGAATTATTGTAAAATCATAATCTGTAAACTTTATTTAAAACATTAACATTTAGGAATACATGATTAGTTTGACACATGCATAAGCAGTGCATGGTTAATTACATATTTACATAGTAAAACATTGTTGACTTTATTTAAGATAGATAGATAGATCTACTTTATTAATCCTAAAAGGAAATTCACATAATCCAGCAGCAGCATACTGATACAAAAAGCAATATTAAATTAAAGAGTAATAAAAATGCAGGTAAAAACAGACAATAACTTTGTATAATTTTAATGTTTACCCCCCCGGGTTGAACTGAAGAGTCGCATAGTGTGGGATAGGAATGATCTCCTTAGTCTGTCAGTGGAGCAGGACAGTGACAGCAGTCTGTCGCTGAAGCTGCTCCTCTGCCTGGAGATGACACTGTTCAGTGGATGCAGTGGATTCTCCATGATTGACAGGAGCCTGCTCAGCGCCCGTCGCTCTGCCACTGATGTTAAACTGCACACCAGCACACCACTGCATAGAAGAGGGCACACACCACAACCGTCTGGTAGAACATTTCCAGCATCTTATTGCAAATATTGAAGGACGCCAGCCTTCTAAGGGAGTATAGTCGGCTCTGACCTTTCTTATACAGAGCATCAGTATTGGCAGTCCAGTCCAATTTATCATCCAGCTGTACTCCCAGGTATTTATAGGTCTGTACTCTCTGCACACAGTCTCCTCTGATGATCACAAAGTCCATGAGGGGCCTGGGCTTCCTAAAATCCAGCACCAGTTCCTTGGTCTTGCTGGTGTTCAGGTGTAAGTGGTTTGAGTCACACCATTTAACAAAGTCTTTGATTAGCTTCCTATACTCCTCCTCCTGCCCACTCCTGATGCAGCCCACAATAGCAGTGTCATCAGCGAACTTTTTCACGTAGCAGGACTCTGAATCGTATTGGAAGTCTGATGTATATAGGCTGTACAGGACCAGAGAAAGTACAGTCCCCTGCAGCACTCCTGTATTGCTGACCACAATGTCAGACCTGCAGTTCCCAAGACACACATATTGAGGTCTGTCTGTAAGACAGTCCAAGATCCATGCCACCAGGTGTGAATCTACTCCCATCTCTGTCAGCTTGTCCCTAAGGAGCAGAGGTTGGATGGAGTTGAAGCCGCTAGAGAAGTCCAGAAACATAATTCTTACAGCACCACTGCCTCTGTCCAAGTGGGAAAAGGATCGTTGTAGCATATAGATAATGGCATCCTCCGCTCCCACCTTCTCCTGGTATGCAAACTGCAGAGGGTCGAGGGCGCGGCGGACCTGTGGCCTCAGGTGATGAAGCAGCAGCCGCTCCATGGTCTTCATCACATGTGACGTCACAGCAACAGGCCGGAAGTCATTCCGCTCACTAGGACGTGATACCTTTGGGACTGGGGTGATACAAGATGTTTTCCAAAGCCTCAGGACTCTCCCCTGTTCCAGGCTCAGGTTGAAGATACGCTGTAGAGGACTCCCCAGTTTCAGCACAGAGGCCTTCAGCAGTCGTGGCGATACTCCATCTGGACACGCTGCTTTGCTGGCACAAAGTCTCCTCAGCTCTCTGCTCACCTGCGCTGCTGTAATTGTGGGTGGGGATGTCTTACCTAGTATCAGCAGAAGGATGGTTGGAGGATGCAGTACTCCGAGGTGAGAGTGGGTTAGGGAGGTCAAACCTGTTAAAGAAGTTGTTCATTTGGTTTGCTGTCTCTACGTCTCTCTCGATGGTGGCACCCCACTTCGAGCAGCAGCCAGTGATGATCTCCATCCCATCCCACACTTCCTTCATGCTGTTATTCTGCAACTTCTGCTCAGCTTTCTCCTGTACTGTTCCTTCGCCGCCCTGAGCTGGACTCGGAGTTCCTTCTGCATGTGCTTGAGCTTATGCTGGTCATCGCCTTTAAAAGCCCTTTTCTTCTGGTTCAAAAGGCCCTTGATGTCACTTGTAATCCATGGCTTGTTGTTAGCATAGCAGCGTACTGTTCTTACTGGAACTACAATGTCCATACAGAAGTTGATGTAATCAGTAGTGCAGTCAACAACCTCTTCAATGTTCTCACTATCTGATCCCTGCAGGATATCCCAGTCCGTAGTTCCAAAGCAGTCTCTCAGAGCCTGCTCTGCCTCAAGGGACCACTTCCTAAATGAGCGTGTGGTAGTCGGTAGCTCCCTCACTCTTGTTTTGTAGTGAGGCTGAAGCAGAACCAGGCTATGATCTGCTTTCCCAAGTGTAGGCAGCAGGGTGGCGCTGTATGCGTCTTTAACGTTTGCATACAGTAGGTCAATAGTCCTATTTCCCTGGGTGTTACAATCCACATACTGGGAGAAGGCAGGTAATGTTTTGTCCAGCGTTACATGGTTCAAGTCTCCAGCGATTAGCACAAGCACCTCAGGGCGCTGCGTTTGTAATTTAGCAGCTTCGGAATGGATGACGTCACTCGGGATGTAAACAATAACAACAATCACGTATCCAAACTCTCTGGGCAAGTAATAGGGACGCAAACTTATGGCCAACAGTTCAATGTCCCTGCAGCAAGTGGAGATTTTAATGTTTACATGTCCAGAGTTGCACCATCTTCATTGACATACACAGCGACACCCTCTCCTTTCTGCTTCCCGCTGGTACTTGCGTCTCTGTCTGCTTCAACTGTGCTAAAAGAGAGATTTCTCCATAATAACACACAGTCAAGATTTGAAGCTCCCTAAAGTCCTAGTCTCTACCACACTACCTGGTAATTTATTCAATACAGAATGTGTAACGATCATATAGATAGAAAACATCTATAATAATAGATAGAAAAAATGTTGCCACAATCTGGAAAACCCCATATTGAAATTTGAACAAATTAAAAAAGAAAAATGAAATGTACTTTATATACAGTATGAAAGGACCAAAATCCAAGTGTCAAGTAAAAGGCTATGTTAAATTCTGCTGTTTTCTTGTATTAAACTTTGATGTGTGTAACATTTTAATAAAGAGTAGATGCATAATTCCATGCAAACTCCTAACAGAAGGCACTCCATTCCAGAATGAAGCTGTAAAGCAGAGACTTCTGCCACTACCCTACTATGTCACCTGTGTATACTCAAATGACCTCAGTCTGTCAGAACAGTTATAACTGTTCAGATTTTACTTTTCTATGGATGGCATGGATGCCTTCCAGATGCTGTTTTTTCCAGTATGTGTTTCCTTTATACTATTTTTTCATTGTCTGGATTTGAATTTTTAGAAATTTATATTGATTGCATGCTCTGCTTTTGTTTGTTTCAGGCAATGAATTTGTATAATTCTAGCTACTTTTCTTAAAATAGGTCATTTCATTTTAGCAATGCCTTGTGAATTTAATTAAAATGTGTTTAATCATGAGCTTCCAATAATAATAATAATAATCTAGTCTGGACAGTCACCATTCACATGGCCAGTGACTGTTTCATGAAGCTGAATAAAGTTCTTCGTTCTTGTATATTTATATGATGGTTGTTCGTGTCACATGTTCAGAGTACAGTGAAATTCTTATGTACACATTCTAATCAACATGCAACACTTTGCCACTTTTCCGGCACCATGATTAGTGAATAAAACTACCTTACCTTAAAACTTGTCTCCCTTTCTTGAAAAATCTCAGAACATATCAGTCACTAAAACAATAAGAATAAGAATAAAGAAATGTATATTATACACATGAGGATATACTATACTATATACAGTGATACATGAAGCCTCCAGTTGGAGTTCTGGGCAGAAAGGACTACGACTTCAGAAAGGTATTCCTGGCCCACAAAGTGATTTCATTGCTTTATCCTCACTGGATGTATCACATCCTGTTAGGGCACCTGCTCAGTTCAAGATCGTGAAGTACTACAGATGGTGATGAAGGCAGCAATGAATGTTACTGGCACCCAGCTGCTTTCTACACAGGACAAACAGAAAAAAACAAAGGCACCGAGGATCATTAAAGTCCTTACCCATCCTGTGCAGCTTCTTTTCTCACTCCCATATTATTTAATGGTGACCAAGTGGTTACTCCTATTTCATTACATTTAGGGAAGATTATCATATGGGATTTATAAAAAAATATGATTATTAGCATGGATTTCCCTCTAATTTCTCACTGTAGCTGTTAAAAGCATGGTGATATATATTGTGTATATATAATTATATATATATATATATCAACTCTCTTAATGACAGTCCTTTTCACCTACAATTGATGGAGATTGACACATTATTTACTTCAAATGTATATTTTGCAATTCATATATTCTCATACAATTCTTTCAACCTTACGCCAACTCCTACACTGTCAACGTAACTGAACAACAGAGAGCAGACACAGAACCTCCGACAACGTATCATTCACTTTCACCACTAGTCCATTGAAGTCTTAAAATGCCAATGTTCAATCTGATGTTACGCAAACCCTTGCAACAGGTTATGTTTATTTTTAACACGTATATTGTGCTCTCTGCACATGAGAAACACGTTTATATATTTAACTAGCAAAATTACCCGCGCTTCGCAGCGGAGAAGTAGTGTGTTAAAGAAGCAATGAAAAAGAAAAGGAAACATTTTGAAAATAACGTAACATGATTGTCAATGTAATTGTTTTGTCACTGTTGTGAGTGATGAGTGTTGCTGTCATATATATATATATATATATATACACACACACATATAAACATATATATATACACATATCCATACATATATACATATACACATATACACATATATATACACACACACATATATACATACATATATATATATATATATATATATATATATATATATATATATATATATCTTCGCATCGTGTGGGCTAGCTTCGCAATAACTTGCAGCATCATAAGCTAGACTTGATTAACGCGGTAAGTGTTCGGGAAGGCAGCTGAAGCGCTGCATTATGGGACCTGTAGTTTATTGTGTTACCAGCACTTCATATCCCCGAGCCATTAATAACAATAATATATAAAATGATCTCGCGGGCCGGATATAATTACACGCCGGGCGGATGTGGCCTCGGGCCTTGAGTTTGACACATATGGACTAAATAGAACTTGAAAAGATATATTTTTTCAAATGTGATTACGTAATTCAGATCGAGTTGACGCGCACTACAGTATATCGAGCCCGCGTGCTATTGTGCCTCAATAAGTTACCCTCCCCCCGCTCTTACTTTTTTACCGTTCATCTAATGAATACACTGAGTATGGCTTTACCAAAACAATCAATGATTAAAGTATCCATTATTCATAAAGCTTCAATTGGTGATCTGTCTTTCTGCGTTAACCACATATTTTTTCATACGTCTCAAACCAAGGGGATGCGAGGCTAAAATGAATCGGGAAGCACGTGTACATACTCAGTGCATCCCCTCTCGGGAATCGAACCTCGGACGCTGGTGCTAGAGGCAAAGCCTCTACTATTGCGCCACAGCATGTGGTTTGTCTATTTGAGCGTAGCAGTGTAATTCGGTTTTTGTTCAGCACTCTTTGGAACTGTTGCTTTTTGTCTGCGCACTGTGTCAGTTCACGTGAGCCGCTGAATATGGTTTTATATGTCACTCACTCGCTTCTAATTGTTTCGCTGCCTTCTTAATTATATAATGTATGTTTTCTTCAGCAGTTTTGGAGTTCTTCCTGGTTTTCTACGTACTGCGTGATTACGTGGGAGGCGTGATGATGTCACACGAAACTCCGCCCCCAACGACTTTCGAGCTAAACTCCATTACAGTAAATGGAGAAAAATAGCTTCTAGTTATGACCATTACACGTAGAATTTCGAAATGAAACCTGCCCAACTTTTGTAAGTAAGCTGTAAGGAATGAGCCTGCCAAATTTCAGCCTTCTACCTACACTGGAAGTTGGAGAATTAGTGATGAGTCAGTGAGTGAGTCAGTCAGTCAGTGAGGGCTTTGCCTTTTATTAGTATAGATTAGGATCTTTTAGAAGACTTAAACGTTAGGCAGTTTACCATAAGCTTGCAGAGAAGCATGCACTCTGTTGGACCAAGTTGACAAGAGCACAATTAACCTTTGCAGCTTAAAATCTATGCTCCTATTTCGAACCGTCTTCATGAGGTATTGGATTAGATTAGAAATGTGACACTCAGTGAGCAATCTAATAGTCTCCACCTAATTTTAAGCAAAATTCACTTGTGTTTGTCTCCACATTTATATATTATAAGTCTGGCTCAGTGAGACTAGGTTACTCCTTTTAATGTCTAGTGGTGAAAGATCAAAAAGAAATGTAAAAAAGATTGACTGCCTCATTAGTGATGTCTTGATAGCTTCTCACAGCCTTAGAATGATTTCCTTCCAGGAACAATCTTGTCTGGTCAGAAGCCAGGTCCAGAGTGACATCCGACTTCCTGTGGAGATGGGTTATGTAACACTGAAAATAAAAGGGGAGGAGCTAACAGAATCCAGACCGGAAATGATGTCAGTAGTCCGGCAGCAAGCTTTTTTTGCACTCTAGAGCAAACTGGGAAATTGAGTTTAAGGCAGTGTTACAACCAAATCCTTCCCAGTATTTTTAGTTGGACCTAAAACTGTAAAACACGCCCACTTCATAATATATAAAATAAAGTTTATTTGTTGGTATATACTGCTACCAAACAACAATGAGAAGTTTGATTTAATGTTGTGGAACTTGTGTGTTCTTCTTCCTGGGAAGACTGAGTTTTCATTTTCCTTTGTTTTCATGCCATAGATGGGCATTTTAGGTTAATTGGTTTAATCAGTGTGTTTGTGTGTGTACATGCGTGTGTGTTGGTGTTTGATTGTGACCCGTTATGAAGTTCAGTTGGTGTAAGGATGGGCTCTAGCAACCCTGTACTTGGATTAAGTGGAAATAAAGTGAATGGATAGATGGATGCATCTGATGGACATGCTGTTTGTCCTGGGCTCATTGCTACCAGCAACCTCACACCTTAAATTTGTATTAAGTGGGTTTATTACATGCTGCAAACTTGAAATGGATGAGCAGGTTAGAAAATGGATAGATGAATGGGATCAGCAAATGGATGGATAGGTGGATGAGCTGGTGCTGATGTGATGAGGATGTGATAGATTCATGTCCATTCAGAGTTGGTTCCTACCTAGAGCCCATTGAACATTAGCACACGTCACAATATAATGGTAATAACATGTTTGAAAAACAGATGAATTTTCTTTATTGATCTGAATGATTGTGACAAACTGCTTTTAAAATATGAAGTGCAAATTTTCAGTATTGGGTGTCCTTGTCACTGTGGTTCAGTCCTGGATTTTAATTCAGAGTCAGTTGCTGCTCACTTAGTGGTGGAGTGGAGGCTCTGAGGCTAGGGATTTGCGCCGACAATTGGAAGGTTGCCGGTTCATATCCCATAAGTGCCAGAAGTGATTCCACTCTGTTGGGCCTTTGATAAAGGCCCTTAACCTGCAGTTGCTCTGTTCCATTCAATTTGATCTAGTGTGGTGCTGAGGTGTCACCCGTTGCACGGCTACACATGGGTACTAATCTGGGGTCCTAAGGTAGTTCAACGTGTAGTTGGTGTGGCAATGCGTTATATCAGTGCATGCTCCCAGCCTCTCTCTGGTTGCTGTCTATTCTTGTATTTGCACAACCTGAGCTGGATTACATGACTCTGGAAATCTGTTCTTCTGCTTCTATGCCTTTCTTCCCAAATATACAGTATTCATGATATGTCAACTATCATCTCAAAAATTGCCAAGTATGTGTGACTTTGGGTGTGCAAGAATTCCCTCTGATGAACAACTGTCCTGTCCAGGGTTCTCTCCTGTCTTGTGTTTAGCAGGTTTTGGGTTGTTCTAAAATGGATTAGCAGGTTAGAAAAGGAATGGATGGTTTCTGTAAGCCAATCAGTCATGAACCTTATTTAAAGGCATGGTGTTAATAAATCTTATACCATATAAAATTACTCCAAAACCACATACAGTCTCTAGTTGGTTTTGGAAATTTGCCCTTCTAGATAGATGGGTACATGGAAGAACATGTATCATGGCATTCATGTCTAAAGTGATAATAGTAGATGATGTTTCCCATATCCCAATGCCATCACTGGTGAAATTTTAGAAATGTAGCAGCCTACTTGGTATAGCTGGGAAAATAAAGTAATGTGCAAGAACAAAACTGCACATATGATGTTACTACTGCTGCAGACACAGCACACATCAATAAGGACAATTGGCTTCCTCTGAGCATGTGTGGATTTCATAGACCCAAAGCCTGCATATTTGGGCTCTGGGCCCAGTTATGATAAATTTAAGCATATTTCAACATGAATGGATGGATGATTAAGTAGATATAAAGGCCATATTTTCATAATCTGATAGTGAGGATGCATCAGAAAAGTCTATTTTGCTCCATATAATTTGTATCATGTAAGAGAACTAATAACAAAGCACATGTTTAGTAACTAAATTACTGAGGTAGTATATGAACTGGTCTTCACCAGAGACTGTGAAAGATATGACACGTCCCACTGTTTTAACAGACACTTATTACATGTGTGTCTTACATTTTGCAAGATCAATACTCCTTGATATTTCTATAAAATAGTAAACTAATCATGCTAGCAGTATTCTGCATTTTCATTATATGCTGATGCTGTATTCATGACCTGCAGTGTACATTCTGAGAATTGAGAAACTACATGAAGAGCTGATTGCCTAAGGCATACATATTTGTGAATCAAACCAACCTAAAATGCACGTACAAAGCTACATACAGGGAACGGAAGAGAAACATTTTGGAAAATATGTCAACCCATTCAATATGGTACAGACTGTTTTTGCACTGAAATATAAAGAGCTTTCTTTAAAGATTGAAACATTAGACAAGCTTGTCAGACAACACTCTGGCAAATGGACAAGGGAAATATCAGATTGAATCTTTAAAAGGGACGCCGACTTTGAGGCATAATTCCATATGGGCACCCGCAACCCAAGGGCTTACATTCGGTTTAATAAACAGTTGGGTTTTTACTTTTTGTGGTTTTATTCAGGTTATGCCTGAACATGGAATTAGCATTTTAATTATTGATCAGCAATGTCTTGGGAAGTCTGTTTTCTAAAGACATGAAAAAGAAAGATATGTATCAAGAAGACTAACATTTTCCATTGCTTCTCTTGAGAGTACGAAATGCTTGAACAACAAGCGATCTTTGTAGTTCAGCTGTCTGCATTGCTTTCTAGACTGTTGGACTAAAAACTGTTAAATGGCTTCTTAAGTTGTGAAGGGGCATTTGGAGGAAGAGCAGATAAATTACATTTTATTTCAGTGGCAGAACTGTTAATGCTGTTACTTCTCATCTCCATTGGCCTGGATTCAGTATTCAGGCTGATGAATGTCTGTGTGGAGCTGGCATGAAATTCATGTATACAAGTGGGATTTTTACGAGATATATCCCAAAGGTCTGCTTATTATGCTAATATAAGACTCTGAATTACCTAAGTATAAATCGAACACCTTCCTTGTACTCGATGGCACTGGGATATATGATGGTAATCCATGACCCTGTAGTAAGTAGGTTCAAAAAAATGCACACATGGAAGGATGTACATTGTAAAAGTTACTTAATACTTACTGTATATATAAAGGTAATATTGGATAAAGTCATGATGTGATATCACAGGAACTCCAATGAGGTAAAAAAACACGGAAGTAATATTATCTTCTTATATAATACGCTACCGTGGCTGTCTGTTTGTCTGTCCAGGATATAAAATCACCTGTAGCTCACACAGTTTGACCTATTGACCAGTAATTTGGTGCACATATACTACGTTACTGGTTTGTCATAAAATAAGTTTGTATTTGACAGGTCTTAGGCTGTTGCCTCATAGTTGCAGAGTCCTTAGTTTATACCTATGCCCAGTTGCTATCTGGGTAGAGTCTGCATATTTTCTCCAGGGGCCTCATGCAGAACGGTGTGCGTAGAATTCACACTAAAACATGGTATATGGACAAAAGTGGAAATGTTCGTATGCACAAAAAAATCCAGAGGTATAAATCTGTGCATTCACCAACTTCCACGGTCAGCATGAAAAGTAACGCATGTGCACGCACCTGCTGTCACTTCCCAAACTCCTCCCAGAATTACGCCTCTTTGAATATGCAAATCAATATAAATAACCGTTAAGCTCAGCGTTCTGTGAAAAGGCAATGGTAAAAGCACGGTGGGAAATAGAAGAATTTCAGCGAATACCAAGTGGAGGCAAGGAAAAACATACTATTTGTTGAGTATAAACAACAAAAGGAAGTTGATTGATTGACAGCGTGTCGGAGAAACTTGAAAGCTCAAGTTCACAAAGTCGCACAGTGGCCAAAATAAGAAAGAAGTTGTCAGATACCAAAGTCGCAGTGAAAAGGTGAGTCATAGCCCACCGTGTGAGTGTCATATGAAAGCTTATTAGGGTACAGAGAAAAAAAAAATAGGGACACAATCCATCTATCCTTCCAGTCTCACGCCAGCCCCAGCGCGAATACAGTGTGAGGCAGGAACAATCCATGAACAGAGCACGAGCTCCTTGCTAGCGTTGCGACACTGTGTCCTCACATGTTTAACTATTAACAAAATAGATTATTTAAATTAAGTTAAAGTTGTATCTATACTAATAAAAGGTATCTATACTCACTCACTCACTCATCACGTATTCTCCAACTTCCCATGTAGGTAGAAGGCTGATATTTGGCAGGCTCATTCCTTACAGCTTACTTACAAAAGTTAAGCAAAGAAAAAGAAACAGAAGAGAGAGTAGGGGTCAGTATGGATTTTGGAGCCACTGTGAATAGTTATTATGAAGAATTGAACATGCAGAGTATCAGTATTAAGTTAAAGTGAAGTTATAAAAAGGCCATGTTAAAGTAATGTGTTTTCATCAGTGTTTTAAAGTGCTCTACTGTATTTGCCTGGCGAATTCCTATTGGCAGGCTATTCCAGATTTTGGGTGCATAACAGCAGAAGGCCGCCTCACCACTTCTTTTAAGTTTAGCTTTTGGAATTATAAGGAGACACTCATTTGAAGATCTAAGTTTAAATTAAGTTCATAGACGCGCTGCTGCTGGCATTTGTCATGCCTACGACGAATACAATATTTGCAAGATACAAGTTTAATGCGAAGACGCAGGGTATAAACAAAACTTTTGATCACTTTGTAACGGAGTTAAAATTGCTGGTGAAGGACTGTGCTTATGCAAACGAAGATGAGATGGTCAGGGATAGAATAGTGTTTGGCGCAAACTCAGCAAAAGTGCGAAAGAAACTTTTAAGTGCCGGGTCTGAGCTAACATTAAATAAAGCCATGGACATTGCAACATCGCACGAGATAGCACAAGCACAGCTGAGAACCTTCAATGCATGTACTCTGAGCGACTCACGTGAACTGACTGTGAACGCAATACGCAGACAAAAAGCAAGAGCTCCAAAGAGTGCTGAACAAAAAAAGCATTACACAATTGAGAAGGCAGCAATAGAATATGAAGCGACTGACGCATACACGCATATTCATAATTGAAAGAAATAATGATAATCAAATCCTTGATGACAGCAACACTAATAACAGTCACAAAACAATTACATTGATAATCATGTTACGTTATTTTTAAAATGTTTCCTTTTCTTTTTCATAACTTCTTTAACACACTACTTCTCCACTGCGAAGCACGGGTATTTTGCTAGTCTGTATAATATAATAAACATATTTTGCTTCATTTCATCTTAAAAATGATATCATCATCATATGTAAATAGGCGCTTTATAAAGTGGCTCAGGTTATGCAATATTATAACTGTATTTACAAGTTTACAGTGAGGTGATTGTACTAATAAGTACAAACAGTTCTACAAGGAGCACTTGGACTGATTGATTGCGTTTATAGTTCTTGGGATGAAACTGTTTCTGAACTGCAAGGTCAGTACAGGAAAGGCTCTGAAGCGTTTGCCATATGAGAGAAGTTCAAATAGGCAGCATGGCTGAGACAGCGTGTACTTCACACTGTATACCGATAATTCTCTTTCCGATCAGCTGCTGTAGAGCTGTGATTCCACACTCAGATACAGTGATATAAATACTCTGAGTGGTGCAGTGAGAGTAATATGGAAAAAGATGATCCACTGTGGCAAACCCTAACAGGAACAGCTGAAAGAAGAAGAAGAAGGTGCATTGAGAGTAACAACGCTAACGCAGCTATGGTATTTGGAATAGTTTGGCTATTCTGTGGACCATTATATTGTTACAGGTTAATTACAATCAGATGCCTTAAACTAATAAACAATATGTGGTTAATTTCAGTGAATATGATAAAGCCACGTCAGGGATTTGGATCTAAAAAAGAAAGGGAAACCACACTGGAACAAAACCACTGCTTTGACGCTGGGTGGCACCAGTTTACAAAACCGAACAGAGAACTTGTGTACGCCAGGGTTTGAGCTACCGTGAAAATGTGCGTGGCTTTACACCAAGTTTAGGTTTTATACATCGTGATTTGAGCGTGGAAACGGGAGTATGTAACATTTTTGTGCATACGCACTGTATACATGAGGCCCCAGGTCCTCACGTTTATCTCTCCAGGTCCCCTACATTTCCTCCAACATCCTAAGATCTGAGTATTAAATTGAATGGCAACTCTAAGTTGGCCCAGTATGTGGGTATGTACTGTATGTGCCCTAGTCTTACTGAAACCAGATGTATAATATACGCATCTGAAGACAGCCATGAGTGCATATTGCTTAAAACTGGGTGGGAACAATTAGACAGCTCACAGAGTGTTACATTTATAAACCAATCAACGCTTCATAAAGGCAGCGCTTAAAGTAAGGGCAGTGATTTTGAACTGCAAAGATTAGAGGTGCTCTCATGAACCTGGTCCAACAGACAGCAAGGTTCTGATTATGATGAACTCTCTACAGCTGAAAAGTCTCCTAAAAAAACCCTATAGACATATAACAGTGTATTGTGTGTGCAAAGAGCACATTGCAGGTTTTAAAAATAAACATAACCTGAAGTAAGGGAAAAAACCTTTCTGTAACATCAGATTATACATTGGCATTTGAAGGCATCATTGGACAAATGGTAAATATGAATGATATGTTGTTGCAGATGCTGGGCATGCTCCCCTTTGTTCAGAGCTACAACAATAGTGTAGGAGTTGATGTATATTCAAGACAATATGAACAGCAAAATATGCATTTGAAGTAAACGGTGTGTCACACTACATCAAAAGGACTGCCATTAAGAGAGCTGGTAAGGAAGAGCCACAGGAAATTTAGATTTCAGTACTCAAAACACCCAAGTCAACACATCTGCCTAACAACAGCAGTAGATGCAGAGATGAGGCTATATAACATCCACCTTCTAACTGCATGTCTAAACAAATAGCTAATCGTCTAATTTGAAATTAAAAAATGCCATTATAAAATGGCCACAGCATTTTAACACATTGTATATCACAGACCACAATGCATATCAAAAACTCTATTTAGTGTTGTTATATGATATAGTGATGTAACAGTTAAAATGGCAGAAAGATATCGTAGCAGACAGAGGCACTTCTCAAATATTAGCTGCGGTGGTCTATGTATGTGTGTCAATCCCCTGCAGTCGCGTCAAGTCTTTTGTTCAGTTTCTTTTGCTCTCTCCCTGAAACCCCTGCAGCAATTTAAAATGCACAGACTGGAGAAATTGGATGCAGTTATTGTAGAAAGAAGCTCTGTGGATATAGCCTTGCAGTGTAAGATTTCAGCACTGTTTGGTACACACTTTTTAACAGGTTGCCTCAAAATGTGTATTGTCACTTGAGGATCACATCTGGCCCCATAAGACTATTTATGTAACTCTATCAGGATTTAGTTTCTGCTTTGTTCCTAGTGCTACCAGGATATTGTTTAGCACCTCAAAACCCTAAATTGGGTTAAGTTGGTTAAAAATACAGATATATGAATGATATATATTATTTGTATATCTTACTATAAAAAGAGTTATTTAAAATGCCAGAATAACTTCATTTGAAGTTTAAATGTCTCATTTTACACAATCTGCTTAAGATTTCCTTGAAATGTATGTAATTTACATATTACTATACACTCAATATTTTCTGTAAGATGGACTGGCACCCTGTACCTACTTTGTACCCTGGATGGGCTCCAGTTGCTATTACCTTGAACTGCATTGAGCGATTTTGATAATGAGTTGAATGGATACATACAGTATATAATATGATTTCAATGTCAAGAAACTAATCTTTTACCATAACAGTTAACTGTATGGAGCCCAAGATTAGTATCTTTATGGAAGCAATTTAATTGACTTTATGAAGTAAAACCGGAAGTAGCATTGCAATCTTTACATTTTGCAGAAACCAGTTTGATTTACAGGGTGGTTTCTTTGCAGAAGCTGTGAATTCTTCCTGTGTTCAAGGAGGTTTCTTCCCAAAATGGACGGTTTATGTAGTAATGCTAAAATGATCTGGATTGAAAGAGTGAGTTTATGAGTAGGTGGGTGGGTAAGTGAATATTAGTTTATCATGTACCAGATAGGTGGCCTATCCAGAATTCATTCTGCCTTGCACAAACATCTACCTGGATTGACACCATATGTCTGTAATGAAATAGGCGGGTTCACACAAAGAAAGAATGGCTGCATGAACAATTGCGGAAGAAAAAAACCCAAGAGGAAGACAGGACAAGTTCAATCAATTAGATTTTTATTCAGTCACAGATGAGTACCTGGATTCTACGTTGCAAGGCAGAAGAGAAAAGTTAAATTTTTTTTCTATTAGCTTTTTATAATTTCTTCTTCCTCCCCCTTCCTCTTATTTAATCAAAAAGCATAATATCATTTACTTAAGCATTTTATTTTATTACGCTAATGGGCCATCTGTTCTTATTTTTTTCACTTGTCAGATAGACCCTAAAGAAGGAAAGGTCATCTTTCCTAAGGCAAATAGACGCGTTTCTAAAGAAACTGAAAATTGTCTTTGGTCAGGTAACTGCACCATCTTATGACAGACGCCTGTATGAATAACCTGCCATTATAGCAAAACAGCTTTGTCAGCTATTAACCCTAAGTAGCTTGCAAGCAGTTAATTTTGTTTTTTTCACACAATCCTCAGTTACGCGTATGGCATTATTAAATTTGGCTTATGATGCTTGCTAGTTTCTTTCCGGGATTATTAATTGGCAAATCTGCAGAGAAAGTGCTCAGAGTCCACAGGCTAACTTTCTGTTTTCTGATGACATACTGATATGTTAAGTAAATCATTGTAAGAAAGTAAAAATGAAAAGTGAACTTGAAATAAAATGTTAGATACCAAATATAAATATTCTATTCACTGTTTCTGCCAGTGTTAAATCTGGGGATTGGGAGGATGAAGTAGATTTTTCTCATGCACTATAAAGATATAGTAACAAGCCTTTTTATAGATATCTAGATGTTAAGTCTGTTATTTCAAAAATAGTGGGTTCTCTCTCCCAGAAAAATTGTCTTACCAGAGCAATGCATGAGATTATTTTATCTTGAGCAGAGACAGATTTACTGACTTTTTTGGTTGACTTCAGTCCAATGCAAAGCCCAAACGTTTAGTGACACACTATGGAAAAACAAGATAATGTTTAGAAATATCTCAAACTGCATTCTGACCTATCTGGAAATACATTTAAGCTTTCTCAAAAAGAATTACAGATATCTGAAAAAAAAAAATTTTCAAGATATTTAAATTGCAAACATGCATAATAAATCTCCAAAATATGTTCTGATATCTTGAAATTGCTCTCAAATGTAATTCAAGAAATTTTGAAATAAGTTACCGTGAGTTTTGATATATCTGCAATTCATTTTGAGATATCTTAAAATAAACAGGATTTTCTTTTTAAAGAACAGAACATTTTACAGGAAGTGATTCTGAGATATCTTGAAATGTATTTGAGATATACTGAAATGCATAGGAAGTTAGTTTGAGATATCTGAAAACACCTATTAGATGTCTCAAAATGCCTACAAATGTATTGTAAGTAGTGTTGAATCAGTAATAAAATTTCGACTTCTGTATTGATACCAACTTTCGGACCTTAGCACTGCTGCCGGAACAGTTCTGAAGAATAAAATGGATATCTCCAAAACACCATCTTGACACACTACACACCGCTTCCCTCTTCATAGCAAGAAGACATGATGTGTGCAATCATCTAAGCCATAAGTGGGGAGGGTCCCCAGTGAAGTCTCCATTGTGTTGAATCAATGTGTTTTTTGGGGTGGGGAGGGTTCCACCAGGAAGTCCCGATTGCGTCGAAGGCTGTAGTTTCATTTTTGTGAAGTCTATAGAATGGATGTTTTTCCATGTTTATATTAGTGGTGATTGTCAAGGGAATTGGGAGGTGGAGAGGGGTTGAGTGATTCTGAGGAAAACGTATGTTTACTAAATCCTGAAATGCTAGTACAGTACAATTTTAAAATTTGGGGGTTTTTGTGTTTTTCCAGTTCCAGTATAACATGTAACTCTAATTTTAAGATATCTCAAAATGTATTTGAGATATATCAAAATGCACAATAGCTTATCTCAAGATATCTTGAATTGCATTTGAGATATCTTAAAATGCATTTCAAATATTTCAAAATAGATGCACATTCAGATATCAGTAATACCTTTTCAGATATCTTAAATGTATTTCTAGAGATCTTAAATACATTTTGAGATATCTCTGAGTGTTAGTTTGACTTTCTCTATTTCTTCATTTCGAGATAATTTAAAATAGACAGGAGTCCCATTGAATATGAAATTTTAAAGGAAATTATCTTAAAATGCATGCAAGATCAATTTGAGATATTTCAATATGTTTCTTAGATATCTTGAAATGGACACAGTTATTCTGAGATCTTGAAATGCATTTGAGATATCTCATAGTATACTGCCACTATCTTAAAATGTAAATGAACATATTTTGTGATATCTGTAAATGAGTTTCAGATGTCTTAAGATGTGAACTACATTTAAGATATCAGAAATTCATTTTGAAATATCTCAGTGTTATTTTAGCTTACCATAGACACACACAGTCACACCTCCATGCTGCAAACACATTGACACATAGAACCTTTAATCAATGTGACAACATGTGGGTGGGCTGGGAAATACCAATAGATGTTATAGTAAAGTAAAAATGTTCTGAATATATATACCGAGTGGTCATTTTTATAAATATGACAGGGAACAGCTGATCCATGTTAACTCCAGGGTGTTCAAACAACACATTGGCTGATTATACTCCATCTGTTAAGCTTGGGCTATATGGTGAACCTCGTGGCAACTTTCTGCATACAGGGAGCAATGGGTGAAGAAAAGTAAGCACTTGGAGGAGTAAACACACAAAGTAGGATAAAGTGCATTAAAAGTTAAAACAATAAAAACTTCAGCTCTTCTACATCTAAATTACTATGATCTTGCACCTTCTCTATCTGGTGAGGTGGCTCACTTATTTGCCAAGCACATCACTGCACGGAATACTCTCTTTCACCTCCGACTTCACTCTCTCATTCAATTTCTTTCTTCATATCCTGGTGCCTCTTTATCCCACTGGCCATGTTTGGCACACAATCCTCCCAACTCTATATACAAAAACCCTCTAGCCATAAAGTAGCATTAATACTGGTCTTGCAGATTACTTATTGTCAAGCCCAGGAATGACCTCTGGGGAGAATATTTGTACAATGGACACAAGGCCGGTAGCTTCCGATGTTCCTGTAACTTTGTGATTATTATTGCCCTTAAGATGCAGGGATTCCAAGGGCAGCACCCTTAATGTCTCCTCTATTAGACAGAGAAAGTATTGTCACATAAGTTACCTTCTCGGTTCATGTACCCAGAATATGCCAGAAGGCACTACAGTCCCTGAGGATTCCTCGCTGGTCTCACTCTTTCTTCCGCCAAATGACCAGGTATCTCTATTGAATGCAAGTTCATGCCTCTAACCAGGCCCACTCTTTCCCTCATGCTTATGATATTGTCCCTGCCTGCAACCCTTGCCATATTCTACCCATGACATGTGCCAGATCTTTCCTGCTGTCATTGTATTTCTCACTCACTCACTCACTCACTCACTCACACTCTCTCAGTTGCTTCTTTTCAGGCTTAGCCCTGGCTTGTGTCAACCTAGATATCAACCTTCTCTTGATATCCCTTCTCATTCAGTCACACCTCTCACACATTGTTCAAATCAATTCAACCTCTTTTGTGTTGTTTTCTCATCAACCATCTGTTTCTTATTACAGAAATGCTTATGGCTGGATGTTATTAGGTTGGTAATCCATTTCCTGAAAACTTCAGCAGGACCATACTTCCTGACAGTTGGTGCCTAGACAACCTTGAAAACCACTTAAAACTTTCATCATACTGATTCTCTCTCAGTATCGCACACACAGACTGTTAATAGTTGAGCATTTCTTTTAAACAGCAGTGTCTACACTGACAGAGCCGTTACTTCTGTTGGTTGAACAGGTACACCTAATGAAGTTGCCCCTCAGTCAGTTTTTGAGTGTTTAATTGTATTTTTAATAATAATTTAATGCATTTTTTCTTTTCAGAAATACTGTAATATCCTTTACTATTCAATTCCTCTTCCCTGCTACCAGCAATGAAAATGTGTTGTAATAGCATGCAGGACCTTGTGATATTTATCCATAACTGTGTTTTGTCTCTTCTCAAGGAAGATCCCTGGCATCAATGTCTATGCACAAATGCAGAATGAAAAAGAACAGGAAATGATCAGTCCAGTCAGTCCCAGTGAAAGCACTCCAAATACACAGAGAGACTTGGTGACTTCACTGGAGATACTGGATGAAGAATTAGATACACGGGCAATAGGTAAATTTTTTCATTTTTCAGAAAATGTACTGCCTATTGCTGATGGTAACTTAAAAATCAGTTACATGATTGCCAGATATTTTGACAGCTCTGTAGCTCAAAGGAGTTTCTGCGCATTTCTAAGGCTTACTAATTAAAACTGTTACACTGTACTCGGCAAGTGTTAAAGCATACAAACATTTTGCATGGAGCAACTTTATTTCTGCTTCTGCAAACTTAATTATTTTCAAGGTCCTACTTGTCATTTTTGTTATTCATTATAGTTTTTTCATGCTGTGTAAATCTTCATAGTATAAAACTCATATCTCCAATTAGAAGCAGTGGCAAAGGGGCAAGATGTGTTACAAAATAATGGGTTCAACAAAAGAGTATGCATGCAAGAATAAAACTCCCTCATTCACAAATTGTCCCATGTTATAATTCTTATCTAAATGAAATTAAATTATTTTTGTATGTTTAATGATTATTTTAACTTCATCAGAATGTTAAGGGTTGCACTGTCATAATGAAAAAGCAAATCACAAAGTTAAATAAGAGAGGATTTAATGATAATAACAACAGCATTAGTTACTTGTATATACCGTATAAAATTTCAAATATTGAATCAGAATTACAAGTCAAATGTACGCAAAAAATACCCAAGGTATAAGACTATAGAAAAAAATGTTTCCGACCAAGAAGATTCAAATTACAGCTAAAGAATGCCATGAGTACTTGAGGCCGACAACTGCTTGGGTTTTCAATGCTGAATTCTTTACGGATAACTTCCTTTTTGTAAGAAATGTCACAGTCATTTTTATTACTCATTGTTTAAAACATATTCCTGACAAATGTATTATAATACTGCGGTGGGTTGGCACCCTGCCCAGGATTGGCTCCTGCCTTGTGCCCTGTGTTGGCTGGGATTGGCTCCAGCAGACCCCCGTGACCCTGTATTCGGATTCAGCGGGTTAGAAAATGGATGGATGGATGGATGTATTATAATATATACAGTATAGTACAATATATGATCATTTTGATCTCTATACACCTTTCAAAGAAAACAATTGTATACAATAAAAATAATTCTTTACATCTATATACTGCTTTTCTAAGTACTCAAAAGAGCTTTCAATAGTGAGTGAGGAGCCAATTAAACCATCACTAAAGTAGGTATATCATCCACCTGAATGGTGCGACAGCAGCCATTTTTGGGCCACTACGCTCACCACACATTATCTATTAGGTGTTGAAGTCATGAAAGAGAGCCATTTAGAGAGAGGGGGTGACTAGGGGGCCAAAATGAAAAGGCCAGGGAAAGCAATTTAGCCTGGGCATCGGGATACACCTTATTCTTTATAAGGGATGCCCAAGGTTCTTTTATGGCCACAGAGAGACAAGTCCTCAGTTTTATGTCTGAAGGATGGCACCATTTTTACAGTACAGTGTCAATGCACTGGGACTTTGGGATTCACAGGGTTAGTGCCCCTTGCTAGACTAATGATAATTTGGCAGGATGGTATATCTAGGCCAGTGAGTATTGTGGAAGACGAATGTTCTCTTCGTTCCCTTGTACTAATTCATGTCTGAGAAGTAAGCTTTGTGGAAGACGAATGTTCTCTTCATTCCCTTGTACTAATTCATGTCTGAGAAGTAAGCTTTACAAAACCATGTAACAGCATGCTTTGTTTTAGCAAACAGAAAAATGTTTGTGCAAAGGACTCAAGGTCTGATCATTCCACACATGAGTCTGCCTTATCACGTTTTCCCTTAGCTTACATCTGAACGCCATAACAAAAGGAACCAAGAAATCAAGTTGCACAAGGGGCGTTGAAGGGGCTAAAGGTTTGTGTATAATAAAGTGTTGACTGTTACATTTTATAATGATATTAAATTACGCATTCTAGGGGTATAAAACTGGACCCCACCCAACAGACGGGGTTCAGAAGAGCCCTGACGCTGTCATGTATATTTGATTGTCTGCTTTTCTGAAACTCTTCTCACCGTGACTCTGAAAATAAAGCTGCTTTATAACCGCACCTGCTGTCGGGTCTGAGATTTCGTCCACAGTTTCTAATAAGAAAGGGCATTTTGATATATCAATACTAGGAGGCTCCACCCACTGCTCGCTTCGCTTACTAAACCCGGGGGCAGGTGTTGGGCCCCCATCTGTCCTGCAGTTGAGCCACTCCGTTAGAGAAAGTGATTGTATTTAAAGATATAGCGCAATCCCCCCTGGCGCCTTAGGCACCCAACCCCCAGTTGCGTGCTAGTAGGCTGTCCCACGACTTTCTTGACATTTTAGTTTATAATTTAGAAATGGAATAAGAATCAAAAAATCTAACCACATCACATAAGAGTTAAATAAATTCTGAAAAGAATGATACCAAACATGTATTATGTAGGTTTTAAAATGAGCAGATTTAAAGCGTGACAAAAAAGTCACATAAAATCGTTGCACAAAATCGTTGCGCTCTTAGGCTTAGGATTTTATATATAGAGTGTAGATTTAAGGGAAAAGGTAACACAATAGAAAAACAAAATACTACAAAATCTCAAAAATTCTTTGACCGATTTCATTGAAATTTAGTAACATTAGAAAAAAGAAAATAAGCCAAACTTTTTGTGTTGATGTTGAAATATGTTGTTAATTATGCTTTAGTGAATGGGACTGTAATGAAAACAGAAAAGTCAGAAAAGGTGTGCGGCATCCAAAAGATTGCCTGGATTAGGCCTCACTCCAGTAACCCCAGAGACCTTCTTCAGGCCTCACAAATCAAAAAGAGCCTTCCCAAAGAAGGAGAAACAGTACAACTTTTCTTTGGAAAGATAGACTATGAAAAGAATCTTTACAAAAATAAGACATATTTGCAAAATACCCTAAAAACAGAAGAAACTCCACAGAGGCATTAAAGGGGTCAATCCACATTGAACAATTGACAAAAAACACAATCCAGAAATCCGAATCCTTAGACAAAGCAAATATATTCATAAAACCTGAATCAAAACCAAGAAACAGTAATAATCACAATAACAATTAAAATCATTTATTCTTGAACTGCTGGTCTCCATGTCTTTTATAGGGTTGGGGTTAGTTTCCAAACAGAGACTGACAGGTGTCCCCGCCTCTTGGGGTTCCACCCACAAAGAACATGTAACATACGTTTAAAGAGACAGGACATAATTCTAAACATCACAGGAAATACATAAAAAATAAAACACACAACAACTAGAAAGCAACCGAAACAATGAAAGACCTAAACACATGTAATACCACTGCAATGCCACCACAATAACCTATTTCACCACAGCCCTGAAAGCAGTTGAACAGGGACATACAGGTGTATGGAAGTGAAGAAGCAAAGTGAAAGGAGGAAATTTCAGTGATGCACAAAAAAGATGTGTTTAGCAAGTGCTTACCAAGGACTGTGGCTGTGAGTGCAGTCAATTTCTCATAAATGATCCAGTAAGAAATATATTTAATATATACAGTATTGTCCTGCAATACTGTGTGCAAATACCAGCATGGGTACTACTATTCCCATCAGCCACTGCACTGCTCCAAATGATTTCATCAACACTCATAAAGTTTAAAATAACAGCCACAATAAAAGTGGCATTTCATCTAAAGTAGTATTTTTTTAACACAAAACCACTTTTTCATTGTCTTGCTGGGTTACAGTGTTTTTCTTATAGCAGTTTTAAAATTTTAAGTCCCCTGACAGCATTTGAAGAGCGGGAGAGTGGGGGGAGGGGGCGGGGTGCAGGGGGGTCCCCTTCGTCTTCGTGGAGCATTAATTGCTTTTTGAAGTTTAAAAAAAGACAAAATAAGATAAAAAAGAAAAAACTCAAATAAACCAACAGAGCCAAGCCGTGTCTGAACAGCATGATTTTTTCTATAGCAGATGGAGATGCTGTTTTTTCAGAATGTGATAAAAAAGCGAGTATTAGTAAAAGTAATTAGTAACTTTTACAGTTTTTTTGTTGGCAGACATTTATTCAAAGCCACTGTATAATGAGGCAGAACTTTCCATCCATCCATTATCCAACCTGCTATATCCTAACTACATGGTCACAGGGGTCTGCTGGAGCCAATCCCAGCCAACACAGGGTGCAAGGCAGGAAACAAACCCCGGGCAGTGGCAGCCCACCACAGGGAGCCCACACACCAAGCACACACTAGGGACAATTTAGAATCGCCAAATGCTTTTAGTTTGGAATGAATCAACTTTAAATCACCTTTGTAACATAGGTGAATAACGCTATTGGTGATGTCCTGTGGTACGGAGTTCTGCTGCAGTCTCTTTCACATCAACACCACAAATTATTTTATGTAGCATGTTCAACAATTAGCAGCTCATGTGAAATAATATTAGCCCCGGTAGAAAAAAAAAATACAGATATTGCATGGAGAAAAGTACATAGTTACATAGTATTTCTGACAACTCCATTAATTCATGGCAGTATAACAGAGACCCATTGACTTAAAAAATTTCTTGGCTGAATATGGGTAACTCAGCTAGTAATACATAAAAATGGAAAAAAGACATCTGTGCATCCATGGCCAAACCATAATGCAGTATGTGTAAAATGTTTTTTTTTTCTACCTATTGTTACAGACTTCACTGTCTAGTTCTTATGCTCTAACAATGCAGAATTTGAGTCATCTACGACATGCTTCTGCAAAGTATTTTTTAGATGAGAATGACAGCCAATATTTAATGAAGTGCTGTAAGATGGTTAGATGTTTGAAGTGCACAACACTCTACATTGACTCTAGGTGACATTTTAGCCTTTTATCTCTTGATATAAACTTTTCTCAACACACATCCCAAAAGATTTAAAAGTAGAAATCCAAAAAACCTAAGGTTAGTGAGGTGTAAAATCTAGTCTAATGCTAACTCAATTATTCAACGGTTTTAGATTGACTTGATATCATATAAAGAAGAAGGATCAGGTCCATCTTAGGGTTGCAAGAGATTATGATGCCTGTTGTCCTATTGACTGTGGGGCCACTTACAGAAAAAGCCATCTATGAGACATTAAGAAGAATAGCTAAGAAGGAAATATGTGGAAAAAGAAAAGGGCGTGGGTTGAAGAACAAAAGGAGATGTAATATAAAGAATCAACAAGAGTCAGTAACCAGACAGACAAAAAGTCAAGCAGAGCTAAAAGTAAATCAAAAACAGTAATCAAAAGAATAATCCAAATCTCAAGAGACTGTCCTAACACAGTGTAATTATCCCACAGCTAGGACACGGAACACTGACATGTATCTATCTTTTATAAGTAGGCTTGATAGCACAATATTTCAGGTGACCACCATGTCACATAACCAGCAACAGGCATAACAACTACATCAAATAACACAGGGGCCATGCAAAGGTAGTCACCAAAGAAACACAAAATGTGTTCTATCTTGGCAGAGAAAGAGGATAAGCTTCATGTAATGAACCCGGATTAAGAAACATGGTCAAAAAATCATGTCAAAGTAATACCCAAAAGACAACACTGATCAGGCGTCAACCCTTATAGTTGTTATAGTTGTATAGTCTTAGAAAAAAGCTGATCCTTGTTTACCAGAAAAACGCCAACACAAAACAAATTTACCCAGGGCTCTTTGAATCCAATCTGGAATGAAACAGCATTTTTCGCAATGGTCTGAATACTGTTAAGCTGATGATTGTCAATGGTCGCGTACTCCCGGTGGACCGTGAGAAAGACTATCACAGTAACAGGCATGCAAAAACTCATAAAATAGTAACGCCTATAGTAAAACAAAATGGCATTTAAATAAGACAGAAAAAATTCTTAACTTTAAACTAAAAGGTTGTAAAATTAAACTGACATCAGAATGGATTTCACTGTGGTTGATAATCCCAGGAAAAAAAAATAATATTGTCCCAAAAGAACACAGAAAATTAGCTAAAAATGAAAGAAAAATGCCCATTATAATAAAACGGGGTCTGGGAAATAACAATAAAAATGAACACCTAGTTAAAATATAAAATAAATTAGTATAAAAACCAATGGCAAAATACCGTTTAAGGTATAACCAACCTTGGTTCCTTCCTTGCACTCAGCGCTACTTTGATAGTCCAAGTCTTCCTGTGAACCTCTTAAATTTATTAGAAACATAACGAATGAATGGATGGATGGCATCAATGGATGACTCTAATGTAACAGTGAACAGCATGCAATGCTGCTATTGAAATGACTGCACCACCCCTAATGGTAACAGTGCCAGCCTCCCAAGCTATAGGTCATTTTCTTTAGCTCAGCTGACCAAGTTGTTTATTTCCAGATGAACAATAAGTCATGACATATGCTAAAGGAAAAGCCGATCCTGATTAGTTAATTATTGATTAAAAGTTCAGTGCTCATTTCATGTGTTTTAGTGTCAGCAGAATAGCTTCCTGTTAAGATTTTGACAAGTGTGCAGGAAACACACACTCAGTTTTCTTAAAAAACGTTTCACTGTTTGTATTCAAGAATGTTTTTGTTATGTTAAAGATATTTCAAATAAATTACTTCCCAGTATAATCTTTCTGCATCATAGTCTACTCATGCCAGCTTCTGAATGCCTTCAGGGGCAAAAAAGGGTTTTTGGTTTAAAGTAAAGCCAGTGTTGCACTGCTTTGTTCATTTGTTCTTCAGTTGTAAGTAAACTACCTCTCAGTGCACCTTTTGAAAGGTCCGGACAGTAAAATAGGTGGTTGAGAGCCAGCCATTTCATTTTTTTACAGATATGCATAAGGTTGGCAGCTGTGTAAGGCCGTGCATTACTGTACAATATTTTTAATATTGGATAATACAGAACTTTGTTCCCATACTAAGCAAATAAATAATTTCATTAACAACTTTAGCTCAAAAAAGCACACCATGCCTTTCTTTCCTTTTTTGTTGACACACAATTTTGTTCATAACTCTGTAACCGCATGGACAACATCAACAGGGTAGTGAACCGCCAGCCTAAGGAGTACAAAGTGGCAACCTCCTTTTCCATCCATTTTTCGCAGCACTCTGCTCCTACACTAAGTGAAGCACACTATACTGTACAACTAATAAGATGTATTGTATTGTATCCGTCTTTTTGAACCTTTATAAAATTTTATGTGATATTGCAACTTCTTCCCTTTGTAGTAAAACTTCCATAAATTCCTCGGAATCCTTGACCTCCATTAATGTTTTTTCTTGGTTTACTTTATACAACATTTGGAATTATTCTTCATTTGCCTTTTTTGACTTTTTATCAGGTGAACCTTCTGCTTGATCTGTAGTAGTAGAGTGTTGAAATTCTAAAGGTTGTTTGGGCCTTTTTTAAAAAAAATACTATCCACCCCTATTATCAAAACTTCTATTTTACTCAGATATATTGTGAATGATAGGCAGCATCTGGCTGTGAGGCTGCTTTTTGTCAAGCCTAGGAATCATTACCAGGGTGAGAGGCTACATGGACACCAAGCTAGAATTGCTTCCAGCAGCCCAGGGTCCCTGTTCAATTAAAGCACAAAAAAGCCACCATTTGGTGGGGTCACACAGTACCAAATTTCCCCACTTGCATCTGAATGCTTTCTAGGGGTTGGACAGGTGAGTATGATCTACCTGCCAGTATTCATTGATCTCTGAAATTAATAGCCTGACAACAGTATCTACAGGTATTTGACACGTGTGGGCAGCGAAGAGGTTCTGTAAACTTTTGCAATTCTTCTTTGGTCTCTTTCTTTAGCTCTTTTCAAAAGGTCTTTCTTTCATCTGCTGACCCTCTGACTTTTATTGTCTTGAAAGAGCATAAGAAGCACTCTATTTATTTTTTTTGTTTAATTTTTGTACCCCTGACTGTTGCCATTCAGGAGTAATGTCCTAGTGCTCTTCGCCTTCTTGTGCCACCTCCACTCCACAGGAGACTTTGCTATGCTCTCCAGTGTTATTCTAGTGCTACCCTTTCCCCTGGGACGTCTTGCATCTTCAACCTCTAAGAAAACAAAAATTTGCACTGACAGTGAGATTGTAAATCAGTATGTCAATGTAATAAAAAAATGTAAATATACTTAGCAACAGGCAGAGGCACCATTGCAATGAGATAAAGAAAGCTGTCTTCTAGTGCACTGGTGAAAATGTCATGTCTCACTTTCCTGCATGTGTGCTCCTCAGTTGTTCTTCTTTGCCCAACGCCTCCTGGTATATACAGGACCTCCTCCATGTATTGGTGTGGCACTATTTTTTTCCTAGAGAGTTTAGCTTGGGACTTGGTCTTCATATTATGAAGAACAGATAAGCCTTTGCCATAATAGGCATGACTATATAAGATACACATTATAGAAAGTCATACTTTGATATGAAAGTTGGCCTTGACAAAATAAAAAATATACAATATGAAATTTTACTAACACTTTGAACTGATAAAACAAAGACATTTCAAAAGGACATATTGATGGCAATGCAAGAAGCAGATACCCTCCCAAAATGTTCTGAGCACTCCTCCATAGTCCCAATCCACTAATTGTGGTGCAGCATTTTCAGGCTGTAAGGAGAAACCTCTGGGAGTGCCTAACTAATGTATCATCCCTTCTTCAAGAGTCAGATGAAGAATTGTGATGCCAGTCCGTGATAAGCTATGTGTCTTGAAGAACTAGGAGTCCCAAAAGCACATAAATACTTCCAATATTGCTTTCTAGGGGAGATTACTATCAAAACTTTGAACAGAAACAAAAAGGACCTTGAAAAATCTTTATAAAATAAAAGATTTATTTTTTAACAAAAACACTCTGTAGCACCAGAAGCTCATTGGATCACAAAAAGAATTGCCCGAGAAAGCAAGCAATCCATGGCAAAACAGTCCCAATACAGAATTCCAAGGTGAAGTCAAAAACAGAGCACACGTTCAAAAATCCAGGAAATCACAATAAGCACAATTGAAACACAAGTAAACACTCCACTCGCTGGCTCATTCAACCACCAGGAATATTGGGAGGCCCTTTAGATTTAAAGGGCAGAGGGCAGTTCCTAGCGGTGACTGGCAGGTGGCCCCAACTCTTGGAGGACCAACAACAAAACAAACACATGAGACATAACCAAGGCATTTTATAGTCACGGATGAAAACAAAGAATAATACACATGATAAACAAAATAAAGGTTAAAATGAATAAATGTCACAAAAAATGGCAAAATAGACAAGAAAAATTACTTTGAAGCCCAGCCAGGGGAGAAGCACTGGCTGAAACATGACACCATGATTTTGAGCTGCATGTTTCAAATTGAAAATTTCAGTGTTGGGTTCCTGTTTTCTTTTAAGTATTGTCCTTTTGCTTTTAGCCACATCACAACTAACACAATTTTGGTTTTGTGACAGCAGTTTGTGAAATTTGTACAAACCTGAAATTTAAAATAATCAATAAATCAGAATTAACCAGAGCACTCTTAGTCACCCTTGGTACTTTGCCATCCTCAACATCTCAGTGTACTTCATGCTTAATTGCATTTTCTTTATCAGTTTAACAAGAAAAATACAAATAAAATAAAATAAAAAAAATCTTTTGTGCAATCCCAACAGCTTAGTACTTACATCCACACAGTGTCCTAAACATAACCAGCAGCATCAGTTAAGATTTGTAGGGAGAAGATCACAAACTGTAAAGGTGAAGTGATCTCAGACTGGCATCACATTGTAATACTAGAATCCGGTTTTGTTAAATTAATAGTAAATTAATAATTCATTTAATTCCTTCTCTTTATCATTCTACATATTGCAGGGTTTTTATACTTTATATCTAAGACTAGACATTAAGCCCGTTACAATAACGGGCGCTAGAACAGTAGTGCATAAACATTTGTATGAACAGTCTATATTAAATGGCAAGGGACCTTGTATGTGGCTGTAATATGCGTCACTGTATTGTGTGCCTTTAATTTTCTCTCTTAGTAATACTGGTTTGTATTTCCGTAAAATGCCTGTAATTTTGTCAGACAGTAATACAGTGGAACCGAAGTAATTTCCCCCATAGGATTGTATATAAAATACAATTAATCCGTTCCAGACCGTATGAACTGTATGTAAATATATAATTTTTTAAGATTTTAAGCACAAATATAGTTAACTATACCATTGAATGCACAGCGTAATAGTAAACTAAATGTAAAAACATTGAATAACACTAAGAAAACCTTGAACAACAGAGAAAACTAACACTGCAAGAGTTATAAGCGCTATAGCCTTATGACCCGCTCGCTAAAAACACCTTTTTTAATGAGTCCGTAATCTAATAAACAACCAAGAAAAGTAACATTGCAACAATGCATACATGCGCCTGTGTGTGTGTCTGACTCTGTCGTGGGCCTACGTGTGTGTGTGTGCATGCGTGCATGTGTGTGTGTGCGTGCGTGTCTGTCTCTGTCGCGGGCCTGCGTGTGTGTGTGTGCGTGAGTGTCTGTCCCCCATGCGGGCCTGCCTGTGTGTGTGTGTGTGTGCGTGTGTGTGTGAGTGTGAGTGTGTCTCGCACGCGGGCGGGCCTGCCTGCCTGCGTGCGTCCGTCCGTGCGTGCGTGCGTGCATGCGTGTGTGTCTGTCTTTCGCGCGGGCCTGCGTGCAAGGCAAAACAGATTAAAATTAACAAAGCCAGGAGCTGCTATACTTCAGTTACAGCTTCTAACAAATCAGTTTTTCCACACATGAATTTGTCTGAAAAGTAATTATTGATTCACAATATATCTTGTCTAATAAAACCTTTATGCTTAATGTCAAGTTCAGTCTTACACAAGTTATTACTTTCGACATAAACTAATTGTCCCATGGTGCTACAGATCAGGCTGCATCGACATGGATTCAGAACTTGGCCTGGTCACTGTTTGTGTGACGTTTTGCTTGCTCTTATTTTGCCCTGGTGGCTTTTCTCCAACATCTCAAAGGCATGCAGGTTAGGTTGCCTGGTGTCTCCAGATTGTAACAGTGTGAGTCAGTGTGAATGTGTGTATGCCTGTGCTCTGCAATGGATTGACATTTGTCTTAGTTCAATGGTTTGATATCCATAGAACCCTATAATGAAAATTCAGATTTTGGAAATGGTTGGAAATATGAACTGATATCCTTCTTCGAATAATGCTGACTGACTGAACTTTGGAAATTAATGAGCCTTAGTGCAAGCAAATTACTGCAGTATATACTGTATGCTTAGATATCCTTTGAATATGTACTATAAAATGCATCAAGAAAGTGTTGGGGTCCCTGTGGATAACCCTTTTAATGTCCTGGATGTCCAGAGAACAGCAAAAGAATAAAAGTGATCAGATAGGCACAGAGCACCAGTTACAAATTAAGGTTTGGATCAAGTAGGAGCTCCATCCTTTATGAAAGCTGGTTTGTGACTGAACTTCTGTTGGGATGTTGATTTATATTCTATTGAATTGGAAAGAGCGGGCCCTGTAACATTGTCTTCTGGTGACTTCACCTCCATTCTAGAAAAGGAAATTGGATATGTAGTAAGCAACGGCATAAAAACCTCCATCTTTCCTTCATCCATCCGTAGTCCAGCACCCATTAAACACTCCAATAGCTCATGTGTGTTTTACTTGGATTCAAAGATTTTGCAAGTTCATGTTCAGAAAAAATCTGGCTATTCAATCATACTGTCTGTCTCATTTTGAAGATTTTAGAATTTAAATATACATTTTTTGTACAGAAGAAGTGTGACATTTACAGAACATTCTTCTAATGTACAAAAATAGCCCAATTAGGAAAATTTCTAAACAGGCCAACAAAAACTTTCCTTTTCTTGTACGAGTTAAACTATGGGAAAAAAAACTATTGTTTCAAAGCAAGTTAATTTTTAATTGTGATAGTTTATTTTGTGTTTTGGTGTTGGGAGTTAAGGTGAGAGAAAAAAACAAAGAGTGTGCTCTTTGTACAGGTAAGTATTCAGTATAAAATAAGCGCAGATGAAAAGCATGAGGAAAAATCAGTCAAAACGGCCAATCCATTAATAACAGTTCAGATAGACAGCAGCATTTTTACATTTCCTCATTCTTATTTCTAAATCTTGATTCTCAGAAGCAAGAAGTCTTTCTTAAAAAGAGTTCAGACAAATAATAGCAAATCCTGTCCTAAAATAAAAATGACATGTCAGTAGTCTGACAACAGCCAATAAAAATGCAAAGTACATGAAATAAAAGACGAAAAATTTTATTTGACCATATAAGTAACCAGACCTAATCAAAACTTTCATTGGATATACGTGGGACACAAACAACAGTGAAGTACAATACTTGTATTTATAGTCGTTGTTGTCCCATGTGCAGAGTACAGTGAAATTCTTATTTGCACATGCTAATTGATATGCAACCCACCACCACTCTCCAGCACCATCATCAGTGAGTAGAACAACCTTATCTCAAAAATGTAAGCTGTTATTTGAGTATTTTGATTCATGTTTTTTGTGTGGTGTTTCCCAAAAACTGAATGTTTAGGTGTAGGTAGGTGTAAAATTGGCTTGGACACAAGAAGCAGATAGTCATTGTGCAAGGAACCTTATCAGAATTGGCTGACATTGTAGTGATGTCACTCAGGGGTCAGTGCTAGGGACTCTGCTATTTTTAATATATATAAATGATTTGGATAGGTACTGTATATATGTAACAAGCTGGTTAAGTTTGCAGGTGCTAGGTGGATTGGTGGATGATCTAGAATCTGTTTATTTTTTACAGAGGGACCTGGACAGCATACAGGCTTGGGTAGATTTGTGACAGATGAAATTCAATGTCAGTAAATTTAAAGTAATACACATAGGAAGTAAAATTGTTGGGTTTGAATAGACAAGGGGAGGTCTGAAAATCAAAAGTACACACCTTATGAGAAGGACTTAGAAGCTGTAGTGGACTCTACGCTATCAACAGCCAGACAGAGTTCAGAAGCCATTAAATAGGCAAACAGAATGTTAGGTGATATAGCACCCTAATATCTAGAGTACAAGTCCAAGGAGGTTATGCTTACGATTTATAATGCACCGTTTATACCTCACCTGGAGTCCTGTGTGCAGTATTGGTCTCTAGGCCACAAAATGAACATAGCAGCACTAGAAAAAGTCCAGCGAAGAGTGACTAGGCTGAATCCAGGGCTATACGGGATGAATTATGAGGAAAGATTAAAAGAGCTGAGCCTTTTCAGTTTAAGCAAAACAAGATTAAGAGGAGACATAATTGAAGTGTTTAAAATTATGAAGGGGATTAGTACAGTGGATCAAGACTGTTATTTTAAAATGAGCTCATCAAGAACATGGAAATACAGCTAGAAACTTGTTAAGGGTAAATTGCGAACAAACATTAGGAGGTTTTTCTTTACAAAGAACGATAGACACTTGGAATAAGCTACCAAGTATTGTGGTAGACAGTAGGACTTTAGGGACTTTCAAAACTTGACTTGATGTTATTTTAGAAGAATTAAGTGGATAGGAGTGGTGAGCTTTGTTGGGCTTAATGGCTTGTTCTTGTTTAGATTGTTCTAAAGTTCTAATAAGGCATTCTTTCCTTTGCACTCAGTATTATTACCTTTTGAAGTGAAACGATGGAGAATAACCTGTCTGTTTAACACTGTGTGTAAGTGATAAAAGCCAAGGAATAATAGGGAAGAATTACTCCTTGCAGAAGATAACAAACAAACACAGGGTTTCAGAGCAATTATTAGACAAAGACATGAACTCAGCCTGCACAACTTGCAGACCAGTGATAAAAATATTTATATACATCTGCCAAAAGTGTAATTGTTTTATTTGGTGCAATGTGTATGTTCAAAATCAAATACACATTTTAAAAAAAATCTTGAGCTTTCCAAGCCATGACATTTTTAATGAAGAGTTATGATGAGTTAAGGGGCATTGCTTTGAAATTAATGGAGGAGAATGGAACTTAAAGGGAAACAAAACAACTAACATAGCACAAAGATACCACAGTCCAACTCACAACTCAGCAATCAAGGTTAGAGTTTATACCAAAGAATACAGATAAGTCATTAGAAATCCTGTCAGCATGATGGATGAATCAAAATTTTTAATTTTAATTACAACTGATCATCACCACTTTTATGAATATAGCCTTTTGGGTCACCAATACATACTGCAGATGAATTGTTCTTTTTCTCATTTTGTTTTAATTTTTTCACCATGGATGTCAACAATCTATCCAACCATATTTTTGAAACACACCTATCCAAGCACAGTGTTGCCTTTTCTTTCCTGGCAACACTGGATGCAAGGCTGGAACAACCTTAGATGGGGTTAGCAGTTCCTCAAAGGGCATGATCACAAAGGCATATTCAGTTGGTCTGATTCATTTTTACCATCTTTATCTTTAAGATGTGGAATTAATAGGAAAATAAAAAAAACTCCACGGTGGATTAATAAAGATTTAAAAAAGAAGTTGTAAAGGAAACAACTGCTTTATAAGACATATAAGACTAATGACTGCAATCGTAGAGCATATGAGAACATGTGGGCAACCATTAAGAAGGATATCATGAAGGCTAAAAGACAGCTGGAGAGGAATATAGCAGATAAAGCGAAAGAAGACCCTAAGAGATTCTTTCAGTATTTTAGTAGTAAAAGAACAGTCAAGGAGGAGGTCAAGTGTATCAGAAACAGTAAACGGGAATTAAAAGATACAGACAGTGAAATAGCAGATGCCCTGAACTTACATTTTTCTAAGGTGTTCACAAGTGAGCAAGTGGATAACCTGCCAGAGGTAAACGGGACTACTAAGGAGGTACTGAGGGATTTGGAAATTGTAGAGGGAGAAGTGCTGCTCAGATTAAATAAGATGAAATCAAACAAATTACCAGGACCAGATAATATTTATCCTTATGTTCTTAAGGAGGCTAGTGAGTACATATATAAACCCTTGACACATATTTTTAGGAAGTCACTGTGCTCTGGAGAGATTCCGAAGGACTGGAAAATGGCAAATATCATCCCATTATATAAAAAGGATGACAGGGCAGATCCAAGCAACTATAGGCCAGTAAGTTTAACATGTATCACAGAAAAATTAATGGAAGGAATAATTAAGGATAAGATTGAACAACATCTGGCAAGGACAGGAGTTATTCTGAACAGTCAGCATGGGTTCAGAAGAGGGAGGTCGTGTTTTACTAACATGTTGGAATTCTATGAGGAGGCAACAAAAGGATACGATCAAAGTGGAGCTTATGATATTATTTATCTGGACTTTCAGAAAGCATTTGATAAGGTGCCAAATGAGAGGTTGGGCATCAAGTTAAAAGAAGTGGGAGTTCAGGGTGATGTTTTTAGTTGGGTGCAGAATTGGCTCAGACACAGGAAGCAGAGGGTGATGGTGCGATGAACCTCATCAGAACTGGCCGATGTTAAGAGTGGTGTTCCACAGGGGTCAGTGCTAGGGCTGCTGCTATTTTTAATATATATACATGATTTTGATAGGAATATAAGTAACAAGCTGGTTAAGTTTGCAGATGATACCAAGAAAGGTGGATTAGCAGATAATTTGGAATCCATATAGGCTTGGCCAGATTTGTGGCAGATGAAATTTAATGTCAGTATATGTGAAGTATTACACATAGGAAGTAAAAAGGTTATGTTTGAATACATAATGGGTGGTCAGAAAATCGAGAGTACACCTTATGAGAAGGATTTAGGAGTCATAGTGGACTCTAAGCTATCAACTTCCCAAAAGTGGTCAGAAGCCATTAAGAAGGCTAACAGAATGTTAGGTTATATAGCACGATGTGTGGAGTACAAGTCCAAGGAGGTTATGCTCAGCCTTTATAATGCACTGGTGAGACCTCATCTTGAGTACTGTGTGCAGTTTTGGTCTCCAGGCTTCTAAAAGGACATTGCAGCACTAGAAAAGGTTCAGAGAAGAGCAAATAGGTTGATTCCAGGGCTACATGGGTTGAATTATGAGGAAAGATTAAAAGAGCTGAGCCTTTAGAGTTTAAGCATAAGAAGATTAAGAGGTGATATGATTAAGTGTTTCAAATTATAAAGGGAATTAGTACAGTGGATCGAGACTTGTATTTTAAAATGAGTTCATCAAGAACACGGGGACACAGTTGGAAACTTGTTAAGGGTAAATATCGCACAAACACTAGGAAGTTTTTTCTTTGCACAAAGAATGATAGACACTTGGAATAAGCTACCAAGTAGTGTTGTAGACAGTAAGACTTTAGCAACTTTCAAAACTCGACTTGATGTTTTTTTGGAAGAAATAAGTGGATAGGACTGGCAAGCTTTGTTGGTCTGAATGGCCTGTTCTCATCTAGAGTGTTCTAATGTTCTAATGTGGGAGGAAAGCAGGAGAAACAGAGATGAAAACATTCAGAGAAAAAGCATGCAAAGTCCAAAAGAGTGTTACTGGCCTACAGTATACTCCCATTCTTCTGCACCTCACCTCTTAGGCAGCAGTACTAACCACTGCCACCCTAGTGATAATCTTTACCTTTTGAAAAATAAAAAATGATTGTTAGGCAGGTATTAAGTAAGAATTAAACTAGTAGTGTTATGCACAAACTTAACCTGAAACTTCTAAATGTTATTCAGGGTTATTGAATATTTTAATAAGGCAGCAAACCTACTGAAGGAAAACCTGCTTCTTTCTAAACAACCATTTCAAGAAGAAACGTACTACTAGAAGGGATTGCGTTTCAGAATAAATTGATTCTTGGCTGCATTTTTTTTTCAGTTTGGGTGTCTTAATGAACCAGAAAATACTGTAGTGCATTGTTTTGTATTGAGAGCATTGTCCACTTAGAATAATAGAAACATTGATGGAAAATAACTGCCAAGAAAAACCTACAGATGTGCTCTTTTTTTTAACCTATCAAATTAATGATACATGCAACATAATTCTAACGGTGCCAGGTTACCTTGATTCGTGTCTGGAATATTTGAAAGGTATTATGATTTGTTACTTAGCAAAATTGATTTGCTAAAAGTAAATCAATGGGGGAGTTTGAATGTGAATTGCAAATTAGGAAACGAGGATTGGTTGATTCCTTCATTGATCGATTTTAAAACAGTGTATTTTGCTAAATTGACTTTTGATATTGATTTCAGTAATTTTAGACAACTCTGGCAGATGTATGATGGATCCATAAGGTATGATTTACATTGATTTTAATGCATAAATCAGAAAAAGCAACACAATTCTAAAGTACATCTTGGAACTTTTTATTCTTAGTGAGGGGTGAAATAAAATCTGGAGGCTCCATAAAATAAATATTTGATAGGTAGGACTAAAGAAAGGTTAAAAGTAAGAAATGCATGTTTCCTCATTTTTTCTTGTTTATTTTGTTCCCCTTTTAGGATGCATTTCACCACAAGCTGACAAGATCTCAAAGGAAATCCCAACATACGTTAATGTCTGAACTCTGAAATCCACAGAATAGATAAAGCTGAAGTATGGACTTTTGTAGACCATTCAGACACAAAAGGTTTTAAGCTTTAAACCTGTGCATGTGGACATTGACGACACAAACTGTGTTCTGTGGATATTTGAAGATACTGTGTACAGGTTTTTGTATGTCTTTACAAAATACTCCATTTTTTGACAACCTTTATTTATACAAGGTATAGTACATACTTCCGTTGGAAATCAACAAAATCTGCATGTACAAGAAAATGTCTTAGTTCGCTTATATGGCTTTTTCATTTATTTGCTCCATTTAAGTGCTAGCAGGAGTGGTATGCTGCTTAATCATGAAAACATTGAGAAAGCAAGAGAAAAAAGTGAAAATGACAAGAAATATAAAGGAACTCTATTTTTTGTAAATTATGAAGTGCTTGTGAATACGAATATGCGTTTTTAAAAATTAAACATTAAATCCACCTGTTCAATAACTGAGCTATGACAGTAGACTTTGTTTGACTCACAATGGCTATATTTACTTTTTGTTTAATTCTTTAGTTTTTTTATAGGTCAGACTTTAATACTGCAAATGTTGTCAAATAAAAGAAACTATGTCTGTGTAATTTATTGTATTAAGCAGAGAAGGCTTGGCAAACGTGTACCTGGGTTGGGTAGGAACTAAAAACTGTGCTTGTGTGCCCATCATCATTTGGTCACTGGCACAATAAAACATGGCGGCTGTGGACAAACCAACTGAAATTCGCGATTTGAAATGGGTCTTCTGGCTGAAAAATATTCCATTTCTGTCGGCTGTTTCATTTTTCATATTTACTGCGCCCTTGAAGGATGTTTCTGGGCCAAATGAGCAGGATACATTTGACCATAGAGGCTTACTTGTGGTTGTGTAACAATGGATACACCTGAACACAATTATTGTCACATCAAGGACTTATTAAGGAAGATAAGGAAGAACCAGCGTTGCCTTCAGAAACACTTTAGCCCTTCTTGATATGATGTTACATAAGTTTTGGTCTGTGCAGGGTGGGATATTGCACTATTCTTCTAGAAGTTATTTGAAATTAATTGTTTATTGAGAGTTGGAAAAGGAGAAAATCGACTTCATAACTCTGCAGTCCAGATCCTTTCTTGAGCTTTCAGTGATCTGGTCACTGGAGAGACCATAGAAGACAGTTCATCCTACTCTTCATATCCTCACTCTTAGTTTAGTAAGTAATGTGGAATTATCCTCCAGCAATAGAGGGGGAATCATGAATTAAGACACTTATATTCCTTGCCCTTCATACATCTTCACAGGGCAATCATCAAACTTCATGAATTCCAAAGAAGGCAGTCCGTCATTACAGCTGGTAAGACAGTGCAGGTTGAAGGCATCCTAAACCTGAAAATTGCTCCAGGAGTGCTGTAAAATGCTCTGACCTCCAAAGATCATGCAAAAAGACAATTTCCCCTCTGAGATTAATGCAGTGTTATCAAATAAATTCATCTGTGAATAGGAATTAGGCCGAAAGATGACTCGCAAGACTTTATGATTTTTTCCATTGCTCCTTGCACCAAGTTATATGTCTTTGTGTACTGGCCTTGGATACAAGCTGTTTCTTAATGGCAGCTCTGCCATACCCTCCACTTTTCTGTAGGTCATGATGTACATTTTTTGTTAATATTGGGTCACCGAGGTGCTTATCCAATTTCATGCTCATTTTTGATGCCATACTTTTGTGTAATTTAGCAACTCTGCTGTTTCTCTTTGCCGCTGAAGTTTGTTCATGTTTGGTGTACACTGTCATTATTTTTGAGAGCTGTTCCCCTTGTACCTGCAATTTTGGAAATGACTGTTTGGCCTCTTTGGAATTGCTAGCTGCCTTATGTTACTTTTAAAAGTGACATATCAAAATTATAATTGCCAGACCTCTTTTATTGCTGACATATTTTGAGGCAATCAACATAACATGACTACCTTCTGCAGCTGCCATTGTAACTGTGTTTTTCACATGGCGTTTCCATCATTTTGTCCACTCCCTGTACATGGACTGTATTTTGAATTAATGTGAATCTACAATACCAGAACATCTGAAGAGCAAGTGTGATGCAAGATGGTAGGATAACACATGTTCTCAAATCTAAAATATAAGGAGACAAAAAGCTCTATGAGTTTGTATGACCCTAATCTGCCAGGATTCTTCCTGTACCTGCCACTGCTAACTGAATTGCTGAGAGCCCACACACCTCTAATGATGTCTCTGTAGCATCACAAGACATCAGATGATGGTTATATTGTAATGACCCAATGGACAAGCACAGTAAATCCTGAGGTAATATTAGCAGCATTCTACTATACAGTGAATCCGATGACTTAAAAGCAGCATGATTATAAATCCAGGCCAAAAAGCATTAAAGTAGTTCAATGATTTATTTAGAATTAAATTAAAAAAAAAAATAAACATCAAAATATACATCTTACCAGGAAGAAACCTCATTTAAGATCACAACCTAAACAGTAATCATCCATCCATCCATTATCCAACCAGCTATATCCTACCTACAAGGTCACGGGGGTCTGAAGGAGCCAATCAAAGCCGACACAGGGCACAAGGCAGGAAACAAACCCCGGGCAGGGCGCCTGCCAACCGAAGAAACAGTAATCAAGTTGTTCCAAAGTTTTTGTTTATAAAGATTCTTGAAATATTTATTGGAGTAGAAATAGTTGGGAGCAAGAACTAATGGGAGAAGGTGAAAAATAGAAATCTGTTTTCACATATTTGATTGTATTGTCCACCTAGCATTTAATGAGATAATGTTACGTGAGTGAATGTGAGTGTATGCACATGGCTGTGCCCTATGATGGCCTGTTGTCTTTTCAAGAACTGGTTCTCAACTTGAACTCAATGCTTTGCAATAGTCTGCGGGTCGCACAATGTTGAAACTGGACAAAGTGGGTTAGAAAATGGTTTCATAAATTAATGTATTGTTTTATTGATGGTAGAGTGCACATTGAGAGGTTGTGGCAGTGATTTGCGTTGCTGGCTCACTGGCTCAGTTTCGGATCATTAGCTTCATATAGTATACACATTCAAATTAATATCTGCATGTGTTTTTTCTCCTGATGCTCAAGTTTTCATCCCACATCCCAAAGACATGTACCTTAAGTTTATCAGTGGCTCTAAATTGGTCACAAGTGAGTATGAATGCAGATGTTTGTGTGAACTGGGCAGCAGTCATGTTTCGGGCCACACCATGCCTTGCACACCAGTTCTGCCATGATAGGCTCCATGTCCCACAACAGGTTTGAGAATGTTATCTTAATAATGAATGCAAATGAATGTACCAAACACTATTTGAAGACTCCTCATTTCTCCAAACTAACTAACTCTTTAAGTGCACAGTGGCCAGCACTGCTGCCTCAAGCATCAGCATCTTTGGTTCAAATCCTCAGCCTAGTTGTTGTCTGTGTGCAGTGTCCACATTCTCTTATGGAAACTATAAGAAATAAATTTGAAAATTACCAAGATGGCTCCAGCAGACCCCCGTGACCCTGTAGTTAGGATATAGTGGGTTGGATAATGGATGGATGGATGAAAATAATTTACTAAATAACAGCCAGCATGGGTTTATGAGCGGAAGGTCCTGCCAAAAGCATACGTCATAATTTATTTAGACTTTCTAAAAGCCCTTGACACTATGCCACACCAAAGATTCATTCTGAAACAAGAAGCTGTAGGCATCAGAGGTAACCTACAAAATCAGATCTCGTTGGGTAACCATCCAAAGACATGCAGGTTAAGTGCATTGGCGTTCCTAAATTGTCCCTAATGTGTGCTTAGTGTGTGTGTGTGGCTGGCACCCTGCCCGGGATTTGTTCCTGCCTTGTGCCCTGTGCTGGCTGGGATTGGTTCCAGCAGAGCCCCGTAACCCTGTGTTGATATAGCGGGTTGGACAATGACTGACTGACTGACCATAAAACGATGTACAAATATACCTGGTCCTTGCTGGGTACTTCAGGTAGTATGATATGCAGGTAAAATTCCATTAGAACAAACCCCATTTTTAATCACATCAACCTCAATACTGTGTCCTGTTAGCTGCATGGCTCACATTTCAGAGCTGCCACTAAAGATTTCTTTCATCTCTCACTGGCTTAAGCCTCCTGTCCTCTTTTAAAAGCAGACATCGAAAGGTTAACAGGAGTGCCAAAAGAGAAGTAAAGACCCAGCATGAGATGACGTCACCCTGAGGTACACCTAAGATAAAGCAAAGTCAAACTGAAAGAATCTCAATAAGGTGCAACAGCTCTCGCTGAATGCCCTGCACTGCTTTAGTCAAGGCAGATGTCTTCAAACAAGTTGACTAAATCAGTTTGACTGTCTCTGTGATGGCTTGGTTGCACAGTGAGCAGCATTATTGTCCCATGGATTCAGCAAACAGTCACCGTCTGCATGGAGTTTTCTCTCCATACTTTTAACACATTTCACTCAAACATTCAAACTTTTGAAAATGGGGAAACCTGTTTTATCTGCTTAGAATGTATTTTTCAATTGAATGTTTTTTTTGTTTATGAGAGTTCTATATGTTGAAAGTTTAATTTTCAAACTTTAACCTCATGTATTAGCATGTGTTTTATTTCTTTGCTTAAAAAGGTTCTACATTATTGTTCATTTCATTTCTTACTGTATCACATCCTTTAACCGAAAGCCACTGCAAGCAGACAATGAGCTCCTATGTAACCTTACTTGGTTGCTAGGGACCACCCTCCCGATACGAGTTGATCATTTACAATGCAGCTCCGTCAAGCAGTGAATGGAAAGTGTGGGATTTAATATTCTGCTTCTCACTCTCGCCCTAATGTCTCCAGTTGATTTTCACCTTTGTGTTTTGGCTCTAGTTATTAAATCTGATTTTCATGGTGGAGGAATTTTGCATTTCTGTTCTGACTATGATCACAGTTAGCTAATCTTTTTTTTTTGTTTTTTTATTTTTCTGTCTTTGAGAAAAATAAATCTTTTTATTTTGTTTCTAAAGTAAACACACACCTCCCAGTCAGCTTCATAAGACATTTTACCAGTGGGAAGTGTGAGAAAGAAGACAGGTGGCGAGTGTTCTCAATATGGGTATTCAGACCTGAATCAAGTCAAGTCAAGTCTAGTCAAGTTGGTGAGTATGTACTGGTACATTGCATTGCCGCACCCACTACACAACAAAACAGCTCGGGATCCTGGTTGGCAACCCCCAGGCAGATATGCGGTCCAGTCCCACCCTCCAGAAATGACCTTCTATCTGATGTAGCCAGGTGTTACGTGGGCAAACCCTTGGCCTGGTCCAGCCACTCGAGTCCCTAACAATGAGGATCCTGTGAGCTGGATCACCCTCGGAGAGTCACTCCACATGGCCGTAGTGCCATAACTGACGCTCCACGTTCCATGAGCAACCACTCATTTGACACAAAGTCAAACCAACTGTACCCAAGGATTTTTCAGAGAGACACAGTACTGAAGGAGTCCAGTCTTCATTTCAGGTCACTGGATAGCGTCCATGTCTCACAACCATATAGCAAGACAGGAAGCACCAGGAATCTAAAGACTTGGACCTTCGTCCTTTTGCACAGATATCGGGAGCACCACAAACCCCTTTCCAGCGACCTCATGACCCACCACATGCTCTCCCAAACCGTCTACTGACTTCATAGGAATAGTCACCAGGGACATGAATGTCACTGCCAAGGTAAGTAAAAAACTGAGTGGCATACTGTGCAAGGTTGGCTTCTGCCAAAATAGTTTCTAACATCTCTGTTATCCTAAATTCAGAATCTCATGTTATATTATGTGATTGTTCTTTCAATGAGAGGTGATTTGGCCATTTTCCCTTCATTTAATACAGAAGAAAAACAGTTCAAAATTGTTCTAAATCGGCCCTTCTGTCTGCAGAGACACAACTGTTAAATAAGAGGTAAGCATACAACAAAGTTTTCTCAAACAATCCAGAATCTTGGACACCATCTTAAAGAGGCTGAGCATAATGATGTTATATATCATGTGACTGGTTTTGTTGGTGCCTTTGCCACCAAGCAAGAGTCAGAAACCCCATAAAATGGTGGCATAATAATAACGAAACATTATGATAAAAATGAATAACATTTTCAAAATTAACAAAGAGATACAAATAGAGTGTATTTAGAAAGTACTGAGACCCCTATACTTTCTGCATACTTTACTATGTTGTAAGTATAAATTTAAATGGATACATTTGCTATTTTTGCCCATCAATTTACACTCAATAACCTATAATGACAACAGGAAAACATATTTTCACAGAGGTTGCAAATTTATTGAATATCAAAAACAAACCATTAACCCAGTACCATTATCCCATTTTTTTCCTGGCAGATTCTTTCAAGATCCAGCCAATTGGCTTTGAAACATCCTTAAACTGCCATTTTTAGGTCTTGCCACAGACGTTCTATGAAGTTCAAGTCTGCAGTTTGCCTGGGCAATTCAAGGATAGTCAGGGACTGGATGGGATGAATCCATAAACTGCCCTGCCATCTTTAGGTCTCTTGTGATAAGCCAAGTTCAGTGGCTGTAAATAATGCAAATAAAGAGGTAAAGCTGCTTGGCTTGTCACAGACACTTGGGCAAAAAAATGTTAAAGAAATAAAGTTTTCATTTACCTGTTTTAACGCCCCTACACAGATTAACACGGCAGCGGTACAAAATATTAGCAGCAGTTTGAGTCGGGATAATGGAAGGGCTGCCTGGAGACCTACAGGTGCTTCAAGAGCAAGCTGCAGGGTTCAAACTTACCGATGCCAAAGCACGTAACTGAGGCCAGTTTTCGAGTGAGCTTACAGATTCTGATTGCCACTTCCATAACCACTGCAGGAGAGAGGGCAAGAGTTACTTTTCATGGTGACTGGGATTTATGTAGCAGAAGAACGTGGAAGTTGGCAAACGCACAGATTTATGCATCTGGATTTTTTTGTCTGTACGAACATTTCCGCTTTTGTCTGTACGTCATGTAATAGTGTCAATTCTTCTCATGGCGTTATGCATGAGGCTCCAGGTCTTTCGGTTTTAATGTAAATCTGTACTACTGATTTATTTAACTGAGTGGTGGACATAGTGTAGTGTATATAGTATAGTGTTTAGTGTATATAGTAGATCCTTAGTTTTTCCATTTTGTTTTGATTTTTTTTTTTTTCAGCTTGTCCTTTGTGATCCGTTTTTCAGCTGGACGAAGGAGGTGGAAGATTTGTTTTGTTTTATTTTGTTGTTCACTTTTGATTTGGAAACCCCTGTAAATATTTTAAGTAACACCTGCACTATTTTTTTTTGCAAGTGTCTTTGCATTGGACTTTGTAAATATTTTTTACAAGACATTTGTTTGTAAAATAGTATGGACACTGCTGCAATAAAAAAGATTCCTGTTATTGATTACTCTTTTTCAGTCTCTCTTATTCCATCCCCTGGTTGCTCGGTCTCGTCTACTGACACACCAAGTCGGGAATTGTACAACAGGGTCCATACCCAGGGTGTCACATTTCTCCCCAGATTTTCTATAGGGATTAGGTCTGGGCTTTGCATGTACCACTCAAGGATAGTCAGGGACTGCTGTCTTGGCCACTGTTGGCTCATCAAAGGTCATTTGGAACCCTAGACGGGGTTGACAGACGTCACACCCTGTTGTCCATAGAGAATAGTCAATATTACTAGGTTTTGATGACCTGTGGGAGTGTTCCCCCCTTGATGTTTGTATTGCACTCCTCTTCAATGGCACAAATGCATATTCCATGGACTACAAGGAGCGTACAGATCTTGGTGTACAGAGCTCATACATGTTTACTTTCATAAATGGTGCCCTGCGGGTAACGGTGTCTACTTAGTATCATCAACATCAGGTGCAGGTGGAGATTCCCCTCAGCGTTCACAGCATCTGCGCCTTCAGAATTACAAACACAGCCCCTTTGTGTACATACCACAGTCAATATTAGCATACTTCTACACCCTTGGGGTGGTTCCCCATCATTGTCCACAATGCAGCTTTCAAAAATGCCGTCCGTCAGATAACAGCTCCCTAGGTGGCTCACCTATGTCGCCTAATGGATTTGCCAGCTCTAGTTCTGGATGTATGCTTTAGGTCATTGTTGTGCTGAAAGTTGAACTATTGCCCCAATCCGAGACTGCATCCATCCTGGAGCAGATTTTGTTCATGGACCTTTCTATATTTGGCTGAATTTATCCTTCTTTCCATTCTGACCTGTTCTCTCTGTTCCTACCGCTGAGGAGTCCAACGTCACCAGTGTATGATGCTGCCAACCTCATGCTTCACTGCAGGAGTGGTATTGGGCAGGTAATGAGCAGAGCTTGGTCGTCACCACATATTGTGCTTGGAGTTCTGTCCAAACAGTTCAGTTTTGGTTTCACAAGGTCAGAGAACCTGTTTTCTCCTGCTCTCAGAATTCTTTAAACTGTGATATGCTTTTTATTCAAGAGTAGCTCCTTTTTAGCCACTCTACAATAAACACTTGATGGATGGAGTTGAGCTGAGATGGTCATCTTTCCAACAGATTTTCCCATCTCAGCTGAGGACTTCTGAAGTTCTGGTACAGTGGCCACAGGGTTTTAGTTACCTCCCTAACCACTGTCCTTCTTGCCTGGTTATTCAGTTTGGCTAGATGGTGTATTCTAGTAAGAGTTCTGGTTGTTCCAAATCTCTTCCATTTCACAATTATTGAGGCTACTGTGCTCCGGAGAACACTCAAAGCTTTAGAAATGGTTTTATTCCCTTGTCCTACTCTTCACCTCACAACAATTTGATTACGGAGATCTACAGAGAGTTCCTTAGACTTCATGGCTTGGATTTTGCCCTGACGTGCACTGTGAATTGTGGGGCCTTCTACATACAGATGTGTGCCTTTTTATAAAAGATGTCCAGTCAATTCAGTTTGTCACAGGTGGAAGTGACGATGTGGGTTCTGGCTCCACGCTCCCATGGCTGTTTGGGAATCCTTGAACCCAACACCGTCGATAATGAAACCGAGTGAGCTAGTCAATGGAGGCAATTTGAGCATCTGAGCAAGGGGATGGTTGAAAGTGCAACAGTGCTTTTATTAAAAACAGTCAACAAAAAACAGTGTTCATAAAGTGCAGTTCTTCAATAAATAAATACTTTAAGATGAAAAGTGGAGGTTAAAACCATTGGAAAAAACAATCCTTTAAAACGAGAGGTAAAATCTTCTCTAGGAAGCAGTTCTTTAAAACAACAAATCCGGTGTAACGTTTCTGTTAGCGTCTCACCTGCTTATCCCGTTTGGGCTTAGCAGCAGGCAAGACGCTCTCTGCAGCTGCCCTCCTCTTACACTTTCGCGAGACTGGAGACCTCCCGATCCCTGGCTTCGGTTTGGCTCTCATCCCAGTCCCCGAGACTTGATGTCCACCAATGACCAGGACGCACACATTGGGGACTCCACCACCAAGCCTCCCGACTTCCGCTGCCTTTCCGCGGCCTTCTGCGGCTCGTCGCTTTCCTCTAGGCACTCCCACTGCCTGGTCACGCAGCGGGAGCAACATCAACTCAAACGTCTGGGTGTTGGCCTAACACCCAGCTTCCTTACAGCTGCCCTCGATCGCTCAACACACGCACGCACCGCCTGCTTCCTCGCTCCCTGTAACCTCCGTCCTCTTTTCCTTTCTTTCCTTTTTCTTTTTCTCTCCGATCGTTTATTTTGTTTGTTTTTTTTACCCCCCTTCAACCACTTGCGCTTCTTTTTTATAACGTGAGGGGCCATCACAGCTGTAGCATTAGCCACGGGAGCAATCACGAATGTGGGCAGTTCCTCACCTGTGCACACGGTGAGGAACGCCCACATCGACGACTGCCCCGTGGCTCGCTACAACATCGCCCCCCCCTCACGAAGCCGCCTCGGGTGCGGTGATTAAAAATGGCCTTTGCTCAGTGAGCTGTGGACCCATAACACCACAGTGGACTCCAATCAAGTTCTAGACACATCTGAAGGACAATTACAACAAAGAGGATGCACCTCACCACAATTTGGAGTGCTACAGTAAAGGGTCTGAATACTTAAATAAATGAGAGATTTTAGGTTATACGTTTTGATATATTTGTAAATCTTTCTGAAAATATCTTGTCACTTTGTCATTATAGGCTATTGAAAGTAGATTGAGGGGAAATAATTGCACAATTCTCCATGTAACAGCCAGTTAAAAAGTTAATACTTTAAATTAAACTCATATTAGTGTTTGCTTAATTTGATTACAATATAAATTTCTCACATAGCTATAGATTATGGTATAGCTTTTCTTCCCCTGTAAGTTAATATGAGAGAACCTTCTTAGCTATATCTGTAATACAGTGTGTTAATTTAGTCAGTCTGGAATAGGCTCATAGCTAGGGGACAGGCATACAGTTTTCTGACTGTTTACAAATGGTTCAACTTTCTGAGCAAACATAAGAATGAAACAAGACATATAAGCTCTAAACAGAGCTTTTCTAAAAGAACTTTCTTTTCTTTGCTATATCATTTTTTCTCCATTTTGTGTGAACTGTTTTACTTTGAATTTTTACTAATGCTTTAGAAAATGAAGATATGTTGTCTGTGGAATCATTTCAACAGCTCAAGCTATTGCCAGTATCACAGATGGCCGGGGTCCTTGTCTGGCCAGGATGCCTTTTCACTGTGTGGACCAGGGGAAGCAAGCCTGGTCAGGACAGTACCTCCCTCAGAACACTAGATGGCAGCCCCTCTGGGTTGCAGTGGTGCCTACGACTTCTGCAGGGCTTCATGGAAGTTGGAGTTTGATGCAGCCCTGTTGGGATCTGTGGCTGCTGGAAGACCCTACAGAGAAGCTCTTCCACCACACCTGGAAGTGCAGCCGGAAATTAGGTCTTCAAGCACCTGGAGCACTTCTGGGTGCATCATAAAATGAGCCAGTAGCCACAACTCCAGGATCCAGAGTCGGGAGGTGGGAGACAAAGCTTGCCGGAGGGGAGTGGTGAAGAAAAGGAAGAGAAAATAATTACTATTGTGTGGTATTGTGTTCGGGACTGTGTTGTGAACTCATGGGAATGGGGAAGACATTCTCCACGAGGGAAGAAGGAAATAAAAGCCCTGTTGCTTTGGACTTGTGTCCTGCGTCTGTCAGTGTCAGGGCTGGCCTTTAAATCAGAATCCCATGAAGCAAACTAAAGCTGCAGAATTTTGGGTAAACGCACCTTCAATCCATTTAAAATAAAATCTACAACATGTGGGGAAAGTGAAGTGGTCTGAATATTTTCTGAATACATTGTATGTAACAAAAATTACTTATTTGTACTTAAACATTAAATCATGCTTGAGATAAGAAAAGTGTGCACATACTTCCAAAAGAGAAGACCAAGCCAAAACAGACCTGCAAGTTGAAAAGTCAATTGGATGTGAAAGAAAGTAATTTAAATATATTTGGTGGAGAAAGTGGGCAAACTATGGGCAACAACATAGCAGTGCAAACAGAAACAGGTTTAAAATTTGTGATGCCTTCAATTTGTTTGCTGCAGCACTTTTGCTTAATTCCAAATATTCATTCCAATCTGTGCAAATGCATGAGGCACACACATTGACATAAAAAGGAAAATTAAGTTTACTATTTATGTAATCCTGCCAGTTTGCTGGATTAGGCTTTTGTAACAGGCCATCTGATAATTAGAATTTGTAAATATGGTAATGAATAAGCTAGAAAAATTAAGTAAATTGATAATAAGAAAAGGCAGATTTTCTTTAACCATTCATCATTGTGGTTTATCTACTTAGTGCAGTTAAACAAATACTACTATGTTTTAATTTATAAAATCTAACAGGATGATTTATGATTATGTTGTGACCCAAAAGACAAGGCTGAGTCTAAGGACTTCAGGAAAACCAACTTTATTCAACTTAAAACAAGAACAGCAAGGTTATTTATGGAAGCGAGAGTTACCAGTCTACTCCACTCAGACACAGCAGGATGGGGCCAAGTCAGTGGCCAAGTTAGAGTGTTACCTGAATTGTCAATTGGGCAACAGACACATTGCTCCAGGAGGTGTTGAGCTTGCAGTTTCCACTATGGTGCTGCAAACCTGTGGATGCCTCGGCGAAGGACAAACAGCCCTCAACAGACACGTCAGTTTCATTTCGGCGTGTCACCCTGTTGGGAAGGGTCTCAAAAGTGTTCAAAAATCTCACAACATATTAACGTAACATTTGGTACTCCAAACCTGTATTTTTCATTTACACTCTCATTTTTTTCTGTAATAATAAAACCACCGTACCAAAATATAGCATAATTGGTACAGTGTAACAAAGGGGTCACAGATCCACAGACCCCAGGTATAATTCCAAGTTCAGATGATCTCTTTGTAAAATATAATGCACAGTACTTCCTGTGTCTCAGTAGGTTTTCACAGAGCACCGTGGTTTCCTTACGCATCCCAAACATGTGCATATTAGGCTTAATGGCATTTATAACTTGGCACAGGTATGGATTTGTGCTTGAATTCTGTGCATGCTAAATGCTACTTCTGTGGACGAAGTTTGCAGACCAGACAGCAGGTGAAATAATAAAGCAGCTTTATTCTTTTGTGTCACAGTGAGAAAAGTTTCAGAAAAGCAGACAATCGATACATGAAAGCGTCAGGGCTCTTCTGAACCCCGTCTGTTAGGTGGAGTCTGGTTTTATACCTCTAGTATGCGTGATTTAATATCATTATAAAATGCAACAGTCAACACATTTATTATACACAATCCTTGAGCCCCTTATAAAACTTGATTTCTTGGCTCCTTTTGTTATGGCGTTCAGATGTAAGCTAAGGGCCAACGTGATAAGGCAGACTCATGTGTGGAATGCATAGACTTTGAGTCCTTTGCACAAATACTTTTCTGTTTGCCAAAACAAAACATGCTTTTACAGGGTTTTGTAAAACTTACTTCTCAGACATGAATTAGTACAAGGGAACGAAGAGAACATTTGTCTTCCACACTCCTCCATGACTGTATCTATACTAATAAAAGGCAAAGCCCTCACTGACTGACTGACTCACTTACTCACTCACTGACTCATCACTAATTCTCCAACTTCCCTTGTAGGTGGAAGGCTGAAATTTGGCAGGCTCATTCCGTACCGCTTATTTACAAAATTTAGGCAAGTCATAACTGGAACCTACTTTCGACCATATATACGTCCATAGCCTGCAGCTTGGTCGCTGTGTGAGGCAGAGATGTGTCCCGCATCATCACGCCTCCCATGTAATAGAGTGCCTGCCCATATAAGGTAAATATTCACGGGTGAAGGACTGTGCTTATGCAAACGAAGATGAGATGGTCTAGTGTATGGCACAAACTCATCGAAAAAGTGAGAGAAACCTTTAAGTGCCGGGTCTTAGCTAACATTAAATAAAGCCATGGACAAGCCATGGACAAGATCACACAAGAGAGCAGCTCAAATGAACTTACTGTGAACGCAGTACGTAGAAAACAAGGAAGAGCTCCAAAGAGCGCTGAACAAAAAACGCATTACACAATTGAGAAGGCAGCAAAAGAATATGAAGTGAGTGATGCATACAAGCATTTTCATAAGTGCAGCTACTGCGGAAACAAAGCACGGTATAAACCGTAAGTTTAAATTAAGTTTATAGACAGGCTGCCGCTGGCGTTTGTCATGCCTATAACGAATACGATATTTGCGAAAAAGAAGTTTAATGAGAAGACACGAGGTATAAATGAGACTTTGGATCACTTTGTAACGGAGTTAAAATTGCTGTAACGGAGTTAAACTTGCGGTTGAAGGGCTGTGCTTATGCAAACGAAGATTAGATGGTCAGGGATAGAATAGTGTTTAGCACAAACTCAGCAAAAGTGCAAAAGAAACCTTTAAGTGCCTGGTCTGAGATAAAATTAAATAATTGCTGGTGAAGGACTGTGCTTATGCAAACGAATAGGAAAGCAAGGTGTAAAGCTTAACTTTAAATTAAGTTCATAGACACGCTGCCGCTGGCGTTTGTCATGCCTATAACGAATACAATATTCGCGAGAAAGAAGTTTAATGAGAGGACACGGGGTATAAAGGAGACTTTTGATCACTTTGTAACTAAGTTAAAATTGCTGGTGGAGGACTGTGCTTATATAAATGAAAATGAGATGGTCAGGGATAGAATAGTGTTTGGCACAAACTCAGCAAAAGTGCGACAGAAACTTTTAAGTGCCGGGTCTGAGCTATCATTAAATAATTGCTTGTGAAGGACTGTGCTTATGCAAACGAATAGAAAACAAATGTTACGTTATTTTTAAAATGTTTCCTTTTCTTTTTCATAACTTCTTTAACACACCTTCTCCGCTGCGAAGCGCGGGTATTTTGCTAGTACTAAATAAAGCAGAATTGACTACAACCTGTATTTTTTTTTTCAGTTTTCTTCTTTGTTCAGACCATATTGTGTAAGTATATTATTTACAATACTTATTTACTATATATGAATTTATTCATTTAAAGTGATTCTGTAAAAAGCCACATTTACCCCTGGGACAAATAAAGTTCTGCCTACCTATATATGTATTGTGCACCTGGGGACAACCTTCCAGGCCGTGAGGAGGTAAACAATACCACCCCAGAACAAGAGGGACACTGGTGCTTACAATATCTTCTCTTTCCCCTGTAGCATCAAAAAGCTGCCCAAGGAGGACACCACAACGCCCAAGAATGCTCCAACACTTGACCCAACAATCAAGGAGGACAGAACACTGACAATCCCTTGACGTGTTTACCAATTTTCATTTTAATACCATATATACTCGCGGATAAGTCAGGGCTTGATTTTACTGTATAATTTTCATTATTTTATAATGTCGGTCGTATAAGTTGAATGTGGAAAACTCTCGCTATTGGTACAAGGGATTATGATATGCTAACGTCCACCTGAGAGAAAAACCACGGAGCACACGGCCTTTTTTTTCTATGTAGGTGTGGCAATGTGCTGTATCAGTGTGTTCTCCTAACCTCTCTCTCTCTTTGTTGTGCCTACGTGACCACACAGTAATACCCAAACTATTCCGAAGCAACATTTGCACTTATTTGTGTTTATTGTATTCATACCCTCATACACCTTTATCATAAGAGCATCCCTTATCTACAATGGAACATTCGATTAGAAGAAAATATGAAGCTGGTTTTAAATTAAACATTGTTGAATTAGAAAGAGAAATTGGTAACTGCGCTGATGCAACAAAATTCGATGCATCTGAGAAACTGGTGCGAGATTGGAGGAGGCAAGAAGATGTTAAAAAAAAGTGTCTTATTTTTGAAAGGGTATATAAGTCGGGGTGTTAATTTATGATCGATTTTTCGGGTTTCTGACTTATACATGTAATATACAGTAATTAATAGGGGTGACCTGGCTGATTCCCCAATGTTTCTCCAGTGTATTCTGGTCTGCTTTCCCCGGTGACTGTACAATATTCACAATGATGGATTTAGAGAAAATAATAATAAAAATCACAGGGCATTATGCAACAATTACAGAAATGTGTGCAGCACAGATATTTCCAAATAGAATAACATTTGGTGTTCTTGAAATGGAAAACGGGAAACCTTAATGCTCACTTTTGTTTTCTTTTTTGCTATAATTCAGTTTTAAGTTTCATTTTCACACATTCTTCTCTCTTAAAAAGTTTGTTACAGAAGGCTTTGTCCTTTTCAAAGATGTTTAGATAGTTCTTGGGAATGTATTTTTATCTGCAGTACAAACCTGCATAAGTAAACCTCTGCATACGTTATCAGAGTACAGTAATACTCCCCCAGGGCTATTTGTTCAAGATTTAACAGCACAGTCATGTAAAGAGTCTTTTTTCAAGATAGAATATGCATTGAAACAGAATTTCTTGTTAACTAAAGATAAATTACATTTGCATCTGCTTAACAGACACCATGGTGTCACCAGCTATAACAGTAACACCAGTCCAGCAACAGCTACATAAGATGGGATTGGTTAAGAAGAAGCACTGAAAGCCTGCATATAGAATAATTATGAGGAGAACACTATGTTGCTTTCATGTTAAATAAAAAATAGAAATCTGTTTAAAATATTTGACTATGATGATGGGCACTTTGTGTAGGACTGGTTCCTAGTTTGCGCAGTTCAGTTCAGATGGATTCTGACACCCTTGACTTCAATGGATGACCGAATCTTTGAATGAACACCACACTGCACAGTTCATACTGAGGCACCAAGGAGGGAGCAACACAAAATAACCAACAGCTGCTTAAGGCAAATATAGGCAAATGTTAGATTGTTATTGTTGCAAGCCCCCTGCTGATCTTTCTTTCTTTCTTTCTTTCTTTCTTTCTTTCTTTCTTTCTTTCTTTCATGCAATACAACTCCCTGTTTATTTTCAAACCGCATTGCTGTTGATTCACTCATTAATTTCGGATTCGCTGGCAGTATTTTTGTTCCTATCCAAGAAACAGTCTCCTTGACCACAGAACCATGAAATTCAGAAAGAACAAAAGAAGAAACTGTGATTAAATATACAGTTAGTTGTGTTTCCAGCTTGTGATCTGGGAATGTCCAATGATCTGAAATGCAATATAAAATCAGACCCTGGAGGTTAACGTTCTCAATAGTCAAAACGTCGGGACTACAGAGAAATGAAGTTAGCTTTGCATAGATGAACTTTCGCACTCATGGTTAAGAAGACAGGCTTCATCCCCCGCCAAGCAAGGCCCATGGCTTTTTATGATATGTAAGGAACCCAATAATTACTACTGGAAATTCTCTTCTTCCTCAAATGGGTGCTCCACTTCAGTTTTTAACACTCTGTCAGTCATGAAGTCCATCTCCTATATTTAAGGCCGCCAAATTAGTGCTTGTTCACTGGGTTGATGACGTACTCTGGAGCTTAGGGGATTGCACTGATATTATCTGTAAGTACTGAAAGCTTTCACAGCTCTCACAGCGGAGAGGATTTTCAATATATTCCGAAGATAATGAACTGACCCACCTTGCCAGAAAAGGCCACAGACTTTCAAAAAGGCAGAGAAAAACATATAATCATACAGCCTTAGTTATATCTTGCTTTGTTGGAACTAAAAAACTAAGATCACATTATTTTGAACCATACATTTATATTTCCCCTAATTGATGTTTATAGAAGTTTCTTTTTTTTATATCTCCAGGACTAAGAATACAACTCTCCATCACAATTTTTCACACAAATTTTTTTTTTGGTCTATACTGTAGTACCTGACAGAGAAATGAAACCAATCCTTATAATTATAGAACCTTAAAATATGATACTGGCCACTCTAATATTGAAAAAAGAGGAAATCCTGCAAAAGAAAAATCAATTTTGCATATATTAACTGGGAAGGTAAATGCCATGTTTCCTTGTGTGTGTGCATTTCCACATTCTCCTTATGCCTGTATGGACTTTCATCCCCCAGCTGTTAATGTTGGGTTTACCAGTCTTGTATAAAAGTGTGTGGGACAGTGGCGTAGCCAGCTTGCTGAAGGCCCCTATGCAGCGCCCTGAGGTGGGCCCCTCCTGTCAACCTAGGACCCTACCACAACAGAATATACAATATTTATATCATTTGTTCAGGTGTGTTCATGTTACTTGTGGTCCAAAAGCCATCTGCTGGTAAAAGTAGTTTAATTACAATAGATCAATGCTTACGTTGTGCAGGTCCTGTCAGCAGTGGAATCCTATCCTCTAAGAATCCTTGCAAGTTATCGAGGTTCTGACACTATGTTGAAGGTAGCCCTTTATCTTATCACCCAGTTGTTTCTTGGCTCTTGGACACAAGAAAAGAATTAGCTAACATACATTTCTTTCTATTGATTACTAAAGTGACTAAGGTGGTTTTAAACCCCTAAGGTGTCAGACCAAAGTGTCTCACTGTGTAATCTTGGAGCCACTGCTCCAGTCATAAAAATATCTATGGTTTCAACATATCTTGATCTTGTAAATGATTAAAACACACAATAGCAATAAGTACTTTGGAACTGTTGATGACTTAGAGGTATTACTCCTATCCATTCTGTTCTACCCATTATATAGGGAAAAGATGGTGCCAGAGCAGACAGTTACTATTTTACATGCCAGGCTGACATTTTTACTTTGATAATGAAATTTGATTGCGTAGTTACTGTTTCTATTCTACAACAGTGATGTGATGGAGTGGGGACTTCTATGGCATTTTTACTTAGCTTTAGGTTCTCTCATAAATTAAGTAATTTTGCTGTTTTGTTTTGCTATTAATTAAGATAGATAGATAGATAGATAGATAGATAGATAGATAGATAGATAGATAGATAGATAGATAGATAGATAGATAGATTCACTTAATCCAACAGCAGCATACTGATAAAAAAAAAAAATTAAATTAATGAGTGATAAAAATGCATGTATAACAGACAATAACTTTGAATAATATTAACGTTTACCCCCCCTGGGTGGAATTGAAGAGTGTGGGGGAGGAACGATCTCCAGAGTCTGTCAGGGAGCAGGACAGTGACAGGAGTCTGTCGCTGAAGCTACTCCTCTGCCTGTAGATGATCCTGTTCAGTGGATGCAGTGGATTCTCCATGATTGACAGGAGTCTGCTTAGCGCCCATCGCTCTGCCACGGATGTCAAACTTTATTATTAAGACATTATTCCTTGCCTTTTCATACCATTTGCCCCTGAACCCTCCTGTTCAGTAAGCATAGCATAAAAAATGCAAAGGCAGGAGATGCCAGAGACAAAATGACATAAAGTAGAAGGGGCAAAGAAAGGAGCAGTGGTGGTAAGGATATAATGAATGTAATAGCTTATAATGTGTGGAGCCTTTTTTCAATCAGGTGAGGACAAATGTAAGATCTTGCTGTCATCAGAGCTTAGACCACTGATCTTATTAATTTATACACTGTAAATGACTTAGAGTAAACCAAAGAAAAAAAAGTTGTTCAACTTTTCAGGTAACATTATAAGAAGATGATTAAATTACTTCTCATGATTCACAAATGATGAAGCATATTCTCTGCTGATTTATGGCTTTTTTATTGCATTGTTTGGTTATCAGTCTTACATTGTTTCGGGATCCAAGGATGTTGTGGGGGCTTGGTTTGTTTATTGTGTGACTTTACATGGTAATGCTCCTATGATCAGCAGCCATTTTTCTCCCTATAAAAAGCATGCCTACACAATTGTAAAACAATCTTATTCAAAAAAATTTTTGCTAGTTATATTTTACTGATTTTTGACTGTTTCTGGCATTTTTGGACTTTTATTTGTTATTGTTTTGATTTGTTTTGTTTACAGCATGGTCGTGTATGTGCCTAGTAGGGGAATGTTTTCCATCCAGCGTGGTATATAATATATTATCAGGATGTTTTATTGTTTTGTTTTCTGCTGATCCTTACCCAAAATTAGGCAGGAGTGGGGCCTTTTTTTCCTAATTAAGACTGACAAATGGTAACTTCACTAGAATTTTCAGTGCTTTTGGCCACTTGACATATTGGTTCTTATCTTTTAATGTGAATTTATATATAATGCACAAAGCATCTATTGTGATAACCACTTCTCTCTCCCTGTCTGTGCATATTAAACCATTTGGCCTCTTGTCGACCAATTTTGTTGAAATATGGTGTGCTTATTCTTCAAGAAAATATGTTATCTCAATTTTCACTGAGATACCTTGAAAAGTTCACGCTGCACACAGTTTTAAACGTTCAAAATCTTCCATTGAAAAGCATTGATGAATTTGCAGACTCATCTATTTTAAAGCAAAGAAACATTCTGTATGACTTCAACTACAAAATGAGCTTAATGTTTCAATTTTACCTTGAATATTTTGTATATTTTGCTCATTTTTTACATCTGATAGCCACTACTGACAGCAAACAGATCCTCAGTATAAGTTATTGAAACATGCGCAGGGCAGGAAGTCGCTGTCACTGGATACTTGCACAGGTGTGGGACTGCAATCCTGTCATGTCAGCATTTTATTTTTAAAAGTTAACCAGGCAAAGCATGATAGCTTGTTGTTAAAAAGAACTGCCAAAGATATTCATATGCAACACCACACTTATTTGTTAGTCCTGTGCTTTGTCATGAGCCATCAATGTGCAATTTGCATTGATGTTGCCCCCTTAACGGCTTAATAATGGCTTTGTTACACTCATCAGAGAGAAAGGCCATGATGTCATAATGTCCCAGGGAGTTCCTCAAAACAGAAGTTCTTGTTTTAAATCCTCATGCAACAAGAAAAAAGTTCTTGCTATAGCTGTGTTCACAGATAATTTTTCAAAGCAACGCTCTATTATATATTAACAACTAGCAAAATACCTGCGCTTCGCAGCGGCGAAGTATGCCTTAAAATTTTTATTAAGAAGAAAATTAAACCTTTTTAAACTGAGGGAAAATATACCAATAATTATTTGTTAAGGATCTCTTTGTATACCACATTGTGAGTTCGGCCCTCCGGTTGTAATATGACCAAGCTGTGCGCTGAGCTTACTCTTGAGCATGCAATGTACAGTTGGCCATGTAAAAAGTAATCTTGTTTCAAATCTCACAGCTTAGATTGCTGCTGTCATAATCGGTTTGAGTTTCATGATTTGTTTCAATTTGTAGGACTTGTGTTGAAGAGACATTCAGCATCTGTCAAGCATTGTAAGTATACAACCGGTTTCATCGATAACTTCACATCCAGCTTTTGAGAGTTTAAACATTCATAAACATCAAAGTGTCCACTACTGAAATCGTCACCTATGAATCTAAGATGTTTAAGAGGCATAGGCGGTTGTTGAAAGGTGTAAAATATTTGGCCATTTCAGTACACTTGAAAGCGACAACTGAACAATTCAGCGGCAGCCATCAACTCACATGCAGAACCATAGGTGAAGTGCTTAAGTATTTCACTCTTATAGTGCTCCTGTGTAGTATAATTATCTCCTGTACCATCATCAGTCCACACCTTGAACCTGTCCCAGTCATCCAATACATAAGACACAATGTTCCTCCGGATATCAAGAGTGAGTCTGATATGGCCGTGCAATATGTAACACAGAGAATGGAAAAGGTAGGTGCCATCTCCAGGCATGGAAACCACTCAGTAAGTGACAGTTCTTTGATCGATGGTGATCACCTCGATAGACATGTTAATGGGGGTACGGTTGGAATGATAAAGGAAATGGGTACCTGAACAATGTAAACTAAGTCTAAAATACCTACACAATAACTATAATCGTAATAAATGAACATTAAAACAGCGGAAAAGCCGTGGATTAAATAAAAAGGCTGTAGTTATCAGCAGGGAGACGTGAATCCCGTGGCGAAGCAAGGAAGGGAATGTAGAGACTGGAGCGACAGACGGTCTTATATAGGCAGGCAGCCAACAACGTGGGAGGCATTGGGATGGGGGACCCAACGCCGCCTCACACGGTGACCGAGCTGCAGGCTATGGACGTATATACTAAAATTAAAGGAACACTTTTTTTATTGGGCCTGGCATGAAATCAATTAAACCTGTCTGATAATTTTCTGGTTGGTTAAGCAGCTGAGGTCATTGTTAATCACTTTCAGCTGTATTGGTGTTCATGGACTTAACGACAGGTGCACTAAAGTGGCAACAATTAGAAAACCCTCAAAACAGGACTGGTTTTACATGTGGAGGTCATTTCAAGTTTCTCCCTCTTGATCTTTTTTGGCTGGTTTTCCACTCGTGCTAGTTTTGGCTTGAGTAATTATCTCTACTGGCAGTATGAGGCGATTCCTTAACCCTACAGAAGTTGCACAGGTTGTCCAACTTCTCCAGGATGGCACATCCACACGTGCTGCAGCAAGAAGGTTTAATGTGTCTCCCAGCACAATCTCCAGAACATGGAGGAGATTTCAGGAGACTGGCTGTTATTCTCGGAGAGCTGGACAGGGCCATAGAAGGTCCTCAACCCATCAGCAGGACCGATACCTGCTCCTTTGTGCAAGGCGGAACAGGCTGAGCACTGCTCGTGCCCTACAGAATGACCTCCAGAGGGCCACTGGTGTGAATGTCTCTACCCAAACAATCAGGAACAGACTTCATGAAGATGGCCTGAGGGCCCGACGTCCTGTAGTGGGCCCTGTGCTCACTGCCCAGCACCGTGGAGCTCGACTGGCATTTGCTCAAGAACACCAGAATTGGCAAGTCCGCCACTGGCGCCCTGTACTTTTACAGACGAGCAGGTTCATCCTGAGCAGCTGTGATAGACGTGAAAGAGTCTGGAGAAGACAAGGAGAACGATATGCTGCCTGCAACGTCGTTCAACATGACAGGTTTGGTGGTGGGTCAGTGATGGTCTGGGGAGGCATATCCATGGAGGGACGCACAGAAATCTACTGCGTAGGAAATGGTGCTCTGACTGCCATAAGGTATCGAGATGAAATCCTTGAACCCATTGTCAGACCCTACGCTGGTGCAGTTGGTCCTGGTTTCCTCCTAATGCACGACAATGCCCGGCCTCATGTGGCAAGAGTATGCAGGCAGTACCTGGAGGATGAAGGAATTGAAACAATTGAATGGCCTTCACGATCCCCTGACCTAAACCCAATAAAACATCTGTGGGACATTATGTTTCGGTCCATTAGGCACCGCCAGGTTGCTCCTCAGACTGTACAACAGCTCAGGGATGCCCTCATACAGATCTGGGAGATAATGCCACAAGACACCATTCTCATTAGGAGCGTGCCCCGACGTTGTCAAGCATGCATACAAGCTCGTGGGGGCCACACAAGATACTGAAAAGCATTTTGAGTAGCAGAAATTAAGTTTTTGAAAAAACGGACTAGCCTGCCACATCTTCATTTCACTCTGATTTTAGGGTGTCTACACAATTGAGCCCTCTGTAGGCAGAAAACTTTTATTTCCATTAAAAGACTTGGCATCCTTTTGTTCCTAAGACATTGCCCTGTCGTTATTTGCATAGATATCCAACTTCATATTGAGATCTGATGTATCTAATGTGTTTCTTTAAAGTGTTCCTTTAATTTTTGTGAGCAGTGTATATATGTACGTAAGTAGGATTCAGTTAGCGTTAGGAACCCGCGTACCAAATTTCTTGAAGATGGGCCCATAAGTAACAAAGATCATTGAAAAGTTCAATATGGCGGCCAACAGTGGCATCATACCACTGAAGTAAGTACGTACATCGGTTTTGGTTAGTGCAGGGAAGCCACCTATCAAAGATGTTCATGAAGATGGGGCCATAAATAAGAAAGTTAAACATGGCGGACGTTGTCGACTGTTATGACCGTTACGCGTAGAATTTTGAAATGAACCCTGCTTAGCTTTTGTAAGTAAGCTGTAAGGAATGAGCCTGCCAAATTTCATCCTTCTACCTATACGGGAATTTGGAGAATTAGTGACGTTAGAAAGTTCAATATTGCGGCTGACAGTGGCGTCATACCACCGAAATAAGTACGTACATTGGTTTCGGTTAGTACAGGGAAGCCACCTACCAAATTTCATGAAGATGGGGCCATAAATAAGAAAGTTCAACATGGCGGACATTGTTGACCGTTACACATAGAATTTTGAAATGAAACCTGCTTAACTTTTGTAAGTAACCTGTAAGGAATGAGCCTGCAAGTGTGTTCATCAAGAATTTGGCATCTGTACGAAAAGACATATGACCAGGTATCACACCGATCTTATATTTGTTTTAAACACAAACCTTATTTTGATTCTTGAAGGGGCTCTCTGATGTGACATATTTATAGCAAATACATTTTCATGTAAATACTTTTGAGGGCACCTGTGATAGGCCATGTCATTAGTTTATTTCTGAGGATGTGGTCACTTGCAAATACCTCGTTAGATTGAGGCCGTGTAGGTAGAGCTTCAAAAAGAAAAAAATGGCAAGACACCATGCTTAAGGTGCAGAGGCTCTGGAGTATGTGCAGATCAAGGTTCTCAGTGTGAGTCATTAAGCTGCTATCCCATGATGTACCCGAAGTTGCATATAAGAAGAAGAGAAAGAGCCCAAGAGACATTTAGACATTACCTACAAAAATGAATGTCAGAGGAGGTGACAAGCTGTGGACCCATCAGTGAAGTCATGATGTAGGTGTACAGTCAGTGGAGAAGAAGTGGAGGCAGTGTCATGTCGTGTTCCTGGATCAGTACATGGTTCTGCAATTAAGAGTCATGAAACACCTAAGAGGTATTTTTTTGCTGGCAGCAGGGAGAGCACTCACACCAGGAGCAAAGGGGATTTGAGGAATGAGAGCCAAACCCTAGGTCATTGCAGTAGGGGGATTTGTTGAACTTGTTGCTTTTGTAAAATAGTAGTTTTTTGGTTTTTTTTAAGAAGTCCTTTTTCTTGATTTAGAAATTAGAGGAAGAAGAAAGGATTTGTTTTCTTTTGTTTGTAAACATTGTGATTAGCTTTTTTTGTGATATTAATTCTAGTTTGTCATTGATGACATTGCACTGTGTTTTTATTGTATTTCTTTATTCTCATTGTAAATAAAGGTTTCACAATTTTTTCACGATTATTTTAATCTGTGTATCTGTTGTTTCCACCATTAGCCCTAGTCATGAACTACTGCCGTGAATTTGAGGGTGTACCAAGGACATATTGGCATGGGAAAGGTGGTATCTAAATAAAATGTTTTAATAATACTAGTAATATTATTATTATTATGAGACATCACAGTGTCAAAGTAGGGCAATGCGTAGTGCTGCCATCTAATGAATTCAGCACCCTGGTCCTGTCCCAGGCCTGATCATTATCTGTTGTTTGCTCATTCTTCCACTTTTTACATGGTTTTCCCTTCAGGTACTCCAGTTTTCCACCATTGTACCCAAAGACATTTTGGTTGGTTAACTGAAGATTTCAAATTGTCCCTGTGTTTATATAGTATGTGTCTACTTGTATGTGCCGACTGCAGTGGACTGGCATCTTCTCCAATGCGTTTTTTTTCTTTGTGCCTGTTGTGCCAGAATAGGCACCGTCCCCTCACAATCCTGAGCTTGATTAAGGAGGTTGGTAAATACTGTATCATGTTATGTATACACCGTTTAGAAAAAGGTATACAGAAGTTACATGTCACTTCAATATTGGCTTCAAGACTATTCTTTCAAGAAATATGTTACAAAAAGTTGTAAGTGGTGAAAAATATGCCAACTACACAATAGTACTCCACACATTCTAAGATTACAGTGCCCAGCAGTTCTATACATTTAATTCTGAACGTGCTGAGGAGTAGATATTGTTCTACCCAGTTTAGTGTCACATAGAGCCAGTGGTCACTGTAGCAGCACTGACTATAAGGCAAGAAGCAACCTGCTACTGCTGGTAACATTGGACATGCATGTGGAGGGAGAGGATAAGAAACCATGTAGCTTATAAATAAGTGACAATCACTGAACAAAGGTGATAGGCATACATTTAGTTTTAATTAGATTAAAATTTAGAATGTTCAGTACGGATATTTTAACATAGCCAGAGCGGTATCACAGAGCCAGCAATCCTGACTTTCGCCGCCAGGGTATACATAGGGTTTGCATGTTCTTTCCATTCATGTCACTTGATTGTCTGCTATATGCATGCTTAACCTCTTCCTCCATGCATGTACTCAATATATAGGCAAGATTTTGAACAATGGAAATGTGTCAGTAATAATTCTCAATTAGTAAAAATCATTTAGTCTCCATCCCCAACTTCCGCCCCTGAACATTCAAGGTATGAAGACTAGCTTCTGTGTCACCAGACCACACTTTTTCAAAATAGCTATAATTAATAGCTAGATTAGATTAGTTATATACTTCTGTTAGTGGTTTGCACGAAGCACACGCAATTCTGCTTGGTTGACTGATTGTGTCCTGCGAAGGACTGGCATGTCATTCACAACGTTTACCTCTGGCCTCTATTCAGTACTGCTGCAATAATCACTGCTCCCTGTGATCCTAAACTGGGCCAATTAAATTCCATTATTCCATTACTGAGTCTTCTATTATTGATAACCTTATTCCAGAATTTTCTGCTTGCGTTTCCTTTTCTTTATTTGTGCTTTATCCCCTGCTTTTGTCCCTCATTCCATCCTTGCATATTAGCAATTTGTAAATAACTTGAGGTCTGTTCATAATTATGGCTTTGATGTTTTAATTGAAAAGAGTTTCTTTTTTTTCTTATTCTGGCTTTGGTGCTGGTTTTGAACCATGACTCCTATTACTGTCGCTACTAACTCCACATCCTACATTTTTCTCTTAACATCTATGTAATACACTATCAGCTAATCAGTCAATAGAGCTGCTGAGCTTTTCAACCTTACAAATAGAAGACAGAATCTGAGAGTCGCAAGTATTATATAGAAGGTGGCATAACATAAATGGAAATTAACAATATCTAGTAACATTATCATTAAACTATTACCATTGGACCACGAAGGAGAGGAAAACAAAAACTCCAGCCAGCAGCATCTCTGGCAGTAAGTAATAATTAGATCTAGTGAGTGCATATAAAATTTAGTTAGGCCATTGACAATCTGGCAAAACCCTACTGTGTTTAATGGATGAGTAAAACATTTGATTAAAGTCTCGATTTCATCATTTAAGTGGATAATAAAACCCCCATCAACACTACATGAGCATAATTTATAGCTAAATCTGATAAAAGCTTACCAATCGTGAAAGATGAATATGGTCTTGGTGGTTAATAGACTAGTACTACAATTGTTCTGGAATCTATTTTAATATCTATTATGAGTGCCTCAAAGGATCTACATTTTCCTACATTTTTAGAAGCAGTTTACAGTTAATCTCCCAGAATTATCGAAGGCCACCTCCTCTTTATGAAGCAATGTAAAACCATTTGGTGCTGCCTCGGCTAAAGGAAGAGTGTCAGATTTACTATGCCAGGTTTTGATAGGAAGATACAAATTAGATTTTGTACTTATTATAATATCATTTACCAAAGTAGCTTTTATTTTCAATATGGCGATTGTTTAGAAAACCATATTTTGAAAATTTAATTATAACCTAATTTTTTTGAAATTCCAAACATCTACGCAGCCAAAGGGCGACTGTAGCTGCCGATGTGTAAGGCGAAGTCAGGCATGGGTAAGACGCGCGTCAAAGAAGTCTCACAGTCCAAAAGTTTGTTTTAAAATATTTAGTGAAAGTTAAAAGCAAATAATCCACACAAGAATAAAAAGAAAAATAGTTACACACATAGAATAAAGGCAAAAAAAAGGAAAAAATGTATCTTCTACAGACTTAGTTTTTCTTAAGAAGCTTTGGTTATTTCTTTACTTAAAGGTTCTTAATTTCTTCTTCTGTATGTCTTAAACATACGGTTCAACACTTAAATCTTTTATTTTAAGAGTTACTTCACACTCAAAAGGCCCGTAGGCCATTGGCACATAGACATGCACCGAGGCACGTTCACGTGCTCAAGCACGAACGTGAGCACAAACAAGGACACAGTTAAAAAACCGTATGCCTCTGTACCTTACACAAGGCGAGGCTAAACACTTACTAAAGAACATTGTTTACTCAAAAACTGTTAAGAAATGACAGGAAAATACCAACTCAATTTTATTTACGGGGGTTATAGGAACCTCCCATATTTTATGCATTATCATCTAATAAATATTCATACATTTTATAGAACTAGGAAAATGGCTCTTACAGCGACTCTACAACGACGTAAAGCAGAATGGGGCATGGAACTACCTAACTTTCAGTTTTATTACTGGGCAGCAAATCTACAAGCTATAAAGACCTGGGGCCTCAAGTATAAACAGTGTGTATGCACAGAAATGTTGAGTACACCCGTTTCAAAGCTCACTTTGAAACGTATATAAAAACTAAACTTGCTGTAAAGCCACGCACATTTTCAGGGCATCTCACACTGTGTGTACGCTAGTTTCTGCTTGGGTTTGCAAACTGGTAGCACCCAGTGTAAAAGCAGAGCTGCTGTTTCGGTGTGGTGTCCCTTTCTTTTTTAGATTTGCATTAATGACACGAGATTTATCAAATACACTGAAATTAATTACATAGAGTTTACAAATTTAATTCACTTGATTGTATTCATTCTATAACAGTATAATGGTGTACGGAATGGCCAACTATCATAGCTGCTTTAGCGTTGTTAAAGGACATTGCATGTAAAAGAATTAGAAGAGAGTTTGTATTTATAGATGATGACGACTGGCTTATAAGTTGATTTCGATTTTTCAAGAGCTATCCTCTCGGAGCTGTATGCTGAACTGGCATCGGCTTTACAGAGGAAGATTTGAGGAATTTTGCTCTACCTGCCATGTTTTAATGTGAATTCTATGCACGGGGTTATACATGAGGTCCCTGCACACTGACACAGATTGATGACTACACACCAGCCTGGTCTACAATAAAAAATATAATCTTGCTGTACTTCTTTAAATGCCTTGCTTTGTGCCCCAATAAATATAAATTATTGCAATACACTAATAATCCAATTGTCCATCAATCACTCAGAATATGGAACCAAAGCAGGAAGGAATTTAAGGCAGAGAAGCTTTTATCTGTTGCACCTCTACATGATAATCACCTTTTTCTACCCTCTCAGACCTACACAATATTTAATGTTTGGAAAATGCCTGGGATTAAAACACTTGGAGAACTGTATATAGATAATGTCTTTGCATCTTATAAGCAATTATGCTTCCAATGTAACTCCCCATCAACACATTTTTTCCACTATTTTCAAATTTGAATCTTTGCTAAAAGAAACCTGCCCACTTTTCCTCACCTGCCACCCATTTCTAATCCAGAGGCAATACTGGTCAATCTTGTTGATTCAGACAGCATCTTATTAATATATAAAACAATATAAAGTCTCTTTCTTTCAAAGATCCCTTGTTACAGTGGGAAAAGGATCTTTCACTTAACATTTCAGAAAAGTAGTGGAAGACGGCATGCACAGAATACACTCTAGCTCCATATGCGCAAAGCACTCAATCATTCAGCTTAAAATGTTTATTCGAGCACATTTATCTTGTTTGAAATGATCCAAAATGTATCCAAATCAAGATTCAACCAAGGAAATGTTGAGCTCCAGCCTCTCTGGGCCATGTGTTTTGGGTGTGCATTACATTAACAACATTTTGGACAAAAATCTTTGAATTCCTATCAGACTGCCATGGTGTCACAATCATTCATAACCCATTAAGAGCTGTGTTTGGTGTTCTCCCAGTTGAGCTTAAAGTGGAGAAGGACAAAATGATTGGAATTGTTTTTACCAAACTACTAGCACCTAGACTTATTTTGCTCAACTAGAAGAATCCTACCCCACCTCTTTTAAGTCAGTGAGTAACTGATGTTCAATACTGTTTGAAATTGGAAAAAATCTAATTCTCACTTAGAGGATCTGTTCATAACTTCTTTTTTAAAATACGGCAAGATCTAATTAATCCATCCATTTTCTAACCCGCTGAATCTGAATACAGGGTCACGGGGGTCTGCCGGAGCCAATCCCAGTCAACACAGGGCACAAGGCAGGAACCAATCCTGGGCAGGGTGCCAACCTACCGCAAGACACACACAAACACACACTAGGGCCAATGTAGAATCGCCAATCCACCTAACCTGCATGTCTTTGGATTGTGCACCTAGACTTATCTTGCTCAACTAAAAGAATCCTAGCCCACCTCTTTTAAGTCAGTGAGTAACTGATGTTCAATACTGTTTGAAATTGGAAAAAATGTAATTCTCACTTAGAGGATCTGTTCATAACTTCTTTTTTAAAATACGGCAAGATCTAATTAATCAAATCTTAAAATAAGTATTTATATCAGGGAAAAGGACATTCTCCTTTCTTTGTTGTTTTTAAAGTTATGCTCATGCTGCTGGATCTCCTCTCTTTCTGTTGGACGGAGGTTGAATTCTGGTTTGTTAAAGTTTGACATGATTGTATGCAATGTTGTTTTCTTCAAATAAAAATAATTCAAACACACCAATAAAAAGAAAAATATTTAAACTCTGGATGAAACATAATATTTGGTGAGTATATCTTAAGATATGGCATTGGATTATGTGCAGCATCCTTTATTTCGGAATGTCTTACACCTTACACTCCAAATCGTAACCTTAGATCTTCAAATGCGTGTCTACTTAGAATTCCAAGAGCTAAACTTAAAAGAAGTGGTGAGGCGGCCTTCTGCTGTTATGCACCTAAAATCTGGAAGAGCTTGCCAATAGGAATTTGTCAGGCTAATACAGTGGAGCACTTTAACAACAACAACATTTATTTATATAGTACATTTTCATACAAAAAAATGTAGCTCAAAGTGCTTTACAAAATGAAGAATAGAAAAATAAAAGACACAATAAGAAAATACTGTCCACATTAATTAACATACTGTAGAATAAGGTAAGGTCCGATGGCCAGGGTGGACAGAAAAAAAAAAAAAACTCCAGAGGCTGGAGAAAAAATAAAATCTGTAGGGATTCCAGACCATGAGACCGCCCAGTCCCCTCTGGGCAATCTACCTAACATAAATGAAACAGTCCTGTTTGTAGTTAGGGTTCTCATGGAAGGACTTGATGATGATGGTCACGTAGACTTTTAATCCATCCATCATTGTTGGAGCATCATGAAGCTTTGAGTAGGTGGTGGTGGAGCAGGCCACCACCACAAAGAAACCGGAAAAGAAACAGAAGAGAGAGTAGGGGTCAGTATGGATTTTAGAGCAACTATGAATAGTTATTATGATGAATTAAACATACAGAGTATCAGGATTAAGTTAAAGTGAAGTTATGAGAAGGCCATGTTAAAGTAATGTGTTTTCAGCAGTGTTTTAAAGTGCTCTACTGTATTAGCCTGGCGAATTCCTATTGGCAGGCTATTCCAGATTTTAGGTGCATAACAGCAGAAGGCCGCCTCACCACTTCTTTTAAGTTTAGCTTTTGAATTTCTAAGGAGACACTCATTTGAGGATCTAAGGTTACGATTTGGAATATAAGGTGTCAGACATTCCGATATATAAGATGGAGCGAGATTATTTAAGGCTTTATAAACCATAAGCAGAATTTTAAAGTCAATCCTGAATGACACAGGTAACCAGTGTAGTGACATCAAAACTGGAGAAATGTGTTCGGATTTTTTTTCCTAGTTAGGATTCTAGCAGCTGCATTCTGCACTCGTTGCAAATGATTTATGTCTTTTTTGGGTAGTCCTGAGAGGAGTGCGTTACAGTAATCTAGTCGACTGAAAACAAAAGCGTGAATTAATTTCTCAGCATCTTTCAATGATATAAGAGGTCTAACTTTGCTATGTTTCTTAAGTGAAAAATGCTGTCCTAGTGGTCTGATGAATATGCGATTTAAAATTCAGATTACAGTCAACAGTTACCCCTAAGTTTTTTACTTCCGTCTTAACTTTTAATCCTAATGCATCAAGTTTATTTCTGATAACCTCATTGAATCCATTATTGCCAATCACTAAAATTTCAGTTTTCTCTTTATTTAGTTTGAGAAAATTACTATTCATCCATTCAGAAATACCAGTAAGACATTGTGTTAGTGAATCGAGAATCGGGGTCATCAGGTGCTGTTGATAAGTACAGCTGTGTGTCATCAGCATAGCTGTGGTAGCTCACGTTGTAACCTGAGATAATCTGACCTAACGGAAGCATGTAGATTGAGAATAACAGCGGACCCAGGATAGAGCCTTGTGGAACACCATATGATATCATGTGTCTTTGAGATGTGATTACCACAACTAACAAAGAATTTTCTCCCTGCCAGGTAGGATTCAAACCAATTTAAGACACTGCCAGAGAGGCCCACCCATTGACTAAGGCGATTTCTAAGAATATTGTGATCAATGGTGTCAAATGCAGCACTCAGATCTAAGAGGATGAGAACAGATAAATGGCCTCTGTCTGCATTTACCAAGCAAGTCATTTACTACTTTAACAAGTGCAGTTTCTGTGCTGTGATTTGTTCTAAAACCTGACTAAAATTTATCAAGAATAGCATGTTTATTGAGGTGGTCATTTAACTGCATAATGACTGCCTTCTCTAGAATTTTACTTAAGAAGGGCAGGTTAGAGATGGGTCTAAAATTTTCAAAGCAGAGGGTCAAGATTATGTTTCTTAAGTAGGGGTTTAACTACAGCAGTCTTAAGACAGTCTGGAAGACCCCGTATCTAATGACAATTTACTATGTCAGAACATTATCAATTAGCACGCCTGATATTTCTTTGAAAAACCTTGTTGGTATTGGGTCAAGGACGCAGGTGGAGGGTTTCAGTTGAGAGATTATACTATGTAATTCAGGTAAATCTATCCTTGTGAAAGAGTTAATTTGTTTATAACGGAGTACTGGGGCTTAGGAGGTTCCGCAGTGTTGGGGAGATATACTATGTTATTTCTAATATCATTAATTTTTTGATTGAAAAATACAACAATGTTCTCACAGGTTTCACTGGAAGTATTCTGGGGGCATTCCTTTGTGTTACCTGGGTTTAACAGACGATCAATTGTAGAAAATAAGACTCTGGGATTACTAGCATTGTTATTTATAATATTAGAGAAATAGCAGCGTCTCTCAAGACGGACTGTGTTATTGTAGTCTGTTATTTTAACCTTCAATATCTCATAATGGATAGTTAGTTTAGTTTTCCTCCATTTACGCTCAGCTCTACGACATGTTCTTTTTAAATCAGACACTCTTTGGGTCTTCCATGGAACAACAATGCTAGAAGATTTTTTAACTGTCTTTTCAGGTGCAACTATGTCAACAGCAGCTCTTACTTTAGAATTAAAGTTTTCCACCTTACTATTTACATTATCCTCGCTATTATAGCTGGCACTATAAACGGACTGATTGCTTAGAATGTTTGTAAGTTTTAAAGCTGCTGATGAGTCAAAGAAGCGTTTTTTAACAATATGCTTCTCTTGAATGCTTTCTATCATTATTTCTATATTAAATAGTAGAAGACACTGCTAAACACTCCTAAAAACACATTACTTTAACATGGCTTTCTCATAGCTTCATCTTAGTTAAATCCTGATGCTTTGTATATTCAATTAATTATCATTATTATTTATGGTGGCTCCAAAATCCATACTAACCCCTACTTTCTCTTCTGTTCTTTTTCTGGTTTTCTTTGGTGGCGATCTGCGCCACCACCTAATCAAAGCACTGTGATGTCCTTACATTGATGGATTAAGCGCCAGAAGTTCACATGACCATCATCATCAAATTCTTCCATAAGAACCCTGAATACATTGAGGACTGATTGAGGTCACTTATGTTAGGCAGAATGCTACAGGGCGCTGGGCAGTCTCATGGCCTGGAACCCCTGCAGATTTCATTTGTTTTCTCCAGCCATCTGGAGTTTTTTTTTTTCTGTCCTCCTTACTCTTATTCTATGTTAATTAGTGTTCCAGAATTTTAATTATTTATTCTGTCTTTTTTCTCTTTCTTCATCATGTAAAACACACATTAAGAGAATGGCACTTAGACCCTGAGATTTCAAGTGAAATGTTATTTATGTAATTATAAGTTGGTTAATTAGCCCCTGAGGTTTTATTATAAAGCATACACTTGTTAAATAGCACTTAATTTCTGAGGTTACATATACTGTAAAAAAACTAACTAGCTATCATATTTGGCTGATTTTCTAGGGATACAGTATATAAACTTAAGCTTTGTAATCGATAGTAATTCAGTGTTAATTAATTACTATTTCATCCCATAAAGACAATAAATTAAAGTCAGATTGATGGTTCTTGCTACCTTTCCATTTTTGTTTAGGAGACATGAAGCTTTAGTGAAGCCAACTGAGTAGAGAAACACTCAAATGTAAAATATCACCAGCCACATGTTGCAAAAACAATGGAATTCTTACACTTACTTACAAACAGACTCATGATAGATACCGTGTACATTTCATGGCAAAAGTGATACATAAATAACTGCATAGAATAATGAATAAAATTTATATTATTCAGTAGTTCTTCATTCCTGACTTGATGTTATTCTCAGGCAGGGTGCAGAAGAGGAGTTCAGTATTTGGACCTGATAAACGAAAAATCTAAAAACTGGCTGTTCTGATGCAATGCATTGAATATTTCACTTGGATCCAAGAGAAATTACACTATGCGTTTTAAGCTGGCTGCCCAAGTGACACAATTGGTAGATCAACAGAGTCTGACAGACAGGGCAAAACTCTCATTCGATAGAGTGTTGCAGAGTGCAATGTATCCACTCAAAAGTCTTCCACAGGTTAAGAGAAGAAGTAGCAACATTTGTGCACTTGGAGCAAATTTCAGTTAGTTCAGCTAGACGTTTCCTGCAATACTGAAGAATAACTCTCAGTAAACCAATAAAATATCTCTTTCTAGACTTCTCGTGGTGGTTGCTCCTCTCTCTCTCCTGCAGTCTACAGTAAGGCCTTGATTTGATGAAGCCCTAGAATAGGCTGAACAGGTAAAGCTGATTCAGCCTCCCTGTTCGATCAAAGAACATGGAAGCCTACTTCCTCCATAATTAAGGCTTGGTGATCATAGCCAGAGTGGTGTTTGCTGCTTGGATAGATAATGAGTAATATGTGCAATTATATTATTCTCACATTTTTTTAATTATTTCTGTCATTTTTATATTGGAATGCAGTCTTTGGGGACTATTCAGAGGTGCACTAAATATATTTTACACATTTAAAAGCTAAACATAACCTTAAAATTAAGCAAATCATAAGACTGTAGCTGCAAAATGTGAGATGTTGTGAAGTAAACTGACACAATCCTTCAAGTCCAACGGAGACGTTTTTATGTCACTTTTTTGTCATACTTTAAATCGGGCTTATTTTAAAACCTACATAAAGTATATATGATTGTTATCATTCTTTTCCGAATTTATCTAACTTTAATGTGATTTTGTTAGATTTTTCAGATTCTTATTCCATTTTTAAATTATAAACTAAGAAATATCAAGAACTTATGTCTCGCAAGACAGGACTTTGTGCCAAAAGATTTAACTGCATCTGGGGCCGGAAATAAAAGACAAAGAGTAGGACAGCTGCTGTACAGGCTTTTAAATGTACGAAGTGCTGTGCGAGATGCAGATCATGCGGCATGGCAGCAGCAGCAGCAGAGGCAAGCCAGCAGCTGATCAAGCAAAGATTAGGTAAAAAAAAAACATATTTGTTTCCTGTCGTATCACCGTTTAAGAGAAGATTTCAGAGGAGCAACCGCGTCTCCTTGGGGTGCGTTTAACCCCCTCTTCACAACGTGAGCAGCAGAGATGCGAAGTGGCTGGTGAGCAAAGCAAGCAGGGGGGAACCCCCTAGTACAGGGGTCCTCAATCCCAGTCCTGGAGAGCCGCAGTGGCTGCAGGTTTTTGTTCTGACCTGGTTGCTTAATTAGAAAGCAATTCTTGCCAATAAAGCACTAACAAGCTATGAAATTAAATTAACTCTGCTATGTCAGGTCATTCTCATATCCTAGATTTTCTTTCCCTTTCTATCATGCAAATGATTTGAAGGCTAAAATGGACGAGTAATTCTCAGTCCTTCACTTTTTTCTCTTCATTTTTCTTCCAAGTGTTTAATTAAACCCAATAGTACAGATAAATACACACAGGTGTAAATGTAAATAAGCTAAATGGAGAAATGCTGCTCTCTCTTGTCATCTGCATGTTATTGATAATAAGGAGCAATTAAAATAGCTGTTTAAGACAAAATTAAGCAATAAGGGCTCAAAATCACTAAAGTGAAGCAGAAGTGTTACTTTAGCAATAAGTGCTTTTCATTAAGCAACTGGGTTGGAGCAAAAACCTGCAGCCACTGCGGCTCTCTAGGACCGTGATTGAGGACCCCTGCCCTAGTATATATATATATATATATATACTTTACATACAATATTTTTTTTTCTTCCCATCTATCCATCCATCATTAATCCTCTATCTAACTATTTATCTGTCATTTGCCTCACCTCATTTCTCTATCATTCAGCCTAGCAAGCAGAACAACAATAATTTGTGGCTTAGTACCTAATATTTTTTTTCTTTTTTATTATACTTTATTAATCCCGAAGGAAATTACTTAGTTTTTCGCATACCCCTTGGGGTCAGAGTGCTGGGTCAGCCACTGTACAGCATCTCTGGAGCAATTGAAGGATCCAGCGTCCCTGGAGCAGAGTAGGATCTCTTTTGGCAGTGACGGGGATTCAAACCGGCAGTCTTCGAGATACCAGCGCAGATCCTTAGCCTCAGAGCCACCACTCTGCCCCTTAATATGGACTCTAAAAGAAAGTGGCTACAGGACTAATGAATAATTTGAAAGCAGTAATTGACACCCAGAATAGCCTTTTGAAAGAATCTCACTTAACACTTTTTCTTGTATAATGAAACAGATTTACTTCAGTGGAACAATTTAAAACGCTCCTCTTGTCTCACTTAATTCCACCATCTGTATTTAGGAATACAGATTAGGTAAAATGGACTACCTGCTGTCCCTGTTACTTTCAAAATTCTTCTAAATCTTCCCCTTGGGAAGATGTTACAGCCATTCTCTAAATACCACTATTGCAAAAAAAATGATTGTGTAGATCGCTATCATGAGTGCAATCATGTTGAAAAGGCATTCACAATGCTAATGTAATTCATGTGATGCCCTTTTTAACGGCTGCCCTTTTTTGTCAAAACATGTCAATCTACTGTTTGTATTTTCCAAAGAAAGTATTTTTATTAGCGTTTCATTTTTTGAGTATTTTAAGGTTTTATAGGATTATTCACATAAATAAAAAGCTACCAATGTTGTCTTTTACAATGATTGCAGTCAACAAAATATGCTTTAAATTTTTCAATTACATGCAGCCATAGATAAATAATTTTAATAAAAATAATGTTAATACTGTTTTAAATTATTTATAATTATTTTATATTAAATTTATTTAGAATGAAACATCCTTAATTTGAAAGTTTTTTGTTTACAGCTAATCTACATGATACTTTAATAACCTTTTCATTTTTATTTTACCTATCATTTTGTAATGAATTAAACTATATTATTATTTTTATTATTTAAAAAAAAAACACTTCTTATGTAGCTGACACTGAACATTTTTATACAATGTGGACTAAAGTCACTTCTGAGGCCCCTCCAGGATTAGGGGCCCTGAAACTTAAGTTTTGTTTGTTTCATAGTAGGTCAGCCCTGATTATATCCACTTCATTTCATGACTGATGGCCACTCCAAGAAACGTAAAAGCTGATGACCACCTCCACAGAATACTGCCAATGTAGATGGGTCTTTTACCTGCCTCCTGCTTTATGACGACCAGGGCCTCATTTGTAAAACTTGCATATGCACAAAATTAAGTTTGAAATGGGCATATGCATCTTCCTATGCAAATGTCGGAATTTATAAAATAAAACCTGGCGGAATGTGCACATATTTATGACAACTTTAACCCATGTATACACAACATTTTGGAGAAACTGGGAAACGATGAAGTTGAGAAATTCAGTTAAATCAAACCCAAATAAGGACTCATACACATACAGTGGAAACCTCAAGATACGAGTTTAATTTGTTCCAGCACTGAGCTTGTATAGATATTTTCTCGTATCTAGAACAAACTTCCCCATTGAAAAGAATGGAAATCCAGTTAATCCGTTCCGCACCCCCAAAAATATCAACATAAAAATCAATTTTCCTAACAAATAACACTGATAAATAATATATACAAGTGGAACCTCGGTTTGCGAGTAACTTGGTTTACGAGTGCTTTGCAAGACGGGCTAAATTTTTTAATTAATTTTGACTTGATAAAACGAGCGATGTCTTGCAATACGAGTAATATGGATACACTTTGACGCTGTGATCATAACTGAGCTGATGGTTCTCCTCTCTCGTGCGCGTCTCTCTCTCCTTATCTCTCTCGCTCACGCACACGTCTCTCTCTCTCTCCTTATCTCTCTCACTCGCTCACCTCTCTCTCTCTCTCCTTATCTCGCTCGCTTGCACACTCTCTCTCTCTCTCTCTCTCTCTTGAGGGTAGAGAAAAGCCAAGAAAAAGGACACCTTTTATTGGCTATATTGTAATCTTTTTAGTTAGCCAATAATGGGTGTCATTTTGCTTGGCTTTTCTCTACATTCATAATGGCTAACAGAGTACAGCACCCTAGTACTCCTCTTGAGGGCAATTGTCTCCTATTCTCCGTCTGTATGTCCACGATATTTTTGATACGCTTATACCGCAAACTGCTACAGTGAAACAATGAAATCACAAGCGCACAAACGCGCTAAGATCCTCGCGCTAAGGGAGAACAAGGAACACTGAGTGAGCTGACGGGCTGGCAGCGTCAGCTTGGGTGAATCCCCGAGTCGAGGTGGATCGGGAAGCGCGTCACGCATAACCACAGCCTGACTCATGGCTCGTTACGCAAGCCAATGCTCGTATTTATATCAGAATTTTTCATTCATACTTTCCTCGTATCTTGAATTACTTGTATACAGAGCTGATCGTATCTCGAGGTTCCACTGTAATTCATATAACCAACCTGTTATCATTTTATTTAGTTCTCTTTTAAAAGGGCCAAAGCTGTCTATTCACACTAAATGATGGTTTGTTTGTTTTTTGTTTTTTTTTTGCCAGTTTTTTGTCGCTTTTCAGGGAACTGGTTGACAGGTCAGGAATATCTCAGCCAAGCTTTACTCCATCATGCCTGCTGTGCTGGAAGTCTGAAACCAGTGACAAAGTTCTACATCTAGTTTTTATATGGTGTTGGTGCATATACATATAACATAACATGTTACCAACATAAAAAGGCGATTTGCAGCAGTGCTCGATTTTCCTAATGTAATTGGAGCACATTAGCACACTCAAATTGCAATAAGGGCACCTAGAGGGAATGAAGCTGCAGTTTTTAATCGTAAGCAGTTAGAATTAGAACAAATTAGAATTAGAATTAGAATTAGAACAATCTAGACAAGAACAGGCCATTCAGCCCAACAAAGCTCGCCAGTCCTATCCACTTGTTTCCTCCAAGAAAACATCAAGTTACATTCTGTTAGCATACAAGCGACAAACGTCAGGACTGCTCTGGCATAATGCCGCATTAAAAGGCATCTTAATGCATCTCAATTACAGATGCCATTTACAGATCAAAATCAGAGAGTGTAGATGTGTTTTTTTCTAACTCCCGTAGCATGCATACTCTGTAGGTGACCTGCGATCCATTTCGTTGCCAGAGATCTGACCTTTATTTATGTATTTATTGTATTTCAGACATGGTGTAGCTGGAGCTCTCAGCATTTATGGCAGCTTTAAATGCAGTAAACTAACTTAGAGACAAGAACTTCTGTCTTACATTGCTGGATATGTCATGTGGAAGGGTGCTCTACCAGCCAACGAGTGTCTGCAAATTCATGATTGTAGGCATTTTTAAGAATTGTCCATATATGGCTGTTTCAGAGTGGCAACCAGGTGGGGTTTCATGAATGTCAACTTATAAAATTATTGTGATTTTTAAAGGGGAAAGTGAATGGAAATGTATGTACGGCAAAAAAAAAAACAAAAAACAAAAAAAAAACATATAAAATCTATTTTTAGTGTATGTGTATTTTCATGCTCAAAATTACTCAAAGTTTAAGGAATAGATTATTGTAGTGGCAACTCTGTGTCAGAAGGCAAATCTCTTCTCTACAAGTCATCTCACTATTTTTGGTGATCATTTGAATGTTACCTGCAACTTTAATGTCATTGGAGATGTGTACGGCTCATAAGTGAACAAAGACTACAACAGCAGGCTCAGCACACTACCCTGTGGAGTGCCTGTGCTGAGGGTCACGATGAACAAAGTGATTCTACCATTCCACATATGCTGGGATTGGTAAATGTCTAGAATCCAGATAAGGATGGAGTTACCAGCTCCCAAATGATCTGTAGTCTATAAACAGGACTCCTGCATAGCGATTTTTATTATCTAGGTATGACAGGATTTTATATGGTACAAAAGAAACTGCATCCCCTGTGGAGCAGTTGCAACAATATGTTAAATGCAGGTGAAATACTGTATACTATTTGAAATATTTCAATTAGAGTGTCCAGTACCAGTCTATCAAAGCATATCTTGACAATAGGCATCTGTGTATTTTTTTAAAGAGCAAAAATAATACAAAAGATTCTCAAGAGAACAATAAGGATTTGTTTAAAAGGCAGTCCTCAAACAAAAAATCCCAAACACTATTTAGAAAACAGAATCCAGAAAAGCGAGCAAAATCCAAACACTCCTTCCAGCAGCTTCAATGAACAGTTGAACAGTTGCTTGAGATATTTTTTCTCTGGTTTAAATAGCCATTATCATTTTAAAACATCTTTATATGTGTATTTTAAGTTAATTTGGGGTTTTGTTAAACTCAAATTCATTAGAAAGGTTTTTTTTTATCACTGGAACTGGAATATAAATATGACAATATATCGGTTGGGAAATGTCCCTCAGTTGGATAAAGAAAACAACACTATCATTGGAGTTTGTTTTCAGTTTTTAAACTCATTTTCATGTTTGACATTGTTCTTTTTTTGCCCATTGATTTTGATTGCCTTCCTAACAGTCTTTTTGGCTCTGACCTAGCTTTAGTTTTTTGACTATGATTTTTGCCTTACATTGCCGATCTCCTGATCAGTTCAGGTGCTCATAACAGCCAGAGGCCAAGATCAGAAGTAATGATGTCAGGATGGCCCCGCCTCTTGGGGAACCACCCATAAAGAACAAGGAGCATAGACAACTTAAAGGGGCAATACACAATTAACCAATTATAAACTAAATCAACAACAATTACATAAAAGTTTGAAAAACAATGCCTTAAAACTAATGTGCACATCAATAATTTATAAAATACAAATTAAGGTAATAATACAGGTGTTAGGACTCTGCTTGTACTTTTTTCATTTGTCCTTGTTCTTGTGGTGGTATTCTGAATACTCCCTTCTCCATTCTGCCTTGAGAATACTCCATCTCCTTTGCTTCATATTTTCTTCTCTGCCCGTATGGCACATTGTATCTTTCACAAATTCAAACATACAAACACTCAGCTATGCCAAACCGCTGAATGCAAGTAACCTAACCTGCCTATCTCTTGGTTTTAGGAGGAACAATATACTGAGAAATATTGAGAAAACTCACATGGACAGAGAGAAAGTGATGACTCCACAAAGGCAGAGATAATTGAGCTGAAGAGCTGCTTTAAAAATATTATACTGACGTTGCTAATAATATTTATGGTTTATGACGTTCGTCGTACGCCAGCACAATTATTTCTAAATGTTTCAGGAGACAGGAATTGAGTCATATTTTTCCATACCATTTGATGATTCAGTTTTATCAAAAGGAGGATGAAAAGCTTAAGTATCACTTCATTTATTTGGTATCTTTCCATTTTAATTTCACTGTAGAACTGAGTTATAAATAAACATATATAATGACCAATAATGGCTCAGTAGAAACAGTAGAATATTAGAACCACTGTTAAAAAGGCAAATATTTCCTGTGACTCATTTTAATTTTAATAAACTGAAAAAGTCCAAGACAGTGCAGAAACCATCTTAGCAGATTCAACACAGCTGTTTATAGCAAGAAGTGCTTATGAAACAAAAAGCAGGTTTCCTTCACATTTTTCAGGCTAGTCAATTATTTACTCGAAAATGAAAGGCAGGCAGACAAATTAGAAGCAATTGTGTGTTGCTTAAATTAAATCTATTCAAAGCTTACCTATGATTAACTTTATAGCACTTTATTTTTAAAACATTCACCGCATCCATTAAATAATTATGAATTCTTGATCGAGAACACCTGTTATTTAACATTTTGTGCAGTAAAATTGTCCTGTTAAATAGATAATTAGGAGCTGTGGCAAGCATTCTTATTTTCCATTAGTGATTATGATGCACAACACTGCCGGCCTACTGTGATACAATTATATTTAAATAGAAGACAAGCATGTTATCATTTGGAGAAAGTTGGGTTGGGTGCGTTGTTTTGGGGCCATTACTTAAACTTGGCCTATGTCTGTTTCCATACATTAATTTACTTGTTTGGTGCTGCACAGGTATTGTAATGAAGTGTGTATTGGAGTCTGATGTCATGAGTGCCATTTGGTATCTGCGTAAGCAAGCTGAGTGCAAAACCCTCTGTCAGGCTTTTGCTTTACAAATAGCGTGTGGTGTACGGCCATGATGCCTCTACGCTGGAAAGACCTGGGGAGGGAGCATATCCAGAGTATTACCTACTCCAGAGCACTGGGTGGCAGCGGTGCCTCGGACACACACAGGGCTCCATGGGAGCTGGAGTTTGGTGTAACCCTGTTGGGTTCCGTGTGCACCGCCAGTGGGTGCTGCTGAGTCCTTGATTGAAGCACTTCCTCCACATCTGGAGGTGCTGCCAGAAGTAGACTAACAAGCACCTGGAGCACTTCTATGTGCCTTATAAAAAGAGCCAACAGCCACTGCTGTGGGTGCCAGAGTCAGGTGGAAGAGGACGAAGCTTGCCAGGAGGAGTGGAGGCGGATACAGAAGGAAAGAAAAGAAAGTGTCTGGTTTAGTGTTGGACTTGTGCTGTGACTGTGCTGTACATGTGGGAAAGGAGGGAAGGCATTTCCCACAGGAAAAAATAAAAATGTGTGCCCGGAACTTGTGTCTCATGCCTGTCTGTGTTGGGTTTGGGTGGTGGTGCGTCCCCTTCTGGTCCACAAGTGGCTGTCATTTTTATGACAAAAATATATTTTTATAGGGGTTGGTGTGATTATGGGTTTGTTTCAGTGTTTAGTCAAGTTATAGAAGCACACTAGATAACAATGCTGAAATAATCAGTGTTGCCTGGGAGGAAAATAAAGTGTTTTTTTTAATTGTTTGAGAAAAATATAATTAAAAAAAACACAGCTTTAAAAAGAAAAATAAATTAATAAACAATGAAGACTCTCTAATGTGCTTGTCTTACGGTTTAGTATGTATGTTATCAGCCAGCTGATGCTCAAAACCAGCCAACTCTATTTAATTTCAAAAGCAACAGGGGCGCGGTGATGCTCAAACATAAAGAATCCTGGCAGTCACCTCCAGTTCGCCCTCTGATGATCGTTCCGAGTGTCAACTGGATGATAACATGCATACAAGACCATAAGATCACCCCTACCCTACCTAGAAGGTTATGGTTGATGTCACTTAGTCGACCAATGAGAGACATGTACCAGGTTTCATCAAAATAGCTCCAGCTGTTCGGAAGAGATGCTGGAACATACATACATATACACACACATACATTGACTTTTATATATATCTATTACATTACTTTTCTATATTATTCTATTTTGCCAGCTGGTTTATGAGAAATTCATTTTTATCATTTTGCTTATATTTTGTTTATAATTTGTCACCTTCAAAGATGTCAGTTCCTTTAAGTCTATTGCACTTATTTCTAAGCACATGGTAACCATTGCATTGCACATGTGTGCAGGCTCCAGTGCATGATATCATGTAAGGTCAGTGCCTGCTGGTAGTTTTCCTCAGAACTATAAATTAATAACAGAATGATTTCTACCTTCGATCACAAAATATATAATTTAGTTTATTGAGTTCCAGGAATTCAACCTGATTTATTCAGATGCACCAACTAACTTAGTTTATATTTGATGTGTATGTGCTGGTCTTTGGAGTCACAAAAGAAACATGACATTAGACACAAAGATGCTACACACAGAATTCATGATGACTATGTGGCACCACGCTTCCAAAATGCCTGGTGGCAGAAATGAATCAAAATATATACCTGTATGAATACTTGCCCTCCTTTCACCATTTTTGGTTAATTAGTCTGACACACCACTATCTCCTTTTTCTTCCCTTTTAAAGCTAGTAACAATAGGCATGACTGTTCTTTCATCAGCAGAGTCTAGTCAAGTGCAGCCATCTTTCGCTGAACAGTCATGTAAACACTTCCTCTGCTGTGAAATGTGTAGGTATGTGCCACCAAACTCAGCCACCTATTGCAGTAACTAGAATATCAATGTACTGATCGAATGGACCACTTTAAGTATAAATGTATTTTGGTTGCTGACAGTGGATACGCTTTACACTGAGGTCTGCCTTAACACTGTGTAATAAAGCTTAAACGTACCAACTACCATCTTAGGGCCTTTTCACAAAAAAGGAAGAAATGTCAAAATTAGATACCTGTAACCTCTTATTTGTCTTATTGTCCCCTGGGAACTTCTAATAGAAGGCTGCTTACTGACTGGAACTTGCTTTAATTCTATACCTTTAATTCAACCCAGATTAACCACCAATAGAGGTTCACCGACAAAAGTGCAATACTGTAGACATATGTGCCCTGACAAAACCGCAACGGACAAATGAGCGCCGACAAACCTGCTAACTGGTTTTTGACAAATGCGCGCCGACAAAATCACCACGACTAAATCGCGAGAGAGGCCAAGAGAGTGGGACGGGTACGTGCGCATTATGTAAACATTATGTGCTAGGTTATAACTGTTATAACTGCTGATGGCATGCAGTGAACAAATAACTCAGTCGAGGGTTGACATTACACGTCGCATACAAAGCGGAATTACCAGCAGTTAGGCAGCCAGCAAGTCTAAATACGCTCAACTATCAAGACGTCTTGCTGCAATTCTTCCTACATAAGCAGGGCGTGATCTTAAGGTCTATCTGCGTGCCATGCTGATGGCATGCAGCATCTTATAATATTGACTTCTAAAATAAATATTATCATATATGCTTTAAACTAGTAATTCATATCTAATGAAACTTTTGTGATTTTGTTGGCGCGATTTTGTCTGTGCGATTTTGACGCTGCGTTTTAATCGGCGCTATTTTGTCAGCGCTCATATGTCTATAGAGCAAATGTTGGGTCGCACCAATAGAGAGCTTCTCAAAGGTGTACACTTGTACCATTAAGGGATCACAGCTAGATGAAATATGGACAGTCTACCTCTTGGTCACACTAGTAGATATTCAGGCGAAGTCTTTGCATGAAAAATTTATCATCAAAACCAATAGCAACAAACATAAGCAATACACAGAATTATACAACTTGGGTGGGTTCATGCAGTCTTCATTTTGCAAGATGATCCAGATGGTCCAGGTCCTTAGATACAGATTATTACTTGAAAAAGAAAAGAAAAAAATCTTTTGCTGGAAATTGAGTACACTTTTCCATGGATCTACCAGTTAAGCAGCAACAGATAGGAAGCTCCATGAAAGTGTCCAGTTCAGTTAGAGACAGGCTAATATAATACATGTGTCTATTTTTGCAAAAGAGCTCAGCTGAGCAACAATCAGACTAAAGGCTCCATGAAAGTGTTTGTTTCAGCAGCTAAACATTTTGGAAAAAAATTCTAGTAAACAGACAATGATTCCCCAACCCCACTTATTGGCCAAAATAATGACCTGGCTTACTTGTTTTCATCTTGTAATCAGAATTTAGTTTCCTCAAAGCACAGAATATTACTAAATCATTATCACAAAGTCAAGGTTATTTGACCATGGGAATTAAAAAGCGGATTGAAACTGTAAACAGACTGACTATACAAAACATTACAAGTTCTTGCTTCACTTTCTAACTAAGCAAAATACTCTATATCCTTCTTTTCCTATCAGTTATCGGCTGTCTGTCAGCTGAAAGGTTAAAATATCTCCCATACAAAACCATAGCATGCATTTTTGCTTTAAGTTTGTTGAATACCTTATTAAGGCTTTTTATATCTATCTTCAGTAATGACCATGACAGATATTTGAATACCTTGTAAACTGGGTAAATTCTTATGTCTTCACAGTTAGAGGACAGACCCCAGTCACTTGATAGAGTAAATTGAAATTAGAAGCTCCAAACTAAGTGTTAGTCAGTATGTCTGCTTTTGACAGGTGTATATTTCAGACATTCAGCCTTGTTCTAATTTAATTTTGATTGCAAGGTAATTCTTTAATTTTTTCACATATCTCAGTTTACTTCAGTGGTTCTCAAAGCGTGGTTCATTGATTCCTGGTGAATGTAAGAATTTACCATGTGCTGATCTAGTTATCTTTCTTAGAAGACCTTCTTTCAAACGGTAACATCTTTTACTTCTATGCTACATTTACATTTTTTTTTTTGCTTAGCATTATTGTATCCATAGTGACTTACAAAAGAGTTTACCATAACTGGGTAAACATTAGTCTAAGGGGCTTTTTCAGAAACAAGTGTTACAGGCCAAGGGTGCAAAATTGATTACCACAAGTGAAGAGTTCAGAAGAAAATACAAGCAAATTGTAGTTCCTAGGTTACAAAAGCTAACAGCTAATATCAGTTAGGCATAAATTCACCAAACAAGAGAGTCTTCAAATTCTTCTTAAAAAAATAAAGGCAGTCAAAATTTCAAATGGTGATGGACAGCTCATTTCACTAGCCAGGAGCTACATGTGAAAAGAGTCTGGATTGAGATTTGAACAAAGACAGTTCTCAGTTATCAATAAGGACATAGGACCTCATAAGTGTCTCCATATATATAGGTGCTGACCAACTGACTACTCCATAGGCAAGCATCAATGATCTACGCTTCATACATGCCAATGTAGTGATCTGAACAGAGGGGTGTCCAGCTCAGCTGACTTAACACCAGAAGTTCTAATGCTTTTTAAATCACCTGCAGGGGCTTGGTAATGCTTGCCGGTACTTCTGTAAGCATATGGTTGTTGTAGTCCAAACATGACACGATCAAAGCCTGCGCCAGGAGTTGTGTTGCATATTCTGTCAGACACAGTCTGATCTTGCAAATACAGGCAGTCCCTGGGTTACATACGAGATAGGGACTGTAGGTTTGTACTTAAGTTGAATTTGTATGTAAGTTGGAACAGGTACGTTATTTTAATAAATGCTATTGTTGACCGACTGTAACCAAGTGCTCTGCCAATGAATGATGGAGTTTCATCTCTCTCTGACCTTTTTAATATTTGTACTTTATTTTCAATGGTGATGGTTTTTCTCTTCTTTACTGTATCACCAGCACTTGCATCAGATTTGTGTTTTAGAGACATTCTTGAAGGGTGAAGACAAAAGGTTAAGATGAGCTCTTCTGCACAGCACTGTACACGCTATCACAGCAGGAAGGCACCCGTCGTCAACATGTCTGATGTACTGACAAGAGACATCTTCCTGCTATGTGCATAACAGTACAAGCAGGCTTGCTATTGAGAATGAATGGGGTGGCGAGGGGTGGTTCATCACTCACCCACCACACAGTCACCTCCACTATAATATGCTGCCTGCAGCGTCCGCCCACCGAGAATGAACACGGTGTGGCCTATGGCGGGTAGTGAATCACCCACCACCGCCCCCATTCAACAGGCAGCCACCTGAGGCACACTACAATGCTACCCCCCACTGCCCCGTTCACCCTCGATGGCCTCTGTTCAGCCATAACCAGGTCACTGCTTGCAGCATCACCAGCTGCCTACCAAGAACGAACGGGGCCACTTTGTGTGGTTGGCGGGCAGTGAACCGCCCCATTAAGCCTCCATCCTGCACACGAGCGATAGCTGTGGCCCTAGTGTCTATGGACCACGGGTCACCGCTCGAGAGACACCACCACCTGCAGCGTCCCCAGGCCAAAGATGACAGAGTGGCAGTTACTGAGGTGCATGTGTCGCAGCTGCGGCCCCGTTCATAAGTTGTAGGTTGGATGTCCATAACTTGAGGACTACCTGTATTGATGAAATGAATCTGCAAAACTTAGAGACCATTGCAACATGGTCCCTTTAGGATAACTGATCATCGATCACCACCTCGAGGTTGCGTTCTGAATTGGGAGGTGTTAGTAAAAAAAGTTGAGCTGAACAGAGGATGGGGTGCTGATGGAAGAGCTGGGATAACAAGAAAGTCTTTCTTTGCAATTTTGAATTGGAAATGGTGTTTCTTCATCCAGGTTATAATATAAGTTAGAAATGCAGAGATTGTAGCTGTTACTATGTGTTCCTCTGGACCCAGATAGGAAAAACTAAGGGATTAGATAATAGGGAGATGTATAGAGAGAAGAGAATAGGGTCCAGCACCATTCTTGAAGCACACCTTTGCTTGCCTTGTGTGACCTTGACATCTGTCCATGCCAGGACACACACTTGGATCTGTCCACGAATTCCCAGTTATACCAAGGTCAGAGAGAGTGGCAAGGAGTAGCTGGTGGTTGACTGTATCAATGTCAGAGGAAAGATCTGTCAGGAAGAGTACAGATGACATGTTAGTAGCTCTGCCCTGCAGTAAAGCATGAACAACAGTAAGCAGAGCCATCCCAGTGAAGTGGCCCTTCTTGAATCCTAATTGGTTAGAAACAAGCAGTCTGTTCTGTAGAATAAATGATAAGACTTGATTAGATATAGTAAGTTCCAGCATCTTGGATAGAAAGGAGAGGAGAGACTACTCTGTAATTATAGTAGCTGTTGCTGCTCTGATCCTTTACTCTGAGCTAGTAGAGTAGCTCATATGGTAGTAATATGAGAATTAACCCCCAACATTAGGAAGTTTTCTTTACAGAGAACCATAGACATATGGAATAACTTACCAAGTAGTGCGGCAGACAACAGGACTTTAGGGACCTTCCAAACTAGATTTGATGTTATTTTGGAGAAATTAAGTGGACAGGACTGAAGAGCTTTGTTGGGCTGAATGGCTTATTCTCATCTAGATTTTTCAAGTGTTCTAAAGAAATAGTAAAAGACCTTTCAATGGTGACATATTGTTGTGTCTGTACATTTAAATGGAATTCCAAGGCAGCTGTTATACTGGGAGAAGTCTGTGTCTTTGTTTTTAAGTAAATAAATAAATAGAGTGGCTCAAAATCCATGGGTGTGCGTGTGTGTATGCAGCCCCGAGGTGATTGATGGGATGATTAGAGCTGATCATATTTGCACGTGAGAGCATACTGTAGTTAGTTCTAATTGCCTCATTGACTCCCCATGGATTGTAAATGAGATACTGTTCATAGGTCTGAATTGATGGAACTTACCAAGTAATGCTTATGGTTGGTCGGCCAGTCAGCAAGCATCCGCCACGTCCTCTCAGTTGCGAGAAGCAGATCATAGATAGTGATACAGTACCTGCCAAATAATGCAAAGAGTACACAGCATGTGTTTCGCCCTAATTGGGGCTTATCAGGTGTACGTATCTTTGCTTCCCCTTGTCAACAAAGAGATTAAAGGGAGTCTGTGTAAGAGAAGTAGGGGAAGATGAGAAAAGAAAGAAAAGATTGAGAGGATGGGGAGATGGAGGTTAAAGCATCAGTGAAGTGAAAGTACAGGGTAGGATCGTGATGCAGCCAGGTTGTTGTGAAATGGAGGCAGGCGGTCGGGAGAGAGGGACCCAACAGTGTATGGCCAGCACTTGAGGGTCATGTGGTCACTCTGGCTTCAGGAGCAGGGGTGACCTAACGCTCTGGATGAACACTCGCTGGAGGTCTTGCAGTGGTGGCAGACAGGAGACGGAGCGGAGCTTGTAGGTCCCTGCAGACCTATTGGAATGCGATGAGAGACACAAGTTGGGTGACTGACAGAGGGGTTTTGTGCAAGCCCACGTGAGTGTTCACTAAACCTGTTGGAAGGACATCTCCTCTTGCTGCAAGACCTCATTTTTAACAGAATATATTTTATTTATTTGTTGGATTTTCAACCTACACCTATTTTAACCTACCTCATTTCTTTTTATTATGGATTATTTATTTATCTGGATGAAACACTGCACCATTTGCACCCTTGTTTGCATAAATAAAGTACTGAAGCACTTTGTACCACTTCTTGCTGAGTGTGTATGCCCACACTAGCCCAGCTTATCCGTGGACGTGTTCTCTAAATGTAAGGGGTTCAAGCTGCCAGGGATCATGGAGCCAACCCAGACCATCACTGCTGTGTGGATACTTTTGAGACTTCCTTTAATACATTATGGACATCTTGGCTTCACCCCTAACCCTCATCAGTTCTGAGAGCAGCAAAGGGCATATAAACACAGGATGGTGGAAGAGAGGAGTGATGTATACTGGGACTACAGTCGGGAAATGAACTGTGGCAAAGATGGCAATAAGTAAGAACAGATGAATTTTAAGGCCAAATAAATTGAAGAAATATTTATTCTGTTTATATGAAACTTCTTATTCACTCCGGTCACATGCAGTTAATAAGCCAATTTTCAAAGTAATTAATGCTGTCCAGTTCTGAGATTATTGTATATATTTTTCTTTGAATGTGTTAAAATAGTATAAGGCAGCCCCAGAAACAGCTAAGTACATAAATGAATGATGGTTATTTTGTAATTTCTAAATACTTTTAATAGTCCTCCAATTTCAATTTTGATCGCTTTGGCTAATTTTATTCACAAAGCTTTGCCAAAATTCTCTCAGTCCTCATTCTGTTCTAGACACATTTTAAATACTTGCATACACAGGGGAAACATGTAGGCTTTATGTAGCAACATGTTTGGGATCCATATCCATTTCTTTGGCGCAGTGGGAAAGCAGCACTAACTATTGGTCCATCATAGTGCATGGTGCCAAGAGGCACACTTTTTCAAATGTGTACAGTACTGTTTCAAGAAGTGCTTATCAAACCAGCTGCTATTAGACTTTATAACATATCCTTAAGCTAGATTCTGATATGCTGGCATTTTGTGTGTGAATTTTAAATAAATTATGCACATATTTGTTTTATTTTTTGATTTTTCTGTTTTTACTTCAATGTCTTCTTTTTTAGTTTTTGTGTGTAGGCTGGTGTAACACAGTAATTTTCACTTGGAATCAATAAATTATCTAACATGCAGCTCAGTTCACAAAGCTGACAAAGTGGTTCCTACTGTAACAGACCCTACAATTTTAACTCTACTAGCTGTGAGGCTACTGGTGCTGAATTGCCAAATGTACTAAATGTAAAATCCCAGATATTTGGATATATGCCCCTTTTAAAGAGCATGGAATTATAATAATTATTATAAAACTGAAAAGGCATTAAAATACTTTATTACATTCATAAAATGTTTTTAAAAGACAATAATGTGTTGTGTGTACACTTATGTTGTTCCCAATTCAATATTTCAATTTGAAAATAATATATCACAACTAGCTAAGTTGCAGAAGATGTGAAGGATGTCACTTCCAACATTAAAGGAACGCAGTATCCTAAGGAGAAAGAGCCTGCTCTGGCCTTTCTGGATTAGTTCCTTGTGTTCTGAGACCAGTCCAATTTGTCATTGATGTGAACCCTGTCTGCTCTTTTGTCAAAATGGAGAAGAGGTAAAAGGACACCAGTAGTTTCTCCTTCAGGTTGTTTTTTCAGAGGAGCCTCAGTAAGTAGAGATTCTGTTATGCCTTCTTGACTGCCACGGTGGTGTTTATAGACCAGGAGAGATCTTCTGCAATGTGTATACCCAGAAACTTGAAAATAGGAACTCTTTCCACACAGTCTCCACTGAGTTGTGGTTTGTGTTGTGCCTCCGGAAGAATTCAGGGCAAGGTTTTTCTCAGTACGCCATGCTGTCAGTCTTTGGACTTCATCTCTATAGGCTGTCCCATCTCCTCCTGAAATTAGTCCAACCACAGTCATGTCATTCGTGAACTTAATGATGGTGTGGGTAGAATGGAAGAGTACACAATCATAGGTATAGAGCACATATAGAAGACGGTTCAACAAATAGCCTTGTGAGATGCTGGTGTTCAGTGTGAGAGTGTGAGGAGAAGTAGGAACCCAATCTAACCATCTGAAAGCAGTTAGTCAAAAAATCTTTGATCCAGTACCATACAAATTGTGAAAATCCCAAGCCAGTAAGTTTTGTGAGCAGTCTATCCTGGATAAATGTGTTAAAAGCCAAGCTGAGCATCCTTGCATAGCTCTCCTGCTGCTCAAGATGGTAAAGTGCAGAATGCACCACATGGAGATGGCATTTTCTGTGGACCTGTTTACCCTATAAGCATACTGGTGTGGCAAGATGGACAGATGGACTTAGACAGGGAGAGACTGAAGATCCTTTTGAAGACCACAAGGAGTTGATCCACACATTCTTTCAGTACCTGTCCTGTCACATCATCTGGAGCGGCAGCCTTTCTTGAATTGACCACTCTGAGCACCTGCCTCACATCATGCTCTTGTACTGTCAATGTCTGCTCATTGAGAGCTGGTGTGCATGAGGTGAGTCTGCTGGGGCTTAGACGTGACTGTCTCTGCTGTTTCCATCTCAGAACAAGCAAAGAAATAATTCAGTCCTCTCTGCCATCAAGATTTCCACATCAATAGCCAAGTGGTTACTGGTTTTGTGGTTGATGATGTGCAGGATGCCTTGCCAAAGCTGCAGTGGGTCACTGTTGGCAAAGTGGTCCTCAATCTTCCTTTTGTAGGCTATTTTAACCTCATCAAGCTTTTTGGGGTTCCTCCACAAGACCAAAAATCCTCATGTTTAGCTCATTTTTGGACCATATTTTGTGCTGGGAATTTCACGCTTATGATAAAGCAGAAACCAATTGGTGCAGAAATTAACAGAAGGACTTAAAGTTAGCATATTAATGTAAATTCCATCTCAACGTTTAAATGTAAAACGAGTAACACATTAAAAATAGCTTGCCTTAATGCTAAAAGTATCAAAAATAAAACAAGTGAGTTGGAGTTTTATGTAGAGGAGCATAATTATGATATTATAGCAATAACTGTAATTTGGCTAAATAACAAAAAAGGGATAAGTATAACAGAAGTTAACATTTTTATCAAGGATTGGCAGAACAGAATTTAAACACAAGGCCTCTTCATTTGGCTAATGAGCTCCATCTTAGTAAAGACATGTGGCTTCATCTGGAAAACATTAGGGAAAGGGCTAATATTTTATGGAATCTGTTATAGACCACCCAATACAGACAGTAATATGAGCACACATATTATTAGTGATATGAAAAAGGCAGATATTAGAGTTATGGGGACTTTAACTATCTGAATATTAAATGGGAAAACCTTGCAAATAGCTGAGTTTTTAGGAGTAATCAGTGAGTGTTTTGTAATCTGGTATGGGGTGACGCCTGTCTGGATTTAGTATTTTGTAAGAATCAGGAAAGAATATCAGAGTGTAGAGGTGATTGAACCACTAGGGTCAAGTGACCATAATATAATTCATTTCTCAGTTTTTAGAAGAGTGGGGATGCAAAGACTAAGACTGGTAAGTGTAAATTTGGCAGGGCAAACTTTAAGAAAATGCTTTAATGTTTAAGGAGGATACACCGGGATAAGCTTTCAAGTGTGGAGACAGTTGAGGAGCAGTGGAATAGATTTAAAAACATTTCACATATAATGCACGACAGGTACATACCTAAATTTGGAATTAGTAGTAAATTAAAAAAAACAAAAACATAGTGGGGGTAACAAAGAGGTAAAAAAGAAGCTGCAAAGGAAAACAACAGCTGTATAATGTGTATTAAACTAATAACTCCAATGTGAATCATAGGGTGTACGAGTACATGAAGGTAAACATTAAGAAGAATATTAGGGGGAGTAAAAGGCAGTTAGAGAGGAATATAGCAGATAAGGCGAAAGATGAAGAGATTTGTTCAGTATTTTAGTAGTAAAAGAACAGCCAGGGAGGAGGTGAAGTGCATCAGGAATAGTAAAGGGGAATTAAAAACAACAGACAGTAAAATATTGGATGCTCTAAATGCTCATTTTGAGGTCTTCACATGTGAGAAAGTAGATAGCCTTCCAGTTGTAAACAGGACTACTAAGGAAGTACTGAGTGATTTGGAAATTGTAGAGGGAGAAGTGCTGCTCAGATTAAATAGGCTGAAATGAAACAAATCACCAGGACCAGATAATATTTACCCTAAGGAGGCTAGTGAGTACATATATCAACCCTTGACAAATATTTTTAGGAAGTCACTGTGCACTGGGGAAATTGCAAAGAACTGGAAAATGGCAAATATTACCCCATTATAAAAAGCATGTGACTAGACAGATCCAAAGAATCCAATAAGCTTAACGTGCATCATTGGAAAATTAATGGAAGGAATAATTAAGAGTAAAATTAAGCAGCACTTGGCAAGTACAGGAGTTTTTCTGAAAAGTCAGCATGGGTTCAGAACAGGGAGGTCATGTTTTAGTAACATGGTGGAGTTCTGTGAGGAAGCAATTAAAAGGTGTGGCATCACGAGGGGGCGACCGCCCTGGTTATGTTGGGGTCAGCGCCCCAGTGCCTGTAGAAGTCTGGAGCCCAGCACTTCTGCCACACCAGGAAGTGCTAGGGGGAAGAAGACAGGGAACACCCGGAGGGCTTCCGGGTGCACAGCCGGCACATCCGCCACACTGGGGCATGTCTTCAGAGGAATACCGGAAAGCAGCTGGAGCCAATCCGGGTTCCTATTTAAGGGGCCACCTCCCTTCAGTCGAAAGCAGAAGTCGGGTGGAAGTGGACAGAGCTGGAGAGAGGACTGGAGGCGGCCAGGAGAGAAAGGCATGAAGGACTGTGTGGCCTGGACCTTGGGGGATCGGTGCTGGAGGCACTGGGGGTGCACGTGAAGTATAATACTTGTAAATATTGTAAATAAAGGGTGTGTTGGGTGAACATAAGATGTCCATCTGTCTGTGTCCGGGCCAGCTTTCACAAAGGTATGATCAAAGTAGAGCAAATGATATTATTTATTTTGACTTTCAGAAAGCATTTGATAAGGTGCCACATGAGAGGTTGGGCATCAAACTAAAAGAAGTGGGAGTTCAGGGTGATGTTTTTAGATGGGTGTAGAATTGGCTCAGACACAGGAAGCAGAGGGTGATGGTGCGAGGTACCTCATCAGAACTGGCCGATGTTAAGAGTGGTGTTCCACAGGGGTCAGTGCTAGGGCCGCTGCTATTTTTAATATATATAAATGATTTAGATAGGAATATAAGTAACAAGCTGGTTAAATTTGCAGATGATACCAAGATAGGTGGATTAGCAGATAATCTGGAATTTGTTAAATCATTACAGAGAGACTTGGATAGCATACAGTCTTAGGCAGATTTGTGGAAGATGAAATGTAACGTCAGTAAACGTAACATATTACATGTAGGAAGTAAAAATATTATGTTTGAATACATAATGGGATGTCTGGAAATCTAAAATACACCCTATGAGAAGGATTTAGGGGTCATATTGGACTCGACATTATCATCTGGCAGACAGTGTTCAGAAACCATTAAGAATGCTAACAAAATGTTAGGTTATATAGCACGATTTGTGGAATACAAGTCCAAGGAGGTTATACTCAATCTTTATAATGTACTAGTGAGGCCTTATTTGGAATACTGTGTGCAGTTTTGCTCTACTGGCTACAAAAAAGACATAACAGGACTGGAAAAATTCCAGAGAAGAGCAACTAGGCTGATTCCAGGGTTACAGGGGATGAATTTTGAAGAAAGATTAAAAGAACTGAGCCTTTTCAGTTTAAACAAAAGAAGATTAAGAGGAGACATGGATTGAAACTTATTTTAAAATGATTTCATCAAGAACATGGGGACAGAGTTGGAAAACCTGTCGAGGAGAAATTTCTCACAAACATTAGTAAGTTATTCTTTGCACAGAGAACCACTGACACTTGGAATAAGCTACCAAGTAGTGTGGTACACAGTAGAACATCAGGGACTATTAAAACTTGATTTTTTTTAGAAGAATTAAGTGGATAGGACAGGTGAGCTTTGCTGGGCTGAATGGCCTGTTCCTGTCTTGATTGTTTTAATGTTCTAAAGTTGTGCATGCCACATCAACTGATCCCAGGGGTTCACCCTGTAATGGGATAATGAGGGGGTCACAAAACTTTAGAAGTATGGGGAATGGTAATATAAGCATGTCCAGAGTCGTTTATTACAAATATGATTACAAATATGAGATTTTTTATATTTGATTCTTTACTTGTGGTCCTAACCCTTTAAGAGCCACTCCCAGAAGGTTAAAAAAGACAAATTTCAAACATAAGCATGCAGGGGTATTGGTTTAGGCTATTTCAAGGTTGATTACAAATATGATCTTATTTTTACTTTTTAATTCTTTACTAGGGATTCTAGCCCTCCAAGAAATAGCAAATTTCTATTAAAATCAAGATTATTTAAACATGTCAATTGAAGCACAGCTTATGTTAATTCAAACTTTTTCCTACAGTATTCCCTTGAATATTTGTGAAGTGCTTTAAGCCTGGTAAAGGTACTATATAATAAAATGCATTATTATTATTATTATTATTATTATTATTATTATTATTATTATAGCCATCATCAGATGGCGTAGTAAACTGAATTACAAGCTTAACAATGTCACTGATATTAGGCTGGATACAAATTCAGGTTTATGCCTGTAATCAAAGAGTAGATATGACACATTTGATCTATGAGAAGCAACACTTGCTTTGTGCTGCTACTATTTTAATTTCAGCTACTAGCTGTGCAACACTTGTGAAAAGAAAAAGAAAGAAATTGCACCAGTGAGCTCCCTTCCTCCCTCCTGCTGCCGCAGACTTCCATGAACACAAAAAGATCATAAAAACAGTGTGTTTGGCACAGAGCCACAGTCTGGGAGTTTAAAAGATTTGTAGGAGAAAACAGATATGATATGAATAGAGGAGCAGTGTAGTGAACTTTTTTAAAATCTTCAAGTTGTTGGGCAATGCTGAAAACAGAGTTTTTTTTTGAGAACTTGTGGCAGAATTTAAAGACAAAAATAAAATGTTTGCAGCAGGGTTTTTTAAAATTTTTAATCTGAGGACCTAAATAAAAACCCAGTGCTATTACAATAATGCCAGCAGAGACCTACAGTACATAGCCAAAAATAGTAAAATAATTTTTGTTTCCATTCAAACACATGAATATTACTAAAAGAGAAAACAATACTTAATATTCAGAACTAGGAGTTGATTTCTGAGGTGAGTCACTGGCACTGTAAATGCTTAGTCTAAGTTTTAGTAAGCTGACAGGAATCAGATCTTTATCACAGGTGTGGTGTGAGGATATGATTTTTGAAAGAATGGTCGCTTAATTTAGTTCGTTGACTGATTAAACCAGGAAAGGAATAATGTAAAAAAATTAATAAATTCAGTTTATTTACCTTGCCTTGAATAACACTATTTTTAAAGTAAGTTCCACTCTAACATTTCAGATTTCATTTAACACTTCAATAAACTGAGTAAAAAAGTTCAGTCACGCAGCTAAATTATTCCTAAAAATTGCATGGGCTATTTGTTATTTTACAGTCATATGAAAAAGTTTGGGAACCCCTCTTAATTCTTTGGATTTTTGTTTATCATTGGCTGAGCTTTCAAAGTATCAACTTCCTTTTAATATATGACATGCCTTATGGAAGCAATACTATTTCAGCAGTGACATTAAGTTTATTGGATTAACAGAAAATATGCAATATGCGTCATAACCACATTAGACAGGTGCATAAATTTGGACATCTCAACAGTGATATTACATCAATACTTAGTTGAGCCTCCTTTTGCAAATATAACAGCCTCTAGACACCTCCTATAGCCTTTGATGAGTGTCTGGATTCTGGATGGAGGTATTTTTAAATATTCTTCCATTCAAATTCTCTGCAGTTCAGTTAAATTTGATGGCTGCCGAGAATGGACAGCCTGCCGCAAATCATCCCATAGATATTCAAGTCAGGGGACTGTGACGGCCATTCCAGAACATTGTACTTCTCCCTCTACATGAATGCCTTTGTTGATTTCAAACTGTGTTTTAGGTCATTGTTTTGTTGGAATATTCAAATCCTGTGTAACTTCAACTTTGTGACTGATGCTTGAACATTATCCTGAAGAGTTTGTTGATATTGGGTTGAATTCATCTGACCTCCAAATTTAACAAGAGCCCCAGTCCCTGAACTAGCCACACAGCCCCACAGCATGATGGAACCTCCACCAATTTGGAGAGTAGGTAGCTGGTGTTTTTCTTGGAATGCGGTGTTCTCTGTGCAAATTGCGCTGAATTGTAGAACGATATACAGATACACCATCTGCAGCAAGATGTTCGTGCAGGTCTTTGGAGGTGATCTGTGGGTTGTCTGTAAACATTTTCACAATCCTGTGCATATGCCGCTCTTGTATTTTTTTTTGGCCTACCAGGCCTGGGTTTAACAGCAACTGTGCCTGTGGCCTTCCATTTCCTGATTACATTCCTTACAGTTGAAACTGACAGTTTAACCCTCTGAGATAGCTTTTTGTAGCCTTCTCCTAAACCATGATACTAAACAATCTTCGTTTTGAGATCTTTTGAGAGTTGCTTTGAGGATCCCATGCTATCACTCTTCAGAGGAGAGTCAAAGGGAAGCACAAGTTGCAACTGACCATCTTAAATACCTTTTCTCATGACTGGACAAACCTGTCTATGAAGTTCAAGGCTTAACAAGCTAATACAAAAAAATCGGTGTTGCAAGTAATCAGTATTGAGCAGTTACATGCATTCAAATCAGAAAAATTACATGGGTACCCAAATTTCTGCACAACCAGTTTATCACATTTGATTTAATTTCATACAGTGGAGCCTCGGTTCACAAACTTTTGCCTCAGGTCACGACCACACACTCAGTATAGGAACAAGCCAGTTTCCCTTTTGGTTTGTACGCGTTCAGTCTCTCCCTGTGCATTCCCTGTGCAGCGAGCAAGAGAGAGAGAGAGCGAGATAGCGCGACACACACGAGAGAGAGAGACACACACACAGGCGCGCAAGAGACAGAGAGACACACACACAATCACACAGAGGCTGCAAGAGAGAGACACACACACAGGCAGTGAGAGAGACACACACACACAGGTAGCGCAAGAGAGAGACACACACACACAGGCAGCGCGAGAGAGAGATACACACACACAGGCAGCACAGGCATTTTTCAAATGTTCGTTTTTTTCCCTGTGCTTAAAACTCATTAAAAAAAGTGTTTTTAGCCAGCGGTTGGTAGCACTATAGTGTAAAATATTGCAGTGTTAGTTTTCTCTGTTGTTCAAGGTTTACTTTGTGTTATTCAATGCTTTTGCATTTAGTTTACTATTATGCTGTGCATTCTATGGTTTGATTAACTATATTTGCACTTAAAAACTTAAAATATATATATATTTACATACAGTTCGTATGGTCTGGAACGGATTAAGTGTATTTACATACAATCCTATGGGTGAAATTGCTTCGGTTCACGACCAAATTGGTTTACGACCAGAGTTTTGGAACGAATTATGGTCATGAACTGAGGTTCCACTGTACAACTAAATACTGCTTTACTGAAAATCTTTGTTCGGAAAACACCCCAGCACTCAGATGTTCCTAGGAAATGAAAGACATACCACTGTTATCTTTTTTGTTGAAAGTAGAGTAAATTATTATGCAGGCTGAGAGGGGTTCCCAAACTTTTTCATATGACTATATACAGGTGATAGGATAAATCTTGATGAAGTATTTGGCAATGTTTAATGCTGCAGACTGACATCATTCTGAATGTCGAGAACTTTGCTCTACAGGCTGACTCACCCATTTGATATTTTCTATTGTTTTTATGATTCTTAATTGTCCAACAAACACAGTCTTCACCCTACTAGTTAATTGAAATTTATCGAAAACAGTGTTAACAGAAGCAATTCTTCCTTACTGAGGCAGGATAAACTTAATGCAAAATGTTCTTTGCATATCATTTAGAGATTCAGATTCAGGGTATACCGTAACAGGCAACATGTGATGAGGCTCCGACCAGTTGTCCATGACCACTCTTGCTGTATTTATGATGCAGCACTGCCATGACGCTATACATACCCCAACCCTATTCACTCAACCACTAACAACAACCTGAAAATCGTCACATCCTTGTGCTTCACCCCTTATTACAAATATGATGCTATTTTTGATTTTTAATCCTTTACTAGGGATTCTAACCCTCCAAGAAATAACAAATTTCTATCAAAATCAAGATTATTTAAACATGTCAATTGAAGCACACATTTGAATATTTCAAACATCTGACACAACTATTCTTATGTATTAGTTATATGTACCCCATTAAGTAAATTATGTGTTATGAATACTCCAAATTAGGGCAGCTTATGTTAATTCAAACCTTTTCCCACAGTATTCCCTTGAATATTTGTGAAGTGCTTTAAGCACCCTGGCATGGTCACATGATTGATGTGTCACGGGGTGGGGGGGGGCTGTTTGGGGGGTGATGAACCTACTCTTCTGATTCTCTGAAAAAAAGAAAGGAAATGATGTTGTTTAATTCAGGTTCTTCAAAAGACATGTAGAGATGGCTGAGACAATTTGTAAATCTCATGCTTTTTATCGAGAATGAGGTCATAAAGTTTCGATACAGCAGGCTTCAGTCGTGGTTGATTATACTAAAATGACTATGAAGAAAATCTAAAATATATAAAATATATCTAAAATATAATCCAGTTATACAGTCATATGCTGTTAATTTGCAGAAAACATTTTTATAAAATGTTTAAAAAAGCCAAGCAAAATGACACCTTTTATTGGCTACCTAAAAAGATTACAATATGCAAGCTTTCGAGGCAACTTGGCTTTTCTTTACATTCATAATGGCTAACACGGTACAACACCCTAGTACTAAAATGATTAATAAATACTACTGGAAAATCAGAATTGTGCACAAACAGATTGAGCTTTGGAATTAAAAACCTTATTTGTTGGTCAAAAGTTCTGAGCAAAGAAGGACCACCAGAAAACTTGCATGATTTTGGCAGAGAGCAGTGCCATACAAGAATAAACAGATTTGCAAAATTCTCTTTTAATTTTTTTAAATCATCTTTTCATTTAAAAGGGTAGACATACATGTCTTTATATTAGACATGGCTCAGCAATAAAGACAGCAGAAAACATGAACTATAAATATTTTTCTGTTTTTGCCTGAAGCATTTAACACAGAGGAGATCTTGTCAAGAATTATTTGCCAGTATTAGAGGTCACTTTTGTATTTACACATAACTATTTTTTTTTCTTCATAGGACATAATTTTAATAAAATAGATCTAATCTTTATAGGTCATTAAGTAAGACATCCCCCAGTTTTAACTTAATTTCCCAGTAAAATCTGAGGTTGAGATGACTGACAAGTAAAAAAGCAACAGCTGAGCCTTTCAGAATTGGACCAGAGGTTGATGAAGTGACTGAGGGGCTCACAGTAAATCATAGTCAGCATTGTGGTTTAATGACCACTGCCTTGGTTATGCCACCTAAGTACTTTTTGTGACAGTTTCTGATTATAAACTTCAGATAATTTGCCACATTTTAGGAGCTTCAAAATCTCTTTTAAGATAGCCTTGAATACAGGTGCTTTTAGTAATGGACTCTTCTCTTATTAATTATATGTCAAACTGAGGAATGGGAAGAATACCTAATAAGAGGCTCCTTTTCACTCCTAGAATAAATTATAATAACAGCAATCCCCATCTTAGCGTTATTATAAACATTATTATTTGTTCATAAAATAAGAACTTTGACCATCTAGAGGAGACCATTCAGTCCATTAAGCTCATTTTCCAGTGTGCATAGCCTGGTCAGGACAAAAGAAAGATAATGAACCTTTGTATTTTGTATGGCACAGGGTAGGCGTGCTTGTGAGGAGTAATTACAGTAGATCTGTGCTCTCTTTAAAATGCTGTTAAAATGAGATTCATAGAGTACATGGACTGGGAGAAGGTGTGATGATGTGGTTTCAGAAAGTGACTTTTGTCATTAGTATTTTTTTATTTAGCAGACACTTTTATTCAGCAGTTTTGATAAATAGGCAAATATTATGCTTGTTTGCATGTGTTTTTACAGTTAAAGTAAATATTGGTTTTGTATTAACTACCTCAGGGTCATACAGTTGGATGGGTTTGGAACTGAAGAGAAGACCTTGTGTTTTAATGTTCAGTACCTAACCATTAGGTGACCATTCCTGGAATAAAGCCCAGGGGCCTCATGTATAAACGGTGCGTACGCACAGAAATGTTGCGTAAGAACTTTTCCACGTTCAAATCGCGATGTATAAAACCTACACTTGGCGTAAAGACACGCACTTTTCCACGGTACCTCATACCTTGTCTACGCAAGTTCTCCACTTGGTTTTGCAGACTGGCGGCACCCAGCGTCAAAGCAATGCTACTGTTCCTGTGTGGTTACACCTTATTTACCTTACGCGGCTTTATAAATACACTGAAGCTAATCGCATATTGTTTATTAGTGTAACGTTTCTGATTGTAATTAACTTGTAACAATATAATGGTCCAGAGAATAGCCATAGTATTCCTAATACCATAACTGCTTTAGCGTTGTTACTCTCACTGCACCTTCTTCTTCTTTTTCTTTCAGCTCCTCCTGTTAGGAGTTGCCACAGCGGATCATCTTTTTCCATATTACTCTCACTGCACCACTCGGAGTATTTATATCACTGTATCTGAGTGTGAATCACAGCAGCAGCTGATCGGAAAAAGAATTATCGGTATACAGCTTCAAGGACACGCTGCCTCAGCCAAGGCAAAACGTTTCAAAGCCTTTCCTGTATGGACCTCACGGTTCAGAAACATTTTCTCAAGAACTATAAACGCACTCAATCAATTGCTCCTTGTAGAACTGTTCGTACTTATAAGTACAATTACCTCACTGTAAACTTGCACTACAGTTATAATATCGCACAACCTGAGCCACTTTATAAAGCGCGTATTTACATATGATGACGATATAATTTTTAAGGTGAAATGCAGCAAAATATGTTTATTATATTATACAGATAAAACTTTAACTTCATTTAAATAATCTATATTCTTCACTGGGAGTGTTGTGAAGGATAGAATAATTAAACATGTACTATGAAGATATTTCAATGTTCTTTAAACGTTTTGAAGAATCTGCGCTCTAAGCTTACAGATGGCTTAACTTCTATTACAGAGCTGATCGTGTGGTGATTGGGTATTTGGGGAAAGAAAAGCAAGGACTGCAGTGGTGGCTACGCCAATATATATTGAATATAAAACAGAAAGAGAAAATAACAACACAGCTAAAAACGCAGCGACAAATTTCGGCAAAAGTTAAATGCTTGTGTCATTAGCACGAGGCAGCTATGCTGTGTCTGCAACGGACGTGGCCATCCACCGTGCATAAGCTACCTTACTGACATTGGCGGGCAAAGGAGCCATTCTTTCTCTGCCCAGTGCCACCACAAGCCTAGAGCCGCCCCTGAGTACTGCTGCAATAAATTATTTCAACATATGTCGCACACAATCATTGCGCCATGAAACTCATGTTTAATAATGTGCTTTAACTCCTATCATCATAAAAATGATATCACGTATACATCTCAGTATTTTAGTTATTCAGAGCTGTAATATTACGAATGTAATGGATTCTGTGTCCAGTTGGAGGAAGAGAGCCGGTTTAAGAAGCAAGCAGTGATTCACACACATAGAGCACATAGAAGATCAAATACAAAACAAAGCATTTAACGTGCTACTTTAATTACGATGTGATTTGAGAAACTGGTTAATTAAACGATTTTAAGATGAAGTTTATGATGTTCTACTTTAATGACAAAATAAACTACGTGATTAAAGTGGAAATGTCGAGACTGAAGTTGACATTTCGTGCTTTTTCATCACTGTGTGCCTTTTTTTCTCTGTACCCTAATAAGCTTTCATATGACACTCAGACAGTGGGCTACAACTCGCCTTTTCACGGCGACTTTGATATGTGACTTCTTTTTATTTCTGGCACTGTGTGATTTTGTGAACGTGAGCTTTCAAGTTTCTCCAACACGCTATGTCACTCGATCAACTTCCTTTTGTTGATTATACCACGGTTTATTTGAACAAATAGTATGTTTTTCCTTTGCCTCCACTTGGTATTCGCTGAAATTCTTATATTTTCCCCCGTGCTTTTCCCATTGTCTTTTCACAGAAGGCTGAGCTTAAGGGCGATTTATATTCATTTGCATATTCAAAGAAGTGTAATTCTGGGAGGAGTTAGGGTGTTACATAAAGCGCATGCACGAGCGTTACTTTTCACGCTGATCGGGATTTATGTAGCGGAAGAACGTGGAAGTTGGAGTACGCACAGATTCCTGCATCTGGATTTTTCTGTGCGTAAGCACATTTCGGCTTTTGTGCTTAGGCCATGTTATAGTGCGAGTTCTATGCACGGCGTTATACATGAGGCCCCAGGACTTCAGTAATCGTTTCAAGCATTCTGTGAACCTATTCTTCCATGGTAGAGTCAAAATTCTCAAAGGCATTCATAAAGTACATTCATCAGATTTCTTTCAGCTTAATGGTGAATCACGTACTCGAAGACATCATTAGAAATTAAGGGGAAGTGCTTTTAGGATTTAAACCAGGAAACACTTCTTAACGCAAAGAGTTTTGGGAATCTTGAACAAACTACTGAGACATGTAGTTGAAGTAGAAACCTTAACAACTTTTAAGAAGATTCTGGAGAAAATATAGGGACAGCTTAGCTATCAGCTAAACAAATGAGCTTGATGGACTAAATGATCTGCTCTTGTTTGTCAAATTTCTTATGTTCATAAGCAGAGCCATAGATTAATGAGAAGATGTTACTCAACCTCAAACAGGAATCAGCACACTTACACATACATACACAATCATTAATAGCTACAAGGTCAGCTATGAGTTTTTTGCTGCCCTTGGTAAAAGTAAAAATGTATTGTTAAACCACAGAGTCTTTAAGGCAATTGCTATACAAATTATTGAAGGTCGTATTAACCACACATAGATGTTAAATGACAGAATGGGGGATTCCCCCTTGAAGATTCACATGTTGTTCCTGATTGTCACACAGAAGAACAGGGGAGAGTGGTCTTGTTTGGAGATATACGCGAGTCATACATGGATGTCATATAAAAGAGTAGCTGGAGGGAAGATCAAAGGATGAGCAACAAACATCTCCTGAAGCCACCCCCTCATCTACATCTACTTTACTTAACAAAATGCCAACACCTGAAAACTTTGACATCCTTGGTAACCACCTAGTTCACCAATATGTATGATAAAGCCGGCGCTGGTTAGCACAGAAAACAATTTCCTCAAACATGGTAGGTAGGACCACAGCATTCAGGTTACATGTTTAATTGTATGCTGTAATGAATTGAGTTAGACTGTTATAATATTATTCCTCTAATTTCCTCGTTTTTTTTCTATAGTCAAAAGAAACCTATTAATAACCTCCTTTTTAAAACAGTGCTTGTGTCATACCTTGTTGTGATTTACCTTTGTGATTATATAAGTAGCAAACACATTTTTAAGCCTGCTAATGTTGTATATACTTAAGTGGCAAACGTCAAGTACTTAACAGTTACACAGAACTTTATAACAGATACATTTTATAAACTCACAGATATTACTCAGAGCAGAAAAAACACTGTTGAGAAAAGGAAAATATCTAAAGTAGGAGCATCACAAGGCCACCAAAACAGGCAATGGGAAAATCAGACTGTAAACCATAGGACAGCAGATGCTGCTCAATAAAAGTGATGAATCCTAGTTTGTTCTTGGAGAAATGATGATTTCCTGATTATTTTTTTCCTAAATACAGTACATGATGTTCTAATCATTTTCATGGTGATTATCTAGAAGCATCTATTGTGATAGCCATGTTTGTCTGTCTGTCTGTCCTGATGAAATAACTTTGTCCCCATGGACCAATTTTGTTGAACTTTGTTGTGCTTATTCAAAGAATTTTTTGAGACAGTTTCTTTTTTATTGAGATATCTCATACATATCGCAATGTATAAGGTTTTAAAATTATGAAGCAATTCATACAGCACCATCCTTCTCCTGCTGCTTTAGGTAAGCTAGCCATAAAAGTACAAATAAAGATCACTCCTCTGGAAATGAAAGCAATTATGTAAGCATACAGTATACACTTTTACCTGTCAATGGGTGGGACATATGAGGCAGCAAATGAACAGTCAGTTCTTAATAGTGATATTTTGGAAGCAGGAAAAATTGGTGTAAGGATCTGAGCAACTTTGACAAGGGCCAGATTGTGAATGCTAGATGACTGGCCAAGCGCATCTCCAAAACTGTATGTCTTTTAGGGTGTTCCCAGTATGAAGCGGTTTGTACCTACCAAAAGTAATGCAAGGAAGGATAACTGGAGAGGTGGCATCTGGGTCATAGGCACCAATGGCTCATTCATATGCATGAGGAGCGAAGGCTGGTTGGTCTGGTCCAGAACTAGTTGCAGAAGAATGTATTGCTGCCCATGAGAGCAAAGTGTCAGGACACAGTGCATCATAGATTGCTGCATATGGGGTTGTGTGTGCCATGCTGATCCCTGTCCACCACCGAAAACGCCTACAGTGGGTATGTGAGCATCAGAACTGGACCAAGGAGCAATGGAAGAATGCTCCCTGGCCTGATGAATTGCTTTTTTCAGATCATGTGGACAGCCAGGTTTGTGTGCATCGTTTTACTTAAGGAAGAGATGGCAGCAGGATGCACAGTGGGAAGAAAGCAAGCCGATGGAGGCAGTGTGATGTTCTGGGTGATGTTCTTCTGAAAAATCTTGAGACCTGGCATTTATGTAGATGTTACTTTGACACTTACTGCTGTAGATGCCACATGGGCTGGATGGGCATCCCGGCCAGAAAAGGGGATGGTTCCTAACCCGGATGGGAGGTTGCTAACAGACAGACAGGCATTACGAAAGGTATCAGGCCCAGAAGGAAGGACCAAAAGGAATGGACGGACAGCCCACTGAAAAGAGAAGATGTTGCGAGGGATTTTTACTCTCCCAGCACACTAGATGGCTAACCCTGTATATCAGTACCCAGTGGGAAACCAGCAGGGCTGCTCTGCCGGATACATGTCCCAGCATGCCCTGGGTCACCAGGTGTTGCAAGAGGGCACTGCAGGGAGGCAGCTCCCTGTTATAATGAACTTTCACATGACCCGAAAGTGATTCCATCAGGCGATCGCCTTGGCAATTGAAGTACTCCTGGATCAGTAATAAAAGGGACCACACAACCTTATCCAGGTGAGATCGAGCTGGGAGGACATGGAGCAACACTCAGTTGGAGGAGGGCAGTGCGATGTTAGTCTTTGCGCTTTTTGCAAGTTTGTGAAAGAAGTGGTTTAATAAAACTTTCATTATTTGAACCCGGGGGTCATTGTGTATTCATGTTTGGAGGTTTGGGGCTCGCTGACACTCCTGGTTCCATCACACTGCCTACCCAAAGATTGTTGCAGACCATGTACACAACTTTATTGTAAAAGTTATCCGTGATCACAGTGGCCTCTTTCAGTATGATAATGCACCCTATCACACTGCAAAAATCGTTCAGGAATGGTTTGAGGAACATGATGTTGGCTTTAACTCGAAATTCTCCTAAACTAAATCCAATTGGGAATCTGTGGGATGTGCTGGTAAAACAAGTCCAATCCATGGAAGTAACAACTTTCAGGATCAGCTGCTAAAGTGTTGGTGGCAGATATCACAGGATACCTTTGGTGGTCTTATAGAGTTTAAGCCTCAATGGGTTTAGCGGCATGAAGGAGACCTACACAATATAATGTAAGTGGTTTTAATGTTGTGGCTGATCAGTGTATAAGACTGAATTGACTAAGATAGATTATATTATTTTTATTATTATTGTAAAGAACCAGTGTCGTCAACCTGCAGCCAAACAGTGTTTGAACATGAGAAAGATGCGGCTCCCCTATTTAATATAAACATAGGATGGATTTAGAAAGAGTGTTTCATTTGATATGTGGGCAGAAGGTAGGGCATGCAGCAAGGACTGTGCCATGTTATACAGTTTCTTAAGTGCAAGAAGAGGCCCACATACCAAGGAACAGAGCAGGATTACAGTTAATGTGTGCTGGAACAGTCGCTTAAAAGTACAATAAACAAGAAACAGAAAATTGGTTAACATTTATTGTTGCTCAAATAGCTGATTTGCTTCCATGTATCTGTGGTTAACTGAGGTCTGTGACTGCTTGGCAAGTCTTAAATAAATAAATTACACTTGTTTCTTTGGGTTGGGTATGATAACGTTGTGTAAGCGGCTTTGGCGCAAGATTTGGGAGCGGTCGGCGCTGTACTTCATGCACATGTGTAGGATCGCCTGTGTCTCTCATTGGACCTGTGATTGCTATAGCTGCATCTCATCTCACTTTAAAAAGAGAAGCGTGAGTGTTAGGAAGGGAAACAGAAAAACGAGGGAGATTGGAGAAAGGAGGTTAAAGTAGAGAGTGAAGCAGGCAGGAGACGGGGGTAGAGCCAGTGCAGGTGTGAGGAGGCAGACAGGCAGGAGGAGGAGGAGAAACCCAGGAGGACAGTATATGGCTGACGCTTGGTGTTGAGGTGATGGTCCTCTCTAGCTGAGTGACTTAAGAGAGAGGAAGTGGCCAGGAGGATTGCAACTCTGTGTAAATCTGGGCAGGCAGCAGGAGTTAACAACAGAGGACTCAGATGGTGCACCTTTCCTTTGTCCATGAGAGTGAAGGAACCGAGCCTAGGTCCGGAGCCTAGGTCTTTCATGGGGCCATGAAAGCAGCAGGGACCCGGACCTGTTGACCTCATTAGAAAGAAGACTGAGTCTGCTGGGTAGGTGGCTGCTCAGTTGCAAGGTCTGGAAGGATGATGAGCTGATAAGATGGTAGTTTTAATAGACTGCACTAGGGCATGTGTCTTCCTGAACTGTTGGTTTTAACCTCAGTTTAAAGGAATATTTATTTGATTGGTTTTTAACTGGGTGGCACGGTGGTACAGTGGGTAGTACTGCTGCCTCACAGTTAGGAGACCCAGGTTCACTTCCCGGGTCCTCTCTGCATGAAGTTTGCATGTTCTCCCCATGTCTGCGTGGGTTTCCTCCCAGAGTCCAAAGACATGCAGGTTAGGTGCAATGGCGATTCTAAATTGTGCTTGGTGTGTGGGTGTGCGCCTTGTGTTGGGCTGCTGCCCTGCCCGGGGTTTGTTTCCTGCCTTGCGCCCTGTGTTGCCTGGGATTGGCTCCAGCAGACCCCTGTGACCCTGTTGTTTTAGGATATAGCGGGTTGGATGATGGCTGGTTGGTTGGTTGTTTTGGTTTTTGAATTGTTTTAAATAAAAGCACTGGAGCACATTTTATACCTTTCCCTTGCTTTGTGTGGTGTCTTAATTTGCCTGGCTCATCTGTTCATGATTATTGATGGTGTTGGGCTTAAGAGGCTCCCGGAGGGAACTGGTAACATGGAGCCAATCCACACCATCACAGTATCTTCAGACTGGAATTAAAATCTTTTTATTAAAATACAATTTTAATAAATTACTGGGTTTTAACTAACACTATTAGCTGCTTGGGGAACTTATAGTCAGTTGCTGTCCTCATTTCTTAGGGTAATACAAATTATTCACAGACCCTCCACCACTAACACACATCAGTCAAAGCCATTTTTGCATCACTTGAATTGGAATTTTCTGTGTATTAAAGCTATTCAGATACCACAAGCCTATTTATGCTACATTTTTAATTACATGACATTGTAAACTGCTTTTAAAAATCATGTTTTTAATACACATAAATAAATTATGTTACTGCTGCTATTTTTGAATATGACTCATTGATACAAAAATACTTAATAATTAAAAATGTGATAAGTTACTCTTGGAAGGATTAACTAAAAACATTCAAAATTTTCAAACTTTCTGTTAACTTACTTCCCAAACACACCTGAATGTTACTTTTTCTAACTTGTTTTTTAATGCGAATAGTTTCATTAGTGGTCACTTGCTTTGATGGCAACACTGCATATAACATCACAAATGCCAATGCTATTTAACATGGCGTCGCAGTTTTCACAGTATTACTGACTAGCAAAATACCCGCGCTTCCCAGCGGAGAAGTAGTGTGTTAAAGAAGTTATGAAAAAGAAAAGGGAACATTTTAAAAATAACGTAACATGATTGTCAATGTAATTGTTTTGTCACTGTTATGAGTGTTGCTGTCATCAAGGATTTGATTATCATTATTTCTTTCTATCAGGTTCATATTTGGAGGATGTGTTGTGTTCAAGTTACATCTCGTGTTTGTCAACCGTTGTAAAGATAACAGGTTTCATTCATCGTTTCCTTTCTAACTGCATCAATAAACAGCTCGTCTTTCTCTTTATCTGAGACATCACACACTGCATGCACAGGTTTTTTTTACACTGTCTTCCTTTAGCTGGAAATTGACTTTTTCCACAGTGTGCTTTGTTTCCGCAGTAGCTGCACTTATGAATATGCTTGTATGCGTCACTCGCTTCATATTCTTTTGCGATATTGCGATGTCCAGGGCTTTATTTAATGTTAGCTCAGACCAGGCACTTAAAAGTTTCTCTCGCACATTTGCTGAGTTTGTGCCAAACACTATTCTATCCCTGACCATCTTATCTTCAGTTTCATAAGCACAGTCCTTCACCAGCAATTTTAAATCTATTACAGCAATTTTAACTTTGTTACAAAGTGATCAAAAGTCTTGTTTATACCCTGCGTCTTGTCATTAAATTTGTATCTCGCAAATATCGTATTCGTCATAGGCATGACACACGCCAGTGGCAGCCTGTCTATGAATTTTATTTAAACTTAAGGTTTACACCGTGCTTTGTTTCCGCAGTAGCTGCACTTATGAATATGCTTGTATGCGTCACTCGCTTCATATTCATTTGCTGTCTTCTCAATTGTGTAATGCCTTTTTTGAACAGGTTTCATTCATCAAAGTGATCACTACCCAAATCAGTACTCGTGAATCTAAGATGTTTAACAGGTATTCCCGGTATTAAGTTGTGGATTTGCCTGGGAATATTTAGTGGCAGCGTGTCTATGAACGCAATTTAAACATAAGCTTTACACCATCCATCCATCCATCCATCCTCTTCCACTTATTCGGGGTCAGGTTGTGGGGGCAGCAGCTTAAGCAGAGAGGCCCAGACTTCCCTCTCCCCGCCCACTTCTTCCAGCTCTTCCGGGAGAATCCCAAGGCGTTCCCAGGCCAGCCGGGAGACATAGTCCCTCCAGCGTGTCCTGTGTCTTCCCCGGGGCCTCCTCCCGGTTGGATGTGCCCTAAACACCTCATCAGGGAGACGTCCAGGAGGCTTCCTGATCAGATGCCCAAGCCACCTCATCTGACTCTTCTCGATGTGGAGGAGCAGCGGCTCTACTCTGAGCCTCACCCGGATGACTGAGCTTCTCACCCTATCTTTAAGGAAAAGCCCAGAGACCTTGTGGAGAAAACTCATTTCAGCTGCTTGCATTCGCAATCTCGTTCTTTTGGTCACTACCCATAGCTCATGACCATAGGTGAGGATAGAAACGTAGATCGACTGGTAAATTGAGAGCTTTGCCTTACGGCTCAGCACTTTTTTCACCACGACAGACCGATGCAGAGCCCGCATCACTGCGGATGCCGCACTGATTACACTGTCAACCTCACGGTCCATTCTTCCCTCACTCGTGAACAAGACCCCAAGATGCTTGAACTCCTCCACTTGAGGCAGGATCTCTCCCCCAACCCTGAGAGGGCACTCCACCCTTTTCCGGCTGATGACCATGGTCTCGGATTTGGAGGTGCTGATTCTCATCCCAGCCGCTTCACACTTAGCTGCAAACCGTTCCAGAGAGAGCTGAAGATCATGGCCTGATGAAGCAAACAGGACAACATCATCTGCAAAAAGCAGTGACCCAATCCTGAGTCCACCAAACCGGACCCCTTCAACACCCTGGCTGCGCCTAGAAATTCTGTCCATAAAAGTTATGAACGAAATCGGTGACAAAGGGTGACAAGAGGTCGAGAGGTTCCGGCTAGATATAGTCGGACTCACCTCAACGCACAGCTTGGACTCTGGAACCAATCTCCTTGAGAGGGGCTGGACTCTCTACCACTCTGGAGTTGCCCCCGGTGAGAGGCGCTGAGCAGGTGTGGGCATACTTATTGCCCCCCGACTTGGAGCCTGTGCATTGGGGTTTACCCCGGTGGACGAGAGGGTGGCCTCCCTCCACCTTCGGGTGGGGGGAAGGGTCCTGACTGTTGTTTGTGCGTATGCGCTGAACAGCAGTTTGGAGTATCCACCCTTTTTGGAGTCTCTGGAGGTAGTGCTAGAGGGCATACCTTCTAGGGATTCCCTCGTTCTGCTGGGAGACTTCAAGGCTCACTTGGGCAATGACAGTGAGACCTGGAAGGGCATGATTGGGAGGAATGGCCCCCCGATCTAAACCCGAGCAGTGTTTTGTTATTGGACTTCTGTGCTCGTCATGGATTGTCCATAACGAACACCATGTTCAAGCATAAGGGTGTTCATATGTGCACTTGGCACCAGGACACCCTAGGCCTCAGTTCGATGATCGACTTTGTGGTCGTGTCGTCAGACTTGCGGCCACATGTCTTGGACACTCGGGTGAAAAGAGGGGCGGAGCTGTCAACTGATCACCACCTGGTGGTGAGTTGGCTTTGATGGTGGGGGAAGATGCCAGTCAGGCCTGGTAGACCCAAACGTGTTGTGAGGGTCTGCTGGGAATGGCTGGCAGAGTTCCCTGTCAGAAGTAGCTTCAACTCCCACTTTCGGCAGAACTTCGACCACGTCCCGAGGGAGGTGGGGGACATTGAGTCCGAATGGGCCATGTTCTGTGCCTCTATTGTTGAGGCAGCTGACCGGAGCTGTGGCCGTAAGGTGGTCGGTGTCTGTCATGGCGTCAATCCCCGAACCCGTTTGTGGACACCGGCAGTGAGGGATGCCGCCAAGCTGAAGACGGAGTCCTACAGAACCTTTTTGTCCTGTGGGTCTCTGGAGGCAGCTGATAGGTATCGGCAGGCCAAGCGGAATGCGGCTTTGGTGGTTGCTGAGGCTAAAACTCGGGCATGGGAGGAGTTTGGAGAGGCCATGGAGAACGACTTTTGGACGGCTTCGAGGAGATTCTGGTCCACCGTCCGGCATCTCAGGAGGGAGAAGCAGTGCAGTGTCAACACCGTATATGGTGGGGATGGTGCGCTGCTGACCTCGACTTGGGACGTTGTGGGTCACTGGAGGGAGTACTTCGAAGACCTCCTCAATCCCACTAACATGCCTTCCAATGAGGAAGCAGAGCCTGGGGACTCTGAGGTGGGCTCAAAAAACTCCTTGGTGGCAGGGCCCCGGGGGTGGATGAGATACGCCCGGAGTTCCTCAAGGCTCTGGATGTTGTAGGACTGTCTTCGTTGACACGTCTCTGCAACATCACATGGACAAATGCCTCTGGATTGGCAGACTGGGGTGGTGGTCCCCCTCTTTAAAAAGGGGGACTGGAGGGTGTGTTCCAACTACAGAGGGATCACACTCTTCAGCCTCCCTGGAAAAGTCTATTCGGGGTTCTGGAGAGGAGGGTCCGTCGGATAGTCGAACCTCGGATTCAGGAGGAACAGTGTGGTTTTCATCTTGGTTGCGGAACAGTGGACCAGCTCTACACCCTTTTGCAGAATCCTGGAGGGTGCATGGGAGTTTGCCCAACCAGTCTACATGTGTTTTGTGGACTTGGAAAAGGTGTTCGACCATGTCCCTCGGGGAATCCTGTGGGGGGTGCTCCGGGAGTATGGGGTACCAGACCCCCTGATAAGAGCTGTTTGGTCCCTGTACAACCGGTGTCAGAGCTTGGTCCGCATTGCCGGCAGTAAGTCGAGCCCGTTTCCAGTGAGAGTTGGACTCTGCCAGGGCTGCCCTTTGTCAAGATAGATTAAGCTTTACTCCTTGCTTTCCTATTGATTTGTGTACAAAGGCTTGTTCAGCGTCAGAGGGTTGTTCGTTTCCTGCTGCATCAATAAGCAGCTCGTCTTAGACATCAAACACTGCATGCACAGGTTTACGTTTCCCAGTCCTGCAGTTCACGTGAGCCGCTCGGAGTGCATGCATCGAAGGTTCTCAGCTGTGCTTGTGCTATCTCATGCGATCTTGCAATGTCCACGGCTTTATTTAATGTTAGCTCAGACCCAGCAATGCGTCTTCTCATTAAACTCGCAAATATCGTATTCATCGTAGGCATGACAAACGGCAGCAGTAGCGTGTCTATGAACTTAATTTAAACTTAAGGTTTACACCGTGCTTTGTTTCCGCAGTAGCTGCACTTATGAATATGCTTGTATGCATCACTCGCTTCATAGTCTTTTGCTGCCTTCTCAATTGTGTAATGCGTTTTTTGTTCAGCCCTCTTTGGAGCTCTTCCTTGTTCTCTGCGTACTGCGTTCATAGTTAGTTCACATGAGCCGCTCTCTTTTGTGATCTTGCGAATATTTACCTTAAATGGGCAGGCACTCAATTACCGACCGAGCTGCAGGCTATGGCCGTATATATGGTCGAAAGTAGGTTCCAGTTATGACCACTACGCGTAGAATTTCTAAATGAAACCTGCCTAACTTTTGTAAGTAAGCTGTAAGGAATGAGCCTGCCAAATTTCAGCCTTCCACCTACATGTGAAGTTGGAAAATTTGTGATGAGTCAGTCAGTGAGTGAGTGAGTCAGTCAGTCAGTGAGGGCTTTGCCTTTTATTAGTATGGATGACTAAGTCTTTGAGCAAATTCAAAATAAACCTTGTGCAATTATAAGAAATTCAAGCTAAGGATCTTTAGGCAATCAGAACTGTCACTTTGATTTTCAACTCTGGATTTTTGTTTTTATATTTTGTATTTGTATTTTTTGTATTTTATATTTTTGTTTTGCGATCAATTGTTTGACCTTTTTGTTCAGACTAACACCTTGATCAGAATACAACACAAGTCCAAAGAGTAAATGTTGGGGTGCCAACAAGGTCGGCACTTTTAATAATGGATTCAATAACAAAAAAATAGTACTCGCTGGCCCAGATAAACAAGCAATAAGGCGGCAGAGCCTCCTCTAAATAATCAGATGCTCGTCTGAGTGGTCAGTTTGGGATAAAGCTCCGTCATGTAGAGAACTTATTTCTAAATGAGCCTCTACTTTATGGTAGCACGTCCAATTTATAGTCCTCTAAGTGGAAGGGGTGGGGTCAGCTGCCCTCATTGGGCATCTTCTTAGAGCCATCCGCCACACCTCCATGAATCTGAAAGGCAAACCTCTGACACACATGCATCCTACTGATTCTTTTGCATGTTTCTGATATAAATTTTGGATTGTGATCCTTATTATATTTCTTTTTATTTATGTTTATTCACTTTGGACAGGCCATTATTTTTATCGCTATGTTGAGATATTTCTACAGTGTCTATTGTGAGCACCACCGTTTTAGATATTTTTCTTAACAGCAGCCACAATGCTACACCATTTCCATCATATGATGTCCTAATGTCCTAGATTGAGGATATTATGGTAAACCTGTTGTGCCATGTAGTCTGTTAAAAACTTTTGTTGGCAGTTGAAAATTTGCATGTTTTTTTTTCAGCAAAGATTTGCATATTGGGTTTTGATGTTTTGATCTTTTACCTTCTGGTAACCATCTTGCTAGACTTTTTTGGCAGAAATGGTCTTCTTTCCTGGTCAATTATATATATTTATTTTCCTTGTTTTTCCCTTTCTCAATACTGGTATCTCCATTTCCCAGTTCACTTAACAAAAATAACCTTTAGGACACACATTTCCACCTGCTCAAAGCGATTTCAATGATATCACCATTACAGAATGGGAGATGAAAAATAAAATACTGGGCAGTTCTGGTGGTAGCATACAGCTTTTTTCAAGTCAGCATTAGGTCCTGCTAGGGCTTTGTACTCAGTCCTGTTTCTACATATTTTATCTCCCTGTTGCTTATTAATTTTGCATGCCAGCTGGATATTACAAGAACAAAACAAAGAGGTAGGATCTGCCAGTGCTCCGCTCAAAAGCCCACCAAAATGAAAAAAAAAACAAAAGACAAAATTCTTCTGTGGGTTTGTTGTTGTATCTTTAAGCCAGTGAAAGGGCTGAGGTAGTAGCATACATATATTAGTTACCTGTAGCATCACATACAAGCTCTTTCACATTCTCACATCACATGTAGAACACCTAAGAAGTAAGACAATTACAGAGAAACTAGATTAGCAGTTCTGTTACTCACAAGTTCCACAAGACCTATAAGTATGCTTCAGCTTTATGATGCAATAGACATACTTTGTCAAATCTTTATTATGAATAATACTTAACACTTAAGTGTCACTTAAAAATGAAAATACACAAAGTTGATTTTTCAACATATACTGTAAGTCAGATATAAAATTTTGTATGAGTTACAGCAGGATAAACTACATCACTTAGTGAGTCAGTGCTGGGGAAAGACGTAACAGGCTTCTAGTTTAGAGTTGCTAATTTTAGACACGGACTGCGTACATTATCAAAACTGTAAGGTGACAATATGATATCTCACGCAAGCATGTACACATATTATCTAAGTATAAGAGTTGTAGAAAAATGTAATGAGCATATTGGTATTCTGATACTGATGTTTTGTATCATAACTCCTAGCTCTATAGATCAGATTACAGGTCAGGTCAGGTTGGGGAGCAGGCACTGGTCCAGCACGTTGCTGCACCCACCACACAACAAAACAGTTCAAGATCCCAGTTGACAACCTTCCAGGTAGATATGCTGTCCAGTGCCATCCTTCAGAATGACCTCCTATCTACCACAGCCAGGTGTTACGTGGGCATCCCCTTGGCCTGGTCCAGCCACTCGGGTCCTCAACAATGAGGATCCTGCGAGCCGGATCACCATCTGGGAATTCCACCACATTGCCATAGTGCCGTAAGTAATGCTCCCTCACAATGCAGGTAATGTGTCTCATACGGGACTCCGTGAGAAACTGCTCATTTGACACAAAGTTAAACCAGTGGTACTCAAGGATTCTCAGAAGAATCACAGTACCAAAGGAATCCAGTCTTCATCTCAGGTCACTGTATAGCGTCCATGTCTCACCATATAGCAAAACAGGAAGTACCAGGACTCTAAAGACTTGGACCTTCGTCCTTTTGCACAGATATTGGGAGTGCCACACAACCCTTTGCAGCGACATTATGACCCCCAATTTTCTCCCAATCCATCTACTGACTTCATAGGAAGAGTCACAAGAGACATGAATATCACTACTGAGGTAAGTAAACCTCTCGACGCAGTCAACACTTTGCAAATAGACACACTGCTGATGGCTAGGCGCATCAGGTCATTAAAGGCATGGGTCTTGGTTTATCCAGAACACTCACAAACCCAGACGTGCAGACTCCTCACTCAGTCTCTTAAGAGACCCAATTAGAGCCTCCATTAACTCTGGAATTCTAAGGAGACCTTCATTTGAGGATCTGAGGTTACGATTTGGAATATAAGGTGTCAGACATTCCGATATATAAGATGGGGCGAGATTATTTAAGGCTTTATAAACCATAAGCAGAATTTTAAAGTCAATCCTGAATGACACAGGTAACCAGTGTAGTGACAAAAAAAAAGCGCAGAGGTTCTGCCTCCATTCTGCACAGCATTCACAGTACCAGTGTACAGGCCAGCCATGACATCCAGGAACTTCAGGGGGATCCTGCACACTTCAAGATTTCCCACATGGAAGCTCAATCAACTGAGACGAACATTTTACCATAATTAACAAAGGCTGCAAACAATCTCTGCAGATATTTGTGGAACACCATATAGAATATCATGTGTCTTTGAGTTGTAATTACCACAACTAACAAAGAATTTTCTCCCTGTCAGGTAGGATTCAAACCAATTTAGGACCCTGCCAGAGAGGCCCACCCATTGACAAAGGCGATTTCTAAGAATATTATGATCAATGGTGTCAAATGCAGCACTCAGATCTAAGAGGATAAGAACAGATAAATGGCCTCTGTCTGCATTCACCCGCAAATCATTTACTACTTTAACGAGTGCAGTTTCTGTGCTGTGATTTGTTCTGAAACCCGACTGAAATTTATCAAGAATAGCATGTTTATTGAGGTGGTCATTTAACTGCATAATGGCTGCCTTCTCCAGAACTTTACTTAAGAAAGGCAGGTTAGAGATGGGTCTAAAATTTTCAAGAGCCGAGGGGTCAAGATTATGTTTCTTAAGTAGGGATTTAACTACAGCAGTCTTAAGACAGTCTGGGAGACCCCTGTATCTAATGATGAATTTACTATGTCAAGGACATTATCAATTAGCACGCCCGATACTTCTTTGAAATAATTTGTTAGTATTGGGTCAAGGACGCAGGTGGAGGGTTTTAATTGAGATATTATTTTTTGTAAATCAGGTAAATCTATCCTAGTGAAAGAGTTTAATTTGTTTATAACAGAATGCTGGGGTTTAGGAGGATCCTTAAGCCGCTTTTTCACTACATAGTACGGCACAGCACGGTTCAGTACAGCTCACCTTGGTTCGGCTCAGTTCGGCTCGGTTTGCGTTTCGACTGCAGTTTAGTACCGCTTTAGAGTGGGCGGGATTATTCACTTGTCGTTATAGTTGCGCCTCTACTGCCGTGACATCATAGTAAATGCGCCACAACAAACACACAACAATGGAGCATATCGATGGAATGATGTTCTTCATTCTCGGCATGTGGATGTTTTTAACAGCAAGACGAAGGAGTTTGTTTCAAAAGAGGCTGATGGCAGCCAAAGAAAACACAGCTAAAAAAAACAAGAGAGTTTTGGAACTTTTACAACAACACGCAGACAACGACAACACTTTAGCTCGAAGACGCGCAAGGGTAAGCATCTAAAAAAATAACATCACTAGCTAACTTTTATCACTGTTGGAAAGCATAAAATGAAGTGAACTACCAGTGTAACATTAAAATGCTGATTCTGTATATTGTAGATCTTCCACATTTTGCAAAAAAGTCGCCGCAACAGACCATCTGTTTGGACATTTAACCGTGCTTCAGAGTGGTGGGATGTGATTGTTCCCGGTTTTACAAACACTCAGTGGCTGGAGAACTTTCGAATGTCTGAAGAAACATTCATCCACTTATGCAAGAAACTGCGTCCAGCGATGGAGAGACGGGACACAAACTTCCGCGTGTGTGTACCTTTAAAGAAAAGAATAGCCATCGCACTGTGGAAGCTTGCAACCGGTGCTGAGTACAGAAGTGTTGGACATCTTTTTGGTGTAAGCATAACAACTGTGTGTCGGTGTGTTCAGGAGTTCTGTGCAGCAGCAGAAACCCTGTTGGTACCAGAGCTAATTCGTTATCCAGATCAGGAAAACTTTAAATAAATGGCTGCCTACATTGAGAACAGGTGGGGGCTCCCACACTGTATTGGTGCTATTGATGGATCACACATCCCCATCATAGCACCAGAGGAATATCACTGTGACTATTTCAACCGTAAAGGCTGGCACTCCATCATCCTTCAAGGTGTTGTGGATGGAAAGGGACTTTTCTGGAATGTTTTCACAGGACTGCCTGGAAGCCTAGCCTGATGCTCGGGTTTTGAGACTGTCAATACTGTGGGAGTTGGCAAGCCGTGGAAACCACATACCAGGTAACACCAGAAACATAGGTGGGGTGACTGCTGGCTACTACATTCTAGGAGACTCTGCCTATCCCTTGCAGAACTGGCTCTTAAAACCATTCATTGACACTGGACACCTGACAGCAGAACAGCAGGTCTACAACATGAAAATCTGCAGAGCACACGTAGTTGTTGAAAATGCCTTTGGTCGATTAAAAGGAAGATGGTGATGCATTATGAAAAGAAATGACTGTGCTGTCAACCTTGTGAAGTCCATGGTGCTGACATATGGTGCTCTACATAACCTTTGTGAGAGTCACGGTGAGACCTATGAGAATGCTTGGGATTTACCCGCAGCAGCAGAGACTGTAGAGGAGGAGGGCAGGTATGTCCGTGCAGGTCTGATGCGTTACTTGAATAGCTAACTAATCACCTTGCATGTTCTGTAAAGTGTATTATCAATAAATTTTTAAACAACATTTCAAAGTTTACAATGTATTCCTTGTTTTTTTAAATTGTTTTTTTGCTTGTATCGTGGCGGCATTAATCATTTGTCTTTATCAAGAGGTACAATACCGGCTCATACAATAATAAATCTTTAATATAGTCTTATTAAAGCAAAACAATTATAAAAGGTAAAAATATGAACAGAAATCACAAAAAAAAATACAAAGTGCAAAAAGTATATACATAAGTATATACATAAGAAACTGTTAACAGTGTGCAGACATGTAGTGCAAACAGTATCAAAAAACAAACAAACACACATGCCTATGGGATTGGTCAGCAAGAGAGTTCCTATTCCCGTCGGACACTCATTGCCTGGACAAGCATCCCCATAACATTGAGGAATGCTTGATTGAAAGCAGCCGTCTGAGAGTGTTCCTCTGCCCTCAGGGCCGCTTCCTGCTCCCGCGCTTGTTTGGCCTCTTCAAGTGCCATCTGCAAGTGCCGCTCCCTCTGGGCATGGTTCAGCTCCTGCTGCTGAATGTCTGCCACCAGCATCTCTCTCAATACAGCAAGATGTTCCTGATGGTGCAGGCTCCGTTTCCTCTTGCCTGGACCAAAGCGTAGAGAATTGGAGTAAAAATGGGAGAAATTATTTTTTTAATTATTTTTATTTTACTCAATTAAATTTACAGTATCTCTGGCATTATATGGTAATATTATACTATTTATGGTAAGCAACAGGAATTCATGAGACACGGTATATAAGGATATATATCCTATATTGTGATATCCTATTTGTACATACTATGAAATATCAAATTTGTATCTACATACCCGTTACCACACGCTGTGGTGTCGTCGTGCCGCTGGAGGTTGATGGTGATGGTGTTGGCGGGTGTGGTGGAGACGCCGCTAGCACCGCTTGGGAAGAGGAGTCGTCGTTGCATGGAGAAAAAAGTGCAAGTGAATCGATCGTGGACAATGAGTCTGAAACGCACAAATGCACAAATTACTGCAACACACCAAAAAAAAAACATGAACATCATGAACAATAGCACTACCACTGATAAATGTTAGGACTTCGTGCTTCATTAGGCCATGATTTTACAGACAAATTGCGATATAAAATAAGAATCGACGGTCAATAAAATCAGTAAAGTTAAGATTTCAAACGTTATAACACAACGTACCATCCTCGATCGTGTTCTCAGATGGCGTGGCCGAGTCCAGGACACTTTGCAATTTTCCGACAGGATTTGGGGGATGTGTTTTAAACCAGTTTGATCAGTATTTCTTTGCTAAAGTCTTTCAACCCCGCAAGGAAGCTAGGATGTGTAACATATGGTTTGAGGGGGCAGGTGTTAAGATGTTCTATTTCCCCCATTGGTCTGAGGTATGGCTGTTTGGAATTGGCTTATCTCAGAGGCCTTTAAGTACCATGATGTCCTATTGGCTGTAGGGGTTGGACAGAAAACCCATAAATTTGCTTGCTTTATCTCACTCTCTCTCTTTTACTAACATCTGAAAGAAGACCATCACACCATGAACTGAGAACAACAGCACAATGAAGAGCACAGCTTCAGTCATATTGAGACAGGCTTGAGGCCTGTTCTGATGAAAGCTGAGCACCAATGATGCCTTAACTAGAGACATTTTAAGTAACTAACAAGTTTGTGTGCCGCCTGAAACTACACATCACCATTTTTTCAGGTTGTATGGTTGCCAATATTCAAATGTACTTTGCATTTTGTTATTATTTATGAATATTATAAGTAATACATTATTTTATGTGTAACTTAACTCCTGATTGTCTTTTTACTACATCTAATTGCCTGAAGTTATAGATATAGAAGGGAAGGTGGGGATAAGTTATATAGAATAATACCTTATAAACACTGGCAAGTCTGTGAGATTAGGCATTCTAAGACTACATATTAATAATACAATAGGGGAAAGTAGAGCATGGACCTTATCAGGCACAGAGAGCAGTGTTATCCCCCTGTAGTTGCCGCAATCCAGGCAATCATCATTTTCTTTCCAGATAGGGACAACATGCCCCGTTTTCCAGTCAATTGGGATGATGCCCATGTTCCAAATGGAAGCAAAGACTGCCTTAACACCAGCCAGGAGAAGTTCACCCTGGATACTACAGATTTCTGCAGCCTTCCCTACCCTCTTATGGTTCAGCACCTGTGCAATCTCAGTGAGACTAGATGGTTCACAGCTAATTGGAGGATCAATTTCAAGAACCAGAGACATCCTAGTCGGAGGATCAGCTTTAAACAACTGCTCAAAGTAGCCAGCCCAGAGGGTCACAACTGCAGCGTTATCCGTTAGGACTGTTCCATCACCTGCCCTAACTGCGACTATCCAAGGAACAGATTCAGACTGCATAATAATCCAGTTCCTCTGTCATTAGGATGTGGGTCACTAGACCATAGATGGTGTGTTACTTGCTTACAGATTCCTCTAACAAACACCTACTTATCTGTCCTCTGAGCCTTTTCAACCATCCTTCTTGGATCCCAGTACAGACCAGAGTTGTCATTAAGCCATGCGCTGCAATTCCTCTGATAATATCCAGGGTGCCCTGTGAGGTGAAATCTTCAGTGTTGTAACAACAAGTCTGTGATCAGAATTCACAAACTGGTCACCTCTGCAGACCCTGCAGTTCTGTAGGAGCCTCTGGTATCTGCCCACGAGGATGTGATTGATCTCCTTCACTGCACCACCAGTATTGGAGTACCAAGTCCAACGATGCAGCTCAGGGTGCTTGAACCAGGATTGAGCGTTCCACAGTGCCTGGCCTTTTTCAAAGTTAAGGAATATGGAGCCATTTTCACCACAGTCGCCAGACACATAGGGACCGACATAATCCCCATAGCCAGCTATGTCAGTGGTCACATTGAAGTCACCCATGACCAGAGGAGTGTCACCTCGCTAGTACCCATTAACCACTGAACAAAGTTGTGAATAGAATGTTTCCCTCACCGAGCAATCAATCACCATAGATGAAGCATACACTGTGATGACAGACAAGGCACCCAGAGAGTGCCTTAACTTGGGTCTCATAATATGCTCATTGAAAGGAGTGACATTGGACACCATCATCCTTGAGTATGAAAGCTATCAGAGTGACCAGACCAATAAAATGTGTACCCACGTGCAGAGATGTGGCCAGTCCTAGGTCTACATACCTCAGAGAGTGTCACCACTGAAATGTGTAGTTTACAAAGCCAAAGAGCAGAGGATGATGGTCATCATGCTAAAGAGACCAGACGTTCCATGTGCCTACTGGGATTGGTCGCCTCAAATTAGAGCCCAAGTGCTGCCATGCAGCAGGAGATGCCTCATCACCACACCACTTCTGATCCTCAACAGGCCTGACCCCACTGGCTCTCCGGTGGTTTCAACTTTTCTGAGGATAAGGCACCCAAAGGCTTTCCCACTTCCCCTTCATAATGTGAGCAGCCACATGTGGATAACTACAACAGAGATCATACCGCGAAGAGCATAAAGGAGTTTTGTCGGACACTTTGGAGCTGCAACACCAAGTTTGTACGGTGGGTGGAGTGCCAATCCTGCCACCAATCCCCAAGATTTCCCTGCAAGTTGTAAGACTATTCGCAGGGCTGGATGCAGTTTTTACCTGCATTTTTATCAGTCTTTTGTGGTAATTTGCCTTACTGACATTACCAGTAATTAAATAAAATTAGTTAAGTGTCCTCTGCCGTGTTAAGAGAGAGGCATTTGTTTGGGATAAAAAGTTATAAAGAAAGGAAAAATGCCTTTTTTCTTTTATATAGTGTAGAGAGACGTCCTCGCTGATGATATGAGCGCCTTTTTGGGGAGCGTCGCGGCGGGTCTCATGTGGACGGAAGACAGCCTTGCCATTGACCGGCCGAGATGGCAATGTGGGTCCTCCACTCCTGCACGCGTTTTCCCGCCACCTCATTAACGCTAAAAAGTGCAAAAGAAAGTGCAAAGTACATTAATATTAGTTTACCGTGGTCTAGTAAAGGGATCCCGTGTTCGTAGTTGTCTGAGCTGTAGCTCAGGGGAAGGAGGAAAAAAATGGAAAGTGCTTATGTTCACTAAAGGCAGAAGCGCAGTCCGTGTCTGAAAAGCCGGCACAGCTATGCGCACGCGCGCCAGCTGCTTGACTTTTTATAGTAATTATGTGGGCTAGTAGATGCTGCTTTTCGCAAATGCGTTCACGTCATCACGCACCCCGGGAGGGATGACGTACGCCGGTTAAATTGGTCAGTGTAGGGGCCCCAAATACAAAAGGGAATCATGCCCTCTAGAGGGGGTTCTTTCTGACTACAGTGATCCCTCGCTATATCGCACTTCAACTTTCGCGGCTTCACTCCATCGCGGATTTTAAATGTAAGCATATCTAAATATATATCACAGATTTTTCGCTGGTTCGCAGATTTCTGCAGACAATGGGTCTTTTAATTTATGGTACATGCTTCCTCAGTTTGTTTGCCCAGTTGATTTTATACAAGGAACGCTATTGGCGGATGGCTTAGAAGCTACCCAATCAGAGCATGTATTACGTATTAAATAAAACTCCTCAATGATATGCTTCCCACGCGGTGCTTGATTGTTTGCTTGTCTCTGTCTCTCTCACTCTCTGTGACATTCTCTGCACCAGACGGAGGGGGTGTGAGCAGAGGGGCTGTTTGCACAGAGGCTGTTTGCCTAGAGGATAAGGACGCTCCTCTAAAAAATGGCGCTTTATCGCGGTGCTTTGGCATACTTAAAAGCCCAAAAGCACGTATTGATTTTTTGATTGTTTGCTTTTCTCTCGCTCTCTCTCTCTGACATTCTCTGCTTCTGACACGCATTCTTTGAAGAGGAAGATATGTTTGCATTCTTTTAATTGTGAGAAAGATCTGTCATCTCTGTCCTGTCATTTAGCACAGTTTAAACTTTTGACTAAAGGGTGTTATTTCATGTCTAGAGGGCTCTAATAATGTTAACAGTGTGGGTGAGTTTATACGGGCTTAAAATATATAAAAATAACCATACAAACATATGGTTTCTACTTCGCAGATTTTCATCTATCGCGGGGGCTTCTGGAACACAACCCCCGCGATCGAGGAGGGATTACTTTAGTTCTTCTTGGAAAAAGGTACCCGGCAGAACAACGTTCTTGCATTACTAAGCATTATGGCTTGTGCTTTGTTGTTGTAAATATTTTTTCATGTACATATAAATATCTCTCGATTAACTTTGGTGGAGGTATTTATTGGGTTGTGGTTAGTGGTGCACTGTTTATTTTTGTATATACACTTTTTTTTTCTGTATTTTGAATATTTTTGGGTGAATCCTGTGTTATACACTGTTTGGAGGAGCAGCTTCCTGACTTGGATCACTGTGGAGGAAGACAGTTTCATATTTTGCTTTTGTGTATATATATATATATATGGATTCCACTAGTTTGTGTGCAGTATTCTTTTTCATTTGAGACTTTCAGGAAGCACTGTAAATACTGCATATATTCATTTTTGGGCTCCATTTAATTACTGTTTTTGTGTGTCTTTTGCGGTATTGGACTGTGTATTAATATACAGTATATAAATTCCGCAGGACATTATTTTAGATTTTTCTTTAAATGCACCTGTTAATAAAACCTCACTTTATTTTTAAAAAAAATCCAACCCTTTTTGTGTCCGTGTCTCCCTGTCTTACACCATCATCCTGGTCACACTCGGTCCCATATACTAGACACCTAGAGTGTAGGCTGGTGATTCCAATTCCCACTACACAGGGTGTCACATCTTTAATTTAATATTGTTTTTTTATCAGTATGCTGCTGCTGGAGTATGTGAATTTTCCCTTGGGATTAATAAAGTTTCTATCTATCTATCTATCTATCTATCTATCTATCTATCTATCTATCTATCTATCTATCTATCTATCTATCTATCTATCTATCTATCTATCTATCTAGTTTAACATCATTACAACTGTCTGCATAATCAACTGTAAGGTCAGGAAGTATGCATGACTAATTTGTCATATTTCTCTATCTGTACTTTCATCTCTACATGTTTTTCCATCTATACTATACTGTATGAAATGAAGATTTTTATTATTACAGTATTTGACTGCTTGTTAAAACCTAAGAGGTTTTAAAGTACTGTGGAGTTATATATTTAAGGTGCATTTCAGGTGTTCTTGTGGGTGGATACTGGTTCCCAATTTCTAATGATATCATTAACGTGTGCATGTACAGTAAAAAAAAATGAATTATATTTCATTCTTTTGTATTCCACCCTTTTACTCTTTGCAGAAGCATCACTGGAAAAATGGCCTCCTGCCATTTATGATTGGAACAACAATAAATGCTAAGCTTGCAGAGCTCAGAGAGAAGAAAAAGATTCCCAAGATCACAGAAGAGAACACCCTGATGCTTTTTGATGATTAATTTCACCATTGTTTTGTAATAGTGTTTTGTGTTATATGTTACAATGGTATTTTTCACTTTTGTCTGATGCACCTGTTAAACAATAAATATCTTTCAGTTTCTTTCTGCTTGTTTATATATTGGAGGCAGTTGTGGCTGCATTTTAATGTATTTATTAGAGAAATAAATATGTGAAATTCATTTTTTCATTGATGTTTTGAGCTTTATTTTCTAAAGTATTTCAGGCATCCATTCTTGGAGAGCCAGTCCTGTTGGTGTCCATTTAGAAAACTCATAGGCTAGAACTAGCTGAAGGGAGGTACCTGGTAAAAATGAGTCTGGAACTGGTCAATGGATATAAAAAAACCAGGATTTCATGTTTATAGGAGTTGAATTTAGGAAGGCTTTAACATCTTACATATACAATATGACATACTAGCCAACCCGCGGTGTACCATACGCCGCATAATCAGTCCGGTTTTTTAATGATTTTTAAGCACAGTGAGAAAATTAACATTTGAAAAATCGGTAATGTAATAAATCAGCAAGAAAAGCAACATTGTAACAATGCACGGAACAAACCAACATACAATCATCCGGGCGGCGCTCAGGCGCGGAGGGTGGAGCGGGAGGAGAGGAGAAGGAAGTCCATTCTGCTCCCTCCGTCATGCTAGTGTGCTGATTTCTCATTCAGTATGCACTGCCTGCTCATGTGCCCACCTCCAACTCGTCACTTGAGTCGTTGTCGTCTTTGCACAGTCCAGATGCACCTGTGACTTACGTAGACTTTTCATTGCTCTGTGCGGTTTTGGCTGCCTTTCTATATATAATCCACCAAGACACCAAACCACGGTGGTAGCGAGGTGGGAGGGGGGTATGTACAAAGTGCAGGAGCATCTAAGAAGACGCGTGTTTGTCGTGGATGCGAATTGCTGTATGTAGCGTGTAAACCAGTTTGCTATGGTGCTTGCGGTCGTGCGTCGTAATCGAAAACTCGTTTTTTAAAGACTGCTTACTTCATTGTGTATACGACAGTAGGTGAATGAAAAGATGTAACTCTGTAGAGGGCAACATACAATACAGCGTTTAACACGCTGCATACAGCGATTCACATTCGTAACAAATTGTTTTAGACGCTGCATACAGCGATTCACATCCATGACAAATATGAATCTTCTTAGATGGTGCTTTTGCGTCGCTCATAAGAGCAACTAACAGAGACCCGCCCACCAACTGTAAGACCATGGGATACCCCTCGCAAACTGCTCTACAGGCCGCATACAGCGATTCACTTCTGCGACAAACAAACTGTTTTACACACTGCATACAGTGATTCACAGCCGCGACATGATTTTTCTTAGATGGTCCTGTGGCGTCCACCCTCACACTCGAAGCACACACGCTGCCTGGTCATGTACCCGGTCGCAAGAGCAACTGACAGAGACCCGGCCACCAAGTCTAAGACCATGGGAAACCCCTCGGAAACTGTTTTACACGCTGCATACGATTCACATCCGCGACAAACAAACTGTTTTACACGCCGCATACAGCGATTTACATCCGTGACAAACATGCCTCTTCTTAGATAGTCCTGCCGCGTCATGTGCTGCCTCTGTGTGAACCGGTCAGGCACAGAGAAGGTCAGCTGCTGAGAGAGCGTCTCGACTGTTGCAGGGCCTGCATTGGTGAAGCAGGTGAGACGGTAATGAAACAGAGGCTCAGGGCTTATTGGTTTTTAAAGACTGCTTCCTTCATTGTGTTTTAACCTCAGTTTTAAAGGACTGTTTTAAGGATCCCAAGGGATACCCCTTGCAAACTTTTTTAGACGCTGCATATAGCGATTCACTTCCACGAGAAACATGCCTCTATGAACAGGCAACGTGGCTCAGAGCTGCATGTGGACTCTACGACAGACGAACATAAATGACGCAGTTTTTCCTGTGTCGTTGCGTCCGAGTTGGTGGACGTGGTTCTGCGAGTTGTTGTCGTATCTAATGGTCTTAGAGTTGGTGGGCGTGGCTCCTTCCTGCGTGCGCCACGGGCGTCTTACTTGTCGGCGGCTTAGTGAATCTACGCCCCTTCCAGCGTGCTTTCCATGGGTGTCTTGCCTTAGTGAATTATATATTTAGATATTAATCATGTTCTTACAGCATAGTAGTTTTAAAATAGAAATAACATTAAAACATACTTTAATGCTTATATGGCTTTTTACATGAGACATGTTAATTCCATACTGAAAAATCATATAAATATCTTACAAAAAGTACAGTAAATGATGTAGCTATATGGGGAGTATTTTGTAAGATTTACTTTTAAATTTAAATATGTTACATATATGCCATATAGATGTCATGTGTCAGTTTTCCTAAGAAAGTGGGTATAATCTTGCAAGAAATAAACCACGTCCAATAGGGATACGGTATGACAAATATAGAACACATACTACTTACACTATAACATGCACTAATTTAGCATCCTGGTCATATACAATCCTTACTGTATTTTTCCATACGGGATACTATTTATCTAAAGCTGATTGGCTCGTGGCCTGGAACTGTATAACCAAAGAACAAAAGGAAAAGAAGATATAATTGTAAAGGACCAGACACACTGCTAAATAATTGTTTCCAAATTTTATCTTCTAATAGATGATACAAAAGTTAATCTAACGGGACTGCTAGGCATGGCATATTGAGAGCATACTGACTTTTCCTTCCTGTATTGGTTTGGGGGACTGTCGGTGACTAATAAAAGTAAACTTTTTTAAAAAAGAACTAAAAAAAGAAGAAATAAAAAGGGGCTGAGATTGTAAAGGTGCACTGTTTAAATAATTGTTTCCAAATGTTACCTTCTGGGAGATGATATGTGCTAGCAAAAATGAAAACAAATAGAAGCAGAAATTGTTTTAAACAGAAAGTAAATAAGGCAAATTAAATTTTGTTGAAATAAGCAACTGGAATTCTGTTTATATATAATATATATATATATACATGTATACTGTATATATACAGTATATATGTGTGTTATTAATTTGTATTTCATTGCATGCCTTATATGTAGTAATGTACTCTTGTTTGTTGCTGCAAATTTCCACTTGTGTACAATAAAGGTAAACTAAAGTAAAGTAAACTCAAGTGGACACTGCAGCAGTACTAAACCCAGCAGGTAGTCTTGTCACCATAAATACGTACTATGATGGATCACCTCAGCATTATCCTGTGCAGATCACAGCCTTGGGACCCGTTCCAAGTCCAAAAGACCATCTAGCTACACCAGGCATTCTACAATTTGTTTTTTCAATTTATTACTTTGTTTTACAGTATCGCCTGGGGTAGGTTTGATGCATATAACCTAAACTGCTTTCTCCATTAAAACGCTGCTGCCAGGTTCTCAACATGGTGCAGCTGATTATGTCAGACTGACTGATAGAGGTGAGTTTTTTGGTTTTGTTTCTTTACATTTGAACCTAACTTTAATTATTTTAACTTGAAACCCCTTTTCTTTGACCTATATTTCAGTTAATAAACAAACAAAGAATGGTAAATTATGAATAATTACAGCTAGCTCTTTGATTAACCAGTTGATTATTTTAATTGTTTGATGACCCTTTTATAGAAATGTTCCTGGGTATATGAGAAGACTGTTACTGTTTAGCTGTCCTAAGAATAAAATAACCACAAAAGCTTTATACTTGTTTATGCCCTGTTTTGTAAATGCATACGTAGGTGGAAAAAATGGCACTCTGACAGATTTTCATTAGACACATGTTAGATTAACTGGAGGACTGTGGTCCTCACGCATCCCAATGCTGGCCTGTTTTCTTCTCGACCTAATTATTTGATTAGAGGCAGATTAGTGCAGATAATTCCAGCTCTTAGCCTACTTTCTTTCTCAGTCTGTGAAGTCAGGAATATACAGATTCATGATTATTTACCTAGAAAATCTTGTCAAAAACTGTTTTTTAAAAAGAAATAATATACTTTCTTTTGTGTTTTTGATAAGTCTTCATTAGTTTAAGTTTTGTTCCATACTAGTAATATTGATTAAGAAATGCGCCTTAAATTAAATGATAATAGGGCTGGGTTGTGGTTTCTTGCAACATTTTAGTCTTAAACTGTTTTTATATCTAAGATCTAGGGTTCTTTTTAGATTTTTCTGCTTGCAATAAATTTGTATTAGGAAATTGTAAAATGTGGGTCATGCCAAGGAGGATCACTAGCTAAAATGCATTCACCGTGTAGTTCTTCATTAAACTGACTCTTTGATTGAATGATTGTGTTTTAACCTAAATAGAGTTTGACATATTGATTGAAAATCTACATCCTAAAAGAAAAATAGCAATGCGAGGTAAGGAAAAAAGCTGACTTGGCCAAGGGAAAGTCTAAAAAACAAAATTTCACCTTTAACAGTTGGAAAAATTATTATTACGGATGCCCTCTCTAAGAATGTCCAACGGGTGATAAATGTTTTCAGTAGAAATATAGATATTAACTTTACGGCTGGAGAGACATTGGAATTTCCGCAGTATTTCATGGCTGCAAGATTTAAGTAGAGATTTAGTCTCTCTTGCACACACATATTTCCTCTGACTTCAGTTGGGAAGAAAATTATACAGGGGTGATTCCTCAGCAGATTTTAGTTTCTTGACATTTATTTATTAGAATGTAGTAGTAAAAAGAATACAGAATGACTGCCTATAAAAAATGAATGTTCATGAACAATCATTTTTGAATTCTGAGGATTTTATTAAGAAGTAAAATGTACATTTTAAAATCATTATAATCTACACATAAGTAATTATCTGTGGGCAAAACTGCTGCTGTCTCACAGCTCCAGGGAACAGGATCCTGACTTTGAGAAGTTTGCGTGTTTTTCCCACTTGTTCTTGAATTTTTTTTCCCAGGATCCAGGATGTGTCCTAAGTAAGTCTTGGAATAAACTGACCAAGTATGATGGAGTGTGGGTTTACTGCATGATCATACCCTGTAATGCATCGTTCTCCCATCAAGGCAACTTTCCGTGCAGCCAGGATAGACTCTGGCTTCCCACAGTCCCGTAAAGGTTCACAATTATGAATGGCTAGATATTTTCAAATTGAAAAATGTTTAGTTACATAATTTTAGATTGCTAATAAAACATTTGATAAAACTTTCTGATTTTAATTTATTCTAGTAATAATAGCTGATGAAACAAATGACAGTTTAGGCTCTTTAAATGAAGTTTAATCAATCCAATGATTAATTATGCAAATCACATGTTTTTCTAATTGTCATTCTCAAAAGAAGCCAATTAAACTCTTACTGTCTTTGCAGAACACAGTATATTTAAAAGATAAATTATCATATTGATTACGCATCCCATCATTAGCTGAGCCAGTCTTCCCACTGGGTTTAGAATAAAATATGCAAACTTACTAAATAGAAGGCAGATGTCTCATCAAAGGTAGCTGCTGCTATGGAATTAAATTGGGACAGCGAAACAGAGCTTATGTCATTTCAAGTGCCCTGTAAAATGTCACTCACTGTATGTAACAAGTTCCTTTAAATGCTTCCCCTAGAGCAGAGGTCTCTGGCCCTGGCTATAATTTGAATATATTACTTTCATATGTTCCATTTTCAGAATAGGCTTGCTTCCTTTTCTTGACAAAAGCTTGATGTAAAATTAGTAGATTAGTTTATTATTAAAGTAGGCTTTTGATCTTTGGTACTCACTATTCAAAAACATTAAGAGAAACTGAATTTTATATAACACATCAGGAGTACATATATACACACACACATATACTATGGGGTGCCAAACAGGCAAATACATTTTGCATTAAAATCACAAAAATGTTTAGTTCACCTGCAAGTGCATTTTGTATGTCTATGCATTTTCTAGTGTATCTCATACTATTGAATTACAACAACAACAACAACAACATTTATTTATATAGCACATTTTCATACAAACAGTAGCTCAAAGTGCTTTACATAATAAAGAATAGAAAAATAAAAGACACAATAAGAAAACAAAATAAATCAACATTAATTAACATCGAATTAGAACATGAATGCTGTCAAAACAAACAATGCAATTCCAAACACACAGATATTCCTTATTCATTTGTCATTTTGTTCCATGTCACTGTTTCACTTCACAAGAGTATTCACATGTCCAGTTGCATGTGTGATGTGTTTTTGAGTTAGTCAGATGACTGACACTGCATGGAGTCAACAAGAGAGGTGTATGGTGGAGTGTAGCCACTTAGGTTCACTCTTATGGAGTCATTTAAATGTTCATCTGTCAGTCTTGTTCTGAACTTTGATTTCATGACATTCATGTCAGAAAAGGCCGACTCACAGAGGTATGGAGACCCAAACAAAGCAGACATTTTCAGAGTTGCTTGGTGAAGATTCTTATAGTTATCTGACTCTACTAAGCTCCAAAGATGCTGAAAATGCTGTTGAGACTTTAGCTGCACATTATTTTGTAGGTTTACTAATATATAATATATAAAATCTAACATCTGTCTGTCTGTCTGTCTGTCTCTACACTTTTCACAAGAGAACTACTTAACAGATTTAGATCGGGTTTTTTTCTATAATTTGCTTGAACTTTCCGGTTGATTTTTGACTTTTCTCATTTTGCTATGTATCATAGTTCGCTTGTGGTACCAATTTATTTGTGCGAATCCCAGATCCATGCAATGGGCCAATGGGGTTTGTGCTCTCCTCACTCACTCGCCAGCTTTGGAGTGTGTTCCTTAACTCTGCTTAGCTAGCAAACGAGAGAACAATTGAATTCAACTTTGTTTGATATTTAAGATAAAGTGTTACTTAGGTCTTAATGAGTATGAGTCTGGATATTCTCTTAAGTGTATGCCACATTGAAATAACAGATTGCAATTCATATTGTGGATCATGATTTTGCGTTAAAAGGATCGTGATATGATTTTTTGGAAAGATCACCCAACCTAATTTGACTAATCCAGTTTTCAAATTTATGTAGGATTCATGAACCCTTTGGCGAGCTACTTGGAAGGGGGTTGCGAGCTACTGGTAGCCCCGAGCAACATGTTGGAGACCCTGTACTATATATATATATATATATATATATATTATTGGGTGGAGTGGTGGCTCTTAGGGATCTGCCCTGGCAATCGGAAGGTTGCTAGTCCCAAAATCATAAATGCCAGAAGTGATACCACACCATTGGCCCCTTGCACAAGGCCCTTAACACTCCAAATTAGGTGCAATCTTAAACTGCATCCAGCTCTGCAGGCAGGTCCTCCAACTTGCAAAGGAAAACTCGAAGGTTGGTAGCAGGATTGACACTTCAGTCACAGTAAGTAAAAAATACCTCACACTGCTCTATTTCATTGGAACTAGTGTGGTGCTGAGGTGTCACCTGTTGCTCGGCTGCACTTGGGTCCTAATTTGGAATCCTGAGGTAGTGTATTGTTGGTGGGTACCGTACTGAACTACATTAGCACTTATTGTGGCTTCTTTTTAAATGTTATCTTATCAGTGGGACTTGTCTGTCTGGCAAGAAGCCATGTGCTGCACTGCTCAGGCCCTCCAGATACAGTGTTGACCCTTTTGGTTATTACCTTTGCATTACATATACATATTTCTCTGCATCTATTTATGTGAATGGTGATTAAGTTAGCCTTATATGAAAGTGAGTCTGGGTGCATGTGTAAGTGGGCCCTCGATTGATGGATTGATGCTCTATGTGGGGTTGCTTCTGGACTTGTATCCTATGCTTCCAGGATAGGCACTGTCACTTTGCATGCTATAGTTTCAGTAAAGTAAATCAGAGAATGTTGTTTAGTTTTTTCCATGCATTGGAAAGCTAGACTGTCTTGCAACAGTGTAATGTGCAAAGAAAAGAATTTAGTTGTAATCTGTCTTCAGTTCATCCCTCATTTACTCCTTTAATCCATCCCTCTCCATTTACTGCAAGTGGTGTTATAGGTTAAGTATTCATCTTTGTTTATTTTCTTGTACTGTTGCTCTGATTAAGCAATAAGTAAATAGTACTGATGTCAATGTACTGTGCAGTAATAAATAATGAGTATGTCACTGTGATTTACATTTTAAATGATTACGTAGACACACATAAACTCTAATATTGGAGAATTAGTGATGAGTGAGTAAGTCAGTCAGTGAGTCAGTCAGTCAGTCAGTCAGTGAGAGCTTTGTCTTTTATTAGTATAGATAAATAATAAATAAACACAACAATATTCAATAACACCATAAATATCTGAAAAATAATATTTTACAACAAATGAATATTATGAAGAAAAGAAACATTAACATAAGCCAAAGAAACACACCCTGGCTGAAACATGACACAAATTAATAATTTTGCGTCATGGCAATATCTTTTTGGGGTCTGATCATTCTGTGTCTGCATGAGGTTTCCCTTGGGTACTCCAGGTTTCTTCTCATATCCTACAAATCTCCTTGTCAGGTTAACTGGCAGTTCTCAAGTGGCCACTGAATCAACAGGTTAATGAAAAGGGCAGGGTCAATTATGGAATAAACTCTGGATCTCCTGTAGGTAGAAGCAAAGAAGAGAATTAAAACAGAACTGAGTACCATTATAAACACTGCTGCACATCCTCTCCATGACACACTAATACTGAGGACTTTCAGCCAACAAATCATTAAGCAGAAGTGTGTCAGGAAACACTATGGGGGCTCCATTATACCAACAGCAATAAGCCTGCATTAAGTCTGACTGCCAAGGCAGATGTTTTCTTTTCTTTCTAATTTTTTTCTTCTTTTTTTTTAGTCATTCTGATGTGTGCTCAGACCATAGTGTGGGTATATGGGAGGCAGCTTAAGGGCACAAAAGAAGGTAATTCCCGGTCAGACAAGGGGGTGACAGAGTGCATTAATTCTTTCTCTTTTCTCCCCGCAGACCAAATGTGGGAAATTCCACATGGCTTCCATGACATCACTTCCACTCCAGAAGACATCACTTCTATACCAATAGAAAGAACAGCCCACCTTGTTTGATCTATCTATCTATCTATCTATCTATCTATCTATCTATCTATCTATCTATCTATCTATCTATCTATCTATCTATCTATCTATCTATCTATCTATCTATCTAAATTTAGTGATCATTTCTTTTGAGAAAGACAAAATGTGGATATAATTTTATACCCACCATTTTGTCTTCAGTTGTCCCAGATAATTTCCAAGGAAAAAGTTAAAGCAATCGTAAAAGAAAAAATGAGGTGAACAAGTTCTTGGGGTTTAAATATCTAGGCTTAATTTAGTTAAAAGTGATCGATGGTGCGTTATTCTCTACTTGAACCTCCCTGAGAAAAGAATATTAAAATGATTTCTGTTTAACTTTATGTCATGCAATGAATTCTTTCATTGTTTGATGGTCAATAATAATGTAGAATAGTCTTCTCACAGCCATTGTCACAGCGAGTGTGACCCGAAGCTGTGGCCGCGCCACTAGAATAAAAAATCACTGCACAAATGGCAGTAATGGTGTCATTCTGTAAAACTATGTTTCATCTGCAAATATTCTTTTCTACAAAGATATCATTTAGGAGAGAATATGCACTTTGCTTTTGCTGGAGGCAAGTGGGCATCTTTGAATTCAGTTGCACAGATGTCTGGTGTTTTTTTTCAAGGATTTTGGATGGTTTCCTGGCAAAAGATTCTATCAGGTGGTTTCATTTTAGCTCCCAAGCGAACCAGGAGGACATGCCTGCCAAACCCATCCCTTATGTGTGTAGCAGAGCATGCTGGATCCCCTAACATGCCGGTATTTAGAAATGCTTGATTTATCACAGATAAGTAAATATCAATGAACTACAAATATTTGACAGATGTTCATGGAAATATTTCAACTCCAAAGTGATTTCTTGTGTTCTGTTTTCATTGAAAAACTGTTCATTATCTGGAAGAGGAACTTTTAATGATTACTTCAGATTCTCTGGAGAGAAATAAAAATAGGACAGATAAATTGCATATTAACCTAGAACTTTTATTTGTAATGCACTACTGCGATAATGTTTGGGCTATAATTACATGCTTAACTATTGCTTACTATATAAAAAACTTATAAAGATATGATAAGAATGCACCAAAGTGGTTAGCATCACTGCCTTTGACCTCTAGAATGCCACATTTGAATCTCAGTATCCTCAGTATCTTTGTGGAGTTTACATGTTTACCCATTGTGAATTTTCCAAAAGATATTAATGTTGACCTAAAAATGCAATCTGTGATAGATAGACTGATATTCCATTGAGTAATTTGTACATACATACATATATATATATTGTCACGCATGCGCGAGTAGGAGACCGCGGACGAATCTTAAACCGCTTCGAAAGACGTTCGCCGGCAGGGAGTGGAGGGGTACTAACCTTTCTCCTTTGTCTTCCAGGAAAAGAGACACTCCGCCATCATAGCCTTCCCGCAGTACGTCCATTTCCGACCTTCCTCCGCCATCTTTCCTGACGTCAGCAGTCCCATCCTCCCTCCTGGTTCCTTCCCAGCATTCCTCCACTTCCGGCTCCTCCTCTATAAAATGGCCGCCGACGCCTCTGAAAGGCGTTGCGCATATGAACTGCTTTGTTTATATTTTGACCACTTTCTTTTTGAATTTATTGTGGATAATCTGCAATATACGGGGCCGGAAAACCCCAAACCTTTATGTTGTCTGTTGCTTCATCTTTTACAGTGGCGTAGTCGGCAGGAATCCTGGCCCTGCAGCAGGCGCAAGCCACAACCACCCGCAAATTGGAGGAAACGAAGGCCAGGTTGGCAGAAGCCCGAAGGGTAAGACCCGATACGCCTCGTCCAAAGCCTCTGCTGCCCATGACAGAGGTGGATGACATCGAGTCCTACCTGGGCATCTTTGAATGGACGGCCACCCGGAACGAGTGGCAATGGTCGGAGTGGGCGTCCATTCTGGCGCCCTACCTGAAGGGACCCACGCAGCGGCCTTATTACGACCTCCCCGAGGAGGAGGCCGCGAGTTATGACCTCCTAAAGCAGGAGATCCTGGCACGCTACGGCATCACGTCGGGCCAGCAGGCGACCGAATGGCGGAGCTGGCAGTTTGACCCGGAAAAGCCCCTTCGACTTCAGGGGGAAAATGGGACGCTGGTTACGGCACGAAAGTCCCCAAGCCCGGAAGGTCATGGAACAGGTGGCCTGTGAGGGCCTGGTGAATGCCATGCCCAGCTCCCTCGCCCAGCAGGTCCGGCGCCATCATTATAAAGGATATGCCAGGCTTCCTGGAAGTCCTGGAGCGTCAGCTCGCAGTCTACCAAGCCGGGGGGTCGGAAAGGCACGCTCGTGGGAACCGACAGGGACGGGCAGCCACCCCCGACCCCTCTCGACGCGTTGCAGAAGCACCGCAGTGGCCCAAAGAAACGCAGGCCGCCCCGCACTGTTACAAGTGCGGCGAGACCGGCCATCTACTGCCGACCTGTCCCCTCAACACCCCCTCCGAGCCGATGGACTGCACCTGGGCCACCGCCGAAAGGTACTGTACTCCGTCGCACCGGCTGGCAAGTCCAAACACGGGAGTGGTGTTATTAAACGGGTATTAGGTGGTAGCCTTATTTGACTCCGGCAGCAACATTACCATTGTCGCTCGCCGTTACATATTACCGCGACAGTGGCTTACGCAGCACTTGCAAGTCACTTGTGTGCATGGGGAGACCAAGTCTTACCGTAGCGCTCGCTGTTACATCACCTGGAAGGGGCAAGTTTCCAACTTGACGGTCGCGGTGTTGCCCGATCCCCCCATCCAGTAATTTTGGGACAAGACTGGTTGCACAGGAAAAGCGGTAAGACGAACACCGCTCCCGGGGCCTCACTAGATCTGGTTATGAGGGGGCGAGGCACCCTTCCCGCGGTCTCCACGCCATGCTCTGAGGCAAGCCATAATGGCACAGGCACATCGGGGGAAGTTTCTTGGGCGACGGACTCTGACCCGGAAGTATCCGCCGGAGAAGGGACGAGCCAGGGAACACTTCTGCCAACCCGCTCACAAGACCCCCTGAGCAATTTGGACCATCAATTTCGGTCCACGCCTGCCTCATTTAAAAGGGAGCAGTGGAATGACGATTCCCTGCGGTTTGCCCGGAATGCGATTGTTCTTCCAGGCAGCTTACAAGCTGACGGTTCCATGCCACGCGAGCCCTTCTTTGTGCTGGAGAATGATCTGTTGTATCGGGTGGCAACCCACGAGGTGCGGAAATTGTTGCTAGTGCCGTGTACCTTCCGGTGGGAGGTATGTGAACTAGCTCACGCTCACCTCCTAGGCGCCCACCTCGGGGCCGAGAAAACATTGGAGAGAATCAAGCTCCGCTTTTACTGGCCCGGGATCAACAAGGAGGTCCGGCGCTTCTGCCAGTCCTGTCTGGAATGTCAGACTCGCCAGATTCCTAGGAGGGACCGCGCTCCTCTCGTCCCAATACTCCTGGTAGACATCCCGTTTGACCGAATAGGGGTCGACTTAGTAGGACCCCTGGAACCCTCAAACCATGGCCACAAGTATATATTGGTCATGCTAGATTATGCAACCCGATACCCAGAGGCGGTTCCCCTGCGCTCCGCTTACACCAAAAATATCGCACAGGAATTAGTCAACCTATTTTCAGGAGTGGGTATCCCCAAGGAAGTCCTCACAGACCAGGGTACTCCCTTCACCTCAGATACGTTCAGGGAGGTTGTTAAATTACTGCCAATAAAGCACCTGAAGACGTCTGTCTACCACCCCCAAACAGACGGGCTGGTACAACGTTTTAACCAGACGCTTAAACAGATGCTCCGCAAGGTAGTCAGCGCCGATGGCAGGAATTGGGACCAGTTTCTACCGCTCATGCTTTTTGCCTACCGGGAAGTGCCCCAGGCCTCTAACGGGCTTCTCCCCTTTTGAATTATTGTACAGGGGACAACCCCGGGGACTTTTAGACATACTAAAAGAGGGCTGGGAGGCTGAAGCCCTTCCCTCCTCCAATATATTGGAGTATGTCGCGCATCTGCGCGACAAGCTCGCAAAATTCAGGCCTCTCCTAAAGGACCACGTGACTCGTGCGCAGGCAGCGCAGGCCTGGTGTTACAACCGCAACTATGTCCTCCGGGAGTTCCGCCAGGGGGATCGAGTGATGGTGCTCGTTCCTATCTCCCACTCCAAGTTGCTAGCTCACTGGCAAGGGCCATACGAGGTTAAGGAAAGAAAGGGGCTTGTCGACTATTTAGTTAGACAACCTAATCGTCGACCGAGTGAGAGGATCTACCATGTTAATTTGTTAAAGCCTTGGAAGGACAGGGAGGAGTCTCCTGACACTTGTAGATCCCTCTCCCTATTCAACCAGCACGTCTGCCCTTAACCTCGGTGATGAGCTGACATCTTTACAGCGGCAAGAGATAACCCAGGCTATCCACGCCATCCCTGAAGTAGTGAGCGAGTCACCGGGCCAGACCTCGCTGATTGCGCACGATATAGTCACGGACCCCGGAGTAATCATCCGGAAGAGGCCCTATAGACTCCCGGAGGCAAAACGCGCCGAAGTGGAACTTTAGATGCAACGGATGTTGGATATGGACATTATCTAGGAAAGCCATAGCCATTGGTCCAGTCCTATCGTCCTCGTTTCCAAGCCGGACAGCTCCTGGAGGTTCTGCAACGACTTTAGACGTCTAAACTAGGTCTCCAAGTTCGACGCCTACCCGATACCCCGCATTGACGACCTACTCGAGCGGCTGGGTGCGGCTCGATACTTGACTACACTTGATATGACGAAAGGGTATTGGCAAATTCCCTTAATGGCATCTGCAAAAGAAAAAACGGCCTTTAGCACCCCTAGTGCACATTGACAATACAAGGTCCTCCCGTTTGGGCTGCACGGGGCCCCAGCGACCTTTCAACGTCTGGTGGATAGAGTACTGAAGCCCCACCAGTACTATAGTGCCGCCTACCTGGATGACGTCGTCATCTATTCCAGCACCTGGGAGGAGCATCTATTGCAGGTCGATGGTGTCGAACACCCCGTGATGTACCTAAGCCGGAAACTGCTGGACCGAGAGGCCAGGTATGCGGCAGTGGAGAGGGAAGCCCTGGCCATTAAGTTTGCCATGACTTATCTCCGGTACTACCTGTTGGGTCGCGAATTCACTCGTGATTGATCACACTTCGCTTCAGTGGATGTCCCTCCACAAAGAGTCGAATCCGCGGGTTACCAGGTGGTTTCTGGACTTACAGCCCTATAAGTTCACGGTCACTTATCGCCGTGACGGCCTTGAGGCCAATGCCGATGCCCTCTCTCGCATCCACGACCTCTCGGTTAGGTCCGCCTGACCTGACGGTCTTGGGCTCAGGGGGGGTCTTGTCAGGCATGCGCGAGTAGAAGACCACGGATGGATTTTAAACCGCTTCGAAAGACGTTCGCCAGCAGGGAGTGGCAGGGTACTAACTTTTCTCCTTTGTCTTCCAGGAAAAGAGACGCTCCGCCATCATAGCCTTCCCGCAGTACTTCCACTTCCGGACTTCCTCCGCCATCTTTCCTGACGTCAGCAGTCCCATCCTCCCTCACGGTTCCTTCCCAGTATTCCTCCACTTCCGGCTCCTCCTCTATAAAATGGCCGCCGACACCTCTGAAAGGCATCGCGCATATGAACTGCTTTGTTTATATTTTGACCACTTTCTTTTTGAATTTATTGTGGATAATCTGCAATATACGGGGCCGGAAAACCCCAAACCTTTAAGTTGTCTGTTGCTTCATCTTTTACTATATATATATATATATATCTGCAGTGGGCTGGCACCCTGCCCGGGGTTTGTTTCCTGCCTTGTGCCCTGTGTTGGCTGGGATTGGCTCCAATGGACTCCCTTGACCCATAGTTAGAATATAGCGGGTTGGATAATGGATAGATGGATATATATACAGTATATATATTTATATATATATATCTATATAAAACAGCTCCACAAATTCCAAAATGTGCACCAATAGCTCTGGCATGAACATCCTTATAAGTACCATTTGTCTCCTAAACTGAACAAATAACTTTCCTATTCTTCCTGTTGCCCTGCTTGTTTATTTTGAGATAGTTATGGTCATCACCTTGAACAATTAGATTCACACAGAAATTAATAATATGGTGCAATGTAAAACACTTCAAGCAATCCTCCAAAATGTACACTTTCTTTCTACAATGGATCAAACACAACATGAAACACAAAAAAACACACATAAAAATATCTTTTAGTAGCTTGTTTAAAATCGCCTTGAAAATTGGTAGTATTCGTTCTCTATCCAAGTTGTCTTTTGCATAAGAGGTTCACAGGCCTTGGCCAGAAGACAAAAAATGAGACTGCAGGAAATGCCAATCTAGTGCTTGCCACACTCACACTCGCTCTACTACAATTTACAATTGCCACTCAACCTAATGGCAAATCTTTAAGATGTGTAGTGAAACGGACACAGGAAAAAAGTAAAAAGACTTACTCTGAAAATAAACAAGTTGGGAATTGATGTCAAGTTTCTAATTCTATGAAGTGTCAGTAAAAATCAAAAAATATTTTAAAAAGCTGATTATAAAAGATATCAAGAAACTTTAAAAGATAAAATGATTAATTTATGAAAACTCCATAGAATTGATTCTAACAATCATGCTAACAAAATTTGTGTTTTAGTTCTTACTTTGTGCACACATTGGAGCCGTTTGATAGAAAATACAAGCAGCGGCTAAATAATTATATTTTGCTTAATATACTTTCTTTGGTACCCTACAGTGATACATATTTTGGAAGAAGTCTTATCAGCTTTAATTGGATTTAAGAAAATCTAACAACATCATCATCATCATCATCATAATAATAATAGGGGTGGCACGGTGGTGCATTGGTAGCGCTGCTGTCTCATAGTAAGGAGACCTGGGTTCGCTTCCCGGGTCCTCCCTGCGTGGAATTTGCATGTTCTCCCCGTGTCTGTATGGGTTTCCTCTGGGTGCTCCGGTTTCCTCCCACAGTCCAAAGACATGCAGGTTAGGTGCATTGGCGATCCTAAATTGTCCCTAGTGTTTGTGTGTGTGTGTGCCCTGCGATGGGCTGGTGCCCTGCCCGAGGTTTCTAATTGTAAAGGTTAGCTCCGGCTATGGAAATGAGTATCTCTGACAGAACAAAGGGGCATAATGGAAAGGTTAGCTATACTAAAGAGTGCCTGTGAGCTTTTCAAAGGGATTTTGAACAATTTTGAAATTCCATAGTTTATTTTAAAAGTAGCAGATAGGGTCCTACATTTGCACAACTCTGCCCCAGATATGGAAATGAGTGTCCCCTCCAATGGAAGGTACAGATCACCACATTAGACATGAAAGTGAATATAAAATTGTTCATATACATGCTGAACAATTTTAGCTTTCTAGCCCTTATTGGGGCTCATCAGGTGTTTGCACTTTTGCATCCCCTTACAGGGATCAAACATTGGACATCTGCGCCTGAGGCAAAGCGTAGGATGCTGCACCATGATGGCTGATTCATTTATTTGGCAGAGTGAAGATCCAAATATTAAATTTTTTTTAGTGCAAATCGCAATCTGATTATAATAATCTACTATATAATATAATATAATAATGTCTATATATATAACTCACATAGGGCACGCAAGACAGTGAACGCAAGCAAGACAGAGAGCCACGCCCACAAACTCACAGAGCCCCGCCTTCCAACTCTAAGACCATGGGATATGCTCGACAGAGCCCCGCCCACCAACTCTAACCCTCCTACTGCATCATGGGATACGCATGACAGAGCCACGCACGTCAACTGTAACCGGCCTCCTGCGTCCAGCATCGCTCTCTAAGCATGTGCACTGCCTGCTCATGTGCCCGCACGCAACAACTCAACAAACACAGCCTCAGTCGCTTTCGTCTGTGCAAAAGTCCACATGCACCTCTGAGCCACGTTGACTTTTTACCACACGCAAGACAGAGAGCCACAACCGCCAACTCACAGAGCCCTGCCTGCCAACTCTAACAGAGCCCCGCCCATGGGTTATGCACGAAAGAGCCACGAACGCCCACTCTAACCCTCCTCCCACATAATGGGGAACGCTTAACAAGGTGCCTGCCCGACAACTCTCACCCTCCGCAGGTTTCTAACATAACTCTCGAGGCAATTATATGGTAACACTAGCAAAATACCCGCGCTTCACAGCGACGAAGTACTGCCTTAAAATTTTTATTAAGAAGAAAATTAAACCTTTTTAAACTGAGGGAAAATATACCAATAATTATTTGTTAAGGATCTCTTTGTATACCACATTGTCAGTTCAGCCCTCCGGTTGTAATATGACCAAGCTGTGCGCTGAGCTTACTCTTGAGCAAACAACGTACAGTTGGCCATGTGAACAGTAATCTTGTTTCAAATCTCACAGCTTGGATTGCTGCTGTCATAATCGGTTTGAGTTTCATGGTTTGTTTCAGTTTTTGTAGGACTTGTGTTAAAGAGACATTCGGCATCTGTCAAGCATTGTAAGCATACAACCGGTTTCATCGATAACTTCACATCCAGCTTTTGAGATTTTGAACATTCATAAACATCAAAGTTTCCACTACTGAAATCGTCACCTGTCAATCTAAGATGTTTAAGAGGCATTGGCGATTGTCGAAAGGTGTAAAATATTTGCCCATTTCGGTACACTTGAAAGCGACAACCGAACAATTCACCGGCAGCCATCAACTCACATGCAGATGCATAGGTGAAGGGCTTAACCATTTCACTCTTCTAGTGCTCCTGTGTAGAATAATTATCTCCTGTACCGTCATCAGTCCACACCTTGAACCTGTCCCAGTCATTTAATACATAAGATACAATGTTCCTCCGGATATCAAGCATGAGCCTGATATGGCCATGCAATATGTAACAAACAGAAGGTAGGTGCCATCTCCGGGCATGGAAACCACTCGGTAAGTGACAGTTCTTTAATCGATGGTGATCACCTCAATACACATGTTAATGGGGGTACGGTTGGAATGATAAAGGAAATGGGTACCTGAACAATGTAAAGTAAGTCTAAAATACCTACACAATAACTATAATTGTAATAAATGAACAATAAAACAGCGGAGAAGCCGTGGATTAAATAAAAAGGCTGTAGTTATCAGCAGGGAGACATGAATCCCGTGGCGAAGCAAGGAAGGGAATATAGAGACTGGAGCGATGGACAGCCTTATATAGGCAGGCAGCCAACAATGTGGGAGGCGTTGGGATGGGGGACCCAACGGCGCCTCACACGGTGACCGAGCTGCAGGCTCTGGACATAAATATGTACGAAAGTAGGATTCAGTTAGCGTTGGGAACCCGCGTACCAAATTTCTTGAAGATGGGCCCATAAGTAACAAAGACCATTGAAAAGTTCAATATGGCGGCCAACAGTGGTATCATAGCACCGAAATAAGTACCAAGTTTCAGCCTTCTACCTACACGGGAAGTTGGAGAATTAGTGACGTTGGAAAGTTCAATATGGCGGCTGACAGTGGCGTCATACCACCGTAATAAGTACGTACGTTGGTTTCGGTTAGCACAGGGAAGCCGCCTACCAAATTTCGTGAAGATGGGGCCATGAATAAGAAATTTCAACATGGCGAATGTTGTTGACCGTTATGACCGTTATGCGTAGAATTTCGAAATGAAACCTGCTTAACTTTTGTAAGTAAGCTGTAAGGAATGAGCCTGCCAAATTTCAGCCTTCTACCTGCACGGGAAGTTGGAGAATTAGTGACATTGGAAACTTTAATATGGTGGCTGACAGTGGCATCATACCACTGAAATAAGTACGTATATCGGTTTTGGTTAGCGCATGCAAGCCACCTACCAAATTTCGTGAAGATGGGGTCAGCCTTCTACCTACACGGGAAGATGGAAAATTAGTGACGTTGGAAAGTTCAATATGGCGGCCGACAGTGGCGTCATACCATTGAAATAAGTACGTACATCGGTTTCGGTTAGTGCAGGGAAGCTGCCTACCAAATTGCGTGAAGATGGGGCCATAAATAAAAAAGTTCAACATGGCGGATGTTGTCGACCGTTACCGACCGTTATCGACCGTTACGTGTAGAATTTCGAAATGAAACCTGCTTAACTTTTGCAAGTAAGCTGTAAGGAATAAGCCTGGCAAATTTCAGCCTTCTACCTACACAGGAAGTTGGAGAATTAGTGATGAGTGAGTGAGTGAGTGAGTGAGGGCTTTGCCTTTTATTAGTATAGACTAGCAGAATACCCATGCTTCGCAGTGGAGAAGTAGTGTGTTAAAGAAGTTATGTAAAAGAAAAAGAATAATTTTAAAAATAATGTAACATGATGGTTAAAGTAATTGTTTTGTCATTGATATGAGTGTTGTTGTCATATCTATATAATATAAGTCATTCCCGAATATATAAAGTCAAAACTTGAATATATAAAGTCAGCATCGGTATACATAAAGTCAAAACTTGAATATATAAAGTCAGCGTCGGTATATATTAAGTCATTCCTGATTATATAAAGTCAACATCGGAGTATATAAACTCACTCCTGAATATATAAAGTGAATGTCAAAATCTATTGATTGAAACGAATATGAACTGAACTAAGTTAACAAAAACGTATTCAGAAAAATAAATTAAAAAAACACTGTTTGGTTAATGTTTTGAAAATGATGCATGTGCCCTGCCCAGGATTGGTTCCTGCCTTGCGCCCAGGGTTGGCTGGGATTGGCTACAGCAGACCCCCGTGACACTGTGGTCGGATTCAACGGGTTGGGAAATGGATGGATGATTCCAGTGCTGACTTTGTATATTCCGAAGCTGACTTTATATATTGAAGTTTTGACTTTATATATTGCAGCGTTGACTTTATATATTCCGACATTGACTTTATATATTTAAGTTTTGACTTTATATATTCCAGCGCTTACTTTATATATTCCGAAATATTTCAACACCGTCTTTATATGCTCAGGTTTTGACTTTATATATTTGGGAATGACTTTATATATTCAAACTTTGACTTTATATATGCCTTGCAGTTAGGAGGCCCTGGTTCGCTTCCCAGGTCCTCCCTGTGTGGGGTTTGCATGTTCTCCCCGTGTCTGCGTGGGTTTCCTCCGGGCGCTCCGGTTTCCTCCCACAGTCCAAAGACATGCAGGTTAGGTGGATTAGCGATTCTAAATTGGCCCTAGTGTGTGCTTGGTGTGTGGGTGTGTTTGTGTGTGTCCTGCGGTGGGTTGGCACCCTGCCCGGGATTGGTTCCTGCCTTGTGCCCTGTGTTCGCTGGGATTGGCTCCAGCAGACCCCCTTGACCCTGTGTTCGGATTCAGCGGGTTGGAAAATGGATGGATGGATGGACTTTATATATTCCAGCGCTGACTTTATATATTGAAGTTTTGAGTTTATATTTTCAGAAACAAGTTTTGACTTTATATATACCGATGCTGACTTTATATATTCAAATTTTGATTTTATTTATTCCGACAGTGACTTTATATAATCAAGTTTTGACTTTATATATTCGGGAATGACTTTATATATACAAGTTTTGACTTTATATAGTTAAATTTAGTCATCATTGCATAACTTTTTCTTTACCATAGAAATTTAAAGACTAAATTCAACTTCCATTCCTAACAAAGATACTTCTGGCGACTAAATAGAACCTATTTATATCCAAATTCGAGCTATTGAGCTGTCGCCTGCCTGCCTGAATAAGTCACCCTCGCTTCGCTCTTACTTTTTTACCGTTCATTTAATCATGGCTAGTGGCGGAAAAATTATAAAATGGAAGGAGGATTACACTGAGTATGGCTTTACCAAAACAACTATTGATGGCGAATCGATTATTCATAAAGCTTCAATTGGTGATCTGTTTTTCTGTGTTAACCTCATATTTTTTCATACTTCTTCTCAAACCAAGGGGGTGCGAGGGTAAAATGAATCGGGAAGCACTGATCGATGTAATCGGTGTTCCAGGAAATCATGCATTGACAGAAGTTCCCCTTTGCTTGTAATGCAAGGTGTGATTAAATGCATGATTTTTTAACGCGTTATGGAGCACATGCATCGAAGCTTCTCAGTTGTGCTTGTGCTAAGAAAAGGAAACATTTTAAAAGTAACGTAACACAATTGTCAATGTAACCTTTTGTAAGTAGTGCCTGGATGATTCAGTGTGGAGAAACTGTACAGACAGCGTGTGTATTAACTTGTGGATTTTTCTGTGAGTATTTGGTGGCAGCATCACAAAGTCACTTCCGTAACACTGCGTTAGCTGCGGAGCTCAGCTCAGAGCAAAATGAGGTGAATGGGAGGGGAGATGATGACGTGACTCCCCCACCCGTCTTAACTGTCAATCCCCCACAAACACAGTCTCTCAGAATTTGCATAAGCACAGCCCTTCACCTGCAATTTTAACTTAGTTAAAAAGTGATCCTGCGTCCTCTCATTAAACTTGTATCCCGCATTACCCGTGGGCATGACAAACGCCAGCGGCAGCCTGTCTATGAACTTAATTTAAACTTTAGGCTTACCGTGCTTTGTTTCTGAAGTAGCAGCACTCATGAATATGGTTGTATATGTCACTCGTTGCTTCTTATTGTTTCGCTGCCTTCTCAATTATATAATGCATGTTTTCTTCAGCGCTTTTTGGAGCTCTTCCTGGTTTTCTACGTACTGCTGACAGTCAGTTCACGTGATTACGTGGGAGGCGTGATGATGTCACACGAAACTCTGCCCCCCACGGCTTTCGAGTTCAACTCCATTACAGTATATGGAGAAAAATAGCTTCCAGTTATGACCATTACGCGTACAATTTCGAAATGAAACCTGCCCAACTTTTGTAAGGAAGCTGTAAGGAATGAGCCTGCCAAATTTCAGCCTTCCACCCACACGGGAAGTTGGAGAATTAGTGAGAGAGTGAGTGAGTGAGTGAGTGAGTGCTTTGCCTTTTATTAGTATAGATTGACTTCTCAACTGTCACTCTGGTACAACTCAGTACGCGAGCTATATTAAGCGTCACCAACGAAGACTCACTTCACCTTAATGAACAGGTGCTTATTCTTAACAACGAAGTAACTTTCACCAGCGTTGACTCCATCGTCACAGGCGATCCTGCAGATCAACTTGCATTCCCCGAACAATTTCCTAAAAGTCTTACTCCCACTGGCATGCCTCCGCATAAACTCAAAATTAAAATTGGTTCAGTCATCATGCTTCTCAGGAACCTCATGCCAGCAAAAGGACTCTGTAATGGCACTAGACTTTCTGTTACCAGCATTCACCGCAATGTACTGGAGTGTAAGACTATCACATCTGCTACCTTACAAACTGTCCTTATTCCCCAGATTTCCCTGACCCCATCAGATTCTAATTTGCCTTTTATTTTTACACACAGACAATTTCCTGTTAGATTGGCGTTTGCAATGACTATTAATAAGGCACAAAGACAAACTTGCAAAAAAATATGCCTGTATCTGCCAAAACCTGTTTTCACTCACGAACAATCTTATGTTGCTCTCTCCAGATTTCCATTTTTTCATTCACTGACAGTTGTATCCTCAAACCCTCCCCATTTGGACAACTGTGTCTTTCAGGAAGTGTTTACTCATCAATAAATAATTGTATGCAGCATATGCTATGCCGCGGGTTGGCCTGTATATAATATTATATATGCATATATATATATTTAATCAGATGGATTAAAGACTATAAAAGAAATATGTATATTGTGAGGTTTCTAAACTCTTTTGGGAATCACGTCTGTAGGCGACAGCCTATCACCTGCCGAGGCATCCACAGGCTCGCAGCACTGTAGCAGCTCATGGTGTAAGCAACTCCGAGGTGATCACAGTCGTGCTATAAACACCTGTCATGGGTGGGTCATGCAAGAAACATTATAAGTGCAAGTAACAGGATTACTTTTCTATTAACCTGGCCACGACCCTGCCTGACTGCTATGTCTGTGTATAGGAGAGTGGTAGATCCCGCTGCAATAAATAACCGCACTGTTCCTGTTTCAAGATGAATTTGCTAAAGTACTGAGACTTAGCCTTGTGTTTTGAGGTGTAAGATAGTGACTCACATGTCACAAGAAAATATATATATGCGGTATATATATCTTACTCTGTACAATTGATTAGGCTTCAGCATTTCAATTTCACAATAGACATAGAACATTAGGACAATTGTGATGTAAAAAGGCCATTCAGCCCAAAAAGGTTGTCAATCCAATTAATATCGATTGTCCAAAATAATATCAACTTGAGATCTTAAAATCTCTAAAGACCTACTGCCTATCAAATTATTTTTTAATTTGTCCCATGTGTCTATGGTTCTTTGCACGAAGAAAAGCTTTCTAACGTGTTTGTGAAAACTCTGCCCTTAACAACTTTCTAATTGTGTTCCTATGTTCTTGTTGCAGAATTTATTTTAAAGTAACAACTGGGATCTACTGTACTATATCCTTTTATAATTTTAAACACTTTGAGCATATCACCCTTTAATCTCTGGTGTAGCACTCAACCACCCAAGACATATGGTACTGTACAGCCTTGAAAGACATATACATTGGTTATGCCACATTTGTGTCTCTTTTGCCATGAGTTTCATCCTTGGCAGCACCTACTATAAATCACCAAGGCCCCAAGTTTGCCCTGTATGGACATGACTTTCTACTAGATGAAATGGTAAATTCTTGAGTATGTGTGCACAGGTCTATCTCTGTCAGCTTTGTATATCTTGGCACTGCACTTTTGCCCACTCTTTTCTTCGAAACTGCTTAAGCTGTATCAGGCTGTTTTGAGATCATGAGCAAACAACCTTTTTTTAAGTCCAAAAGCAATATCTCAGGTGAATTGAGATCTGGACTCTGACATTGCCACTAAAGGACATTCACATTGTTTTTCTGAAGCCATTCCTGTGTAGATTTGAAATTATGCTTGGGATTGTTGTCGTCTTGAAAAACCAAATCTTCTCCCAGGGTGTGGGTTTCCTGTAAATGTTTCCTGTATTTTCCTCCATTCATTTTGCTTCGACCATCACAAGGCTTTCAGGTCCTGCGACAGAGTAGCACCCACAGCATGACACTGCCTCCACCATGCATCAAAGTGGATATGATGAGTTTTTGATAACATGTCATGTTTGGCTTAAGTCAAACGTGGCGTTTAGTTTATTGGGCAACAACTTCAGTTTTGGTCTCATGAGACTAAAGAATCTTCTTCCTGCTGACTTCAAAGTCTCCTGTGAGTCTTCTGGCAAACTATAGCCAAGATGTCAGGTCTTTTATGAGAGGCTTTTCCTTTGCCATTCTCCCATAATGCTATTACTGTTGAAGCTCTCAGAAAACAGTTGTCTGCACTGTCTCTCCAGTCTGAGACTCTGTAGCTTGTCACTCCTTCAGAGTTTTCAAAGATGTCTTGGTGGCCTCCCACACTAGTCTTCTTCTTGCATGATCACTCAGTTTTTGTGGACGGCCTGGTCTAGCAGATTTACAGTTGTGCCACACTCTCAATTTCTTAATGGTTGATTTAACTTGACTAGTCAGCGACTTCGATATTGTTTTGTCTCCATCCCCTGACTTGTGTCTTTTAAACACCTTTTTTACTGAATTGCTTGGGGTGTTCTTTTGTCTTCATTGTGTAGGTTAGTCCGCCATACTGACTTACCACTAGTTGGACTTTCCACATACAGGAGCATTTAGACTTTAGTCAACTAAAAACCCCAGACAGGTGATCTCATTCAGTGACTTCTAAAACTTATTGGCTGCAACACTGATTATTTAGGAGTGTCATATTATTGGGGGATAATATTTATGTGATCAGTTTTGTTTTGTTTATTTTGTGTTTTATATTTGTAATTAATTTAAATCACTTTGCAGAGATCTGTTTTCACTTTGATATTAAAGAGACTTTATTAAATTATCAAAAAAGCTTCTGAAAGTTTGTTGACATTTTCTAATCTTAAGTTAAGGTAGTACATTTTTATATATGATAGCTTTGAGCTAGATTTCATATTATTGCCAGGTGTTATGGTTGTGAAGCCTATTGTTGTGTTGGCATTAACAGTTGTTGAGGTAGAAAGGATAAATAAGAAATAGCAAAGCTCTCGTTCTCTAATCCCACCATTTTGCCTCTGCCAAATGAGGCATACCACACTTCATGAAGTCCTGAAGAGACAGAACACGTCCAGAACAAAAAAAAAGCTAAATTAAATCCACTCCGATTCAATATTAACTAATAAAATGTGTAAACTCCCAACAGAGTGAATATGTTATACAGACGCAGCATATATATATGCATATATGTGTGTGTGTATTTTACTGAGCATGAGAGACTTTCTGAAAAACAAAAGCACTGATGTCAAAGCACTTACAGTGTACTTTTGCAAATATCTCACACTATTTAAAAACTTTCTGCTGACAGATGATATTAAACTGTCATTTCCGGAAAAGACTACTAGAATTGATATGAAGATGACAACCTTGCAACCCAGTGCAACATTTTCATGTTTTTATAATGCTCAGTGCTAAGCTAGCTCATTGACTGATATAATAATATGAAATAGGAAAGACAAAATCTCTGCAATATCAGACCTTTGTACCATGCAGTTTTTGACAGGGCAAGAAGTATGTTTTCCATTCTGACGGTTTAATATTGCTTGAGAAATTTCTGGCCTCAAAGTGAAGATGGTGTGATTTATTAGGATGACAGATTTTATTTAAAACATAGTAGAACTATTTTTCCACTTCTACAACTGGTAAAGTAGCACGGTCCCCAGCTTAGGTTCACACAAAGAAAAAGTAGTGGAGGCAAAACCAGCAGAATTCTTTTTTACAGTTAAGCACTTTTAGCAATAGGGCTAGTTGCCTCTCGTAATTCATGTTTTGAGTAAGTAAGATGGTAACAACTCCACTGGTGGCTGTCAGACACTCACCTATACTCCTCTAGAGTGAAATTTGATTAAGCACTGATCTAATGAGCTTTAACTCAGGTACAAACAAAAGATACTGTGAAACGCTTAGGGGGCACTGTTGCCCCAAAACCCAACAGACAGATGCCCAGGAACACAGGGTAAAAGCAATGAAAAGTATTTTAATTGTTTCTTCTTCTCAATTAGTGCCTCCAAACCACCACAGCCAAAATAAGCACAATTAAATCAATAATAAACACAATTCTTTTCTGCACTATACCTCCCAGCAAGCTCCGTCACACTCCTCCCAACTCCAGCTCACTTGCTGGGTCTCCACCAGTCCTTGATATAGTCCTTGACCCGGATGTGCTTCTGTTCTTCCTCCCATGTGGGTTGCCAGCACTTCCGGGTCAGATAATAATAATAATAATAATAATAATAATAATAATAATAATAATAATAATAATAATAATACATTTTATTTATATAGTGCCTTTCCCATGCTCATGGAGAATCCCAAATCTTTAATCAGCCCGGAAGTACTGTGGGGTTTCCGTCCTCTTGACTTCCAAGCACTTCTGGGCTGCAAGGGAAACATGACTCCCTGGTCCATTCACAGCCCCACTTGGTGGCACCCACGGCACCCACAGGGCTGAGAAACCGGACTCTGCAGCACTGCTCCACTCCAGGGGAGTTGCCATCTAGCGTTTTGGGGAGGCAGTGTCCTGAAAAAGCTGCCTTCCCTCATCCTTCCATTTCAGGGGCGTCCCAGCCGGGATAAGCTACCGGCCGGCCGTCACAGTAGTTAGTATTACAGAGAACTCTGAAACCAAACACAGTACAAGGATGCTCGTTTTGTTGAATGTCGCTGGACAGCAAGTTTTGTCATGTTAAATACATTTGTCATTTTTTAAGCATTCAGGATAAATGGTCTATTTACTGGATGTCAGTACATGTGGATGTCTTATACACTTTGATATAAAGGGTAAGTTTGAACTTTTCAAGTGCAAGTTATTTCTTTGCAATCATGGTATATATTAATTAGTCACTTAAAATTATGTTTTAAAGTGATAAAATACCTTGTCTATTCTTTTACGTTACAATAGGGCTTAAGGTAACCTGGGTGCAAACATAAAAAAAACCTTCCATTTTTAAGGCAAGAATGTAATTGAATAATAATCTGCATCTTGAGATTGCACAAATATTTTAAAACAGTGTATCCACGTTACTTTAGAAAGGAATTTTAAAAAAACATAAACAAACTATTAATAAGATTCAGCCATTTTACAAGAAAACTGGCTCTGCACCTCATCTTGGAGAATTTCTCTACCTCTGTGATAACCTTTCACCCTCTAGCTCATGTTACGACATCTACAAACACCACTGTTATTTTGAGAATATACTACATTTTTTAGATTTTTTTTCTGGATTTAAACAAATAAGCTATCATTTTAAATCTGCAAAATGTCTGACTATGAAGATCCTATCCTATGAAGAGGATAAAGAGGAAACATTTAGCATTATTGCTGACCTGTATTTTACATGCCATAATACAGTATGGCGGCACGGTGGCGCAGTGGTAGTGCTGCTGCCTTGCAGTTAGGAGACCCGGGTTCGCTTCCCCGGTCCTCCCTGTGTGGAGTTTGCATGTTCTCCCTGTGTCTGCGTGGGTTTCCTCCGGGCACTCCGGTTTCCTCCCACAGTCCAAAGACATGCTGGTTAGGTGGATTGGTGATTCTAAATTGGGCTTGGTGTGTGGGTGTGTTTGTGTGTGTCCTGCGGTGGGTTGGCACCCTGCCCAGGATTGGTTCCTGCCTTGTGCCCTGTGTTGGCTGGGATTGGCTCCAGCAGACCCCCGTGACCCTGTATTTGGATTCAGCGGGTTAGGAAATGGATGGATAATGTATACTGATGAAGAGATTTTAACAAATTCAAGAGGAGAGCAGAACTGGAGAGACAAAAAGTGCAAACTATGCAATTGGATGGTACGTATATACAACAGACAAAGAGCAATTGATGTTGCCACATGTTGAAAATGTGAAGGTATGGCCACTCAGGAAGAGTGCCTCCATTACAGGAAACTGGTAGAGCTGGAAAACTTAATCTGTGTCGGGGAATGAGCTGCTTTGTTACACAAGATCGCAGTATGTGCAAGAGATAACAACAAAATTTTCAGATATTATCAATCGCGAAGTTCTGGAGACATTTTTCCACTTTCCAAACTTAAACTGGAAGACACAATCAAAACCCAAAGGACTGAATAGGCAGTTTTCATTAGGGTAAGTTTGATTACTGATCTTTTTTTTTGCAGTGTTAAGTGCTTATTTAGTGCTAATGTGTAACAGATCTGAGTGACTGTATGGAAGACTTTATTATCATAACAACCAGGCACACAATTCAAACCCATGATGCAAGATCTGAGAAAGCAGCATCAGTAATGATAAGAGCTACTCATCTCTGCAATATTAGGCTTGCTAGTGGAAAACATCGCCACTGTTATTATTTTATGGCTCCACATTTCAGCTCACTGAAGTGAAATGGTTTCAATAATGGGAAATCAGGAACATGTTTCTTTCCTCTTCAGCTGCAAGTACTCATCCATGGAGAAGTAAATGCTGCAAACGTGTAGGTCTGCTTTCATTAGGCCTTCCATTCGATTGTTCACATTCAACCTAAGATATAATTCATTGGGTGTGACTTTGGCTTATCAAACCTGCAACAAAACTCGTTCAGGTCGTCAGACAATTGATTATTCTTAGCATTGTGGTGGGATGGTTTCCTGTAGTTGGAAATTTTCTGTAGATCTTTATACACTGATGCAGGATCATTGGCTAAAAACGTTTTTGAGCTTTTCAGAGCAGTTCTTCTTAGCCACTGTGACTTCTTTTGTGAGTGCGTTCCTTGCCAGTCTAAACTGTGTTCTGTCCCCACTTCTACAAGCAGCTTCCTAGGCCCGATGAAGCTGCCCAAATTTTGCTGTAAACCATTGCTGGTTGTTATTAAATTTTAACCAGGTCTTGATGGAGACGTGCATCTCCTCACAAAAGCTGATATAGGATGTGACTGTGTCTATCAGCTTGTCTAAGTCAACTGTTGCATTTTCAAAAAAGTCAGTGCCCTCAAAACTGGCCTGTAGCTTCATCCTTGCCTAACATTAGTCCACATTCCTCACAATGTTAATCAGAAGCCTAGATGTCTTTAGTTTATTCCTACAGGTTAGGAACAGGTGAATCAAGCAGTAATCATACAGTCCCAAAGCCTCATGGGGAATATTGCAATGTGCATTTTTACCAGTGGTCCAATGCATTTCTATCTCTAGTAGGGCATGTAATGTGCTGTATAAATGTAGGCAGTTCATGGCTGAAATATGTTCTTTTAAAATCCTTGAGCATAATCAGAAGGGTGTCTGGGTAATTTTGCTACATGCCCATTATCGGGCCAGCTACTTGTTGGAGTGCCTTGCTCACAAAGGCTTAAGGTGGAATGTAAAAACCAACCAACCGTAGTGAATCAAAGGGCTTGCAATGAACAAAAAAGCATTTCTAAATTAGGGCTGCACATTTTACTTAACACTGTGACATCGGTACACTAACCTTACTTGATATAAAAGCAAATTCCGCCGCCTCTTCGTTTTCTTGATGATTCAGTCTATGAAGCTGGAAACCCAGCAGAGGTAATGCAATGTCTTAGATGGATTCATTTCACCAGGTTTCTGTGAAAAACAGAGCAGAAGAGAGTGAAAAGTCCTTACTATACCTGTTGAGGAGTAACAGTTTGTCCATTTTATTGCAAAGAGAGTGAAGGTTAGCTAGATGTAAACACAGGAGTGCCATTCAAAATCCTCACTGTCTGAGCTTAATGAGCGCTAAGATATCCAAAAACATTCTTAATTGTGAAAAATCTGGTATCAAATCGCACAATACGAACAATTCAGCAATTCTTCTTGCGCGTATTTGATTGTAGTTGAACACAAAACGACGTGACAAAAAACAAAAACACAGAATACTAGAGAACACCTAACTGAGGCTGCCATATGTGGCTTGAGTTTTATAAATAGTTGTTAAAGATTTTGTGTTTGTAAATACTTCAATTAATATACACTTTTGGATCTTTGAGATGGGTTTGTGGGCTGGGAGGTGTCCTGGCTTCCTGTTTTTTTCTTCTTACATAGCCTTTGTACTTAATCTGTACTAAAGACATATTAATGATTGTGTTGGTGCTAACCTTTTGCTCTAGAAGGCAGCTTCCTGGAATTCATCAGTCATTTTACTAATCTCCATGTATCTGTCAGGTTTATAATTGATGTTTCCAGCTCAGCTATACCATTTTTAGATATCAGCCTTTCTATCAACCTTCCAGGACTTAAAACCTTTGTTTATTACAAGCCAACTGTCTCACCCAGTTGCCTTCTCTATGGCTCCCTCCATCAATGGCATACTAAAAACTGTGTACCTCTTCCACAGTTCTTTAGACTCTGCCACCTCTGCAGTGATGAGGCTGACTTCTGTAATGAAGCACTGAAAATGAGGAGTTTATTCACTGATAGAGGATACCCTTTTCATATTGTGGATAGGGCCCTCAATTAAAACAAAAAGTAGATCTTGTAACATCCAATCTAAGAGGAACCTGCTGGTCCTCCAACTCCACCGTAACACTCTAACACTCCATCTCTCCCATAGGTCGTCAAACAGGATCTTTTTTTCCTGACCCTCCCTTGATCTCCTTCTACCGACCACTTAATCTACGCAAACATCTAGTCTGCAATTCACTTCAAATAGGAGAGACACATTCCTCAACCGGATACTTTGAGCTGTAACAGGAGCTGTGGTGTCACTCGCAAATATGTCACCAACAATGCCCCTGTATCTGGTCTGTCTCTCTAGTAAATTCAATATTAAACAATGGGCCTCTTGCCAATCTAAACATTTTACTGCATGTCTTGTAGGAAGTGCCCAGCCATCTACACACAGTAGGTGAAACAATGAGACTGCTAGAAGACCGTTTCAGAGACCATTTTTGAGATGTGAAAGTCAAAGATGTTTTAAAGAAAAAAAGAAGGAGCTAAGCACATCCTCAACCCGGGATCACACATTTCTCCAGGTCTTAATTTTTTCATCTCTCCCTTCATCTTTTCTAAGGGAAGCTTGTTTACACCTGCTCTCGCCTTTTCCCCTTTCATCTGCCCTGGCTTTGTTCCTTCCTTCTCTTACTATATACTGTATGTTACCTGGTCTTTCCATCTCATTTGCACACCTAATGATCTGCATACAGACAAAATGTTGGGTCTTTAACCTTCTTGCCTTTTCATCTTGGGAATAACCCTTAACCTTTTTTCCTAAATAAAGCAGTCTTAATAGTGTTAAGTTTACCAACTCATGTAGCCACAACAGTCTTTTTAATGAGATATTATGTGGACTTATAGAAGATGCTGTATCCTGCTCTACTGTAATGCCTTTTGCGGTGTTCAGAAAGTAACATTACTGTGCATATGTGCTGCTACTAATACACTGTACATTCATGACTGAAGCAATTATGGGATATACTTATTGAGTACATAACAAAATCAAGTTAACTGTACTTTAAGAAAAATGTAAGGGGTTGTCTTGTCACATTTACCTATAAGTGATTTTCCATTATAAATGATGTTTAAGAACATATCCACAGTAGCTGAGATCACTGTAAGAGAGGTACACTGCCTTTGGCCGTTTTGCTTTTTTTGTGGATTAAAGGATAAACGAAACCACACGGTGAAAAGGTGGTGCAACACAGTAGGGAATTCAGTAAATCCAGATATTCCTCTTTGATGACTGCATTCAGTAGAGAACTCAATTGGAACTTGCTGTGTTGTGCCTGGGCGTGATTGGGAGACAATATAAAAGTAGGGATCAGTCTGACTTAAAGAAGGGAGAGATGCAACTGTGGACACTTTTTTATATTTATATAACATAGTCAAGAGGGGTATAAATGATTCATCCAAAAGCGAAATAGAGCTGGCCACATTTACAAGCGTGCTTTAGTGCATTGTTAACTCATTAAGGCTTCATTATATAACAAGGAATGCTGCAGGCCTTGTGAACACCCAGTTATAAAGCCAGTCCAGCAGAACAAACAGATCAAAATAGAAAAGATCACACTGGCCAAAAGAATAAATGTATAGTTTTGGGTAAGATGATGCAAATGGTAACAAGAAATGCAGAGTATGGGCATATAAAGCAAAGAGGATTCTGGGCTATAGGTAGTGCAATGATAAAGCACTGTTTACACTGCAAAAATGAAATCTAAGCAAGTGAGAAGTATTTATATCATGACATTAAATCTTATTTTCCTTAATGTAAGACTTACTGACTTATCGAAAAATTTATATTTACAATTGTTTTAGGTTACTTTAAGAAATCTTGTCAAGTAAATTTTGCTTACCCTATTGGCAGATATCTATCTATCTAAGTAAGATCTTAATTTTTTTTCTCACACTCCATCTTTTTCAACCTGAGCCTGGAACAGGGGAGAGTCCAGAGGCTTTGGAAAACATCTTGCATCACCCCAGTCCCAAAGGTATCACGTCCTGGTGTGCTGCATGACTTCGGGCCTGTCACTCTGACGTCACATGTGATGAAGACCATGGAACGGCTGCTGCTTCACCACCTGAGGCCACAGGTCCGCCACACCCTCGACCCTCTGCAGTTTACATACCAGGAGAAGGTGGGAACAGAGAATGACATCATCTATATGCTACACCGATCCCTCTCCCACTTGGACAGAGGCAGTGGTGCTGTAAGAATTATGTTTCTGGACTTCTCTAGTGCCTTCAACACCATCCCACCTTGGCTCCTTAGTGACAAGCTGACAGAGATGGGAGTAGATTCACACCTGGTTGCACGGATCGTGGACTATCTTACAAACAGACCTCAGTATGTGCGTCTCGGGAACTGCAGGTCTGATATTGTGGTCAGCAACACAGGAGTACCCCAGGGGACTGTACTTTCTCCGGTCCTGTTCAGCCTCTATACATCAGAATTCCAATACAACTCGGAGTCCTGCCACTTGCAAAAGTTCGCTGACGATACTGCTATCATGGGCTGCATCAGGAGTAGGCAGGAGGAGGAGTATAGGAACCTAATCAAGGACTTTGTTAAATGGTATACCTGAACACCAGCAAAACCAAGGAGCTGGTGGTGGATTTTAGGAGGCCCAGGCCCCTCCTAGACCCAATGATTATCAGAGGTGACTGTGTGCAGAGGGTACAGACCTATAAATACCTGGGAGTGCAGCTGGATGATAAATTGGACTGGACTGGCAATACTGATGCTCTGTGCAAGAGAGGACAGAGCTAACTATACTTCCCTAGAAGGCTGGCGTCCTTCAACATCTGCAATAAGAAGCTGCAGATGTTCTATCAGATGGTTGTGGCGAGTGCCCTCTTCTATGCGGTGGTGTGCTGGGATGGCAGCATAAAGAAGAGGGATGACTCACGCCTGGACAAACTGTAGGCACGGAGCTTGACAGTTTGACATCCAAGGCAGAGCAACGGGCGCTGAGCAGGCTCCTGTCAATCATGAAGAATCCACTGCATCCACTGAACAGTATCATCTCCAGACAGTTTTGCCTTTTCCATTTCTTTGTTCCCCAATTTCGAACTGCAGCCAATCATCTTTAAGGTTGTCCATCTTTAATGGAGATTCACTGCCGATTGTCATCTGGGGGTCAGGTTGTATCCTATGGAGAACAACCGCCGACAGTCATCCGGGGGAATGTTTCCCCATGCAAACAGAAACCCCTCACATAGCTTTCCATAAATAGTTTGCAACTCTTTCTCATTCAGTAGTATTGTAATTCATGACTCAGCTCAACCCAAGTTCAGACATCATGTGAAACATAGTTTAACAAAAATTGATCTAAGTAGATGCTTCCCAAACTCAGTTCAGGGGCCCCCCTGTGGCTGCAGATTTTTGTTCCAACCAACTTCTGTTTTTAATTGGACTCCTGGGCTAATTAAGTGAACTGATATTTCCCAAGTTCTGTGTTTTGGGATCAATATAGAAATTAGAAAACTACTGCAAGTCTAGTAAAAAAAAATATTAAAATGTACCAAGCACTAATATGGTAATAATGTATTTTTTTTTTCTTTTTAAGTTTCATCTTGGTTTTCGTTCAACTTTTCCAAATGTTCTTATTATTTAATTAATCCATTATTTAATAATTAGTGGGTCTGACACTAAAGTAGTTGCAGCTTTTCATGATTCAGTGTCGTTTTCCTGGGTGTCTGCTCTGCTCATTTTTAATTTCCATTAATAAGATACAACGAAGGTGGAAAACTGCACAGACAAAGGGTAAAATAAAATGAAATCAACAAAAGAGAGTTAAGCATTTACCGTATTTTTCGGACCATAAGATGCACCTGACCATAAGACGCACCCAGTTTTTAGAGCAGGAAAGCAAGAAAAAAATATTCTGACCCAAATAGTACCGGTATAATAAAATATTTATTAAAATATAGCAAAATACTATAATATTTAACAGGGTAAACTCAACAGTGGTGTTAAGAACGATCATCACTTCCATTAACAAATGAGGAAAGACTTAGAGGCTCAAGCACTTTTCTAGTTTTCTGGAAACCCTAAAAACTCATCATCGCTAGTGTCAGAATTTATGAAGCTTAGTTGCTCACAATCACTTATATCACTTTCTTCGCTATCTTCATATATGATATTATCTTCAGTTCTATCTAAAACATTGCTAATGCCACATTTTTTGAATGATCGTGCAACGATTTCCTCCTTCACTGACTGCCATGATGTTTTAACCCATTCACAGACTTAAGTGATAGTGGGCCTCTTCATTTGTCCAGTAGGAGTCAGATCATAATTTCCAGCAACCATCCATTTGTTCCATTCTTCTCTAATAAAGACTTTAAATGGTTTGTTGATTGAAAGGTCGAGTGGTTGCAACTGGCTGCTAAGACCCTCAGGAATTACAGCTAGATGAGTCTTCACCTCTTTAAATCTGTTTTTTGTTGTTTCGCTAATATGTGCTCTGAACTGGTCAAGCACTAACAAAGCAGATTTTTTCAGAAGCCCTGCAGGATGTTTGGACCACACTTTTTCAATCCATACTTTCATTCCATTTTCTTCGATCCATCCTTTTTCATGAACATGTACAACAACTCCTTGTGGAATAACATATTTTGGAAAGGTTTTCCTTTTGAAAATTAGCATCGGTGGCAATTTGGTGCCGTCAGCACAGCAGGACAACACAGCAGTGTAATGTGTTTTCTCACGTCCTGAGGTTTTCATGGTTATTGTTTTGGCACCTTAGAGGTCAACCGTCTTATTAGATGGCACATCAAAGGTTAGCGGGACTTCATCCATATTCCCAATCTGATCCATTGGAAACTCATTTTTTTTCCTAGCATTAATTACAACTTTATGAAAATATTCTTGTGGCATTTTTTGTGCAATTCTAGTTTTGGTGCGCATAGCAAGGCTGCTTCTCCTCATAAATCTGTAGCACCATGATGGTGAGCCAGTAAAATCCTTAATGCCTTTCTCTACAGCAATGCGTTTGGCTTCATAGATGATCATTTTTGTAGAAACTGAGAAGCCCATATTCCAGTGAAGTGTGATCCATTCTTTCATGTCCACACAAAGTGTGCTTACTGGTAGTTTTATCAAGTTTTTGCAGCTGATCCTCCTGTTTCCTTCACTCTCTTATCATTTTTTTAGTTGGAGGTGGCCCAAAATGTCTCTCCACTGCTCTGTTTCCATGTTCTTTTGCATATTTTACTACCTCCAGTTTAAACGGAATTTTATATGCTAATCTTTTCATCTGTGACATTTTATACCGTTAGAGAATTGGGGTTTTTCTGAGGAAAATACCAGTAATGAAAGAACTGTCAGTTGTTATGAGAGACATATTACCGTACACATCAGTAATTTGACTCATACCACTTGGCGATGCACGTGGGTTACCGTACGTCTTAATCTATGCATCGCCAAGCGGTATTAAAATTAAAGGTCACCAACCAGCCTGACAGGCAGGGCTTTGCATGTCAGGAGAGACTATGTGTGTCTCTCCTGCCATGACAGGCTCCTTGCCTGCCTGTCAGGGCACTGTGCGGCATCATAGTCCCGGCCAGCCAATTAAGAGGCCGACTGGACGAATCCGTGCTCCGCCGAATGGAGCAGGTGACAGGGCGGACAGCGGCTCCACGGATGGCTGAGTAGCGTAATCAGTATCTATGCAGTGAACAACTGAGCTGATTGTTCTTCACTCTCTCTCTCTCGCTGCGGGATTGTGGGCAATCGTCTCCTATTTTCGGCGTGCCTCACTCATATAGTCAACATCCGTACGCGCATATACTGTTTACTACAGCATTGTGTATGTATGTATGTGTGTGTGTGTGTGTGTGTGCACGCGCGTGTGGATGCTGTGACGTGCGAGTCCCCGTCTTGCACCCCAAAACATGAAGCTAAGTCTCAGTATGGTAGCAGCACCAGCTTTATTCAGCTTGAAACAGCAACAGCGCGGTTATTTATGGGATTTCTCTCCTATACACATACACAACAGTCAAGCAGGGTCGTGGCCAAGTAGTACTGTGCCCTGCACATTTATAATGTTCCTTGTTTCTTGTATCACCCATCGACAGCAGGCGCTTATAGCATGTCTGCGATCTTTTTGGATTTGCGTTTACAGCGAACTGCTACAGCGCTGGGAGACTGCGATTGCTTTGGGACGCACTTCCGCGTGTCGTCACATGAGTAGAATCCCACAAGACTTTAGAAACTCACTCACACCAGCCATGATTCTTTTAAAGTGCAGGTTAATTTGTTTTTCTGTATTTTTACTTTATATTTTGTATTAATCATTTTTATATGAATAGTTTTGGGTTGTGGAACGAACCGTCTGAGTTTCCATTACCAGTATTTCTTATGGGAAAATTCACTTTAATATACGAGTGCTTTGGACTGCAGGCATGTTTCTGGAACGAATTATGCTCGCAAACTGAGGTTCCACTGTATTTTGTTTTGTAAGTACTGCTGGTTAGTGCCCTTTTAAAAAGCACCAAGACAGGGATTTTTTTATTTTTATTTTTTTAATATACCGCTATACATTTGTTTTTTGTTTAAACACATTTTGTTGTAGAAGTATGGTACCTAGAACATTTCTGGTGATGGAATTTAATCCTCCTGTCTGGACCTGTCCTTGATGATCTGATCCTGTCAGTCAGTCAATCAGTATCACACACACACACACACACACACACACACACACACACACACACACACACACAGGGGAGGCATGAGCTGTGCTGATCGTGTGAACTGAATGACTGACTGACCATTGAGTCTCCAGGAGGCAGGACAGCTACAACATGCTGGACATAGATCAGCACATAAGTACCAGCACAGTAAGAAGCGGGTGGAGGGAGAAATGGAGACGACTGTCACAGGCTGTCATGGTTTTAATAATCTTTTATTTTCCCAGGTACCGGTACATTAAGTCCATCCCCCTCCCTCCTTTGCGCCGTCATCGCCATCGAGGTCATCTGACTCCTACTGTTGGTGGACACTATCCCGCCTCCTTTCATGTCATTTGACGCAGGGTGTGTGGCGTGTCCGAGAGTGGTGGGCGGGCATTGCCTCGGCGCCTGTCCGTACGGCATCGCTGATTGAGCGACTCTGGCTATGAGGGGCGGGGAGGTCTGACATCACCTCCGGCACCTGATTGGTTTAGTGTGTTAAACAGTGGTGGGCGAGCGTTCCCTCGGCGCCCGTCCGTATGGCGTTGCTGATTGAGCGGCTGTGGCTATGAGGGGCGGGGAGGGCTGACATCACCTCCAGCACCTGAACTGTAAATTGTGTTTACAGTAAGTTTAACGCAGCAGCAGGCGACAGCGCATGGGACACCACGGGCAAACAAATATCCTTTTACAACAGCCTTGCTGGACAGCATTCGGACCATAAGACGCACCCTCATTTTCCCCCCACTTTTGAGGAAAAAAAGTGCGTCTTATGGTCAGAAAAATACGGTTAATCTATAGCAAAAGCGGAAATATTTCTAAATGTTTTATAAATGTATAAATAATGCTGCTGTGCTTTTCTGAATGTAGAATAAAAGAAAAATAATACCAGTTAATTAAATGAGATCAGCGTTACCAGGTGTTGTCACTGATTAGGAATCTGGTTGGAACAAAAACCTGCAGCCACAGTGTGCCCCAAGGACCAAGTGTGGGAAACACTGATCTAAGTCAATTAATAAAAAAAGCTTCTAACTGTATTAAGAGTTTTCCTTTTACATCCCAAAGATTATAGATAGATAGATAGATAGATAGATAGATAGATAGATAGATAGATAGATAGATAGATAGATAGATAGATAGATAGCATTTTATTTGACCCCTGGGGAAATGTTGTATGTTTATAGAAGGTCAACAGATAAATATTATAGCAGACAACAAAAAACTTCTGACCTGGCCAAAAAAACAGTTGATTAGTAATTTTCTGCAGTGTGGGTTGTACATGAGAAGGCTCCATGGTGGACTGGCAACTTGATTGGGCTTTTTTTTACATTGTGCCTGAATGCTACTTGGATAGGCTCCAGTTTCATATGATCCTGAGCTGAATGAAGCAAGTTTGAGATGTTAAGTTTTATTCTGTATATTCAGAGTCTACATAATGCATTTTCTCAAAAGGTGTATGGCATTTCTTCAACAGGTAAGTCTGGATTAAATGTACCCATTTTACAGAATTAATCTTCATCATTTGGTTCATTGTTAAGAAAAGAAATGTTTGACAAGTGACATAGAAGAGATCAGCTTAAAATAGTTGACCGTATTAAAGATCTATCCTTCTATAATACAGTGACTTTCACATCTATTAATGAAACACTTAAGACAGTTTGTGACTGTTTTCTTCTACTCTTTTCTATGATATTAAAAAAAACTCCCCTCCTTTATTCAAAAGCATTTCTGAATAACCTGTCAGTTTCAGAGAAAATTAACTCTGCCTAGAAATAACAGACTGTTAATTGTCACTCTTTGCTGATGGTTGGTCTAATAGGTGTATCTTCCCCTTGTTTTTTTTTTAATTCCTCTCTCTTCATTTAAAAGTTTTAAAAGTTCCTACTGTTAGCAAACTGCGAAACCAGTACTGCCATACTCTACAGCAGACTAACGCACCCTTAAATGAAATCATATAATGTAAGTTTGTTTACCACTAAGGAAGACAGAAATTTCAAAGTAAGGTCAAAAGAAAGTGGCAGCATTTTGCATCTTAATTAGAACTTGCAAATAAGAATTTTGTTTTACTCTACACAAGTGACAATACTGACTCTATGAACCAACTGCAAGACGATGCCCAGGGTAAGAGTAGTATGAGGATAGTGTGACACATGACGAAGTCCTAAAGGACACATTGAAAGGCAGTTCATGTGCCAGTACTGTAGGGAGTGCTTCATGCATCCACTATTTTGGGTTCAAATCCTGCGCTCAAACTCTTTTTACCAAGAGCAATAAGCCACTATTTATTTATTTATTTATTTATTAAGCTTCTATTTCCCCCTGGAGACCAGTAAAGTTTGTTTGTTCGTTCGTTCATTCGTTTGTTTGTTCATTCGTTCTATCAACAACACCAACATCATTTATTTATATAGCACATTTTCATACAAAAGATGTAGCTCAAAGTGCTTTATAGAATGAAGAGAAAAAAATTGAAATATAAAAATAAAATAAGGTAATACCAATTAACAGAGAATAAAAATAAGGAGGACAGAAAAAACAAAAAGAAAACTACAAACAGCTGGAGAAAAAAACTAAATCTGCAGGGGTTCCGGGGCTGCAAGACCGTCCAGCCCCCTCTAGGCATTCTACCTAACATCAATGATCTCAATCAGTCCTCATGGTTTTCAGGCTTCACATGGAAGAATTTGATGATGATGGTCATGTGGATGGCTGGCCATCAATGTAGGGACAACACAGGGCTTTGATCGGGTGGTGGTTGTGGTGGCGCAGATCGCCACCACAGAAAACCGCAAAATGAACAGCTGAGAAAGTAGGGGTTAGGGCTATCTATCTATCTATCTATCTATCTATCTATCTATCTATCTATCTATCTATCTATCTATCTATCTATCTATCTATCTATCTATCTATCTATCTATCTATCTATCTATCTATCTATCTATCTATCTATCTATCTATCTATCTATCTATCTATCTATCATTCCAAAGGTGTGAAGGTTAGGTAAGTTGGCGATTCCTACTTAGGTCGGTGTTGGTATATGGCACCCTGCCCAGGACTGTTTCCTGCCTGGTATCCAGTATTGCTGGGATATGCTCGGCCCCTGCAACCTTCAAGTTAGGGTTAATTTTTTAAAATTCACTTTATTTTTCCTGTTGTCTTATTCATTGTTAAAACTTAGATGCAGCTGTTTTTTGTTTATGACAAATTAGTTCTTTTTCTGTCCTTTCCACTAATAAGAAATTAGATGTGTGAAGTCATAGTATTTAATTTTAGATATTCTTATTTTTTTAAGAGCTTTCCTTCAATGATGCGTTTTTTCCTTTCATTAACATGTTCCTTCCTCTTTAGTCTAACAAAGCACCTGAATTTATTTTGAATTTTTCAATCAACAAACACAACACAATTAATAGCACATCACTGAAGCTCAACATCAACCCCAACCGTAGGCAGTTGTATGATCTTAGCATTATGAAATTGAGAGCAGTAGTCTGGCAAATGTGCAAATTCTTCAGATAAAAATCTCTTATCAGCCTGCTAGCTAAAAACTGAAGTCTTCACAAGCTAAAGAGTTCATTTATTAAGGGTGACAGCATAGCACTCAAGGATATTCAGGGACATATTAGAACTATGAACAGCCTGTTGGCAGCTACCTAGTGTTTCACTTCTTCCCGTTGGGTTCCACACATGGTGTCTCTTTGCTTTACAACATTTTCCACCTAAACACGTACTATAGCATAAATGCATAATGAATCGTTAATTTTTACCAAGAAAGGTTAACTCTACTACACCTGGCTTGCTTCCAGAAGGAGACAGACAGATGGGCTCTAAAGGCTCATATCTCAGTTACTGGTATTGCACAGATTGCCATGTAAATAGAAGGAATATTATCTGAGACCACTGACCATCAGAAAAAAAAACAAAACAAAAAAGAAACAATCAGCTAGACAAAGTGGTGAAAACCAAATTTATTAATGAAATGACAGACCACTCCTAAAAATGAAAGGCAACAAAAAGCAAGAGAAAACACTTTCAAAGGAAACTGCTCGATCCAGACGGAACAACAGTGACAGAAGGAAATGTGGCCAGCCTCTCTGATGTTCTGTCTCCCTAGTTCCCCCGTGTTGGTTTGAACTACATTTCTGAACAGATTGCATTGTCCTTGCTTGATCCTTTCCTAAGCAGAATGCTCTTCTGCATGTATAGCAGACTTCAAGAGAATAAAAACGTTTAGTCTACATCTGACTTTTGCTTATAAGGGCGGAATGGTGGCTCTGAGGCTAGTGCTCTCTGCCAGCAATCGGAAGGTCGCCGGTTTGAATCCTGTAAATGCCAGAAGTGATTCCACTTGGTTGGGCCCTTGAGCAAGGTCCTTAACCTGCAGCTGTTTCATTCTGGGTATGACATTAACCTGCATTCAGGCCTGTACTCAGGACCTCCAACTTGTAGGGAAAACTCAGGGGTTGGTGGCAGCCTCACACTATTCCATTCAAACTAGTGTGGTGCTGAGGTGTCACCCTTTGCATGACTGTACTCAGGTCTTAATTTGGGATCCTGAGGAGGTTCGTCGAGTGTTGGCAACACGCTGTATCTGTGCATGTTCCCAACCTCTCTGACTTTTTTGTTACTTATATCTACTTTTGCATATATCCCCTGTTGGTTATAGTGGCTTTTCTCTCTTAGGTCCAGATATGCATTGTTAGATTGATTGGCACATTTTAATTGTCACGGTATTTGCATTGTTGTGCTCCATATTGTACCAGCAACCTGTATAGTGTGAGGACCTGTGCTCCACTTGATGTAGCTGAGATGACCCTGTAATGGTCAAGCAGGTTGAGAAAACTGCCCTTCTGTTGGTTTAATTAATAAAAGCAGTTTCACATAGCAGTCGTGGTGGGGTCTGATGCTTAGTTACAGAGATTTTAAAGCTTTTTGACTCCCTTGATCCCATTCTGCCATGTAGTCTGGCAGTCTGCCTTCCATCATTGGGCTGTTAATATGAGTTGTGTGATGAATGCACTGAAAAGCTACGTCAAAAAACAGCGGACTTCATTTTGGTGGTGCATGTAAGGGAGATCTTATAAAAGCTGATTCCTTTCCTGCTCTTTTTATCATGTGTACTGCATAAAGGAAAATTGCTATAAAATAGCATCAGGATATCGTCCAAATTTTCACTGCATGCAAAAAGGATGCTAAAGGAAACATTCTTTGTCTTTTTTGGTAATTCATTCAAAAAACAACCAGTATCACTTTAGGTATCGACTATAAATATAGTAGCTATTTACCTTCTGTAAACATTTTATTAATTGTATTGGACAATGATGATATTGCTTCCTGAACACTTTTAAGATCTATTTTTATATACCTATGTATTGTATTGTATATTTGTGATTTCCTGTCATATTATAAGCATACTTATATAGTACAACAAATTGTTTAATCTGTGCTGATCTAAAAATAATAGGAATGCAACTTGGATATTCCAAATTCTGTTGTTTCATTTGCAAATGGAACAGTCGTGCTAAAGAATTTTATTACATTAAAAATAACTAGCCACACTTGAGTCCATCGCAGAAAAGTCTGTAATCTTCATACAAAACTTGGATGTATGAAATGTTTTATGAAAATGATGTACAAGGAAGGTGAAAGAGTTCAATATTTGAAACAAATGTTTCCAGATTAAGGGTGGCATTTTTGTTTGTCCACAAAAGAACAACATTAGAACAATTGGGACAAGAACAGGCCACTCAGCCCAACAAAGCTCGCCAGTCCTATCCACTTAATTCTTCCAAAATAATATTTAATCAGTTTTTGAAAAACCCTAAAGTTCAACTGTTTACCAAACTACTTTATAACTTATTCCATGTGTCTATGATTCTTTGTTTAAAAAAAAATCTCCAAATTTTTGCAGGTAATTTACCCTAAACATGTTTCCGACTGTGTCCCTGTGTTCTTGATGAACTCATTTTAAATTAACAGTCTCAATCCACTGGACTAATTGCCTTCATAATTTTAAACACTTCAATCATATTACCTCTTAATCTCCATTTGTGTTGCTGCCAATGTGTAAGGCGGGATCAAGCACGGGTAAAACGCGTGTCAAAAGAAATCTCTTGGTCCAAAAGTTTGTTTTAAAGTATTTAGTGAAAATTCAAAGCAAATAATCCACACAAGAATAAAGAAAAAGGTTTTTTACACACCTAGAATAAAGGTAAAAAATTTAAAAAAATGTATCTTCTCTAAACTTAGCTTTTCTTGTTAAACTTTTGTTGTTCCTATACTTAAAGGTTCTTTACTTCTTCTTCTGTATGCTTTAAACGTACGGTGCTGCACATGCAATTAAGTGCTTTGTTTTTCATGTTACTTGGCACCTAATGCACGCAAGACATGGTTTAAAATCATGTGCTCTCAATGCCTTATACCTGGCAAGGCAGGTCACGAACTGAGTACAATGTATAGTCAGAGAGGCAAGAAATAGAATATACTAATTCAATTCAAATTATGGGGGTTTTAAGAACCTCCCATAGACTGTGCAGTAATATTTAGGCAAACATTTATACAACTTAAATGACTAGCAAGTGGCTCTTACAATGTGCTTCATCTGAAAAGGCTCAGATCTTTTACTCTTTCCTCATAATGCATCCCATGCAGTCCTGGAATCAGCCTGTTGATGCGACATGCCATCAATAACAAACATCTGAAGATCTGTTAGTGTTGTCAGAGGAAGTCACTGGTTGACAAAACACTTCAAGCATACAAAATCATGAAGTGCAACATGTTGCTAAAGGTTCGTTTTCTGCACTCTTTACTGGTCTTTGTCACCGACTCAGCTCATATTAGCAGGGAAGAACATGCTGAAAGGATTCACCAGGACAGAGTATCCATGGAAAAGCAGAAAAATGAAAAAAAAGGAAAAGGCAAGTGAAATGCATCAATGCTAATGAACTGTTGCTGAGCACTGAAACAAGAAGGATCAGATGCTGAGTACAAACAAAAACCAGCAGCAAAACATTTTCCACTCAATCAAACTAATGCAATGTGTCAGCCTCATTAAGCGAAAAGAATCTCAATAAATTCAATAAAAGTTCATTTCCACATTTTTCTAAATTACTGCATTATTCAGTCAGTCTGAAAGTATTTGTGTTCAGCTTAAAGCTTTCTACCATAATCACCAAATGTTTTTCAGGAAGCAAAACCTTTGAACAAATTTGTTATCCTTTGTTATGTAATGAAATAATAGATTATTCTGCTTCAGAAGTATAATTATTGTCATATTGCATTTTTTATGTTAAAAAGGCTTATGATGTATTTTATTGAATGCATTCTGCATCAAGGTATTAAATATCATTCATTTGTGGAATTGCCTCTGAATATACTTTATGTTATGTAGTCTAGACCAAGGGTCCTCAATCACAGTCCTGGAGGGCCGCAGGGGCTGCAGGTTTTTATCCCAACTAGTTTCCTAATTAGAAGGCAGTACATGCTGATAAGGAAACTTAATATTGAACTATTTGGCTTGTAAATGCTTGCATTCATCCAAGAGCAATTTTAATTGCACTGTAGAGTTTCCTTCTGTGAGAACGTTATCCAAGTTTTTTGTGGACCAGCATAGATTTAAACTTAATGGTCCTTCCAATTCCCCTCTCATTAATTTCTAAACATTTTAATCACAGATACGTCATGATAAGCACATGAGCTGGAGAACTGCTGGTTTATTGGTTATCTGCATCTCATGATAAACTAATGTCTAATTAAGAAAGCAAGCAACAATTAAAACTTAAATGCAGCTGCTAAAATCCAAAATAGGCAATTATGGGTTCTGAATGGTAACAGGTAAAAGAACAAAAATTAAGCCCAAAAAACATATTGCTTTAGTAGTAAATAAAAGGGTTCTAATTAAGAAACTGATTAAAGTGAAAACCTGCAGCCATAGCAGACCTCCAGGACTGTAATTGAGGACCTCTGATCTACAAAGTAACTAAAATTTGTATTTCATGAATCAAATCACTAACAAGGCACAGAGTTAAACACAGAAGAGACAAACAAACACACACATAGACTACCACAGCTAATTTTCAGCTATGTCATATACTTAACTTTTGTTTTTTTATGTTACATTCCAAGAAACCTTGCAGTTACAGGGCACATGTTACTGTTTGAAACTGAGTGCCTTTGCCAACTGCAAAGTAGAACAAGGAATCTGTCTCTATTTAAAATAACAAGGAAAGGGTTAGAATATTCCATTTAAATGTAAGATTACTGAGATTAAAGTAGAACCTTCCACTATTTAACTATGTGTTCTACAGTATATAGTAATATAAAGCCAAACATTTCAACATAACTAGGCAAATACTAATATTCATTTAGCAAATTATTAACTGAATAAACATGCCTTTTATGTAGTGTCTAAAATGTTAATACATTTCAGACATTCGTTACTGACATCTTTCACAAAACGTGATTTTTGTTTATGAAAAAAAAAATATCAGCCAATGGCCATGACAGAAAAAAATAATTCAGCCTCAGAAGAGTGAAGCACTCAAGGACTATAATCAGTTTCAATGTGGTAAGCTTCAAACAATTAAACTGGAAACTTCACTTAAAAGAAATCATTATTAAAGATGCATTTTTCTTTCCAAGACCTTTTTTGTACCTCCTTCAATAAACCCTAAAACCCAGAAAAATGGTAGCAATTAAACCCAGCAAGATACTTTATGCACCTAGGTGCAACTAAACCAGTTTAGGTGAGGAGGGTCAAGGTTTTGGGATTAGGAGTAGGGATAGAAATAGAAGAGATTATAAAAGAAATAAGAGTGAAGAGGCAACAAGGAACAATAGTGTTAAATGTAGCAAGAACCAGAAAATGTAAAAAGCAAACCACAAGTCCATGTTGTAGTAGATAGAAAAACCAAGGAAACCAAAAACAGAAAAATGCCAAGATGTTAGAGAGGAGTTGGCTCAATCTTTACAAATGTAGAGGCTTTAATGATCTATGATCATGATGTATGATCAGCAATACTTGTAACTGTTATGATACAGTGACACAAAACTGGCAAAAAAGCTGAATAGACTTTAAAAAATGAAAATCACACCAAGATTTCACTAATCTGCTTTAGAAACAGACCAGGTAGCCTGCTTCTAAAGTTAAAAGGCAGGTTTCAAAGGTTGTACATGCCCAAAATAGAACTTAGGCCCTTTAAAGTTCAAAACATTTAAAATACTCAAAAAATGTAATATGAACAATAAAGACTATTAAAGTACAAAAAGAACACAAATGAAACTACATTTTAAATATGACAACAATGTTGTGGAAGGCATCGAAAATATTAATTCAATACTCACAATAGTGTATTTGCTTCTCTGTGTTACAAAGAGCTTGCCTGTGGTCTGCTGCTAAAAGCCCACCTCTTTAATTTGTTTTTTTACTAATCTCTTAAGAAATTAGCATCATCACTAGCATTCCATCATTGAATCCCGCCACAGGGGATGCACAAACCAGTGTGTTTCTTTGTGCCGGTCCCAAGCCTGGATAAATGGGGATGGTTATGTCAGAAAGGGCATCTGATATAAAATTCTGCCAAATCAATATGTGGAAAACAATACAAATTTCCATACCGGATCAGTCAAGCCCCGGGTTAACAACAACCACCACCAGTACTGTTAGCCAACAGGGTGCGAGCAAAAATTGGGCTGCTGTTGGCTGAAGAAGGAGAAGAAGAGAAGGAAGACGTGTCCGGAGGCAGGAGGAGAGGAGGAAAGTAAAGAGAGTAGAACTGAGTGTAGGAACTTTGAATGTTGGCAGTATGACTGGTAAGGGGAGAGAGTTAGCAGATATGATGGCGAGAAGGAAGGTTTATATAGTGTGCGTGCAAGAGACTAAATGGAAGGGGAGCAAGGCCAGGTGGATCGGAGGTGGATTCAAATTGTTCTATCATGGTGTGGATAGGAGGAGAAATGGAATAGGAGTTATTCTGAAGGAACAGTATGTCAAGAGTGTTTTAGAGGTGAAAAGAGTGTCAGACAGAGTAATGATTATGAAGCTGGAAATTGGAGGTGTGATGATGAATGTTGTTAGTGCATATGCACCACAAGTTGGATGTGCGATGGATGAGAAAGATGATTTCTGGAGGGAGTAGGATGAAGTGATGAACAGTGTACCAAAGGGACAGAAAGTAGTGATTGGAGTGGATTTCAATGGACATGTTGGTGAAGGGAACAGAGCAGACGAGGAGGTGATGGGTAGGTGAGGTGTTAAGGAGAGGAATGAAGAAGGTCAGATGATAGTGGTTTTTGCGAAAACGATGGACATGGCTTTGGTGAATATGTATTTTAAGAAGAGGGAGAAACATAGGGTGATGTACAAGAGTGGAGGAAGATGCACATAGATAGATTACATCCAGAGGTGGGTAGTAACAAGTTACATTTACTCCATTACATTTACTTGAGTAACTTTTTTAAAAAATTGCACTTCTAAGAGTAGTTTTACTGCATCATACTTTTTACTTTTACTTGAGTACATTTGTGAAGAAAAAACGCTACTCTTACTCCGCTACATTGGGCAACACTCGAATCGTTACTTTTTCTCCATTAGATACGCTGTATTTTTGCCAGAGAGAAGCCGCCAGTGGATCTACTGCATGACTGTTTCACCAATCAGACGTAGCAATAATAATCACAAGACTCTGTTTCACCAATCAGATGTAGCAACAATAATCAAAAGACTCCGTTTCACCAATCAGACATAGCAACAATAATCACATGGGTCTGTTTCACAAATCAGATGTAGCCATGCAGTCACATGACCACACACAAACTGTGGCGGCATAGTGGCACAAACTCCTCACAGACAGCGGACAGGGAAAGAAAGAATATAAGTGGAACCTCGGTTTGCAAGCATAATTTGTTCTGGAAACGTGCTCGAAATCCAAAGCACTCATATATCAAAGTGAATTTCCCCATAAGAAATAATGAAAACTCAGATGATTCGTCCCACAAACCAAAACTATTCATATAAAAATTATTAATGCAAAATATAATGTAAAAATACATAAAACAAATTAACCTGCACTTTACCTTTGAAAAGAATCATGGCTGGTGTGAGTGAGTTTCTAAACTCTTGTGGGATTTCACCCAATGGGACGACACGCAGAAGAGCGTCCCGAAGCAACCGCAGCTGTAGTAGTTCGCCATAAAAGCGCATCCGAAAAAATCCTGGTCATGCTATAAGCACCTGCTGTTGATGGGTGATACAAGGAACATTATAAATGTGCAGGGCACAGTATTACTTGGCCACTAACCTGGGCATGACCCTGCCTGACTGCTGTGTCTGTGTATAGGAGAGTGACAGATCCCGCTTCAATAAATAACCTCACTGTTCCTGTTTCAAGATGAATTTGCTAAAGTACTGAGAGGCCTTGATGGTGCCCCTAAAAGTATTGAGACTCAGCTTCGTGCTTTGTGGTGCAAGATGGGGACTCACATGTCACAGTACACACACGTGGTCACAATGCTGTAGTAAACAGTATATGCTCATACGGATGTTGATTATATGAGTGAGGCACGCTGACTAATGATTGCCCACAATCCCGCAGCAAGAGAGAGAAGAACCATCAGCTCAGTTGTGATCACGTGATGCACGGCAGACAAAGCTATACAGACTACTTGTATTGCAAGACCTCCCTCGTTTATCAAGTCAAAATGTATTAAAAATTTTAGTTTGTCTTGCAAAACACTTGCAAACCAAGTTACTTGCAATCCAAGGTCCACTTGTACATGAAAATAAAAGCTAACTCCTGCTCTTAACCATCACTTCACTAATTGAAGAACAAGCACATTTTAACCAAACATGCACAGACACAGACAGTCAAGGTAAAGTGAGACTTCATGTACGTGCACAAGCTGCCTTGTTCTAATGTTATTTTCTATCAGCTGTGCTATTTGGAGGGCAAGTGAATATGCAGTATTATACTGTCAGTGTACAGTATATCTTGTCACTGTAAGTAGTTTGCACTGTTCAAACATACATGTTACCTACTGTAGGTATTGGTATTCTAAAGCTTTGTTGTGAAAAACTAAGATTTGGAATGTGGTGTTATTTGTGCATCTTTATTTTGTAAAGATGTTATTTATTTTTAGTCATTTTTATTTTATTATTTGGAAATAGCAGAATTTGCATTTTGTCTGTCTTATTACAACATTTCTAAAAAATAAATTATTTATTATGATCAAACAGTTACTCAGTACTTGAGTAGTCTTTTCACCAAATATTTTTTACTCTTACTGGAGTAATTTTTTGGATGACTACTTTTTACTTCTACTTTAGTAATATTATTTTGAAGTAACGCTACTCTTGCTTGAGTACTATTTTTGGCTACTCTACCCACCTCTGATTACATCCTATGCAGAAGAGTCAATCTGAAGGAGATTGAAGACTGCAAAGTGGTGGCAGGGTAAAGTGTAGTTAAGCAGCATAGAATGGTGGTCTGTAGGATGACGCTGGAGAAGAGGAAGAGAAAGAGGGCAGAGCCAAGGATGAAATGGTTTAAGTTGAAAAAGAAGGACTGCAAGGTTGAGTTTAGGGAGGCGGTAAGACAGGAACTGGGTGGCAGTGAAGAGTTACCAGACAGCATGGCAACTACAGCAGACATAGTAAGGGTGACAGCAAGAAGGGTGCTTCGTGTGACATTTTGGATAGAGGAGGGAGCAAAGGGAAACCTGGTGGTGGAATGGGGAAGTACAGGAGAGTATACAGAGGAAGAGAATGGCAAAAAAGAAGTGGGATAGTCAGAGAGATGCAGAAAGTAGACAAGAGTACAAGGAGATAAGGCACAAGGTGAAGAGAGAGGTGGTGAAGGCTAAAGAAAAGGCATATGATGAGTGGTATGAGAGGTTGGACACTAAGGAGGGAGAAAAGGACCTGTACCGATTGGCTAGACAGAGGGACTGAGCTGGGAAAGATGTGCAGCAGGTTAGGGTGATAAATGATAGTAGTAGTAGTAGTACAGTGCATTCGGAAAGTATTCACAGCGCATCACTTTATCCACATTTTGTTATGTTACAGCCTTATTCCAAAATGGATTAAATTCATTTTTTTCTTCAGAATTCTACACACAACACCCCATAATGACAACGTGAAAAAAGTTTACTTGAGGTTTTTAGAAATTTATTAAAAATAAAAAAACTGAGAAATCACATGTACATAAGTATTCACAGCCTTTGCTCAATACTTTGTCGATGCACCTTTGGCAGCAATTACAGCCGCAAGACTTTTTGAATATGATGCCACAAGCTTGGCACACCTCTGCTTGGCCAGTTTCGTCCATTCCTCTTTGCAGCACCTCTCAAGCTCCATCAGGTTGGATGGGAAGTGTCGGTGCACATCCATTTTAAGATCTCTCCAGAGATGTTCAATCGGATTCAAGTCTGGGCTCTGGCTGGGCCACTCAAGGACATTCACAGAGTTGTCCTGAAGCCACTCCTTTGATATCTTGGCTGTGTGCTTAGGGTTGTTGTCCTTCTGAAAGATGAACCGTCACCCCAGTCTGAGGTCAAGAGCGCTCTGGAGCAGGTTTTCATCCAGGATGTCTCTGTACATTGCTGCAGTCATCTTTCCCTTTATCCTGACTAGTCTCCCAGTTCCTGCCGCTAAAAAACATCCCCACAGCATGATGCTGCCACCACCATGTTTCACTGTAGGGATGGTATTGGCCTGGTGATGAGCGGTGCCTGGTTTCTTACAAACGTGACACCTGGCATTCACACCAAAGAGTTCAATCTTTGTCTCATCAGACCAGAGAATTTTGTTTCTCATGGTCTGAGAGTCCTTCAGGTGCCTTTTGGCAAACTCCGGGTGGGTTGCCATGTGCCTTTTACAAAGGAGTGGCTTCCATCTGGCCACTCTACCATACAGGCCTGATTGGTGGATTGCTGCAGAGATGGTTGTCCTTCTGGAAGGTTCTCCTCTCTCCACAGAGGACCTCTGGAGCTCTGACAGAGTGAGCATCGGGTTCTTGGTCACCTCCCTGACTAAGGCCCTCCTCCCCCGATCGCTCAGTTTAGATGGCCGGCCATCTCTAGGAAGAGTCCTGGTGGTTTCGAACTTCTTCCACTTATGGATGATGGAGGCCACTGTGCTCATTGGGACCTTCAAAGCAGCAGAAATTTTTCTGTAACCTTCCCCAGATTTGTGCCTCGAGACAATCCTGTCTCGGAGGTCTACAGACAATTCCTTTGACTTCATGCTTGGTTTGTGCTCTGACATGAACTGTCAACTGTGGGACCTTATATAGACAGATGTGTACCTTTCCAAATCATGTCCAATCAACTGAATTTACCACAGGTGGACTCCAATTAAGCTGCAGAAACATCTCAAGGATGATCAGGGGAAACAGTATGCACCTGAGCTTAATTTTGAGCTTCATGGCAAAGGTTGTGAATACTTATGTACATGTGATTTTTCAGTTTTTGTAATTTTTAATAAATTTGCAAAAACCTCAAGTAAACTTTTTTCATGTCGTCATTATGGGGTAATGTGTGTAGAATTCTGAGGAAAAAATTGAATTCAATCCATTTTGGAATAAGGCTGTAACATAACAAAATGTGGAAAAAGTGATGCGCTGTGAATACTTTCCGGATGCACTGTAGTAGTTTATTTATATAGCGCCCTTCACAGACAATAAGTAACAGAGCGCTGAACAGCAAATACAGAACAAATACAAACAGCTGAAACAAAAACATAAACAAAACCAATAAAAACAATAAATAAACAAACTGGAACTATTCAGCACTGATTAAAAGCTTGCTTAAAAAGAAATGTTTTTAGTTGTTTTTTAAAAGAATCAACAGACTCGACTCCACTCAGACCACAAGGCAGGCTATTCCACAGTTTTGGTGCCACAAACTGAAAGGCACGATCCCCTTGGGTTTTTAGCCGAGTGTGTGGGACAACGAGAAGACCCTGTTGCCCAGATCTTAGAGTCCGGCAAGCTGTTTGGCATTGGAGCAGGCTGGTTAGGTACTCAGGAGCTTGTCCATGCAAAGCTCTGAAAGTAAGTACCAAAACTTTAAAATGAATTCTATAAAACACTGGGAGCCAGTGCAGTGTGTACAGAATGGGAGTGATATGATCATTCCGGCTAGCACAAGTTAGGAGCCTGGCAGCTGCATTTTGAACTAACTGAACGTGTGAGAGAGAGGACTGCTCAAACCTGTAAAGAGAGCATTACAGTAATCAAGCCGTGAGGAAATAACAGAATGAACAAGCATCTCCAATTCTGACAGTTGGACAGTTATAAAGAGGATGAAAAATGGAAAAGCCGTTGGTCCAGATGACATGCCTGGGGAAGCATGGAGGTGTTTAGGATATGGCAGTGGAGTTTTTAACCAGATTGTTTAATGGAATCTTGGAAAGTGAGAGGATGCCTGAGGAGTGGAGAAGAAGTGTATTGGTGCCGATATTTAAGAATAAGTGGGATGTGCAGGACTGTAGTAACTACAGGGGGGTAAATTTGATGAGCCACAATATGAAGTTATAGGAAAGAGTAGTGGAAGCTAGGTTAAGAAGTGAAGTGATGATTAATGAGCAGCAGTATGGTTTCATACCAAGAAAGAGCACCACAGATGTGATGTTTGCACTGAGGATGTTGATGGAGAAGTATAGAGAAGGCCAGAAGGAATTGCATTGTGTCTTTGTTGACCTGGAGAAAGCATATGACAGGGTGCCTCGAGAGGAGCTGTGTTATTGTATGAGGAAGTCGGGAGTGGCAGAGAAGTACGTAACAGTTGTACAGAATATGTATGAGGGAAGTGTGACAGTGGTGAGGTCTGCGATATGAGCAACAGATGCATTCTAGGTGGAGATGGGATTACATCAGGGATCGGCTCTGAGCACTTTCTTATTTGCAATGGTGATGGACAGGTTGACAGACGAGATTAGACATAGTCCCCATGGACTATGATGTTTGCTGATGACATTGTGATCTGTAGCGATAGTTAGGAACAGGTTGAGGAGATCCTGGAGATGTGCAGATATGCTCTGGAGAGGAGAGGAATGAAGGTCAGTAGGAACAACACAGAATACATGTGTGTAAATGAGAGGGAGGTCAGTGGAATGGTGAGGATGCAAGGAGTTCAAATACTTGGGATCAACAGTACAGAGTAATGGGGATTGTAGAAGACAAGTGAAAAAGAGAGTGCAGACAGGGTGGAATGGGTGGAGAAGAGTGTCAGGAATAATTTGTGATAGATAGGTATCAGCAAGAGTGAAATGGAAAGTCTAAAGGATGGTAGTGAGACCAGCTACGTTATATGGGTTGGAGATGTTGGCACTGACCAGAACACAGGAGACAGAGCTGGAAGTAGCAGAGTTAAAGATGCTAAGACTTGCACTGTGTGTGACGAGGATTGACAGGATTAGAAACGAGTATATTAGAGGGTCAGCTCAAATTGGACGGTTTGGAGACAAAGTCAGAGAGGCGAGATTGCGTTGTTTTGGACATGTGAAGAGGAGAGATGCTGAGTATATTGGGAGAAGGATTTAATGGATAGAGCTGCCATGTAAGAAGAAAAGAGGAAGGTCTAAGAGGAGGCTTATTAATGTGGTGAGAAAGGACATGCAGGTGATGGGTGTAACTGAACAAGATGCAGATGACAGAAAGATATGGAAAAAGATGATCCGCTGTAGTAGTCCCTAACGGGAGAAGCCAAAAGAAGAAGACTAGCATTTCATCATTCTTTGGAAATTGGTTCTTTTCCAAAAATGCAATTCTATTTGCTATTTGCCTAGACTGGTCACAAATGACTACTTTTATATGTTTCTTTTTTTTAAGTACTCGGTGGTAGTGCTATTCACCTCTGCCCCCTGGACTAAGTATGCTGCATTCTACCACTTTCTTTAATGTGGAATCGCTCCCTGGACACTTTTTATTATTTTTACTACTTGAGATGGATTTTTACACTCCGAGACTCGCCTATTCAAGTAGTCCACGCCGGTGTGGTTCCCTATTTACCTGACGAGGTAAGAAGACGATATCGGGGCAGCCGAGCCGGCACAAAGATAAAAGATAAGATAAAAGCCAAACAGCATGCAAGAAAATTGCGTTATAAACTGTCGGTGCCTTCTGTGATCCTTGGAAATGTGAACTCACTACCAAATAAGATCGACGAACTGGCTGTGCTGGTGAAAAATGTCAGAACCTACAGAGAATGCCTCTTGCTGTGTTTTAATGAAATGTGGCTAACAACTACCATCCCAGATGATAACGTGGAGCTACCTGGGTTTAGCACAGTTAGAGCGGACAGAGACGCAAATACCTGTGGGAAGTGGAAAGGAGGAGGACTCACTCTTTATGTGAATACAAGGTGGTGCAACTCTGGACATATAAACATTAAAATCTCCAATTGCTGCAGGGACATCGAACTGTTGGGCGTAAGTCTACATCCCTATTACTTGCCAAGAGAGTTTGGACACTTGATTGTTGTTATTTTTTACATCCCCCCTCGAGCGAACGCAGAGGTAGCAAGTGACACCACCCATTCTGCAGTTGCTAAGTTACAAACGCAGCACCCTGCAGTGCTTGTGCTAATCACTGGAGACTTTAACCATGTAACGCTGGATAAAACATTACCTGCCTTCTCCCAGTATGTGGACTGTAACACCTGGGGAAATAGGACTATTGACCTACTGTATGCAAACATTAAAGACGCATACAGCGCCACCCTGCTGCCTGCGCTTGGGAAAGCAGATCATAACCTGGTTCTGCTTCAGCCTCACTACAAACCAAGAGTGAAGGCGCTACCTACAACCACACAATCATTCAGGAAGTGGTCCCCTGAGGCACAGCAGGCTCTGAGAGACTGCTTTGGAACTACAGACTGGGATATCCTGCAAGGATCACATAGTGAGAACATTGAAGAGGCTGTTGACTGCACAACTGATTACATCAACTTCTGTATGGACATTGTAGTTCCAGTAAGAACAGTACGCTGCTATTCTAACAACAAGCCATTGATTACAAGTGACATAAAGGGCCTTTTGAACCAGAAGAAAAGGGATTTTAAAGGTGATGATCAGCATGCACTCAAGCTTGTGCAGAAGGAACTCCGAGTCCAGCTCAGGGCGGCGAAGGAGCAGTACAGGAGAAAGCTGGAGCAGAAATTGCAGAATAACAGCATGAAGGAAGTGTGGGATGGGATGAAGATTATCACTGGCTGCAGCTTGAAGCGGGGTGCCACCATCGAGAGAGATGTTGAGAGAGCAAACCAAATGAACAACTTCTTTAACAGGTTTGACCACCCTAACCCATTCTCACCTCAGAGTACTTCATCCTCCAACCATCCTTCTGTTGATACCAGCATAGATGAGACATCCTCACTCTCAATTACAGCAGCACAGGTGAGCAGAGAGCTGAGGAGACTTCATGCCAGCAAAGCAGCTGGTCCAGATGGTGTATCGTCACGACTGCTGAAGGGCTGTGCGTTGGAACTGGGGAGTCCTCTACAGCACATCTTCAACCTGAGCCTGGAACAGGGGAGAGTCCCAAGGCTTTGGAAAACATCTTGTATCACCCCAGTCCCAAAGGTATCACGTCCTAGTGAGCTGAATGACTTCCGGCTTGCTGCTCTGACGTCACATGTGATGAAGTTTGCTGATGACGCTGCTATTGTGGGCTGCATCAGGAGTGAACAGGAGGAGGAGTACAGGAAGCTAATCAAAGACTTTGTTAAATGGTGTGACTCAAACCACTTACACCTGAACACCAGCAAGACCAAGGAATTGGTGGTGGATTTTAGGAGGCCCAGGCCCCTCATGGACCCTGTGATAATCAGAGGAGACTGTGTGCAGAGGGTACAGACCTATACATACCTGGGAGTGCAGCTGGATGACAAATTGGACTGGACTGCCAATACTGATGCTCTGTGTAAGAAATGTCAGAGCCAACTATACTTTCTTAGAAGGTTGGCGTCCTTCAACATCTGCAATATGATGCTGCAGATGTTCTACCAGATGGCTGTGGCGAGTGCCCTCTTCTACACGGTGGTGTGCTGGGGAGGCAGCATAAAGATGAAAGATGCATCACACCTGGACAAACTTGTTAAGAAGGCAGGCTCTATTGTATTGTATTGTGTAAAGTTGGACAGTAGCAGAGCGACAGGCATTAAGCAAACTCCTGTCAATCATGAAGAATCCACTGCATCCACTAAACAGTGTCATTTCCAGGCAGAGGAGTAGCTTCAGTGACAGACTTTTGTCACTGTCTTGCTCCACTGACGGACTGAGGAGATCGTTCCTCCCCCACACTAATGCTAACATTACTCAAAGTTATTGTCTGTTTTACCTGCATTGTTAGCACTCTTTAATTTAATATTGTTTTTTGTATCAGTATACTGCTGCTGGATTATGTGAATTTCCACTGGGGATTAATAAAGTATCTATCTATCTATCTATCTATCTATCTATCTATCTATCTATCTATCTATCTATCTATCTATCTATCTATCTATCTATCTATCTAACTTCCTTGTTTTCTTTTTTGTAACCTTTTTTAGCTATTATTATTATTGTAAAGTACATTAAGCTACTTTAACCTATTGTTGTAGATAACTTCCTTGTTTTCTTTTTTTGTAACCCTTTTTAGCTCTTTTTATTATTGTAAAGTACATTAAGCTACTTTCGTGTATGAAAATGTGCTATATAAATAAATGTTAATGTTGTTAAGGTCATGCAGTTTTGTAAGCTCTGTTTTAACATCATCAGGGCCTCTGCTCAGATATTAGAAAGAACCTTATGGACAGTAAACAGTTTTGTTTCTTCTGTATCCCAGATGCCCAACCCCATACATAGAAAAACTAAAAGCAAAAAAGCATTTTGTGTCATCATGGTGGTCTTCGGGGAAGGGGTCTGGGCTGTGGAGAAGAGTAGTGAAGGGTGATGTGAGGAGCAACATAAGCTAAATATCAAGACCTAGAAAACTTCACCAGGATCCAAGGGTAAGCATAAGAGCCACATACACCATGGCTGCAATTGGGTGCTAATAAGCAATGGAACCTATATTTTTGATTAGGAGAATAAAAGATTAGAAAAGGAAAAGCCCACAAAGCTTGGGTATTTATTGTGGTATTAGCAGTATATCTAAAAACTATTACCCAAGAAGGGGCAGCACGGTGGGGCAGTGGTAGTGCTGCTGCCATGCATTAAGGACACCAGTTTTCACGTCTCGAGTCCTCCCTCCATGGAGTTTGCATGTTCTCCCCATGTCTGCGTGAGTTCCTTCCATTTCCTGCACCAGTTTCCTCCCACAGTCCAAAGACATGCCAGTTAGGTAAACTGGCAATCCTAAATTGGCCCTAGTGTGTGGTTGGTGTGTGTGTGTATGTGTGTTCATCCAGCAATGAACTGGCACCCTTTCCAGGGTTAGTTCCTGCCTTGTGTCCTATATTAGCTGAGATATGCACTAGCAGACCCCCACGACTTGACTAAGTGGGTTAGAAAATGTCTGACTGACTATTACCCAAGAAAAAAGAAACACAGTGTGTCATGAAATTATAGAAAATTAAGCAGAGCTATTCAAACAAGTTTCGCAAGTTTTAATGATATTGGTGACTAGAACAGAAGAGAAATTGAAGAGGTGGAAATTGAACCTGCTTTGGCAAATGTAAGGATAATTATGCACAGAGCAATAAACGTAATTATTTTCAAATTTCAATACAATATATCTGAATTTTTGTATAGTACTATTCACTGAGTGCAGGCATAGAGAGCTGTGAACAATTCTCAGTTAAAATACAGTAAGTACAGATTGTACTAATTACTAAATACAGAACTGGTGCACATATAAATGCAGAATTGTTAAAACATTACAACACAAAGGGAATATGGTTTAAACAAAAACAAAATTAAAAATATTTGTCCATTAATTAATTGATGAACCAGTAAACATGGTGGAGATTAAAACTTTAAAAAGTCAAAAACAAAGTCATAGTCCTGGAGACCTTGGCCACCTGGCTGCCTATCCGTTCCTGGGTTTCTATTGTGGAGTTTGTGCTGACTGTCCAATCTGATGAGAGAATTTTTCCATTCAATGATTCCAGTGCTCCTTTATCTGAGATGACTTTTTCATATGAAGGAGAGCAGCCTGGCAGTACAGCAGTGGCACTAAGTGCCACATCCAGATACCAAAACAGAGCAGAGAAGAGTTACTAAAGGTTTAAAAATATTGTGATACTTATATTTCTGCACAAATGACTAAAAAACTGAAATGCAGTATGCACAGCTAATCAGCAGCTCTAGTAAGGGTATGCTAGACTAAAGCAGTGGGTCTTCATCCAGGATATAAAAGCTGAGACCGAAGAGATATCTTTTACATTAGCAGGCAGAGCATTTCACAGCTTGGGGTCCTGTAGCTTCCCTAAGTAAGCTGGCATCTTGAGATCTTAACATGCATTCTCCTTTGTAAGCAATGATAAGCTCAAATAAGTAAGCAGGGCCTTGGCCATTTAAGGTGTTATAAGTTAAAAGGATAATTATGACATCAGCCCTAAGCTTAACTGGGAGCCAGTGTAAGGACTTGAGAACTGGAGTTATGAGCTTGTATTTTCTGATTTGTGCAATAATTCTTACAGCATCATTTTGTATTAACTGAAAGCGGCATAACAAATGATTTAAATAGCCAGTGAATAATGCTTTGCAGTAATCAAACCTTCTAGAAATTAGTGCATGAATTAATTTCTCAGTATCTTGCATATTTAAAAAATGTCATACTCTTTTACATTTACATGTTTAACATGGAATTGCTTGATTTCAAATTAATTGCAAAAGTGTCTTTGCCAGAGAAAGTTTGTTCGTTCAAAAGTGCATTACCGGACAGTAGGAAAAGGTGAACCATTTGGATATACCAAGATGGTCTTCTGAAGTAACTGGAAGAGGAGTCGAAGAAAGACCAGTTTTACATAGTGTGGGAGTGCCATATACACCCAGCAGGATTGATTAGCCATCAGTACAACATGTGGAGAAAGTACATTAAATCCAGAATAAATTTTACTTTGTGGTATGTGACATTAAAGCTAATGGAGTAACTTGTGGCCTTTTAAGTTAAGTTCTTTCCAATGATTCCCTTGTCTCTTCTTAATGATGCCGTTTACCCTTTCTGTTAACCCGGCAGGTTGAGGAGGAAGAGTACACTGCAGGAATCCCTTAATTAACAGTCCTATACATCAGTCCTGGATTAACATTTCTACAGAATGACCCCTTGTGATATCGTTAAATCCTATATATTGCATTAAAGTGTGATATAGCATTTAGATATGGAATATCAAAATTGAAATAAATAAAATTATAAAATAATCATAAGAAAAAGTACAGTATAAATAAATGAGTCGTTAGATTTTGAGAAAGCACATTAAATACTAGTCACTTAATTATCATCAAATACAATGTCATAATATTTTGGTTAAAGTATGCACTTACCTTACATTTATTTATTCAAAGTTTTTTTTTCCAAACTGGTCTTACTTTTATTTAACAGTGGGACTTTTGCAAACAGCAGATTTCCAATTGGCTGTTTTAATGCCTGCACTCTTTATTTCAATAATCCCTCTTTCCATGAGGGTGTCAATCAAGATGAAGACTAACAGGCTAAAGCTATTCATATTGGTTAATCCTTTGCTGTGGATTACTTTTCCCTGATATTAGACAGCAGTGCACCAAACTCTTTAGGGGTACTTGATTTCCAGCTGGCAAAGCTGTGGAAGTGGAAGGGATTTGGGACATTTACTTTTGCAAATAAATAGAAAGCAATCATTTAATACATGATGCCCAGAATCTGTTCATCAGCATGAATATTTTGAAGATCAATATTCTGTTGGAACATTTCCAATATATTGTCAATTTGTCTTAAAATGGCATCATGCTGTGGCTGACAGACTGCTCTTCATATTGGTGGCAGCCCACTGCAGTGCTAGATGCTCAACTGACATTAACCCGTTAGAAGGAAACAAGGAGGGAGCTCCTACATTCCACAAGCCTCCAGAACATTCAAGACGATAGGTAAAGACTTTCAGAGGATGGTTGTTCTTGCTAAATTGGAGAAAATAAAAGAGAGGAAGAGACAGAACAACAGTGAAAGGGCAATCAAAGCTATATTAAGGATGCGGAATAGCACGCGACTACCAGCAGGTCTTCTTTGACCAGGTGTTCCCCATGGATTGTAACAGTGAGAACAGTGAGTTTTTTAATGTTCGGTTTATTATAATTTTAATAAACGTTCCCATTGCTTGGTATTTTTATTGTCTTTATAAATTTTGTCTGCAAAACTTACCATCATAACTCTTACTGCCTTGATGTTTTGCAAGTTTGAATGTGAGGAAAGTACAAGTGGTGAAAGATCTTTGGCAGCCTACCATCTATACTACTGAACATGGCACCCTCTGTGGCAGACGTGTTTGCTCGCTCCACTTCATGCCGTTATTTGTTTTGTTTTGTGTTTTTGTACCGCTACCCATCCTCTTGCTAGCCAACATGTTGTCTCTGGAAAATAAACTAGATGAGCTAAGAGCCAGGATTACAGTGCAGCAGGAAATAGGAGAGTGCTGCGCTGCAATTTTCACCGAGACCTGGCTTTCGGGCAAAGTCCCAGAATGCGCTGTTCAGCTACAGACTCACTCCGTGCACCAAGGAGATCACACCGCAGCCTCCAGTAAGGCTAAAGGGGTGTGTGTGTGTGTGTGTGTTTATTAACAACACGTGGTATGGAGACGTACGGACTGTTTATAAGCACTGATGGAGAGTTTTTACTGCTGAAATGCCGACCCTATTATCTACCAAGGGAATTCATTGCTGTGTTTTTGGCCGCTGTTTACATCCCACCACAAGCTCCATGGCAGCATTCGGCAAACTCCATGATGTCATCAGCGCCTCAGAGACAGCTCATCCTGATGCTGTTTTTATAGCTGGTGACTTTAATCAGTGCAATTTACAGACTGTACTTCCTAAATACCACCAACACGTGAACATTCCCACCCGTGAGAAGAACACACTGGATCATGTTTACAGCAACATATGCGGTGCATACAGGGCTGCACCCTGCCCCCACTTCGGACAATCAGACCATGTCACTCTGTTTCTGTACCCAGTCTACAGACACAGGCTGAAACAAACAAACATTAGCACCCATATTGACAACATCATGCCCACAATACCAGTCAGGACCAGTTCCTAAACCAAAAGCCCTGGATAAACAGTCAGGTACACCACATGCTGCATGCCCGCTCTCTTCCATTTAGATCAGGCACTGAGACGGAGTACAAAGCTGCAAAGTACGGACTAAGAAAAGCCGTCACAGCAGCCAAGAGGCAGTACAGAGAGAAGCTGGAGGGCTTCCATTCTACTGCTAACTCTGGATGTATGTGGCAGGGCCTACAGCACATCACAGACTACAGGACCACCACTAGCACAATCAGCTCCACAGACAGTCTGATGTCTGTCAACACTTTCTAAACCCGCTTTGAGACATCCAGAAACAGCACAGAGTGTAGGCACACATACACCTGGACCACACAATCCCCCTCCCCTCCGCCAACGGTCTCTTCAAGTCAGGTGCACAAAGCACTAAAAAAGATCAACCCCTGTAAGGCAGCAGGACCAGACAACATCCCTGGGCGGGCTCTCAAAGCATGTGCCAATAAGCTGGCTGATGTTCTCTGCTCCATCTTCAACCTTTCCCTCAGTTAGCACATCATTCCGTCTTGCTTTAAGACTACGATCATTGTCCCCCTTGCTAAAAAAAAGCCCACCCACCTGCCTGAATTATTGCAGGCCAGTAGCACTCACTTCAATCATCATGAAGTGTTTTGAGAGAGTGGTGCTGACCCTCATTCAGAGCACCATACTGGACACTCTGGACCCCCCCTACCGGCCCAACAGGTCCACCTAAGATGCCATCGCGGCCGCACTACATTATTCCCTCTCCTATCTGGAGAACAAAGACTCCTACATCAGGATGCTCTTTGTTGACTACAGCTCCACCTTTAACACAGGTATCCCCCATAAACTCACCCTTTAACTGTCTGCACTTGGCCTGCACCCCACCCTATGTGACTGGCTCTTAGACTTTCTGACTGGCTGGCCCCAGTCTGTCAGGATTAAGGATTTCGGCCACCATTATCACAAACACAGGCACCCGCAAGGATGCGTCCTCAGCCCCATCCTCCAGAACCTGTTCACCCAGGACTATATCACCTCCCACAAAGATAGCATCATCCTAAAGTTTGCAGACGACACCACTGTGATTGGACGCATCACTGGTGGGGATGAGGCGGCCTACAGGAGGGAGGTGGACAGTCTGGCATCATGGTGTGAGGACAACAACCTCACCCTCAACACAGACAAGACTAAGGAGATGATAGTGGACATGAGGAAGGAGAGGAGATCTCACCGGCCACTGTTCATCCAATGGCTTGAAGTGGAGAGGGTGAGCAGCATTACATACCTGGGCGTCTACATCAGTGAGGACCTCACTTGGACACTTAACACCACACAGCTGGTCAAGAGGGCTCAACAGTGGCTGTACGTCCTGAGGAGGCTGAAGAAGTTTGGTATATTGACTAAGAACTTTTACAGCTGCATTGTTGAGAGCATCGCATCTTGACCAGCTGCATCACCGTGTGGTACGGCAACACTACAGCTATGGACCGCAGACACCTGCAGAGAGTGGTAAAGACTGCTGAGAAGATCACCGACCCCACTGCAGAGCATCTACAACTGCAGAGTCCGCACGAGAACTGCCTCGATCCTCAGCAACCACACCCACCCCCAATACAAGCTGTTCACACTTCTACCCTCATGCAGGAGGTATAAAAGTATGAAATGCAGGACTTCCAGGCTAAAGAACTCTTTCTTTCCCAAGGCCATTAGACTGGAGTTTATAACCATGGTTCACCTCATTCTATCTACCTCACACAGCTGTATTTGACTTGTCCATCACACACCTACCTGCACATTACACTTTATATGTTATTTGTTTTTATACATTATGCTGCCTCTGTTACTTATTATCTATCTGCTACTTATTATTTATGTTTATCTTTATAGGATGGTTTTGTCATTTGGTGTGAACAGCAAAGAAAAAAATTCATTGTACAGGGAAACATGTTTCCTTACTGTGCACATGACAATAAACTTTGATCTTGAACTATACCAGCCAAAAGTAATCAACAGCAGAAGATTAGCCAATAGGAAAAGATTCAGCCCATTGGTCTTAATTGAGAAGTGACAAAAATATCATGAAAAGGAAATAAATAAAACAGGCATTCAGAAATGTGCTGTTTTTTTTAAATATATAGCCATTGTGAAATAAATCCTGTAATAATAATAAAATAATGATTTTTAATTTCATAATAGATGATTTTTCATAATAATTAGATTGCTTGTATTTAATTTGCATTTCTGAGAGAATTTGCTGTACTTTTTTGTACAACTATTTTTTTGATAATCGCTATTTTATTTATTTTATTTTGGCACAAATGATATTCCATTCACTAGTTGTTTAAAAACGAACTCAGCACCATGACCTTATTAAAGGTGTCTACGGGACTTCGAGGTAACAAGCCTCCAAGTGACGTGCAGTGCAAACACAGTACTCCATTCATCTTAAACTAATGAGTAATTCTTGATCAAGCACTTATTGCTCTGAGCATTCCCAACATATCATCAACTTATATTAATGTAGCATCACATCGTGACAGATGAACAGCTGTTTAGATTCATGGTGCTAAATGCTTGAGTGACAGTGACCCTTTAAACAAGGACAGGGAGCCACTGATTTCTACCAGGCTCTAGAAGATTTTATGAGAGATGAGATATGGTGGGGCTATGCAGGAGATGTAGATTGTGGACAGTCAAAGTGAGAGAGAGGAGACATTTGAAGGGGAAACAGTGAGAAAGATGATTAAAGATTACGTTAAGGTGCAGGAACAGCATGAGAATGACTTGCCTAGGTGAGTGTTTATTGTTGTGAGTCACAACTATAGAAAAGTGTAACTAGGTTGTTAGGCTTTTAAAGTCGTTTATTATCATTTTACCAGCAACAGTGCACTGCACGATAATGTGCAATGAATACATTTGACTTGTTTTCATACTCTTTCTCTGTTCGTTTAGCATTTGTTTGCTCAGAGGTTGATACGCTTGCTGCTTCCTGAGCAGCTCTTCTTTTCTCCACACTAGCAGCCCGCTTCTTCTCTTCTTTCATCAGCATCTTTTCACATTAAAACTGATTAAGTCAGTGTTTGTGTTGCAATTACTTAGTACATTTTCTTTAATTTTTCACTTAAGCTGACACTTAAGTCTTCAATCTGCATCAAGAATGATTTAAGATATGAAGAAGTAGGGGAAGTGACGGTTAAGGTGGTAGGGATGAGAACGGCGTCCGTACACATGTGCCACCCTGCTGGCCGCTTCTGAAAGTTAATTCTACAATAAAATAAAAACAAAATAAAAAGAGGAATAACCTTGGAGGTCAATCATCACCCCAAAAGCCGATAGTAGACGTTACATAGTATATGTGTACCAAATTTTAGGTCAATAGGTCAAATGGTTTGTGAGCTACAGGCGATTTAAAATCCAGGACAGACAAACGAACAGCAATGGTAGTGTATTGTACATAAAGATGAATGTGCTAATTGCTTGGTACAATTTACCATATATTAAACTATCAGTTATCAGCAAAATAACTGTTACAACTTTTACAGCTTCAATGTTTTTGCCAGTTTGAACACAAGAAAAGCAGTGCTAAAGATTTTACATAGCCAAGAGTGGTGTTTGGGGGTGGCAAGTGAGGCGACCACCCCAGGCCCCACGCCTAAGGGGTCCCCGCTTTTGAGGTCCATGTATCCCAATCGAGCAGATTTGTCAAGTTATATTCTCTAGTATATTTATATTTGAGATGTTTCTAAGAGGAACCCTTTTAAAATCCCTCTTCAAGCTCAAAATTGGGTACATGTACATCTTTGAAAATATTCCATAATCCACCTTCATCGCCTGAAATGGGTCGCCAGTATAATCCTTTCCTAAAATAGGTATAGACCATTAGTTGCTGGGTTGGCTTCTCCTATCTATAGAAAAAGACATGGCATTCAGATTAGACTACGAAGATGTCATCAACGACTTTTCCAATCAGAAAGCAAGAAATGGGGGTTTTGTCTCTGAACCTTAAAACCGGTAAGAGATTTCCTGATGGTACCTCTATGTTAATTTCACACTTCCTGTCGAAACACTGAAACTCACATTTTATTTGTAGGCCATAAACATGTCCAAATATTATTGCACAAAAACATGTATAGCTAATGATAACCGGCTGACAGGACATCAACGTGAGTTATGACTACTGTATGACATCCTGCATATCGAGACTCAGAGTATACTTGCAATTTGGGTACTTTTCTAGAAGAGGCCCTACTAATTTCCACATGACACCACGTTGCATTTCACACTGTCGTGGTATTGTTGTGAATTATGAATTGTACTTTTTTAATAGATTGTATCGTTATATTTTGATAAAGTCCAAGTGTTATCTTGCAAAAATTTAGCTGAATACTGTAATTAGAAAATCCAGTGTACGTTAACATTATTTTTATTAAATTCCTGCGTAAGTTTATACAGTCCACACATACCAGTTTTAGCGTTTGACGTAACCGGCCCCGCATAGGGTTGGTCAGCCCTAGTCCTCACACACCCCTAAGGCCGTCTCTGTAAATAGCATGCAGACTAAAATGAGGCAATTATTAACTAATAGGAATATGTTCAACACATTGGTCTTGATTGGCAAGTGATGAAATCATGATGAAAACAGGTATTCAGAAAAAACAGCACTGACATTAAACAGCCATTCAGAAAAGTTCCATTATTAAAAATATGGGTATTTTGAAATAAAACCTGAAATAATTAACTGTAAAGTGCTGTCGGTTTAAGGTAAGACTGGAGTTAAGATGAAATGGTAGGGTGCCAAATGGGCCACCCAATTTACTCAAAATCATAAACAGATTCAATGGAACAAGAGCTTGTTTGTGTGATAAATACACAAAAGCAAACTATAGCTGTCTTAAGGGCTCTAGAGAGCAGTAAGGCTTCAGGGTGGGAACTTCGTTGCGCAGGTGCTTTATATCCCAACTTAGAGGCCTCCTTCCAGGAGTGCCTTGCTTTTATAGTTCATGAACCAGAAGGGGTGGCGTCAGTTCCCCTCAATTTGCATCTTCTCATAGTTGTGGGTGCAAAAAGAGAGAGGAGAATCAGCAATCTTGCCACCTGGTGTCCCAGAATGGTGCTTACCTCTGAAAGCCCAAAAAAGAGAAACTTTGACATGCATGTATGGCAAAGGTACGTACATTATTAAAACAAAAATAAAATAATGACATTGTATTTCTTAATACTTAGATCATTTTTATTTAACTATGCTTTTTTTTACAATTCAATGATTCATTTATATATCACTGTACTTTTTCTTGTGATGATTTGTTTCATTTTGGCACAAATGGAATTCCATGTTTAGCAAAATGGTTATATTAGACAGAGCAGAAATATGATGGGTCTTCACAACAAAGAAGCAGTACAATACTAAAAAAAACTGGGAGATTTTTGAGCCCTGCTTAAAAGTTCACTCATCCAGTCACAGGAACACCTTATAATTAATGAAACAGGTGGAATCAAGGGTAAAACACATTGGGTGTTATTTGAAGAAGTACATTGTGGAAGTTGACCCAGACACAGACAGGGAGGCACGTTCATGTCACCCACAAACACGTTTATTTACAATTATTTACAAAGTTAATGTCACTAAGACACAGTCCAAAATAGTGCACAAACCCCAACACAGTCCTGGCCACAATATGCCTTTCTTTGGGCGCCTCCATTCTCCTCTCTCTTGCCTTGTCCGGCCTCCACCCGACTCCAGCCTCGAATGAAGGGAGATGGCCCCTTTTATATTCTCCCGGATGAGCTCCAGGTGGCTCCCGGCATTCCCTCTTAAATCTTCCCCCCAGCACTTCCTGGTGTGGTGGAAGAGCTGAGGTCACAAGTCCCCAAGGCATTGGGGCGCCTCCTGGTGGTGACCATATGCCCCTACAGGGTGGGGCTTCCATGCCCTGAACCCGTGGCCCCCAAAGCAACCAGGAAGGTGGCCCCCACGTGATCCCAGATGGGCACACACCCACTTCCGGTCCTCCAAGGCGTCCCGGCCGGGTCATCGCCCCTGGCATCCGTGACACTGCCCCACAGCCAGCGAAGACCACTTGGGAGAAGCGGCCCGTTCCACGAGGGCAGCATACCCACGAAGCGGGTCCTACTCCTGGGTCGCCGAGGTCTGGCCCCGTTCTCCCAACAGGGATAGGGGCGGAGAAGCCACCTGGGCACCACCAGTTGGTTTCCCCCTGTGCCTCGCACAGGTTGCGCTCCACCCTCTTACCGGCGCCCCGGTGCCCACTCGTTCAGCACCTCCTCCGAGGATTTCGCGCCCCTTTGGTTGGAGCCACTCGCTCCTCCGTAGCCTCTGTCAGCCGTGGCAGCAGCCCCTCGCCAGCAGAGAGTCCTGCAAGCAGACGGCCCGTCCTCTGAGGGCAGGTTCCCAACGCAGCGGGTCCTACTGCTTGTCCGGGGTCCGGTCCTGAAACACACAGAAACAAATGGGCAGAGCCACTAGCTGGACACCCTTCCCTGGCGTCCCCTTGTGCCACATACTGGCAGCGATCTCCCCTCTGACCGGCACCCCAGCCCTTGCCTGTTCGGCACCCCCTCCGTGGGTTCCATGTCTCTCCTGTTAATGTAACAGACGGGACCGCCTTCCGTCCTTTCCTCCCCGCCGACTTCACAGGTTCCCTCTGCCCCTGCAGAGGGCGGCTAGCAATCGGACGTGAGCACCCAGCACCACGTCCTCCCGTATCGGAGGAACCGGCACTCAGCCTGCAATTCCTCCTGTCACTTTGGGATGCCCTGACGGTTTGAGACTCCTTATTACAAAGAAAGAGCCTCTTTCCCGTCTGTGTCCCTACAGTGCGGCGCGAGAGCGCAGCCGACTCGGGGCGGAGGGCGCTAGGACCCGGGGCACTTAGCAGCCCGTGTCCACTCAGCGTCCTCACGGACTCCCCCCTCGCCACGCGTACAGCCCACGGCGCCGCACCTACTGTCGGAGGGCTGCTTACTTGAACCTGACCTTTAGAATCACAGCCATGTTCAGCAGACCCTCCCTCATGCTGTACGGGGACTGCGAAACCTATCTTCCCCGCCGTGTCGCTCCGGCTGGAGAATCCAGCGCCGCGCCGTCGGATCGCCATCCGCAGGTCCTCTATGGACGCGACTGCCTTCCTCTCCAGTACCCGCATCTCTGCCCGTAGGGCACGTAGCACCTGGAATAACCGCTGCTCCGCAGGATGAAGGCACGCCTCCAGCTCCGACGGAGCAGCCGGCAAAGACAGGGAGTTAACTGACGCGGAGCCTACCTTTCTGTCAGCCTCCGACGCCACCAACTTCCTGTGGGCCTCCTCCTCTGGCCCAATTGGGTCTCCCCCCTGCCCGTGATGGACATTCCTTGGGCCCTCCTCTATACAGTCATTGGCGGGCACACAAGACACACCATCCAACCGCGTGCCTATCAGGGGGAGGGACTTCTGGTCCGCGGCCATCTTGACACCACTCCGGCGGCGGCGTGCTTGCCGGCAGCCTTGCTTTGCTGCAGCTGCAGCGGCTCCTTCTCACCAGCTCCTGCAGGTGCCACCGTGCCGTCAAAGCCCCCCCGACCAGCATGCGTCTGCCACAGACATGGATCCGGGTTGTCCCTGCCTATAAAATAAAGCACACGCCCGGCCCCCCAGGGCCGGCTGTCTATCGGCAGGGAACTCACTTCCCGGGTCCCGTCCGACCGAGGAGACGTCCTCGGCGTGGCCTCCATAGACGCGAAGAAGTCCCGGGCGCTTCTAGCACCGGTGCACCCACAGGAGCCTGCTGCAGTCCGGCTCCGCACACCGCCGATCTGTTCAGAGGAAAAACAACACTCCTGCGGACCCCTGGCGGTCCGTGGGGTTTCTTTACCCGCGGCACGTGTGTGGGCGCACCTGCTGCGCCGGGCCGTCCACAAAATATTTGTTTGGGGTTCCCCGTCTTGCACCAGACGGATCGTCCCTGTTCGAGCGCCATTGTGGAAGTTGACCTGGACACAGACAGGGAGACACGTTCATGTCACCCACAAACACGTTTATTTACAATTATTTACAAAGTTAATGTCACTAAGACACAGTACAAAATAGTGCACAAACCCCAACACAGTCCTGGCCACAATATGCCTTTCTTCGGGCCGCCTCCACTCTCCTCTCTCTTGCCTTGTCCTGCCTCCACCCGACTCCAGCCTCGAATGCCAGATGGCTCCCGGCATTCCTTCATTGTCAACGCCCTAGCGTGGAGGAAGTGCCGGCTGTTCTTCCGGCATCTCTCCGGGTGCCCTTCTAAATCTTCCCCCCAGCACTTCCTGGTGTGACGGACGTGCTGAGGTCACAAGTCCCCAAGGCATTGGGGCGCCTCCTGGCAGTGACCACGGGCCCCTACAGGATGGGGCTTCCATGCCCTGAACCCGTGGTCCCCAAAGCAACCAGGAAGGCGGCCCCCTCGTGATTACAGATGTGCACACGCCCACTTCCGGTCCTCCAAGGTGTCCCGGCCAGGTCGTCGCCCCTGGCATCCGCGACAACATGAAAGAATCCTGAATTCTTAGCTTGCACTATAACAGTTGCCTATCAATGACTAATAACAATACTGGGGTCCCAACCAGGAAAGCCTCATTTATTTATTACAGTAGAAGTGACTTGGAAAATGCATGGACACACCAGTGCACTACAGGTAGCCACTGAGGCATGGATTTATATTGTCTTTCTGTACAACTGCTCAAGTGTAATAGCCTCTGGAACTAAAGAAACGATAGCCTTATCCCATCAGGCATTTAAAAATCTCTGGAGAATTGTTCTCCATTCTTTCAAGATCATAATATTTTGCTTATTCTACACTTTATTTGTCACTGTGTCATAAAAGAGCCACAGCAGTCCATTTTGTCTTTCTTAGCAAGCAATATTTGAGGATTTTAACCCCATTATTATCACTACAATGATCTCATTATGAACATGATTAAATTCCTTGTTTCTCTATCTGATAAAATACTTCAGCTTTGCATTTTTAACATAGTCAGCAAGTTAAAATGTAAGATTGTAGGTAATAAAGATTTCAGAGAAGCTCAGCATCCCATGAAAAATGATATCCCTTAACATCCAAGTGTCAGCTTACTGTATATGCATTGTTATCATAAATCAGCATTTCAGAACTGGTCAGCAGCCTACTCATTTCCATGTTGCATAGTGTAAAGGTAATTTGGTATAAAATCTAGCTCATTCTACTTTGTCAGGTTGCATTTGCCATCTCTTTTTCATCTCTTACATAAAGACTTCATGCGGAGATGCCTAGGGATCAATTCACAGGTACTCATTTTAAGCCAGTGCATAGTTTTTTATAACCTTCTCAAAAGGACAAAACAGAAATTCTTCAGATCATTGGTGGTGAGTAATACATACTAAAAATAACAATTTTTGATTGAAAGCTCCAACTGTGATGTGCAAGTAAATAGCAGAAAATTAAATTACATTTATACTCAGTCACCTTTAATAATAAGACAAACATTAGTTCTTAATGTTTACCTAAAGCAGTCCACTTTTAGAATATACAGTATATGAGGCAACTGCTGGGTCACTTACTCACCAGGGTCCTCTCAGATCACTACTCTTAGTCTCCTCAAATGGTCTCCATGTCTATTGCCTTCTTGAGGAATCTCATGTTATATAAATAAGAAGTGTTTTGACTACTATGTGATACAGTAGGTAACTGAAACATTAATTGCTCTATCTATTCATGTAAAAAGCCAAATTTCCCCCTTGGGACAAATTAGGTGTATTTGTTCGAACGAATCATCTATCATCCATCTAATTAATTTTTTAGGACAGTGACTACCATTGCTGCTTTACAATTCCAGGAGACTGTGGTTGAATAATTGTTTCTGTTAAGTCCACTGTTAAGAAAAAAAGACCACCTTGGCCCCCTAGAAAAGCTCAACCCGTTGACCAATTTGAGTCAGATGTGGACTGGAGTTTCTCAGATACCAAGAAAATAAAACTGTCATGTTAAACATTTACTGTTCAAATGAATGATTTAGGGCAGCACGGTGGCGCAATGGGTAGCACTGCTGCCTTGTAGTTAGGAGACCCGGGTTCACTTCCTGGGTCTTCCCTGCGTGGAATTTGCATGTCCTCCCTGTGTCTGCGTGGGTTTCCTCTGGGTACTCTGGTTTCCTCCCACTGTCCAAAGACATGAAGGTTAGGTGCATTGCCGATCCTAAATTGTTTCTAGTGTGTGCTTGATGTTTGTGTGTTCCCTGGGGTTTGTTTCCTGCCTTGCGCCCAGTGTTGATTGGCTCCAGCAGACCCCTGTGACCCTGTAGTTCGGATAATGGATGGATGAATAATTGATTTAAGAATTAGCTATGAGAACTAATGGGCTCACCATGGAGATACAAGAACAAGTTCCTCTTTTGTGTGCTGCAGCTTAAAATGAACTTTTGAGTTGAGATGTTTTTATTATTGAAGTAACAAGCTTATAATAATTAGCTAATTAGATATACCTTTTACAAAATAAAATAAAAAATATATAAGGTAGTAAGGGATGGATTTTTGCAAAAGTGCAAAAAAAGAAGTTTTGTTTAAAAGTCCAAGATAAAATCATAATAGATTTGATAGAAAAGGAACACAACATATCCTGATGAAAGAACAGAAAGGCTGAATCTGTGTCAGTGTTGTTGAATTATTGTCAGACTATTATTTTTCTTTATTATTTATGCTTTAACTACATCATCAAGGCTAACAGTTAAAGCAGGCAACAAGCTAAAGTATTATATTTAATTTTAATTAACTTCTTGTTATTGTACAGTATAATTTTTTGTGTTATCTCTATATATATAAAAACCAACGTCTGTCTGTCTGTCTGTCCACTTTCCACGACAGAACTGCTTAACGGATTTAGATCAGGTTTTTTTCTGTAATTTCCTTGAACATTCCGGTTGAGTTTGCTTGCGGTACCGACTTTTTGTGCGAATCCGAGAGAAACGCAGTGGGCCGAGGGGAGGGGGTGGGGCCCTCCTCACTCACGCTCCAGCCTTGGGGTGTGTACCTTACCTCTGCTTAGCTAGTGAACGAGAGAACTACTTAACGGATTTAGTTCGGCCATAAAAATCATAGTTCACTTGCAGGAGCAATATATTCTCGCTAATCTGAGACACAGGCTGTGGGCCGAGGGGAGAGGAAAGTGTGACATCAGGAGTGGGGGTCCTGGGCAGGGTCCTTCTCACTGTCCTTTTTCAATAATATGTGGGCGGAGCCGTGGGGCAAGGCTAGTAATAAATAAGATAAAACTTTACTAATATGAACTTGGTCTATATTCCTAGATTTTTCAAGTCTCACTGGTTCAGACATAGAGTTGCTCGGGCCAGCAGTATCCCCAGCCATTCAGCATTTCAACGGTTTAAGAACAGGGCACTTTCAGGGTGGCAGGTCCATAGTGCTTATCAGACACCATGGGCTGACTGGTGGCCGCCAGACTCGCTCCTCACTACTTAGCCACAACCAGTCTGAGGCTTTTTCTGCCTCTTCACACAGCTGCATCATTGTGTTCCTCTTACCCTTGCCACTTTCTCCTAGGCATCACACCAACATTGCCGCAAAGCCCCTTCAGACAACTTCTGCTGCAAACATTTACACACACCACCCCCCTGTCTCCTGTAATTTCTTTGCGAGGTTTGAATGCTTTCCTATCCACCTCTCTTTTGGTTACTCACAATTGGTTTCCTAGGTCAGTTCTGTCTTTACAATCCTCCGGCACTGGGGTGACCATAAGAATATATCAAGGATAAGAGTGGTGGCCACTATTTCTGGGCAAATTAGTTTCCACCCTAGGTCAGTCAATAAGCTCCAGTTTTTTATGCCGTCTAATATTCAGGTTGCTGGGGATGGAGCAGGTTTGATCTCTGTTGGTTTTGCGCCTTCCCTTATGAACCTAATTAATGTTTTTTTTTGGTCTAGATGGTGACCTGGTAGGCTGTTACACATGCATTATCCAGACACTTAACCAGCACTCTGAAAACACAATCATAACTCTACCTGTAACAGCCTTGGACCAGCTTTGGGTTACATGATTGTAGGATATGCTCCAGAGTTCCTGTCATGTTGAAAAGCTTGTATTGGTTGTCCACCATTAATCACCAGCTGTTGAGGTTTTGCAGGTCAGGGTAACAAATCATAAGCAGATCCTAACAGGAACTTGAGCCTCAGTGGCTGGTATTGCTATATGTTTGCCCAGGATGGTCTCTGCCTTATGGTCTTCTGTTTTGTCCAATCTCCTTGTGGCTGACTGCTAATGTCTGTCTAATTTTCTCCTCTGTTCTAAGACCTCCTTTTATATCATGGACCTCTCAAAAGTACTAACAATTGGGGTCAACTGCTGTGCTGTGATGAAGCCCAGGCCCTGACGAATGACTCTTGTTGTACCATTGCTCTGCTTATGCCTCAGTCTTGCTTTTGCTTCTCCAACTGCCTGCTGAGCTATCTTATCTTTTAAGACTCACAAGGTCACTATGAGCCTGGTTTTCCTGACCTTGAATTTCTCTACCACTGAAGACAATAGGTAATGCAATTGATTTGACTTCCCATAGAGGCCTACATTTGAGAAACTGGATGGAATTCTTATCCATTTGACTTACTGTCTTCTCGAGGGTTACAAAGCGACAAGGATACATCACATATTGTCAGGGGGCAAAGGATTCAGAGCAGGACAATATTCTGCTAAAGCCATGCCTTAAATGTAAACTACAGAATGATGGGGGCTTCAGGCCTACAATAAGTAAACAAGCCTGTTAAAGTCCCATCACCAAGTGCTAGGACTATGGTTTTGGAAATTATTGGCCATAGGGTCAATATTACTCCTATATCTCTCACCTCTCAGCCTTTGAAAAAAAATGGAAAACCTGGATGTCCTTCTTGAACCATATTCTGTTTTTGTTTTGGTGGGTTTTTCTCCAGGTGCTCCAGTTCTCTTCATACTTCCTAAACACATAAATTGAACTAATGGCTTCAAATTGGCCCAACATAAGTAACTTCCTTTTTGATTAACTGGCTCCACAGCAAACGTTGGTCCCTTTCTTGTTCTTGATGGTGCTGGAATTATCGCCTGTCCCCTACAATTCTGAATTCAATATTTCAGGTCAGAAAATGAATGGAATTTCCCACTTTGTATGTGTGCCAATCATCGGAGTGGTCCAGGAGGTTGCCATACAACTCTAGACTGGAGGGAATAAATGCAAGACATAGACCATAATATGAGTACTGCATTTTATGTGACAGTGAATAGCATTAGGACATGTTAGTCTTAATGTTTTTGAAAGGTTGGACATGCAACACCATATGAATGGATTTCTTTAATCTTCAATGACATTCACTTTCAGGCTTAAAAATATCAAACACTAATTCAGTGCTTGAAACATCTTTGGCAACATCAAGATCACTATGAATTGGTAAAGATGATAAGCAGGTATTTTAAAAAACTGTCTGTTTGATTTATGCTTTTGATTAGAATTTCAGTCATGGAATGAGACAGTAATTTCAAGCCCAAAATGCTTATGGACACATTTCCCATAGAGTTTAGAAATTACTAAACCATGACCCAGTCTTGCCAGCAGTCATATAATATGCAGCCAACAAATCAGAAATGACAAACGTGTCCTCATACGCGAGATGTCAGTTCACTGGGGAATTCATTAAAGATCAAGATATAAATTCAAACAGCATTAAGGTCTCATGTTTCTCTTTTCCACCAAAGAATTCATCTGCCAAGTGAATTCCCTCTGTGAGTTGTAAAAAAATGTGGAAAACGCAACTCAAAGATGGTCACTTTAAAATCCTAATTTTGTCTTTTATGTGACTGCAAATAGTACAAGAAATGACACTGAGCGCTGACTCCTAGAAATAAGCCTTCAACAATGTCCTTGCCAATATGCAGATGACTCAATCTGAGCAAAAATATAGAAAGTACCTCTGTGACGTGATTCTATGGTTATATTTGCAATCAACTTGCAAAGTACACTGCCTTTTTTTTAGAACTTTGAAGAGACAAATTTAAGGATAATTCAGAGCATTTCCAGATTGCATTTTCTCACAACCAGTCCACAGAAGATGTCATAATACTTGAATGTCACACCATTCTGGCACATCTGGATAATTAAACCTGATTCCTGTTTATGGACTATAGGTCAGCATATAAAACCATCAAGCCTCTAGTCCAGCAGTCCTCAGTCACGGTCTAGGAGGGTCACAGTGGTTGCAGGTTTTTTCTCCAACCCAATTGCTTAATAAGAAGCACTTATTGCTCAAGTAACACTTCTGCTTCACTTTAGTTGTCTCGCTTGTTAAGATTTTGAACCCTTATTGCTTATTTTAGTCTTAAACAGCCGTATTCTTGGTTTTTAATTGCTCCTAATTAGCAATAGCATGGAAATGACAAAAGAGAGCAGCATTTCTCCATTTAGCGTGTTACCATTTACACCTATATGTATTTATCATGCACTATTGGGTTTAATTAAATACTTGGAAGGAAAGTGAAGAGAAAAAAGTGAAGGACTGAGTTACTCACACATTTCAGCCTTCAAATCATTTGGATGATATCCTTAGAAAGGGGAAGAAAATCTAGGATATGAGAATTACCTGACATAGAAGAGTTAAAACACTAACAAGCCATGAAATTAAATTATTGGCAATAATTGCTTTCTAATTAAGCAACTGGATTAGAACAAAAACCTGCAGCCACTGCAGCCCACCAGGACTGTGATTGAGGACCCCTGCTCTAGTCTAAGTACCACCACCAGCAAATGGATTTTGGACTCCTAGTATGTGTGAATTGACAGCATTGCTTTTTCAGCACTCCATAGAGAAGGGTCCTGAGTCCCCTGCTGCACTCCTTATTCACCTTTGATTTTATGGCCTAGCAAATTTCCAACTCCATCCACTCAGCAGAAGTGATCTCTGTCACTCAAATGCCAACCGCACGCTCCTCTCAGGACCATTCCTGACCTCCTGCTTCCTTTCTTCATCGGCACTTACTCATCATGATGCTGCCTTTTTGTTTACTTTTTAGTCTGTGCTCTTCTCTTTCTTTTTTATTCGTTTTTCTTTTCTGTTCTGCTTGGGCTCCATTTATACTGTAATCGGGTGTAGGTGCCTCCGTATTTACACACTATTATCAGCCAGCAATCCATAACTAATTTATGAAAAACAGCGTATTGTGTTGTGGTAGATCCTCATGCACCACTGGTCTTTAAAATGACAGAGACTTCCTGTTTCCTGGGTTCTTCAATGTCTGGGCACTGGAAGAGGTGGAGATTAATGGCAAGCTAAGATTCTTCTTTCTAGGTCAATGCCCTCGGAAGCAAAACATGTACATTAAGTACCTGTGTCACATCCACGTCTTCCTCCAGTGAAATCTTAAAATCAGTATCCATAAGAGGCACGTGAAACACACACATTTGACACTAGATAGGCACCAGTTCTTTGCAACAATGAAATAGGAAAAGCTTGCTCACATACCAGTTGGATGACTCTTCAGCCGAAAATGTAAAAAGTGTCTGTGTGAAAGGTTCACAGTAAAGTGACAAATAAACCATATTTTTTATCTAGACTTCCAACTCGGTGGAGCAAGGTTACACTGTATATGTGTTCATATAACAAAATTCTAAAGTACTGTATATTGTACATTATTATAATTCTGAGTTTCATTAAGCAGGGTTAGTAAATTTACGCTGTGTTAACCGATAAGCCTTTCAACACATAGAAAATACAAGCGATCAAAAGTTAGCAATTTAATACAAAGCCATTGCCACATATTCTTACTGTACGTATTTGCTTTTTAAATCACACTAATGTGCACACAGTCTGAATTGCAATCTCAATGGAATAATGAAAGTCTAATTACATTCACATGCCTGTAGAACATAATAATAGGTTTGGCTTCATAATTAAAAGAGAGTCTGCCAGCATGCTGTGAAGCAAAATCAACTCATTAGCCTTTGTTTATTTCAAATTTAAATAAAAAAGTAAAAATTTTATTTTTATATGATTTAAGATACTAAATTTATAATGGTTGGTGCTCCACTTGAGCATCAAGAAATATGTAAGCGATCAGAAAGTTGAGGAATAATTATTCCCTCATCCATGTTGTCATAAGGCTTCCTTAATGTAACAGTAGAACATTTTCCTCAGCATCTAGACGACGCAAATTGTGATTTTATTTGTCTGTTGTGTGTGATCAAAATATAGTTACAGCTCTGAAGTAGGGCATGCACACATACAGAGAAAATATCTGGTTGCCCAAATAGAAATAGAAAGAAAGAAAAGGTACTTGAGGATGGGGGTCAAGTAGAAAGAAATTAAACTATAACCATTAGTTACAAAGCTGCTGTTTATGACAGTGGGAGTGGGCAGGGCAGCCGCTATTGGTAAGATCATAACTGTAAATATGTCAATGCCAACCTAGCAATAAATCTCTGACATTTCCCCATTGTAAAACAGATTATTGCACCCTAAGAAGAAACCTAACTTCTTTCCTGAGGTGGTAGCAGGGGAACCCCAAAGAGACACTTGAATATATTTTATTTGAAAACAAAGAGGGACAGCCTGAATGTTGACCTTCAAATGCAAACTGGAATCCAGTTGTGTTATGAGATCAAGGGTCACTGTGATCTGTTCAGTGAGTTCTGAGGTCAGCCTCCAACAACACACCCTCTGACAGCAAGTAATTGAGCCTGAGTGTGTTTGAGAGAAGGCCCACTCATGATTAGACATGGATGACACATACCGTGAGAAAAAAAGATAAGGAGTGACTAATGATAGATAGATAGATAGATAGATAGATAGATAGATAGATAGATAGATAGATAGATACCACAGGGGTTGGAGGGGCATCCCGACCAGAGAAGGGGATGGTTTCTTACTCAGACAGGAGGCTCCAAGCACACAGATGGCATTCCTAACCAGGAGAAAGGAAGGAGCCAGGCCCGGAAGTTATGGCTGGGCTGGATGGACGGACAACCCAACGGAAGATGTCGTTCGGGATAAGTTATTCCCCTGAAACATGAGATGGCAGCAGCCCTCCGTATTGGCACCCATTTGGGAACCATCAGGGAATGCTAGGATATGTAGTCTGGCAACACAGCCCTGCTGGGGACCATGGGTGCCGTAAGAGGGTGCTGTTAAGAGATGCTCTTCCTAATAAATGTAAAGTATGACCTGGAAATACTTTCATTGGGCAGTAGCCCTGGCAACAGACGTGCTCTCAGGTCCTTAATAAAAAGGACTGTCCTCCCTTATTTAGGTCAGTCAGATCTGGGAGGATGTGGAGCAACACTCAACTGGAAGAGGGCAGTGTGGAGGTGAAATGAGAGGTGATATGTAAAGTGAGAAAGGATACCTGTGCTTGTGCTTTTTGTTACTTTTGGAGGTATTTGTAATAAAAAAATGTCCATTATTTGAACCTGGGACTCAAAGTGTGTTCTTGTTTTGGGGATTGGGGTTTGCTGATGCTCCTGGTTCCATCACAATATATGGATAGATATAAAGGGATTATAGATAGATAGATAGATAGATAGATAGATAGATAGATAGATAGACTATCATCTGGATATACCAGAATGACTGAAAAGGAAGAAAAATAAATAGAAAAAAAAACTTCTGACTTAGCAGTCCCAGTACCAGTGAGGCATTATGCAGGCATATGACTATTGATATAAAGGAGCCCCGTAGCATTTCTTGATGCAATTCTGCAGAATGATTCATTGGCTGAAAGTCTTCAGCGTTAGTGAGAGGATGTGCAGAATTGTTCATAAGGGCACTCAGTTTTGTTTTAATTCTCTCCATCGCTGGTACCTCCAGGGTGTCCGGAGTGAGTCCTATAACTGAGCCTGCCCTTTCAATTAGCTTGCTGATTCAGTGGGCCTCTCTTTAAGTGAAGTTACAAGCCCAGCAAACCATAGTGTACACAATCACACTGGGCCTTTCAGAATTGTAGGAGATGTGAAGGATGTCATTACCCACATTAAAGAAACACAGTCTCCCAAGAAAAAAGAGCCATCTCTGTCCTTTCTTATATAGTTCCTCTCTGATGTGGACCCAAAAATACTTATAGAAGTGGACCACCTTTACATCAATTCCCTGAATAAAGACAAAATATAAATGCTGTTTGGTGCAGTGAATGCTGATAACTATTTCCTTGGTTTTCCTGATGTTAAGTTGCAGACAGTTTTCTTTGCACCATGAAACAAACTTCTCCTTCTGACTCCTATACTATATCTAATCCCCTTTGTCCATACACCCCATAAGTGCAGAATCGTCTAAGAATTGCTGTAAGTGACATGACCTGTTGTTATATTTATAGTCTGAGGTGTACAGAGTGAAGAGAAGTGGAGACAGGACTGTTCCTTCTGGTGCTCCAGTGTTGTTCACATCCATATCGGAAACACAGTCCTTGAGCCTCCCTAAATGCGGTCTGCCTGACAGACAGTCCATTATTCAAGACACCATAAGCTCAGCCACCTGCATACCTCTGAGTTTACCTCTAAACAGGGATGGCTGAATTTCACTGAATTCACTGGAGAAATCAAAAAACAGAATCCTCAAAGTGATGCCCACTTTGTAAAGATGAAAATAAGCCTTGTAGAGCAGCCAGATAACTGCATGCATATTAGACATAGAAGACACATACTGATAGAAAAATAGATAAGGAGAGACTAATGATAGATAGATAAATGGTGCACACTTGTTGTAGACTCTTTTGAATCTTGACTTTCTACTAAAATGTATTTTCACTTTTAACACAGCAATGCACACCACTGAAAGAAATGTTCAGTTTGTTGGCTATCTGACAAACAGAACTGCATATATTTCTCAAAACAACAGTCTAATGAGCTATTAAAGAAATGTTTCTTTTTGTACATTTTTAAAACCAAAGGACACTGTAGAGATGGCACTATAATAGCTACTTCAATTGAAAGAAAGACATTGTGTGGTAGCTTCAACACTTCATTAAATAACACAATGGATTCCAGGAGTTCCAACAACAAATTAGAACATTAGCATGATTAATTATGGATTAGGTAACACAATCTCTGTGTTGTTAGTAGTCTGCAGTAATGGCTGCTTGAAATAGGACTTTGCAATTCTACGTAAAGGCTGAATAATAAATTTGCTATTTCAAACAGCAATAGTAACTTATAACAATATTATTGTCTTTCAAGTTTTTTGATCAAATTAATGATGCCTTGGTCAACAGAAGTATCTGTTTTTTCTAAAACATTAAAGTCCCTTTATAATTTCATATATTTGAACAGTAGTGTACATGTATTGTTTGCACCATATATACACATTATATCTATGCACTTATGAAAATTAAATCATTTTTTGGATATACAGAAACATGTGTACATAGCTTTCAAAATAATGTAACTAACTGTATGTGTATTTAAAATGTGTAAGATTATGTCTTAAATATAATGAAACGTATTTCACTCAGTATAGCTTTACAATTATGCTTCAAAATATATTGTAACTAATAAGTGCAAAATGCTACGTGTCCATATCCTTGGTAGATCATTCACGTCTCAATATAAGAAGCCCCTATGACATATCTACTGGATGATATTTTCAATGCTGAGTTTACATATTTTTAAAAGATATCGCAATATACAAAAGATACAAATATCTAAAATAAAGTATAATGTGTATATTGTATAATCTAAAGTATATTGCACAGCATACCTAAAATATATTGTAATGGTTTTCCAAAATACAGTTTATCTTACAATATATTCTTTCTTGCATTTTAAAATATATTAAGAAATTATTGTTTATATTGTTTTAAAATATACTGCAATATATATACAAATGACAAATATTTATCTATTTTTATAATACATTTCAGTACACTGCAAGATTAATATATTTATCCTTAAAGTACTTTATAATCTATTTTAAAATATATTCATATAGGTAATATATTATTTTTTAAATATATAATTTACATGTTTTTTTGTAAGGGTATAACTGACAATGCAAAAGAAACACAGGAGTAAAGGAAGGAACCAATTCTCTTGGAAGCTGGTTGCTTCTTCAAATGTCACATTTGAATTAATCTTCTGTGGTGAGGAGTGTGCACATTGCTGATGTTTCACAAGGAAGATAATAGCACTCCTCAGATCACAACCCCAACGAACACTTATGATGACTTTGGTGTTCCATTTGAGACAGTGTTTTTTTACCACCATCATTATAACACCAAATGAAAGAATTTCTCATTTCAGAATAATGACTTTTTACACCTTTGTGGAATCTACATCAGGGTGCAACAAAGATCTTCTGATGCTTCATAATGGCCAAACACAACTATCTAGAAAATTTACATGGGTGTTTCTATTTGATATGGAGTCTTTACCAAGGCATCCAAAAACAAGAAAAAGAGGTGGTCAGTATCTGAACTGCCAGACCCCTAGTACAATCAGCCACAATATGGAGAGCTGGTAAAAACAACTAAAAATAAACCAAACTATAACAAAAGCTCCACAAAAGGAAGATGGACCGACATTAAGCTCTCAGCTGGTAAAAAAAAGTTCAAACAGAAAGTCTTTATTAATTAAGGATTTATTTAATAAAAATAGAAAATTACAAAGAAAAGTTGAATAGAGCAAAAAAGACACACAAATGCCTTAAAAAGACAATCCTAAGCAAACAAGTCCCCAAAACAAAACTGAATAAACATAAACCTTAAAGCAAAGCAAGAAAATTCAGATAAACAGACAATCCAACCGCAATAAATGAGAATTCTCACAAAATCTACAAAAAATGAATGACATTCTGCTCCTGAGCCTTCTCATTTCACTTATATAGCCAGAATGAGGGCCTAGGAGGAGTGGTCACATGGTGGCCCTGCCTACTGAAGCACTGCCCACAGGACTAAAATTACAGAAATACAAATAAAGCCAATAGAATACCATAAAGTCAAGTAAACTAATTGCTCAAAATAAACAAAAACAAGGGTAAAACATAAAATACACACAGATTTAAGATATTACATAACAGTTTCCTGTATGCATATTTTTGCATGCATATTGCATTTTGCTTTGTTGTTGAACATTACATTTTTTTTTATTTCGTTACAGGTAGGTATTTATTTTAGATAGATATATAGATAAATAGATAGATACTTTATTAATCTCAAGGGGAAATTTTAAACAACATTTGTAATATAAACTCGAGCTGTCTGTGATCCTGAACTAGGTTAAAAGGTTTCAATTGTAGTAAATGTTAAAATTTGTAAGTTTTGCGGGGTGACAAGGTCACCAATAGATTTGCACTTGATCCGGCTGCCCCTTTAAAATAATGAGGTAATGATGACTTTAGGCCAACACCAAATTCAGACATTATTTGTTTATGAACAGAAGAATACACCACATTTGTAATGTTATACGGGCACTGGCCTTGAAAACTGAAGTATTGCGAATTTTCTTAAAATTAATATTGCAATATTTGGGAGGTGAGAAAATAGGGAGACCATTCCACCAAACAGCAAAGGCAAATGATGTTTGTAGGAAGTACATAAAAAATTGTTTTACAGTTGGTCTGTTTCTATGGTACTTTTTTTTCTCTCTCTGAATATTTTTCCTGTATGTGTTTAAGTAAATGTGCCATTTTTATAAATTTTATCTCTTTTGACATTATGACAGTAGGGGCACCACTTAATTTACACTTAATTTCACTTCATTTGCAATTTAGCAAGTATGCTTATTGTTTTCACAACTTTTTTAAACAGACTATTAATTCTTCAAGTTTCTGATTCAAATTAGGTCATTACCATATTAAGATTTATATATTTTTTTTTTTTAATAACCAGCAACCAATTAACAAATAAAAGCCAAATGATAACAAGCTTACTCATTGTTATTTCTTGAAGCAAATTTGTTTTAAAGAATAAGAGAAAACATCTGAGGATCAAAAGGGAAAAAAATCCAGCGTGATCTATAGAAGATAAATTATTTAAGGAAAATAAATTACATGATGACAGGTGTTTCTGACAATAAAATTAAAAAAAAGTCATCTGTTTAGTTGACAACTCATGCACATACAGTATACATATGTACAGTATGTGTGTATGTGTATATATACTATATATATCTGTATTATAAAAAAAAATCTTGGCAAGGAGACCAGGGAGACGAGACGTGATCTTCTCAGAAGACAATTTGACGTCCCACGAGAGACTCTTTAATGTCCCACGAGATGAGGCAGTGAGACAGAAGGACAGCTGCTGTACTTGTTTTTAAATGATCAACGTACAGCGCGACAAGCAGAATACACACCTCGGCAGTAGCTGATCCATCTGCATCTCCTTAGCATGCGTTCAGTTCCCCCCCTTCACAACGAGAGTGGGAGAGACACAAAGTGGCAGGAGCTTAGCGTGCCTCCGGGGTGAGCAGTTGAGCAAAGTCAACTAGACCTTATCATCTCAGAGAGACACTTTGACGACACGCAACACTAGACATTACAACCTTAGGAAGCAAAACCTGTGAGACAGTGACTTTTGCATGTCACGCCCTACTTACAAACAATTTAAAGTTCAACAGTTTAAAGTTCACGGACATCTAACCTAGCAGTTGTTGGAATGCTTTTGGCAGACACGCTTCATGTGCGTCCAGCTCTTAAAACAATGACAAGCGACAAGCAGAAAACGCAGCTCGCCAGCAACAGCTGCAGCAAGCCAGCAGATGATCCGAGCGCATCTCCTTAACATGTGTTCAGCCCCCCCTTCCCTTCACAACGCGAGCGGCAGAGATGCAAAGTGGCAAAAGGACAGCTGCTGTACAGGCTTTTAAATGATCGACGCAAAGCGTGACAAGCAGAACATGCAGCTCGCCAGCAGCAGCAGCAAAACAGCAGCTGATCCGACCGCATCTCCTTAGTGTGCACTCAGCAACATTAGCAGCGTTATACATCCTGCGAGAAAGAGATTTAACCATGCCTGGGGCAGGAAATAAAGGACAAATATTGTTTTTACAAAGTTTTAAAGTAAAACTGAAAATAATGCATATGTAACAATTCCCATGAAAACAACATAAACCAATAAATAAACCAAACCCGGGGGTGGGCGAGCAAAGCGAGTAGGGGGCAGAGCCCCCTAGTGTGTATATATATATATATAGGGACAGGAGGACGCGTCAGTCGGGCTTCTGCCATGTGGTACAGGTCCCCCAGAGAACCTAGGGGGAATGGCATAACGATGATTCCTCCATTCTATTATCCTCTGAGGGAAAGCTCGCCAAACGTGTCCCGACTGATGACAGTTGTAACACCGCCGTTGTCCTCACGATTGTCTTTCTTCCCGAGACTGAAAACATTTCTGGAATTCTGTTTTTCTTCTTCCTCTCGTCTGCCAAGGGAGGTTTTACGGCCGCCTCGTAGCTCTCCACGCGTTTTTCCATCTTGTCAGGAGACCCGCGCTTTACTTTGTGGATCTCCTGATTTAGCTGTTCCGGTGCGATCGGCGCTTCCCCCGCCCCTTCAGTCATCGTGCCACACTCCCTTGTCGAGTTTACAGTGCATTGGTACCCGCTACTTATTAACCGCGGGCCCAATTTGCACTGTGTCCCTTTACACTGTACGGTACCAGTCTCACTTACCTGTACCGCCACATCCACGGGAGCCTATCGACCAAAACGCCGTAGATAATCCCATATTGCTTCCAGCGGTGCTTCGGCCGTCGCTCCCAACTCTTCCATCTGTTTCTTGATGTCTTTTAATCTGTATAATAAATCATATACAGGCTTGAGCAGTTTCTCGAGATCCCGCACTTCTAAACTGTTATTTAGAATGTGAAGCTGGCCATCCACTACAATATATATATATATATATATATATATATATATATATATATATATATATATATTGTCACAAAACGAGTCAAAGACAGAAAAAGGTTTGGGGCAGCCACCCATGTAATTTGGTATCCTGGCTGCAACTTCGTTTCTTTCAAATACCAGCACTGAAGTGCTTACAACAGAGTCCAAAACAAGACTGACACAGAAGGGAAAAGGGAAGGCTTTTAAAGGGGGAGACAGGAAGTGAGGTCATAAGGGTCGGGCACGTGTTCATTGTTCATTGGTTTAGTCCCGGATGTGACATCAGGGGGGCCGGAGCTGGCAAGGTCTGTCTCCATTGGCTCGGTCCCAGAAGTGGCGTCCAGAGAGACAGGTGGAACCTCCCGGGTTAGGTCTACAGGGAAGTGAGAAAGAGAGTTAGTGCGCTCTGCCACATCCCGGCATGGCTCAGAACTGCCTTCACTCGAGCCCTTTAGCTGCCTCCCATGCGCGCGTGTGTGACAATATATATATACTCAGTGTCAACACTAAATGGCACATGTTAATTCTCTTTCCATATCAGATGGCCACTTGGTCAGATGTACATTTGATCACATACACATGTCTACAAAAGCAAAGTGTGTGTCTTTTCTAGTGACTGCCATAGGCTAACAGAATAACAGACATTAATACTTGAACCCACTTAGTGTACATGCAGTACCCTCAATTGATACTTCCCTCTATTCATCACAATGATTTTATTGGAGCTAGACGTATCCTGACATATTAACTATTTTGGGAGATCCAGTATTTGTATTGTAGACACTCTAAGAGACACTGCGACTGACTTGTTATTATGTGTGAAGGCAAATTGCTGTAATGTAAAAGACTAACTGCCTCTAAACAAGTGGCATGGTGTAAGGCACAAAGCCACAGATGAATTGCAACCAGCAGAATGACAAGTGGTATTCTATTTGATCCATCCTAAAATTTAAAACTCCCTTAAAAGAACAAAAATTATGTCAAAAACCAAATAAAAGCTGACATAATAACAATAGTAATTCCTTTCGTATCAAGAGCCAATGAATAGTGCAATATGTTCTGTGTCTTTCACAGCGATAAGACATTGATGATTAAATTGCACCACATTTATTTAATTATTTATTGTATATGATTGGTATTCCATCAATTGCAGAAAAGCAGATGAAAAAGAAATTTATTAATGCTTCCTTCAGGTTGTGCCTGTGGCTGAAATGTAATGGTAGAAAATTCTATATTACCATACCAACCGCAAAATTTGACAAGGTAAAAAAAACAATAATAAATTGGTGGAAACAGCATTAAGTTGAACTCTAAATGATAATAACTAAACATGTACTCCAATTGTTCTGGCCACGAGAGACATGCTGGAGTTTCATTTTCATCTCCCTTTCATCTGTATATATATATATTGTGGCAGATGTCTAGGGGGAGCGACCCGGCCTGGACACCTTGGAGGAAAGGAAGAGGGCGTACGCACACCTCAGACCACGTAGGGGCGACCTCCCTAGATGCTATGGGGACCATGGGTACAGAGCTTTGAAGCTCAACCCTGTAGGGGCCTGTGGTCACCACCAGGGGGTGCCCTGATGCCTTGGGAGCCATGGACCTCAGCCCTTCCGCCACACCCGGAAGTGCTGGGGGGAAGGTGTGCAAGGACACCCGGGATACAGCCGGCACTTCTGCCACACTGGGGCGTGTCTGTGGGAGATTGCCGGAGCACACCTGGAGCACATCCAGGTGCTTAGAAAAGGGGCTGCCTCACTCCATTCGGGGGCTGGAGTCGGGAGTGAGGAAGACAAGGTCTGGGAGGAGGCGAGGAGGCAGCCTGAAGAGAAGTGAAGGCATTTGTGTTGTGGCCAGGACTTTGGGGGTTTTGAGGTGCACTTTAGCTGTTGTAAATATGTATAATAAACGTGTTGTGGGTGACATCAACATGTCCGCCTGTCTGTGTCCAGGCCAAGCTCCACTATATATATATATATATATATATATATATATATATTTATATATATATAGTAAGGTTTCTGAACTCTTTTGGGCCCCCAAACACGTCTGTGCAGGGCTGCTTGTCCATTGCGCATTTGTGCTATAAGCGCCTGTTGCCGATGGCTGATGCAAGGAACATTAAAATGCAGGAAACTGTATAACTAGGCCACCGATCTGGCCCCGACCCGTCCCATTTGCTGTATTTGTGTATCGGAGAGTGGTAGATCCTGCTGCAATAAATGACAGTGCTGTTCCTGTTTCAGGTAGAATAAAGCTGGTTTTGCTAAAGTACTGAGACTCAGCCTTGTGTTTTGGGGTGCAAGACAGGGACTCACACATCTATATATACACTTGAGTTGAGCATTCCTAGTTTTCATCCTCTTTCTCTGTATGTTTAGCATTCGTTTGCTCAGAGGTTGATGCACTTGCTGCTTCCTGAGCAGCTCTTCTTTTCTCCACCCTAACAGCCCTCTTCTTCTCGTCTTTCGTTGGCATCTTTTCACGTTAAAACTGATTAATTTAGTGTTTGTGTTGCAATTACTTAGTATGTTTTCCTTAATTTTTAAGGTGGCACTTATGTCTTCAATCTACCTCAAGAATGGTTTAAGATATGAAGAGGTAGAAGAAGTGATGGCAAAGGTGGTAGGGATGAGAACGGTGCCCGTACACAGGCGCCACGTGGCCGCCCTGCTGGCTGCTGTCGAGAGTTGATTCTACCATAAAATAAAATAAAAATAAAAAGGAATAACTTTGGAGGTCAATCATCACTCCGAAAGTGGACAGCAGACATCACGAAATTTCAGGTCAAAAGTTCAAATGGATTGCGAGCTAAAGGAGATTCAAAATCCTGGACAGACAAACAGACAGCTATGGTAGCTTATTATATAAGAAGTTATATGTAGAGCAATATTCACCTAGACCTCTCAGCAAGTGTCTTGTAATGGGGTGATAGCTGGATACAGCCATAGTGTTTTAAATGTCCATCCATCAGATGTTTGTTGTATCTAATTATTCTTGTTTGAGAAAATGCCATCTCGCAAAGGTATGTTAAGCCAAGACAGGTTTTCACTTACAACAAGAGAATTTTTCACTTTAGTTTCAATTACCCAAAACTCTGCATTTTTTGATCTACAATTTGCCTGAAGAAGAGGCCTGAGCTGCTTCCAAAGCTTGCATATTGTAACCTGTTCAGTTAGCCAATAAGAGGCGTCATTTTGCTTGACTTCTCATTGATCTTACTTCAAATTCCTTACGATTCTGCAGTTTAATTATTTATCATCTCCACTGGGCAATACAAATGCCACCTCTAACTTTGCCGAAATCACTTCATTGCTAATAATAGGACATCTTCCTTGTCATTTAAATCTTGGAACTGTCTGTTGAACTCCAGGTTCAATGTCTCCATGTGTTCACAGAGCTTCCCAGGATGAAATGCAGCATCTTTTCCATGTTAGAGAAGTGTTTCAGTTTCCTGTTACTTAGATGGGAAATCCACACACCAGTCTTCACCTTGAATTCATTCACTGCCTGTCATAATACGCTGTATGTCTTTATCCTTTCCTTGCAGCTGAATGTTGACCTCATTCAGTTTTATCATCAGGTCTGTTAGAAAACCTAAATCCAAAAGCCAGGTGTCAGCAGACATCTCTGTTCGCTCCTCATTCTTTGAGTCTAGGATGGATTTTACTTCAGGCAACACACTCCACAAATCGCTGAAAAACTTCACCTTAGATGTTCATGAAGTGCCAAGTCTTTATAAGTGACATCAATTTCATTCAACAACGATTTTAACAACCGATGCTGAAGAGGTTTGGTACAAACTAAATTGACAATTCCCCAAATAACATTACATATGAAAAGCCCATGAGGCCTATCTTTTCTAGAAGTGTTTGCTGGTGTATCACACAATGATAGTTTGTGACCTTGGCAAAGTTTGGATTACTGTGACAAATTGCAAAAAATTGTGCATGTTTGCCAATTATTGTGAGAGCAACATCAGTAACAACAGCTACTATCTTTTAAATGTGAATGTCACGTAACTCTTAAATGAACTGTAAATTCTTCACCTTTCATTGGCAATAATTTGAGGAAGTCTTCTTTTACTGTGACATCTGACTACGTCATGCTCACAAGTATGACTAAAAGTGCAGTATTGTTTATGCCTGTGGACTCATCAAACTGGAGAGAAAATTATTCACCATTAGATGAGTCATTTAAGACTTTTTCACAAACGTCATCAGCAAGAATTTCTATCCTCCTAGCCACTGCAGCAGGGCCCAGTGCCAAATTTTGAAATGCTCATTTAAGCTCATCTCCCTTCTTGAAATCACTGAATAAATCATTCACAGTTTCAGTCATTACTTCCTTAATAGACCCACCATTGCTACACAGCTTCTTCTGCTTACCCAGCAGGCGGCTAACACATAATGGAAGCCTCTGCTGTAGCCTTGTCCTTTGGTGTCAGCTGGGTGAAAAGTAAGTGCTGAACCTTTAACACCATTTTGAGTTCCTCAGGTTTTTTCGCCCGAGTGGCAGAAAGGAGTACGCAAATTTGGAGTGGGTTGTATTATAGTGAGCTTCCAAGTTTCCAGGTTCAGCAAGTAACACTATCTCATATAACGCAAACTGTTTTGTCTTTTACCATAATTAAGAGGAATTCATTTACCCATTTGAGATGAAATTTGTACGCTTTCAATTTTTTTACACTGTCTCAGCCATTCTAATATCTGACCTTGGCCACTGCACATGCAAAATTATAAATAATCAAATACCTTCAACGTAGTGCATGTGCTTATCCATCAGCCAGCATTATAACAGAGAGAATATCTAATTGGTTAGAACGTAAGAGCCAAAGCAGTGTCTGGAGAAAAGTAGTGAGAATATAGTGTCACGCATGCGCGAGTAGGAGACCACGGACGAATCTTAAACCGCTTCGAAAGACGTTCGCCGGCAGGGAGTGGCGGGGTACTAACCTTCCTCCTTTGTCTTCCAGGAAAAGAGACGCTCCGCCATCATAGCCTTCCCGCAGTACGTCCACTTCCGCCCTTCCTCCGCCATCTTTCCTGACGTCAGCAGTCCCATCCTCCCTCACGGTTCCTTCCCAGCATTCCTCCACTTCCGGCTCCTCCTCTATGAAATGGCCGCCAACGCCTCTGAAGGGCGTCGCGCATATGAACTGCTTTGTTTATATTTTGACCACCTTTTCTTTAAATTTATTGTGGATAATCTGCAATATACGGGGCCGGAAAACCCCAAACCTTTATGTTGTCTGTTGCTTCATCTTTTACAATAGCTTTAATGTGGAAAATTCTTCTCACTATTATTATTTCTATACGTCACAATATTATTAAAAAAAATTATTACATTTGCAATGTTTTGGTGTTACGTTTTGGTTTGTCATTTGAAAATGTCACAATTAACTGGGATGGACTTAAAAATCGACTGGTAGCTTGCAGTCGACAGGTTGGCAACCACTATCTTAGAACTAATATCTGCTTGTTTAACAGTTAGAAAAATCTTGCCAATCTAAGAGCCCAAGATGCTAAAGTTTTATTAAAAGATTTTCTCCAACAACCCAAAACTGCAAATGACACAGTTTATTTCAGCATATACTGGCTCACTCTGGAGGATTTTGAATTTGTTAAATAACCTAACATACAACTTATTTACAATGTATATTCTGTTTATACAACTTATTTACAATGTATATTCTGTTTAGTGCTCTTCAGGCACAGAGAGATGGTAACAATTCTTAGTTAAAATACAAGTATATATCATACAAATGACTAAATACAGAACTTGAACACATATAATCATAGATTTGTTAAAACACAGAGATAAAAAAGTAGAAACTAATTAAACATAAATGGAAGCTAACAATATATGACAATTAATTGATGACCTGTGGCCAATTGACAATGGATGAAATCAAAATTGTAAAAGAGATTATTTAGTAATGGTTTAAAAATATTGTGATATTTGTATTACTGTACAAATGACTAACAAACAAAAATGCAATATGCACAGCTAATCAGCAGCTCTAGTGAGGGTGTGCTCGACTAACGTTGTGAGTCTTTAACCTGGATTTAAAAACTGAGACAGAAGGGACATCTCTCATATTCGCAGGCTGGCCATTACACAATTTCAGCACCCTAAAACTAAAATCTCAACCTCCCAATGTTATTTTATTAATCCTTGAAATCTTAAGTAGTCTAGGCATTGTAAAACCGCAATGTGCACTTTGGTTTGTTAGTGAATGTAAATGTGTTTTAGATGTGAGATTGTACAAACTGACAGTCACCAGGCCTGGAACCAAACTCATGTCCAAGAAGTTGTGAGCCATCATGTCTAATTACTGTGCCATTATGCCTTTCTAAAAATCCTTTAAAATATCTACTTACTGACCCAACTTTATTCAATTTTTATGGTTTCAGTGAAGTGGTGTCTTTCAATTGAATCTGATACAAGTTAGAAACCTACAATGAATAGATCATCAGCCATTCCCAGGGCACATTTGCTTACACTGGACTACTTAGAATTGCCATGGAACCTAACCTTCATTAGGGGAGAAAACCCAGCTAGATGTGTTATGGAGATTGAACAAAGTCAACACAGACAGTGAGTAAGCCAGCAATCACACCCAGGTCCCAGAAGTTGTGAGGTAACGTGGCCATCACTGTTTCACCACATCTTCTGTTGATTCAATCACATAGGTCCCAGCCCCATATATTTCATTACAAGGTCACAGGAAAGTAGAGTCTACAGCACACAACATCATATGCAATTCAGGCAGATTCAGTTTATTCCTGTATAGGTTTAAAGGGTCATTATTGTAATGTGCACACATTACAGTGTTATTCACTGAGTATAAAATCAGCACACTTAAAACTACATACAAATATATGTAGTCATGTACATATTAAAGCTCTGTTTACTGAGTATAAAATTAGCATCTATGAAATTATGTACAAAACATATGCAAAGCCTTACAATGTGTGCATATTTAGAAATTTACAAACACAGGCACCTACTCCAGATAGAGTAGCAATCCGTCTCAGGCAACACTCATGCACACAACCATATTAAGGCAACTTAATGTTACCATTCAGTCAAGAAAGGAAAACTTACTTAGCTACGGGTATAACAGATAAACTCCAGAATTCTTCCTCAAGTTCCTAAAACTGTGATGCAGCAGTGCTAACTTCAGCCCTTAAACCTTTAGTGAGCAAGAAATCTTCCTTATTTTTTTCTGAATACTGTAGTCAGGCCATAGAGAGAATAAAATACATCTGAAAAGGACAGTCTGCTATTTGTAAGATCCCTTCCAATTTCTTTAAGGAACATCTGGGCTCTTGAAGTCACTGAAAATCTAACACTCTGCTCATGCAAGAGACATGAAGGAATATATGTACAAATTACTTCCACCTCATAAATCAACTTTTCTTGTAATCATTCCAAAAAAGGTGCCTGCTTTTGTTTAGTTTTCTTTAATTAATTGAATTTTTGCCCATAAAGTTTTCTTTGGAAATGTGGGCAACACTGGGCAGTGATTAAAAAGAGCAATTTTACTGAAAATTTTCAGATGAAATGGTATAATTTAATATTTATTAAGCACTGGAATGCTTTAAGAAAATCAGCATCATGCTGTTATTTAAACACAGATTAACATTCTGAGCTGTTAACATGGGTCATGGAGAGGTAAGCTTTGCATTCATGTACAATTAATCACTCTTTCCCCCAATTAACTTAAAGTTCTCAATTAGGTCTTCCTTCTTCTGACTCTGGTCTCATTAGCGACCAGTTTTTCACCCACTGATTTCTCACTTTCTTTCTTTCTTTTTTTTTTTACTTTCTCCAGATTAATCACATTTCTCTCAGCTTCCCTAACATTCCACCTCACCAGCCATTAATCAAGTGAGGGCAGATAGAGCAGGTGTCTAACTTGGAACAGCGGAGCAATAGAAATATTTACTCTTCTCTCACGTGCAAATCCTTTTCTTCATTTGATTCTTTGAAGAGCCACTCGTAATTAGGAGTGTATTATTGAACCTCATTCCTTATCAGCACACTGGAGCAAGCAGTGGATTAAACTGCGGTCACTGCTTTATTATATTGAGATTACATTTATTTAGTGCAGCTGTGTGGTCTTGACTTGAAGGTTGACTACACTATACACACAAACATGAACATGCATACGCACACACACACACACACACACACACACACATACATATATATATATATATATATATATATATATATATATATATATATATATATATATATATCTTTATATATAATAAGCTACCATGTCTGTCTGTCTGTCTGTCCAGGATTTTAAATTACTGGTAGCTTGCAAATCGTTTGACCTACTGACCTGAAATTTGGTACACATATACTACATGACATCTACTATTCACTTTATTCACTTACGGGGTGATGATTGAACTCCAACGTTATTCCTCTTTTTATTTTAATCTTATTTTATTGCAGAATCAACTCTCGGCAGCGGCCAGCAGGGTGGGTGTGCGTTGGGTGTCGTTCTCATTCCTTACCACATTCGCCATCACTTCTTCTACCTCTTCATACCTTAAATCATTCTTCAGGTGGATTGAAGACTTAAGTGCCAGCTTAAGTGAAAAATTAAATTAAAGAAAATGTACTATGTAACTGCGACACAAACACTGACTTAATCAGTTTTAATGTGAAAAGATGCTGACGAAAGAAGAGGGCCACTAGGGTGGAGAACAGAAGAGATGCTCAGGAAGCAGCAAGTGCATCAACCTCTGAGCAAACAGATGCTAAAGGTACAGAGAAAGAGTATGAAAACTATGAATGCTCGTCAGGTGTATATATATATATATATATATATATATATATATATATATATATATATATATATATATATATAGATGTGTGAGTCACTGTCTTGCACCCCAAAACACAAGGCCGAGTCTCAGTACTTTAGAAAAACTAGCTTTATTCTACTTGAAGCAGGAACAGCACGGTTATTTATACACAGATACAGCAAACAGGAAGGGTCAGGGCCAGGTCAGTGGCCGTTATACTGCTTCCTGCAATGCTCAAGTCGTGTATTCACTCCATGTTATTGTGTAGTGTGTCTCTACTGGTATATCTATCTATCTATATCCATCCATTATCCAACCCGCTATATATCCTAACTACAGGGTCACGGGGGTCTGCTGGAGCCAATCCCAGTCAACACAGGGCGCAAGGCAGGAAACAGACCCCGGGCAGGTCACCATCCCACCGCAGATCTACTTATATATATATATATATATATATATATATATATATATATATATATATATATATATATATATATATATATATATATATACAGTAGACCCCTGAGAAGATGCGGTTCAGAGTTTGTGGCCTCAGTCATTCACAGATTTTTCCTTAGAACTAATAATTGTTAGCAGAAACTGGAAATATCCTCTGCAATTTTTATGTCTTTTATCGTGGCAATACTGCACTGTTAGAGAGAACGGGAAGCAACTGTAGTGGAAAACACGGCTTAGGATGGTGAAAGAAGCCAATAGAATTTGAAACTGCAACTCCCAGCAGTCCCTGCAGTGGCTCTGATTGGTCTTCAGCTGAGGGTGCTGGGGTTGTTGGGGTCAAAGGATGTTAGTGCAGCTTTTAAAAAGAGACCAGTGATCAAAAGCAAAAAAAAGCATATCAGTACACTACTGTACAGTATGCAGGTTTACCTTTACATTTTTTTTTAAGTAATGTATTAAGCTGTTTGAAATTAAATTAGAGTGTTTTGGGGGCATATTTAGTGTTTAAACTATAAAAATAGCCATTTTTTTAACCACATCCAAAATTTGTGGTTTTTCACAATTCGTGGGTGCTTTAGGAACATAACCCCCGTGAATTTTGGGGGTGTACTGTATGTATATATATATATATATATACAGTATATATGTATACTGTATATGTATATATATATATATACACACACACAAACACACACACATATAAGCGAAGGTCTCATATGGTTTGAACATTTGTAGCTAGAAATCCACAAAGGAAGAAGATGAGTCATGAATCTGAAAATAGTTTTTATTCCTAAGCTTTCAACTCCTACCAGGAGTCATCATCAGAGGGAAGTGATTAGACACACAGGATTCAGAGGAAATATATAGCAGATGAGGAAGGGGGGTGTAGAAGGCTGCACAGCACCCACCTTCTGACTGCATGTCTAAACGAATAACTCAAGGAAGTTAACATTTTAATCTGTCCAGTTAGCCATGCCATGCCATGCCATGCCAGAAAGTAGCTGAAGCACTTTAGCACAATGCTTCCCAAACCTGGCCCTGGTGACCCCCTGTGGCTGCAGGCTTTTGTTCCAACCAGCTTCTGTTTTTAATTGAACTCCTGGGCTAATTAAGTGAACTGTTATTTCCCAAGTTCTGTGTTTTGGGAACAATGTAGAAATTAGACAACTAAGTTTGATATATATATATATATATATATATATATATATATATATATATATATATATATATATATATATATATATATATTAAAATGTACCAAGCAGTTATATGGATATAATGTATTTTTTTCTTTTTAACAATATTTTTATCTTGATTTTCATTCTACTTTTCCAGGTGTTCTAATTGTTTAATTAATCCATTATTTACTAATTAGTGGGTCTGATGCTAAAGTAGTTGCAGCCTTTGATTATTCAGTGTTGTTTGCCTGGGTGTCTGCTCGGTTCATTTTTAATTGTCATTAATAAGATACAATGAAGGGGGGAAACTGCACAGAGAAAGAGCAAAATATAATGAAATCAACAAAAGAGAGCTAAGCATTTAAATCTATAGCACAAGCAGAAATATTTCTAAATGTCTAATAAATGTAAAAATCATGCTGTTGTGTATTTCTGAATGTAGAATAAGAGAACGAAATACCAGTTAATTAAATGAGATCACAGTTATTAAGTGTTGTCACTGATTATGAAGCTGGTTGGAACAAAAACCTGCACCCACAGTGGGTCCCTAAGACCGAGTTTGTGAAACACTGGTTTAGCATGTAGTATGTACTTAAACCAAATAGTTATTTAAAACCTACTTCCAGTTGTTATGCCATATAGGGAGCAATACTCAGACTGACAGAATGATATCATAGTAAACAGAAGAACATCTCTTATGAGATTATTTTTTATTTACATTTACAACATTATTAACTCTTATGTTGGTGTTGTCATAAACTATATTTGATGGCAGGGCCTACCCTACATGCATGTGGGCATGTGCCATCACAAGGGTGTGGTCGTGTGGTTTTGGTGGCCATCTTAATTATGGGGAAACTGCATGCCTGCAGCTGTCTGCACTTTGTTTCAAAGGAACATCTTTTGTGTTTTGCTTGAGAAAACTAGTTTCTCTGCCATTTTCTTTTCATTGTTTTTTGACTTTTGGCTTTGACTGTTGTTTAAGAATGAGCTTTCTTGCCAATTTGATGGCCAATTTCCACAATTTAGGTGTATCAACACCAGCTATGTACACATTTTCTTTCATGTTCCACCCTTTTGTTTCTCCGCCTCACTCACTTTATAAAAAAATATATATTTTTTTACCTGCATTTAAATAACATAGATAATAATAATAATTTCTTACATTTATATAGCACCTTTCTCACTACTCAAAGTGCTTTAACATAGAGAGTAGGGAGCCACTTCAACCAGCACTAATCTGCAGCATCCACCTGGATGATGCCACAGCAGCCATTTTGCGCCATTATGCTCACCACACATTAGCTGTTAGGTGGTTAAGGGTCACAGATAGTTAGCCAATTAGAGACGGGGATGATTAGGAGGCCAGAACATCTAGACCATGGTAGGACCTCTGTTTTATGTCTCATCTGAAAGATGGCGCCATTTCTACTGCATAGTGTCCCCGCCACTGCACTTGGGCATTGGGATCCACATTCAGCCTATAGGGTAAGCGCCCCCTGCTGGCCTCACCAACACCTCTTCAAGCAGCAACCCAAGCTTTTTCTGGATAGATAGATAGATAGATAGATAGATAGATAGATAGATAGATAGATAGACCATGTGTTCCTGGTGTGGACTGCACCAAATAAACTATTTTTTATACACTGTCTATTAAAACTTTTCACATCCTTGGCAGTGTTCATATTTTATTCTTATATAATGTTGACTCACAGTGGATTGAATTAGGTTTCTGATCAACAGAAACGACTCTTTAATGTTAAAGTATAAACAGATCTCTGCAAAGTGGTCAAAACTGATTACAAATATAAAACACAAAATAACTGACTATATAATTATACATCCCTTTTAAGTCAGTATTCAGTAGATGCACCTTTGGCAGCCATGGCAGCTTTGAAGCTGCACACAGGTCTCTGCCAGTTTTGTTCCTCCAGACACTACACTTTTTCACCATTCTTCTTTGCAAAAGTACTCAAGCTCTGTCAGAATGCATGGGGTCAGTGAGTTAATAGCCTTTTTCCAGTCCAGCCACAAATTCTCATTTGCGTTGCGATCTCACACTAACTCGACCATTAAAGGACATTAACAATGATGTTTTTAAGCCATTCAAGTGAAGATTTGGCTTAATGCTTTGAGTTGTTGTTCTCCTGTAAAGCAAATCTTCGCACCAAGGTGCAGATTTCTCATGCAATGCATCAGGTTTTCTTTCATGATTTTTCTGTATTTTGCTGCATTCATTTTACTGGCTATCTTTACAAGACTTCCAGGGTCTGCTACAGAGAAACATCCCAAAGCATGATGCTGCCACCAACGTGCTTCACGTTGAGGATGGTCTGTTTTGGATAATGTGCATGGCAATTCCTTTTTATTGGTTAGCACAACTACCTCTTTGGTGCAGAGTCCAGCTCAGTCTTTATCTCTGTTGACATTCTCCTCATTTTTATATATTTTTTGGATATATAACACATCTGTTTGGTCTTTCTCATGCATTTGAACTAGCCAAAACACACATCTTCTGCTAACTGTAATGCCAGCCCAACGGTCACAGACTAAAGTGACAACACTCATGAAGTAGAGATTACTCCATGTTAAGAATGAAAATCAAATATTAGATATTTACAGCAGATTAAATGGCTATGGTCCAACAAATAAATAAAAAATAATCAATTGTGAATGTATTTATTCAAAGCAGATAGTATATCTGGTTCACTGACAAACAAACACAGGAGTAGAAGAACAAAAAGGAAGACGCAAAATCCAGCAGACTGAGGTCAAAATTCCAAACATCCTAAACGGTGTTAGACATTGGACTAACTATAAAGAGTTTTAAAGCAGGCTTAAATGACCAAATCTCAAGACAAAGGGGTTAGTCTTGCATAAATAGCTGGAGGCAGAGAAATGGCAGCATAAATCTGCTAACAACAAGTTTAAAATGTGCTGCAAAGTGCAGCTAAGATACAGTACTGCGATATTTTGATTCATACGTCGATGTCTGGATTTATCGATAGATAGATACTTTCTTGATGACAATAGAAACTTAAGAGTTTATTTCTTTCAGTTCCCTTCAATGAAAACACCAACAGCCTGTTTTGTTAGGTTTATCATCTGTGAAAAGTTGAATCCTGGATGAATCACTGTCTGCTACTCCCAAGTGGTGTACAGTTTTTTTGGGTTTCTATGAACTATTTATTGTCTCTCATTCTATTGAGCTGTCAATGAGGATCACATCTGCTCTCCCACCCTGGTCACTATACTGACTTTACAATTCCATGTCTGAAGTTATAAAGGAACCTAAGGAGGCAGGACTTTGTCTAAATTGCCACTGGTTGTCTAACATATATGCAGCATTCAACCATTCTGAGTAGAAAACATTTTACTTAAAACTTTGTTTAGCCCTCTGCACCACTGTTCTAGAGTGCAAGTTTACTTCCTAAACGCAGATTTAGAGACACTGTGCTGTCTTCATTACCTCCCTGCATATGCATCCTTTCTTTAAAGAAGTTCCTTCTTCAAATTCCTTGACATCAATGGTTGTCAAAGAGTAGTCCATTGACCTGTGCTGCTCCATAAGCATGTACCAGATGGTCCATGAGCTAACCTAGTCATCATTCTTAGAAGAATGTTCTTGCTGATAAGGAAAGGTCTGAACAGTTCTAAGACTATATGTTAGATGAAGATACCATACTTCTACATAATTCCTTCCTACTCTCATTCTGTACGTTTGTAGGGATTGCTCCATCTCTTTCTCTCTATCAACATATCTTCAATAGATGGCAGTTTGTGAGGTCCAAGCTCTGTCTGTCAGAAATGGCTACAGTATATGTAATGCTGGGGCACCTCAATGAACCATGCTGTGTCCCTGCTTGTTTACCCTCTACACAACAGACTTCTTGTACACTTCTAGCTCTTGCCATCTACAGTTCTTGGATAACTTCTCCATCACATGATGTATTGATAATGGAGACATGTCAATGTAAATAAGGCTCTGTCTCATGGTGTAGGGAGAACCACCTGCACCTCAACATTAACAAGGCAAAAGAGTTGGCAGGGGAACTTTAAAAATATTACGAAGCCCCAGGTCATTTTCCAGGTGGAGGAAGTGGAGATGGTGGAGGAGCTAAAAATACCTGGGGGTCCATATAAACAGCAAACTGCACCGATCTGATCGCACAATAACGCTGTTTAAGAAGAGCCAGAGCAGACTGTACTTTCTGAGGAGACTCGGATCTTTTGTTATATGAAGCAAGCTACTGGAAATGTTTAACCAGTCCATTGTAGCCAGTGTACTGTTTTACGCGGTAGTCTCCTGACAAGCTAATTTGAGTTTAGGCAATGAAAAAGGCCTGAACAAACTTCAGAAAAGCCAACTCCATCATAGGACTGACACTGGATAGTTTGGAGGCTATCATGGAAAAGAGGATGATGGCAAAATTGTATGGCATGAGGACCTAGTGTACCCATCCCCTCAAGGGGCACTTTCTTGGAGTACTTTTAGCTTATTAAGTCATGATGCTATAAGGAGCACCACTGGGGATCTTTTCTACATGTTGCCATTAGTCAATTCAGTGCTTCCTCCTGACATTCAGTCCTTCATTACATCCAGAACAAAAATGATAACACAAATTCAGTCTATTGTAGTTATTTTAGCACAATATGTTTTTATTCTATTGTCTAATATTGAATTTTTAATCAGTACCTCTGTATTCCATGTTTCTGCTGCAGTATGCATGTGAATTTCTCCTTGGGGATTATTAAATTATATCTAATCTAGTCTACATTTGCAGTCTCTCTCCTATACAACCTAACTTCATCACTATGTGACTCTTTCTTTAAATCCATCTTGACATCCATCTTAAGAGCCAACCCCTAGAAACAGCAAATGCGTATTTCCATGTGAAAGCTGAAGCATGCTACACCTGTGATGTAAGTCTGTGTTCCACAATGCCATCTTCAAGGCTTTATTAAGGATCATTGGCTAAAATATGGGACTTTGATACCTAAAACCATTAAGGCTTGAATGTTAGTCTTGTAATGCTGAATTTCCTTCCATGTGGGCAGGATTAAACTCCAGGTACAAGAGAATCAAGTAGGGACAGTGTATGCCACCCAGACCTGAGAGGAGAGACCATGTGAGAAGTGGAGACCTTTGTGTAAAACCAACAAAAAGGAGATGGCATGGTAGCTCATCAAATAGCAATATGAAAATTAACTAACAACATAGAAAGAAACTGAGGAGCAGTGCGAGCTGGCAAAGTTCTGTTTGTGCTGAATTTTTTTGTCTTTCTTAGGATACCTTCCGAGGGCATAACAGTAGGTGTAGTACAAAGCACTTAAATTAAGGAGGTGCTTTCCAAAAAACAGCTGTCCGGGCCTACTAACTCACTATTTCAGTCTGTTTTCCAACACTTCTTCTGTGCATCTAAGATCACTACAGTATTTTACAGTACCTGTAAAACATAAAATTGTAATAATTGTAAATGAGTTGACTGTATTCCAGAGGTGGTCCATCCTATCTTTGACTTTAAAAAAAGTGATCCTCAGTCCAAAACTGTTTTCCAGTCCATGCAGTGTTAATTTATTAGTTGCCTACAACTGGTTCCATGACAAACTCCATAACCACATAACTAGAAGTTCTGACTGCTCCAGAATGCTTTTAAGACTATTTTACAAATCATTTAAATGAAATATTTGTAGAGATTTGTGTCTTGGGCAAGGATGACAGCCTAAAGGAAAATTTTATATTATTCAGGCCTCATGAGCATATTTCAAAATCATAAATGATTATTTAGCAACTGCTTTCTTTTCTTGATGTCTTTTTCATTGTGAGCCATTGTATATGCGCTTCTCATGTAAATCTAATCGTCCACATTTTTGACACTTGATTCTACAGGGCAGGTGTTTTTCAAAAATAAGAACATGGAGATAGAAGATCAGCATTCCCACTGATGCATGTTTGGCATTGTCCTGATTAATTTGTTACAGCAGATTATGGATGCTACCATATTATGATAACATTCTCATTTGTTTAGCATCATGTAGCAAATGCAGAGGCACAAATCTGTCACAAACCCATGGACTGAATCAGGACATGTTTTGCAGCAGAAAAATCCTTTCATAATCTAAAAAAAAAGGTCCAAAAAAGCAAGCTTTCAACTGCTGTTGTTTATTATTCATTCTCCACTAGGTGGCACTGTGTGCACTGTTTTCAGCATATGAGCTGAAGGAATTGAGCTACAAGTTTCACAACAGAAATGTTTTAGAGTAAAGTGCTACATTAGCTAAAAGAACTCAAGAACTTTGTAACAAATCTCCTCAACTTCTGTAAATCTGAAGAATACATTTATCTATTGATTTTTTAATTTTTCAAATACAATGATCCCATTGAAAAGCAGCCACTGTGCAAAGGATGTGAAAGTAAACAGAACATCAGGGGTTGAATAAATGATAGTCATATCAAAGAGGCAATTTAAATGTGGAATTATCCTTCTGGAATGCAAACTATTTGGTAAAGAATATCAAATGAATAAATTATTTTTATTATCATTAAATGCAGTATAATACTTTGTCTACAATGATTTTCCTCCAGTACTTCAGCTGTTCCTACACATCCATCTTAGGTTGTCATGTCTGAACTGGCACCAAATGTGTATGGGTGTGTATGCATATGACCATGCAGTTTGATGGCCTGGCACCCTGTACATGATTTGGTTCTCACCTTGTGAATGACGATGCTGGAATAGATTCTATTCCCCATAAAGTAGTAAATAAAAAGACAGATGGATCAGCAATGTCTGGTAAAGAATTGCAAATAAATAAATATTTAGTATAACTAATAACAGGGGGATTCTGGGTTGCTCAGGGTGGAAAAAAGCATATACACAGTCACTAAATAAATTGCCCACGGAAAAATGATGATCCAAATCAAAACTTCACTGACTAAACTCACCACGAGCACTACATGGTTCTTTAGCAGCACTTTATGGTTCTTGACTGGGTTATGCTGTTCCTTGTTGAACCTTTGCTTGATAAAGCATCATTTAATTCTGGGAAAGGTTCTTTGCATATGAAGCTAGTTCTTTCTGCTATAAAAAAATGTTCTAAAATGTAGAAAAAAAATTAAATCTTTAATGTATGGTAGACTACCTATCAAGACATTGACAGTTTAGAAAAACTTAGACATAGCCTGTGTGATCGTATGCAGCAAGAGTCCTTTTAAAATATGAGCCATTGGTATTTCACAAATCTGTTACCATCTGTTTGCGGTTATTTAATGTATGCAGCCTGTTATGGATCTCAATAAATAAAGGTTCTTCCTGGAATCTTTATGTGGATGGGTCTTTTGGGAACTAAAATTGGTTCTCCTATAGCATCACTCTGAAGAACCACTCTGGTACCTTTATTGTTAAGAGTGAGGAGCAACTTTACATACCTGTGCCAAGTCCATTTCATGAAACCGCCAGAGCTTGTTCTCTGGCTGGTATGTATTTTCCTTTATATTATTGTCTTTAAAGTATTTTTCCTTTTTATGTAATTTATGTTAATATTGTTTTATTTAACTCTTTGAGGGCTGAATATTTTTTCCAAAAACTGTTTTCTGAAAAGTACACAAAGCAATTGTTTCACACACAAATCAATATAAAACATCTGTTTCTGTGTGCTGTGGCTGCTGTTGTTGCCTCTTCGCTGTTTCTGGTGACTATGCGGGAACAGCTTGATGGGCAGCAGGAATGTGCGGCAGGGGGACTGCCTGGCAGTCTTTACGCGGTGGTGGCAATAGCACTGCGACAAAATCTGGTTTGTATCTTTTGTCATTATAAGTGGTGGTCCTACCAGGTGAATGTTGCCATAGGCGCATCAGCTACACAAACACGTTGTGCACCACAATCAGCCGGGGAGTGATCAGCTAATGCCAGTACCTCAATTTTGTTTTGGATCTCCATCTCCAGATCACTTAAATCAAAAACAGAGTCCTACAAGTCAGAGTCTGATTTAGAGATAATAAGCAAAATGTCATCCACGATGCTTTGCGCATCAGCTTTAGTCTCTCGCCAGATGTTGATGCCATTTTAAAGGTTGTTTGCTGTTTGCTACTCTTGCACATATAGAGAATCAAGGTCAAATTAAGAAAGCTAACTTTCCTTCTAGCAAAGAGAGTTGAACTAAAACATAACCGTGAGTTTTGTTGCAGTTTACAGCTGATTAACATCCTCTATCCCTAAATTTTGACAAAAGTCGATATCTGCCCTGAAAGAGTTAAATATTATTTAGTATTGTGTATTGGGTATATGTGTGCTATGGTCAAGTGCAGATTTCTATTGTAAGTATTGTTTGGTCTCCTATGAGTTATTGAGTTTTTCTTTGGTTTATTGGATTGTGATTACTGGACTATGGACTGTATTAGTTTGCCTTGAGTTGCTTTTTTAGGAATACCCTTCTTGTCTTATTTTGCCCATTTTTGCAATTTTGTGCTTCTTTTAGGTGGATTGGTGATGCTAAATTGGTACTAGTATATATGTGTGTACCCTACAACAGACCTTCCAAGGGTTGTTCTAGCCTTGCACCCTATGATTACTGAAATAGACTTTAGCATCCCGCAAACCTGCACAAGATTATTTGTGCTTAGAAAATGGTATGTTATGGTATTTTATAAGCAGTCTTTGTTGGACTTGTCTCTCAAGCTAGAGATTTGATGGTTTCCTCTCCCTTCAGAATAATTTTATGCATTTTGGAACATTTAAAGTACTTTGAACTTTTAAAGCAAGGCCGGTATTTTGTGCCCATGTAGGCCTGAAAACCTGCCTGTGTAGTTTAGGATCTGGCTGCCTAGCATGAGGCCTATTTTGAGGTCAGAATATGGGAAATGTTGGTCTGGCCTGTGTGATTTTGAGGCTTTATACCCTTTTTGCCATGACTGTGTCACCTATTCAGAAAATTCTCAAAAATCCGAACTAGGGCACATCACAAATAAAGCAGAAGTGCTGTCCTGTCAAATTTGGGAAAAAAAAGCATAGCCTATGGTTTTCCCCTGGGGAATCTGTGCACAATGTGACAGAGCTCACATATGACAAACACACATTCTGCTTTATATATTAGATTATTTCAGTTTCAAATATAACACTTTGTTGGTGTGGTCTTTATTCTGAGTACTCAAATTTTCTAGCATACCCCAAGGATGTGCTTCTTAATTGGCACTCTAAACTAGTCCCTTATATGTGAGTGTAAGTGTAAATGTGTATGAGTGTGTAGGCGCTGTGATGAATTGCTTCTGATTTTATAGAGACACACACACCAGCCTTTGCACCCTTGACTTTGACTAAGTAAGTCTGAAACAACACATATTTTTGGGATGCATGACAAAAAACAGAATATGCACAGGAGAAGATGTGGAGTGGAATTTGCTCTGTGTGATAAAACTTTTTTTTAAAATTCATATTTCTATGTAAGTGAATGTCTCCACTGCAGCAGCCACACCCTGTGCTTCAGAACAAGTGAATCACCAGAAGCTAAGCATGTTTGGGCCCAGCCAGTACTTGGATGGGAGACCATCTCGGATAAACTTGGGTTGCTGCTGGAAGGGGTGTTGGTGAGGCCATCAGGTGATGCTTACCTTGTGGTCTGGGTGTGGATCCCAATACCAGAGTGCAGTAAAGGGGACACTGTGCTGTAAAAACAGTGCCATCCATCAGATCAAGGTCCTGCCTCTCTGTGGTTATTAAAGAGCATCTTTCAAAAGGAACAGGGTTTAGCCTGAAGTCCTAATTAAATTGCCCATCAAGTCTTTGTCCATTAACCCCCCAATCATCACCCCTCTCTAACTGGCTCTCTGTCTCTCTCAGTCCTTCACTACCTTACAGCAAATATGTGGTGAGAGTACTGACATAATCATGGCTGGCACTGCATCAATCAGGTGGGTGTTACTCATTGGTGATGGTTGAAGTGGTTCTTCTCTGTCTATGTAAAGAGTAGAGAGAAAATTGTTTTATAAATCTGATTAATTATTATCATTTTTAGCTGTTGGGGAAGCTAATAATTTCCCCAGTTTTCTGTATGAAATGTAACTGCTTTTTTTTTAAATAAAAGCAATAAAATGTGAAAAAAAAAAAAACTTTTATTGTTAATTACCTCCGCACAGGTATGGCTTTCCTTATCTGATGTGTCTCCTTTCTGTTTCTACTATGAGCCAATATTCCATTGTGTGAAATCCAAAAACCAAAAGGGCTGACATCCCCTTTCATCTCTAATCATTCATCCTGGAATATACAGTACATCTGCGACATAACTGATAAAGTATTATCATCCTTATTATTTTTTTTTTCTGACACTATTTTATTTTTGTAAGGGACTGTGAAGGTTACCGAGCTGCAGAGCAACCCTTGTTTTTTTTCTCTACTATTGTTTAAGAAAACGTGACCTAAGCAGCAGATGTGTTTTATGATGTAACTAAAGATGTTATTGTAATAAAGGCCTTCATTTGTTGATTACTTTTATCGCTTACTTTTTATCCCATAACAACAACAACAGCATTTGTTTATATAGCACATTTTCATACAAAAAAGTAGCTGAAAATGCTTTACATAATGAAGAAATTAAAATGGGACAACATTAGTGGCCAGGGAGGACAGAAAAAAAAAAAGAAAAAAAAGAAAATCTGCAGGGGTTCCAGGCCACGAGACCACCCAGTCCCCTCTGAGCATTCTACCTAACATAAATGAAATAGTCCTCTTTGTATTTAGGGTTCTCATATAAATCATATAAATCTGTCTACCCATTATCTTTAAACCGTTTACTCAGCCTGATCCCATAAAAGTGCAGGTTTCTTGAGCATAAGTCAGCATGCAGCCTTGTACACATCAAATACAACCAGTGAGTGTAGTCAGTGAAACTGGTGATATCTCTTTGGATTGAGATTGAGATATGAACATGGGGAGATCATGTCCACTACACACAGAAGACATCCTAGCTGAAAGCTGCTCTCTGTACCACAATGGTACATGTAAGCAATAGCAAACCCAGTAATGGGGAAACATTAAATACAGAACAAGATAGACATACAGTTGAATTATGCCCAAATCTGAAGAATTAAATCAAAACAACTCTCAGTTATATTTGAGTTGAGCATTGTGTGTTAATATGAATTCTGTGTCGTCCAAATTAGACTAATATGTTGTTGAAGACTGCGGTGGGCTGGCATCCTGCCTGGGGTTTGTTTTCTGCCTTGTGCCCTGTGTTGGCTGGGATTGGCTCCAGCAGACCCCCGTGACCCTGTAGTTGGGATATAGCGGGTTGGATAATGAATGGATGGATGGATGTTGTTAAAGAGACTTTGGATGAGTTAACAATATCATTAAAACACATCCTTTCTTTTTAACCTGGAAGCACCTTGTTAATCCATTATCTTCTACAGTGTTTGTTTAACTGCTAAAGTAGAATTGATAACTGAACAATACGATCAACATTAGTCCAAATCAAATCATATTAGTTACAGTATGTCACCTCATGCCATTTAGTTTGAATTGAGTCAAAAACAAAGAGCTGTTAGGCTAATGGCTATGTCTTTCCATGCCTTTCTTTTTTAATTGCATAAATCATGAGCAGTCAGGAAAGAATAAATTGTTTTTCTTTTTTTTTTTTCTTTTCCGTTTTCTTTTACAATGTCAAAAAATAAATGCGGCTTGCTACTGTGTATGCTACGGTTTATTAAAATGCATTGGACTAGCTTATACATCCTCGCGTACCTCCAGCAGTCAGTAAGCGCAGGCTTGAAAAAACAGCTGAGAGCTGCTTGACTTGATATGCCACCTTATCTCAGGGGTGCGTTTCACTCTCTCTTTTAACAGGAATTCAGACCTCAGAGCTTCACTATCTCTTTTACAGGTAATGATCAGCAGCGGGCGAGCCAGTAGACTGTCTTAAATGAAAAATGCTTGAGATGTCCGAGCTGACGCAGCTCTTAGTCTCCTACAGCTGCATTGCTGTTTACTGCTACAGTCTGTAGAAAATGAGAACCAACATAAGCACAGAAAGAATAAAACAAAAAGGTACTAAATAAAAATTGGCAAAAAACTAATATTATACATGTAATGTACATTCTGCGGTGGGTTGGCACCCTGCCCAGGATTGGTTCCTGCCTTGTGCCCTGTGTTGGCTGGGATTGGCTCCAGCAGACCCCCGTGACCCTGTATTCGGATTCAGCGGGTTAGAAAATGGATGGATGGATGGATGTACATTATATTCAATTAGAATTGAAAAAACAAGTGAAAGGTGGCCACGTGATTAGTGTTTCTCAGTCTGTATCTTTCTCCCCTTGATTACATCTTGACTGAAGAAGAGACCTGCTGAGTTGCCCCGAAAGCTTGCATATTGTAATCTTTTTAGTTAGCCAAAAAAAGGGGTCATTTTGCTTGACTTTCCCCTTGTTAACATAAGCATTTATTTTAGTTATTCCAAATTTGTCAGAAATCCCAAGGATGTACATGTGACATCAGCTGGTGACTCCAGATAAGACCCTATGAATCTGGCAATGAGCAAGTTACTTGAAAGTATGGAAAGAGGTTCTGAAATCATTGGTTGCGATCTTCACATATTGGATTTTCCAGACTAAACTTTAGTAGTAGAATTGATTTATATAGACAGTGCAGTTTCATATCTAGCCAGTCCAGCATCATGATAAACAAGAGTGTATTAAAGGACAAAACTTCATTTCATATAATCAATACACAAAACACCTGGCTTTCACTTGTGCAGTTATACTTTCATTTTATTCAAACTTGTATAAGAAACCCTGAGGAAAATCCCTGTTATACTTAGCACTGTGTCTTAACTATAACTGTGCACAAGAAGTGGACATCACAAACCAAGATGAAATTAACTTTATAATTGTGTATGATATAATGTCAAACACACAGAGATTTCATAGCAGCCTTGACTTGAGTCAAATATGACAGTGCGGTCATAGTCAACTGAGTGAAGTCCAGCTTGTGATATTTGGCATGTCTTTTGCCTTCTTTGCACTACACTACTGCTGTTTACATTGTAAAGCACTTTGTGATGGTCCTTATTGTAAGAGGCACTATATAAAATAAACTGAGAACCTAGCTATTGATCATTAGTGTAAAAGCAGTTAGCAACCATTACAATTTTATTCATTGCACCCTAAGCCACTCTCTACACTTTCTCCTTCCTCCTTGTAAGTTATTTTATGTTATAGCCACAGTTAGCAGTTTGGCTTATAGCTAGTCTCCTTCTTGTTGTGACTTCTGTTATTTTATGTGATTTCTGTCAATATTTCTTTAAATATTGTTTAACAATTATGTATTGCATATTTGACCTTTTAAACTACATTCCTTGTGTTCTTTGAATGCAACCACTGGAGGCAGGGCCACCATGACACAACTGCATAGGAGTTTTAACTCATCCCTTATATTCTGGCAGAGGGCTAAGTCTGGAAGATGTTCATGAAGTTGTGGAGTGTTTGCTCATTCCTGTAAGTATTGTTTGGATTTTCTTGTTTTGTGGATTTTTTGATTCTGCCTTTGAGTTTCAGATTGGATTTATTTTTCTTGAAGGCATACCACCTTTTTGTCTTTGTTTTTGCCTTTTTGTTTCTTTTGCCATTTTTGTGCTTGTTTTGTTCATATTTTTCCAAACTGGGCTGCTTTTTACTTTCTAGAGCCGGTTCAATTACAGAGAAAACACACCTTCACAGATAGTAGTACTGGATCTTCTGCAGGTTTCCACAGGCCCCATACCTCATGATTTAAAAAAAAAAACTTTATATATGTGATTTATTGCCAATTACAAGCAGCTTGTCCCTGAGCTGGGGTTTTTGTGTCTTACAGACTGGACAGAGAGTTTGTTGCATCACACCGCTCCACCTTGAGCAGCTTGAAAAAAATGGCATGGAACTATTTTAATTCTAAAAATTGAGTCAAATGTTTGTTGAATTTTGTTACATTTGCTGAGTGCATTTTTTAAAGACTTCAATGTTGTTTCTACAATTTCAAGAATAAAGAGTGCTTCAAAGAAGTATACTAAAACTTATTTCTGCAGCTCTAAATAAATTCTTAGTTTCTGAAAAAGATATTTCATTGGCCTTTTCTTCTCTAGCCAGAGGTTAATCCTTTCCCCTGAAGGGCATTTTCATGTATTATTGAATATTTTGAGCCCCATTTTGGGCATTGTACAGTCTTCAGATGCCTGCCTCTTAAGTCTGGGGTCAGGCTATCTGGAGTAAGTCCTATTTTGGTTTCAGACCTAGTCTGACTAGCAGAAGGAGACCATTTAGTTCACAAAGCTCTTTTAGCTGTTGAATAACCAAAGTGTCCAATTATCTCATCCGTATACTTTATTTTTTAAAGGTATCAAAATTTCCACTACATAGTTCAGTAGGTTGTTCCCGATTTCCATGGCTAATTGTGTGATGAAGTGCTTACTCATTTTTGGGTTTGAATGCAATTTTATTTTCTATCAATGTTCTTGTCATAGATCAAGAAATTCACATTTTTTCATGATTTATTTTGGATTTTTGTTATCTTTTGAATATTATTTGTTGTTATTGATATCATGTCATTTATTAAATATTCTTTCAATTGTCATTATGTTAACATTTTAGGGATTAGTTTTCTTTGCTCATTGCCCATTTATCTAGAACCTCAAGGATCTGGGCCCCTTAACGGTGCAATGTTGATCATCCCCAACAGTACTTTTTAAATTCCTTTTTCTTGTAATTCATTTAGATTTTTTGGTTCAGACACACGGTTATCATAAAGATACTGCTCTCTTTTCCACAATGTATTGACTTTATTTCATTATTTTTGCTCAATTTCCTTGTCTTTTCATTAGCTTTTGGCATTCTTAAATATATAATTAACATGTATTTGTCCTGGATGACAGGTTTTCCATTTTGTACATTTTTGATTATTGCTATTTAAAAGTCAGGGTCCTGTTTTTTGGCCTATGCTGGCTTCAAGTCTGCCATTTAGGTTTGGGGATGGGCTGCCTGGAGTGAGGCCTATTCAGTGGATAGAGATTGTTAAATTGGGCTGGCCAAGCTTTTTTAGAAGTTTTGAGGCCTGCTTCCTCCTTTTTGGTATACACACTATATATACAAAGTTCAGTGTTTATTTGAAATAATCGATTTTATCATTCCCTTTGATTATTTTAAAGAACATGGATTAAGACTAAATAAGCTTAATTTCCTGAGCATGTAAGACATGCCCTTTAGTCCTTAGATACACTTGGTTGTTATTTTCTGCTCAACATCTTGTGGTATAGCAGGTCCACAGCTCACGTCAAAAAGGCCACTTTTTAAATAAATAATCGGAGCACTCGCGGCTTAGACACAGGGTGTGGAATTTGTGGTCGGAAGCGGTTCCCGGGTGAATTTGTGATGCAGGCAAACCTCAGTTAAGTGGGCAGGTGAGGAATCGTCCACATCCGTAATTGTTCCCGGGAGCTGCTAATTGCCACATCTGATCCATGTCCCCATAATAAATAGGAGCGCGAGGCAGCTAAAGGGGGGAGAAAAAAGAAAAAGAAAAAAGTGAACGGGTGTTGCAGGATAAGAAGGCAGGAAGTGGGGAGAGGAAAGCCGGTGCAAGAGAGTGAGAACGAGTGAGTGCAGGCTTGTGAGCAGCTGAGCAGTGAGCCCTAGCTGGGTGTTTGGCTGACACCTAGGGCAGTCGGTAGTGGTCGCTCCTACTGAGAGTGTAGTTGAGCAGCAGGAGTGAATGGAAAAAGGATGGCTCGCTGCAGACGATAGTGGGAATCGGGAGGTTTGGAAGGTGAATTCCCCAGCGTGAGCATCCTGGCCATTGGGGGAAACCAAGTTTCGGTCTGGGGAGAGCAAAACCAAAGCCAGGGATCGGGAAGCCTCCAGACCAGCAGGCAGAGAAGGTCAGCTGCAGCTAGGGTGACTCCCCTGTTGTGGGGCCCGTTTGGGAGAAGCAGGGGAACCGCCAGTAGTAGAAGAAGAATGCACCAGGCTTTATTTTTAAAAGGATAGCTTCAAGCCATTGTTTTAACCTCGTTGTTTTTAAAGGATTTTTTTTCTATTGAATTTTAACCTCTACTTCACTCATTTTATGGATTATTTATTTATTGAAGATTTAAAGCACTGCACTATTTATTTGAACACTGTTTTGTAGTTGTTTTAATAAAAGCACTTGGCACTTTTGCACCATCCCCTTGTTCCATTGTTATACCTCACTGCCAAGCTCATCGGTGACATTACCGACGGTTTTGGGTTCAGGGCTCCCAGAAGGATGATGGGAGCGTAGAACAAACCTGCATCGTCACACTTCTGCTACTATTATGTCTTGTGTCCTGGTAATAAGAACTCAATAGTACAGATGTGGACTCTCTGAAACGTTACACAAAAAGTGTCTTGATTTTATTCAGTGCTTTTACCAATGTATTCACACATTTTATTTTCATTTTTATACATTTCTGCACTTTGCCTAGACAATTATGAGAATGTTTTATTAACATGACCCCAAAATCCTTTTCAGCTGTTACTTCCTAAAGGTCAGCATTACCCATCTTGTATTTTTAATCAACATTCCATTTGCCAGCATGTAACACTTCACTTTTCTGTATTTTCCCAAGGTTGCCCATGTATTTTGGATTTTTTGTTAGTTTTTTTCTTCAGTGTCTTCTGTCCCTTCAATTTTAGTGCCATCTGCAATCAACCCAGGTTTACAAACTATATCAGAATGTCATTAACTATAGAGTTTAGGACTGACCCAGAAGTCAGTTTCCCTATGTGGAGCAAAGTGCTCTCATCAGCGAATTAACCAAGTTGAAATCAAGTTGTATAAGTTACCCAATGGCTTCTAGTTTCAAAATTAATCTTGGTGCAGAAGCATATCAAAATTCTTTTGAATGAATAACTATATTAGGTTGCATGCTTGGTTTTAACCCATAATGTGAGGGTGATAGTAGCTCTACTCCACAAGGTTTGAGATTTTAATAATCTCAATCAATGCCAGAAAGCTAGGAAATTAATGAACAAAAGATGAAGTAACTTAAAAGTGATTGATCAGAGATGTGGTCTCATAAAGGCAAGGGTCAGTGGTACAATGTCATCAGAAATACCCTTCATCTAAAACCAAAAACATATTAATCTAAGTTAAAGTCAAAATTACAAAGGCAGCAATTCAGACACCTAAAATAAATCATCTTTTTTAAGAAATCATTGAGTAAGAAAAAGAAAATCCCAAAACTAGGACACCTGTGAATCCATATTTAAATAACGATTATGTGATGATGACACACATTGTGACACCAGTAAATACTTGACTAGCAATAGCCCATAGAACAACAGGACAAAATTCAAGCCATAAAATAGCTTTTTAATGATATCACAAAATAATTAAATATTTATAAAACAATATAAAATGTAATAAAACTTGACAAATTGAATCTTTTCATGAAGAATTCTGATTAATGAATAGAGATGCAGTAACTTAACCTCTTAACCTTGAAAGTAGCTGGTGGGGAATGATTATTTCAACAAATAAGAACAAAAGTAAAGATTTATTAGCATGAACTTCACAAAATAAATTTTCATGCAACTAATGTTCTTATAGGAATAAAGAAAATCGTCAAAGTGGTATATAACTGAAAGTTCAGTTCAGCCATTTATCCATGATTTTACTGAACCGTCTGTTATTACACTGGCTGGATCAGTGAACTAGTGCCTAGAGCAGAGCTGCCCACACTTTTTTGGCTTGTGAGCTACTTTTAAAATGACCAGGTGCCTCATGCATAACGCCATGCGTAGAATTCTCACTATAACATGGCGTAGGCACAAAAGCCGAAATGTGCTTACGCACAGAAAATTCCAGATGCAGGAATCTGTGCGTACTCCAACATCCACGTTCTTCCGCTACATAAATCCCGGTCAGCGTGAAAAGTAATGCTCGTGCATGCGCTTTATGTAACGCCCCAACTCCTCCCAGAATTACGCCTCTTTGAATATGCAGATCAATATAAATCGCCCTTAAGCTCAGCCTTCTGTGAAAAGACAATGGGAAAAGCACGGGGGAAAATATAAAAATTTCAGCGAATACCAAGTGGAGGCAAAGGAAAAACATACTATTTGTTTAATTAAACCGTGGTATAATCAACAAAAGGAAGTTGATCAAGTGACATAATGTGTTGGAGAAACTTGAAAGCTCACGTTCACAAAGTCGCACAGTGCAGGAAATAAAAAAGAAGTCACATATCAAAGTCGCCGTGAAAAGGCGAGTTGTAGCCCACTGTCTGAGTGTCATATGAACGCTTATTAGGATACAGAGAAAAAAAAGGCACACAGTGGGGAAAAGCACGAAATGTCAACTTCAATCTCAAAATTTCCACTTTAATCACGTAGTTTATTTTGTCATTAAAATAGAACATCATAAACTTCATCTTAAAATCGTTTAATTAACCAGTTTCTCAAATCACATCATAATTAAAGTATAGCACGTTAAATGCTTTGTTTTGTATGTGATCTTCTATGTGCTCTATATGTGTAAATCACTACGTACGTCTTAAACCGGCTGTCTTCCTCCAACAGGACACAGAATCCATGATATTACAGCTCTCTGAATAACTAAAATACTGAGATGTATACGTGATATCATTTTCATGATGATAGGAGTTAAAGCACGGTATTAAACATGGGTTTCACGGCGCAGTGATTGTGTGCGACCTTCGATGAAATTATTTATTGCAGCCGTACTCATGGGCGGATCTATGTCCAATAGAGAAAGTCCAATGTCAGTATGTTATCTTATGCATGGTGGATCGCAACACAATCAGCTCTGTAATAGACGTTAAGCCATCGTTAAGCTTAGAGCGGCAAATCTTCAAAATGTTTAAGGAGCATTGAAATATCTTCGTAGTACATGTTTAATTATTCTATCCTTCACGCCAGTACCAGTGAAGAATATAGATTATTTAAATGAAGTAAAAGTTTTATCTGTATAATATAATAAACATATTTTGCTGCATTTCATCTTAAAAATGGTATCGTCATCATATGTAAATACGCGCTTTATAAAGTGTCGCAGGGTTGTGTAATATAACTGTAGTGCAAGTTTACAGTGAGGTAATTGTACTTACAGTATAAGTACAAACAGTTCTACAAGGAGCACTTGATTGAGTGCGTTTAAAGTTCTTGGGATGAAACTGTTTCTGAACCGCGAGGTCCGTACAGGAAAGGCTTTGAAACGCTTTGCCGTGGCTGAGACAGCGTGTTCTTGAAGTTGTATACCGATAATTCTCTTTCTGATGAGCTGCTACTGCTATGATTCAAACTCAGATACAGTGATATAAATACTCCGAGTGGTGCAGTGTGAGTAATATGGAAAAAGATTATCCGCTGTGGCAACTCCTAACGGGAGCAGCTGAAAGAAGAAGAAGATGCAGTTAGAGTAACAACGCTAAAGCAGTTATGGTATTTGGAATACTATGGCTATTCCCTGGACCATTATATTGTTACAAGTTAATTACAATCAGATGCATTACACTAATAAACAATATGCGGTTAGTTTCAGTGTATTTATAAAACCGCATCAGGAAAATAAGGAGTAACCACACAGGAACAGTAGCATTGCTTTGACGCTGGGTGCCGCCAGTTTGCAAAACAGAGCGGAGAACTTGCGTACGACAAGGTATGAGGTACCGTGGAAAAGTGTGTGGCTTTACTGCAAGTGTAGGTTATATACATCGCGATTTGAATGTGGAAAAGTTCTTACGCAACATTTCTTTGCATACACACCGTTTATACATGAGGCCCCAGGTCAAAATGATCTACCTTCATTAAAGGTGGGTAGTAACGAGTTACATTTACTCCGTTACATTTACTTGAGTAAGTTTTTAAAAAAATTGTACTTCTAATATTAGTTTTACTGCACCATACTTTTTACTTTTACTTGAGTACATTTCTGAATAAGAAACGCCTCTTACTCCCCTACATTGGGCAACACTCGAATCGTTACTTTTTTTCCATTAGATAAAATCTGATAGACAATTTTCAATCTGCTCTGTAGCGTATGCTGTCAAGTTGCGCACACGCCTTCCATTGCGTCTCAACTGAGATTTTAGTTTCCTCACCTTTCTGTTTCTCAGATCGCTTTTTGGAAGGAAGTCAGTTTCGTAGTTTTTATGAACAGTTCGATAGTGCCTTTCCACATTTTTCTTCTTTCGAATAGCAATGATAGATTGACAGATCAGACAAACGCACTTCGCTTGTGACATTGTGAGAGAAAGAAATCCTCTTCCAATTCCTCATCCAGCCCATAAACAATTTTTTTTTTAAATCCCTTCTTTAGTCGATATAAATTGGAAGGCTAACTAGATCACTTAGATAGCTGGGGTTTTGCAGTAGCTCGCGCGTTTGATCATGCTTGCGGGATGACCAGTGTATTAGAAGAAAAAAAATCTCAGATCACCGCCCTGTATGTCAATCAAGTGGCAAATGCCATAGGGAGGATATATAATAGACTAACGTTTAAAAATTTTTTTTTTGATTGCAACACAATCTACCTGCACTGCCTTTCCGATCTACTGGTCGATCACGATCAATGCATTGGGAACCCCTGGCCTAGAGTTAGGAGATAAAATGATTGACCAGGAAATTAAATAGTTAAGAGATGGCATATATCAAGGTCATGGACAGACAGGTGGTCTCAATACTGGAAACAGAAGTTTAACAATACCAGAAGCATTAATCAAAGACAAAGTAAGGAGTACAGAAACAAAAACCCTCACACTAGTTTCTATATGGAGGAGCCTTACAGCTTCCAATATGCTACCAAAATACAAGAGAAGAAGAAAGGGTTCCAAAGGTTGGACACATAGTGTTGGGTGAAGTCAAACTTTAAACTCCATGTGTGTGTTAAAATATAACATGTAGCAATGCAGATAATGCAGAATCAACTACATTTTTACAGAGGGATTTTGACAGTATACCGGCTTGGGCAGATTTGTGGCTGATGAACTTTAATGTAAGTAAATTTAAGTTATTCCTTGTAGAATGTAAAAAAATTTGATTTGACTACACAATGGGTGGTCTAAAACATGAAAGTGCCCCATTATTTACTTCATGACAGTGTACAGAAGTGATCAAGAAGGCTAATATGATATTAGGTTATACAGTGATCCCTCGCTATATCACGCTTCGACTTTCGCGGCTTCACTCTATCGCGGATTTTAAATGTAAGCATATCTAAATATATATCACGGATTTTTTGCTGGTTCGTGGATTTCTGCGGACAATGGGTCTTTTAATTTATGCTACATGCTTCCTCAGTTTGTTTACCCAGTTAATTTCATACAAGGGACGCTATTGGAGGATGGCTTAGAAGCTACCCAATCAGAGCATGTATTACATATTAACTTAAAAATCCTCAAAGCTATAAGATATGCTTCCCGTGCGGCGCTCGATTGTTTGCTTGTCTCTGCCTCTATCTCACCCTCTGTGACATTCTCTGCGCCTGACGGAGGGGCTGTGAGCAGAGGTGCTGTTTGCACAGAAGCCGTTTGCCTAGTGGATACGACGCACCTCTAAGAAATGCTGCTTCCAAAAGCACACTTATTGATTTTTTGATGGTTTGCTTTAATCTCTCTCTCTCTCTCTCTGACGTTCTCTGCGCCTGACGGAGGAGATGTGAGCAGAGGGGCTGTTTGCACAAAGGCTGTTTGCTTAGAAGATACTGACGCTCCTCTAAAATGCCGCGGCAAACTTAAAAGCACACGTATTGATTTTTTGATTGTTTGCTTTTCTTTGCGAGCGCTCTCTCTCTCAAATTCTCTGCTCCTGAAGAGAAGAAGATCTATTTGCATTCTTTTAATTGTGAGAAAGAACTGTCATCTCCATCTTGTCATGGAGCACAGTTTAAACTTTTGACTAAAGGGTGTTATTTCATGTCTAGAGGGCTCTAATAATGTTAACAGTGTGGGAGAGTTTATAAGGGCTTAAAATATATAAAAATAACTACACAAACATATGGATTCTACTTCTCGGATTTTCATCTATCGCGGGGGGGTTCTGGAACGCAACCCCCGCGATCGAGGAGGGATTACTGTATATCATGATATTTAAAGTCCAAGTCAAAGGAGGTTATGCTTAAGCTTAGTAATGCACTAGTGAGGCCTATACTGGAGTACTGTATAGATTTGGTCTCCATATTACAGAAAAGACATAGAAGCACTAGAAAACATCCAGAGAACAGGAACTAGGCTGATTGAGGGACTAAGAGGTATGAGCTGTGAGGAGAGATTGTTAAAGTTTAACTTTTTCAGTTTAAGCAAATGGAGAGTAAGTGGTGACATGACTGAAAATTATAAAAGGAACTATTACAGTGGATCCCAGCTGTTACTTATATACATTCTTCAGTAAAACAATTTGAAACTTAATGGCAGAGTTTGTGTAAATTTTAGAAAGTTTATCTTCACACAAAAAACCTTAGACAGTGCCATAAACTATCAAGTAGTGTGGTGAAGAGTAGGACTATAGGGCACTTCAAACATCAACTTGATGTCATTTTGGACAATTTTGGTGAATAGGGTTCATGAGCTTGTTAGGTTGAACGGACTGTTCTTGTCACAATTGTTCTAAGGTTCTAATATTCCAACATAGCGATCACATGATCAGCTAAGAAATATAGCTTTATCCATTGAGGGGATTATTATAATAATAATAACTTTAGTTATATAGCACCTTATCATGCATATAACAGGTGCATCTGAATAAATCAGAATATCATTGAAAAGTTAACTTGTTTCTAGAATTCAATTCAAAAAGTGAAACTCATATATTATATAGATTCATTAAACACAGAGTGATATATTTCAAGCATTTAATTCTTTTCGTTTTGCTGATTATGGCTTACAGTTAATGAAAACTCAAAATTCAGTATCTCAGAAAATTAGAATGTTACATAAGACCAAGAAAAAATGATCTTTAATACAGAAATTTTGGCCAACTGAAAAATATTTCCATGTACGCACTTAATATTTGGTCGGGGCTCCTTTTGCATAAATTACTGCATCATTGCGGCGTGGCATGGAGGTAATCAGCCTGTGGCACTGCTGAGGTGTTATGAAAGCCCAGGATGCTCTGATAACGACCTTCAGTTAGTCTGCATTGTTGGGTCTGGTGTCTTTCATCTTCCTCTTGACAGAGAATCTATGGGGTTTATGTCAGGCGAGTTTGCTGGCCAATCAAGCCCTTGATACCATGGCCATTAAACCAGGTATTGGTACTTTTGACAGTTTGGGCAGGTGCCAAGTCTTGCTGGAAAATGAAATCAGCATCTCCTTTAAGCTTGTCAGCAGAGAGAAGCATGAAGTGCTCTAAAAGTTCCTGGCAGACGACTGCGCTGACTTTGGACTTGATAAAACACAGTGAACCAACACCAGCAAATGACATGGCTCCCAAAATCATCACTGTCTGTGGAAAATTCACACTGGACCTCAAGCAACTTGTGTGTGATTCTGTACTTCCCCACTCTTCCTCCAGACTCTGGGACCTTGATTTCCAAATGAAATACAAAATTTACTTTCATCTGAAAAGAGAACTTTGGACCACTGAGCAACAGCCCAGTTCGTTTTCTCTTTAGCCCAGGTAAGACGCTTCTGACGTTGTATCTGGTTCAGGAGTGGCTTGACACAAGGAATGTAACAGTTGTAGCCCATATCCCGCATATGTCTGTGTGTGATGGCTCTTGAATCACTGACTCCAGCTGCAGTCCACTCTTTGCGAATCTCCCCCAAATTCTTGAATGGGCTGTGCTTCACAATCCTGTGAAGGCTGCGGTTATCCCTGTTGCTTGTGCACCTTTTTCTGCCACATTTTTTCCTTCCTCTCAACTTTCCATTGATATGCCTGGATACAGCACTCTGTGAACAGCCAGCTTCTTTAGCAATGACCTTCTGTGGACTGTCTTCTGGACAACTGTCAGGTCAGAAGTCTTCCCCATGATTGTGTGGCCTACTGAACCAGACTGAGAGACAATTTAAAGGCTCAGGACACCTTTGCAGATATTTTGGGTTAATTAGCTGAGTGGAGTGTGACACCATGAGCCTACAATTTTGAACTTTTTCACAATAATATAATTTTCTGAGATGGTGTATTTTGGGTTTTCATTAGCTATAAGCCATAATCAGCAAAATGAAACGAACACTTGACTATTTTTCACATGGTACTCTACATGGTTAAATATGGCCACACTTGGCTATTTGTCTGTTTTTTTGTGCAGTGTGACCATACATTGATAGATAATTCACATATCTGTTAAGCTTCTAGCACTTTGTACCTTTAGTTTTTCAAAGTGAGTGTACGTGTTTGCACTGAATGTGTTTAAAAAGGCAGATGATGACACCCAGGAGTGATGATGGGTGCCATGTCTGAACTGGTCCTTTTTAACTGATCTCTCTACATTTTCTTTTTATCTCCCTTTTATGTTGTCATATTATTTGACAACTCTCTGTGCTTACTGAATTAGCCACTGTGTCTTTTGATGAATGCTTGTAAGGCTTTTTTATGTCTAATTAGTAGTAAAAGGTGTTAGCTGTAAGAACTGGCCTACTTTTTCCCTCCTGGATACAACTGATTCATGTAAATAACAGCAAACTTTTCATTTAAAAAACACTTAACTTCCCTTATTAGTCCACAAACGGTTTCCAACTCCGCATCCATTACAAGCATTAGTAAAGCTTTAGCATGAAAGCTGCTTTTAGTCCTATTTATCTCTTTCATGTTGAAGATGGATGAATGAATTTGACTCCTGTCTAAACCACACAGTTGCTCAGCAAAGAACCAGAAGCCCATTGGGTGGATTTCCAGTCACATAGAAGAAGATATTCCATAACAACAAGACTAAGAAATACTTGGCCAAAGAAGAATGATACCCAATAGTTGGACAAAACTATAAAACTATTGTATGTGGCATAAATTCATTCAGTAGACCTTGAAACTAGTTAAGGGATTGTGTTTGATTTATTTGAATTGCTGTTGTCCTTCCCATTCATCATTTCTCAGATCATTCAGAGCAGCATAGTGAATATTAATGAAAAAGATTCACCATAGCTTCATCTACTGACACCTCCAATACAACAGCAGTGTTATCATGGGACACACACCATGTTGGGGAACTGTATCCAGCAGGGGGTGTTAGCTCCCTGGGAATGAGTTCTTTTGTAATTGCGGTGTGCTACATAACCCAAATTGATATAGATATGATAAAAAAACGCAATACTCCTCCCTTAGTGATACGGAAGTAAGAAACCACATAGGAGAAGTAACTTAGCTTTGTTAAATGACGGCTTACGCTGCATAACAGATGAAGGAAGCCAATGGCAAAAACCCAATTTGGGAGTGTAGAGTCTGCCATTTTCACCATTGCAGTGACAAGATTTTCAGGATCGGATGACATTATCTCCCATCCTTCTGTCGGCTTCAAAGGTGTGCTGGGCAATGTTCCAAGGCTTTATACTTTTTCTCCATGTGCAGGCCCCCACTTAGGTGAATCATGCCATTCCAAACAAGGCAAAAAAGGATACAGTTTCATGTTGACTTTGACAGACAAAAATAGTATACAACAGTCCTCAGTCTGACTACCCATTTCCCAGTTGTCGCTATCTGTCTTGTCTTATAATGCTGGCCTAGCTGTTCTGTAAGGTGAACCCCTGTGCTAAATCTGGTTCTGTGTCAACTTTGCATGTGAGTAGAAAAAGGCAGATTTATAAAAATATATTTGCACATAGTACAGTGACATACTAAACTTATGCTTATTACAGTAACAGGGTTATACATGCCATAAGTTTAAGTTCATTAATTTATTTTATGAAAAAGTTTTCATTAGTCATGAGGAGCCAAGGGTTATTTCTGCAGAATCAGGTACAAGAATCACTTATGTTTATATTTTTCACATGTATGATAAATACTCCTATACAATATACACAGATGAGTCAAAGCAGTATGACCTGCCGAATATGTTGGTGAACCAAAACAGCTCCAACCTAGTAAGGAATGGACTCTATAAGACCTATGAAGGTATCCTACAGTATCCGGACCCAAGACATTAGCAACAATTGCTCTAACTCCTGTAAGTTGCAAGGTGGCGCTCCCAGAGCTCAAAATTGTTGTTCCAACACCTCCAACATTTGATTCAATTCCTATCGATTTTTTGAAACCTGGGAAATATGGCAACATCTTGAACTCTTTATCATGTCTCTCAAACCACTGACAACAATTTGTGCAGTGTGTCAGGACACAATATCCTCTTGAAAGATTCCACTTCAATTGGGGAAAGCTGTTGCCATATAGATGGAGTTACCTGGTCGGCAGTAACATTTAGGTAGGTGCATCAAATTAATGTCCATATGAATGCCTGAACACAGGGTTTCCCAGCAGATCATTGCCCAAATCATCATACTTCATCCGCCAACTGGTATTCTTTCCATAATGCATCCTAGTGCAGTCTCTTCCCCAGGTAAACAGTTCACTTGTATCCAGCTATCCACATTATGCAATGGAAAATGAGATTCATCAGACCAGATGACTTTCTTCTATTAAAACAAGGTCTAGTTCCGATGCTCGTATGCCCATTGTGGATGCTTTTGACGGTGGACAGGGGTTAGCACAAGTACACAGGACAGCTCAATACACAGTGTGTTGTGACACATTACGATCATAAACATCATTAAAGTTATCTGTGATTTGTGCCATAGTAGCACTTCTGTTGGTTCATACCAGACAAGAAACCTTTTGTTGACCTCGCTCATTGATAAGTTTTGGCTTCCCAACAACAAGTTAGCACTTTATGCTTTTACTCTGCTTGGACCACTTTCAGTAGGTACTCACCATGGCTATCTTTAAGCACCACACAAGTCTTGCCATTTTGGAAATATGCTGACCCAGTCATCTGGCCTTATCAAATTCACTCACACATTGACTACCTAATGTCAGCTTACCGTCTAATATTTCCCCGGCCTTGAGATGCACTGTTACAAGACAGTCAGTGTTATTTGCTTCATACGGAAGTGGTCATGTTTTGACTCATCAATTTAATACTTCACTTTATAAGTGAAATAGTGTTACAAGAATATATGAAACTGTAGGTAACAAAATAAATGAATGGATGGATGGATAATGCAAAATTTACAGTCCATTATCTGGCATCATTATACTATTGTAACAAATATGACACACACTATGAAATAATTACAGTATTTATTACATAAATCACTTTTACAACCTGTGGTGTTACACTTAACGCTACAATTGAAAAAGCATACATTCAATGCAACCAAAACTGCTTTTACATAAGCAATACAAATTCTGAAACTATTATGCAGTGTTTAACAAAGACAGAGATATAGATTTTTAGGATTAAATGTTAATCAGTAACTGGTGACCATTCCTAAACAGCTGTCCCCAAGAATGCATGATGAAAATGGGCCAGCTTCTGTCAGGGTCAAAATGAATTTACTGCACCAATGCTTTGCACAAGTAATAACCCAAAGGATTTATTCACTAGAGCACATGGGGTTTATATTCTTTCAAGCAATTAATGAAAAAATGCCTATTTATTGCACATCTGAGTGTTCTGTGACCACAGAGGTTGCTGCTCCTGACTATGAAATATGGACAAGCAAGGACAGAATGATGTAGATTACATCATTGATGATCCATGCACCATTTTTCACTCCAAATGTATTCACGGCTGGGGAATATATGAAAAAGTATTATTTCCAGCTGGAAACAATTCCGTATGATAGATAAAAAGTATGCCTAAGTGACCATGTGTACTGGAGTGTTTGACAGGATTGATGTCAGGATTTATCAAATTGGTGGCCTCACGGTGTATCCATTAATAATGTCTATCTCCAGAGGACAGTAATACAGTAGCTTTCGATTCTTTGCTAGTGCCACTTGTATGAAATGGCAAATGATTCCTGCACAGATCCTGAGAGAAATAATGGAATAGAACTGCTGTTGAATAAAACTGAACGTCAATAGTTAAAATGCATGACATTCTGTAGTTTTGGAGGTTTCTTGTGACTGCTCTCTGTATCGTTTGTTTGCCTTTAAATGTCTAATAGCCTTTCATTTTGTGCTGTTGCTGTGTTGCAAACAAACACTAATCCCAAACCAATCATTCTATAGATTTATTATTTAGGAACCTGGAATTCTACTGCTGTCATTTCAAAGAATTTTTGTATATTTAAAATTTTGCAGGTTGCCTGCTATTTTCCTTAAAGAGTTTATATGTACTGTTATAACTCATTTATTTTATTTAAACACAGTGAAAATCTAGGATGTTAACAGAAAATGATTAAATGTATACCATTACTATGGGGTGATCTTAGACATGTATAAAAATAAACTGTGTCGTAAAAATAGAATATCAATTTCACTACACAACATATTTGTATTTTTTCTCAAAATTCTGAAGTTGCTCCACTACTGAAACTGCTGGTGGCCATCTAAGGATTTAAACAACACATGTCATGACTCCATTGGCACAAAATTAAGAAATATATTATTTATTAGTGCTAGTCATTCCATTGAGTTGTGATGGTGAAAACTAAAGAATGAAAACAGAAGAAAATCTCATAGGTAGCTTCTTCATTTTCTAGTTCTGTCTTCTCCTCCTTGTGTTTGTTTAGCTGGGTTGAGGGGTTTGCTCATTCTCACTTTCTTTACTATTTTATGTGGTTCATGTTTTCTTTGCAATTTAGGATTGCAAGATTCACATTATCTTTCAGCCAGTCAAGCCAGCACATCTTTGCTTTTCCTTGTGGCCAACAGCTTTCAATATTTAGTCGTAATGCTATTGTAGCCAGAATGAAATGCTTTGTAGTATGTGGACATAATCTCAAATTTTCTGAGCAACTCATTGGATTTTATATACATCTTCGCTTGATATTGAGTCTAGTCTTGGCATCTTTATTGCTGTATTATAGAGTGCCTGTTCAAGTTTCTTCATTGCTTGCTCTATATGTCGCCATTGGTCTGTTGACCAGGTTTTTTTTGTTGAATAAGACACTGGTGGCTTGGCACCATTTCATTTGAGGACATTCACTTGCACATAGTCATCTAGTTATATGTCAATGTTGGGAGTCACATATAGTCCCAGATACCTGAACGAAGTCACCTTGTTAAGTATGACACCATCAGTCTTTAATGTATCTTTAGTGTGTGTCACCTTGTTCCAGATTATCTGTCGTCATGATGTGAGGTGTCAGGCCAGACTCATTGAAGCACATTTTCTATTCCAGTACTAGTTGCACAAAACCATTTGGTTTTGTTTGTAATATGATCAGGGCATATTTTTCTACCCACAAGTCATCAAGTTTCTGAATAGTCAATAATAAGATTGTAATTCACAGTATATATATGGTATAATACTTGCAAAAACATATTTATTTTTTGTATTGCATCATTGTCAACTGTTCTGAAGAGACATGCAATATGAATTTTATTGTATTACAGTGGGTATATAAAAGAATCAAACCCCCCAACCCTTCAAAATATTCACATTTTATTAATTTGTAGGTGGAAAATAAAGTCTCATGCAAACCAAAATTCTCTATCTATATTTATTCAATGCCACTATTTATTCAGAACCATTCACTCTTTATACATTTTGTTATATTACGGCCTTATGCTCAGTTCATTTAAATTATTTTTTCCCTCAACACTGAATACCCCAGAATACCGAAATGAATACAGCATTTTAGAAAATTTTGAAAATGTATTAAAAGTAAAAAGTGAAGCTTCACAAAATTTCTAACCATCTACTCAGTACTTAGTCAAAGCACCTTTGCTAGCGATTAAAGTCTGAAGTCTTTTGGGTCTGATGCAACAAGCTTTCCACACCTAGATCTGGGAATTTTCTGCCATTCATCTGTGCAGATAATTTCAAGCTCTCTCAAGTCAGATGGAGATCATTGCTTAACAACTTTTCTCAGGTCTCTCAAGAGATGTTTGATTGAGTTCAAGTGTGGACTCTTGGTGGGCCTTTCAAAAATATGCACAGAGTTGATCTTAAGCCACTAATATGTGATCTTTGCTTTGTTGTTATGGTCATTGTCCTGTTGGAAGGTGAAGATTCAGCCCAGTCTATGATCTAGAGTGCTGTTGAGTTGGCTTTTATTTAGGACATCACTTTGCTTTGCTCTGTTCAGCTTTCCCTAAACCCTGATTAGTATCCTAGTCCAATTAAAAACACCCACAGCATGATGCTGACACAACTTTGACATTGGGGTGGTTTTGTGCAGATGATGACTGGTGCCTGGTTTCCTCTGCTTAGAATTGAGGCTAGACAGTTTAATCTTGGTTTTATGAGAGCAGGGAATCTTGTTTCTCAAACTTTGAGTGCCAATTAGGTGCTTATCTGCAAACTTCAAGCGATCTTCCATATGTCATCTGGCCACTCTGCCATAAAGCCTAGATTACTGAAGTGTTGTAGTGGTGTTGTCCTTGTGAAAGCTTTTTCCTTCTATGCACTGGTTTTCTGGAGCACAACCAGAGTGACCATTGGGTTCTTGGTCATCTGTCTTACCAAGGCGCTTCTCCCTAATTTGCTCAGTTTGGTTTGGCAGACAGGTCTAAGAAGGTTTACAAACTTCTTCAATTTAGGAATTACGGAGGCCATTGTGCTCTTGAGAACTTTAAATGCTGCAGAAATTTTTTGTAGCCTTCCTTAGGTCTGCGCCTCTTCACGACCCTGCCTCTAAGCTCTAAGCATGCAATTCCTTTGACCTCATGGCCTGTTTTTTTTTTTTTTTTCTGATGTGCATTATGAACTGTGAGACCTTCTATAGACAGGTGTGTGTCTTTCCTAATAATATCCAATAAACTGAATTGACCATACATGGACTCCAGACAAGGTATAGAAACTTCTCAATGATGAGTAATAGAATGGGATGAACCTAAGCTAAATTTCAAATTTGGGGTCTGAATTCTTTATGAAGACACCGTATAAACATTTGTTTCCTGTATATACCTGTGTTGCTTTCTTAAGCAGTTTGTAGTGAAGAGCAATATATTAACTTTGCCATCGACTTTTTCCAGGCTGTTTGCACCACTGCAGTGACGTTAAAACCATAATTAAAAAAAGTACCTGCTTGTAAAGTAATTAAGATGGCTTTTCCTTTCATGCTGATGCACAATATGAGGATTGTCCATTTGTAAGTGTAAATTAGTAAACATTACAGACAACAATAGGGTGAATCACAGTCATCAGATGTGATGTGTCATGCCAGTTGTATTTTTAATCATTTCAGCAATGCCAAATTTTGTCTAAATGGACAGCTTATATACAATTTGTCAATTTTGTTTTTTTAACCTGAACATAATGAGTGGGTAACTGTTGCATAGCTACTTGTGGCCTGGAGGGGTTGGTTCAGATTTGACCCCAGACTCAAAACAACAAAGAAACCGAAGCATATATAAAAGAGAACTGTTCACTATTACAAAAATTTTACAATAAATGCAAAAGTGTACAGAAGTAACAAAGGACAAACTAGGAGTGGACAACAACAAATCTGCTGCCTGGCTGGGTATACTGGCCTTACAGAATCTCCTATTCAATTATGCAGAAATCTAAACACTTTCATGTAATCATACAGTAACTCTCGGAAACCACAGGGTGATGTTAAGAATGTTTAGTCAAATGAAATGGTGTGGAACTGTAAATACAAATACATGCAAACACTAATACGTACTTACATAATAAGTAAGTAGAAAAATCATTTAAGTACAGTAGCATTTTAAGCACAGCCTGCTTGTATGACTAAGAGCTCAATCAAAATACATATTACAAATATAACATTAGCTTTAACATTTCCCTGGCTAAAAGTTACACAAATAAAAGATATAACAAAAAAATATATTTTGACGCATAAGTCCCTGTCTTGTACCCCAAAACACGAGGCTGAGTCTCAGTACTTCAGCAAAACCAGCTTTATTCAGCTTGAAACAGGAACAGCACGGTTATTTATTGTAGCGGGATCTACCACTCTCCTATACACAGCCACAGCAATCAGGCAGATTCATGACCAGGTCAGTGGCCAAGTAATCCTGTTCTCTGTATTTATAATGTTCCTTACATCACCCATTGACGACAGGAGCTTAAATGTGACCACGATCGGCTCAGCTTTGGTTCCACGGCGAGCCGCTGCAGTACTGGGAGCCTGTGGTTGCCTCAAACAACAGATAAGCAGTCTTCCACAGTCACGGCAATCGAGCTTCGGGACGCTCTTCAGCATGTCATACCCTTGGGGAAAGCCCCAAAACAGTGTAGAGATCTCACAATATAATAATTTACAGGGGATATCTTCACAAGGGCAAACTAGGAAGGAAGGTGAAGGATAGTTTTGGTGAAACAAACACACCATTATGTCTGCTGCTGCCATCACTTTTTCCTACTTTACTTACTTCCTGTTACATGCTGCAGCAGCAGTATTAACTCTTTGATTACAACTAGAATATATCTGGCGGTGCCAGAACACTGGGCCCAACCACAAAGGTGCCACCCAATCTGTCTGGTCTACTTCCCTACTTTTCTGTACATCCTGCTTATTCCTTCAAACCTATTACCCTTTTTTTTTTTTGGAATTCTTCCTTGTGTCAGGTGAGTCTTTGACAACACCTTACCTCCTGACTATAAGCTGTTATGTATGGAGACTGAAATGACCTTTTAAATTTCTCATTGGCAATCCCTTTGAAGCAGATCCTGGACCCCTTTCAGGGTAAGCAGAGTCAAATAACCCTAGGAGTCCCTACAGTTGTTAAGGGCCTAGCCAACCCCTCATTACCTGTCCCATGTATGGGTCAACATGTGGCTGGCCACAGATAGATTATTGGATCTTTCCGTTGCCTCCATCTAACTGATGAGTTTATACCAACTCCATCCATTAATAATTTCTGCCCCTGGAGTGATCAGCTCCAGGATGTTTGCACAGTTTGGGCATAGCAATGGTTGTCTGTAAAGCCCACCGTGCTTCTAGTATCCTGTATGCTCTCACTGCTGCTGCAGTGCCAGGCTCCACTGATCCCCCCCTTTATGCTATTCAAGACAAGCTTTTTAATAATTGCTAAGTTAGTTAAAAAAATATCTTTGGTTTAGGAACACACTGAGTAGAGGAGAATATATTAAATGCAATGTCATTCTGAAGGGTCAAGCAGCTCTCAGGAGAGCAAAATTAATAATTTGTGGAAGTGTTAATGGAACTGAAACTACACTTGAAATATGGCACCATTTAATGATCCTAAATGTAAAGGTACAAACCATGGAAAAAGTAAGGGGAAAAGCCAACCTTTAGCCTATTTTTTTAAAGGCAAGAATATTTTTAGTCTCCGCTCACATAGATTTCAGACCCTATTGCTAATTGTAAGGTCGCTAATGTAAAATTTCCTGAGGTAATGCACATTTGAAAAGAACACAATATTAAAAAAAAATTAACATCTTAATGATATGCATAGTTAAATAAATAAAACCCACCATGCAACAATGATGGCACATCTTGAAGGGTAAATTCTGAAAAATGGTGGTGGCTACATTATACTATTTGTGATTAACCTGTCAGACTGACTCCTACATTAGACAAAAAACAAGCCCCTAATTATACATGGGATGGATGGGTGGGTGTCATTAAGATTCTTAAAGACTTCACAATAAAGAAAGAAAATATAGCCTAACCCTTTAATTGCATATATGGCTTATGGAATTGTTTTCAAATTAATGTGAAACTGCAGTTAAGGTTAGTTTCTGTGTCCGAGGCTGAATTACAGCATCTTTTCATTTTAATTTGCACAATTAAAGTTTTCCCAATAAAGGTGAAACTGAGCTGCCTGAAAAAAGTGGCCATTGTGAAACTGTCTTATGAAATGAACTAACATCACCCATCTGTTCACGTGTTATCAGCTCTCACTGTGTCCAAATCGGGATCGAAACACTCAGAGCCTGGTATCAACAACAACAAAAACATTTATTTATATAGCACATTTTCATACAAACAGTAGCTCAAAGTGCTTTACATAATAAAGAATAGAAAAATAAAAGACACAATAAGAAAACAAAATAAGTCAACATTAATTAACATAGAATAAGAGTAAGGTCCAATGGCCAGGGTGGACAGAAAAAACAAAAAAAAAAACTCCAGACGGCTGGAGAAAAAAATAAAAATAAAATCTGTAGGGATTCCAGACTATTAGACTGCCCAGTCCCCTCTGGGTGTATCACACACATGTGATGCCCTCTGCCTTTGAACATTGGCACATATCTGGTCCCTGGGCATTCGGAGACATAACTGACCAGACCAGTGGATGAGAGAATAGAAGCACAGGTCAAAGATAGGGTGTGAACATAGTTGTTATTTTATTAACTGCCAAAATCCAAATGTAATGCCATGCAATCAATTATGAAATAGTTTATAAACAGTGACACACAATAGAAGAAATAAAGTGCAAAGAAAAATATATTTGCAAAATATCCCAAACTTTTCTTTCTTCCTTCCACCAAAAGGATGTTGATCATGAAAAAAAACAAAACTATAAAGGATACAAAAAAAGTAACCTAACAGTTATCTCACTGCAGTCAGCCTCACCATTATACTCAAGGACGTCTAATCTACAAACATATTTTTCCCCTACTGAAAACTCAGGTTTCTCCACAAGCTGATTGACAAAAGATGACCTCTAGCGTTGGCAATTCAGTTTTATCTTGAATTCCAGAATTTTTCTGACCAATCCTCTACTGATGCCAATCTCATCCCTCCAATCGGGAAGTGCGTTGTGATGCAACTACACTCTATGCTTACACCAATAAGGACTTGGTACATGCCCGCCTGCAGCCAGACGACACTCTTCTGCCAAACCTATTCATTGCCCTCTAATACTAACTCAAAAGACATCACTTAACTGCGTCTTCTACTTTGGAGCTACAGACTACCACCAGGAAGGCAGTGGTTTCAGCAATCAGGCACACATTTAACTTAAGTGCCAGTCCACCCAACACATGTCTTCATGCAATGGCACCATCACTTCCTACCAGAGCCTCTCTTCATCTCCCTCATATACCAAAGGTAAGTGCCCTGAAACTATGAGCAACGTCAGTCCTGCAGGTTATTGTTTCAACCCAATATCTTAATGAGAATTCAATTATTGCTGCTGAAGCACTTATTACTCATGCAACGTTTTAATGTTTCTCACATGTTAATGTTTTGTACCATTAACTGCTTATTTTAGATTTAAAAAGCTGTATTCACTGTTTTAATGGCTCATTATCAGCAATATGATGTAAAAGACAAAGAACTCAGCAGGTCTCCATCTAATTTGTCTCCATTTCCACCTGTTCATCATGAACTATCTGGTTTGATAAAACATTTGGAAGGAAACTGAACAGGAAAAAGTGAAGGACTGAGCATTAATCATCTATTTAAGGTTTCAAATCATTTGGATTAGATCTTTGGAAGAGAAAAAAAAATCTACAATATAAAAACAACCTGATGAGCCAGAGTTAAAGCACTAACAAGCCGTGAAATTAAGATTGGTTATTGGCAAGGACTAGTTTCTAATTAAGGGATGGAACAAAGACCTACAGCCACTACAGCCCTCCAGGACTGACGTTGCTCATCACTGATTTACAGAAGAAACTAAAGCTATCACTAGTTACATACCTTCATCAATAAGCCTAACCCATGACAGCGACATACAGGTATCAACCTTGGCTACTGTGCTCAGTGATGGAGCCAGTGTAGTGTAAATCTAACTTACACAGTGAGGAAAACTGAAAAGAAAAAATAAATAAAAAAATAAATCACACAAACATGGTGGGAACAGGCAGACTCAACACATAAAGTGACCCCAGTCCAGAATTTAAGCCCAGTCTTCTAGAAGTGCGAGAGAGCAGATCAAGCCACAGCACCACTTTGCCACCAAGCGTCCAACTAAATAAAATTAATTTTACACCTAAATCATCAATAAAATATCTTTTGTTTTTTAGATAGATAGATACTTTATTAATCCCAAGGGGAAATTCACATAATCCAGCAGCAGTATACTGATACAAAAAACAATATTAAATTAAATAGTAATAAAAATGCATGTAAAAGCAGACAATAACTTTGAGTAATGTTAGCATTTACTCCCCCGGGTGGAATTGAAGAGTCGCATAGTGTGGGGGAGGAACGATCTCCTCAGTCTGTCAGCAGAGCAAGACAGTGACAAAAGTCTGTCACTGAAGCTACTCCTCTGTCTGGAGATGACACTGTTCAGTGGATGCAGTGGATTCTTCATGATTGACTGGAGTTTGCTTAGTGCCCATCGCTCTGCCACAGATGTTAAACTGTCCAACTTTACTCCTACAATAGAGCCTGCCTTCTTAACAAGTTTGTCCAGGCGTGAGGCGTCCTTCATCTTTATGCTGTCTCCCCAGCACACCACCGCGTAGAAGAGGGCACTCGCCACAACCGTCTGGTAGAACATCTGCAGCATCTTACTGCAGATGTTGAAGGACGCCAACCTTCTAAGAAAGTATAGTCGGCTCTGACCTTTCTTACATAGAGCATCAGTATTGGCAGTCCAGTCCAATTTGTCATCCAGCTGCACTCCCAGATATTTATAGGTCTGCACCCTCTGCACACAGTCACCTCTGATGATCACAGGGTCCATGAGGGGCCTGGGCCTCCTAAAATCCTTAATTCCTTATGTGAATTTATGCTTAGCCAACCATCAGTGGATTACTGATCACAAGCATCGAAATTAAGGAGCACATCTTCCCATAGATTTTAATAAGTAAATTAGTAATAGATTAATTTTTTGCAGTACCTAAACTAAATTGCTACCAGTAACTCAATAAAACACAATGCAACAAGACTTTGACTCACAACAGGGTCACATAGACGAACACAGGAAATGGTGACAATGGATCGAAGGGTGCAGTGAAGAAAAGATGACACTCAGCATTACTGAGCCAAGTCTGAGTCACCAAGTAGAGTAACATGCAGATGTGGAAGAAATACTGGAGCATACAGACAGCTCCACACAGACAGCAGTTGGTCTCCTGAAGCTGTGAGCTAGCAGTGCTAACCAATACGCCAGGCTGTCATCTAAAAATGTCACTAATGTGTTTTTATATGATGCGCAAGGTACAAAATGGATGGTTTCTAATAGATATGTGAAAATGGGTAATGTGGATGTTTAAAATGTAATCAAATTCATAGATGTAACAGTTGTGAAATACAACTGTTTGTTGTAATGGGGTTTTATTTTTATAACAAGAAATAAAAGAAATCAAACCAACTGGATAGTGTTTTTAGTTTATAATAGCAAATTTTTATTTGCTGGGTTTATCCGACCAATTCTCTACTGATGCCAATCTTGTCCCTCCAATCAGGAAGTGCATTGTGACGCTGACTACACTCTCTGCTTATACCAATAGGAACTTGGTACTGTACATAACTTGGTACATGCCTGCCTGCAGCCAGACGACACTCTTCTGCCAAACCTATTCATGGGCCCTCTAATACTAACTCAAAAGACTTAACTGCTTCTTCTACTTTGCAGCTACAGACTACCACTAGGAAGGCAGTGGTTTCAGCACTCAGACACACATAAACCTCGAGTGCCAGTCCACCCAATACATGTCCTCATGCACTTGCACCATAACTTCCTACCAGAGCATCTCTTCATCTCCCTCATATAGCAAAAGTAAGTGCCTTCAAAATATGAGCATGTCAGTTCTGGAGGGCCACAGTAGCTGCAGGTTATTGTTTCAACCCAATATCTTAATGAGAAGTCAAGTTCAAGAAGTTCAGGCCACAGCACCACTTTGCCACCAAGCAGCTAACTAAATAATTCCTTACTTTCCTTCCTAAAACATTCCTTATGTGAATTTATGCTTAGCCAATCATCAGTGGATTACTAATCACAAGCATCGAAATTAAGGAGCACATCGTTCCATAGATTTTAATAAGTAAATCAGAAATAGATTAATTTTTTGCAGTACCTAAACTAATATGTGACCAGTAACTGAATAAAACACTAAAACTGTCAACTAAAAATGTAACTAGTGTGTTTTTATATGATGCACAAGATACAAAATGGATGGCTTCTAATAGATATGTGAAAATGGGTAATGTGGATGTTTAAAATGTAATCAAATTCATAGATGGAACAGTTGTAAAATACAACTGTTTGTTGTAATGGGGTTTCATTTTTATAACAAGAAATAAAAAAAATCAAATCAACTGTAAAGTGTTTTTTGTTTATAATAGCAAATTTAATAACCCTCTCCTGTCATTTTTTTCAGATTATTATCAGAGCATACCTCCCAAACAGCTTTAAATTCTCTGAAATCATATTTCTGTGTTATTTCTGCCTTTTTTTCCATTGATCTCCCGCATCGTTTATAAGACTTATTGGGTTATTTCAAATCTCACCTGTGTGTCAAATGCCTGAGGTGTTAGTTTGCATCAGAATACTTTTGCAATATTTTTTTTTTCCTTTTATAGAATAGTTTGGTTTATCTGAAGATTGATGACTGGTCTCTTACAAGGACAAAGTGTAGAAGTGGGCCCAATTGACAGCTCAAGCTCCACAGTGAATCAGGTCAAGGTGCACACTGTAGAAGGGCCTCAGTGAACCCATGGCTTTCCATAAGTTATAACACAAAAAATGAAAAACCATTATTTTCTATATTGTGTTTCCATTAGGAATACCATTCCAGGGCACTTTATATGGACAAAAATGTTTGGTTTTATTTCCCCACAGTTGGCGCACACGCAGGTTACATGACATTCTTACGGTCACACAGTGGGCCAGAGATGGAAAATAACTTTCAATTTTACGGTTATGATGTACATCCTGGCTAATTTCACCCTGGTTACTACAAAGAATGGCGGATTCACCTTCAACAAAATCAATCATACTACCTTCCCTATTTTCTGAGAAAATGAAATTCATCGTTCACTCAAAAGATTACTGAAATACAATATTGAAGTTTAAAAGCACACAGGGCACATTCAGGGTAATTGGCAATGTGCACAAAAAACAATATATGTAAAGAAATGTTCATTTTGCTTTTGATTGGTGAGTTCATCACTTTATGAGCTAAGCTGAACAAAACAAACTTAATCTTAACTGAAACCTTCAGTAGTGGGAGGCATTCCTTTACGGCTCATTGGCCAATGTTTTACATCTTATTATTTCCAGAACATTAAAATATTGGATTTAATTATAAAGCATGGTGTTCATATTTTTTTAATCGTTCTCTCATAGAGTTTCTGCTGCTTATTATAAAGGCTATAAAATGGACACTATTTAAAACATTGCCTGACACATATCCTACCCACAAGTTAGATCTTTAGTAAGAAAATTAAGGAGTTGTAGAGCCTATCGACATTAAAGGCATAGACTCATTTTGGGATTTTATCATTGGGCACTTGAACATGTCAGTCCATAATCATAAGCAGAAGTTCTAATTAAAGTTCTATGGACTGTTTTAATATCTACCACCCATACTTACTGTACTATGACACCATCTTGCTAGATGTCTCTCTGTCCCAAACTTGAGGCTGCTGATATTGTTGTAACCCAAATGAACACAGACTTTTTAAGATGTCGTGAAATGAGCTGCACTCATTTATCAATTTCCTGAAACTGCCTAGTGTGTTAAAAAGACATGGGAGAAAGAAGCCTATATATTCAACTGCAAAGCAAGACCAGGTATAGGATGGACCACCAGCTTACTAAAGTCACTCAGAGAACTAACACGTGCATCTTTTGTGTACGGTGAAAGAAATGAAGTACCAGAGAGCTCATCAGACAAATCTTAGTCGCCCCTGGATAAATCTTATCTAATAGTACATAACTCCTCCGTGAGATTAAACAACAGCTATAGTTGTGTCATGCATGAACATCACCAGTTTGCGAATGTAAGCAACATCAATTTTCTCCCACTCTTCCAGCACCAAATCCCACGATTCAGCCAGATTGGTTAGCTCCACCGGTGTTTCACTTGTGGCTCCAAATAGCCTCATAGTTTTTCTATGAAATTTAAATCTGGGGATTATGTGGGCCAGTCAAGATGTGAGAATACTTCAGAATGCTCTTTGTGACCATTGTTTTCTTGGAAGACATAGTCGTCCACAAACCTAAAGTAGCCCTTCTGGCTCACGTGCATCATTACCTCTAGCAAAGGAACCATTTCCTTATAACTGAAATACCTCCAGAACATAAGATAGCTTCATCCTCCTTGAGCAGCACTTTGTACGCAGTCATCATGCAAAGATTTATGCACTTTGTAATGTATCTCTCACCTTGCATTTTTCCAGTACAAGCAGAAACATGACTTCTTATACCAGATAACACATTTACAGATGTCAAAAGTCCAGTGTTTGTGGTTTCATGCTCACTGTAACCATGCAGCTTTGTAAATAGCTGTTAGCAAGGGCCTCTTCCATTGTGCTTTGCTCCATGTATCCATTACATACTTCTTGTGGGTCTGCATAGCCTGTCTACAACAATGCTTGCTTGGGGGCAAAGCAGTTTGTTGTCACAATGCGTGACACATGACGATGGTCCCTATTTCTGAGAACTATCTTTTGACCACAGTTCTGGTCAACATTGATGGTTGATTGAGATGTATGCCATTGTTGGCCAATATGCTTTGACACATCTGCAAAGTTAGAAACTCCCTGTACACTATGTTGACAAAACTGAATGCTATGACCCATTTTTTCTAATCATTCATGTCTGTTATGCAACCCATTTCTCATGGAGAGAACTAGGGTGTTAGCCATTATGGATGTGGTGAGAAGTTAAGCAAAATGACACCTTTTATTGGCTAACTAGAAAGATTACAATATGCAAGCTTTCGAGGCAACTCCGACCCCTTCTTCAGGCATGCTTATATGGAGGTCATGGAGAGAAACCTAATACATGTGGCACACCACTGTTCCTTGTCACTCTACAAACCTTGTAGCACAGAACACAGCTTAGGTATTCATACTGGGGTGCCTTCCATCAGTGTCTAAATTATTTATCACTTACACCAGAGGGGACTCATTTTTTGTCTGCTAAACTTATGAACAAATGGAAATCATGCAAACTTCATACATGGAGCAGCAATTTATTACTTAGCTACCTTATGTGAATAGATCACAAACATGATGGAAAGGGCTGAGCTCACTAATAATACCCTTACAGTGGGCAAGGATCTTCACTGGCCAACCCAGGAGAGGCTTACCCCAGAAAACCTTGCCTCCAACAACTACCTGCAAGCTTCAGCCTGACTTCCCGCAAAAATGGGGGAAATTAGCTTTAGGGTTCAAAACATACTTTAAATTCAAAAAATATTCTTCATTTGATGAAAAAACTGAAAATGACAATATTTATTCAAAATGCATAACAATAATGCTCAAAAATGCCTAAATTCGATCCAATGCAAACAAGTCCCAAAACACAATCTATAAGAAATGACCCAAAGACAGAGCAGAAAAAAAATGTTAAAACCCAGTAAAATCCACACATACTGTAAAACAATTGACTCCAAGCAACTTCAGTGCACCACTGGTTGACCTTCCTCTTATCTGGGTGGTGATTTTAGTGTGGCCCCACCACTTGAGGTACCACCCAGAGAATATATAGAATGGACCCAATTTTAAAGTGACAGTAATCACAAATAAAATATGGAACACTGTTATTCAAATTTAACAAAAATAATTTAAAAACATAACACACATAAATCCAAGTTAATGCATAACACTACCAAAACATGGGCAATCCTTTTAAAAAGATGTTTTTCTTAACTGAGCAAATTCTCCATATTAATTTTATCCTGCTATAAACATTTATCAATTTTAATGCAGATGTATACTTTAGGATACTAGAGTGCTTTACCTTAGTAGCCCTTAATGCAGTTATTCCAAAACCTTTCTATGCCCTACAACCCCTAGAAAGTATCCGATTTATTTTTCTATAAAAGTAATATTACATGTTAAGATGGAGAACTCAAATTTCTTAGCTTTGAACCATAAACATGTGCTGCGGGTGAACAAACAGAACTCAAAAAATAAGCTTTTAACTCAATGCATAAAATATAAATATAAGTGAGCAGCTTGCCTTTATAAGTCCCAATAATCTTGTAAATATGTTCCCTGTAAAGCTTAGACACTCGACTGATGATCTGGAGGTTGGGGTATTAAGTGCTGCAAAGAAATGACACACAATCAACAGTCAATGGGTTGGGGGGATTGGAGGCCCCCTGTGAAGCAACAGGAGCCACTAAGCAATGAAAACCAGTTGATGAGCTTTGTCCCCCAATAATACCTGCACTGCTCTTTAAAAACAGATGCGTCACACAGTTAAAATTGCTGCGCTACTGCTAGGACTGCCAGCAGGAGAGACGGGCGGAGTGTAAGCAGTAGTCTCCTATGAGAGTAATGTTATTTCACTACATCTAAAGCAATTCTATGTAGATTTGCATTTTAATTATAGCCTGTAAACAGTCTAGGAGTAAATGCTGACATGATCTTTGCGACACTTTCGTCACTAAGTGATAATCTCTGCACTGATCAGTAAGGAATTGTTTCCATAAAATGCACAATATCCTCAACATCCCCTTGGGATTAAAAATTGGGGTGTTTTGTTAATTTTTTTTTTGTTTACTGCAAATAACATTTTTCCGGTTGCCCGGTTGTTGGTTTTTGGAAAGCCCAAACATCAGAGAATGGTAGTATCATATTTTTGCTATTACAAGAAAATATTATAATTTTTCCCTTTCTAATCTTCAGTCTATAATTGCTGCCCTGTTACTAGGGATGCTTTTCCCAGAAAGCTTCCTGCTATGTTTATTTACCCTCCCCACACTAAGTACAGCAGGTTCAACAGATTATCCTGGAGTAAGGGATTGGTGTAACACTGGGGTGCTGATGAGATAATTTCTTGGTATTGGTACATTGCTGTGAGGGGCAGTAGCAGACCTCTTTGCAATTGGATGTTGTTCCATGAGTATATCACATGTGAATTTGAAGAAGCCTTTATCAATAAACAGTTTCATAATTGAATTACACTGTCTTCTTTCCAACAGGCATACAGATAACAGAATTAACAAAACAAAACGTGCATGTGAACATCTTGCTAGTTTTGCCTGACTAAACTTATTGGTGCTAAATCGATATTGGAGTCTTTATTGTACGCCACCATGTGTAATAACTGGGAATAAAATGCCTGCAGACAAAAAGGCAGACATTTATGGACCTCAAAAAATATTAACTATTGCATATTTAGTGTCTTACGTTGCTGTATACTGCCATTTATCATCTTGTCAGGCCGACAGCTGTAAGCAACACTGGCAAATTCCATTCGCATGAACCATAAATTATGCCTGTTTGGACATACAGGGACTAGGGCACAACCTGAAAGCTAAATCCAATTTCTCAGAAAGAGCCAAGTGGAGAGAGCAAAGATTTCAGACAGGAAAAGAGATGAACAAAGATTAGACATGAATAATAGCACAAGGGCAAATGCAAATTATAGATGAGCAAAAAAAAGAAAAAGGTCAAAAGCTAAGAGGGCAAGAGAAATACCATGACTTGAGACAGGATGGCTGCAAGAATGAGCAACGGGTGAATAAACGTGGCTGCCTACACTATCTTTCTTTATTAGCGATGGATAGCAAGAGACTAATAAACTAGTAAGAGTAACAAGGGTTGCTGCTCACTTACAGGCTCTTTTTAATTTTACTTCTTTTTATAGTTTGGTGGTCTGCTGTATTTCATAACATCATTTAACTATTACACCTCTGATGTATTTAAACAGTCATTTCCAAGAATTTTATGATCTAATTTATTCCATTAAAACGTCAAAGGGTATCATGACAGGATTATGTACAAGACATGAACTAACCCTGTATGGCAACCCATTGCTTAGTATATTCCTGTGAAATCAGACTACATACAGCCACAAGAAAAACACACAATCTCCATATTGGCTTGGATATAAAGCCTGTTGTGCCACCCTAAATCAGTCCACTCATCCATTCATGCACTGAACCAATTTATTCCTAATAATGGGTTATAATTAAACTATTTCCATTTTTATAGAGCAGCACTTGGTGCAAGGCAGTCTGTTTTCTCAGCCATAACTGTAAACCTTCTGTTTCCTGGCAGATTTAGGCTCAGCTGAGCACTGGGTCCTGAAGCTTCTTGCTGTGAAGAATTTTTTCACCAGCATAAATGGATTGTAATCTTTTCAAAATGCATTAAGGAGCTGGTTAGCATTACAGATGTGCAAAAGAGTGAGCAAAAGATCACAAAGGGCAGGGCCATCAGTGTACTATAAATTTAGCAGACAACCTGTGTGTTTTGTACATCATTCAGTTTTATACAGTTTTGTATAGCGCCCTTGCAAAGAGCTCTGCACAGAAATCAAGTGTGAAAAATAAAATGGCAGACTCATCTAAAAAACAGCACACATAGGGAAAAAATCATTAATATGTATAGACTGCAATAATAATAATTCTGCACTTATCATAATTCCAGCTTGCTACAAACATTGCAGACTCATCATTTTCTTTCTGTAGAAAAGCTGATAAATGTGTTGCATATATTCCAACATTAGAGCCAATATTTCACCTTTTCTTTGTGTTATGTTTAGCTATATTAATTTGCGAGTATTATATTTACAGTCAACTGGAACAACTTAATGTCTGAGTTCGCAGCTGTTTCACCACAGGATTTGAATAAAATTAAATGGTCCTTGTAGAATATGCAATTTCAGTGGCCTAAAGACATTAGAATGTGATAAACAGCATTTTTAATATAGATATTGCATGTTGTAGCATGGAAATTGGTCACAGCCCAGACTACAAGGTGTTTTGAGGTGGTGAAGATCAGGCATAAGATCATACAAGACACTGGTATGACTGTACTTGCAATATTGGCATAGGCAACCTAAGTAGTGCTTGAAATACCCTGTGGTAATCAGGGATCCTATTAGTGCTGGCTAAACACTAACATTTTAAAATGGTACTATGGGATATACTATTAATTATGCAGCATGTTATCACTTAAGATATGTACTGTATATACAACATTAAGTAGGCAAAGTGCATCATACATGGATACGCACTCTACAAACACTTTTGACTAGCATCACAAAGAACAGACACTATTTATTTATATTAAATTTAGTTTATTTGCTTAGGACATACTTTTATCCAAAGCGATTCAAAGAGGTCAACATAATCAAGTACAGGAAAACCTCGATTATCCATCAGTCTTCATTAACCATTAGGGCAAAAAAAAAACATTTTGCAGGGCAGTATCTATCTATTACTACTGCAGCACGATACGCTGCAAGCTCTGCACATTGGAACAACTCTCTCTCTCACTAGCACGTAGTGTTTTTCCCAGGCACCACGTGTCATGCCGCATTTTGAAATCACAGTGTTAGTTACATACCTTGAGCTTTAACAGTGTTTTGTAGCTTTTCGCTTTTGTTATAATTAAACTACTATACATTGTTATGGCTGATAAACATACGCGTGTGGAGTTGGAATTGTCACAAGAATTGAAATTATTCAGCGTTTATGAAATAGCAAAAGTGCATGAAGTATTGTTTCAATTTAGGCAGAACAACAGTGAACGATACAAAGGATGATGCCAACAAAATTGAAAAATGTGTCAAAAATGGAAACCACTGACAGTAATCTTATTGTTTATTAATGTTAATGTTTTTCTGCATTGAAATTGTTAATTTAATGTGAAGAAGACAGCCTGTGATGTGCTGTGCTGGAGCAGAAAGGGCGGAATGCTGTGTAAGTGATGGGACAGGGTGAAAGGCTTCTGTTTTGTGAGGGCTGGACATCTTAGGAGATGAGTGACAGGAGTAAAAGGAAGGTGCGGCAGAAAGAGGTTTTGAGTAGGGAGTCAGGAGACAATAAGCAGGATTTTTTTGCAGTACAGAAAAAAACAGAACTTGAGTTGCAGGAGATAGTTATTGGTAGGGAAAGCTTTCTTTTATTGTTTTGGAGATGTGCTCTGTAACTCAGATATATAATATAAAATGTCTGGGTGTGCTAAACCTACTTCTGTTATCTCTGCAGGCCAAATACAGGAAAACTTGTCTGATTTAATGTCACTTCTGGCTCCGACGCCACAACGGATGTCACTTGTGGTTCTGGCACCAGATGACATCACTTCCTGTTCCAGCTTCAGATGACATCACTAAATCCTCCATCTCTTCCTCAGTCAAGTCAGTTCAATCTGGAACTCAACCTATGCACAAAAGTGCTCATTACAAGGCCCTTTTACAGCCAGGGACAATATCTGGGTGGTTGTCCCAAACCTTTTTCTGTGTGTTGAGACTATTTCTTTCACTATATATATTTAAATAAATTTGACTATTCGCTAAACTAATCTACTGAATATCATTTTTAAAGTAGCTGTTCTGTTATCTGCCTTTTGTCTTCGTCACAGCCTCTGTCCCGATTCCTGACGGATAATCGAGGTTTTACTGTACATATCAGTCTGGGGGACTGTTTAAGAACAACTGTTACAGAACAATGTTGCAAAATTGACCATCACAAGTAAAAAGATCAGAACAAAATACAAGCTAGTTACAATTCCTAGCTTTTAAAAACCTAACAGCTGCAGTATGTTAGACAGAAATACAATGAAAAGAGAGCCTTCAAACACTTCTTAAATACACTGAGGGAGTTTAAATGGATGTGGGCCAATTGTCTCTTTAGCTACCTAAACATGAGGAGTCTGGATTAAGATATTATACCTTGCAGAGGTGACATTACCGGACACTATTCATCATCAGACCTGAGTGGTTGAGAAGGAACACAGGAACTCACAGGTATCTCCATATATTTAGGTAAAGACTCATTGACTACTCTGTTAGCAAGTATCAAGGATCTGAACTTGATACATGTTGTTACACGTAGTCAATGTAGTGATCTGAAAAGAGGAGTTACAAGTGCCTGTCTTAGCTGGTTGAATCAGAAGGTCTTGCACCACTTGAGGTCTCCCTATTTCTCACCTTGAAGCCAGGTCACCATGCCAACACAATACTAATAAGAGTTGGTATGTATGGCAAATGTGTAGAACGCTCTGAATAAAATTATTAGTAACAAAAGAAGTATGTAAGTGCACTAAGGTTGACTGATGGTATAGTTTCAACTAGTAATCAACCCTGACCAAGATACTGGAATATCAGACATGCGAGTATCAATATCACTGTACTCAGTACGTGTGACAATAAATTTGAACCTGAACTTCAATATCTACTTAAAAGATCTGCAAGGTATTCTGATGGCTCAGTCATGCATGGACACCAGAGGTTGTTAAATTGAACTCTAGCTTGGTGTTTTAGGAGAATATTGTAAGGCCCTGAAAACAGTTCCATTGCTAGGCCAGAAGTAAACATGAGAGGGAGCTTGAAAACAATTCATGGTCAAACTTTACTTGCCAGTGTAGTCAGGGAGAATAGGAGGGCAAGCATTCATCAGCAGAATGTAGAGAAGCTAAAGTGAGACAGAGGAAAAGAGGGTGAGAGTAGGAGAGAAGGAAAAACAAGAATTAAAGGGAGTGGCCTGGTGCTTGGACACAGTACAGTTTTGGATAAATGGATAAGCAAACCCACCAATAGGTAGGGACTGCACCTGTATGATGAAGGCCAAGAGTTTCAAGTCCAAATAGTCAGGATTTTATATGGCAACAGCAGAGATAAGCAAATATGTGTTTTAAGGCTTTTCCTAAAGGAACATCTGAGATGTAGCTTGTACTGTCTTGGATTAAGAGACAGTAAAGTTTTTACAAAAATGACTGGGAGATGCAAGAAGTCAGAGAGCAAGTCAAAGTCAGAGTAGAAAATCAAGCCTTCACAAACGTGAAGATCTTCTAGCAAATTCAGATACCATGGAAATGTGTGAGATGAAGTTTAAATCGTCACTCCGATGATATCAGACGCGATGTGCATCTCAGAGAATTCAATGCAAGGCACTCAAAATGGCAGGGTGCAAAGAAAAACAAAATGGCATCATGAAATAACATTAGAAATTTTCAAAACACCTGAATAGCCCTATAGACTGTGAAAGTCCATCCAAGAAATCCCTTAAAAAAATGTATACGCTCATCATAACATAGCTAGGGTCTGTTGCATGCAGATTTCTTATATGTTTTAACCAAAACTAGCCAGAATTTTAAATCAAAAGCAAGACTAGAATTAAAAGAGAACCTTGCTCTTCAAAATGGGGCTTCTCTTTATGTTGTCTTAGAGTTCAGACAGCTGCTCAATGCAAGAGGCCATGGCACACACCAGTCGAACAGCATTATACCAACAAGACACACAAAATGACAGTGCCTGCATAAACAGCCACACAATTTGGAAACAAAAAACAGTCAACAAAGTGAGCATAATAAAATTAAATCAAATGTACCGTACTGATATAGGTACAAAGGTACAAACCAGCCAAGTGTTCCCCATTTTATGAGCAAAAATGAAATGAAGAAATTAGCAAAAGAAGAGCAAAACAACTGGTTAACTATAATGCCGTAGAAAATCAAGCTTTCCCAAATAGCTTCTAAGGAGGAGCTCCTTCTCTTCTCAGTCGTGAGTTCAAACTTAACATCTACTTCCGTAGTCTCTGGTTTTTCTAAGGACTTCCTGGAATGGTCAGGGCCTCTTGATACGATAAGGAAGTGAAGTCAGAGATCTTACAGCTGATGTTTCTCCATACTGGGGCTGGAAAAATAAAATGTGTTAGCGAGAGCACCCCCGTTGGGCACATTTGGTATTGGTTACTTGTTGAGAGCCCGTAGTACTAGGGTGTTGTATCATGCTAGCGATTATAGACGTAGTGAGAAGTTAAGCAAAATGACACCTTTTATTAGCTAACTAGAAAGATTACAATACGCAAGCTTTCAAGGCAACTCAGACCCCTTCTTCAGGCAAGATGTTGAGAAAAAAAGAAGCAGACCTCCATCTACTTTAACACATTCCTGACAAGGTAGGACCGTTTGGGTTTATGGGTAGATTGAATCTTAAGGTGGTCATGCCACAGGGCAGCTTCAAATGAGTTTTGTTGGTCTTGTCTCTTTGTATTTTGGCTTTCCCTTGTGTTTTCCTGACAGTTATTCTTTTCCTAGTAAATCTCCTTCTGGATATTTGTTGACCTCCTCATCAATATTCTAGGTTTGGAATGACAGAATCTCCTTCTTTACCCCTGGATCACAATTACACCTGCATTAACTGAGCTGTTTAAAAATATAATGACTTTTATAGTTTTATAGATTTAGAGTAAACTACTGTTTCAAGAGTTATTTACCTCAGGCCCTACATGAAGCATTCCCAGCATTAGCTTGCAGTTTGCTTTTAAATGAAAAGCTCTTACTTTTCGGACGTATAAAGATTTTCAGCAAAGAGACACAATTCCAAAGCTATTTGCTTTACACAAACTACCTTCCCGAGATGACAGTGAAGGCAGAGGCAAGACACACTATCACCCGGGTGCAACTGACAGGCTGTTTGCACATTTCCATCACTGTGCAGCAGAGAGTAATTATCTTTCTCAGTGGGAAATCAATTTGATACCAAGAAGCAGTTGAGCAGAGGAGCTGAACCTCAATTGAGCAGCTCGTTCTCGACCTGCTAATGGCAATAATGCGTTACCAGCAGAAGGAGATTAATTAATGCATTTTATTATGTGGTGCGTCGTCTCCACCCCTTCACCCTGCAAATGAGTTCTTGCCTTTTGTGGCTATTTTTAACATTAAAATAACAGCAGTGACTACACATATAAGGATACTTTATTCATTTAAAAGTCAAAGCTTGTTGCGTGTGTGCCTGTCTTTATGCATTTCGACATTAGTACCAATCAAACGTTAAACAAGCATGCATTATATTCAAGGAGACTTTATTATACATGACTGAAAGTGGCCATAAAGTTGGAAATACCCAGGTAAAAAGGTTCTTGTATTAATTTATATTCATTGTTGATAAAGTAATTCATATCCCACCATAAGGCAAAGCATCTGCAAATGAATATAATACAATAAGGAGTCCACTAGACAGAAGACGGCAGGGCATGTTGTCGTGGAGGGTAGACGCATTGCTTCACAGACTCTTCATTTCAAAATGTGATCAAGTGAGTGTTTGAAGTTTGCATACTCTTTCCATATTTGTGTGCTTTTCTTCCCATATCCATACAAAAATAAATAAATAACATGAAATTGCTTCTTCCAATTCAGGGTTGAAGAGAGAAATGACTGCAAGGACACCTATCCATCGCAGGGCCTACTCGTGCACACTCACACACACACATTGGCGCAATTTGAAATTAAGCAATTAACACATTTTTAGCAATGTAGGGATTAAAAAAACAGAAAATGTTGAGAAAAACTCATCAAGACACAAGGAGAACGTGCAAATTCCACACCGTTAATGAAGCATCTAAAAGAAATAATTGACTCAGTTTTTAAAACTTGTTATTTTTATCTGGGCAGCAAGTGTTTATGTGCCTGTGAATTCAGTTTATCACATCAGAATGAACACAAATAAACATAAGTACAACAAAAAGAAGCACAAATTACTGGTGATGCACAAAACCCTTTGGATATTAAGTGAGATGGTTTGAATAACACAAGTTTGACTCCCAAAATTCTCTTCAAAACACCCCAACCATTCTCTGTATTTGTTAAATTCTGCCAACAGCAAACCATATTCAAAGTAATAAGGCAGTGGTTAGCTGAGCCAGGTGTTACTGTGGTGTAGTTGACCAGAAGACGAAACATTAAGCAAGCCAGAAATTGTAAACCATGAATGAAGCCTACCTTTCAACTGATCGAAAATTGTAGGCCAAGGAGATGAGAGGGTACATCTAAATAACACTACTACACACACACAAATGGTTTTTATGTAATTATTTATGAGACTCGGGATTAATCTGTATAGTGAAGCTGCAATGACATTAATTGCAAAACCTCCAGAGCCATGCTCTGTAGCAACCATTGTTGGGTCTTAATGACAGCGGTACAAAATTGGCTGGGAGAAACAATTTGGCAATGAAAATGGTACAAAATAATTCTTAATAACACTGCACTCTTTACAATTGAACGAAACTGTAAACAAAGATATAAAAATCCAAATACTACACAAATACTACTCTAACCTCTCTCTCTCTCATTTCTCCTAGGGCACGAAGCAGAAAATGGCTGACAGTGGGGTAACTCGCGTTGAAATCGTAGTTGAGGAACTCCAAGCACTTGATGAACAGATTCAGAAACTCCTGTCCCGACGGAGATACCTGAGAAATCTGAAGGCCCGGCTGTTGGATAAACCGTCCTTGCCATCTGGAACCGGCGAAACATCAACCCCGCGTTGTGCCGACCTCACCCCCGCGTCTCGTAGGAGCGATGCCGCTGCTGACCTCGGTGGATTTCAGCTATGCAGGCGGGGGTTCAAGGCCAGAGCACCTCCATCGGCACAGGCGAGCTTTTTATCTCAGAACCGGTTTGACCCTCTCCGCGTCCCCATTTCGCCTTCAGCACCTGGTGATGTATTAGTGGTAGGTGATTCTATCGTTAGAAACCTTAATGTCGCATGCCCTAATGCAAAATCGTTTGTTTCATGTTTTCCCGGTGCTCGTGTCCGAGATATAATGAAAAGTGCGCCAGCAGTCTACGAGAAACACAAGGAGAGGGCAGTTGGAGCAATCGTTCTGCATGCCGGCATAAACGATATAAGGCACCGACAATCAGAAATCCTGAAGGCTGACTTCACAGCTTTGATTAAAGACATGAAGGAGAGGACCCCATCGGCAAAGATCTTCGTTTCGGGTCCACTACCTCTTGTCAGACGATCCAACGAGTACTACAGTCGTCTGCTAGGATTGAACAACTGGCTACAAGGTTTCTGCAAGAAGAAGGATGTCAGTTTCATCAACAATTGGAATCTCTTTTGGAAAGGCCGCGTCTCTTCAAGCGTGATGGCCTGCATCCGGACAGTTTCGGCGCCCGGGTCCTCTCCGAAAACATATCGAAGGTAATTTGTTTTTCTTGACTATCTATCTCTGCTCTTAACCCCTTCCGAAATAATACTGTTGTGCCAGGACATGATGAATGTTTAATAGAGTCTTCCGTTAAAGTGCACACCATTATCAAGAAATGTCATAAAATTTTATAAAAAATTAAATGCCCATTATAACAAGTCACATAAAATGATTATACTGTATTTGTAGAGCTTTGCTGAATTCCATTGGTGTTGTGATTTTCATCACATAATACCAAAAAAAGAAAGAAGAGGGAACACAGAAGTCCCAAAACAGACTTGGTTTAATTGTACGTATTAATTAATGACTTAATTTGAATTCAATTACCAATTGTTACTATCAGATACCAAGGTCAAAAACTTAACAAAAAGTAATGTAACAATACAATAGATAACATTAAGTTATTAAACATAAACAACATTTATTTAAGTAGCACTTTTTCATACAAACAATGTAGCTCAAAGTGCTTTACAAGAGAGAAAGGTACAAGAAAAGATTAGTCAATAATATTAAAGAATAAGTAACAAAGAAAAAACAAATCTTCACGATCTTAAAAAAAAAAATCAAATAAATTTTAAGTAGAAGAATAGCATCCTTATATACAATATCATGGTGGAAGTCACTAAAGATGCATCTGGTGATAAGGTCGGATGGCCAGGAGGACAAAACAAACCAAGACAAACAAGCAAAACTCCAGTTAAGCCAGAGAAAAAAAAAACAAAATCTGCAGGGGATCCAAAGCCTAAAGAACGTTCAGCTCTTCAGCTCACTTGGGAGAAATGACACCGAGAATCTTACTTAATGTCCCAGAAATTAGCTTTGGGCTTCCACAGCCTTTAAATGTGGGATAAGATGGCAGTCCCTTTGGCAGCACAATTGCAAAACTGGAAGGCCCCACCAAACTGGAGTCATCGTAAAGAGGAAAAGGCAAGACTTTAAGCAACAAACAACAATTATAAAGCCAATAAAAGAAAATTACAAAATAATTAACACAAAAAACAAAGCTTTTAAGAACATGATAATTTACAAAAAAACAAAAAAATAAGCAAACAAAATTAAACAGAGCCCTGGGCAAAGCTCTGACAAGCACAATTTTATATTGTCAAGCACTGGATGTCATTTTTGTGCTATTTGAGTTTTTCTTCATTTGTCTTTCAAAGTTTAATAGTATAATTAGAGGCAGTTAAGTAGTGCCAGATGACACAATTACATATTTTTAATAAACATACAATGTATTTGTTTAATTATTTTTTTGTTTCACTGTAACAGGCTGTGGCCTATGTGACACTAAGTGTGACATCATGATGTCATGGCTATAAAACATGCACTTTATATTGATAATGGGATAAATACAAATCTTTATTGCATGTGGTAATTTTGCTTTTTGGCTTTACATCCTTATTTTGTTCTTGATATTGTTTTTGCCTAGTGTTTATGACTTGTTCTGGCACTTTTTGACTCTTTGTTAAGAATTTTGTTTCAGATTTTTTAGTTCTCTCTCTTTTTTCTGTGCTCCCTCATTTCTTCATCACTTTTCAACTGTCCTTTTTAGGACACCTTAGATTTTCAATTGTTCTTTTGGGTCATTATTCTACCAACTGTTCTTTTAAAGGCATTTGTGTGATGTCATGATGGTGTAGAGGAAGTTCACAAGGACAGTTACTGACAGGTCAGAAGAAAGAAGTGAAGCCCAGAACATCTTAAACTCAAAAACCAGAGAGAAATAAGCCATATCTTTTATCTAAGCCAAAGCACTAAACAAAATAAAAGTTAGAAAGTACTGTTGTTAAATCGTAGCCTTAATTTGAAAATCTGATTAATAATGGTCAATACTTGCCTAATGATTGCCTCCCACTTATTGCTTACTAAGTAACTACCCAATGCGACTCTTCAGGACTCAATCCTGACAACTGCAGCAATGGGAACACAAAACAACCACAAATGAGTCCTCAAAGTCCTAAGACAGAACTTTTCATTTTCAGGCCGACACAGCAATAATGTTGAAACATATTATGAATCTACATATTCAATAATGCAGGAAATTGCCCAAAAATATATGTAAGTTAAATTTTAAAAGTGACATGAGTTCAATCATTACAACAACCACAATTAGACAAGCAAGTCCCCCTCTAGAGAGGTGAACTGTGAAATGTCTGACTACAGTTGGGTTACTTACCTCAAATTCATTAAAGGATTACAGTAAGAATAGAATGATAGCACCGGTTTCCTTTTTATTTTTATCATTCTTAATAATTCCTTTGTTGAGGAAAAGGTGGCAAAAATTGTTTTTTTTAAAAGTACATTCTGTACAGATGTTACATGCCATTTCTGTTCTTACAAATGAAATTATAAATATACATAACCAATTACATAACAGGGTGACTGTGCAAGCTTGATATCTTTGTATTTTTTCCGTAAAAATACTGCATGTGGAGAACTGTGCTCTCAATGATATTTTGATGAACAGGCTGGCCAAAAATGTAAGAGGTTACCTAAACAGTTTTTATTGGTCATAACTGAACACCAGAATATTTATGTGCTTATTTTACAGATGACAAGCATAATTCACATGGAGTTTGGGAAGTAATCAGTAAATGAACAAAACAAAAAGTGTCCAAATGAAACTCCGTCAAGTAGTCCTGTAAAGGTATGTGCTTTTCAGGAAATATTACATATGTATAAGGTGATTTAGCTTTGTTTTTTTTTCAATCTTAAGTTTATTTAAAACAAGTTTATTTTTGTATAGTGCTCTTTACAGAGTGCAGGCGCAGAGCACTGAGAACTTGTCATAGGTAAGTATACATTTTTTACATAATGAGTACACAGTAGTTTGAAACTGATCAACATCAATGAAAACCAACAATATCTGTCCATTAATTAATTGCTGAACTTTGACCAGTTGACAACAGGCATGAGGTTAGGACCACGCACTGATACAGTGCATTGCCAAACCCACCAGAAACCAACTCAAGATCCAGATTAGGACTCGAGTGCAGTCATGCAATAGGTGATACCTCAGCACCACACTAGTTCAGATGGAGTGGAACAGTGTGAGGCTTTTTATGGTGGCTGGAGTGCCAGCCCACAAGTTTTTCCCTGTAGGTTGGAGGGTCTACATGCAGGGATGGATGCAGATTAGCGAGGATTGGAAAAAAAAAAACTTCAGTCAAAGGCATCCCTGGAGACCTTGGCCAACTGGGCGCACACCCTCTCTTGGACTTTCTGTGGTGAAGTTGATGGCAGATTCTTTCCATCTGATGATTCTAAGGCTCCCAGTATCACAGATGACTTTTCATAGGCAGAAGAGCAGCTTGGCAGTAGAGCAGTGAAGTGCTATAGCAGGATACCATGTAAAGAAACACACAGTACCGGTTCATAATTAACATATTACTGACATTTTTGTACAAGTGACTAACAAAGAGAAATGCAGCATGCACTACTCATCAGCAGGATATGCTAGACTAAAAATAACGAGTCTTCAGTCTGGATTTAAAAGCTGAGACCGAATGGGCATCTCATATATAAGCAGACAGATCATCCACAGCTTTGGGGGCCTTGTAACTAAAGGTTTGACCTCCCACCGTTGTTTCATTGATCCTTGGAATCATAAATAGGCTGGAATCTTGAGATCTTAATGTGCACTGTGGTTTGTAAGTAATGATAAGTTCAGATAAGTGAATCAGCCATAAATGTAACTAGAAAGCAGTGTAAGGACTTAAGAATAGCAGTTACTTTCTAGTTCTTGTAATAATTCTTGCAGCAGCATTTTGTTTAACTTATAGCTGCTTAAAGAATGCTTTAAATGGATTGTAAATAACGTACTTACATTAGTCAATACTACTAGAATTAAATGCATGAATTCATTTTTCTGTATCCTACATATTTAGAAAATGTCTTTTAAGATGGAAAAAAACATGTTTTAGGTAGTTTTGTAATGAGTGTTTATAAGAAATCCTAATGGAGTGGTAGCTCTAAGGCTAAACATCTGCGCTGCTACCTAGAAGGTTGCCGGTTCAAATCCTGTTACTGCCAGAAGAGTTCCTACTCCATTGAGCCATTGAGCAAGGCCCTTAACCTGAAAATGTCTCCAGGGGCGCTGTACAATGTCTGATCCTGCGCTCTGATGCCCAAAGGTCATGCGAAAAGGTAATTTCACATTGGGGGTGAACAAAGTATATCAAATAAAAAAAGTGCTGAAGATGACTCCTAAATTGAGTTAAAATGTGACAGAATGTTGTGATCAAAATCACCCACCCCCAATAAAATGTTTCTATTTTTTTTTTGTATTCAGAGAAAAGTAGTTCTCATCCATCAACTCCGTTACCTCATTGACACAATTAATAAAATACTACATCAGCTAAATGTCTTTTGGTTAAAAAGAACAGCATATCTGTATCTGCATACAAGTGGAAATTAATGTTATGTTTTCTAATGATAGTTCCCAATAGAAGCATGTAAAGGTCTGTACTGAGCCCTGCAAGACACCAGATTTACCTTCTGAGTACAATGATGGACTTCTTTCAACACATTTCTTTATGTACTGAAATTAATTTGATAAATAAGAACTAACTGTCAAGTTTGGCCTGTCACTAGTGTAAAAAATAGAATGTTACAAGGGCTAAAATAAGTACCAGGGGCCTCATGTATAACGCCGTGCGTTGAACTCGCACTATAACATGGCGTAAGCACAAAAGCCGAAATGTACTTACACACAGAAAAATCCAGATGCAGGAATCTGTGCATACTCCAACTTCCACGTACTTCCGCTACATAAATCCCGATCAGTGTGAAAAGTAACGCTCGTGCACGCGCTTTATGTAACGCTCCAACTCCTCCCAGAATTATTCCTCTTTGAATATACAAATGAATATACAGTAAATCGCCCTTAATCTCAGCCTTCTGTGAAAAGACAATGGGAAAAGCACGGGGGAAAATATAAAGATTTCAGCGAATACCAAGTGGAGGCAAAGGAAAAACATACTATTTGTTCAAATAAATCGTGGTATGATCAACAAAAGGAAGTTGATCGAGTGACATAGCGTGTTGGAGAAACTTGAAAGCTCATGTTCACAAAATCGCACAGTGCCGGAAATAAAAAAGAAGTCACATATCAAAGTCGCCGTGAAAAGGAGAGTTGTAGCCCACTGTCTTAGTGTCATATGTAGGCTAGATAGATAGATAGATAGATAGATACTTTATTAATCCCAAGGGAAAATTCACCTAATCCAGCAGCAGTATACTGATACAAAGAAACAATATTAAATTAAATAGTAATAAAAATGAAAAAAAAATAAAATTAAATTAATGTTAGCATTTACTCCCCCGAGGGGAACTGAAGAGTCGCATAGAGGAACGATCTCCTCAGTCTGTCAGTGGAGCAGGACAGTGACAAAAGTCTGTCGCTAAAGCTACTCCTCTGTCTGGAGATGACACTGTTCAGTGGCTTATTAGGGTACATAGAAAAAAAGGCACACAGTGGGGAAAAAGCATAAAATGTCAACTTTTATCTTGACATTTCCACTTTAATCACGTAGTTTGATTTGTCATTAAAGTAGAACATCATAAACTTAATCTTAAAATTGTTCAATTAACCAGTTTCTTAAATCACATTGTAATTAAAGTAGCGTTAAATGCTTTGTTTTGTATTTGATCTTCTATGTGCTCTATGTGTGTGAATCACTACTTGCTTCATAAACCGTCTCTCTTCCTCCAACTGGACACAGAATCCATTACATTCATGATATTACAGCTCTCTGAATAACTAAAATACTGAGATGTATACGTGATATCATTTTTATGATGATAGGAGTTAAAGCACGTTATTAAACATGGATTTCACGGCGCAGTGATTGTGTGCGACCTTCAATGAAATAATTTATTGCAGCAGTACTCAGGGGCGGCTCTAGGCTTGTGGTGGCACTGGGCAGAGGAAGAATTGGTGGCTCCTTCGCCCGCCAATGTCAGTAAGGTATCTTATGCACGGTGGATGGCCACATCCGTTGCAGACACTGCATAGCCGCCTCGTGCTCATGACACAAGCATTTAACTTTTGCCGAAATTTGTCGCTGCGTTTTTAGCTGTGTTAGTATTTCTATTTTATATTCAATATATATTGGCGTAGCCGCCACTGCAGTCCTTGCTTTTCTTTCCCCAAGTAACCGATCGCCACACAATCAGCTCTGTAATAGAAGTTAAGCCATCTGTAAGCTTAGAGCGCAGATTCTTCAAAACGTTTAAGGAACATTGAAAAATTTTCGTAGTACGTGTTTATTTATTCTGTCCTTCACGACACTCCCAGTGAAGAATATAGATTATTTAAATGAAGTTAAAGTTTTATCTGCATAATATAATAAACATATTTTGCTGCATTTCACCTTAAAAATGATATCGTCATCATATGTAAAAACGCGCTTTATAAAGTGGCTCAGGTTGTGCGATATTATAACTGTAGTGCAAGTTTACAGTGAGGTGATTGTACTTATAAGTACAAACAGTTCTACAAGGAGCAATTGATTAAGTGTGTTTAAAGTTCTTGGGATGAAACTGTTTCTGAACCACGAGGTCCGTACAGGAAAGGCTTTGTAACATTTTGCTGTGGCTGAGACAGCGTGTGCTTGAAGCTGTATACCGATAATTCTCTTTCCGATCAGCTGCTGCTGTGATTCACACTCAGATACAGTGATATAAATACTCCGAGTCGTGCAGTGAGAGTCATATGGAAAAATATGATCCGCTGTGGCAACTCCTAATGGGAGGAGCTGAAAGAAGAAGAAGAAGAAGAAGAAGGTGCAGTGAGAGTAACAACGCTAAAGCAGTTATGGTATTTGGAATACTATGGCTATTCCCTGGACCATTATATTGTTACAAGTTAATTACAATCAAATGCATTACACTAATAAACAATATGCGGTTAGTTTCAGTGTACTGTATTTATAAAGCCGCGTCAGGAAAATAAGGTGTAACCACACAGGAACAGTAGCATTGCTTTGATGCTGGGTGCCGCCAGTCTGCAAACCGAGTGGAGAACTTGTGTACGACAAGGTATGAGGTACCATGGAAAAGTGCGTGGCGTTTCGCTAAGTGTAGGTTTTATACATCGTGATTTGAACGTGGAAAAGTTCTTACGCAACATTTCTGTGTGTACGCACCGTTTATACATGAGGCCCCAGGAGATGAAATCATAAAGCTTGGGCAGACAGGACCACATTAAAAGAGCACAACATTATAAGACACAACTCAATTTGTGAACCCAATTTGATGTTAAAAAAAACCCTAGCAAAATGATTATAATTCCATGCATTTAAGAGAAGATAGCATATATGAAACGATTTGATTTGATATCCAAAAACATGAACTATTTTAAGCAGCAGTTTGCAAAGTAACATTCAAAAGTCATGTAATGACAACAAGTGTTGTTGCCATCAACAAAGAACACAGAACAGGCTCAAAATGACGGTGCTCATTACAAAATGGAATTGTTGAAAGCAGAATAAAATTAATTTTGTACACATTTCAATACTATCAAATCATAACTTTAAGTGATTCTTTTATTGGAGACTTTCCCTTTCCATTAATATCATCTGTCTGGAGCAGATTAGTATATTCTCAGTCGTTCATTAAAACAGATATTTCATGATAAACACACACACAGGTGTAAACTGACCAGGTCAGAAGGTGAACCGCTAGCTCTTTTGTCATCTGCATTGGTTAACGGTCAGGTGGTTATGACAATAAGGCACAAGTGGTCAGACATTGTTCTTTTCTTTGAATTTTATAGTCATTCTTTGCCATTTAAAAATCAGTAATTGTTTTAGGGATTTGAAGAAAAATTCAGTACATAAATGTATTTTTATTTAGGAATAATTTTAGTAACATTAAGAATGAATTCCATTCATTACTTGGTTAAATTAGTTAGTTCAGCCTTTATTGACCACATGTGGACATTTGCTTCGAGCTAGTCAGCAACATACAAGAGAACATTCCTTCATATAAGGCATGAAATACAAGGGAGAGTCAAGCTAAAGTTAAAAAATGGGATTTATCCGAAAATGGAATGAACTTTAACAAAACTGATAATATCATTTTTCAATGCAGGCTCGGCCCTTCTCAATGCACATGCCTGGAAATGCCTGGATTCCAGCAGAATTAAAGGGAATGGTCTTGTCTAGACTACAGTGCCCTTGCTGCCCTCAAACACACCTGAATGTTATGCCAAGCATACATTTTCTAACTTGTTAGTCTTTTGTTTTGCCTTAGGCGTCTTGCAAAAAATATTGGCTTCTCATCCTTCTCTCTTTGTTTATTTCACATGATTCTGGACTGTTTAAAAGATTTATTTGACTTCAGTTTTCATTTTTCATTTCACTTTCGCTTGGAAGATCAAAGCGAAATGTTGGAAAAAAATGTTTCAGTAGACAAATGATTGGAGCCTAGAATGCTTTAAAAGTGGCTACTCAAAGCAACCTCTGTAAACTTTGTCTTATCTATCTGTGCTGTTTGTAATCTTTCTTTTGGCGGTTCCCATTCCTGTTTCTTTCTTGATACCCACTTCCTTATGTGTGTCGGGCACCCATTAACATCCCACTACAGTATTAAATCTGATTTATTCGGCATATTTAGTTTTTAAGTGGAAGACTTATCAGCCTCTAATCACTGGCCTGGGGTAAACAAGCATGAATTACAAGAGCTTTGGTGTGCAGAATTCTCTGCTGAACACTTTTCCTTTAGGAAAACCCAGGCTAAATTAAACTTTTATTAAAACGAATGATCGTGTCTATTTATTGTCTTTGGCTCCATATTGCTCAGCAAGAAATTAACACAACGGTAAGCAAATTGATGGGGCTGATTAAATAAGACATGGTTCCAACATTTAAATGCTCTAAAGATAAATGATATTAAAAGCCCCATTATACAGAAAATCCATTGTGTGTTAAAGTGCCAATTGACAAAACAAGTCACATGATTACATTCTGTTTCCCAGTGTTCAAATCAAAGCAACCTCCCTGCCCTTGCAAATCCAAACATCTCATCCTTTGAACATGTGGTGCACTTTAAAACACATTTTACATAAACGACTACTGGACAGTAAAATGAGTTATTTTTAATTTATGTTGTTTCTCCATCAGTTATATAAATATGTCTAAGGCTTGAAAATAAAAAAAAGCATTGTTGGTCCTCCAAGTGGTTGCACAATTTTATTTTCACTTATAGTAGGTGATGTTTATTTTTCCCTATGAAAGTTAATACCTACAGCTTTTGTTGGCAGACTTACCTGTTAACACAAAGGATTCTGCAGTCACCCAGGAGATGGATTTGAGTGAAGATATCAATAACACGAGATAGTTTCATAAAGCTAAGCAATATAGCTTGGAAGGATTTAAGGCTTTTTTTTTTGAAAAAGCTGCTAAAAGCATTGGCTATTTTAAAAGTTTTTAATTCAGTTCAGTGAAGTATAGCACACTTCTCTGTGAGCCAAAGTCCATGATGGCCTTATGACTGCTCTGCCATTGATGATGGAGCAAACCGAGCTGCAGGTAGAATGGCTTGGGTTACAAACAACAGTTAAAGAGACTGTATTTACATGATGCATGTGTAAAAGCTGATTATATAATACTTATCACTGATGTTAAACAGGTGGTTGGTTCTCTTAGTGTGGTTATTTACTATGTTGTTATAACTCCTTATTTGTTTTTTTTTTTTATTTCTCCTGTTAAAAACACCTGTAGAATGATCTGCATCATTCAAGATGGCATTGCAGAGGAGTAATCAGCACTGCTGCCTCACAGCTCTAGAGACCAGAGTTCAGTTCTCAGGTTGGTCACCGTCTCTACGTAGTTTGCGTGTTCTCTCGGTGTTATGGCTTATTAGCTATGCCCAAATCATGGTCTGGTAGTGTGAGTAAGTGTGTTCAAAGAGGGGTTGATATCTCTCCTTCTTTATCACAATGTTGCTCTTCAACCAGTCACTCCACTGCTTTCTCCAGATATCCAAATGTCTGCTTTTTTTCCAACACATCTTTTCTCATTTCAGCATTCTATCTTGGTGTAAATACTCACAGCCACTAAATTTACTTACACAGCTTACTTATAATTTCAGCTTGGGTGTCACAGATGTCCACTATAATTGGTTGAAATACAATTTCATCCTTCTATACTTTCTGTTTTTCCTAGTAAACATTGTAGTAGCAACATGAAGTGCTTGACTAACCTGACCACAAAGTTTTCTCCAGATCTTTCTGTGGAATACCTAGAGGCACCTAGGATCTTCTCTGTACCCTGTACTATTCAATACTTTGTACACCAAGAGAGGTGGCCATAGAGTTCTAACTACAGTACATACTCAGACTACCTCAAGTGACTTCTCTTAATTCACATATACAGCAATCCTACTACAGGGTATGTCCTGTTAGCAAGCTCCACACCCTTGCATGTTCACTGAGCTCTGAACAGGAACCTTATTTTAGATGTTTGTACTCATCATTTTATTCTTTGAGGCATCGCTCTCAAAAACGTCATCAGTGAACTTAGGTTTCACTTCACGACAAAGATCCCGTGCAAAGCTCACCTCATAAAACTGCTGTCACTGAGCTGATTTATTGGTCTCACAGTTACATTCTACCCTCACTTGCATACAAGACCCATTTAGGTAGCACCTGAACTCCTCACTTGGGACATCTGTATGCCCCTCACCTGCAGGAAACTTAGAGAACAATTACATTAGATTGGGAAGTGGTAATTCTCATAACACTCAGCTGTAAACCAATCCATGAGTTCTAGAGATCAAAGTCAATGAATCCCAGAGGAAAACATAATCTGCAAGTAACAGAGATGCAACTTACTAGGTTCCCAAATTGGACACTCTTCAGTCCATAGTTTCGCCATAAACAAATGAGAAGACTAGATGCTCCCTTGGCAGAGTCAAATTCCCACATTAAATTGACTCAGAAACACAGTTTTCAGTCTACAAATGCAGGGGAACATGGTCATATGCTTCTTTCAAATCCATAAATTACATATAGACAAAATTTCCAATTACCAACACACCTCAAATACCTGTGAAAATGTAAAATGCCATCTATAGCTAAGACAGAATCCACTCTTTTTTTTTAAATTAAAAGCACATAACGTTCAATACAATCAAGTCAAAATTAACAAAACTAAATTCAGATCAACCCCCACCAATGAGAAAGAGATGAAGGGCAACAACCAGAGCAAAACTGTTGAGAGAAAGGAGTCTTTTCCCCCAATATAAATGGTTATTCTAAAATGTTATTGATTAGTTCCTGCCAGGTTTTTCCAAAGTTTTGAACAAATCCTCTAAGTGAGAATTAATTTTTTTCCAATTTGAATAATACATAACATCAGTTACCCACTGACTTAAAAGAGATGAGTTAGGATTCTTCTAGTTCAGCAAGATAAGTCTACATGCTTGTAGTGAAGTAAAGGCAATTACAGTTTGTCTCTCTCCACTTTAAGCCCATCTGTGAGCCCACCAAACACAGCTGTTAGTGGATTAGGAGGGATTGTGACACCAAGGCTGTCTGAAAGGCATTTAAAGATTTTGGTCCAAAATTATGTTAATTTGATGCAGGCCCAAAACATATGGCCCAATGAGGCCTTAGCTCGATTGAAACATTTGCAGGATGGATCTTGCCCTGGAAACATTTTGGACAAATTTGAGAGATGTGCTCGATAAAATATTTTAATTTAAATAATTAAATGTTTTTCACATATGGAGCTTGAGTGAATTCTGTTTGTAGCTGCCTTCCACTCCATTTCTGAAATGTTCAGTAAGAGATCTTTTTCCCATTGTACTCTGGGATCTTTAAAAGGATGAGAATTAAAAAATGTTTGACATATTATAGAAGTGCTGTCTGAGTCCCTTTTCCCTTTTTAGAAAAGTCTAAGAGTCATAGGGCACTGTCCCACTTTCTGCACTGAGCTATGAAAAATCATTACCCAAAATAACAGCAACTTTAGCCACCCAGACAAATGTAACAAAACTATTGCTTATAACGCTACCTATTCTGAGGAGTGTGGATCTATTCCTCCACAGTATTCCCTAGTTGAGGTCAATATTTTCAAACCCATGCTGGCCAAAACTTGGACAGTGTTCTATCTACCTTTCCTGATTTATTCAATGGTTTTCCAGAACCTCTTCAAGTTTACCTATGGCCTTCCAAACTCCAAATAAAGGATTTGCTGTAGTTATTGGCTGTTTTGGTGTCAGTCAAATCTGGAGTCCATCCTGCTAACACTGTATAGAAAGACTTTTATCCTTAACTTAACAATTTCCCTTATAGCTGGTGTCTACCAATGTGTTCCACTGTTTGCTACTATGACAGACATGCCTTCAATCATCTAACCACAGCTCCTTACTGAAGCCTGTACTGCTGCAGTCTTTTCATATGTTGTGCCTTTCACCTTTCCCAATATGCAGGAGAAGCTCTTCTGGAGATTAATTTCAAAGAAATTACATAATCAAGATAGTGTTACCCATGGCAAATTGGCCTAATGGCAGGAGCCAGACAAGATGAATCTATTAATGGCCCTCATGATAGGTTTGATTCAAACAAAGAGAACCCTTCACAAAATGGAGATTGAGACAGGTATGGGAGTGGTGTTTGCTGGTGAGCACTTGACGACGGGCTAACCTGAATAATCTAGTCAGCATAGCCCCAAAAGGTCATGTGCATCTGACATGTGGGCTCCCCTAACTGCAAGATTAATTTGGTGCAACACTAGTCAAGCGATGGGCCATGGAGTGACAGCTACAGGTATATAAGACCTGCAAATTACATTACTGTATTATCTTATCACTGGAAAGTTTGAATCTCATTGTAGCAACTACAACAAGAGTTTGTTGTAACACCAACTTGAGCATTTTTAACAGTGAATAAGGCATGTAATTTAAATTTTCACCATGCTTAATGAGCAACCCATAGTAACCAATCATCTGGTGTTTTTATAGGTGTCTTTAATATCCCACTCAGAATCTGTGCTGGCCACTGGTAGCATAGCTATAGACAGTGCGGGCAGGGACATTACAGTGGAGCCCATGAACCTAAGGAGCCTACAGCGACTTCATGGTTGTTGTTTCACAAAGGTTTATGATTAACGTGCCTGCCAACTTAACATTGAAAACAAAAGGTTAATGGTGCCATGATTCCCGCAATTCCGTAAAGCCTAATCAGGACTGTTGATCTTTTATGTACCTTATATGCATGAAGTAATTGGATTTAATTAAATCTGAAGGGATGCTTTTTTGTGTACTAAAGCACAACAATTTATACAGTATATTTCAAAATGACAACAAATATTTCTTTGTCAAAATAATCAAATGTCTCTTATTGATTACAGATCAATGTCACTCAGTCGTTTTGAAAAACTTTGAGTGACTGGTGCTTGGACACATTAAAAAATACTCCAGATAGTTTGGATCAGCTCCTGTTTGTATATCGGCACAACTAGTCCACCCAGGGTAGTGTTCTGTGCCCCTGCTGTACTCCTGTTCACCTTTCAGAACAATGAAGGTAAGGTCACACTTATTTACATTAGAAGAGAGATAGTGTGAAGATGGTTGACAGTCTCCAACCTCCTTTAACATCTGAGGAAAGCATGAATGTGTCTGTGCTCCCCGACTTCCATAGGTGCAGCATTGAGTCCATACTCACCAACTACATTACATCCCAGTATGGCCCGTGCTCAGCTCAGGAATACAAAGTATGGTGGGTGGTGAGTCAGTACAGAATATTATTGATAAATAGCTGCCTTCTGTTTAAGACATAGGGTATACTGTAATACACACAATCAGCGAGGAAAGCAGTAGAACTTAGCCATCCACAACATCACATTTTAGCCTATTCCATTCTGTTGAATAGAAGAAGATCAATTGCACTCAAGATTGAGAATTTTTGACTACAGATCATAAGGTTATATAGCTACTCGACAGCCACCTATACAGACAATTGGATGATTTCTTCTTTTGCACACACACACATACACAACAGTGAAATGTTTGGCAACACTTAGAACTGTTCATTTTTTTTAGAGAAATTAATAGGTTTTTTTTTTATTAAGATACAATTAAGCTGATTTAAAAAAAAAAGGACAAAGACATTACCAGGGTTTCCACTGGCTATTACGGCTTCAAATGACTGATTTTCAATGTATTATTCACATACCAGTAATGGGGCACTGCACGAATACACTTGACTTGAGCATTCATAGTTTTCATCCTCTTTCTCTGTACGTTTAGCATTCATTTGCTCAGAGGTTGATTCGCTTTATGCTTCCTGATTAGCTTGTCTTTTCTCCACCCTAGCAGCCCACTTCTTCTCTTCTTTCATCTGAATCTTTTCGCATTAAAACTGTCAGTGTTTGTGTTGCAATTACTTAGTATGTTTTCCTTAATTTTTAGGCTGGCACTTAAGTCTTCAATCTGCCTCAAGAATGATTTAAGATATGAAGAGGTAGGGGAAGTGACGGCGAAGGTGGTAGGGATGAGAACGATGCCCGTATGCATGCACCGCATGGCCAACCTGCTGGCCGCTGCTGAGAGTTAATTCTACAATAAAATATAATAAAAAGAGGAATAATCTTGGAGGTCAATCATCACGCTGAAAGTGGATAGTAGACGTCACATAGTATATGTGTACCAAATTTCAGGTCAATAGGTCAAACGGTTAGCATGCTACACGTGATTTAAAAACCTGGACAGACAAACAGACAGCCACAGTAGCATATTATATAAGAAGATGACTGCTAAACCTCATTTTCAACAGCCACTCCCTTAGCTTATTTTTATTTAGTTTAGTTTAAATCCAAACTATTTTTATTGTAATTGCAGTAGCACCCCTTAAATCTGTTATCCCTTTCATTTAAGTTACAAGGTATTGGTTCAGTTCTGTGCTCAAAAATGACCAAAGCGAAACAGCCTTGTCAAGTAACACATCGGTCTATTGTTTTTTTGCAGGATGAAGGTTATTCTATGTGACAGACTGCTAAGAAACTGAAGATTTCATGAAAAGGGATTTATTATTATCTTGAGAAAAGAGGCCAAACTATAGTAGATTTAACCTGACCAGAAGAGGAATGGAAAGATCCCGATGCACAACAGCATCAGAGGATAAGGACATCACAATCTGTAGTTTAATAAAGAAAACACTTTATAAATCCTCAACAGGCGCCTTACTAAAATACACACCATACACAGACCTAAGAGTCAAAGTTTGAAAGAAAAAGCCAATTTTGAAAATGGTACATAAAAAAAAAGGGTTAAAATGGGCAAAGCAACACAGACATGGGATGGTAGATGACTGGAAAAGCATATTATGCATATTAAGTATGTGAATTTCCCCTTGGGATTAATAAAGTATCTATCTATCTATCTATCTATCTATCTATCTATCTATCTATCTATCTATCTATCTATCTATCTATCTATCTATCTATCTATCTATCTATCTATCTTTCTATTATGGAGATCATTCTGGAGTCGTCATTTCTCTTATGGCTTTAACCTTCTTCCCTTTTCAGTGTAGGATTAACCTTTAAGTGTTTTTCCCATATATTATTTGTTAAATTTAATGTATTGGTTGTCATTTTTTTGTCAATCGTTGGTATTGTACTTCTGTCATAAGTCAGTGTTAGACATAAAAGTAAGAATTTCATTGTGCTCTGTAACAAAGCAATAAACCTGAACTTTTAATTAATTAACTCATGTTCATATTAGTATTCTCTGAATGTATTTGTTGTGGAGAACTTCAAACAATACGTGACCTGTTACATTTTTGGGTAGTTTTGTATGTCCATGATGACTTTCCATTTATTACCCTTTTTTACAACATTGCTTGTATCTTCTGTCATGAATAATGAATTCAGTGCATTCATTTTATGCCAAGACCTGAGTAAATAGTATGCTAAGAACTTTTTACATGAAATATGGATTGAAAAAATATTTATGGATCTGAATTTTCATTTTCTGAAAATAATCACTCAAACTGTAGGGTCGCATGGAGATGGAGCCTTTTCTGACAGCATCAGACAGGTGGCAGTTCGACTCCAGGGACATTTCTGTTCACACCACACTTGTTTAGAGTCATCAAATGACCTACATTGCACGTCTCTAAAATGTGAGATGAAGCCAGAGAAAATGGGGAGAACATGGTAGTACCACCAAAGAATGACCTGGGCTTTGAATCTATCCTGGTCTATAAAACTTTGAGGCAACAGTGCCGATTACTTTACCAAGGTTCATGCTGTATGACATGAAATATCAGCAAAAAACCTACACCATGGAACAATAGATGATAAAAATCTCAATACGCGGACATTGTAACATTCGATTTAATGGGAGTCCAGTGAAGAGAACAAATGTTATTGTAATGCAGTGGATGCTTCACATATCAATGACTGCTCATTGCAGGTGTGATATGCTGTACAGAAACAATAAATGATGAAATGGAAAAAGAGCAACCAGGAAGGTAGGTCAAATAACACATTTGGAATATTTGACAGAAGCAATTTGATTTTTGTCCGGGTGTCATGTTTCTACAAAGTATAAGACATGTATTCTGAGAAACACTGAATGATAAAACAGATATCATTTAATATGGATAATACTGTACCTCTAAAATATATGAAATGTGGACTGATTAAGATCAGTGTTGCAAAACAAATATTAACAGATATAAAGAAGCAATGGAAATTTAATTTTAAGGACATATAAACCTAATATCACAATTCTAAGATGTCATTCATATCTAAAACAAAAGACACTACTGACTAAGGCATGATTTGATTTATGGCAAGTCACTTCTTCTGCGCTCAAGTGTGTTATTGAGCTCTTATCCATCTTAACATTGTAGAATATACTTAGGTTTTTCAACGTTTTGCCAACATAATGTTTTATTTTTATTTTTTTATATCGAACAAATTTTTCTACATTTAATTCTCTGACATGCTAAATTAAATTCAGGATCATGGCAAGCTGATGCCTATCCCACCAGGATTGGGCACACAACAGGAACCAAGTTGTATGGCGCACCAGTTCATCACAGATCCATCTCACACACATACGTTTACAATCACTCTGATCCAATTTGGAATCATCAGCTAACTCCATGTGCCCATCTTTGTGAATGCAGGAGGAAACTCTAAATCCATACAGGCACAAGGAGAATGTGCAAAGTCCACATAGACAACAATCAGCTACAAATCTAGGACACTGGATCTATTGGGCATAACATTATTATTATGACAAGAACAGGGCATTCAGCCCAACAAGCTCATCCATGCCATTCACCTAGAAGTTGACATTTGAAGGTCCCTAAAGTCCTACTTTCTATCACACTACTTGGTAACTTTGGATCTTTGCATTAAGAAAAACTTTCTAACTTTTGTGCAAATTCTGTCCTTAACAAGTTTCCAACCATGCCCCTTTACTGAAGAATTTATTTTAAAAGAAGAGCTGGGATCCACTGCAGTAATTCCCTTCAAAATTTTAAATACTTTGATTGTGTCACCCTTGGCATTAAATGCATTTCTCTGAAATGTAGCAATAGAAATCCTGCATTCAGAAAATGGACTGGTGTCTATGAAAAACAAAGCAACTCACTTTAAATCCTTCACTTTGTTAGTCGGCTCATTGTAATGATGATAAGTAGAGCAACTAAATGTAAGCTGACTGAACTTAAACATGAATTTGTACAGTTAATTTAGTATTTGTCATTGCTGAAGTGGGGTCTGAGTTCACAGCCCTATTAAGATTTTTAGCCATTCATTGACTGATTTATGCACTGACTCTTGTTAAATGTTGTACTACTGTAACATTTTATCCAGTTTTTTACTAAAGAAATACTCACATTTGTCATAGTGAATTAAAATAGTCTTGCTTGAAGTATAGGCTTCAACAGCCTGTGGGCCTGACTGGATTTTATCAGTGCTGATGATAACATTTAAAGATATGTATGGGGTGGTGTAATGGAATGGGAGATGGTTGTTGGTTTGGGGGCCAGTGCACTTACTGTAGAAAAGGCTAAGATCTACTGCTGGCACTGTAGAGAAAGACACTGTGACATTTTTTTTTATAAAATGACATAATAATAAAGAAGCAGAATAATAGGACAAAAAAAACAAAGAAAGCTGAAGAATGTGTTGTCAAAAAAAGAAATTAGAGAAATAGTTGTAAATGGTAAAGTTGAATACTACATGAAGTGGAATGACCTACTCCTAATCCTAACAATACATTGGAACCAGAAGAAAATTAATTCTGTCCTGAGTTAATTGAAGCTTTGTTAAACTTGTTGGAAAAAGCTGATTCAAAGATAAACCATTAGAACATCTATGTCAGCAATCACTTACAGAAGAAGAATTAACTGAAAACTTAAAAGTTGCCAAAGTCACTACATTCTGTATGAAAGGACACAAAGGGAATCCTTGTAATTACAGTCCAATAAGATACAATAGCTATACACAAATTACAATGAAACATACTTTCTACTGCTTTGTTGTTTTTAATTTTTTTCTTATTGATAAATATCCATTCATCCATTATCCAACCCGATATATCCTAACAACAGGGTCATGGACGTCTGCTGGAGCCAATCCCAGCCAACACAGGGCACAAGGCAGGAAACAAACCCCGGGGAGGGTGCCAGCCCACCGCAGTTATTGATAAATATGAGAAAAGTAAAGGAACACTGCATATTCAAAAACGTAATAGGTTTTAGGAATGAATAGATCACCTTATTCAACCTTCTTAGATTTTACAAACAATGCAGACTTTATTAAGTAGGTTGAGAGCTAGGGGGCATTCTTGAGCTGACCCTGCATCCAGAATGAATGCCACAGATGCCAAAGTTATCAGAAAGGGACACCTTTATTAAAAAAATACACACTGGGAATAGAATACATACAAAGAACAGCAAAAGTACAAAAGAAATACAAAGGAACTGAAAATCTATTGCCATTATCTTGAGTTTTAGGTAGGGTGATTGGTTCATGTCCCTCTTCAGTATCAAACCAAGAACTTTTCTGTCTGACTTGCTGTGCCTTTTTCCTCAATCCTCGGGTCTCTTTTCTACCCACCCACCAGTTAACATTTGCCCGAACACCAAGCCTCACAGACATGTAAGCAGAAAGGGCTTAAAAGCCTTGGCATATAATTCATTTTCTGGGTAACCCTATAGTCAATCCCATGGTTGGGAACCCTCTCGGAAAGTCTTGGGGTCATTCTCCTAACAGCCATCTAGCAAACCCAAATGTTCTGAGTTATATGGTTGTTTTATAGTGTTCTTTTGTGTGAATGTTGCTTTTTTTGTTTAACCATTCCTGTATTTGTTCTTTGTTTTAAGTCTTTTTGTAGAATTTGTAATTTTGTTCTGGTCCCTTTTGTCACCTGTGTCATGATTGTTGACTTTGTCTTTATTCATATGTTTATTAATTATTTTCAAATGGTTCTTCATTTGTTTTATTTATTTCCTTTTCACACTATTTTGTCTTACAGTAACAGTTTCACATTTCCACCATGAAAAAGTGATCCTGATATGTGTATCACATTATCTATGCAATGGTATAAAGATTTGTACATCCATCCAACCATTATCCAACTCGCTATATCCTAACTACAGGGTCACGGGGGTCTGCTGGAGCCAACCCAGCCAACACAGGTTGCAAGGCAAGAAACAAACCCCGGGCAGGGCGCCAACCCACCACAGAAGATTTGTACATTGGACTCCTAATTACCATATATACTCATGGATAAGTTCTCCTGCAGATAAGTCCGGACTTGTTTTTATCGTATAAGTTTTGGTATTTTATAATGCCGGCCATATAAGTCAAATTTGGAAAACTCACACTATTTGTCCAAGAGGTTATGATATGCTAAAGCCCACCAGAGACAGTAACCACGGAGCACACTGCCTTTTTTTTTGCTATGTATTGTACCTACGTGACCACACAGTAATACCCAAACTATTCTGAAGCGATGGTTGCACTGTTTTGTGTTTTTTGTATTTCACACCCTCATATGCCTTTATCGTAAGAGCATCCCTTATCTACGATGAGGCGTTTGATCAGAAGAAAATATGAAGCTGGTTTTAAATTAAACGTCATTGAAGTAGTGAAAGAAATTGGTAACGGCGATGCTGCAACAAAATTCGATGTGTCTGAGAAACTGGTGAGAGATTGGAGGAGGCAAGAAAATGTAAAAAAAAAAAAAAAAATTAAGTGTCGCATTTTTGAACGGGTGTATAAGTCAGGGTCTGATTTTTTGATCGATTTTTCGGGTTTCAAGACCCGAGTTATATGTGACTATATACAATATCTTACTTTGTAGATTCCAATAAAAAAAAAACTGAACATTTTCTTTCACTACTTCCTTTTTTGACTTCATGGCTCATGAATTATTGCTTTTGTTTATTGATTACAATTCTTGGGTACAATTCGGTTTTGATGTAGTCTACTGGTCCTCATCCCTTATCAGTTTAAATAACTCAGCTCCTGTTAATTCAATTAAAATTAAACACGGTGCTACCATAACAAAAATCTGAATCATTACGATTTCATTCTGATTAATGTCTTAATTCTCTGCTGAAGCATTAGCTCTAGCAGCGCCGTTCTTAGGACGATGGGGGCCCTGCACATAATTGGACTGTGGGGGCCCTAATGTGTGTAGTATTAACTACAGTTAAGCCAGATTTGACCTGTTTCCATTGGGCACCGCGTGGAGTTATGTAGCTAAGCCCAACGTGTGCAAAATGTATAGTGCAGTGGTGCATATTTTTATTAATTTTAGAGCATTTTATTTATTTTTTTTCTACCAAATTAAAACTTGGGCTAAAGAACATTCCAGAATGAAGCTCAAGAAACGAAATCAACTTTTCGCGCTTTAACACTTGCGAAATCTTTAATTAATGCCAAATAATCAAGTGATTGGACAACGTCTCGCTCAATGGACATTAATGTTAAAACATTCAATTGTTCTTGTAACATGGTTGTCCTAAGGTAATTCTTAATTATCTTTAGCTTAGAAAAGCTGCGTTCCCCAGCAGCGACAGTAACTGGTATATTGCTCGTTGCTTACTGCTGGACATTTATGAAAGGAATCAGTAGGAGAATGCACCTTTTCGGCCACGACAAATTTCAGCAAAGCTCCTTTTTGTGTCTCAATAAAGGCTACAACGTCTGCCTTTTTCTTTCGTTTAGCAGCACCGGATGGATAACTGCGTTTCATATTAATATGGTACGTGCGAAACTGCTAATGTGAATAAGACCCAGTTACGAGTACGATAAGGCCAATGCCAAGGCGAAAAAGGGAAGAAAGCGTTTATACGTGACAGAAAAACACAGGAAGAAGTCCGCGCCCATGCTCACGATGCAACCGTGGACTGGAACAGAATGGTCTCATCCAACGAGAGCACTCTATTTATTATTACTTTTGTGGGGGTGTGTCGTAACAGGGCCGCGCCTGCGCCTGCACTGGGCCCTGGCCATAGCGAACGCTCTAAGCCCCAGTCCTCTGTTGCAGCATTCCTGCCCTGGGAAAGGGCAGTAAGCTTAGCATTAAACTTCGTAGTACAGATATGTAGCTTGCATCAATCCTCGAATGATGGGGCCCCTTTTGTCTCGGGGGCCCGGGCAACTGCCCTGCTCGCTGAAGCCTAAGAACAGCCCTGGCTCTAGCTTATATCGTTATTCTCCCTTTACAATTGTCTTTTTGGCTTTTAACTTTGGAATTTTGTTTTGATTTACATTTATTTATTTTGGCCAACGCCTTTATCCAAAGAGACTTACAACATTTGAGATACAACTGGTAATACTTTTCTTTTTCCAAATGGAGCACAACCGGGTGAAGTGACTTGCTCAGGGTCACAGAGTGTCAGTGACGGGATTTGACCCCACAACCTCAGGGTTTGAAGTCCAACGCCTTAACCAGTTCTGTATTAATAAAGATCGCTGTTATTTGTCTTATTTGGAGAGAGGAGTTTTGCGTTTCCCCTCTGCCCCTCCAAATAGAACTGGCTTTTTGAGTTGAGGGCTTTTATTAGTTTTGTGAGTAGGAATTCCCGATTGAATAGGTAAACTTTGTTATCTTAATGCCTCTTTGTCATTTCTTCAATTCCCTTCCAATTTCAGGTTTTATCCCATAGCAGCCCTCTCTCTGTCTGCATTGAGAAGCTATGTGGAGTTATAGAAAGAAGCAAAATATATGACAAAGTTTATTTAGAGGTTTGACAAGATTTGTGTATTAGGGCAATAAAGATTAATCCCGAATCTAGACTCTATTAGCTAAAAATTTAAGGTGATTGATTTCTGGGCATGAAACAAATAGTACATGCAGACAAGATAATCCTCCTTTGCTAAAGCCCCTCGGAAAAACAGATTAAACATGTAAGTCATGCTCATCACTTGCAGTAATTTAATTGACTGTACCTATAACTTTATTCTATAACTAGCTGTACTATCTATGTAAGATGAGTTGAAATCTACGTAATCAGCGTAGGCCTAATTGTACACACGTAGAATAAAAGGCAAAAAATAAGTAAAAAATGTCTACTTTAAACTTAGCTTTTCTTGTCAAACTTTAGTTGTTTATATACTTAAAGATGCTTTACTTCTTCTTCAGTTTGCTTTAAATGTATGGCGTTGCACATTCAATTGAGCACGTCTTTCATGTTACTTGGCACGTAAGCCACGGTTTAAAACCACGTGCTCTCCATGCCTTACACACGGCAACGCAGGTCACTAACTGAGACTATTCTATAGTTATAGGGGCAAGAAGTAAGTAGTTCGAATAACTAAACTAACTAGAATAAACCAATTCAGTTCTACTTGTGGGGGTTATAAGAACCCCCCATTGACTATGCACTAATATTTAGGCAAGCATTAAATATAACTAGCAAATGGCTGTTAAACTAATCTTTTTTATTTGATGCATGGGTTAGTCATTTGGCGTGGTATAATAATACGCACTCAATCCCTTTCCCTTGCTGCGTTTTTTTTTTCTTCGGACAGAGCCCCCTGTTTTTGTCACTTCCTCTTGGTGTTGTTTGTCAAACTGACTTCTCTTATAATTGTAGTGTTTCGCCTGGAAAATGCTTATCGGCTCTAGCCTAGTTGTGTTGGGGCTTTGTTTTCCCAACGTGTGTGTTGATTTATCAGTATTTTCATCAGATGTCCACCACGGAAAGTTACCAGTCATTAGCATTTGGGGGTCTAAACAGTCAAGGAAATAATGGTAAACAAACCATTGTTAGCTTAAATGTTTTGAGCACTATGTTTTCTTCCTTTCCTTCTCGTACATCTCATATCCTGTTCTCGATCTCCATCAAGTGGCATAAGTATGGGACACAACACCTTAACACCCTGATGAACACACAGATACACAGGCATGTGTTCTTTTATTGACTGTTCTGCTCCTGCATTTTTAATTTATACAATCAATTAACATCCAAATGTTTATTTTTGTCATTTCCTGATTTCTAAACTCCTCTATTCAATTTAAATTACCTGAATCTTATTTTTCCTTTTTATCCATCCATCCATTATCCAACCCACTATATCCTAACTACAGGGTCACGGGGGTCTGCTGGAGCCAATCCCAGCCAACAAACCCAGGGCAGGCTGCCAGCCCACCACAGGGCGTGCCCACACCCACACTAGGGACAATTTTGAAACCTAACCTGCATGTCTTTGGACTGTGGGAGGAAACCCACGCAGACATAGGGAGAACATGCACGCAGGGAGGACCCAGGAAGCGAACCCGGGTCTCTTAACTGCGAGGCAGCAGCGCTACCCACTGCACCTCCATGCCACCCTATTTTTCCTGTTTAATTTTTGTTAATATTATAAGGACAGAATTTATATTTTACTGACCAGGAGCGCAATTCTGCTTTACTATATTGTTTTGTATATTTGTATTTTATGCAATATGTTTTTCATTACTGCTGTACAGTATATAATGTAGTCAAGGTGTCATGTATTGTATATTATGTTATTATGTTATTTACATTGTTATATATTTGGATGCAACACTGAAAGGAATTCCTAGCAACTATGTTGCCTGGCAATAAAGATTAAAGTTTAGTTAAGTTCACTTTTTCTTTTCAAGGTTATTGCCAAATAACTTCTCATTTATGAAGTGGTCTTGTATTTTGTAATACTCGTATCATTCTGAATTTAAATTCTGCTTATGTAGTGTAGATAGATAGATAGATAGATAGATAGATAGATAGATAGATAGATAGATAGATAGATAGATAGATAGATAGATAGATAGATACTTTATTAATCCCAAGGGGAAATTCACAAAATCGTAAATAATAACAATTGAGAAAGCTGTTTGTTGTGGTCTTGATTGACCAAAAGGAAGGATAGTGAATAGAATATAGGAGGGTCAGAAAAGATCTTAATGGCTTTATATTTCGATCAAGAACAGCAGAGTGAGCTCAAAGTAAAGGTGTGCCAACAACTTGCCACTGACCACTGAATTGAGAAGCAGTGCATGTCACTCTCAGACTGCCATGCCAAACTCTGATGGAGACACTTTGAATAATGGACCTGTGGAAAATGAATCACTCGGAGTTTTTAAACTGTCTCAGAAAGACCAGCCGCTGGTGAACTTTTGTGAACTTAACAGATGTGTTGACCTCCTAAGTTAGACAGAGTCTTTTAAATGCGGAATTTAAAACCTTATGGTTTTACCTTTAAAAACCTATTAAAAATAACCAAGTAGAATCCATTATGCATTGTTTGCCATCTGAAGTGAGGCCTAGATAAATTATATCTTGAGGTTTAAAACCATGCAACTGAAATGAAACAGACTTACTTTTTCACATATTGTAGTTCAATAAATTACAAAAAATTAAAGGATCTGTTTTTAATGAGAGTATAGCATCAAGTCAATGGAACTTCTGGGCTATTGATCTGGTTAGTTAAGTAGCAAAGGGAGCTGTTAATCAGTTTCAGCTACTTTGGTGTTAATAAAATTAACAAGTGCACTAGGGGGGCACAATGAGACGACCCCCAAAACAGGAATGGTTTAACAGGTGGAGGCCACTGACATTTTTCCCTCCTCATCTGTTTTTTCACTAGTTTTGCATTTGGCTGTGGTCAGTGTCACTACTGGTAGCATGAGGTGATACCTGGACCCCACAGTAGTTGCACAAGTACTCCAACTTCTCCAGGATGGCACATCAATATGTGCCATTGCCAGACGGTTTGCTGTGTCTCCCAGCACAATCTCTAGGGCATGGAGGAGATTCCAGGAGACAGGCAGTTACTCCAGGAGAGCTGGACAGAGCCATAGAAGGTCCTTAACCCATCAGCAGGGCCGTTATCTGCTCCTTTGGGCAAGGAGGAACAGGATGAGCACTGCCAGAGTCCTACAAAATGACGTGCAGTAGGTAGGCTGCTGGTGTGAATGTCTCTGACCAAACAATCAGAAACTGACTTCATGAGGGAGGCCTGAGGGCCCGACATCCTCTTGTGGACCCTGTGCTCAATGCCCAGCACTTCTGCCTTTTGCTATACAATACCAGAATTGGCAGGTCCACCACTGGTACCCTGGGCTTTTCACAGATGAGAGCAGGTTTACCCTGAGCACATATGACAGACGTGAAAGGTTCTGGAGAAGCTGTGGAGAACTTTATGCTGTCTGTAACATCATTCAGCATGACCGGTTTGATGGTGGGTCAGTGATGATCTAGGGAGGCATATCCATGGAGGGACGCACATACCTCTACATGCTAGACAATGGCACCTTGACTGCCGTTAGGTATCGGGATGAAATCCTTGGACCCATTGTCAGACCCTGTGCTGGTGCAGTGAGTCCTGGGTTCCTCCTGGTGCACGACAATGCCTGGCCTCATGTGGTGACAATATGCAGGCAGTTCTTGGAGGATGAAGGAATTGATATCATTGACTGGCCCCCACGCTCACCTGACCTAAATCCAACAGAACACCTCTGGGACATTATGTTTCGGTCCATCCAACACCACCAGGTTGCACCTCAGACTGTCCAGGAGCTCAGTGATGCCCTGGTCCAGATCTGGGAGGAGATCCCTCAGGACACCATTAGGGGTATGAACATCTGATGTTGTAAGGCATGCATACAAGAACGTGGGGGCCATACAAACTACTGAGTACGATTTGGAGTTGCTGCAGTGAGATTTTGGCAAAATGGACGAGCCTGCCGCATCATTTTTTCACTTTGATTTTTGGAGTGTCTTTGAATTCAGCCGTCTGTAGTCTGATCTTTTTCATTTCCATCAACCAATGTGGCATCCTTTCATTCCTAACACATAACCCAGTCCATATCAGTATAGATATCCAGCAGGATTGTTTTCCCATTGAGATCTGATGTGTTTTCAAAGTGTTACTTAAATTTTTTTGAGCAGTTTATATCAATACCTTTATGTAACTGAATATCCAAGAGTTAACTGCAAGTGAAAATTGCCCAGCTTTTTATTTCTCTTTCAATAAAAAAATTAAGCTGCTCCTGTCATAAAATGGCATCCATGCCAGCAAGAAAATAATTTATGGCTTAGTTTCAATTTACATTTTCTGGCAATTATGTTCTAGAAAGAAGTTCTACTGCCTCAGGCTAGCAGAGTATAAAAAAAAAAGATTGAAATCTCTGTTTAGTAAAAACCTTCACCAGGAATGTGATCAAGTAGAATACATGCTGGTCACCTCTTTAGTTTTTATCTTTGGTTCAGTTATCCTTTTTTAAATGATCTCTTTGTGTATTTCACTTTTCACAATATAGATTTTAATGGATTTGGTTATTTGTGAACACTGGATGCAGCTTTAGTTTTTCTGACTTTTGACTTGACGTTGTTTGAATATTTAGATAATAATATATTGGCTAACTGTTTTAAATAAGCCACATAGAAATAAAGACAGGATTATTTGACATGTATGTTTAATAATACTGAAGGGGTTACAGGTTTTCATATCACTGAATTGCAATAGATGTACAGTATTAATTTGCATGTTGTAGTGCCACTGACATAAAGATATGTTAGGGCAGACATGCCAAAAAAAAAGTGATATGGTGACAGATTCTCTTATTAAGTGGGAACAATGACACAATAATTGACACAATAGCTGTTAATGTGAAGACCCAGAGACCCAGGTATTCACATAATGTTTCCATTTATTTGTCATTTACTTTCATCAGTTCACAGAAGAAAGACAATCTGCAATTTCATATAATTTATTATGGAGGGTGTAAACATATTTGGCCTTTTGTGCCAATCAAAACACAAATGAGCCTATAATTATTGTCTTTCTTATTAAAAAACTGTTTTCTGCATATTCTAGAATTAGTCCATTTTCAAAACACTCATTTGCAGGTCATAGCAAGAATAGACATCCACATGAACAGAGATCTAAATCTAGTGATATCTGCAGTGACCTTTTTTATCTGATCAGGCTTTTGAGCCTTTAAAATAAACAGCACATTCAGAAAGTTTTCAGACCCCTTTCTCTTTCTGCACACTTTATTGTGTTGTCGATTACATTTTAAATGGATACAGTTGCCATTTTTGCCTATCAGCCTACACTCAATAACCTCTAATGTCAAAGAGAAAAACATGTTTTCACAAAGGTTTGCAAATTTAAAATCTTATCTGTGTGTCTGTACAGTTGCTATGTTTCTGCTGTTCCAACAGGTGGAGGATCACAAAGATTTGTAGTAATAAAATGCATTTGTGGTAGTAATGAAATATAGCATGTAACATCTAATGCTGTACCAAACCAAACAGACATCAGGGTCTGAACACCTCAGTGGGATGTGAGTGCCAACAATCTGGAGTAAATTGTGCAAGGAACAAAACTGAAGATGTCTGTGATGCTCCTCATCTGACTGTCAGGTTCAAACCCAGCAGCCACTGTGGTACCAACACCCCTTCATAGGAAGAGAAATGAGTAGCAACCAGGGGGGGATTGATGTTCAGACTGCACACAGAATTTGATGTGAAGTGTGACAATTTGTAAGGACTACTTCTATAAAATGAATGTCGTGACCAAAAGTTTTGAGAATGACACAAATATTAATTTTCACAAAGTCTGCTGCCTCAGCTATTATGATGGAAATTTGCATATACTCCAGAATGTTATAAAGAATGATCAGATGAATTGCAATTAATTGCAAAGTCCCTCTTTGCCATGAAAATAAACTTAATGCCAAAAAACCCATTTCCACTCCTGTTATGAAGAAGGCTTCAGGGCGGCCAAGAAAGTCCAGCAAGCGCCAGGACCATCTCCTAAAGCTGATACAGCTGCGGGTACCACCAGTGCAGAGCTTACTCGGGAATGGCAGCAGGCAGGTGTGAGTGCATCTGCACGCTCAGAGTTTTGGAGGATGGCCTGGTGTCAAGAAGGGTACCAAAGAAGCCATTTCTCTCCAAGAAAAACATCAGGGACAGACTTATGTTCTGCAAAGAGAACAGGGATTGGACTGCTGAGGACTGCTGGGGTAAAGTCATTTTCTCTGATGAATTCCTTTTCCAATTGTTTGGGGCATCCAGAAAAAAAAAATTGTCCGGAGATGAAAAGGTGAGCACTACCATCAGTCCTGTGTCATGTGTTGACACTTTTTCTATAGTGTCGTTTCTTGTGACTGAAGACAGAGAGATATAATTAAAGTTAGTAAAAAATCTTTTATTAATACACACCAGGCAAGGGTAAGATGACAGAGAAGCACAGTCCTAGGACACCTTACCTTCATCTGCCTCGAGGGGTCGGTATCCCAAATCTTTTATAGGGCCTTTGTGTTATGACTTTAGTTGCACAAGAATTTCAAACCGTTACATCTTACAACATTTTGCTTGGATCAGCATTTACCACATCCTTTAAGTTCATCAGTTGGTCACTTGTGGTTTTAGTTCATCAGTTGGTCACTTGTGGTTTTTTGTTCGTTAGGAGAAACAAGAAGTTGCACTTGTCATGTGCACTATAGACAAGACAGGGTCTGTATGGATTTTGTCATGTACACCAAATTGATCAAACTATTTATTATTTTTCCACACATGCCAACAGAAAGCATCCTGACACCATTTATAAGTGGGGTTCTCAGCCAAGGGAGTGGGCTCACTCACAATTTTCCCTAAGAACACAGCCATGAATAAAGAATGGTACCAAAACATCCTCCAAGAGCAACTTCTCCAAACCATCCAAGAACTTTTTGGTGATGAACAATGCCTTTTCCAGCATGATGGATCACCACACCATAAGGTAAGTAAGAACTAAGCGGCTCGGGGAATAAAACATCAAAAGTTTGGGTCCATGGCCAGGAAACTCCCCAGACCTTAATCTCATTTAGAACTTGTTGTTAATCCTCAAGAGGCGGGTGGACAAACAAAAACCCACAAATTCTGACAAACTCCAAGCATTGACTATGCAGAAGCGGGCTGCCATCAGTCAGGATTTGGCCCAGAAGTTCATTGACAACATGCCAGGGCGAATTGCAGAGGTCTTGAAAATGAAGGGCCAACACTGCAAATATTGACTCTTTACATAAACTTAATGTAATTGTCAATAAAAGCCTTTGAAACTTATGAAATGCTTGTAATTATACTTCAGTATACCATAGAAACATCTGACAAAAAGATCTAAAAACACTGAAGCAGAAAATTTTGTGTCATTCTCAAAACTTTTAGCCACGACTATATCTACTATATAATAAAATGCGAACGTTTGTGTGCCCAGTCCCTCAGAGCAATCCGATTGGTTAGTTTAGGTTTCGTGTGTTTGGTCAGTTTGGATTTGGTAATGTGATGAAAGAAGTGTGAGTGTGAGACGCATGTGAAGGACTAAAGGTGTATGAGCCATGCTGAGAGAGTCATCTTCAAAGACAGCAAGTATAAAACCAGACAAGAGGTGAGAAAGGTGCTTCACAAATAATGACAGAGCCTGAGAAGCAGGCTTTACAGGAACACGCTCAAGAGTGGGAATTCCATTGAAGAGGAGTTTACACAAATATGGAAAAAGACGTTGAAGGTATACGTAAGGCAAGAGGTAGCAAATATTTTTTATGAATTCTATTACCTGTCTGCAATGGGTACCATGGCTAGGATAATGTATTTGACCTAGATGATGAAAAACATTTTGAAGTCAGTTGCATTCACTGGACCAGGGTATGGCAGGACAACATACACTTTGGCAAACACAAAGATTCCAAAGTAAATACATGCAGCAGCTGTATATTTATAGCTGCTTTATAGACATATTTTTAATGACAACCACAGTTTTTGACTTAATGGTAGCATGTCTAAAATTGAAAGTGTCTAAAATTAAGCATGGGCTTACCAGGCAAGGGACTGTGCAGCAGTGAAGAGCCAGGCCTCCCTCTGTTGCTGTTACACAGTAGCAATTACATGAATATACATAGAGAAGTATGACTTTTTTTGAATGATGGTATTGTTTTTCACTTTTAGGGCCAAAAAGGGTTTTTTTTCCACTAGCAAGAGCCCGGCCCAGGATGGATTAAATTTCAGGTCTGATCACTAAATGAATTCCCTATAGAGAAAAACTTTGTCTCTAAAACAAAATTGTACTGCCTTAACCCACCATAGGCCACAATTTTGCAAATACCTGTGAAGGTGCTATGGATATTTTTGTGACTTCTGTCTTCAGTGGACTACCCAGGGATGGCTTCTTCCTTGCACCAAGAGCTGCTGGGTATGGTGATCTGCCCCAGTTCTAAATAATCAGTTTTAAAAAATAACTTTTTTTTATGTCATTTTTACAGTAAAGATATTATACGTAATAAAGGCCTCCTAGCTGTTTGGCTTTGCTCCAGTTTGAAGAATTTATGTCAGTTACTGGGCTATAGTTCTGTACTTCCACAGTGCAGCAGGATGGTGTTGGTGAAAGACAATTAACCACATGAATCTGTGTGTTTTTGCTGCAAGTAAATCCATTTTGATTTTGATTGTGTTGAGAGCGGTGGAAGGTAATAATGGGCCTTTGTGTCCCTGTTATCATTCTAGTGATTAAAGTTGCACAAGATTGTTGGTGTACAAGCAGGTTATCTATAGTGGAGAGGAAATGCCTGACAAATGCTTCACATGTGATATCACATTGCCTTCAGAAGGCATTCAGACTCCTCTGCTTTTTTCACATTTTGTTAAGTTGGAGCCTTTTGCTAAAATCACTTAGATTAATTTTTTCCCGCCTCAACCAACACTTAATACAAAGAATGACAAAGCAAAAACAGAATTTTAGAAATTTATTAATATCACATTGACACAAGCATCCAGACCTTTTAGTCAGTACTTCAATGAAGCCACCTTGGCAGTGATTGCAGCCTGGAGTCTTCTTGGGAATGACATGAAAAGCTTTGCACACCAGGATTTAGGGATTTTCTACCATCTTTCTCTGCAGATTCTCTCAAACTGTGTCAGGTTGGACGGAGACCATTGGTAGACATCTATTTTCAGGTCGCTTGGGTTCAAGTCTTGGCTCTGGCTGGTCAATTTAAGGACATCCCAGAGTTGCTCCTAAGCTACTTATGTGTTGCCTTTGCTTATGCTGGCGTCATTGTCCTGTTAGAGGATGAACCTTCAGCCTAGTCTAAAGGTTCAGAGTACTCTGTAACAGGTTTTCATTAATGATATATCTGTACTTTAATTGTTGAAAAGAGCCCCACAGCAGAGTTACTACCAGCACGCTTTACTGTTGGAATGGTACTGCACAAGTGATGAGTGATGTCTGCTTTCCTCCAGACATGACCCTAATCTTGGTTTCATCAGACCAGAGAGCCATGCTTTTTATATTCTAAGAGTCCTTTAGATGCCTTTGTGCAAATTCCAAGCACGCTTTTATGTGTCTTTTACTGAGGAGAGGGACCCTGGAAATGAGTGAGTGAGCAATAGTGAAAAAGTGAGCACATTACATTCATTGAAATACTGACTGAATTTGTCCATGTTACTGACTATGGTAATACGTTCCATCACACTGATTAATGTTTATTAACTCAAGAACTGAAATGATTCCCCCTGAACTAATATTCTAATGAATGAAGCATTCTGACTATAGAATCCCATTGACCAGGAGGACATTGGAACAAACAATTTGTTGGATTTGTGGACACAACAATCTGGACTTGTTCTATTCAAATGACAGTGCCTTTAAATGTAAACCTGCAGTACAACTGAGAAGGTCTGACCATCTTTCCTGACAGCTATAAGCCTGGGTGATATACAGCATACCTGTATACCTAGAGCACAGCCAGAGTGATCAATGGGTTCTTGGTCTCCTCTATTTCTGTGGCCCTTCTCTCATGATTGCTCAGTTTGGCTGTGACCAGCTCCAGGAAGAAGTTGTGGCTGTTCCAAACTAGTTCCATTTAAGAATTTTTAGATCATTGTGGTCTAGGGAACCTTCAATACTGCAGGGATGGTTTTTTTTTTGTAGCCTTGCCCAGGTCTGTGCCTCAACACAATCCTGTCTCTAAGCTCTGCAGGCAATTCCTTTGACCTCACGGCTTAGTTTCTGCTCTGATACACATTGTCACCTCTAGGACCTTCTACAGACATGTGCCTTTCCATATCATGTCCTCAACCAAATAGACCATAGGTGTTCTCCAAACAAGGTGTAAAAACAACTCTACAATGAGCAATGGAATGGCATGGACCTGTGCTAAATTTGTGTCATAGCAAAGGGTCTGAGTACTTGTGTCAATGTTATATTTCAGTTTTTAATTTTAAATAAATGTTCAAAAAATTCTAAAATCCCATTTTTGCTTTGTTATTCTAGGTATTAAGTGATAATTGATGAGGGAAAAATGAATGAAAATGATTTTTGCACAGGGCTGCAATATAATAAAATATGAAACTAGTGAAGATCTGAGTACTTTTTGAAACCACTGTATAAGTAAAATGTACATAACAATCTCTTATGCTTCTAAAGCTTTGATGTTTACTGTGGTCTTCAGGTCCTGGTGCATCTCTTGATTCCAATCTATACTTAAAGTGTGTGGAAAGGTAAGGAAGAAATAAAATTATTCCTGTCTGCACTCACATTCAGAGCTGTTTTAGAGCTCTTCAAATTAGTTAAACATCTGAATTCAAATATGACAGCACTGTCTGAGACAGATATGATACTGATGGATGAGGGGGTGGGTGAAGACAGCTTGGTTTGTTTAATGATGCTGGGAGCAAAAAGATAAGAGAAGATATTAAAAACGGTCGATTCATCAAGAGTGCCACTGATACAGAGAAGCTGTTAAACTCTGATACTGTATATAGGATGCTCTAAATGCTATCTAATGCTAAAAATTGCACAGCATTTATAATCACTGCTAGACTTTATTTGTCAGTGTCTCATAAAGAATTTGAAATGACTCTGTTTATTGACACTACCTTACACTAACCCATTTACCTATCCAGAACCAGTGGAAGGGTGGATTTGTCTCGTGAATTATTAATAATAATAATAATAATAATAATAATAATAATAATAATAATAATAAATAGTATTTACAGTTCCCTCCAATAATACTGGCATCCTTGCTAAGTAAATGCAAAATGGGCAGCAAAAAGTGGTCTTTTTTGTTTTTATTCATGTATTGCTAATAAAACTCAATGACACTAAGACCAGGCTACTACTTTGTGCACTCCTCTGTAATGATCATAATAGTAAGAATCAATGTAAGAAGCATCCCTCCATTCATTCATTCATTTAGTCCTCTAACTGCCATCTGGTGTACCAGGTGATTGAAAGAGAGCACCACTCATCTTTATTGGCAACTGCATTTAGGGCTGTCTGGAGTGTCAGGTCTTGGCTTCTGAGTTCTTTTTCAAATGTTCTCCCCTAAGTTTCTTTGGGTCTGCTATGTTTTTTTTTTATCTCTAACGGAGTCCAACGGAAAGATGTTTTTAAGGGGGAGTTGGATGGCATTTGGTAGACATGATTCAGCCATCTCCATTGAAACAACTGTACAGCCTCTGAGATAGCTCATATTCCAGTCCGGCACCATCACTGAGATGGTGTTTGACCAGAAGATACTCCATTTTTGGAATGCCTCAAGTGACATTTTGAGTAGTACATGACAGTAAGGATGTTGCTGTTAAATGTCATAATTTCAGTGTAGATACGCAGGTTGTTGAATCTCCAGATATTCTTTTAGCATTTCAAAGACTGGATTCACTCAGCTAATTCTTTTAATTTCTGGTTTGCAATTGACATTCGTTGTAACCTTACTGTCCAGGTACACAAACTCTTCCACCTCTTCTAGTGGTGTACCACTTACTTAATTGGTGTTCTTCCCCATTAGATGAGTTGTTCCCTTATTGGCTTTAAAACATCTGTCTTTGGGAGCTTTTTAGTCTTCTTGATTATTGTTGTTACACTCACCTGGAAATTTATTTCTGTAAGTCAACATTCAGCAAATATAAATCAGTATAGGATTAAAATAGTTTAAGTTCTAAGTTAATATTGTTTTATTTTAATTAATATTTAAATACAGGTTTGCTAAAAATAAAAATAACTAAATCCATAACAGAAAAAGATTACCTCATATAAAATATACTATTTATTCTGTTTACTTTAGAAAAAGTAAGCAAAACTGTTTTAGAAATTATGCCAAAGTGGCAAAGGTATTGGAAATGGGTGTGAGGCCTCCAAAATGCTCAAGACAAATCAAGTCAGATCCTTTATCAACCAACCAACATAAAGCTTATCTCCAATCAGCCAGCCTCCAAACATTACTTGCAGGCTTCACCCTGTACAGGCCCAAAAAATGGAGAGCTGGCTTTAGAAGTTCAATAAATGACAAATGCTCCAGAAAAATACCACAAGGTCCAACAAGGGAGAGAGCAACCATAAACCACTGGCTTGTGAAGAAAAGGCAATGTTACATCTTAATAAAAGAATATATTTATTAATAAAAAAAATAGAACAAAAATTGCAAAAAAAGAGCAAAACGATTTTCCTATAAAGCAGTCTGAGTTGAACAATTCCTAAAACACAAGTGAAAAGCAAGTCTAAAAAATCAACAAGAAAATCCAGACACCAGAAAATATATTAATGAAAAGAACTTCAAACAAAAATTCAACAACCCACTGTTGGACCTTTCTTTCTGATTCCAAATTTGGAGGTTTCATTAGCAAGGATGTCAGGGTGGCCCGCCTCCTGAGGCTCCATCCACAAAGCACAAAAAAATGGCACCTCAATTAAAGGTACAGAGCACAAATATTAAATAATACCTAAACAGAGCAGAAATAATAATAATAATACACAATTAACAAAAATAACCATAAAACAGTTGTCACATGCATAGACATAGTGGACTGGCAAAGGGCTCTAGTAATGGTAATAATACCCCACTGCTCCAGGGGTTGGTGGTGTGCAGTATTGTCTCTTCTCTTCCACCCTCTGCATACTGCAAGATTGAAGGTTGTATCACCACTGACATCACTTCTAGTGTCAGTACACAGTACAGCAGCATGTAACATAACTCACCTTGGGTAAATGACTGACTGTGATTCTTAGCAAGTCATGTATGTTTCTTACTGTCAACACATGACACAATGGAAGCAATTTTACCAAAACTCATTATCCATTTTTACCATAAGTAAAAAAAAAAGAAAGAAAGAAAGAAAGAAAGAAAGAAAAAGGTGTAGTTTTTCACTTTTCTAACATTCCTCATTTGTTTGCTTACTAAGCTGTTCTTGTCTACATATACAGATCCTGAAGCTTCTGAATAAAATTAATAATAAAACAAAGAAATAAGCTTATATGATTTTTTCATCAGCTTGCAAAGTCAAGTGGATCTATGGATTGCACATCTCTGCATTTCATTACGTTCCCCCTGTGGTGCTAAAGGGTTTCCTGAATATTATTAAAAGTTTCAAATTGCTCTGGGATGTTAACTAAAATATTAAATTTGATGTAATTTAAATAAGTGATAAAATGAGAAAAAAAAGTATACCCTATTTTTGAGTGGCTTTCTTCATGGTATTCCAGTTACCTTCCACTTCCAGAAGAAGTAACTAAAGTGGCTCAGCAGTATAAGTGTGTGTGTGTGTCTCCTGAAACAAACAAGAGTATAGTCTACGGCAAGTTCAGGGCTTGCCCCGATGCTGCCACACTATCATACTGTATAATAGACAACACATATTTATAAAATGGCGGGATCAAACTGGTTTTTGAATATTAGATTATACAAAGGATGGTTGGTGTAATCTTCTATTGGTGGTAAACTGGGTTTGAGTAAAGGAATGAAAATAAAAGACAATCCCAGTCGGCAAACAGCCTGCCATTAGAGGCCCCTAGTATTAAATTCTCAGGGTTCAATAAGGACAGTGAGACGGGTAAGAGGTTACAAATAACAATTACTGTATGTAGCGTGCTTTAACCATGAAAAAGACAAGAACATAAAATGTTAGTGGGTACCTTTTATGTTGGGTTCACATCACAGGCGATTTCATAAAATGATAAAACAGACAAGTCAAATTCACACTGAGGTGCATCAAGCACCACCATGGGATGCCAAAAAGATAAAGAAAAAAAATAATAAATCCCACTCCCTCTTTGTACTTATTGTACTATCTTTTTCAACAAACTCCCATCTTTGGTCCATTTCTCTTCACTTAATTCAGTTTGTCATTCTTCATCTGATAAAGTAGCAAGTCAAACTATGGAGTCACACAAAGCATCCTTACATTTCAGGTTCTAATGAAAGCTTTCTTGAACATATTTTGTTTGAAGTAAGGAGTAAACCGACTATGAACCTGATTGTTTGTGCTATGTTCATTCCTGCTGGATATGGTACATCTCATGTGCTTAACTAACATGCATCAATCAATGCCATTTTTACATCACTTCAAGTGGAATCTACTGTGTATGAAATCTGTATTTATCAATAGCACCTGATGACCCCGAAATCTTAGTGATTAGCAATAACAGATACAATGAGACTATTAGAAATAAACTGAATACATTAGGATTAAAAGTCAAGACAGAGGTAAAAAGCTTAGGGGTAATTGTTGACTGCAATCTGAATTTTAAATCACATATTAATCAGATCACTAGAACAGCATTTTTTCACTTAAGAAACATAGCTAAAGTTAGACCTTTTATATCACTGAAAGATGCTGAGAAATTAGTTCACGCGTTTGTTTTCAGTCGACTAGATTACTGTAATGCAATCTTCTCAGGACTACCCAAAAAAGACATACTACTACTGTAGTGCAGAATGCAGCTGCTAGAATCCTAACCAGGAAAAGGAAATCCGAGCACATTTCTCCAGTTTTGATGTCACTACACTGGTTACCTGTGTCATTCAGGATTGACTTTAAAATTCTGCTTATGGTTTAAAAAGCCTTAAATAATCTCGCCCCATCTTATATATCGGAATGTCTGACACCTTATATTCCAAATCGTAACCTCAGATCCTCAAATGAGTGTCTCCTTAGAATTCCAAGAACAAAACTTAAAAGAAGTGGTGAGGCGGCCTTCTGCTGTTATGCACCTAAAATCTGGAATAGCCTGCCAATAGGAATTCGCCAGGCTAATACAGTGGAGCACTTTAAAACACTGCTGAAAACATATTACTTTAATATGGCCTTCTCATAACTTCACTGTAATTTAATCCTGATACTCTGTGTATCCAATTCATTATAATAACTATTCATGGTGGCTCTAAAATCTGTACTAATCCCTACTCTCTCTTCTGTTTCTTTTTCCGGTGTCCTTTTGTCCACCATCTGTTCAAAGCACCGTGATGTTCCATTAGTGATGGATTAAAAGCTAGAAGTCTGCATAACCATCATCATCAAGAGCATCCATGAAAACCCTAAATACAAAGAGGACTGTTTAATTTATGTTAGGTAGAGGGGACTGGGCGGTCTCGTGGCCAGGAACCCTTGCAGATTTTTTTTTTCTCCAGCTGCCTGGATTTTTTTTTTTTTTCTGTCCTCCCTGGCCATCGGACTATACTCTTTTTCTATGTTAACTAATGTTGTCTTATTTTAATTTCTTATTTTGTCTTTTATTTTTCTTCATTATGTAAAGCACTTTGAGCTACTTTTTTGTATGAAAATGTGCTATATAAATAAATGTTGTTGTTGTTGTTACTTAGACCTTGTAAAATACTGGCTTTGAAACCAGAAAGATGCCAAGCCAGCATCCAGCTCACTGGAAAAGAATAATAATAATAATAAATTAATTAATTACACTTGTATAGCACTCTTCCCACTGCTCAAAGTGTTTTTCATAGACCGGGGGAACCACTTCAATTACCACCACCTGGATGATGTGACAATCACCATTATTGTGTCAGTATGCTTAGCACACATTAGCTGTAAGGTGGTGAAGAGATGAGAGAGAAAGGCAATTAGTGACAAGGGGACATGAATGGACAAGGCCACAATGAGAATGAGAAGTTTATGCAGGACATCGGGGTAAACTCTACTCTTTTTGAAAGATGCCCAGGGATCTTTAATGACAATGGCGAGTCAGGAGCTCAGTTTTTCGTCTCATCTGAAGGACGGTGCTATTTTAAAAGTACAGTGCCCATTTCAATTCACTGGGGTATCGGGATCCACACACACAACACAGAGTTAGCGCCCCTCTTCCAGCAGCAGTCTAAGCTTTTCCCAGATGGTTGGTCTCCAATTCAAATACTGGCCAGGCCTAAGTATGCTTACTTTCCGGTGAATGGCCTGTTCTGAAGCACAGGCCTTCTGACTGCTGACTCTATTATAGATCTCGAGATTCACAGATTGTATTCACTTTGGAAAGGCACTTTATAAAAAAAAATCTTTTGTCTGTTTTAATGAAGCTTCTAATGTATCTGTACTGTATTTGTGCAATTACACCTCACAGCAGCTGCTCTGGCTTTGAAGTATTATACGAGGAATCACATGTTCTGCATTACAGACACAATACTAAATATCAATTCATTCTCAGTTGTTCTCGCTTTCCTTCTCCATCTGAATTTACAAAGTGTTTGCTAAGTGGATGGACACACTTCATTGCTTTGAATTATGTTTACTCATCTCTTCTCAGTGGGCTTCAGATATGAAGAGAATATTAAAAACAAGAGCTCAGGTGCAGAGAGGAGTGTTTAAAGTGTGAACAAAAAAAGACTAGAAATAAATGAGTGGTGAGTGCATTACACTGAATCTACTGACAAGTGGCCTAAAATAGACACTATGGAGAATAGATGAAGAGAGGCTACTGCTAAAATGAAGTAGCAAAATATATCAACTTCTGTAAATGCTTGAACACTCCATGTTAAAAAACACAGGATACTATATGATAAATGATCTGTGTGGGCAATGAGGAAATTAGTGGGATGGCAGCAGCTTGTCAATATTCAAGTCAGTTTGAACGTTTTGAACACATTCATTTCTTTTTAAATTTGGCACTCTCCTATATGAAGAATAGTGTATCGAGATTCTAATTAATTGACTCTTTTTTAACCTCACTAATTTGACAATGTTTCTTTAGAATTAACTTCTAGTTTTAGATACAGATGCATTTTGAAGTAGGAACTGGTTATTTTAAATGAATCATAAACAATTTTCATATGTTTTGTGTATGGTGTGTGGACTGTAGCTGGCATAACAGAGCCCTAAACAGCAGACAAAATTCCATCCATCCATTATCCAACCTGCTATATCCTAACTACAGGGTAATGGGGGTCTGCTGGAGCCAAGCCCAGCCAACACAGGGCACAAGGCAGGAAACAAACCCCGGGCAGGGTGCCAGCCCACCACAGGCAGACAAAATTATAGCACACAAGTCCCAGGTTCAAATAAAGTATATTTAGATAATCAAAATACCTTCTCCTAGGTTTTCCTTTTGTACAATTGTCCTTCTTCCTTAATTAACAGTGACTCATGCGTCACAACCTCTACTTGTGGAAAATGAAATTTGACAGGGATTGTGCCTGTAGAATACAGAAATGAGATCATACTATGCACATTTAAATAGGACCATGGTTTGAGACATCCTGCCATCTTCAAAGTGACTACAAGTTCAGCCACATCTTATGTAAAGCATTAACAACTATTCCTACTCAGGACAAGTTAAACAAACTTGTTTAAACTCAATTATCTTGATACCCTACTTTTTAAAACACCCTTGTAAATTTACATTAATGCATCTTTTTCTACAGTATTTTACATATCTCTGTGACAGGACTGTAACGATGTGGGTTCTGGCTCCACACTCCCTTTGATGTTTGGAAGCACTTGAACCCAACACCGTCGATAATGTTGCCGAGTGAGCTAGTCAGTGTAGGCAATAAACAATCGAGCAAGGGGATGGTAAAGTGCAAAAGTGCATTGTGCTTTTATTTAAAACTGTCCATCAAAACAAAACAGTGTTCCATAAATAGTGCAGTAGTTTCAAAATTCAATAAATAAATAGTCCAATAAAAGACCATGGAGGTTAAAATCAATAAATAGAAAAAACAATCCTTTAAAACGAGAGGTTTAAAATATTTCTTACAGGAAGCAGATTTTTAAAAAACAACAACAACAAGCTCGGTGCCTTCTTTTGTGCTAGCGTCTCACCTGCTTCTCCCGGTTGGGCTTTACAGCAGGCGAGACGCTCTCTGCAGCTGCCCTCTACTTCTCACTCATGAGACTGGAGACCTCCCGAACCCTGGCTTCAGGCGGCACTCATCCCAGCCTCAGAGACTTAGATTTCCACAACGGCCAGGTCGCCCACGTTGAGGATTCCATCACCAAGTCTCTCGGCTTCCGCTGCCTTTCCGTGGCTTCTCTGCGGCCAGTCGCCTTCCCTTGGTCACTCCCGCTACCTGATTGCTCAGCGGGAGCGACATCTAACTCCAACGCCTGGGTGTAGGCCCAACACCCCAGGCCCTCGCAGCTGCCCGTGAGCGCTTGTTCGCTCGCTCGCCCGCTCACTCTTCGCGGCTCTCTCTCTCTCACCGACCTGCCTCCTCATCTGCTCCTGGTAACCTCCGTCCTCTTTCCTTTCCTTTCCTTTCCTTTCCTTTCCTTTCCTTTCTCCTCCCATCCCTCAGCCTCCTCGCGCTTTTTAAAATGACGCAGGCCACAGCAGCTGCAGCATTAGCCATGGGACAATCACGAATGGGGGCAGTTCCTCACCTGTGCACTCGGTGAGAAACACCCACACCCTACGGATCGCCCCACGGCCCGCTATTGCCCAACGTCCCCTCACTAAGCTGCGAGCGCGGTGATCATTTATTTAAAATAAATGGCCTTTGCACAGTGAGCTGTGGACCCGCTATACCACAAGGACATTGTAGGATTTAAGTGAACAATAATATTCAAATTTGGTCAACTTTCATTATTTCTTCTATAGGAGATACCTTACATTATCATACTGCAACCATTAAAATTTTGATCTTAACAACAGAAGTTTCTACTTTTAAACAACAGGAGATTATATTAAATTTATTCCATAAAAAAGGTTTTAATGAGCCTTTAATGAGACTGCTCTTCTCTAATGCATTATATATAACATTTCCTTCTCAAGCATAAGAATTCTAATTTTATGAGAGTGGATGTGAGCTTCTTCGAGTGGGAAAGCAAAACTTTTCTGACTTGCAATTGTTTGATTGCAAGATGATCAACATATCATTGCTCATTTAATAAAGAGGTCAGAACCAAAAAAAAAAAAAAATCACGTAGATATATACAGTATAAGCTGTCACCCTGCAAACTGTGATGTGCAATTGACTGTAAATGAATAGTCCTCATAAATATGATCTATATTCATATGCAATTACATTTTTAAAGCTATGCTTTAGATGATGATATATTATAATCATAACTTACTTATTGTAAGAGTTGAGATATTTGCCTTCAGGATTCCTGCTGGGGTGAGTCCTAAGTAAAATGTGTGTGTTCTTTTCTCATTTTTGTGGGTCTACTTAGGAATTTAGTTTTTCCACAGGCTCAGTTCAATTAGCATTGCTTGTTTCCAGTGATCAAAGGTACTGTAAGTCCATCTTAAACAAGAACACAATTAACACAAAATAGAAACCCGTAATATAAGACAAGTAAGGCTTGAGCTATTAAGTGAATATTGGATATTGCAGAAAAGCTATATCATGAACATAAAATTAAAAATATATATTTATATATTTTTTTCTTAAAGATTCTTTAAAAAAAATCCCAGCTAGACATTAGTAAAGGCCCTTGTTCTTAATTAACTTGTACCACAACAGATCTTCAGTTCACACACGCAGAACGGCACAACAGCAAGAGGAATGTCCATAAATGCAACACCTGGTGCGACACAATGATATCATCAACAAAGCAATACAGATGAAAATAAATACAAATCCAAAATATGTCCATAATAAGCAGAGATCATGACTTTTTCTTTGTTATGCATTTGGCAATATTTTGCACGAGTTAATGTGAGAATTTTTTTTTTGTTTTAAGACTGTAATTAATTTCCTTACCATGTTATGGATCAAAATTTATTTTGTTATCACAATTCAGTTCTTCCAGTGCTATGCAGACAGCAGCCTTTCACAGAAGCTGTGTTCTCTCTTTCATTTTTTTTTCCATCTTTTTGAACTTATTCTGCTAGTTTCTACTTTTGATTAATGCTAGGATTACTTGTGATTGTGCATCTGGCTTGTCACTGTAATTAGTCAATAGAAATCATAGAAATTGATTTAAAATTTACAAATGATCTGCATTATTCACTCATCTCAACTGCCTTTTGGACAAACTGAGAACTTGGGAGAAGTTACAGGGACAGTGGAGAGGAACTGAAGGATAATTAATATCTGGAAACATAAGACTCTGACAAGCTAAAAATAGGGTATAATAAATATTCTTGTAATCAGCTACTAACACTGTGATCCTAAGGGCTTAAGCAGCTCAGTTTCACCCTTCCAGAGGAGCTATTCATCATGAAAGGACAAAGAGCTTCAGTAAGAAAGTCATGGCGTGTTCAAGTACTGTGGCATTTTATGTTATTTACAGAGAGCTGGGTTAAACCTGATACACCAGACACATTTTAATGCTGGACAGATTTGATCTAATTCAAGCAAACAAGAACCAGTACTGGGGACTGGTCATATATGTGAATGTGGAATAGTGTAAAAGGGAGAAGATTACAATTAAAACTAAAATTTGTAATCTAAGACATTGAAATACTGGCTGTAAGAATGTGTCCAAGTTTTAAAGTTACATCAGCCTAATTAATGTTTCTGTAACTCCCTCTGCAAAATGAAATTGAGCAACATAAATAATTCACTCAGTTATCAACACTCTACTGATGAATCATTCCGACCCTGCACTATGTGGTGACTTCAACCATCTGAAGGAAGAATGAAAAACTTTTCCATTATCATGTGTTACATTTCATCGGAGGAAACAACAAGCTGGACCGGCTTTATTCAAAAGATATCTTTAAATGTAAACCTGGGACAGCACTGGGCAGATCTGACCACAGGTTGATCCATTGTAATCCCACCTGGAAGACTCTTATTAGATGGCAACATGTTGTCACTAGGATAGTGATGAAGTGGGCCCTGGAGGCTGAAATGATTCCAATAACTATTTACAAAGGACAGAATTGGGAAATGATGTGAATGTCACATGAGGATGTTATTTAGGGACTTGGTCACTGCGTCACAGACTATATTGATTATATTAACTGCTCTTTCCCCAATACAACAGAGTAGCTCTGCAGGGTGCACAGAGAGAGCTGGAAAAAAAAAGCTTAGTTAAGGGAAGGAAGCTTTTATACATAAAATGGGAAACAAACCCATTTAGAATATCAAGAATTGTGTTTGGAATGGAACTGGGAATAATTAGTGGACTCAGGAAATACATGGTTCGGGTGCTGTTAGGAAATATGAACACATTTTTTATAGATTTCCCTCCCACTATCTCCTTTTCCAATGGCCAGTCAACACCATCCCATCTCTGCTGCATCTTCCTGTATGTATGTTACTCCTACCACTTCAATCGGTATGGTCAGTAATGAGTCTATCTCTGACCATCAGTATAGTTAGTATGTCATATCCTCTGACCTGTTCAGTATGTCACTGAGGCTCTAGAAGGTGCAGGCGTAGCTGATGTGGAAAGCCTTTATTGTTCCAGTTCTGAAGAAGGCAAGTGCCTTTTCACCTAAAGATTACAAACATGAGGTTCTTAATACCCAAAATATGAAGACCTTTGAGGGGCTGGTCCTGGAATATATGAGTCCCATTGTGAATAGCCACTTGGACCCACATCAGATTTTCAATCTGAGAAAGACTGAAGAGGAGGTTGAAATTATGAATCTGCACCCAAAGGCTTATTCCCATCTGGACAAAGCTGGCCACAGTGTGAGGATTATGATTTTTTTGGTTTCTCTAGTGCCTTCAGTGCCAACCAGACATCCCTTTTAAGGGGTAAGCTCAGAGATATGCAGGTGGATGAGCCTATGGTGTCCTGGATAATGGACTATCTGTCTGGCAGACCATAGTTTGTGAGATTCAAGAACTGTTTTTCCGATATGGATATGGGCAACACTGGACATAAGCAATAGTCCTATCTCATTTTCTGTTAACCTTGCACACCTCAAACTATAAATATAACACCAGGTCAGGTCACAATTCTCACATGGTCTTGCACTAATAAAGTACTTTCTATCTATAGTACGTTTGGGAGCGGATAGACTGGCATCTTGACTGAGATTGAGGATACTTTCCTACCCAGGAGCTGTAATGGAAGAAAAACAAGAAAGAAGGCACATTCTAGCCAGGACCATCACCATTTCTATACAAACCAGAAGAACTAACAATAAATGGATGAGGAAAGAAGGGATTTTATGAGCAGTTTATCCCAAAATGCAAGATATGGCAGTCCTCATCTATTAGGGGCCCAGTTTGGACACACACAAGGTTACCTGGGACTTGCAGTGGAGAAGAGCAACACTGAAAGGTCTCTGGGTGCTGCAGGATGGCGCTGTAAAGATTGGATATCCCTATTATGGGGAACTTCTGTATGACCTGGGAGTGCTTCATTTAAACAATGCCATGCCACTGGAAGTACTCCTAGGTCCAGCATAAAAGAGGGCGCCTCAGCTACCTCAGGGTCAGAATCGGGAGGAAATGGATGAGGCTGACAGAGATTGTAGGAGAAGGAGACAGAGATGCTTGTTCTTTCAGTTATATTCTGTTGGACTGCCATTTACTGTGTTAGGGTACGATTAGAAAATAAAAATTATTTCATTTTACTCTTGAAATTGTGTTTGAATGAGTTGTGTCTGGTGGTTGGGGCTCTGGGGCCAGTTCACATTATCTGTGGCTCATGAGCTCTGGTTTGTTAAGGGGTTGTCCTTTTTTTTCTACTTCTTATTTACATTAGCCCTGCATTTTGATATTTTGATTTCAAACTCACCAGTTAATTAAAGTGATTATTACACTATTACAATCTTTTTTATGTTTATTATTTTTTATGTAAATTCTTTTATGTTATTAAATTTTTTATTCTATGACATTAAGAATGCTTTCAAATTACCAGTCATTCTGCCATTTCCCCATAATAACAATACATTTAAGATTAATTTTCGTATTAAATGTTTATTTTGTAGTTTGGTATTCTATGATTGACAAACTGTTATCTTTGCTCAGTTTTGCTGAATGTCATACCTTAAAACACCTTAATGTGAGAAATTATGATTTTACACAAAATGGCATGCAACTGCTCACTCAGTTTCAACAGAAGTGCTAAATCACAGCAGCACAGGCGGAAGTGGAGCGCAATCACAACAGCAGGCAGGAGGTGCACTCTTCCTCCAAATGGCTCACTGTGAACATTACCTCTTCTCCATTTATTCTTACTAGTGACACCACACATAATGTGTGCTGATTCCATAGTCATTTATTATGGGCTCATCAGCTAACTTTAAAGAATTTACCCAGGGCAGAAGATGGAGACCGCTCTCTCTCTGTGTGCTGCTCCATGGGCCTCCTGTTTTAAAAGTACTGCTTGCACAATTTTAAGCACCACAGGCTTTTAGTTTTAGCCACACACTTTTGGAGAAACTACATTCTGAATACAACTTTTTCTGGCTTTCCTGCTAATTTCCTTTGCAATGGTATCTGAATGAATTAAATATGCATAAACTTTTATCTGAAACAAAAAATGATTGGTGTTCAAAACATGTAACTGGATATGTCATATAGTATGCATTACATTAAATAAATGAATCTAGAAAGTCAAATTTAATTGCAAATAATTAATCAATCATTCACAATGGAGTGCTTATTATGTTATTTTAGGAGAATTAAGTCAATAGGACTGGCAAGCTTTGTTGTGTTGAATGAGACTCTTCTAATGTTCACTCTACAAAAAGCTTGGGTTTCTTCTGGAAGATGTGTTGTTGAGCCCAGAACACTTTAGTCTGTCTGTGGATCTTGATTCCCCAGTCTCCTTCGAATGAAAGGTAAAACCAACGTCCTGGCCGTCTGTGATCATAAAATATCCCTCTGGATCTGTCAAAAAGAGTGGGGTTTATCCTGACATCCTAGCTAAATTGTTTAACACTGCTTGATAATTCTGACCCAATAATCATCTCCGGTCTTGAATTGGCTAATTATCTCTGACCAACTTCACCACCAAATACAGCATACAATCGCAATAATGGCTGCTGTTGAATCATCCAAGTGGGTGCTACACATCGGTGGTGGTTGAAATGGCTCCCCTCTGTGCACGTAAAGTGTTTTGAGTAGTGAGAAATGTGCTATAATAAATGTAATTAATTAATTATTATTTTTCATACATGAAAGTAGCTCAACTTGCTTTACAATAATAATAGCTAAAAATAGTTATAGTACAAGAAAAATTTAAAACTAAAGAACAGTTACTTATGATAGTAGAGAATTACATTGTCCACTTTAATAATAACGTATGTTCACATGTTCAGGGAAAGCAAGAAATCAAAAACTACAGGTAGTTGGTGAAAATAAACCTGTAGGGTTAATGCCAAAAGACAACCCAGCACCCTACCGGGCATTCAACGGTCCTCTCTTTTCTCCATCTTTTCGGCATATCAGGAGGCTGCAGCATAGTTAGACCTGGGGGCAGTGGCACAAAGGTGCTGGAAAGTTTAGAGCCTTGTGTAAAAATTGAAAATATTTTAAAATCCATTCAAAAGAATACAGACAGCCAGGGTAGTGATGCTAAGACTATTGTGATATAATCAGTTTTTATCTTTTTAGCTAATATTATTGCTGCTGTGTATATACTTTTCTAGGTATTCTTGATAGAAGTGCATTGCATCAATCTAGGCGCCTAAAGACAAAAGCATGCATTAACTTGCAGTAATGAAAAGACCTAATTTGTGCAATATTTATTAAGTGAAAGAACATAGCCTTAGTAATATGCTTAATATGTGATTTGAAGGTAGTTCAGAATCTAATTTAATGCTTTTTATTACCCTATTTATAAAGCCAGGTGGCCTAGTTTATTTCTAAGGTCCTCAATTTTTGCTTCCTTTTTTGCCAATAATTAGAATTTCTGTGTTTTTCTTGTTAAGTTTCAGGAAATTATTTCTCATCCATTCAGTGATGCTAGTAAGATGCTGGATCAGAGGAGTGCCAGTGTCATCTGGTGCTATCAACAAATATACCTGTATGTCATCTGCATAGTTGTGGTAATTCACTTTGTTTTTTATGATTTATTTATTTATTATTTATTTCTTTCACTTTATGATTGGGTCTAATACAAGCATGTAGATTAAGAATATTAAGGGACCGAAAACAGATCCCTGCTGCACACCGTATGTAATATTGTGGGTCTCTGCTGTATACTTGCCACTACTAACAAAAAAATAAAATAAAGCCAGTATTGCAATAGTATTTCCCCCATTTCAGGTGTGCAGGGGGCAACATGTCAGAAAAGACTTTAATGGTTTTACAGTTCATTCTGGACAAACATAATGAACCCACATTGAGGAGTTGATAGCCAGTGATTTTGGGAGTATAATGCACCACTCTCTCAAATTACTGCCTTTCATTTGCATAGATGATGGCTCACCAAAGCAAAATGGAGGAAGTTGAAAGACTTTGAGTAAGAGACCCACAGAAAACTGTCATTGTATTTTGTGATACTCCAAATATCGTTAACTGTCTCTGAAAACACAGCCTTTGGTGAGCTTTCCTGATAGTAAGAAATGTATTGTCCTCAAAATTAGTGTTTAACTTGTGTTAGCACTCATTCTTTATTTGCTACTAGTCTTTTTCTAAATTTGTGTCAGTTAAGAAGTGTTAATACACCATAGTAAATACCCTGACAAAACTAATTCAATAGACATGTAACTATTGTAAATTAGGGCTCCTGATCACCCTTTTACTTATACAAATACTTTAATGTTCATGCACTTTTTATATATTTCATAGGCATGATGCTGATCACTGATGGTTTTGGTATTGGGTAGTATGGTGGGTAATGCTTCTGCTTAACAGGTCCAGAGTCTGGAATTCATCTTCTAGCCTGGAAGTGGTCTGTATGGTGTTTGCAAGTTTTTCTTGGGTCTGGTTTCCATTACTTAGGTTGCCTTATATGTCCCAAAGAAGTGCATGCATGGTTGATTGAAGACTCTAAACTACCCCATTTTAATTGAGTGTGGTGCATCTCATCCAAGGTTGGTTTCTACCTTCCACCCACTGTTGCCAGTATAGGCTTCAGCCCTGAAGGTCCCTGAACTGGATTATGCTATGTTGTGTTATAGTTTACAGTGATGTAGATGTTCTCAGATGACACTGTGGACAGGAAGAGGAGTGCAAGGGTTTGGTGAATGACTGTGTGGAATGGTGTTGGTCACACCAACTGCTGTAAAACAACACTTCCATAACCAAGGAGACTGTTATTTACTACAGTAGGCCTAGACCACTATTGAGACCTGTCTCAATTGAAGGAGTTAATGTGGAATGGTTCAAAACCTATAAATACCTTGAAGTCCAGTTGGATGACAGGCTGGACTAATCAGAGAACAAAAAGGCTTTTTTCAGGGAAGGGGGGAAATGGCTCAATTTTCTGAGGAGGCTGGGCTCCTTTAACATATGCAAGAAACTCCTGCAGATGTTCTATCAGTCTGTGGTTGCCAGTACTCTCTACTGTGCTGTGGTGTAATTGGGGGTAGCTTGAAGAGAGAGATGCTTATTGTATTTACAAGCTGATTAGGGAGGCAGGATCTCTATTGATTCTCTGGTGAAAGTGGCAGAGAGGACACTATGCAAGCTGCTAACTATTATAGACAATGAACATCACCCACTATACATCACCATTATTAAGCGGAGGAGTTTGTTTAGTGGTAGGCTGGTATGACAGAACTGCAATACAGACAGAAACAAAAGCTCCTAAATTTCTGCAGAAGATGGTGGCACAGAACATTACCAGCAGCCAGCTGCCTTCTGATCAGGACATACAGCACACTCACTGCCTTAGAAAAGCAATAAGTATTATAAAGGACTTCAGACATCCCACACCATCGCTCTTTTCACTCCTTCTATCTGGTATAGAATCATTGGCACTCTCACCATTAGATTCTGGGATTGTTTCTATCAACAGGTCATAAGATTACTGAACATTTAATCATAATAATAAATACAGTAAAAAATACTTTAACTTAAAAATCAGAGTATTATCAGGCATATGCATCAGTGGATAACCTTATCGGCTCAATTCAGGTATGTGATAACACTCTGCAACAAGAGGGGGTGCTGCTGCAAACAGTCTTATCTCTTCCCTTTTTAACCCCCGAGAAGAGGCTCCTTGAGGGCAAATGACTCCAATCTGAACATCCTCCAAGACCCCACTATCACTCTGGTCCGGACGATATAAAGCAGCTGCTCCTAGAATGCATCATTTCAATCTAGATAAAATTATTTTATCTGTTTGCTGACAATTATAAAGAGAGTCCATTCCATTTGAACCTTGGACCATCTCTAGCTAATGTTATTTTACCATCATTACCAAATAACAGTGCAAAATTTATGATTTTTTCCTTAACTTTCAATTACAATTTTGCCCATGTTTTTGATTGGATATTAAATATTTTTTGCCATTTTCAAAACAAACCTGCATATTTATTTGTACTACTACTATTTCAATTAATAATTCATCTTATTTAGCTTGATCATGCTTTATTAATATTAATTAATTTGCCAAAAGTTTTGTGTTCCCCCTTTTGACCAAGGTCATAGTGTGAAAAAGAAAAAAAATACATTGACTGGGACCTAATAAAACCTTTTTAAATAAAATCTCTTCTGCTGATTATGGTATTGTGCTTAATTTACAAAGATACCTATGGAAAAAAAACTGTTGCAATGAGTCTTGTCAGCTTGGTGATCCAAAGGTAAAGGAGAAATTCAGACATATGTGTTCAGTCCAACAGAGGGCTCAGATATTGCTTGTAATCTTGTACTTAATTTCACTCACAGTAGTAGGTCAAATTAATTTTCTCACTGATTTTCTAAGGTTGGAAAGGCAAAACTGAATACAATACACGTTTAAAGCCAGAGTTGCTGGATAAAAAGTTCAAATACCAAGCTTGAGGCAGTGTGCAACCCAAAATGAACCATAAGTTTTGCAGTGCTTCTTCCTCCAGTATATGGTCTACTCTCTGCAAACTGTCATATAAAATACTTTTGGAATTTGTTCAGAAAGAAAAGCACTAGTGTATGTTAAACAAAGACTGATTTCTGTGTAGATCAGTAGTGACATAGTGTATGAGAGACTCCCATCTTGAATATTGTGATTTAGAATGTTGCCTAGATTACTTACTCATTTCAATTTAGGGAATTTATAGTTAATCTCCTGTCTCTTCTAAAAATAAATATCTTGATAGATTATTTAAAAATGATAAAAGTAGGTTACAAACATTTTGATTTGTCTTTAATAATTCTAAACATTTATTTAGTATTGGGCATTTGAAAATATTGTCATACAAGTAAAAACAAACACTTTTCAAACTGCCAGCAAGTTATAAAAAAGTAAAAGCAAAACGAGAACACTTCAAGAAGAAACACATCTACATATAGTACTATGCAAAAATCTTAAGTCACTTGAGAAAATTCTTTTTTTAACCTGGAAGAAATGCCAAAACGAGCTATGTAGTTGTTACCCGTAACCTCTTATCTGTCTCAATTCTGGATTGTACCCTGCATATTCAACTGTAGGACCTCTAATGGCAGGCTGGTTACTGACTGGAACTGTCTTTACTAACAAATGTTTATTTCAACACAGTTTACCAGCAATAGAGGACTTTTCAAAACTTCTTTTATACCTGTAAGGGTCCACAGATAGACATGGAACGACAGAGCAAGCCTTTTACCATATATCCTTCTGTCTCCTTTCTACTACTTTCTGCCTTCAATTTTCCCCAATTTCTTCGAAGTCCTTTATTGCATACCACACAAACACCAAATATTAAAAAAATTCAGTTTCATGTAGCTACTTGCTGTAATCCTTAATGATATATAACTAGGATATCATATAAGGACAAGTATGTTAGCTTCACCATTTCCAAACGTCTCCTTGAAACATCCTAGTCTTTGTGGTTATCTTTCAATGTATCCATTAGTGATGAGCCAACCTACTAAATTTGCATTGCTGTGAGTTAGGCGAAATTATGAAAATGTCTGAGAGATTCACCAAACTCAGCACAATGCATCGAAAACAATGGCAAAGGAGAAACTGAACTATTTTGAATGCATTATAATGGTGCATTTTTTTATGCATTCCTGATGGCTTTGGAAATGTCTGGGAACTACTCTGAACCAATTATTCTGGTTAAAACTGTGAGCTGAGCAGTGTTAATCTCTGAACCACTGTGTCTCCCTAAAATAAAATAAACAGAATTAAATATCAGAACAGTACAATTTCTTGCAGACAGTGGCAGACAGGAAGCATAAAATCATTTATGTTTGCCTCCACAGATGCAGAACTAGGTATTCAACCCTTTCAAATCAAAAAGTAGTCTTTTTCTCCCTGAAGCTTTTACTCATTCACTGCTGTTGCTACCAAATAAACACAACACAGACAAAGCACTTTGGCTTCTTCAACTGCAAAGTACTCTTTGTGGTACTATTAAAAGGTTAGAGTCGTCTATTACATACAAATCTCTTACAAGTCCATACAAGATGATATTACTTTTAACATGAATACAAAAGCACATTTCCAGTTTCCTTCTGTGTATCTGTCCATTTTCCTTTAAATTTTACTCCACTAATAGAATCAGTGTTATACCCTCTAAGAGAACAAGACAACAATGTTAAAAAGAGTCGGGATACCAGCCTGGTCACTCAGTTTTATTGGATTGCAGAAAACAAAGAAAAAACATGTAATAATTGCAGAGACATCTTTACAGATGGGAGTTCACAACAGAACTGACAAAGTTGGAGAAGCATCTGGTTTTGAGTCTTTCTGGTAGGAAGATGTGGGGCCAGGTGGATGGGCACTGGAAGTGACATCAAGAGGTATTATAACTGTATCTATTTTTTGACTATTTTCAGTCAAAAATTATGACCATATATCAACGTTTCTCTACTAACCATTCCTCGTCTCTCTCAACCAATTCTACTTCTAAATCTTCAGTTTATTTATCTAAATTTAGCCCCACTACATCAACTTATATTGCTGAAGTAATATCTAAATTAAATCAATCTACTTGCCACCTAGACCCTGCCCCTAGTCTACTGATTAAGGCTTGTACTGACAAAATGTTCTGCTCCCATTTCTCACTTTCTCAACTGTAGTTTCCACACCTGTGTTGTTCCAAATGAATTAAAAAATGCTGCTGTAACCCCTGTTTAAAAAAAAAAACCTGGCTTAGATCCATTACAGCTAAAATTTTATCACCCAATCTCTAGTCTTCCATTTATGGCTAAGATTTTAGAAAAGGTTGTTGCTGCTCAACTTAATGATTATTTAAACTTGCATGACTTGTTTGAGCCTTTTCAATCTGGATTCAGAGCCCTACATAGCACTGAAACTGCTTTACTGAAGGTAACCAATGACTTACTTATAACCACAGACTGTGGGACGGCTGCTATTCTAGTTCTCCTTGACTTGACTTAGCACAGCATTTGATACAGTTAACCATGGCATTTTACTGTCCCGACTTTCAGCTATTGGTATCTCTGGTGCTGCTCTTTCTTAGTTCACATCATACCTCAGTGATCGCCAGTATTACATCTTCATTGGGGAATGCAAATCTGCCACTACTTCACTCACACAAGGTATCTCTCAAGGGTCAGTTCTAGGTCCAATCCCCTAACATCTATATGCTCCCATTAGGTGAGATTATTCGTCAATATGGTCTAAGCTTCTACTGCTATGCCGATGACACACAACATTAAGTTCTGATGCAACTACAACATCTTCACTTGTTGCACTGACTGATTGCATTCAGGAAATCAATCATTGGATGACAGATAATTTTTTACGACTTAATTCTGATAAAACAGAAATCTTATTAGTTGGTACCAAATCTGTCCTCTCTACCCTTCGTGGTCTAAAAATTGACATTGATGGGATCCTGGTTAAACCCACAGCATCAGTCCGTAATTTGGGTGTCATCTTTGATCAGCTCCTTTCTTTTCAACCACACATTAGCTCAATAGTACAGACAGCCTTTTTTATCTCCGTAACATTGCTCATCTGCATTCTTTCCTCAGTGTGAAGGATACTGAAACACTGATTCATGATTTCATCACTACCCATATGAAGTATTGCAATGCATTGTTTTATGGCCTCCCAACTAAATATATCAATAGATTAGAATATGTTCAGAATTCTGCTGCTCGTCTACTTATACGCACTAAAAATCTGCTCACATCAGTCCCGTCCTTTATGATTTGCATTGGTTACCAGTCTTTTCAAGAATCAAATATAAAATTATTCTCATCACCTTTAAAGCCCTTCATGGTTTAGCCCCTCATTATCTGTCTGAGCTACTGCTTTGTTACACCCCTGCCTGTGCATTAAGATCATCGGATGCTAACTTAATCACTGTACCTAAATACAGGTTAGTAATTATGGGTGGCAGAGCTTTCAGTGTGATCGATAAAATGAAAAATTTGGAATGCTCTTCCTCTCAGCCTTCACGAGTAAAAATCTATTATACATTTCAAACTCCTGTTAAAAACACATCTCTTCAATGAGTATTATTCATTTTCTTGTATGTAATTTATATTGTCTTATTAATATGTTTATTAAATTGTAAAGTGTCCTTGAGTGTATGAAAGGAGCTACAAAAATAAAACTTATTATTATTATTACCATGTGGTCTGGAGAGGGAGAGGGAGTTAAAACAGGCATTATAACACAGCACCCACCCCTGGAGTGGCGATAGAATTGCAGTCACTAGAATCCTTCAAGTATCCCCTATTGGCTGCTACAAATCTGTGATGTCACTCTGGCCACACAAAGCATCATTGGGCACTGGCAAAAGAAAGATGCATCTAAGCCATGGCGAACTTCCAGGTAAATATTTACCAAACAAGCTCACCAATGAACACAGCATATTCATTGCAAAAAAATGCAGTGGTGAAATTCATTGTTCAACACTAATACCCATTGTTTTGTTAAATTACCGCACTAGCAAACTTAGGTCAGCTGATCAATACCTCACTAATTTGAATCAGTTGTGCTGTTTGGGAAACTTTTAATAAATACATGCAATGGCTTGGGTATCTCACAGAGAGATTTGGGAAGCATGACTGCATTAAAAGATATCAACAGGATTTTGGAAAGCCCAAGGAATTCTTGTTACTTTTTATTGTATCAGTATTTATTTGTACATAGAGTATTTCCCTTAACTTATGGAGTGTTTTTACAAGCAAATAAACTTACAACCCTGATAACCAGCTTAAAAAAAATTGTCTTGGTGGCCTTTGATTTTTTCACAGCACTGTATCTATCTATACTATATGTTGAAATAAATTGATAAGGAAAAAAAACAGACCCACCTGCACCCAACAAATTTAGCACAAAATAATACTTCAGGTTAACTTACAATAGAGTAGCTTTTCTTTGATTTTTTTATTACACTGAGTGACATTTCATCTTTCTAAATTTAAAATATTTTCCGAAGTTTTTCTCTGAGTTAGAAGTGGCTTTTAAATCATTTTAATGAGTGTGTCCTGGCACTTTTGAAGCTCACTGTACATTCTAATATGTGGCTATTTTAATGGCTCACTTTATCTACAGTTGATTAATAGATACTTGAAAATGAGATGTAATAACCAGGTTTAAATCAAGTGGCCTAGATTCTGAGGTTCTAATTGTTGTGCCAATACTATTGCAATTGGTTCACCATTATTTTGCTTTCCACTGAAAGGTTAGATAAACTTTACTGCTATATATCCAAAAGCACCATGAAAACGTGTGCCTTTCTTCTTCATTTTATTGTAACTTTGTCGTAGTAGAGGGAGTTAGAAACATATTCTCTGGAATTCTTTGTCTTCCTTGGGAAATTGTTGAGGAGGGAGAAGCAGAGAAAAATGTTATATGAAATAAAGGAAGACAGCCCCTTTTGGAGCTTGAACTAGGGATACTTGTTTGCCAGAAAGAGCCAGATACATAGCCATCTCAATGGTGAGGACATCCTCAGAACACACACAGAATATTTTGTCTGGGCAGACTTCAACTTTTATCACTGAAAGAACTTGACCTGCATCTAAAAATAAGCTAGGAACAGGGAGTGTGAATGGGCTTCTTTGTTTATTCTTGCACTGTGGATCAGGGTTATGGCCTTTAGACTCAAACAAAAGTTAGTGCAACTGCAACACACTCATTTTAAACAAAATAATAATATAAATGAGCTACAATAAAATAATTAAGGAGTCAAGTCTTTTGAGCTTATAACACGAAGGAACTATGTAAGAAAGGGCAGAGAAGGCACTTTTCCTTAGAAGACGGTGTTTCTTTAATGTGGGAAGTGACATCCTTCACATTTGCTGTACCTCTGTGATGGCTAGAGCGATTTTCTGTGCTGTGGTGCACAAGGCTTGTAACATCACTTCAAGAGAGGCCCACCAGATCAACAGGCTAATTAAAAGGGCAGGCTCAATTATAGGATGCAATCTTGGCCCCCTAGAGGTGGAGAGGAGAGGAGGAGAGAATTAAAACAAAACTGAGTGCCATTATGGACAATGCTGCATGTCCACTCTCTGACACATTAACACTGAGAACTTTCACCCAACAAATTATTCACCAAAAATGTGTTAAGAAACATGACAAGGGGTCCTTTATGCCAACAGCAATACTTCTACATAATGCCTCACTGGGACTGGGATTTCTCATTGTAAATAGTCATTCTGGAGCATGGTCAGACCAAAGCGCATGTGTATATTTATTTACTTACTTACTTATCAATCTGTTTATGCATTTATTTATTTAAAGAGCCTCTGCAAAAAAACAAATTTCTCACCAGGGACAAATAACATTCTATCTATCTCTCTTTCTAAAAGCCATTTAGTGGTACAAGTAAGTACAATTGGACTTGTTTCCAAAACACACACAAGCTCTCAGCTGGACTGGCCAGGATTACTGGTCTACGTCATTTTAACCAGTATGTCCAGAAAGGGTTGTGAGTGGGGCAGAATGAGGACTTCACTAGACTGGTAAATCTTCATGACTGGTAAGAAAGCAGAATGACATGTTACTTGCATTGTCGCATCAATCCCTTTGCCCTGTACAACCCCAAAATCTGGGCCTGTATGGTCCTTAGAGTTGACTATACTCAGGAGAACACATTAAAACAAATAAACATGACACAAACTAATGAGCAGAGTTAAAAGAAGTAGTTTGCAGACTTTCTGCTCTCAACTTAACAATTATTTGGAAACAAATATACTTGCTTATTTCGCAGAGTCCACATACAAGCCCATACAGGTCAGGTCAGGTTGGGGAGCATGCACTGGTACAGTGCGTTGCTGCACCCACCACACAATAAAATAGGATCCTAGGTGGCAACCCCCCAAGAAGACACACGGTCCAGTCCCATCCCCTGGAAATGACTGTCTATCTGCCATAGCCAGGTGTTATGTGGGTGACCCCTTCGCCTGGTTCAGCCACTTGGGTCCTCAACAGAGAGAACCCTGTAAGCCAGATCACCCTCGGGGTATCACTCCACATGGCTGTAGTGCCATAACTGATTCTCCCGCTCAATGCCTCATTCGGGACTCTGTGAGCAATTGCTCATTCAACACAAAGTCAAACCAGTGGTACCCAAGGATTCTCTGAAGAGACACAGTACCAAAGGAATCTAGTCTTTGTTTCAGGTCCATGTCTCATAATCATATAGCAAAACAGGAAGCACCAGGACTCTAAAGACTTGGACCTTTGCCCTTTTGCAAAGATGTCGACCACACACCCCACTCCAGCGACCTCATGACACCCCATGCTCTCCCAATCTGTCTACTGACTTCATAGGAAGAGTCACAAGAGACATGAATGTCACTGACAAGGTAAGTAAACCTCTTGACAAGGTCCACAATCTCTCTGCAAACAGACACAGTGCTGATGCCTATAAAAAAAGGGTCATTCAAGGCCTGGGTCTTGGTTTTTATCCTGGACAATCGCAAGCACAGACACTCAGACTCCTTACTCAGTCTCTTGAGAGTCCCAATCAGAGCCTCTATTGACTTCGCGAAGATCCCGGCATCGTCAGAAAAGTAAAGATCAGTGATGATCAGAATTCTACGTGACCATCTTCATCAAGCCCTTCCGTGAGAACCCTAAATCCAAAGAGGACTATTTCATTTATGTTAGGTAGAATGCCCAGAGGGGACTGGGCGGTCTCATGGTCTGGAATCCCTACAGATTTTATTTTTCTCCAGCCGTCTGGAGTTTTTTTGTTTTTTCTGTCCCCCCTGGCCATTGAACCTTACTCTTATTCGATGTTAATTAATGTTGATTTATTTTTCTATTCTTTATTATGTAAAGCACTTTGAGCTACTGTTTTATGAAAATGTGCTATATAAATAAATGTTGTTGTTGATGAATCTTTCTTAACTCACAGATGCTCCACAGCCATTAAATCCCACAACCCTGCCCAACACCACTGACAAATCCTAGAATCAATTGGAAAAAATGCAGATGTTCTGCCTCCCATCTGCGCAGTACTCACATTACCAGCGTACAGGCCAGCCATGATATCCATGAACTTTTTTACGGGGGAATCAAGAAAAGTCTCAGGTTGTCCCACAGGGCAGCTCGATTAATGGAGTCAAACGCTCTATAAAAAGCAACAAAGGCTGCAAAGAAAACCCTGCTGATATTTGTGTTTGCGGTGCATGAGAATCCTCAGTGCAAGGATGCAGCCGATGTTAGACCTCTTGGGCGTAAAACCAGATTGCTCCAGTCACTAGTAGGTGAGCAAGTCATCATGGATCCTATTGAAGATCCATACACAAAGAAATTAATTTTAACACACTAATACACCACTTAAAATCACATTCCCTGTTATCTTTTGCATTTGCAGAGCTGCACATTTTGTGATAGACGTGTTTTACATTTTTATAAATGTTATTTACTGCTTTTCCATAAATTTTTAGCATACCAGTAAAATGTTTTTATAATCCATACCACAAGATGAATTTTATCTGGTACATCGGATCACCCTCTTTAATCCACACTAATAGTTCATTTTACCTGAAAGTTAAACTAATGAACATGCCAGCATTTCCTCTTTCATGGTGTGTATGAGTGGAAAGTAGTAATCAGTGTTTATTTATTTACAGGGAGCAACAGAATTGTTTGGAATTTGGGGTCTTGATTTTAATAAATTCTCTGCAGACATTATTTTAACATTTCAATAATGATTTTTTTCACAATGCATAAAAAAGTGCAGAATTGTTGTAGGAGCAATTGCTTTCATTTTTTTTTTCATTTCACTTGATGGTTTCACACAGCAAATTACAATTACCCCAAAGGGACAAATTTAATTGAAGATATAAAGTGATGAAGCTGGACACGTGGTTATCATCCATTGCTCCTTATAAAATGAGCCTTGGATATTTGATTATGCCACATGTACTGAAACAATACCGACTAATTTAATCATTTTGGAAATGTTGGAAAAAGTATTTAGTTCAAATACTGAATCATTACCCAAGGCATTTGGGCATAGACATTAGAAGGGGTGCTGACCTGGATAGACTGTCAATTAAAATTCTCATTCTGTGAAAATTTAAACAATAATGTTTTAGAGTTTTTAGAGCTGATGTGTTTGAAATAAAGAAACTAAAATGTATTGTACTGGTTCCTTTTTCACGATGAATTCATGTCATTTGGATAGGCCTCAACCACTCTTAACCTAAACTAATTAACTGTGTTTGATGATGGAAAGTGTGTAATGTTAAAAAGTACATCATATTCTTGTTATTAAAGCTATTTTTTTTTTGATGTTTCACAACTCTTCTAAAACACATCTTGAGGCCTAATGGTTCTAATCAGCCAAATTCTGTTCACCCTTATAAGAAGCATCCATCCATCTATTATCCAACCCGCTATATCCTAACTACAGAGTCACAGGGGTCTGCTGGAGCCAATCCCAGCCAACATAGGCCCCAGGCAGGGCCCCAGCCCACCGCAGCTTATAAGAAGCACCACATGGAAAATGATTAAGGCAGAAACCAAATTAAAATGTATTATAAAAATACAAGGGAAAACACTGTTTTGGCACAGTCATCCAGCTAGGACAATACAGCCTTGGCAGGAGCAAACACATACAGTATGCTCGACTGAACAAATTAGGAACACCTTTACTCCCGCTTATCCATGCAATCAACCAATCACGTAGTACCAGCACAATGAATAAAATCATGCAGATACTGGTCAGGAGTTTCAGTTAATGTTTACATCAAACACCAGAATGGGGAATGAATGTGACCTCAGTGATTTTGACTGTGTCATGATTGTTGGTGCCACATGGGCTGACTTGAGAATTCCTGTAACTGTTGCTTTCCTGCAATTTCCTTGCACAACAGTCTCTAGAGTTTATTCAAAATACACCCAGTGAGCAGCAGTTCTGCAAATGAAAATGTCTTCTTGATGAGAGAGGTCAGAAGAGAATGGCCAGACTGGTTCAAGCTGACAAAAAGGCTGCAGTAAATCAGGTAATCACTCTGTACAAATGTGGTGAAGCATCACAATGTTGAAACTTGACATGCATGGGCTGCAACACCAGAAGACCACATTGAGTTCCACTCTTGTCAGCCAAGGATAATATTTCCAGCATCCTGTGCATTCCACAAAGAACTAATGCTGTTTCGAGAGCAAAAGGAGCCCCTAACCGCTATTAATATAGTGGTCCTAACAATGTGTTTAGTGAGTCTATGTGTCAGTCAGAAAACTACTACATATACTGAGAAAGAGCAGTTAGCTATTCAAGGGACTTTCACTGTCTGATAACAGTTGTTCTTTGCATTTCAGAGCATAACTGGAAGCATTTGGACGAAGAACAGCTCCATCAGTGAGGCTTGATGGGCAGCGAATGAGGTGGAAGTATTGTTTAGGTTGAATGAATTGGCAAGGTATCTTGAAGTATCTTGCCAAATGAGTTTGAATTCTTGAGGTGCTGGGTCATAAGAAATAAAAAAAATTAAATTGCCCAAAGTATCCACTATTTGAAGCCATGTAGAACCAAGAATTACTCACAATACATACCAATGAAAACTAATACAGTTGCTATATGGGGGTCTCTTACAAAACCTGACCAAGGCCGGTTAAAATGTTCAGTTTCAAACAAGTGGCTGCAAACTGCTATTTTCTCATACAGCTAAAAAAATTCTATAAACACCACTAAAGAATCATTCTTTGAGATAATCCATATTAATACCATATATTAACAGTATATATCAAGTCTTGGAAGAATGAGACAGACAAAGACTCTTACCTTTTCTTCTTACATTTCTTTTTGTGAACCTGCTATGACTACTGAAGGGAGGTCAGTGTTCAGAGTTTACCCAGGTAGGAACATAAAGACCATTAATACACAGAAGGCCTTTACATTGATAAGTATTTACAGATAAATCCATACCAGGTTGAGGATGAACCTACAGTAACTTACACATCTTTGGCATATAGGAGAAAAAACAAAGAACCTGGAGAACCTCTATGCACAGGTCAAATACAGGTTTCTAAAGCTTTACTTACCATTACACCACTGCCTCATCTCACCGAAAAAGTCTGTAGGCAGTAAAACATCCCATTTAAGGTGTGATTTAGAGAATTTTACTGCTGATTAAGGCAAGGAAATTAAATTCTAATCAAATCTTGAAAGATTATCATCGGAAGCTAAATTAGCTGGCACATATGAGCATAATTGACATAATGGTGCTATGCAGAATTTTTAATTGACACGCTTTCATTATAGGTAACTTATTTAAAGCTGTCTTAATTAAAACATTCTCTATATTTTCAAGTTCATGGCCTTTACTTGGTCAAAGTCTTATTTTTTTGCAAGGACACTTCTATAGACTCCTGTGTATTTTGCTAAATTAATTAAAATGCATCTTATTAGGACTGGGAACGGTTTTATGCAGCACAAAATATGTAGACGTATGTGTATAATTATTTGGTAATATCTTCAAGTCCAGCTTATATGCAAAATAGAAGCTTCTACTTAATCAATTTTAAAAAGATAACAATCATAATGGACAAATTCTGGTGCTTCGATTAATTGTTGAAGAAATGCAAAGCAAATCAGAAAACCTCTATCACTGTTTTATTGATTCTGCATGGCTTGAAGGACTATGGAGCTCTCTGGCAAGGATGGAATTTTCATAATTATAATCAGAGCAAAAAAAAGTTTGTATGAAATCTTGGAGATGCCTGTCAAGATGAAGAAAAGACTGGAAAGGATAACAGGCAGCCGACAAGGAGACCCAATGTCCCCAACTATTATTCATAGCAACTCTGAAAAAAAGTTTTCACAACTTCAGAATATTTATAGAACATGCCTTACTCCTAGAAGGTGACACAAAATGGGCTTGGCATCTGATCTGTTGTGTTCTTCATGCTCATTAGATGTTTCTGGAACTTCCCTTCAAGTATATCTCTGCCTTCTGATCTGCAGTTGCCCATTTGCTTTTCTGTATACAGTACTAAACTGTAAAAGTGTCTTTTTTCCTTCTTTTGTTGCTGACAAATTTTCTCTTTCTTTTAATTATTATAAATAGAGAGTCTTCTTATTAGGTACTGTAGCTGAAAAAATCATGTTTGCATCTACATGGAAATCCCCAGAATTGATGACTGGGTTGCTTATTTTTTGTAATTCATTCCATTTAGAAATGCTGACTGCTAGAATTTGTAATGCTTCTTCAAAATCTGTCAGTCTGTGGGTGGTGGCAGCAGATGCACCAAAGTCCTTTATAACCCAGCTCTTATTTTGTTTTCAGCAGTCTTCTTTTTCTCCCTTTTTTAATTTTAGCACCTTTCCAGTGTGGTCAGTCTCTTTTGTAGTCTTGTCTTTCTATACCTGAAACTCCAGTGTTTGGGTAGTGAGGGTGGGGGTTGTTTTACTTTTTATTTTGTTTTATAGTGTGAATTTCATGATGGGATTATGGGGCCTTTGCTAGAAGGGAATAGTAGTTAGGCAGAGATATAGAGGACATTGCAATTTCTGCACAATATACTGTATATTATCGATTGATCGTTTTATCTGTCCTGTGAGTCTTGTTTTTTGTGTTTTTGCTGCTGTATGCATCTACTGTAAATTTCCCCATAAGTAGTAGGGGTGTTGTATCTTGTTAGCCATTATGGATGCAATGAGAAGTCAAGCAAAATGACACCTTTTAAGGGCTGACTGAACAGATTACAATATGCAAGCTTTCGAGGGAACTGAGGCCCCTTCTTAAGGCAACTTGCCTGACTTGCCTTGGCTTCTCACTGCACCCTTGGGATTAATAAAATTTATCTAATCAAATCGAATGTATGTATTGGTTGGGATGGGATTTTTTACAGTCATATTACTGTAGCTTTTTGAAACTTTGACTGTTTAATTGTTTTGGTTAAAATAATGCACATCACGGAAAAATCTCATGCTACTCAAGTTTCAAAATCTATGTGTCAGATCTCACATTGTCTCAAACACATGTATTTTTACTAAAATACTGTTAAATATTTAAATTCTGTAAAACATATAAGAACTAAAATCAAATGTCCTAAAACGTGACTATCTGAATGCATTTATGCATTTCATTTACAGTAAGTATGCTTTTGCTTCTTTTTTTGATAACTTAGTGGATCAGTGTAAGTGGGGAGGTTGCTAACAGAAGTGAGAATCCTAGAAAGCACTGTACAAAACAAGCAGGGAAGCCGCCAACCAAATTTCGTGAAGATGGGGCCATAAATAAGAAAGTTCAACATGGCGGACGTTGTCAACCATTATGACCGTTACGTGTAGAATTTCGAAATGAAACCTGCTTTGACCGTTATGCGTAGAATTTCAAAATGAAACCTGCTTAACATTTGTAAGTAAGCTGTAAGGAATGAGCCTGCCAAATTTCAGCCTTCTACCTACACGGGAAGTTGGAAAATTAGTGATGTTGGAAAGTTCAATATGGCGGCCGACAGTGGCATCATACCACCGAAATAAGTACGTACATCGGTTTCGGTTAGCGCAGGGAAGCCGCCTACCAAATTTCGTGAAGATGTGGCCATAAATAAGAAAGTTCAACATGGCGGACGTTGTCGACCGTTATGACCATTACGTACAGAATTTCAAATGAAACCTGCTTAACTGTTGTAAGTAAGTTGTAAGGAATAAGCCTGCCAAATTTCAGCCTTCTACCTACACGGGAAGTTGGAGAATTAGTGATGAGTCAGTGAGTGAGTGAGTGAGTGAGTTAGTCAGTCAGTGAGGGCTTTGCCTTTTATTAGTATACTAGCAAAATACCTGCGCTTCGCAGCGGAGAAGTAGTGTGTTAAAGAAGTAATGAAAAAGAAAAGGAAACATTTTGAAAATAACGTAACATGATTGTCAGTGTAATTGTTTTGTCACTGTTATGAGTGTTGCTGTCATATACTGTATATCGTGCGAAATCGGCCTTGTCAGTCACAGGGGGTGCTAGGGTAAAATGAATCAGGAAGCGCTGATATATATGTATGTATGTGTTTGTGTGTATATATATATATATATATATATATACAGTGATCCCTCTCTATATCGCTTCGACTTTCAAGCGGCTTCACTCCATCATGGATTTTAAATGTAAGCATATCTAAATATATATCACAGATTTTTCACTGGTTCGCGGATTTCTGCGTACAATGGGTCTTTTAATTTATGGTACATGCTTCCTCAGTTTGTTTGCCCATTTAATTTCATACAAGGGATGCTATTGGCGGATGGCTTAGAAGCTACCCAATCGGAGCATGTATTACGTATTAACTAAAACTCCTCAATGATATACAATATGCTTCCTGCTTGATTGTTTGCTTTTCTATGTCTCTCTTACTCTCTCTGCCTGACGGAGGGGGTGTGAGCAGAGGGGCTGTTTGCACAGAGGCTGTTTGCCTAGAGGATACGGACGCTCCTCTAAAAATGCCGCTTTATCGCGGTGCTTCGGCATACTTAAAAGCACAAAAGCACGTATTGATTTTTTGATTGTTTGCTTTTCTTAGCGAGCGCTCTCTCTCTCTCTGAAATTCTCTGCTCCTGACGCACGCACTCAAGATATATTTGAATTCTTTTAATTGTGAGAATTGTCATGGAGCACAGTTTAAACTTTTGACTAAAGGGTGTTATTTCATGTCTAGAGGGCTCTAATAATGTTAACAGTGTGGGAGAGTTTATAAGGGCTTAAAATATATAAAAATAACCATACAAACATATGGTTTCTACTTCGCGGATTTTCATCTATCGCGGGGGGTTCTGGAACTCAACCCCCGCGATCGAGGAGGGATTACTGTATATGTGTATGTGTCTGTATATATAAATATTGAAATAGTTTTACTGTCAAATAATACAAAGAGTACGCAACACATGTTTCGCCCTAAGTCGGGGCTCATCAGGCGTACACACTCACTGAGCCTCCTCTCGGGAATCAAACCTCGGACGTCAGCACTAGAGGCAAAGCCTCTTCCATTGTGCCATGGCGTGTGGTTCGTTTATTTGAGAGTATGTAGATCAGGATATATATATATATATAGCAAAATAACCGCACTTTGCAGCGGAGAAGTAGTGTGTTAAACAAGTTATGAAAAAGAAAAGGGAACATTTTAAAAATAATGTAACATGATTGTCAATGTAATTGTTTTGTGACTGTTATGAGTGTTGCTGTCATCAAGGATTTGATTATCATTATTTCTTTCAAACAGGTTCGTATTTGGAGGATGTGTTGTGTTCAAGTTACAACAACAACATTTATTTATATAGCACATTTTCATACAAACAGTAGCCTCAAAGTGCTTTACATAATAAAGAATAGAAAAATAAAAGACACAGTAAGAAAATAAGATAAGTCAACATTATTTAATATAGAATAAGAGTAAGGTCCAATGGCCAGGGTGGACAGAAAAAAATAAAATCCGTAGGGATTCCAGACCATTAGACTGCCCAGTTCCCTCTGGGCATTCTACCTAACATAAATGAAACAGTCCTCTTTGGATTTAGAGTTCTCACGGAAGGACTTGAAAATGATGGTCACGTAAACGTCTGCCTTTTAATCCATCCATCAATGTTGGAGCATCATGATGCTTTGAGTAGATGGTGGTGGCGCAGCCCACCACCACAAAGAAACCGGAAAAAGAAACAGAAGAGAGAGTAGGGGTCAGTACAGATTTTAGAGCCACCATGAATAGTTATTATGATGAATTGAACATACAGAGTATCAGGATTAAGTTAAATTGAAGTTATAAAAAGGCCATGTTAAAGTAATATGTTTTCAGCAGTGTTTTAAAGTGCTCTACTGTATTAGCCTGGCGAGTTCCTATTGGCAGGCTATTCCAGATTTTAGGTGCATAGCAGCAGAAGGCCGCCTCAACACTTCTTTTAAGTTTTGTTTTTGGAATTCTAAGGAGACACTCATTTGAGGATCTAAGGTTACGATTTGGAATATAAGGTGTCAGACATTCCGATATATAAGATGGGGCAAGATTATTTAAGGCTTTATAAACCATAAGCAGAATTTTAAAGTCAATCCTGAATGACACAGGTAACCAGTGTAGTGACATCAAAACTGGAGAAATGTGTTCAGATTTTCTTTTCCTAGTTAGGATTCTAGCAGCTGCATTCTGCACTAGTTGCAAACGATTTATGTCTTTTTTGGGTAGTCCAGAGAGGAGTGCGTTACAGTAATCTAGTCGACTGAAAACAAACGCATGAACTAATTTCTCAGCATCTTTCAGTGATATAAGAGGTCTAACTTTTGCTATGTTTCTTAAGTGAAAAAATGCTGTCCTAGTGATCTGATTAATATGCAATTTAAAATTCAGATTACATTCAACAATTACCCCAAAGCTTTTTACCTCCGTCCTGACTTTTAATCCTAATGTATCCAGTTTATTTCTAATAGCCTCATTGTATCCATTATTGCTGATCACTAAAATTTCAGTTTTCTCTTTATTTAACTTGAGAAAGTTACTATTCATCCATTCTGAGATACAAGTCAGACATTGTGTTAGTGAATCAAGAGAATTGGGGTCATCAGGTGCTATTGATAAGTATAGCTGTGTGTCATCAGCATAACTGTGGTAGTTTACGTTGTGCCCTGAGATAATCTGACCTAATGGAAGCATGTAGATTGAGAAGAGCAGCGGACCCAGGATAGGATAGAGCCTTGTGGAATACCATATAGAATATCATTTGTCTTTGAGTTGTAATTACCACAACTAACAAAGAATTTTCTCCCTGCCAGGTAGGTTTCAAACCAATTTAGGACCCTGCCAGAGAGGCCCACCCATTGACTAAGGCGATTTCTAAGAATATTATGATCAATGGTGTCAAATGCAGAACTCAGATCTAAGAGGATGAGAACAGATAAATGGCCTCTGTCTGCTAAGAAAGGCAGGTTAGAGATGGGTCTAAAATTTTCAAGAGCCAAGGGGTCAAGATTATGTTTCATTCTGTGTTTGTCAACCGTTGTAAAGATAACAGGTTTCATTCATCAATTCCTTTCTTACTGCATCAATAAACAGCTCGTCTTCCTCTTTATCTGAGATGTGACACACTGCATGCACGGCTTTTTTTTACACTGTCTTCCTTTATCTGGACATTGACTTTTTCCACCGTGTGCTTTGTTTCCGCAGTAGCTGCACTTATGAATATGCTTGCATGCGTGACTCACTTCATATTCTTTTGCGGCCTTCTCAATTGTGTAATGCTCTTTTTGTTCAGTGCTCTTTGGAGCCGTTGCTTTTTGTCTGCGTACTGCGTTCATAGTCAGTTCACGTGAGCCGCTCAGTGTACATGCATCAAAGGTTCTCAGCTGTGCTTGTGCTATGTCCACGGCTTTACTTAATGTTAGCTAAGACTCGGCACTTAAAAGTTTCTCTCGTAGTTTCGCTGAGTTTGTGCCAAACAACACCCTGACCATCTCATCTTCGTCTGCATAAGCACGGCCCATCACCCGTGAATATTTAGCGGTAGAGTGTTTCTATTGGATTGCCAGTGACGGACGGCGTTATATGGGCAGGCACTGAATTACGTAGGGGGCGTGACGATGAGGGACGTAACTCCGCCTCATACGGCGACCGAGCTGCGGCTATGGCTGGTATATATGTAGAGAAGTAGGTTCCAGTTATGACCGTTACACATAGAATTTAGAATTGAAACCTGCCTAACTTTTGTAAGTAAGCTGTAAGGAATGAGTCTGCCAAATTTCAGCCTTCTACCTACACGGGAAGTTGGAGAATTAGTGATAAGTGAGTCAGTCAGTGAGTGAGTGAGTCAGTCAGTCAGTGAGGGCTTTGCCTTTTATTAGTATATATATATATATCAGCGAGCGGAAGCAGAGAGCGGATCAGCGAGCGGAAGCAGAGAGCGGCGGCGTCTCCCACAGGCACGTAGCCCTTTGAAAGCACCCGAGCAAATTCACCTGAGGTAAAGCCGGCAGCTGACCAGTAGAAATAACCGGCAGTGAGAAATTAAAGTCGATCGCTCAGCGGGTGGTGGAAACTTAAAGCAACGGTGATTCAGCTGAACACGGAAAGCGCCGAAGCACCTATAAAAACGGCAAAGATGACTTCAACACTTAATGTAAGTTCTATCTACTCTCTGCCCATCGAGGGCACGTTTATATGTTGTGTGTCCTGCAGTATGTACAGCTCAGGTTTTCTGGCCGTTAGCTTCACCTGCCAAAAATGTTTAGTTAGTTTAGAGTTGGTCGGGAAAATACGCGAATTGGAGGACCGCGTTAGGAATCTGATAGCGATTAGGCAAACCGAAAATTGGATCGACTCGGTTTGTTTAGACAATTTGGCTACTTCTGATTTGGCTTCAGTCTCTCCAGGTCCCACTGTAGTCAGTGCGAGGCCGAAATCAGCAGCACCAATTCAGCCACAGGGTGAGTGGGTAACAGTAAGATGGGGGTCTAAGAATCCAAACTTTAGTCCTCCAGTACCCAGGTCACCAATTCGGACCCAGAACAGGTTCTCAGCTCTCCGCAGCACGCCTGTGGAAACTGAGAATAATAAAGTGCTCATAATTGGCAAATCCATAGTGTGGAATGTTAGAATTCCAAACTATGTTAAACCAGAAGTTAATGTTAAGTGCCTGCAGGGCCAAGATTTCTGGCATAAAGGCCCATGGACCGTGTTGCAGACGATGAAGTATCTACCTTATTGCTGCATGTCGGCATTAATGATATTTATTTACAGCAATCTGAGGTATTAAAGCGGAACTTCATCTCTATGCACCAAAGCTAAAACAAAATGTCGGAATTTAACTGTATCTGGTCCATTACCAAGATTATATAGAGGGGATGTGATTTATAGCAGATTGCATTCCTTTCACTGCTGGCTAGAAAACTGGTGTGCAAATAAAAGCATAGCATTTGTGAACAATTGGGATGATTTTTGGGAAAGGCCTGGATTTTTCAGAAGAGATGGTCTTCATCCTAACTGGAGGGATCTTATGTATTATCCCAAAATATGGCAGCAAAACTGCCTGGTTGACTGATTAGAGCACCATCCAGGCCGCAGTCATGTGATCTTAAATCACAGGCTGTTCTTTATCCCACCTGTTATTTTCCTGAAGCTGTTACCCATAATCCCTGTTGTGGGGCATCCAGTAAATTTAGTCTTGATACAAACCTTAAATTAATTGATAACCAAAAATAAGGTGTATAATTAGACCAAGGGATAAAACCAGACACTCCACCAGGGGCATCTGTAATAGAAATTTAATTCAAATTAAAACAAAAAAATATATCAGCAGTTCAGAAAGAACCATGCAGTTTTAAATGCTGTTTATTGAACATTCGCTCTCTTGGCACTAAAGCTGTTTTGGTAAATGATATCATATTAAGTACAAAATCTGATCTGTGTCTTCTTACTGAAACCTGGCTTAGTAAATGTGACACTGTTCCCTAGCTGAGGCGTCACCAGATGGATACTCGTTCCTTCATAAGTCTAGAGATTCTGGTCGAGGAGGAGGCCTTGGAATAATTCATTGTAACAAAATGCAAATCACTCCTAAAAATTTAGGCAACTTTACATCCTTTGAGGCATTCATTTTAAATATTAAAACAGATTCCAACACAATTATAGTGCTAGTCTACAGACCACCAGGGCCATATTCATTGTTCATGACTGAATTTAGCAACCTTCTGTCTGATTTGGCTATAAATTATGATCACGTAGTTCTGATGGGGATTTTAATGTACACATTGATGTGGAAACTGACACTTTTAGCAAATGTTTTACTTATTTGTTAAATTCAGTAGGATTTTGTCAGATTGTCAAAGGTCCAACTCATAATCATAACCACACATTAGATTTAATTATAACTTACAAAGTTGAAATTCAAAATTTAAATATTACTCCATTAAATGTAGTTATTTCCGATCACTTCTTAATTACATTTGATTTAGTTCTGCCCATGCCAACGCACTCAGATTAAAACAAAGACAGTGCGACATCTAGATTGTAATTCTGCTTCAAAATTTATAGATACCTTGAGTAAGTCGAGTGTAATTGTGGAAAACAATTTAGATCAGCTAACATCACATTATAATGTGACCTTGAGAGATGCTCTGGACACAGTGGCTCCCTAAAACAAAAGTGATCAAAGCACATAGAAACTCTCCCTGGTTTAATGAAAATACTCAGCTCTTAAATTAGAGTGTCGAAAACTGGGCGCAGATGGAGAACAACAAAGCTACATGTCTTTCAAATTGCATGGACAGAGAGTGTAATAAATATAAAAAGCCCTCTTTAAAGCTCGCTCAGAATACTATTCTACATTAATAGATAGCAATAATAAAAATCCTCGGGTACTTTTAGAACAGTGGCTAAATTAACAAATGGAATTCAGATCAACAGTGCAAAATACCAACAGATATTAGCAGTACAGACTTTATGAACTTCTTCAATGAGAAAATTAAAAATATAAGATCCCAGATCTCAGCATCACAGTACAAACCAAATACTAGCTTAGCAGACCCTGCTCACATTGCATTCAGCACTTTAGTAATTTTAATCCTGTAACTCACCAGGAAGTCTTAACTTTAATTACTAAAATGAAGCCCACTACTTGTTCCCTAGATCCAGTGCCAACAAAACTAGTAAAAGTGCAATGGATGTTCTTGCAGCCTATTCTAACCATTATCAATAGTTCATTACTGCATGGCACAGTACCTGATGCACTAAAAGTGTCAGTCATTAAACCTTTACTTAAAAAGTCAGACCTAGACCCACACATACTAAATAGTATGTGACTATAGGCCTATTTCAAATTTACCATTTCTCTCTAAAATACTAGAAAAGTAGTCGCCAGTCAGCTTCAGTCACACCTTACGCATTACAATTTATTTGAGAAATTCCAGTCTGGCTTTCGCACTGGTCATAGTACAGAAACGGCACTAACACGGGTTGTAAATGACATTCTGATATCCTCTGATGAAGGAAATTCCACTGTAATTATGTTGTTGGACTTAAGTGCAGCATTTGACACCATTGACCATTCTATTTTACTGCACAGGCTAGAAAACGATGTTGGGCTTACAGGCCCGTGCTCGCTTGGTTCAGTTCTTATTTATCAAATCGATTCCATATGTACAGAAATGTGCTGACAGTACTCCATCATTATACACAGAAGTTCAATATGGTGTCCGCAGGGCTCAGTACTGGGACCTTTACTGTTTTCACTTTACATGCTTCCACTGGGATCTCTCATTAGGAAACATAATGTTAATTTTCACTCGTATGCAGATGACACCCAGTTATACCTTTCATTTAAATCAAATGAAGTTTCTCCGATGTTGTCTTTAATTAGTTGTGTTAGTGAATTAAAGGAATGGATGAATGAGAACTACTTGTCTTTAAATACAGATAAAACAGAGATGTTAATTGTTGGAGGGAATGACGCTGATCACAGCAATATTTTGTCGTCATTTAACTCAGTTGGAATCCCAATTAATTTTACTGAATCAGCCCGCAATCTAGGAGTTATCTTTGACTCTAGCATGTCATTTAAAGCACATATTACAAAGTCGTCCAAAACATGTTTTTCCATCTTAAAAATGTTAGGAAATTAAGGCGCTTTCTAAATAAACAGGATTGTGAGAAATTAATTCATGCATTTATCTCTAGTAGGATTGACTACTGCAATGCGGTGTTCACTGGCTGTTCAAACTGTTCTCTATACAGCCTCCAGTTAATCCAAAATGCGCTGCAAGAATTATTACAAGAACAAGAAAATATGAACACATAACTCCAGTTCTTAAATCTTACACTGGCTCCCAGTTAAGTTTAGGGCAGATTTCAAAATCCTCCTTTTAACATATAAAGCATTAAATGGCCAAGGTCCGCTTACTTGTCTGAACTTATCATGACTTACAAACCTGAGCACATTAAGATCTCAAGATGCCGGTCTGCTTAGGATTCCAAGGATTAATAAAATAACAGTGGGAGGTCGAGCTTTTAGTTACAGGGCCCCTAAACTGTGGAATGGTCTTCCTGCTTCCATAAGAGATGCCCCTTCGTTCTCAGCCTTTAAATCCCGGCTGAAGACTCACTACTTCAGTTTAGCATATCCTGACTAGAGCTGCTGATTAACTGTACATACTGCATCTCTGTTGTTAGTCATTAGCACTAAAACATAAGTAACATGATAATTATATTTGAATACTAACCCTCACCTATTCTGTTTCTTTTCTCGGTACCCAAATGTGGCCATTGGTGCCACGGCCCACCAGCCAAGTTGTTTGCCTGCCTATGGTAAAGTCATCCCTGATGGAGGATCACAGGAATCATGGGAAAGAGGGGTCCTTTCATCGGAGCAACGTTTCAGCCGTGGCATGGCCAAATGGGGAGGCAGCTAGATGGATGAGGTCTCCAGGACTCTAAAAATATCCAAACCTAATTATGTCATATCATCTACTGTTAAACCGTACTTCTAAAATTTTTATTATTATGCTGTATTAAGGAATTGTTCTGTTCTGTGTATTGTATTGTATTGACCCCCTACTTTTGACACCCACTTCATGCCCAACCTACCTGGAAAGGGGTCTCTCTTTGAACTGCCTTTCCCAGGTTTCTTCCATTTTCCCTACAAGGTTTTATTGGGAGTTTTTCCTTGTCTTCTCAGAGAGTCAAGGCTAGGGGGCTGTCAAAAGGCAGGGCCTGTTAAAGCCCATTGTGGCACTTCCTGTGTGATTTTGGGCTATACAAAAATAAACTGTATTTATTGTATTGTATCTGCTTCTCACAACTGAAGAGGACATCGTGGCAGACATTTATTGACCTACAGGCTGTCAAATGAATGAACCACACGCTGTGGCGCAGCGTAAAGGGGTTTCGTCTCTGACGCTGACATCTGTGGGTCGATCCCCGTGAGTGGAGCAGTAGAGTGTGTATGCCTGATGAGCCCAAATGAGGGCAAAACACATATTTCGTACTTTTTGCATTATTTGACATTAAACTATGCTATATATATATATATATATATATATATATATATATATATATATATATATATATATATATATATATATATATATATTAATGCAAGGATCAGTAAGGGTTAGGGACTTTTGAAGACAGAAATTCAATCAAGCCAACACTGACAGGAATGTTTAAAGACCATCGTGATGACACATTGTGCAATTTCTAGTATGTCCAACTTACTGACTGCAGTTACTGATCCTGTCTCCTAATCATGTTTGTTTAAATGATTGAAAATCACTAGGCATGTCAAATTTAGTGGCTGCATGCCAAACATTTAGTACAGTCATGATTGCCGCTTCTTCTGACAGCCAACAGCGTGCTGCCTGATGGAGTCGGTGCTGTACCGGGAGTTAACAGGTATGGCAACTGCCATCTCAGCCTTTTCTTTTTTTTTCATTCTGTCATGGTATGTATAACACGAAACATTAGACAGATGAGCTTCCCTTCTGTTTGTGCATTGTACTTTCAGATGAGCATTTATTGTTTGTCAGCTGTCATTAACACAGTGCCCTCTCCTACGACTAAAGAGAAAATCAAACCTAACTGGAGTATGTTGCTGGGTATGTCACATTATGTGACTAATTTTTAACAGGGAGCACAAAAACTGCCTGTGACTTAGTAAGAGTACAGTATGTATATGAAGGCTATGACTGAAAATCATTAGAAATGTCAAATGGCTCATTCACATAGAAAATAACAAGGAATTAAGTGAGAATGGCCATTACTAGGTATGAGAATTCAGTGGACTGGCAGAGCATTGACATTGCCTAATTGAATGTGAGATATAAACTACTTGGATAAAAAAAAACAGGTTCATGTGCAGTACATTAGATGAAGAAAATACACTTTCTTTAGAATCTTTTTATATTAGCTTGAATAACACTCTAAATAATCTTTTGAAAATTTATGCATAACATGTTCACTGAAAGATTACATGGCCATTTCTAATCAAAGTACTTTTGTTGGTTTTTTTTTATCTCATGTAATATTTTAAACTAGGGAAGAAAATGGGAACTTGATGTTCAACAGAGTACATTAGTTATACTTATGTCACATATTCATATGCATCAAAAAACATAGGTGAACCATATCTTGTAGAGTCTTTTACAGGTTTGTATTTTAAGTTTGTTTTGAATAATTTAAGGACTGAGATGGTAATAAGCCTTAGAAACCTTACTTTTATATGCAAATCAATGTGCCGTTTGCATGTGTCTCAATCCAGATGCTTCAAGGACAAAGAATTTAGTATTCTGAACAAAATATAAGATGTCTTGGAGACCATGAATTTATATTACAGTTTCAGTGTTGCTTTTTTAGATTAACTGGAGAAGAACATTTTACCTTGAACTTTTGAGAGAAATATTAACAGAATATAAGATAAAATGTAATACGTCTGGTGCATTCTTTCTGTTGTTTATTCACATTGGTACTCTTAATTAGAAAAGCCTTGAAAAAGAGATAAACCTTAGTACTTGATAAGAACAAAAATTACCAATGTTCCACTGTAGGGATGTGAGTAATTCATTAATACCTAGAAATTACAGCAATAAACTGAAAGTGTTCATTAGCTTTTAATTAAAACATTGAATTCACCTGTCACGTTAGGTCATTTTGTCTAATTTAATTTCTGTAAGTATGTGAAAGTGATAATATCCTAATCTTTAATATTTATGATGAATCTTTAACAAAACTACATAGGTCTGCAACTAAATGCATCAATGCAGGAATACAATGAGCACAATGCAATTATTTTTTACAGATTCATTACTGTTTATGTTTTATGTAAAAAAGAATGATTGAATTTAAATATCCCTCCATCTATGGAGAGATGCACATTTTCATTGCAGTCACTCTCTTAATTCCTAGTTGTCAACTGAACTCCATGCACAGGCTGACTTATAGTCCTTCTGTTTCAGCTCTCATTCTGTATTTTAATTATCTTGTGATGTAAAACCTAAAAAAGTCTCATGTTGATGCTGTTAGGAAAAATTTATACTCTTCTCATCGAAAACTGAATTAAGCATATTTAAATGCAAACTACAAACAACATGGACATAAACGGAATTAATTTTTTTTAAGCTATAATAATTTTTGTTGAAAATAATTTAAACCATTCACTTATTTTACCATTTTTATTCCCACTCATTCACTTTACCTCCATTCTCATTCAGCTCAATAACATATTAATGAAAACTAGAAGAAAAATTCAAATAGAGCTTCTGTTCATTTTATTTATTTTTTCACAAGTAGAAATCTGCCTTGCATCAGAGTTATTTTAAATATATAACAAGACATCCATGTCAGCTTAGGGGCGAGGAACTCTGATTACTTGATGTACTGAACAGAATTGGACATCCTTAAAGTGGTTTGCACAGTATAGGACCCAGGACTTTTGCATATGTTGATTTTTGATTTGCATTCATGAACCCAGCAGGAAATAGGTAAGCTTCGTTCTAGTTGGGTTTCCATTACCGTTTTCCCTGCATGTTCCTGGAATCATTGGTTTTAAAATTTAAATGATTTCTTGCTGTGATACTCACTTGGTACTAACAAACCGGGCTACAGTCATATTGTTGACATTGACTAGCTTCATTCTGTACTGTCATGCAGATAGGGAGTCCGCACTGAAGCTGTATGTCTGTTCAATTTGGTTTTAACACATTCACTTTTATTGTTTGGATTTCATTTGTGCTACATTTGTATTTAATATAAAATAAATTATGTAGTTCACAGACAAAGTACAATTAATCATTGAAAGTGTTAAAGTGACTGGTAAATTTCAATCCACAATGAAGCGTTAGTCATACACAAAACATGTTGGAAGAAGCAGACACCGTTTGCAGTGTAAAATTTAGCCTCTGTATTGTTTTACAGAGGTGAACAGATGCTCTGTTGTGCTATCTGATCGTCTAAAGCCAATATCTTTTTTTATGGGATACATTAGGTTTGCCAACGGCAAATCTCACTGCTATAACATTTTAATTTAAACAACTGAAAATCACTTCCTGTGTCTTCTTTACCAACCAAGTGCTGATCCTCCAGCACCGTGTCACAAAACACAGTCTTCGTTCAGTGTCCACTAGTAGTTCATAGCCAGACGGCGCTCAAGGTACTCCAAAACCCAAATAAAGTACAAAGTCTCTTGAAAGTAAAGTCACCAATGTTTATTGCAAAAAAAATGAAAACCAGTATTGGTGGGAGAGATAAAGGACAAAATCCACAACAACAAAAATTAAAATATATATATACTGTATAACAATCCAGCAGAACAAAAATAGTTGTATCCAACAAACAGGATGAATTCAATAAATTACTGAAAAAATCTGTGTATAGTACTTATTGGTTAAGGGCTCATTAATTGTTTGTAGTCCAAAACTGCCAAAGAAAATAAAACTATAGAAAGAAAAAGGTCAACTAACTGTTCCAATGGCTCTGTAGCAGCCAAAACCTATCTCTCCCCAAGTGCTGAAGTTTTCCCCAAAATCTAGGAAACTTACTGGCTTAAAAAGGTTGGAAAAATACCTTTAAGACAAACTTGAGCATGGGGAAAAATCAACCTTTGTAATATGCACAATAGCGACACCTATCCTTACCACCCCTCCTTACTGAGTCATTAAGTATTTCCTACTCAGTCACTTAGAGGCAATGGACTTCTACCATTCAGACAGAGGGGGAGGAACACCGCCTTATCCATATTTTATTCCTACTGGTATATACCATCTTACATACATCTCACACATCCGCGGGTTTACATCTAAATTCTTAAATGATAATAAGACATCATATACATGAATGAATGAAGTAAAACTATTACCATACCCGTACTGCGAATGCTTTCCCCCTTTCCTGTTTCGTGCTTTCCGAATGTTGAGAAATTAGCTGCTTTCCGGCTTTTAGCAGCATAAAGGGAGTACGTAGAATGAAAACTGCCTTGTCAACTAGCCACTAATGCGATTAGTCCACTTAAGAAGAGCACTCTGCCAAGCCGGTAAGTGAAGGCATTATCTAACATAAAAAGAAAACGATATTTATCGGAATGATGTGCCAACATTAGGTGTCTTAGAGGGAATCTTCATTTTATGAACCTTTTCAGCACTGCACCAGTCAACACTTTACCGTACTTTATTTTGTTAAATAGCAGCTGCTGCTGGTTCTTATGGCTCCCCTCACCGACAAAAGACCTGGTGACAGTTCTACTACTGTCACACACTGCCATGTTCGTCCCTTCTTCAGAGAGCCAATAGAGTGCTGTCTGACAAAGCCTATGCTGTATGAAGAGTTAACAGCTGGGGCGATTTCATCAGCAATCTCTGGCCTTTTTTCTGTTACCCATTTTGTAATGGTAGGGAAAACATGAGATATTAGATGTGCTGCCCGATGGAGCTGGCACTGTGCCTAGGGTTAACAGGTACAGTGATTTCAGCCACAGTCTCTGCTCTTTTTTTCTTTTTTCCATTTTGCTTGAGTATGTAATCCAAGAGAAAAATCAGAAGGACCAGCCTCTTTTCTATTTGCGAGGTTCAAAACATGCATGCTCCTTATTCCTCATCATTACATTCTATGCATTGTACTTCTAGATGAACACTCATTGGTTGTCATGCACATTGGTTGTCATGCACACAGAGACCGCCGATATGACAAAAGAGAAAATCACACATGTTTGCTCTTGTCAGTGCAAGATGCAGACTTGTTGGTTTCTGTCACTGGGCATGTCACATTAGTTCATCTGCTTCATGGAAGGACATCCCCGCCTGACTCTGATGTCCTAAGAGTAAGTAAATGAAGGGAGCAACTGAAAATTGCTGGAAAAGTAATCTAAAATGACATAGGCTTACAATTTGAAGTACCAACTAACCTCTTAGGTTCTTTCCTTAATGGAGGAACGCTTAGAAATGTCAAAACCAGCTATGCAACAGTTTTCTGGCAAACAGCAGGACTTTCCAAAATATACAGGTGTAGGATCTCCTACATTTGGGTACAATCTGACAATTTTGTGAATTGCATCTGGATTATCAACAGCACCAAGTGCTACATGTCACTTTTGTAATGTGAAAGACATATAGCCTAGGGGTACATGCGGACTTCAAGATAACCAGTATTTCTGGAAATTGGCTTGCCAATTGTCATTGTAAGAAATATTGCTTTCAGGTGGCTTTCAACTAATAATCTGTAATTGGTAACTGAGGGCTCTGACACAGAAGGTGCCAACTAACCTCCTAGGTTGTTTTTTAATGGGGTATAGAAAGTAATGTCAAGCAAACTATTTTATATATCTGTTATTTTTAACCTCTCATCTGTCTCACTGTCCTTATCACACCCCATGTATTCAACTCTAAGGACCTCTTAAAACCAAAATAAAAAAATTAGAACAGAATAAAAAAAAAAGTGCTTCCGGGCACCCATGCAGCACTTCTGCCACACCAGAAAGTGCTGCACGGAGATCATCAGGGAACACCTGGGGCACACCCGGGTGCATTGCTCCATTTAGGGAGCCGGAGTCGGGTGGAAGAGGACGGAGCTTGCAGGAAAGGAGAGGAATGGAGGATGTGAAGAAGAGACAAAGGAAAAGAGAAAAGGACTGAGTTTATTGTGCTGGTTTGTACACTGTGTGTGCTGTACAGAAGAAAATAAAACGGGTACGTTGTGGAAATCTGGTGACGTGTCTGTCAGTGTCCAGGGCATCATTCACAGTGCACATTACAGACTTTAATTTCAGGGTATTTGTATATATTTCAGTGACACCATGTAGAAATGACAACACTTTTTATAGACGATTCCCCGGTTTCAGGGCACCATAATGTTTGGGACAGAGAAACAGTAAGTCTATTAAAGCAGTCATATTTAGTTGTACATCCCTTGTATGCAATGACTGCTTGAAGTATCTGATTCACAGGCATCACCAGGTGCTGAAGAGCTTCTCTGGTGATACTCTGCCAAACCGCTGATGCAGTCATCTTCAGCTCCTGTTTGTTTCAGGGTCTTGTCCCCTCAAGTTTTCTCTTTAGCATATAGAAAATATGTTCAATTGGATTTAAAGCGGGTGGCTTGGCGAATCAAGAATTTTCTATTTTTTACCTTTAAAAAATTGTTGCATTAGCAAGTAGGGTGAAGCGCTGTCCAATGAGTTTGGAAGCATTTACTGCTACTTGAGCAGATAAGATATTTCTATACACCCCGAGAATTCATTGTGCAGCAGTTATATTATCAATAATGATACGTGTGCCAGTACTTGAGGCAGCCATAAATGCCCAAGCCATAACACTTCTATCACTGTGTTTAACAGATGAGGTGGAACGGATCTTGGGCTGTTCTCCACTCTTTGCTCTTGCCATCACTCTGACGCAGGTTCATCTTTGTCTCGTCTGTCCACAAGACTTTTTTCTAGAATTCTGCAGGCTCTTTTAAGTATTTTTTCCTAAAACTGTAATCTGCCCATTTTGTTTTGTGGCTAACTAGTGGGTTGCATCTTGCAGTGTGGCTACTGTATTTCTTTTCATGAAGTCTTCTGAAGATAGTAGTCTCTGACACATTCACATCCTCCTAATGAAGAGTTTCTAATCTGTCGGACAGGTGTTTGAGGCTTTTTCTTTACCATAGTGAGGATTCTTCTGTCATCAGCAATGGAGGTCTTCTCTAACCTACCAACTAATTTCTGAATACTGAGCTCACCAGTGCGTTCTTTTGCCTTAATGATATTCCTGACAGTTGATTTTGGTAATCCTAAGGTTTTACTGATGTCTCTAATGTTTTAATTCTTGTTTTTCAGCCATATAATGGCTTCTTTGACTTTCATTGGTACAGCTCTTGTCCTTATGTTGAACAATGGTAACTACAGGCTCCAAAGAGTAGAAGCAAGCCGCGGTATCTTATACCTGCACTAATAAAGCAAAGAAACACACGTGGGGAATCGCAAACACATGTGACACCAATTGTCCCAAACATTATGGTGCCATAAAAGGGAGGAACATGTAGAAAAAGTGTAATTTCTACATGCATGTATGTAAATTCCCTTAAATGAAACTCAGCAATGTGCACTTTAATCACGTCTGAATTGTTTGATTTATTTATTTATTTTTTTTTAATTGTGGCACAGAGGAGTAAATCAATGAAAAATGTGTCTTTGTCCAAAAAATTGTGAAGGGCACTGTAAATAATGGTTCCTTAAGAGTTTTTGTTAGTAGTGGAAGAGCACTTGAAACCAGGCTTTCAGATGCATTCTGATGTAAAAGTGTCAAAATTGTTCTCAAAATTTGATTTGGCTACAGTGTAATGACAAGCCATAAAATCAATGAGATGTCAGTCAGGAGGTTTTTTTGACAGTTTGTTATAAATCTTACCTTCAGAATTAAATGTATTATATTTGGACAAACTTTCAGCAATATGTATTCTAGAAATCAAAAAAGAAGAAGAAGAAGAAATAATAGATCCTTGCTACATCCAACCCATGGCAATTGAACGGGGGCCCAGAATGTTAGGTACATGACTGGAAATAAAATAAAAACAGAATTTAACAATATCAGAATGTTTACAATAAAGTGGCCTCTGTTCCACTATTTTTTCAGTTTCTGTAACTGCACTGTGGAACATTCTGTGCACCCATAGCATGGTGAATTCACTAAGGCCAATATGTTAATCCAAAGAACATGCTTGTTTTGCCGCATCACAGTGAAAAACAAAGTTACACTCATGAAGCTACAACCTCACCAATACAGTTAATTTCTCTGTGTAATTCACCAGTGATCTTATATTTGCTATCACAATTGCCAGGAGATACGGTTTATATCTCTACTTATTATTTCTTATTTTAACATGAGCTCTATTGCTATGGTATATGAACCAAAGCTCCTTTAAGTATATCCATAGTCTATTGGGCAAATGAAAGTTGTTGCCACAAGGCTAGCAGCTAATCCATCATGTACACAACCCCACCATCAAAAAACACAGTTCAATGAAGGGCCCTGATTGTCAAAAAGATAATGAAAATCTTCCATCTCAGAGGTATGTCTATTATTACACTACAGTACTACTAGCTAGTACATACACAACAAAAACAAATGGTTGAACACTGGAAAATAAACAGAAAATAAACAAAGACACAGTTGATGCATAGAATCACAGAAAACTTGCTTAATGTTAAATCAGCAACAGTGTATTAAAAATAAATCTTATTAGAGGTCTTAGCAGTAGTAAGAATATCGAAATACAGTATTTGAGTAAACTTGTTGACAACTTGAACCTCTCAGCTAAAATCAGCAGAAATAATTCTGGATGTAGTGTGTGAGCTCACTCGGGGGGTTTACACTTGCTTTTTTTCCCCCAACTATATACTTGTTAACTAATTGCAGCAGAAGGACAGTCAGGTCTTTATCATTTTCTTGCTTGATGTCAGAATTATTTCTATTTATGGTTCTAATATTTATCTTTCCAAACCAAATCAGCTAAACACAAATTAAGCTGAGCTTGACACAAGCTTTATAATAAAGATATATGATAATAAGAATGACTGTTAAAACAGATGACCTTTCAACACACGCATAAGAAGCTCTGATGTTCCTTTGCGCATTCTGGTTCTGTACTCTGACTGAAAGTCTGTTATTTCCCTAAGGTATTTAAAACTTCAGAAAGTCTTTGCAAGCCAGTGTTTAATGAATGTTACTTGTGGATAAATACTGTTTCAGCTACAATTAATAATAATTTTCTTCCATTTTTGTAACATTAAGTTGTAGAAACGACTTATCACACCAGTTCACAAAACCATTAACCAATGAACCATAACACATTAACAAAAATCACAGAGTCATCAGCAAATTTTAAAATGTGCCCATTTTTCCTGCCATATCTAATCATACATATAATATATTATAGAGGTTAAAAACACAGCCAGTTGATGAGGATAGCAAGTTATTCAGAAAACTTCTTTTCACTCTTCACAACCTTCCTGTTAAAAAAAATTAATCAGTCACTTTTCCTTTAAAATCAAAGTAAAAATTTTTAGGAAGGAATTTTGCAAGAGAATAGTGGTGGATGTTATTACAGGTGGATAAGATGTCTACATATAGAAGCTAAGGATGCTTCTTAAGTACCTCCAAAGCAGCAGTTAGATCTTCATTTCTTCAATTAACCTGACAGGTAAACTGAAACACATCTGTTATTGTTATACTCTTGAGTGTTCTCCATCTGCCTCATCGTCAAAGTTATATATATATATATATATATATATATATATATATATATATATATATATATATATATATATACTACTCTACTGTAGTATGTGGAGTTTGCATGATCTTTATCTTTGTGGATACAGAAAATGCTGAGGCATTATTTGTCCTTATGTGCTGACTCACAAAATTTAGAAAACAAGCCTACTTCTAAAATGTAAAAAATTGAAGAGCATGAGTGCAAAAAACGCATGCAAAGATTTTGGTTTACAGCTTACCACTGTCACCACATCTCAACGCATACGCAGCATGTGCATTTCATATACGTGTAATTTGTATGTAAAAATGTATTAGGAAGTAATAATGTTGGCTTAGGATACACAATGGGAGGTATGAAAATTGAAAGAAAACCTTATGAGAAAGATTTAAGAGTCATAGTGGACTTAACGCCATCAACCCCAAGACAGTTTTCAGAAGCCAATAAGAAGTCTAACAGAATATTAGATTATATAGCACCCTGATGTGTGGAGTACAAGTCCAAGGAGGTTCTGCTCAACCATTATAATGCACTGGTGAGGCCTCATCTGGAGTACTGGGTGCAGTTTTGGTCTCCAGGCTACAAAAAGGACATAGCAGCGCTAGAAAAGGTCCAGAGAAGGCTGACTAGGCTGATTCCAGGGCTACAGAGTGTAAATTATGAGGAAAGATCAAAAGAGCTGAGCCTTTTAAGTTTAAGCAAAATCAGATTAAGAGGAGACATGACTGAAGTGTCAGTGGATAGTGGCTGTTATTTTAAAATGAGTTAATCAAGAACACAGGGACAAAGTTGGAAACTTGATAAGGGTAAAGTACACACCACCATTTGGAAGTTTTTCTGTACCCAGAGAACCATAGACACATGGAATAAGCTACCAGGTTGTGGGGTAGACAGTAGTACTTTAGGGGCTTTCAAAACTAGACTTGTTTTTTAGAAGAACTATGGGGTTCCGCCCCCTGCTCGCTTTGCTCGTTCACCCCTGGGTTTGGTTTACCAGATATACAATTCACATTGTTATTTTCATGTGAATTATTACGTATGCATTATTTTCAGTTTTACATTAAAAAACTTTTGTAAAAACAATACTTGTCCTTTATTTCCGGCCCTGGGCATAGTTAAATTTCTTTGTTGCAGAGCGTATAATGGTGCTCGCGTTGTGAATGGGGAGAGGCTGAACACATGCTAAGGAGATGCTGTCGGATCATCTGCTGCCTTTCTGCTGCTGCTGCTGGCGAGCTGCCTTCTCTGTTTGCCGCGCTGTGCGTCGATCATTTAAAAGCCTGTACAGCAGCTGTCCTTTTGCCACTTTGCGTCTATGCCACTCACATTGTGAAGGGTGGGGCTGAATGCATGCTAAGGAGATGCGCTTGGATCATCTGCTGGCTTGCTGCAGCTGCTGCTAGCGAGGTGCCTGTTCTGCTTGTCGCTTGTCGTTGTTTTAAGAGCTGGAAGCACAAGAAGTGTGTCTGCCAAAAGCATTCCAACAACTGCTGTCCGTGAACTTGTTTTAAATGTTGTCTCACTGCCTAGTCTCGCGTGATGTTAAAGTGTCTCTCGCGGGATGTCAAATTGTCTTCCAAGAAGATCACGTCTCGTCTCCCTAGTCTCTCCCTCCCAAGATTTTTTTTTTATAATAGAGAGATTAGGTGGATAGGACTGCAAGCTTTGTTGGGCCTGTTCTCGTCCAGACTGTTCTAATATTCTAATGCTCATTCCACATTTAACCCATGTAATGTAAACAAAACAGACATCAGATCAGAATCTTCACCAATCAAGATCTGATATGGTAAGCGCATGGTCTCATTGTCAGTGTTTAAAAGGGGAATAATGCCATAGGATATGCAATTCAAGGTGCTTTTCTTTTTCTGTTTTGTTTTCTAGAAAAAACAATATTATGGCCAGATTTTTCATGGATTCCAGTGACTGCCATATTAATAAGAACTATACAGTTCTAAAAATAAATGGAAATAAATGAATGTTTCCACCAAACTTGTAAAGTTAGACATTAATTGATTGACTTAAGTAGTTCTATGCCCCTTTGAATCTTAATAATTAAAGTAGGAGTAAATAATTGAGAGGAAGATTTAAAACAAGAGAGATGGATATAAACAAGAAAGAAACACTTCTCACTGTGAAGCTGCTTTGACCCATTTCTTTAAATCGCTGGTTTTATTAAAGACATAACCATTATAAGAGTAGCACTAAGAAGCAGTTACTTAGCAGTGCTCACCCAGTATTGCTGTCAAGAGGTGTTGGATCCTTATATTAGAATACTGTATGTGTTATTTTTTATGCTTTACAAGATTAAGACACAGAAGTCTGTATCAATTAAGTGAAACTATTGAAAACTGATTAACAAATCACATCTCTACAGCTTTACAACACACTCCATTTACCTTCTAGTTGGTTCATTAGTATTATGTTGCATTTATGTTTTAAAATTGAAGGCAATTTCCACTAAACAGGTTCAGGTGATAATAAATAGAACAATTTTATTGCAAGGTTTTTTAGTTGCATCTATCCTTTTTCAGAATTAAACACCCTTTTTTTTAAAAAACTAACATTCCATAACAAAAATGATATCATATTTGCAACACTTAGGTTTACTAAATGTCTTCAAAAACTAAAACATTATTTGAAGATTATTGCATATTCCTAAGTTTAAGATCAGAAAATTGAAATCAATCAGTTTAATTAAACTACTTCAGTGAACATCAACAGAATCACTGAATTTTAGAACAGAAAAGGGGCTACTTTGAGTGGTGCTGCTGGCTCACAGGTTCAGTTCACTTTATTCAAAATCTAGCTCAGTCACTGTGTCATTCTACTCATGTCTAGGTAAGCTAATTTTAATCATTACAAAATACATCATCATCATCATATACATTCATCAACTATTTAGTGTTGGGCAGAGGCCTCTTCCAGCTTTCTCCACAATAAATGATTCTTGGTCTTCTGCATCCAGGTTGTTCCAGTAAAATTCATTATCTCATCATATTAAGCTAATAGGCATCTTTAAATGTGCTTAAGGAGAAGGAGTACAAACATATGTCTACATTTTCTCCACAATGGACTAGTACAATGTTTAGATTTAGTTGCTTTGTTATACTGCATAATGCAGAAATAGGCTATATCCCGCAGGATGCGCATGCTCCCTGGAAATGTGTTTCTTTTAAAGCTGCAGTCACACACGAGACAATAGATCCCTCCTATTAACCACAATGTCAACTTGACAAACTGTACAGGTAAGTACACTATCCTCATACCTGAATGTGTACCAATACTGTTACGTGAGTTATGCAGTAAGTACATGATAATAATCCCTAATTAAGCAGGTTATGCATAATTGGTGAATAATTACTGTACAAGTACACTGTAGAAAGAGGCTCATAAAGTTTTGCAGTCATTTCTCATTAGTAATCTATTCAGTTTTGTTAGGCACACATTTCCTTTCATCTTTGGATTATGACAAACGTACACCATAATGAAAAATGTAGGATAGCAGATGCTTAAATCAAGCTTGCTATAGTATGGGAATGTTGTTCTGTACACACAATCTACTTTAGCATTTCTGATTCAGGACAACATTAATCATCTTGTTATCAAGAAGCTCCTAGTTTCCTCACATTGTAAATATACTTTTAGATGCAATACAATACAATACAATTTATTTTTTGTACAGCCCAAAATCACACAAGAAGTGCCACAATGGGCTTTAACAGGTCCTGCCACTTGACAGCCCCCAAGCCTTGACTCTCTAAGAAGACAAGAAAAAACTCCCAAAAAAACCCTTGTAGGGAAAAAATGGAAGAAATCTTGGGAAAAGCAGTTCAAAGAGAGACCCCTTTCCAGGTAGGTTGGGTGTGCTGTGGGTGTCAAAAAGAAGGGGGTCAATAAAATACAGTACAATGCACAGAACAGAACAAATCATGTATCAAATACAGTATAAAAATAAAAATTTTACAAGTACGGAGTAAAATTTAACAGTAGATGATATCCCATAATATGATTTGGATTTGTTTAGAGTCCTGGAGACCTCATCCACCAAGCTGCCTCCCCCATTTGGCCATTCCACAGCTGAAATAGAGCTAATCCGATGAAAGTACCCCTCATTCCCACGATTCCTGCATCCTCCATCAGGGAGGATTTTTTAGACGTGATTTGCATTTTGTTACAATGAATTATTTCAAGGCCTCCTCCTCGACTTTAATCTCTAGACTTATGAAGGAACGAGTATCCATCTGATGACGCCTCATCTAGGGGAACAGTATCATATTTACTAAGTCAGGTTTCAGTGAGAAAACACAGATCAGATTTTGTACTTAATATAATATCATTTACCAAAACATCTTTACTGCCAAGAGAGCGAATCTATACAATAAAAGGCAAAGCCCTCACTCACTCACTCACTCACTCACTCATCACTAATTCTCCAACTTCCCGTGTAGGTAGAAGGCTGAAATTTGGCAGGCTGATTCCTTACAGCTTACTTACAAAAGTTGGGCAGGTTTCATTTCGAAATTCTACGCGTAAGGGTCATAACTAGAACCTATTTTTCTACATATAATGTAATAGAGTTGAGTTGGAGATGGCCGTGGGGGGCGGAGTTTCGTGTGACATCATCACGCCTCCTACGTAAGTACGTAGAGAACAAGGAAGAACTCCAAACAGCGATGAGCACAAAACGCCATTTCACAATTGAGAAGGCAGAAAAACATTATGAAGCAAATGATGCATACTAGCATATTCATAAGTACAGCTACTGCGGAAACAAAGCACGGCGTGAACCGTAAGTTTATATTAAATTAAGTTCATAGACAGGCTGCCACTAGCGTTTGTAATTTAGTGCCTGCCCATATAAGGCCGTCCATCAGCGGCAATCCAATACAAACAGTGCCGGTAAATATTCACGTGAAGGACTGTGCTTATGCAGAGGAAGATGAGATGGTCAGGGTGGTGTTTGGCACAAACTCAGCGAAACTGCGAGAGAAACTTTTAAGTGCCGGGTCTTAGCTGACATTACACGAGATGGCACCAGCACAGCTGGGAACCTTCGATGCAAGAACACCAAGCGGCTCACGGAACTGACGCAGTGCACAGACAAAAGCAACAGTTCCAAAGAGTGCTGAACAAAAACCGAATTACACAATTGAGAAGGCAGCAAAAAAATATGAAGCGTCTGATACATAGAATCATATTCATAAGTGCAGCTACTGCGGAATGCAGCTACTGCGGAAACAAAGCACACGGTGGAAAAAGTGAATGTCCCGCTAAAGGAAGACAGTGTAAAAAAACCCGTGCATGCAGTTTGTCACATCTCAGATAAAGAGGAAGACGAGCTGTTTATTGATGCAGTAAGAAACTAATCGATGAATGAAACCTCTTATGTTTACAACGATTGACAAACACGGAATGTAACTTGAACTCAACACATCGTACAAATACGACCCTGATTGAAACAAATAATGATAATCAAATCCTTGATGACAGCAACATTCAATAACACTCACAAAACAATTACTGTATATTGACAATCATGTTACGTTATTTTAAAATGTTCCCTTTTTCATAACTTCTACTTCTCCACTGCGATACACGGGTATATATATAAATGTATATATATACCCCGATCTACAGTACATACTCGATAAACAAGCCACACGCTGTGGCTAATTGTAGAGTCTTAAGCCTCTAATGCCGACATTCGAGGTTCGATTCCGAGAGGGATGCACTGAGTATGTACGCTACCCGATTCATTTTACCTTCGCATCTCCTTGGTTTGGGACATATGAAAAAATATTCGGTTAACGCAGAATCATGTTACGTTATTTTTAAAATGTTTCCCTTTATTAGCACAAGCACAGCTGAGAAGCTTCGATGCATGTACTCCATAACGCGTTAAAAAAATAACGCATTTAATCACACTTTCAATTCCAAGCAAACGGGAACTTTTGTCAATGCATGATTTCCTGGTACATCCATTACACTGATGCACACATCACAGCTACAAAAATGTTAGAGTCGGAATAAAGCGCGTTCCTACGACTGATCATTTCGACTTCCCGAGCAAAGCCTTGATAAAAGCATGGTTTTGTGCACACTGAAAAGCAAGCAAAATTAGATGCATTACAGAAAGCGGACTTTGTGGCTCTTACTGGGGATCATTGGACTTCCGTGACCGTTAATAATTCTGATTACATCTAATTACAAAATGTTCAATGAACACACTGTTTTAGCCTAATGTACAAAATAATTTTGGCTAAGGTTACTCAGAGTTTAAAGATTAAGTTGGTCAAATTACCTTTTATGTTTCTGACTTATTTTTTTAAGAAGAAAAACTGCACTTTATGTTGAAATTTTGGTTATTATTATTTAAAGACAATACCATTCTTAAAATGTACTTAAAGTACTTAAACTACCACTTTATTTTTAAGTCTGCCCAATTTTAACCAGGGATGATATTTTTGTTTCTGTTTTGAATTCAAATGCAGTTTAAAGGCTTTTTTTCAGAAATTAAAACAGCTTCAGTTTACAATATTCATGTACATGTCTATTATTTGATTCTGTCGCCCACTAAAACACTTTTAAATTAAAAAAAAAAAACATTTGCGATTTGGGGCAAATTTACGTGTGCGATTACATACGATTAATCAAGATTAATTCTTACACAGCCTCTAATTAATTGGATTATTAATTAATTAGTCCCACCCCTAATATATATATATATGTGGATATATATGTAGATTTGTATATATATATGTGTGTGTGTATATACAGTATGTGTATATATGTATATGTATATATATGTATGTGTGTATATGTATATATATATATAACTGTATATATATATGTGTATAGATGTATATATATATATATATTTATATATATATGTTTATATATGTGTCTGTGTGTGTATATATAACACTCATTACAATGACAAAACAATTACATTGTCAATCATGTTACGTTATTATTAAAATGTTTCCTTTTCTTTTACTTCTCCGCTGCCAATCGCAGGTATTTTGATATATATATATATATATATATATATATATATATATATATACACATACAGATATATATAAATATATATATGTATATATAAATAGATAGATATGACAACAACACTCATATCAATAACAAAACAATTACATTAACAATCATCTTACGTTATTTTTAAAATGTTTGCTTTTCTTTTTCATAACTTCTTTAACACACTACTTCTCCGCTGCGAAGCGCGGGTATTTTGCTAGTGTTAAATAAGCAGCATGTAAAACTGCATGCTTCTTTCTGAACTTTTGTTTTAATTTGAATTAAATTTCTTTACAGATGCCCCTGGTGGAGGGTCTGATTTTATCCCTTGGTCTAATTATACACCTTATTTTTTGGTTATCAAGTAATTTAAGGTTTGCATTAAGACTAAATTTACTGGATGCCCCACAACAAGGATTATGGGTAACAGCTTCAGGATAGTGAAGGGAATGCAATCTGCTATAAATCACATCCCCTCTATATAATCTTGGTAAGGGACCAGATACAACTAAATTCTGACATTTTCTTTTAGCTTTGGTGCATAGAGAGATGAACTTCCTCTTTAATACTTCAGATTGCTGTAAATAAATGTCATTAGTGCCGACATGCAGCAATAAGGAAGATACTTCATCTTTGGCGACACAGTCCAATGCGGCCTCTATGTCAGAAATCTTGGCCCCTGCGAGGCATTTAACATTAACTGCTGGTTTAACATAGTTTGGAATTCTAATGCTATGATTGCAAAGACTGTAGTCCTTGCTTCTGAATATTATTAGCTGCTTTAATTTATATTCATGTACTCATTCTAGAATAAGAGGCAGGCAGTGTAGCATAGGAGTTAAGCCATTGAACTTCAAACCCAAAAAGTTGTGGATTCAGATCCCACCGCGGTCCCAAATCAAGTCACTTCAGCTTTCTAAGCTCCAAGCGAAATAACCAAAGAAATAGAACCAATCATATCTCAAATGTTGTAAAGTAAACAATATGAAGTCTTGAAAGAGACTGAAAGGAGATCCCAGAAAATATAACATGCTTTTTAAACCAAATTGTCAAGTTTAATTCCTTTTATCTCAGTTGTGTCCCATGTTTGCTTTCTGTCTAAAGCTATTTCTCCTAAGAAATTTTAAGCAGAAACATCTGTGACAAAATTTATTCTTAAATGAAAAATAAATGGGAATCTCTTTTAAGTCTTATGAGCTCTCAAAGATCAGCCTTTGTCCAAAATGTTTCCAGGGCAAGATCTAACCTGCACATGTTGCAGTCAAGCCTCATGTTTTGGGGGTGCACCAAATTAACATCATTCTGGACCAAAATCTTTAAACGCCTATCAGACAGCCTTGGTGTCACAATCCCTCTTAATCCATTGACAGCTGTGTTTGGTGGACTCCTAGAGGGGCTTAAAGTGGAGCAGAACAAACAAACTGTGATTGCCTTTACTACACTATTGGCATGTAGACTTATCTTGCTCAACTGGAAAAAATCCTAACTCACCTCTTTTAAATCAGTGGATAACTGATGTTATATACTATTTGAAATTCGGAAAAAAATATCATTATCACTTAGAGAATCTGCTCAAAACGTTTCTAAAAACCTGGCAGGATCTAATCAATAACATTTTAGAATAAGTATTTTTATTGGGTAAAAGGATTCTCTTCCCTCTTTTCTACTATTAAAGTTTTACTCTGTCTGTTGGCCTTCCTGTTTAATTTGCTTTTTATGGAATGTGTGTTGCTTTTAATAAATTCAATTAAAAAAGGAAAATGTGGCCTAAATGATCATACTTAGGGTGGCGCAGTGGTAGTGCTGCTGCCTCCCAGTTAGGAGACCCGGGTTCGCTTCCTGGGTTCTCCCTGTGTGGAGTTTGCATGTTCTCCCCGTGTCTGAGTGGGTTTCCTTCCACAGTCCAAAGACATGCCGGTTAGGTGGATTGGCGATTCTAAATTGGCCCTAGTGTGTGCTGAGTGTGTTTGTCTGTGTCCTGCGGTGGGTTGGCACCCTGCCCAGGATTGGTTCCTGCCTTGTGCCCTGGGATTGGCTCCAGCAGACCTCTGTGTTCGGATTCAGCGGGTTGGGAAATGGATGGATGATCATACTTATGAAAAAGGCGTTTGATGTTTGTGTAAAGTAAGGATAGATTGTTCACAATAATCAATTCATTTATTGTTCCTCCTATACTTTTTTAGGCAGTGGGTTTATTCTGCCATCTCTTTTAATTTGAACAAATTTTAACACAGAAAAAAGGTGTTGGCCTTACAATGCTACAGGTTCATCAAATGTAGAGATGCATGGTTGATCCTTCGATGCTTAAACTAGGTAGCAAAGAGGTCCAATGGTATTACAGTTCTACATTGCTTCAAATAACCCAGCCATAATGTTTCACATGTCACACCATCTTATTTACTTTTCACTTTTGTAATTGACTAACACATTTTAAAAACTTCTGGTTTACAAGAATAATTTTCCAATTATATTTTTCCTTAACTTACCCACACTTCACTGTACCAAGTTCAGAAGATGGGTTGACTAAGCCTAAATTGGATTTTAAATTTCATACACATTTCCTCTTTTTGCCTCATGTGCTTAAACAATTGGTTTCAGGAGAAAAAGCAAGCTGCATAATAAAGGCTTTAATTCAGAAATATGTTTTTTTCTTTCTAATAGAGCCATTATTAAACTGACTTTATATCATATTTTTGGCTTAGTCTGTGAGATATAATGCATAAAGCACTATTGTTTTAACAGACTAAGAAAATGTAATTATCACCTAGCACTGCATATCTAATAAAATGTGCAAAACTGGATTGTTAACTATACTACATTTTTACAAGCATTCTGTGGAGATTAGAATTCCTTCAGGAATGTTTGGTCTCATTTACAGCATACGTTCTGCAAAAACTAACACAGATAATTAGACAAGAGTGTAGTATAAAATACTGCCTACTAAACTCTGAGCTACCATTGATCAATATTTTAATAACCAAACCTCTAACACCTATAGAGAAGTCATTAGTATAATTTCTAACCTCAAGGTTTGAGACGTGAAGATCATTTCACATTAGCTTTAGACACCACATTCACATCAAAAGCCAGATTAACAATGGAAGCTGAATGATACCATTAAATAAATTCAGTTCAATTTATTTTTATTTTATTGCTTCAACACTTGACAGCGTAGGAGGATATCTGCTTTAACTAACTCTGTAATGAGCATTAAAAAAACACAGTGCAGAAAAAATTGGAAAGGGTGCAGTCTTAAATAAACAAGGAAAGAGGAGCACTAAACAAGTAAATGTGCTCACAAGCTCTAAAGAAATTAATGGGCAAAAGCGCAGGCACAGATGGATAAAATGCTTGAAAATATCAACAAAATAGAACTAAAAAAAAAATTGCTTGCTAATTTCAAAAAGATCAGAAAACCTCCGATCCGTCCATCCATGCTTCAAAGGCTGCCTTTATAATGACCCAAAATGAAAACTAAGAACATGTGACCACATGACCCTATAATGTGCCAGTTGCTACATCTTGGATAGTTACAGCCAATGGGAGATCACTGGCAAGCAAAGCAAAACGAAGTTACATTTTTATTGTACACCACATAGTGATAAAACACGAATAACTAAGAAATCTGACACATTGCTGCCTACTAGTGGCCCCAATGCCACACAAATGGAAAGCCTTAATGCCTTTTCTATTCAATCCAAAAAGTATCTTCATGTCTTTAGCTCTCTAAAGACAATTCTTCACTGATTTCTTAACAATAGCAAAGCTGTCCAATTTGTCAAAGGATCTTTCTTCCATTCAAAGAGGCAAGAGGGAAATATATGTATACAGTATGTATGATATGTATGCAGTCCACAAACCCAGAATGAGTGCCAAGAAAGTCAGTTATTGAAACATGTGTTTTATTAACATTAAATAATAATAACAAAGGGAAGTGTTAACAAACAAACATTCTCACTAACCCAATGGACCCATCTAAACAGAATTTATAGTTTCCCACTTACAATAACAACACTGTACCTTTTACTCAAGGTCTTCAACTTGCTCTGTTCTTTGTCCTGATTCAGATCTTGACTTCCAGTTCACTGGCCCTATGACCAGAACGGCCAATTTAGTGGTCTCTATTGGCCCCAGATGCTCCTTTAATCTCACACTACAACTAACAGTAAAAGGTCCAGTCAGGTCCAGTGCAGCATGGTTACCTTAATACAGGGAAACAAGAGTAATAAATAGAAAGGCAGCTGTTGCCCAAGATTACATTTTGATTGTTAAAAACTACTCTTTCATGTGGAAAGTGAATAAATTATGGTGTGAAACAATGCAGCCATTTTTGAATAACTTACCAGAAGAGAGCTGCCCAGTAATGACACTGGTGTAGTACTGCACTGGTAGGAAAGAACTGAAAAATCCAAAAATCAATGCAGAGGTTAGGAGGATGGTTGGCTTAAAGAAGAACTAAGAAAAAGAAAGAAATACAGAAGAAAATAAATCCTAAATACCGTTAACAAGTGTAAAGAAATACCTGTATTCTGATTAAAATTCTCAAAAACTGTGAACTCAACAGCAAATTCTCTGATCAGACACCTTTAATTTCCATCCATCCATTGTCTAACCCGCTGAATCCGAATAGGGTCACGAGGGTCTGCTGGAGCCAATCCCAGCCAACACAGGGCACGAACCAATCCTGGGCAGGGTGCCAACCCACCGCAGGACACACACAAACACACCCACACACCAAGCACACACTAGGACCAATTTAGAATCACCAATCCACCTAACCTGCATGTGTTTGGATTGTGGGAGGAAACCGGAGCCCGGAGGAAACCCACGCAGACACGGGGAGAACATGCAAACTCCACGCAGGGAGGACCCGGGAAGCGAACCCGGGTCTCCTAACTGCGAGGCAGCAGCACTACCACTGTGCCACCGTGCCGCCCCACCTTTAATTTCAAGCATTTATTCCATCCATCCATTATCCAACCCCCCTTATACTAACTACAGGGTCACGGGGGGCTGCTGGAGCCAATCCCAGTCAACACAGGGTGCAAGGCAGGAAACAAACCCCAGGCAGGGTGCCAGCCCACCGCAGGACACGTGCACACACACACACCAAGCACAATTTAGGATCACCAATGCACCTAACCTGCATGTCTTTGGACTGTGGGAGGAAACTGGAGCACCCGGAGGAAACCCCACGCAGACACTGGGAGAACATGCAAACTCCACGCAGAGAAGACCCAGGAAATGAACCCGGGTCTCCTAACTGTGAGGCAGCAGCGCTACCCACTGCGCCACCGTGCCGTCCAGTATTTATTATCAAGGCTTATTTCTAAAACTAAGTTTAAATCCTTTAACAATATCTAAAACTAATCCAGGATCACAAAAAAGGCTAAAAAATGAAATACATAAGGACAGAGGTCTGAACCCTCAAAAGAGGCATAAGCGGATTCCAGAGAATGGCACTGTGTTAGTGCGTCCTTTTATAACTTTTCAAATCTCACTGTACTGACTTCCAAAATGAAAGCCAGAAAAATGTTTTTATGAGAAAAGACCGGCAGAAAAGATAAGGTCAAAAAATAATACAGCAAAAGATCAAAATCAGAGGGCAAAGAGAGAAAACAACCAAACCGGAAACATTAACCCAAAACTCAAAGTCAAAGTACAGAGCAAAGGTCTTCTCCTAAAAACTCTCAAAAGAAAGCATGTAGTCCACAAGTAATTTCAATCTCGGATAAACTAAAGTTATAAAAGTTGACATTTATATAGTCACAGCACCAAGTGCATTGTGGTATCTTTTGTTATGGCAACAAGCAATGCAGAATTCTCAAAATATTGGGTTCTATTGGAAAAAAAAATGCAGTCGATAAATAACATTAAAAAAGTTACAAACTTTTGAAAAAGATCTCCATATAAAAATAGACATCAGAAATAGATTTTCAGGATGTATAAGTCATTTTTAAGGCTTCAGCATTGCTTAAAATAAATAAATAAATGTTAACTACAGCAGCCCCTAAGTAACTGAGCCATAATTAGTGACAGCACTTGAGTAAAACCTGTGCAGCCAAAAAAGACCTACTTAAACATAAGAGGATGATCCAAAAAGAGAATAAAAGATGGAGCTACGAGTGAAGCCTTAACAGCAATTTGACATCTACCACATTTTATGCATATGCTCTCTCTCTGTACAGGGTTGGGCAAAAGTAGGTTTACAGTTGTTTGAATGGAAAAAAAAACATGCAGGTTATTATTGTAGCTTATTTGCTACACTCAAGCATTATTATTTAAGAATAATAATAATAATAATAGAAAAGAAGAAGACAAATAATACAAAAAAATACAATAAATAATAATAAACTATGTTTCTTGTACTCACAACCGTAAACCTACCTTTGGCCACCCCTGCATATAATTTTTTTTTCTGCTGAAAAAAATTCAATTACCAAGGATATTATATGGTCTTTAGTGGTCCTCTCCTATAAACACAAGAGAAAGTATTAAATAGCAGCTATTTTGATAGATTTCTAGTACAGGTAAAGCAATTTGTTAGAACACAATCCTTCAATTTTTGCACTTTCAGATAATGTTCCCAAATTTGAATTTGCATATTGATATTTTGTTTTTTCATATATTTCAGAAAGCATGAAAAACTCTGTATGATGAATATAATTTACAGCAAACACTAGCCATAAATGTCACTACTGCTGTGTCTAAGAATACGTTGCAAATGAGCCACCTTCCTGCATTGTGCTAATCCTTTGTAACTCCATTCACAATGTGCCATCTCGCATGTTCGCCTTTCCCCATGTCAAATTGGTGCTGGCTGTGTACTGTACAATTTATGTGAAGACAATGCCATGCAATTTCATATGAGTTAACATACCTTTTTTAGCTAACTGAAATAATTGGAGCAGAGACAGTTTACAGATGAGCCTATGATCTTTATTATTGCATATACTTACTGTTTTGTCTTGGTAGGGTAATATTTTACTCTACTTTCTCTTTTTGTATTATTAATATGTAGCCTTTGTCAGAATGCCTCAAATCTCACAGACTTAACACTGTTTATAAGGTATTGTACCATATACAGTAACTTCTCCCCACCTTCCCTTCTACATCTATAACCTCAGGCAATTAGGTGTAGTAAAAGACAAGCAGGAGTTAAGTTACAATTTTAACAATGTATTATTGGTAATATTCATAAATAATAATAATATGCAAAGTACATTTGAATATTGGCAACCATACAACATGATAAAATGGTGATGTGTAGTTTCAGGTGGCACAAAGACTTCTTAATTACTTAAAATGTCTCTATTTAAGGCATCATTTGTGGTCAGCTTTCTCCAGAACAGGCCGCATGCCTGCCTCAATATGGCTGCCGAGCTGTGCTCTTCATTGTGTTATCTCTTTCAGTTCATGGTGTGAGATGGTCTTTCAGTAGTTTGGTAAGAGACAGAGTGAAGGAGTGAGCAAACGTATAGGTTATCTGCCCAAGCCCTAGAGCCAATAGGGAACCATGGTACTTAAAGGCTTCTGATACAAGCCAATTCCAAAGAGCCATACTTCAGACCATTTGGGGGATAGAACATCTTCACACCTGCCACCCTCCAAAACCATTTGTTGAGCTAAACATTGCCAGTTAGGCAGCCTGACTTTCCTATAGGGGTTGAAAAACTTCAGAGAAACACTTACCAAACTTGTTTCAGGCACTTCCACCCCTAATCTGTCATAAAATTCAAAGAGACCCATTCCTAAAAGGGGGGCGTATAACATGAATGCTTCTCACTAATGTAACACTAATATTACATTGCTTTGCCTAAATTACAAATAAAGACATACAAAATATTTATCAACTTGTATGCAAAATTTCACATCACAACACTTACATAATGTAAGTGATTATAAGCAGATTTTTTTGTCATTTGGAGAAAAAAAAGTCCACAATCCATATAAGAATATATTCCAGGCAGATGGTGCAAGTGTATTGAGAAGGGTGGTGACTACATTGAGAAATGAAATTATCACTTTTGTTAAGGTTCGTTCCATTTTCTAATAAATCCCATTTCTAACTTTAGCTTGACTCGCCCTCGTATTACCCAAAGTTCAAAAACAAACATCAGAATCCATATCTGCGAGACCTAAAAAGCACCCAAAATGAGTGCCAGATCTCTGAAAATGATGGTGAAAGTCATATTAATAGAATCCGAATCATAACACTACCAACTGAGGCTTCTCATAACCCAAATGGGTGTAGAAAAATGAATTTCTGCCTGAATGATGCAGTAACTTAATTAATTTTGATACAGTCTCACTCTACCAAGACATGGGAATAGGTGAATCTCCTTTATTATAATACATCGTATGTATCTCATTATAAAAGGCACCTGGAAAAGAGGGAAGATGATGGGAGACACATGAGCTACAAGAAATAATTGTATTTGTATTTCAAGGCAAAATGTTTTGCACAGATTCAAGTTGCTCGATGGAATTCAGTGTGAGCTGAAAGGATCAATTATCTGGAGATGTGTTACGGGGCTGAGAAGGTTAAAAGAGCAGCTTGTATTGGCAGACTAAAGACTATTTAAATTGAGCCATTTCATTTATAGGGAAATTAGATTTTTTTCCTGTTTGAATTTCATTTAAACACTTTTCAGCTTTAATCAAGGCTACCTCTGCTTAGACATCCAAGCACCTTGGTTTTTATAAGAAAAGTGCAGCAGAATCCATTTGCTTTGGTCGTAGGTTTTGTGGTTGTTTTCATGGGACTCTCTTTTTCACACAGAATGTAGCTTTTAGGGACCAGGATTATTCAAAATGAAACTGTATCAAATCAAGCATAATATATTATTTATTATGGTTTATATTTTTCTTAAAAAGATCACAAGCTGTCACACAATCCATATTTATCACATTCTGAAAAGTAACTGTTATGACATACTCTAGATTTGTTAAACTCTACTTGTTTAATTTGGTGCTGATGACTTAATTGAGTCCTGCCCTAATTTACCCACCAATTGAGTTGCCCATTGTTAATAAATCAGCTGGATTGTGGGTGGGGTATAGATTATAAAAGAAGCTTGTTTGGGTTTTAGGTTAGTTGTGTGCGTGCTTTGGGTTTCACACACCAAGGTATGGAGAGTTACGGCTGGCCTGGTTTTTTATTTTTATTGCATAGTAAAGAAATGCAATTTTTGTAAGCTAGCCATCTGTGATAAATGTGGATAGGTGTATCTAGTGATGGGCGGAGTGAAGCCTCATGAAGCATCAAAACGTTTGAAGCAATTGTGTCGGAAATCGTATCGAAGCTTCGAAGCATTTGACACTCACCTCTCTAGTGACCCCTCCTGGCCATTTTCATTAACATTACACAAACTCATGATCCACTTCAATGACATCTGTTATAACTCTTATTGCTTTTATTTTTTCACTGCTACAGACTGACAACGAAGAGAATGGTTTGTCAGCAACTTCTAGTGTCTGATGTCTAAAAAATATAAATATATATATAACTAACGCCGACAAGCAGAATGCACTATACGATAGCAAGAGTTAAACAAAATAAGACGCCTCAGTCATGGATTCCCGGCTCTTTCAATTAGTATTTACTATTGCACTATATCATTATAATCAGTCCTTTTATTAGTATTATAATTAACCTTCATCTTTTCTTGAGATCAGATTTAATAGCCTTAAATTATTTCTTTGGTTTGACTTAATTAAAATGGAGTAGACGGAAAATAAAGGTTTATCCTTTACTTTGCCATGAAATAGGTAAGCACATTTGAGAAAGAAAAGGTGAAATCCTTAAATCAGTTGTTATTATTCGATCAAGTATTGAAATATTTCATTTCCCACTAAACATTAGACGTCGTATGGACGTGCAGATCATGTCTATATTACGTCCGTCGGTCCAAGACCAATTCTGGACGTCTACACGACGTGCAAACTATGTCTGCTATTTGGACATCGATCTATGACCCCCACTTAGACGTCGATAAGACGTTAAACATCGGACGTAACTTTTTTGGACGTCATGGGGACGTCTAACACAGGTGCAGGAAATTTAATGAATTAATTTAAGTTTTTTCATTAAAAAAAAAGGTAATAATTTTTTTTTTACATTTTTTTTATTTTTATTATTTTTTTTTTACATTTATGACAAATATCAGCATTGTAGTTAATTAATAAAAAAAATTATGGTGGGCATGATTTCATCCAGTCAATGCCACTGATTTGCTGAGGCAGCGCGTCATCATATCCCAACGCCACTCTGATTGGCCGAGGCAACACCCCAAGGCATTCGGCGAATCACTTTGTTCATTCGATCGGCTCTGCTCAGTTTGTCTTGCAACAAGCGGAAGAAACGCTCGGCCAGGTGAGTTAATTGTATGTTTATTCATGTATTTGTAAGTGTGAGTTGTTTATTTGTGTTAGGGTGTTACTTATTTTTTGTTTTGTCTTCTACTATATGTTTGTTAATTCAGACTTATGATCTGTTTGCGAAAGTGTTAGCTGTTTAGCTTTAGTGGCCATTTTGCATTGCCTCTTTGTTAGCTTACATTAGCGAAATATTGGCCATAGTTAAAATGGCCGATGATACGAGATGGCATTGATAATTAGGTCAGCACAGCAGAAAATCTTAAAGTAATCCCTCCTCGATCGCGGCGTTCCAGAACCCCCGCGATAGATGAAAATCCGCGAAGTAGAAACCATATGTTTGTATGGTTATTTTTATATATTTTAAGCCCTTATAAACTCTCCCACGCTGTTAACATTATTAGAGCCCTCTAGACATGAAATAACACCCTTTAGTCAAAAGTGTGCTCGACAAGACAGATATCTTCTTTCTCACAATTAAAAGAATGCAAATATATCTCTCTTCAAAAGAGTGCCTGCATCAGGAGCAGAGAATTTCAGAGTGAGAGAGAGCTTGCTCGCAAAGAAAAGCAAACAATCAAAAAATCAATATGTGTGCTTTTGTGCTTTTAAATATGCCAAAAGCACCGCGATAAAGCTGCATTTATTAGAGGAGCGTTCGTCAGATCGAATAGGCAAACAGCCCCTCGCTCACACCCCCTCCGTCAGGCACAGAGAATGTCAGGGTGAGATAGAGGCAGAGACAAGCAAACACAAGCACCACGCGGGATGCATATCTTATATCAGGAGGAGTTTTAGTTAATATGTACATGCTCTGATTGGGTAGCTTCTAACCCGTCCGCCAATAGCGTCCCTTGTATGAAATCAAATGGGCAAACAAACTGAGGAAGCATGTACTATAAATTAAAAGACCCATTGCCCGCAGAAATCCGCGAACCAGCGAAAAATCCGTGATATATATTTAGATATGCTCACATTTAAAATCTGCGATAGAGTGAAGCGGCGAAATAGCGAGAGATTACTGTATTCACTGTTTTGATTCACTCTGATTGGCAGCACGTCATCATAGCCCAACCAGTAAACGCCACTCTGATTGGCCGAGGCAGCGTCATCATATACCAACGCCACTCTGATTGGCCGAGGCAACACCCCAAGGCATTTGGCGCGAATCACAAGTTTTCTTTGTTCACTCGGCTCTGCTCAGTTTGTCTTGCAACAAGCGGAAGGAACTTTCTGTCAGTTGAGTTAATTGTATGTTTATCCATATATTTGTAAGTGTGAGCTGTTTATTTGTGTTAGGATATTTTATTTTAATTTTTTCATTTTATTACTATTTAATTTAATATTGTTTCTTTGTATCAGTATACTGCTGCTGGATTATGTGAATTTCCCCTTGGGATATAAAGTATCTATCTATCTATCTATCTATTGTGTGTTACTTATTTTTTGTTTCGTCTTCTACTCTTATGTTTGTTAATTGAGACTTTGTAATGATCTGTTTGCGAAGAAAGATAAAAAAAAAGTGTTAGCTGTTTTAGCTTTTTGGGCCATTTTGCATTGCCTCTTTGTTAACTTACATTAGCGAAACATTGGCCATAGTTAAAATGAAATTTTTTTAAGGTGTCTAACCAATTTTTCCCCTATCCCTCAGGTGCTGTGAGGTATTTGTGAAATTGTGAACGTTCAGCCAGGTGAGTTAATTGTATGTTCATTTATGAATTTGTAAGTGTTAGCTGTTTTAGCTTTGTGGTCTTATACCAGCATTGCCTCTCTATTGGCCATATCCCATAGCCCAACTGAACGCCACTCTGATTGGCCTAGGCAACACGCCAAGCATTTGGCGTGATTCTGAATTTTTTTTTCCCTATCCCTCAGGTGCTGTGAGGTGTGTCTTCTTTGAAATTGTGAACTTATTCATCTTTCCTTGGCTGCGGTAATTGGCCAGTGTTTTGTTTTGTAAATGAATAGCCAATCAATTTTTTAACAACTATAGTCCTACATACTATAGACTATAAACTTAAACTCACATCTGTATCTACAGATGGCTCTGAGAATGAGACGATGGCGAAAACGGAAAAGAGAACTCGATCTACTTCTACGTTATTCTGACAGTGATGAACACCAGGGCACTGAAAATAATAGTGACAGTGTGCCTGGGACTCTGAGTAGTTGCAGCAGTGAAAATGTGCCTGGTACCCCACATAGTTTCAGCAATGACAGCGTCCCTGTGACATCAGATAGTTTTGACTTTGCCACTGATGTGGACTATTGGTCTGCTGACTCAGAAAAGGAACCAAATGATGAAGCTGAGGTGACCAGCAGCTTTGAAGATGACCTGAGACAGTGGGCCTTGGAGCACAAATTGACGCACAGAGCGCTTAACGGTTTATTGCCCATATTAAGGAAGCAAGGTCACCTATTGCCTTTGGATTGCGGACACTCCTTGCTACACCACAAGTTAATACAACAGAGCCTAAATGTGGTGGGCAGTACGTGTACTACGGCTTAGAAAAAGGGATCTGTCGTCATTTAAGTCAGATGGACAGTAATGATGTGCACCTCAGTGTAAACATTGATGGCATACCACTTTTCAAAAGTAGTAATGTCCAATTCTGGCCAATACTGGCAAAGTGTGGCCATTTTGGTCCATTTATTGTAGCTATGTTTAGTGGACAGAAGAAGCCAAGTCCAATCGAGGAGTATCTTGAAGACTTTTTGACAGAGTACAAACATCTCAAAGACAATGGTATAGTTTATGAAGGCCAGACTTACTCTGTCAGTATTGATGCTCTGATCTGTGATGCGCCAGTAAGGGCATATCTAAAATGTATTAAGGGTCATACTTCCTATGAGAGTTGTGAAAGATGTTTAATCAGAGGTGCTCGTTTTGATGGAAGAATAGTTTTCAGTGAACAGGAATTCACTTCTCGAACAGATGACAGTTTCTCCAGAGTGGAGTACAGGAACCACCAAATTGATGTCAGTCCCTTCATTGCTTCAAGAATTCCTTGTGTTAGCTCATTTGTCCTAGATTATATGCATATGGTCTGCTTGGGAGTAGTTAGACGCCTGTTGTTTTACTGGACACGTGGCCCAAAAATCTGTCGCTTATCTGTGAGGCAAAAGGATGCAATTTCCCAAAAATTAACTGCACTGAGAGGGAAGATGCGAGTGAATTTGCCCGGCAGCCACGGGCTTTACATGAAATAGATAGGTGGAAAGCAACTGACTAAGGCAGTTTTGCTATACACAGGACCTGTGGTATTGAAAACTGTGTTGTCCCCTGAAAGATACACACATTTCTTGTCCCTGACAGTGGCAATGTCATTAATGCTGGAGTCAGATGATAGGATTCGCAAGGCCTATCTCCAATATGCCCATGAACTAATCAAACACTTTGTCATGTGCTGTGCTGACCTGTATGGCAAGACCTTTCCTGTATACAATGTACATGGACTAGTTCATCTCCATGAAGATGCCAGCCACTTCAACTGTTCCTTGAATGACATTTCCTGTTTTCCTTCGAAAACTACCTGCAACAAATTAAAAACATGTGAGGAGTGGGAGAAGTCCCCTGGAACAAGTCACCAGGCGTTTGTCAGAAATGGAACATTCAGAAGTGAACGTAAGCAAAATGCACCCTGAGGTGTTTGCTTCTGTTAAAGAAAGGGACTGTTGTTTTCTCTTGAGAGACGACAGATTTGCTTTTGTTTGACAGAAAAATGCAGACGGTACCTTTGCTTGTGAAATCCTGCACCAGCATTACACTTCACCATTATTTCACCAACCATGTAGCTCTGGACTTCTGAATATAGTGTGCATAGGAAAAGGTCAGGTCAGGATGAAAAATGGACTACTGTGTGAAAGGGATCTGTTCCGAAGGTGGCCTGCCTCCCACAAGGAACTGGAGGTTCTGTCCTCATACCGCTTCGCCATGGTGTGGAACACTAAAGGTTGAAATTTTTTTGTTCTTTTAGCTACATCACAGCGGGGGTCATCACAGCCGATCACTTGTCTCCATCTGTTTGTTTTCTGCATCTTCCTCTGTGATTGCCACCTGACTGTCCTTTCTCACCACAATCATAAACCTCTCTCCCTTCCTCTCACCTCTTACCACAACATGCTTCTCCCAAAGTAGCCTTCATCCCTCTTCTGCACATGTCCAAACACTCTCAACCTCACCTCGCTTGCTTTATCCATTAACCAGGCCGACCCTCTAATTTAGACACTAGTGGTCTTTATCACTCCTAATGAGAATCATCGCATATTAATTTCTGTCTTCTAACATGACAATTGGTGATTTGTTGAATAGGTTTGTGTCCTTTTCTGTGCCATTACACCTATGATTTGCTTTGTCTGCTACAGTGGTTCTCAAAATGGGTTCAAGGGACCCTCGGGATTCCTTAATTGGGTTCTAAATTGGACGCTTATAGGTCTGTACAAATGAAATGCAATGGAACTGTAAGGGTACATTAAGAGTCATGAGAGTCTTTGAAATTAAACAGTTTGAGAACCACTGGTCTACTCAATGTATAAACTATATTAAAATGTTAAAAACTTCAAGTAACATGCATATGCTGTCCTTTCCAGATCATGTATACAAGGGCTGTTTGGAAGGAGGGTGAACAAGAGGAGGAGGGTGTAGTTCCTGAAAATTGGATCGACAGGAACAACAGAACAGTTAGGTGGCCACATAGTATGAGCGCCACAAAAACTGAAAGGGCTCTAAGGGACAAAATTAACCCCCAGGATCACTGGATGACGCTCCCTTTAATCAAAATAAAATTTTCGTCAGGCAAGTTTTTTGATGAATAGAAATTTAAATATATATCCAAGTCAAAATATTGTTGATATATATATATTTTTTTTAATGTTGAATTGTAGCCAGTCATCGTGAATGTGACAATTACAACCTGACCAGTCAGGCAGAGGACGACAATGATGAGGTGCCATTTAAATTGACGAGGAACCGCACTAAAAAAGGAACTCCAGAGGGCTTTGTAAGAAATGGTATGTTTCTCACTCTCAAGTAACAAGATGTGTATCAATTTTGAGGTCAGTCAGATGGATGGTTTGAGAATTATGCATGGAAAACACACACAGACACTCGCACACAGGCAGATGTTTCTTGCATGTATAGATAGATGACATTTGTAATCTGACATATTGGGCCTCAAATTTTTGACTAAAATGTGTATCAACATTTTTTGCAGAATTGACAGATTCAGATGAAGAGAACATCAGGGGTAATGGTTTTCTATAATGACTTTATAATTTGTTTCAAGATTAATAACTTTTTTTTAATAAGGTTATTCCATTTTTTTTGGAGATGCATATGCTTATTTTCACTGTATTACCTCTGTATAGGTGTCAAGCTGCCCAAATACCCCACTGCACCAAAAAAGCTGTGGTCCATTCAAGGTACCAACTTGAATCTCAATGCATGTGGGAATAATGACAACTTATGAAGCATGGTACTGTCTTGTGTATACACACAATTCACACTGATTCATGTGTTTCAGCCTCTGAAGATGAAGCCAGGTCTGTGGAGCGCGGACAGTTCTCAGGGCAGTGAAATGTCCACTCCTTGTGAGTATTTACTTCTCCCCTCGCATCAACCATCCCATTGAACAAAGTTAAAAGTCCATTCAAGATGGTGAATTTCTCACTGCTTCTGAATTGAGCATAAAGGGGAAGGGACAAAAAGAGGGCTTAAGGGTAAAAATGGGATTCAGCCCAAGTGTCCATCACAGCTAAAGGTCATCTTTTTGTTTCCTTTCAATAATTTTGCACCTTTGAATATTCTGTCTTTTTCAGGCCCTCAAACTGCAAGCACAGCACCTCGGTGTGGAGATCTGTCGACACCTAGTGAGAATTCATCTCATCTCTCTTTAAACAGTCACTTTTTTATTTTATCATCTTTGTGTAAGAACATTCTTTGTGGTTTTTCAGGATCTCGACATGCAGCAGGAGGTTGTCCCATGGATGGCTATCGCTCTAGGTAAAGAAACAGGATAAGGCACAGTATTGGCTGGCTTCTACTGGTTGGTCTCCAGCACATATTGTTCGCCAACCAGTAGGTGTTAGTCTGTTTCCGTGTTATGGTATTATGTCCAAGTGATTTAAAATAAATTTAAATGGTACTAGGTCCAGAGGTAGGTCCAGCAGAGGATACAGACACAGGTCCAGATCACGGCACAGTGGTTCGAGGAACACGGACAGGTCCAGGTCACAGCACGGTGGTTCGAGGCACACGGACAGGTCCAGATCACGGCACGGTGGTTCGAGGCACACGGACAGGTCCAGGTCACGGCACAGTGGTTCGAGGCACACGGACAGGCATGACAGGTCACAACGTACTGATGCCTACAGATGTGATGAAAGATCCCGGCACAGTGATCTTACCAGCCCCCCAAGGCATGGTGAGTTGTCCAAAGGCCGCAATTTCATCAAAACACTTTGCAATTCAGTTAGTCGTACTGATGAACCTGTAATTGTTTTAATCACGTTATTTAAGATTATTTCTCTTCTAATCCTGCCTGAATCTGTTAAAGTTTATCATTTGGTAATGTCTAAATTAAACTTTCTGTGGTGCAGATGCAGTGACAGATCTAAAATGGACATTCCCATTGCCTACGGATGGTAAGTATTTGATCTATTGGCAGTGTGAGATGAGCGAGAGAGAGACTTAATACTACAACTTTCTCTCTTTGTCTACTGTTCTCTCGGTCTACACAAACTGCTTTTCAGTTATAGCAGTGGCTTGTTTTTCTACCATCAATTGTAGGGTAGTTTCAATCATGTTATATTATAACATTTGTTTGAACTTTTTTCTTTCTCCAACACTATCTACTGTATTGATAAAAACTGAAACTGATTACAAAAATAATTTTGAACCAGCTAGCTAGCCTTGCTATTCTAAGGTAATCATAGTAATCAACAAATGTATTTCAGTGTTTCAGAAAAAGGTCTTAACCCTGCTGTTTGACCTGCGCGATCAGTACAAAAAAGCAGAACCTGCCTCTTCAGCCGTGCACATTTTGAGGATGGAGACTATGGTGGATTTTGAGGCAGAGGAGCAACGCCTCTGTGATGCGCAAGCTTTTGATACCCTGGTAGGTTTTACAAGTCTGAAAATAATGGAGTCTTACATAACACAATACAATACAGTGCAAAACTGTTCGGTTCCTCTGAGGAGTGTCAGTCAACTTTATAATGGACTTATTCCAACAGGTGCTGCAAATTGCACGTATTGGAGGGAAAAACACCAAGGATTGTGTCCACAAAGTCCTTGACCGGTATGTTTCTACATACAGTATGAATTGTGGGTGGGTGGGTGCTCTGCTTGAACTTTTTTATTCTGGGTGTGGACCAGCATGTTTTCATTTGCCTTTTTCTTGCTTAACCCTTTTGTGCCCCTTGATAAATTTTTTGCATTTCAGTTTTTTATGAAATTTTGAAGCTTGGATCTAATAATAGGACTATAATATACTGTAGAAGAAAAGTTCCATCTTTTACCCTGCAGACATTTTTTGCACCATTTACTCCCATTATAACATTCATTTCTGTTTGCATAAAACAATGTCTGAGTATGTCATACTAGATAAAAATTAAGTGAAATTATAAATTCACAACACATTGTGGTCTTATAGACCAGCAGCAGCTGTTCTGAAAAGAGGGGGCCAACCTAGGGTACACTGATCACACGTCATAAAGCCTTTATAGTACATTGATGTTGTTCCTATGTATATCACTCACATTGATTTATAAATGTCTTTTTTTTTTAGGCTCTTCAGTAATGCCCTGATGGCGAGGTTTAATATGAAGGGGAAGGGGAAAGGGGCAAGAAACCTTTGGAGAACACAAAGGTTTATAGAGCAATACAAGGTAAGCCCATATTTCATGTTGGCTAAGGCAAGAACATTACCCCTTGCCAACCTGTAATAATTTGATTTATAACTTGATTTCCGCCTAATGTCTACTAGCTGTGACTATCTTTAACATTTGCAGACATGGTTTTGTAATAATCCAGTATTGGTAGTGGATGCATAGGCAACCAAGTTTTGCTTTCAAATATGGGGACTTGGTGTATGACTGCAGATTACCTTCATAATTCTAATCACTTGTCTTTTCTACTCGTGCAGATGGAGTCATGAAATTTGACCCGGCAGCCACAGAGGGCTTTATAAGGATGTGTGCTTCAGAGCATTTAAAGCATGCACCACAAAGATGCGGAGGTCGAGTGGACACACTCATCTCTCAACTCTCATCGATCATGACTGATTAACTTTTTAATTTTTTGTATTCAATATGGTGGATGGAATTAATAAAAATGGAAAGAATTGTGTGATGAGTGAATTGTGATTTTTGTTTCTTATTTGAATAAGAATATGATGACTGGAAATGCATGCAAAATGCATACAAAAGTGTAAAGCATTTCCAGTTCAAATCGGCTGCTGAGTCAAACGAAGCTACAGGAAAATAAACTGGTACAGTAAACAGGTCCTCCACCTTCTGGAACTACAGCCACCTTCTGAAATGGAACTACAGTGTACAGAGAATAGAAACAGTAGACCTGTAAAAACAATGTCTTAAATGAGTTTAAATATGTTTAAATTTTATGTCGAGATAACATTTTTTTTAGAATTAGCATAACATGCTATGGTAAATCTAATCCAAACGTCCACATTTGGACCTCACAACGACCTCATTTCGACTAGAATTAGCCCTTATCTGGAGGTCCTGGGGACGTCAATACTTGACGTTCGGAATACGTCGAAAAAAATACGTCATCTGGCGTCACTATCTGCACCTTCAGAGGACCAAAATGGTACGTGCAAAAATGACGTGGAAAAGACGTCGCTTCAACGTGTCTCTGCACAGTGGGTTATTAATACTTTACAATTTTTGTGGAGCACGAAAGTAACGAATTAGCTACAAAGAAATGACGCCGTCAATGGCTCAACTAACTAATGTGGTTGCTTTTCAAATTCTGAGCGTAGTGCTAGCCCGCGTTCGATCCGACTTAAAGACTCATCAAAATTAACAATAGTAAAAAAAATGATCAGAATTGAAATCTTTATAACCAATTTGAACTAAATAATTTTGAGAGATACTGTGGAAGGATCGCATAAGAGATCTGTTCGGGAATCACCAAAATCGCCATCAAAATGCGATGTCTAATTGCGGATGGCAGCTCACGTATTTACATGAATCCATTTCTATTCATTGCCATTTGATGTCCATGAACCCCTCCATTGAATAAGGCAGTGGTTCTCAACCTGTGGGGCGCGAAGTAACAAAAAGGGGGGCGCGAAGATGTGAAAAAAAGAAAACATTTGTTGGAACCAAAACAAATTAACTTAAACTACATTCTGATAATAGAACAATAAATACTGTATAGAGTTAGATAAATGTCGATAAATGTTAAGTAGGTATAATCAAATATGCATCTACATTTCAAAAAAATGTTAGGGGGGGGGGTGCGATTAAAACTTTTATGAAAACTCGGGTCGCAAATACTTAAAGGTTGAGATAAGCTGGAATAAGGTGATAACAAACCCACTGTGGTAGATCAGGTTGAATTTGCTCTGCTGCACCAAACATTTAAAAGTGTCTATCTGGAGCACATCAGAGAGGCTGAGAGACATGGCGCAGATCAGTAACCGACACACAGACACACACGGGGCACTCCAATGTGAGCAGTGCACATATCAAGGTCGGCATTAAAAATTAAGTGCTGAGGCAACAAAAAGCAGCGGGATAAACACATCTGGACCTGCTGTTGAAAAAACATTTGCTTTTAACAATAGCATCCCTTCCTCGTGAACACATCTTCAAGGTCCAGACAGGTGATCAGTAAAAAGTTTTTTAGTCACAGCACAGTGCAATAATAAAACATTTCCTAAAACATATAGTTGTCCAGTCTGTATCATTCCTAAGCAATCTTCCAGTAATAGAGGCGCAATCCCAGTTACTAACACATTAACACCCAAAGTAAGAACACATTCCACCTTATCAATTTAATATTTAAAAATTTAAACCACTAAACCGGCTATCAACAACTACAAAAGCAGTTGAAATCGTTACTCAAATATTTTTTTTCTTATAGACATAAAACAAGATGCACATTTACATTTGATATATCTTTACTAGTGTTCTCGCCTTGCTTGCTCCCGGTCCATGCTGGAATTTGCTGTTTAATAAAAAAAAAAAAAAAAGAAAATCAGACTCTTTTGGGTCATAATTCACAGTGGGTGGACGTGGGACCCGAACCCACGTATGCTTTATTATGAAGCGGTAACGCTACCACTGCACAACTACTATTTTCAGGAGGGTGGTATATAATGTGTTTTTTAATGTATATATGTATGTATGTATGTACTGAAGACGAAAAAAAATTATATATATATAGATGTATACTATATGACATACCTTCAGTGTTGCATGAAAACGTTGCATGAGGCGAAGAATGGATATTTATGAGAGTATTATAATGAGAGATGTGTTGTCACCCGTATTGCTAAAGCTCTTCTTTGCAGCATTATGCATTCAACAAGTCGGCGTTTGTATGATGTATAATTTATAATTTTATTTTTTGCCACAACTTATTATCAGGCACAATCATTTAACATGTATTGATCGTCTACAAACTTTCATTTCAATGGGAATTCTGTTGAGTTTTTTAACTCTGTTGATGCCGTATGTACTTCAAATGGGAGCTCGATGAATAAATAATGAGTCGAAGCTTTGCGCAGAGTACTAAGATTGCATCATAACGGGCTTTGAACGGGGCTCCGAAGCCTCAGATATGCGTACTACTGAGATCATGACGGGGCTACTGAAGCCTCAGACATGTGTAGTACTGAGATCATGACGGGGCTACTGAAGCCTCAGACATGCATAGTACTGAGATTGTGTCATAACGGGCTTTGAACGGGCTCTGAAGCCTCAGACATGCGTAGTACTGAGATTGTGTCATAACGTGTTTTGAACGGGCTCCGAAGCCTCAGACATGCGTAGTACTGAGATTGCATCATGACGGGCTTCGAACGGGCTCCGAAGCCTCAGACATGCGCAGTACTGAGATTGCGTCATGACGGGCTTTGAACGGGGCGCCGAAGCCTCACACATGTGTACTACTGAGATCATGACGGGGCTCCGAAGCCTCAGACATGGGTAGTACCGAGACTGGATCATGACAGGGCTTCGAGCAGACATGGTCACTGGTTACTAAATCTTTGTGAAGCCTCAGCACACTGAAAGGCATTGACCTCTATATTTTGAGTCTATCTGACACTTAACTCTCTAGTTATATTTTGTAATTCGTATTGACATTACACGTTTCACTTGATATGGTTAAGCTACAATTCAGGTAGTTGCTGAGAATTAATTATTCTTCTTGTGGATTGCTGTGATTTCCTTTGTCTGATACATAGTGTCAAAGATATATTGTCATATATCAACTTTATATATATATATATATATGAAAAGATTAGGTAAATCGTTCAACCTTTTATGGAACACTTATTTTGTTCAAAACCGTACGTCATATAGTATACATCTATAAATATTATTTTTTCATCTTCATTAGGAGAATACAACAATGATACTCTTGTATCAATGAAACCATTTTAACGTGCATATGTCAAACAACATATTTCATCCGCCGCAGTAAGAACAGTAGTAGTAGTAGTTTAGTTGTGCAGAGCTCGTTAATTATCCGGATTAGGTGGCTCAGTGGTGTTGTCACTGTCGCTCAGGTTCGCGTCGCCGATCCTCATCTTGTGAAAGTTTTTTTTTCTATTCCTCCATTTAACAAGCTTGGACGGATAGCGAGCGAATCGAGCTATCGAGGGCAGGTTGGGCCACCGTAGTCGGGCAGGGGGCACACGCCCCTAATTATATTGTGTATGTAAAGAGTTTCATTGTAAAACGTAATAAACTTCATATTTGTGTGTTTGGAGACCCTGGTGTCGTACTGAATTTGTATTGTAGAAAAACAAACTACTGTCCAGCATGCCTAAATGTGTCTTTTCGTGTCTGATCGCTATACGGCACTTCCAACTTGGGACAATTCGCTATAAACAGTTTCAGCCAACCAGCACCTTCTGAACATGCAGAACGACAGTGTGAACCTTAAGTGTTGCGGCGCAGCATCTTCGTTTCAGTCAGTCATTGTCCTGTTAGACTATTTACTGTTAAGTGTTGCTTGAGCTACCGTTTATAGTACAACAGGTGGCATACGTAGTTCTTAAATCGATATTGAAATGCACACACAAGTCTCCTAAATTATTTATTGAACTACCTACATTTACAGTGTCCGTTTTAGGAAGTCGTAGTTTTTACTTGTTCCCGTTATTAGGAATTATAATTTCAGAGTGTCACATATTATTCGTTACTACTTGCGAGTCCCGTATCATTGAGATTCTGTTTTATATTCTGTATAAGGAAACCTTTTAAAAGGAGCGTTGATTAAACTGACTATAGCAGACTTGTCATCTTCTTAAAATGACTTTATTGATTTGATATTGACAATTAATCATAAGGTCAAACATCAAGGAGGATTTGAGTTTGCATGGACTGCACTGTTTCTTTTTTTTCGTGACATCGTGTCAGTAGAGAGTGCGTCACGTTAACAATGCATTCTGTCCTAAATGACAGCGCACACGCTTTTTTATATTTCCTAAAGGTCAATCTGTCTCAATTTGCTCATTAATATATTTTGACAGTGTATTTTAGTGAGAATGATTTTAAACATATTAACCATGTTTATTTCGTAGATATGTAACGTTTGGTGAGTATAAATAAAAAGTAACAACACATATAATAGTTATGTTGCATTGTTTATGATTAACAAAATTCATCGTTTATCGGAAATGTTCTACTTATACAGTCGATTTATTCCACTTCTGAAGGTGTACATTGTCGGTATTCTCCATTGCATTTGCCCCCGAGTGTAACGTGTGCCAGTGTAACCGAGGGATGGCAGACGAGCTCACGTAATGGGTGACAAGGAACATTCTCATCCTGATGCCCAGGCTCTTGTCATAAATATTCCCATCTTGTGCTTTTTCTCGTTCCTGCAAGTTTAGTATTATTATTGGACATGTAGAGGAAATGTGTTTTATTTTATGTCTATGAAAGGAAGGACGGTAAAGCCTTGAATGAAACTGAGTGTTGATGCTTTGGGTAACAAGACAGGTGAAGGAGCAGGGAACATTGAATGTGACATTGACTGCGGGGGATTGTGTAACTGGAAGATGGTTTAAGAATACAGAAACGACAAAAGCTTAGTGTTTCAGTAATTCTATTTACGTCAATTATTTACTCTGTTGTGCTGCACTTCGGAAGATTACTTATTTAATCCCACCCCACCCCCCTCAGCACAGCCTTTGATAAGATGAATTCACAAGTAAAGGATGTTGCTGACAAAGTCAGATGCTTTTTTGAAAGTTTGGCTCCAGATGTGCTTATCCAGCTGCTCCTTCTTCTCAGTACTTGAGTGATCTTTGCGTTCACCTCTGGATGAATTGGCAAAGTTTCTTTACAACTTTTTTGTCTCATTAACGCAGAAATCCGAGGCTTTCCTAAAATTGCAGAAGACACTGTTGATGGCGCTGATTCTGTTTTAAAGACAGTTGTGATTAGTTATGCAGAACACGCTTTTACTCACATTGCTTTTTGGAAATCAATAATACAAATCAGCAACAGATCTGGGAATCACTGAATAGTAAAAACGTTTAATGAGGAGTGTCTTGCGCATATACTGGTGTAATGACCACGTCAGCTTTAGTGAAGCATTTCTTAGCCTCTGTGATATGATCGACATGGGGTAGAATAGATTCTGGATTGTTATGATACGTGCTACCTTACACAAAATATACTCATCAATTTGTTACAAATTCTTGGTGGACATGATTCCACACCAAGAAAAAAGGTGCCCCATGTAAATCGTTCATAATGTCTCCAAAATATATTTGTTAACTTTCAGACAAGTACTACTTAACTGTTTTATACAAAATCCTTATTTCAACATATGCGAGCCCCAACTAGGATTTGAACTCGGGTTAGGGTATTTTATCACTATAGCACAGACAACTGCTTTTACGCTTTGAGCCAAAGCACTTCAGCAGACTAGTTACTGACCAAAGCGACTGCTGACTGCGCAGATATCAATGACATCATTACGCTAGCGTGCTCAAAATCAAGTGACGGGCGCATTTGAAGTAAGCCTCGAAGCGGTGCTTCGATCTCCAGTGCTTCAAAAGCTCGACAACGTGTCGAAACCTGAGTATCGAGCGGCCCATCACTAGGTGTATCTAGCTGTGTAAACTTTATTTAGCTAGATAATTTAGTGTTGTTCTCCTGCCTTGTTTCTGTTTTGTGTAACTTTCTCCATATTTTGAGTTTTTTTCTTTTTGACAATAAATGGAGTTTTTTTTTTTAGTTAGCTGGTTTAGTTATTTGTGTTTCTCTCTCTCTCTGGTGTGCAGCCTATTTATATACCTGTAGGCCGTAACAGTAATGAAATAAAATTATTGTCAAGACTGTTTTTGCCCTTAATGCACATTGTGACTCACTCCCTCCCAGGTAACAAACCACATTCCTCTTACACACGGCCCCAGACAGAGAGATGTATTAATTGGCTGAGGTAAAGAATTTCTGCAGCTTGACCTCTGCTGCTGTCTGCAGAAGAGTTGCCATCAATGCACCATAACAGGCTGACATGTCTAATACAATTGTGCAACTCTATTTAATTAGTAATCTCCAGAAAACAAGCCACTCCTTCTGATGATCCTTGCTATGCTTTACTCTTTTCTAAGTTGAAACTGCCATTTTGTTAAAGTAGCCTGCTCTGTTACTGGGCTACTGAAAGTTTACTTTATCCACTAATGCTTTGGTGTTTGCTTAAGAATTACCTGCAAACCGGTGATAATTAGTTTACATAGAAGAGGTTACTGTACTGCACATACAGTTTCATATGCTGTGTCCAGTTTATACAAGCATGCTGCACTGTTTCCTCTTTATGATGTAAGGTAAGGCCGCTTATTTTGGAAACATGATTTTAGTTGAATGAGCTTTGGATGACAGCACATTGGTCTCTAGGTTGACAAGCATTCCTCACTATAGCCTCCTGACTCTAATGGCAGAAGCATATGAGAGCTGGAAATGCTTTTTGGACAAATTAAATTGACTTGTAAAAGAGGTAAAGTTGTCTTGGAGACAGGATGACCACATCATACCTAGATTACCTTTAGAAGATCAATAAAAACAGTTTCATAGTTGCAGTTTGCCAGTATTTAAGTCATGCTTCACTGACCATTGTATTATATTGGAAAAGTTCATATATAGTTTGCAAAGTGTCTTGCAGTGGGTAACTGCAGGCAGTTTAAATAATCGATACTGCTCCTTTATGACTGCCAGGAGTGATTCTCCAAGGTGGACCTGGGTCTCGAAGACACTAAGAAGGGGACGATTGGGTCCCAAGAGAAAAAAAAGCACAGCATAAAAGTGCTGATCGAGGAGGAGGACACGAGGGTGGAAAAGTCAAACCCACAAATGCTCTGACTTACTGCTGACACACCAACTAATGCAGGAAACGGGTCTCCTGAGAAAGAAGAAACATTTAGCATTACCAGGTGGAAGGATTTCAAGTGTTATTTTGCTTTATGCTACTATCTATTTGAATAATACTTAAAGTGTAAAATTTTCTCCTGCCTGTTCTGGTACTCTATCTGGGTGAAGTATTGAACTACACCAGCAGGCAATCCAGACAGTCAGTGTATTTTTAAGCCCCTTGCTCCACCTATTGATGTTGATCGTTCATTTGGTTGCGTTTAGTTAGGGAATGATTAAAGTGTAGTGTCAAATCAAAATGCAGTACAAAACAGAGTAGCCTCTAAGCCAAGTGCAATATTTCTGCTTTGCTTTTAAGTTACAACATGGAATCTATGGATGTGAATCCAAATACAATACACTTTTGTATTGCATTTTAAGCCGACATTAAAATTGCTTGCCAAAGTGAAAAATAATTGATCATTTGGTCGATATATTTTTAATTGTGACACGATAAAACTTTGCCACCCCTCTTGCACATGTACTGCATTTCAATGTAGTTAACACGCTGGACTGCATTTAATTTTGCCACAAATAATTTTTCACACTTTTGAACGCCCTGATGGTCTGTGGTTGCCATTGCTTTCTCTTTGTTTCTACCTAAAAGTTATTTCAATGGGACCAGACATCAGGGTGACATGTCTCTCCAATTTTGCCCAGGCAGTTTTCTTTTTACCTTTATAACAGGGAAAATGTTGGTGGGACTGAATTTTTATTGTTTTTTCATTGTCTCCTTTTGACTTTTTATTGAAACAAGAAGCCTATTGGTTATTGTTATTTCCACGACTCATTATTTTATTTGCTGCAGTCTTATAAATTGTATTTGATGCTTGCCAGTTGCTTCTAATTTTTAACAAACTACTGTTACCATTTTAAAATGGATTATTTGTTACTCAATATTAGTGATTTATTGATAGTTAGAATGCTCTTGCAATGTAATCGATTTTAATCTTGAAGAAGACTCCGACAACTTATGAACAGAACATTTGCTGTATTATTTGTTTAGTCGATGAAGTAACTATAATGTGGATGACCTCCTCTGAGTATTTTTAACCAGACCTCAAAATCATGTGGTTGAATTGTCAATTAGATGTGTGTCTTATCAGAGAATGTAAGGTTTGGTTTACGCAGTTTCAGGCTGACTTTAAATAAGGTGTAATCTGGCTTTTTGTGCATATAAATGCTACACCTACTCTTGATCTTAATGTGCTTGCACCTGTTTGGCTTTTATTTTTAATTATCTCATTCTTCCAGGTCTCTTACTGAAGGAGAGCACAGCCATAATCTTTCCCAGGTGCAACCCATATAAACTTGCATGAATGAGCTCTTTTGAATGGAACCGCCCCCTGCTGCCATTCCTGGCAATTAACAATAACAGCAGATATTGCAAGCAAAAAATAAATCAAACTAATTTTGCAAACAAATATGGAAACTTTTTAAGATGCCTTGATTCACCAGTAAAATCAATATTAAGGAGCAAAATAATGCAGAGTCACTGAAAAAAGATAACTGGAATTTCACTGCATAATAGCATATATTAGTATTTTCATTATGGGTGGCAATGATTTTAGTATCAGAATATGTGAATACTTTCAAATGTCTTGCAAAAAATAGTGTTAGAAATAGAGAGTCTATACTTACTTGATTACGAGAAAAGTATAAACGTGCTGATTTTTTTGAAACAGCTAGATTTTTTTGCGAGCAAATGTTTTGATGATAATAAAAATGATTGAGATAGTGACAATCAATTGGATGATGTGAAACCTGTTAGCTGTTGGTACTAATGTGGATAAATTCCCCGAAGGTGTTTCTTCATTACAAAGCATCCAACTTGTCATGACTGACAGGACAGCACTACATGGACATTCTTCCACCCATCAACTGCAAACAGTCATCATCTACCAAATGTGTTGTCTGCAACAAGCATGGACAGTGCAAAGGAACATGTTTCTAAGCCTTCACTCTGTGAGGTCCTGAGTTTCTAGGACTCTCATTCAAACTGAGACTTAGTCATGTTACTGATGAAAATAAATGAATTAACGTTTTTTTTTACATTTTGACAGTTGCTGTTAATAATAAAGTCATTACATTCTAATTCATTTCTTTTCATTTTTTACCAGTTTTGAGTATTTATCATATATGCCTAGATCTACACTCTAGCGTCCCGGTAGGGGTCCAACAGTCAAGGTGTTAATGCTGTTAACACTCAGATACTCAACTGGATTTGATAGCTTATATTTCCCACTTCAGCTTGAAGTGATACAAATGCGTTTTTTTCATACCCACCCCACTGATAAGCAAATTAAGTCAATATAGAATTTTCAATTAATCAAAAACATTGTTTTTTGGATTGGATAAGGAAAGTCAAAGTACCGGTTACGCAGACTGGGGAATGTAAACTCATGTAATACTTCAGTCACTGTTTGGGTGGCTTTAAGCGTTCTTCTTGCATTTCTGCACTACCTTTTCAAAACTTGAGGATATGGGATTTGAATCCTGACCCTGGCACTACCTGTGTGGAACTTGTATAATCTCCCCTGTCTGTGGGAAGTGTGTGCGTGCATGAGTGTGCCCTGTGATTCTTTCCTAAATTGCACCCAGTGCTGCTGTGGCTCTGAAACGGATAAGCAAATAAGAGGATGGATGGCTGAATGGACTTTAGGGGAGATTTCAGATGTTTTATGAATGTTTTAGAGATTGACGAAATATGTTAGGCTGAATTGCCCAAACTTCTATTTATGTTATCATCCAGTCACCACCGAATATATGGCTAAATACCTGACAGACGTTCAATATCAAGCTTTCATTTACAATTAATTTATAAATATATTAATTACTTTTTAAAGACAGGAGTGGTTGTAAATCTAAATACAGTACTGCATAGTTAGTACTTTTTTTGCTACTATTTTACATTTGTAAACCTATGAAAGCATTCAGTGCCTACTTTCATTTAATATACAAAAAGTACACATATGTAATAAAATAAGCTCAAGAGCAGTGACGACAAATATATAGGTCAAGCTGAATGAAACAAACACATACAAAAAGATGGCTGTACTTTTTTGGACATGACAGTTATATTCTATCATGCTTTAAGCATTTTTAAAATGGAAGCTTAAATGCTGTAATTTTAAAATAAATTATTATGTTCAGTGCTTGTACTGCTATAGCCCCTTGTACCACATTTATTCTTTCCAATGATTATAGGTTTTGAAATTGTAATGCAGTGACAGTACATTGAAACTCCATATCTCTCCATATTTAAAAACAAACTGTCTCTGCAATACCAGAAAAATCATTTAATGGATGGCTGATATAAATATATAATAGACCACTACACACTTAAACTTAGTCCATAATAAACCTGAGGAAATTCTGAAAGTCTGCTCCCACCACATGAAGACATTTTAAAGTGTATATCGTGCAGGATGTGTTAACAAGATCTACTTGCTGTGACCGATGACTTGTATTTTTTCAGGACTAAAATACTGAAAACTATAAAAATATTGAATGCTCCAGTATTGTTTTATTTATTTTTTAAATACTTGAGCACTCTTCCCCCAGCTGTGACATTTGTGTACCCCTGTTAGTTAGTCTGTCTGTTTATGATGGACCTCTTTCTCCCATTACTTCTTCGGTCAAAGGTCAGCTTGGACTTAATAACCTTCTCACAACATTTAGGCTTACATTACAAAGTTCTCTTTCAGTTCTGCTTCTTAATGATGGCTTCTTCTGTGACTGCATAGTCACATTAGAGCAACACAAAGTATATTAAAAATGAAATGTGTGTATTAAGAGTTTTAGAAATTGGGACAGATATGGATTTGCTCTACCTCTCCTGCTTTCAATGGCATGTAATTATCTTTCATTCTTCAAAGTCTTATACTGTCACTTCTGTCACTAGATTAACATCCTCAGTTTGGGGGTTTTCAGTTACAAATACCTGTCTGAAGACCTTTTTAGGAATATCTTTTATGCCTTTTTCTCATACATGTACATTATTGGCTTTGATGTAACTGGCCATACAGAAATCTGCATGGCAGGTCAATTAAGACTTGAGCCCTGCTGAGAGATTTCAGCACTCGTGTGAGAAATGAGAAAGGTCAGTACGGACATAATTGGGAAGAAGGGCATGCCTGCTCTGAATCCAAGCTGTTATAGGACTTTTCAGTTGTTCATAGATTGCCTACAATGATCATAATATTTTCTTGCAAGGATTCTCATATAGTTACTGTACCTGTCACTAGAGTATCTTGGTCCAAAGATTAATGATCAGTTTTCAAGTTTGGATCTGTGGCTGGATGTTCTGGGTACTCCAATAAAGAGAGAGGTGCTGAGGTGGCTCAGACAGAATGACCCAGAAGACTCAAACAGGTGGTGGGTGTATACAGGGAACAACTAGCAAAATTATGTGTTCGGGATCAACCTCTTGAGAAAATTCTCCTACATCCTGAGAGAGGTCACAGACACAAATGTGTGAATGAACTTCAGGTCCTCAATAGTGGCAGGAACTAAATGGATCTGTGGCTAGAAAGCTTTTATGCCTGTTACAGCAGCAACTCAAGGACTTATTGGTGATTACCAGCATTACAAGCAGTTGTGGAAAATTGTGTTCCATACAACATTACCAGGATGATCTCAAGAGTTACTGGCAGACCAAAAATGTAGCAGTGACAGAAGTGGATAAAGTAAAGGCACAAGAGTAGGGGCAGGATGTCATTCAGGGTATTGTCAGCAAGAGTGGGTATCATTGACCACTATTGGAGATATATTTAAGAGTTTGAATAAGCACTTTCACAAACTCCTAAACTAGATGGACATACAATACTTTCCTTGGAAGAAGGCAGGATGAGAGGTGTTACAGCTACAGTGTTACATGGAAAGCAAAACACCACCCTATCATGATATATGGCAAAGAAAACAGCAATAAGGGGTATTTGCCTCAAAATATCCTAAACTAGACCAGTACGCACATAGGGTATCATGTCTAAACAGTTTGTTCGCACAAAAATGTTGCGTACACCCGTTTTCACACTCACTTCGAGGTGTGTAAAAACTAAACTTGGCGTAAAGCCACACACATTTCCACAGCAGCCTTACACCATACGTACATAAGTTTCAGCTCGGTTTTGCAAACAGATGGCACCACGTGGCAAAGTAGTGCTACTGTATTTTTCTGTGTGGTGTCCCTTTCTTTTTAAGACTTGCATCCATGGTGTGGGATTTATCAAATACACCAAAATTAATTGCATATTGTTTATAAATTTAATTCACTTGATTGTAATCATTCTGTAACAATATAATGGTGCATAGAATGGCCAAACTATCCCAACTACCTTAGCTGCTTTAGTTCTGTAAGAAAACAAATGGAAGAATTAGAAGAGATTTCGTATTTATAGATGATGATGATTGGCTTCTAAGTTGATTTTGACTTCCAAAAGCTATCTTCTTGGAGCTGGGTGCTGAACTGGCACCACCTTTACAAAGGCAGACTTTGAGGAATTGTGCACTACCTTTGTGACCCTTTGTTTAACCACAGGACCTTTTCAACGTGAACTTGCTGACTAATCGGATATTTCACAAACATCACTGAGTCATAATCATATCAGTTGTATAGGATGGTATTAGTCACTTTTCATCCAGATATATAAGGTTTCCTTACAATGTGGTTGAACTGGGAAACATCAAAGTGCAATTCCCAGCAACATCCGTTTTTTCCAAATGTAATGCACGCACATTGCTATTGCAACGATGCTGGACAAGTTACATCAGCCAGGGATAAATCACCAAAAGAATGAGCTGGCATTACATCATCTACAGCAGGAGAGCCTATAAAAATGGCAACTCTGCACAGTCACAGGTGCATTTTCCAGCTTGTGTGGCAAAAGGCAAGTAGTCCTTTTAAGGATATTGAGTCATCTCAAAGAGCCATGTTAAGAGCAGAGACTCAATCCATTATGCCACTTAGTATCGATGCTACAATATAAAGGTATCTGCAAAGAATTAATTTTGCTTAGGTAAATAGAAAGCATTTCCACTCTATTAATGTGCTGCTCTGTAGTCCACAGAAAGTGTGTCGCATTGTGCAAGCATGTAGTGTGCTGCATGAAATGGCACACAATCATGGCTTGCTTGTACCTGAAGAGATGCGGTATGACCCTGTCCCAGCAAATGATCAGCCAAGGCTATAAATACCATCAAACCAATTAAACAATATTTGTATAAATCAATGTAAGCTAAACAGAAAACACATGAAACAATTAAAAATAACAGAAATACCAATAAAAAGAAAGATGAATATAAGGCAGCAAACAAAGTCCTTCTTGAACCTAACACTGGAAGGATTACATGTCTCAGCTGGCCTGGGAGTCTCTGAAAATTCACCAGGAGGTGTTTGAAGAAGCTTCTGGGAATAGGGTGGTCTGCAATGTCCAACTCTGAAAGTGTTCAGTGACCCTTACCAGAAAAAGTAAAGTGAAAGTGAACCGGTGGAATTCTGATGATGTATTCAGTTCAGTGTAGGTGGTGCTGAATTACTATTGTCAGGTTCAGTGCATTCTAAGGACATTCTTGATGTTATACTTATAATTCTGAGAATAAGTGTGCGGACTGTATGACCTAAAAGCACATTTGTTCAAAGTGCTTTTGATGTCTATGCATCTTGTAATTGTATATACTTGGAGGCTGATTACAGTGTGGCTGCTTTGTATTTATCCTTTTACTGTAAGTCTGGTGGTAACAATAAAAATATATTCTGCATACCAAAGGGCAAGCTAACACCATTTACATCAGTTTGAGCAATACCTTACCTAAAACCCCTTTCCAAGTTTTATTATTCTTACTTATTTTACTGTTTTGCATTATTTAACTAAAAAAAGAGCAACTAATTAATCAGTAACTTTGTTGTCAAATGTATCATAAAGATAACCAGAATGAAATGAAAAAAAAAAACAAACATACACCTCTAAGGTAACCCAGAAACGCTTCAAAATGACTTGGTATACAGAGTTTTTATTTCAATAACAGGCCCATGCTAATGATGTCTCTCAGTCAGTATTCCTTCCAGAAAAAAGTTGTTACTTTGACATTCCTCTAACACAGACCCTTCATTTAAGAGCCTCATTTCAGTGGCAGTGTGGTAAAAAATCACAACAGTGGGCATAAGAGAATAGCTGGAGCAAAAAGTACACCACACTTTTTTCTTTTTTCACCTCAGGAAATCAAAAATGTTAATTAGGGCACTTTTATAAAATATTGAAATAAGTCTATGTAAAAAACTTTGTTTTCTTAAATATTATAAAAACAAAAATTGTATTTAGATTTTGAGGCCCCAAATCACATGAAGAGGTACTCGTGCACAGAAGGCTCAATAGAACTGGTTCTTATTCCATGTTGCTGTCCAGGGCGGAATATCTAATATATCTTGAACATAGAATGGAATGTTTGGGTTGAAATGCCTTCTCATCCAGAACGACTGAGTGAACAATGTTTACACAATATTTCTAGGTGTTTTTTTATGTTTTAGTGATCTGCACAGATTATAAATATCTTTTATGTCATGAGGTGTTGTCCTTTATCTCAGTTGATAGCTACCATAATAGCTCATTGAGAGTAAAATGCAAAGGATAGTCCATTGCATTAACTCCTACACTTTACAATGCACACGCCAGTATAACCAAGTTTTGGATATTTAGGAGATCAATGTGTGTAAGCAGTGGAATCAGAAGCAAAGACCTGCACTAAAATTAAGGTTAAGAGTCCTTACTAAGGATGGGCTTCACTCAACAACACTTCTTTCTTAAGAAAAACAAGGCGTCCCACAATGACAAAGTGCATCTGGAAATCGTATCTACTGGAAGATTTCTTGAAACTAGCCTTAGTAGTTTTGTTTTCTTTCAGGATGAACTCCTTCAGCCATCATCTTCCAAAGACTTACTCACTTGGTAGCAGGATAATGATAGGGTGCCAAGAGATGCTCACATATACTGAAGTTGTGCATTATACTGAAAATCCATTGCTGCTCTCAGATCCCTGTTTAGCTTACCAGCAGTTTCAGTACATCCATTTTGTATAATATTGGTGTAATAACATAAGGATTAGCTGTATTGTTGTCACATGTACAGAGTGAAATTAATTTTTACTTAATGGTCAACATGTCCTCACTCTCCAATAAGGGGTGATAATAAATATTTGCTGCAAGAGCAACTGTCCAATAGTCTAATAAAAGTGAAGTACTGGTTTAATGTTAAATGATGATGTGAATAAAGTATCTATCTATCTATCTATCTATCTAATGCTACCATACATCTATAAACTTAATTATTAACTGTATTAATTTCTTATATGCAATATGTTACCATGTTGAAGTTTTTAAATGTAACATGGAGATGGACAACAAAAATAATAACAAAAATGTGCTTTCAATCTGACAGGCCAGGCTAACCAGCTGCACATTTTATGGAGAGGTTGCAAGCAGATGGCATATAGACTCTGTCCTTGTTGCCTCAAATACTTGATCCATTGCAGCCCAATTTTTTTTTATTTTTATTATGGGCACCAGAGATGGAAACCACCAAATCATGAAAGGAAAACTGATACTTAAAAGCACAGGTAAGAAATAATTATTATTTTACTAGCCATGTGCGCCCAACTACGTTGCGCGTGTTAAAGTTGTCTGTGAAGGGCTCCCTGTTTAAACGTGGCTGCCAGTTGTGAACTGGGCCCTTTGTCGCATAGCATTATGATTTTTTATAAGGGAAACAAAATTACAAAAGAAAACCCTTGGACATTGATTCGATAGGAACGGCCTACTTGGAATCACTGTCCGAATCGTAATTATGTGGTGGTGTAGGAGCATTTCTGCTTCTGTCCGTTCACAGTCCGTCTCATTTTCACGACACTGTCATTTCCTCTCATGATCTCTTCTCAACCTTTCTTCAATCTCGCAGGTTGCTTTGTGGCAATCCAAAGAGTAAGGCAATATACATGGAGCAATGGTTATAAAAGGGGGACACATAGGTATCCAGGCTCTTTAAAGCATAAATAGGGATCACTTCACTGACATGTGAGCAAGCCACGGTACAACTGTGAGACGCGCAGCACTCGCCAGCTACAACGTAACAATAAAAATTTCCGGAACGTGCTGTTATGTTGTCATTCATTTTACTCACTGTCTTTCTTTCATTCATATGTTACATAGGCACGTACCTTTTATCTTCGGCAATCTCATTCTCTAACCAGGCCTCAGGAGCTAACCAGCTTAACACTGTCCACCACCCCTTTCGTTATTCCGGCGCATTGTTGACATCCGTGAGTAACAACAACGTACAAACTGGAAGGTGGTCTATGCATGCGTGGAATTCGCGGACAAACAAAGATCAAGATCTAAATGAAGATTATATATAAAGATTAGTTAATTTAAAGCACAAGAATTTGTTTAGTTTGAATGTCTCTGTTTTGAGGTGTGACTGGCCTTCTACAGTCTTCAGTAGTATAAGCCTGGATGAGATTCTTAATGCAATGCCTATGTTTTAGCTGTCTCTCTACTGCCATCTAGTGCTTCTTCTTCTAATTCATTCGCAGACGAACAAAGATCAAGATCCAAATGAAGATTATATATAGAGATTAAAGAAGTGCTTTCTGGTATTTTTTTAATTGTGTACCATCTTTTTAAACAGCCTCCATTTCACGAGTAGAACCCCAGGTGAGGCCACCCTCACATGAACACTGCTGGGATCTTCGTCTGCCTTTAAATGGAGGCCAGAGTGAGAGATCAGCCAGTGGATCATTTGGCTTTTAATAGGAGGCAAAATATTATATCTTGTTTTGCTGCATACAGGATTTTCTTATTTTTGGGATGAGGATGCTTTGGATTGCTTTTTAGATATATATCTTTTTTTTACTCTGAGCATTTCTCTCTTTTTTTTCTTATTTTGTTAAATAAATTCTTTCTTCATATAAAATAAAATATAAAATAAAATTAAAAAAAAAATGTGTGTTGATCTTCTGTTTACAAGCCAGGGGTTTATAGTTATCTTTTCCCTATGTGACATTACATATTATATATTTGATATATTTTGACATATTTCTTTTTATTTTTAATGGTTAGGCCATTGTTTTTCCCTTTGGGCCTAGCCTAACTGAAATTGCCAGGTAGTTTTCTCAAGCAAGCCAGATTAGGTTTGCCTCATCTGGGCTAGCCATTGAAGGTACTGGCCTGAATTTATTGGTCTTTTAGGAGGCCTTACACTATTTTTGTCATGTTTGTAACTCTTTTATATAACTACTACAAATTTGTTTTATTTTAAATTGATCCAAAACAAGATATTGAGGTGTATGTGTTGTGGTAGAAATGTAATATCTCTAACAGGACAAATCACTTATCAGGCAGGAGAAAAGCTGTTCATTGTATCTTTTAATTACTCCTCAGCAGAATGCCTTAGAGGGTGCATTCTTTAAAAGCAGTCTGTTACAGCATGGTCAGAATGATCAAAATGGTCAGAGAAACACAGAATAGAGGTTCATTTTATAAACTACTGAACTTACAAATAGTGTCAATCAATGCATACATTTACTCTGGTTGGATCTTTGGTTTACACCCAAATGACTTGTATAAAATTAAAGTCTATTACATTATATTCTGGTTCTTCTTATACGTTTGAGTTCAGCCACCACACTTGAAGTTTCTGTGTATATAACAACTGTCCATTCTAGTTGTTTAGCAGGACATCTGCTGATTTCATAGTCATCTTTTAGTACATTTTGTGGTTCATTTAACTTTTATCTGGTTTTCTGATATGCTGACAAAGGTTTCCGACATTTATTAACTATTTATTATGCTATTTCTTTAAGATGAAAGTTTTGTTACTCTAAAATTATTCTTCCTCAATTTGATACCCCATAAAGTGGGAAATGGTCACCAAACTACACTCTAGGTATCTCGTAGTTTGAGACCAAGCAAGATTAAAGGGAGAGATCGAGACACAGAAAACACAGTACAAAACCAAGGATGAAATTAACTTACAAGAGTACAATCAAAAGCAAATCAGTGTCCTGGTGGATGTAAGGCAAAATAAAGAAATACAAAACCAAAGCAAGTTATTATATACACCAGTGGTTCTCAGCCTGTGGGGCGGGCTCCCCTAGGGGGGCGCGAAGTAACAAAAAGGGGGATGCGAAGATGTAGAAAAAAAGAATCAAAAATATGAAAAAAAACATCTGTTGAAACCAAAACAAATTAACTTAAACTACATTCTGATACTAGAACAATAAATTTAGAGTCAGATAAATGTCGATAAAAGTTAAATAGGTATAATAAAATATGCATCTACATTTCAAAAAAAATGTTAGGGAGGGGGCGCGATTAAAACTGTTATGAAAACTCGGGTCGCAAATACTTAAAGGTTGAGAAAAGCTGATATACACTCATAAAACCAAAAAATGAAAAAACCCACACAAAAAAGGCATTTGTCCACTATTAAGAAAACACTTCGTGGAAAAATATGCACAAGCCAGTTCTCCTACCGTTAACACACTCACTCAAAAATTAGACACTCTCTCTAATGGTCTAACGATGACCCCTCTAGACTGGAAATTTTATATTATGTCACAGTTTTGCCAGCCAATTCTACACCCTGTCTTCTTCCCCAGATGGAGTCACACTGACAGCGCACTACCAAACACACCTTTACAAGCCCTGTATTAGTTTGCTTACTTTCTCATACCCACATGTGTATGAATTGGCACAATGACACCTATTACTGCTACGGTAAGTGCTCTACATTATCTCTATGAGTTTCCCTCTAACTCAATAAACTCAACTCATTAACTAAAGACCCTCCACTTCTTTTTTGGATAGTGATAGACGACTGCAGGGATGATGGTGACATGTGGTTGAGTGTAGGCCTCAACTCGACTCATCGTGGGCTCATATGTCACGTGTATCCATAGCATGTGCCCTCTGAAACAGTGACAATATGTTCATGGCATTTCTACTGCACATTTCAGACATTTACAAAAAGGTAAGTGCCTTGACTTAAAATTTTCTTAAATAGCTATAAATACTCAAAGTAAATATAAAATCACTTAAGTCTGTAGTGTGTCTTACCACACAGTGTATTGCCATCTTATATACTGTGAATAAAGAGACAAAAACAACACAAAGAGTTGAGGAGTACCAAAGTGGTAAACCCCATATTCTTGCAACAATTATGTAAAAGAATGGTCTTTTCATACATAGCTCAAAACACAACTGATCAGAATTGTAAAAATAGAAGATTATATATTTAGAAGACAGGAAGGGGTGGGTCCAATGGAATTGGAACCAGAAGTGACATCATCATGGAAGAACTCAGTCGGCTAGCCTGCAGAGGCAGAAAGGGAAGAAGCATTAGAGGACAGTGCCAACTCCTGGTCTGGTGGCCAATTACAATTATTCAAGCTTTTAACTTGTCTGCCATGTTCACATTTGTGACAATATGTATACAGTATATGATAGTACCGTACATTATATGAATTCCTTGTCAACTGAAATGACAGTGGGTGTTGTTCCTATAAACAGGAAGGTCATGGCTATCAGAAAGCATCAAAAAATGTCAGCAATCTTGGCAGAAGGTGGTAACATGATGACATCACCAAAATAGCAATAAAATATTTTAACAATAGAAAATTACAAACAGGGCATAAGTTAATGTATAACAAGCCATAACACATTATTACAGCCCTCAACTGGCTCACTGAGCACCCATCTTCATCTCTCCAGCTTCAAATAATGAAACTAACTACAAGTTAACTAACATGAAATACTAAGATACACCTTTCATTAGATAGAGATAAAATAATGAAGACACCAAGTAAAATATGAATATATACTGTACTAAGTATTTCTTTATAATTTATTAAAAACCTCTTATAGATGCTACACTCTGCTTTAATATTGCTTCTATGAGAGCTGTCACCTACAACAAGCCAATTGCTATTTGCCTACATTATTTATTAATGTGAAGAAGACAATTTGAACACTTTAAGCCATCAATTCTATTGTAATTTATTAATACTGGTTTTCATATAGCACATCTTTTCAAGGGACATATAAATCCCAATTATCACAGGCAGACACAATTCATTGAAGGCCGTCAGACCAAAAAAGCTGCTGGGGTCATTTGAAGTCATGGTTCTGAGACTGTATTGCTTTAAACCAAAAGATTACCTAAGAATTTAAAAATATGACATGCTATTGATAAGAGTAAAATACAGTACACAAAATAAAAATTAAACATAGTTTTTCAGTTTCAAACAGACTATTATAATAAAATAAAACATAATCAGGCTGTTAAAGCTGTTGCTAAAAAAATAAAATTAAATAAAAGTAGAAGCTGCTAGTATACTATATAGACAAAAGCATGTGGTTACCCATCCATATTATTGAGTTTGGGTGTTTCAGATGCACCCATTGTTAACAGGTGTGTAAAATCAAACACATAGTCATTTAACCTCTATTGACAATAAGAGGCATTAGAATGAGTCTTACTAAAGAGCTCAGTGACTTTAAACATGGAACTGTCATAAAATGACATCTTTTCCAAAAGTCAGGACATGAAATGTCTGCTCTGCTAGACCTACCTCAGTCAATTGTAAGTGCTATTATTGTGAATTGGAAATTTTGAGGAACAACAACAGTTGCAAAAACTGTGCATTGGGAGCTTCATGAAATGGTTTCCATGGCTGAGCAGCTGTACACAAGGCTAACATTACAATGTGCAATGCCTAGCATCACCTGGAGTGGTCCAAAGCACATCAACATTGGAGACTGGAGTAGGGAAAAATGTTCTCTGGAGTGATGAGTAATCCTTCACTATCTGGCAGTCTGATTGATGAAACTGGGTCTTGTGGAGAGAAGAACGATACCAATAGAACAATACCTTCCAGACTGCATAATGCCCCACTGTAAAGTTTGGTGGAGAAGGGTTAATGGTCTAGGGCTGCGTTTCAGGGGTTGGGATGATTTCCTTGGTTCCATACAAAGAATTTTGAAACAATAGTGTACTTCCAGCTTTGTGCCAACAGTTTGAGGAAGCTACTTTTCTGTTCAAGCGTGACTGTTTCCTTTTACAAAAAGCCAGGTCCATAAAGACATGGTTTGATGAGTCTGGTGTGGAGGAACACAAGGGACCTGCATACAGCCCTGACCTCAACCCTATCGAACACCTATAGAATGAGTTGGAACTGCAGCTGGGTGCTATGTCTTCACATCTTACAGCACCTGACCTCACAAATAGTCTTTTGGTTGAATGGGCACAACATCCCAGAGGCACACTCTAAAATCTTATGGAAAGCCTTTCCAGATGAGCATAGGCTGCTATAGCTGCCAAAGGAGGAGCAACTCCATATTAATGTCTGTGAAATTGGATGTTCAAAAAACGTATGTACTATAGGTGTGATGATCAGATGTTCAGAAACTTTTGGCCATACAGTGCATTTTAAAACATTCAGCAATTCCTTTTTTTGAATATTATATTGAGTTTCGAATTTCTACCCGAGCATGCCTGGGACATCTGCACCTTCAGAGTGGGTGTTCTTAAATGTGCACATGACTGACATTTGGGTATATCAATATGTTCCTACTTCAAAAGAAAAATGCAGAAGACACTTTGCTGAATAAAGAAAAGATGCAGTTTGTGGAACATTTTTAAATAAAACTATTTTTACATGCATAATGTATGAATAAAACTTTTTCTTTTTATCTTTATATTTTCTGTGTTTGTAATCTGGATTTATCTTTCTACCAATTAACAGTTAATAACTGATCAAAGGGGTTGACTATCAATTGTGAGATGTGATCTACTAGGATTGCAAATGCTTTTACCAAAAAATAAAGAGCAGTATGACCAATAAAAAGTAAACCTCAAGAAACATAGCTTAGTTGTTGCTTTATGAGCTTTTCTATTTAATGTAAAAGTAATGTATGTATTACACTTCTGTTTCATATTGTTTTCTCTGTAAAACAGATTAAGGTACAATTTCTGTAGCCAAATTCACTTACTATCAGTCACAATTCAAGTTTTTGTAATGTTATTGGGGGGGGGTCAATGGTGGAACAAACCCATTTGCAGCCTCAGGTGTCAATTATCTGTATATTACAATATTTTAAATATTAGAAAAAGTGTACATATATTTCTAGCTAAGAAATATAAAGCTTTCAGCATTCACCACAACAAGAAATCAACTGAGAAGAGATTATGAAATATAACACTGAACAATCTGCACAATATATATGTATATAATAAGCCTATTTACAATAATTTGTGAGCCTGGTTGTGGATAGTCTGTGATGTTGGAAAGGCATTACTGTACTTTTGCAATGAGAGCTTTGACCCTTATTGTTTTTCTATTTGATTAAAAAAATCCGATTAATTATACTTAAATCATTGAAGATCTCATTATTCGGACTTTCTTAAACATTTTGCAATTAGAAAGTTGTTGGAATTGCAAGCAATAAGTACTACAATTACACTAAATCAATTGTGCTAGATGCAGGTATTAAACAAGGATCTGCTGGACCACAGCACAGACAAAGTCCACTTGCTTTTTTAGTTCCAGCAGACCTACATGAATTACCTGCCAGTAAAAGGAAAACAAGAACAACTGCACAAATGGTGTTAACCAGATCAGCATGTGCTTTTGGAAAATTGTAACGAGGATAAATGTCTACAACTGAGAGAGGCCACTGCCACGAAAACGTAGAAAAGTACAGAAGTGGAATACCATGAGTTGTGAACTTGAAGACGTAAAATACTGAAGTTGTTTGAGGGACAAAACTAAAACCAGATCATCCATAGCTAACATCAAATTGTAAAATAGATCTCTGCAAAGTAATCTAAATGAATTGCAGAAGTAAACACCCAATTCAAGTCAGTGTTTAATAGATGTACCTTTGGCAGCCATGACAGCCCTGAGTCTGTGTGGTCAGGTCTCTTGGGGTCTCATGTATAACAGGGTGCATAGAATTCACACTAAAACATGGTGTACGGACAAAACTGGAAATGTGTGTACATACAAAAAATTTCAGATGCATGAAACTGCACATACCAAGTTCCATGCACTTCCCTTTTAGAAATCCCAATATACATGAAATTTAATGCATGTGCACAAGCTTACAGCCCCACCCAGACTCCTCCCAGAATTTCACATATTTGAATATGCAACTCAATATAAATATCCCAGTCCATTCAGTGTATTATTAACAGACAATGACAAAAGCACATGGGGGGGAAAAAAAAGAATTTTAGTGAAAGCAAAATGGGGGCAAGGAAAAATATCCCATCATCTGTTTATTCTGCTTCAGACAATATTACAAAAGCTGAACCCCGTGTTGAGGACGTGACTCGAGGCGGTGATGGTGCTGTTGTGTCTAGCACATCTTTGGGCACTGGTTGCTAACACTCCTCTGCCTCGGAAAACCATTGAGTGACCGTCTGGCTGTATGCTGACTGACGCTGCTGGAGTCACAAAATGCAATATTGGATGCTGCAAGAGATGTGGTCAATGACCTAAGAAATATAATACTATACTATGTGATATTGACCAGAAATTAAATGAATTGGTTAAAAAATAAATGCTGCATCTGATTACATATTTTTACATTGTGCTAATTAGATTTAAATGAAGTTGTAATACTGTCCAATTTGGCTGATCATTTGCTGGGACAGGATCATACCACATCTCTTCAGGTACGAGCAAGCCACAATTGTGTGCCACATTATGCATCACGCTACATGCTTGCACAGTGACACATGTTCTGTGGACTATAGGGTAGCACACTATTAGAGTGGAAATGCTTTCTATTTACTTAAGGAAATTCAGTCTCTGACGGAGCCTTTATAGTGTAGCCTTGACACTGAGTATCACAATGGATAGATTCTCTACTCTTTACATGGCTCTTTGAGGTGACTTGCTATCTTTAAAAGGACTGTTTGCCTTTTGCTGCACTAGTTGGAAAAAGCACCTGTGACTGTGCAGTGTTGCCATTTTTATAGGTTCTCTTTCTTTAGATGATATAAAGTCAACTCATTCTCTAGTGATTCATCCCTGGTTGATGTAACTTGTCCAGTGCAGCTGTAATAATAATGTGCTTACATTTGGAAAACTGGACTTTGCTGCAAATTGTGCTTTGATGTTTCCCAGTTCAACAACAGTGTAAGGAAATCTTAAATATCTGGATGAAAAGCAACTAATACCATTCTATACAACTGGCATGACTGCGACTCAGTGATGACTGTGAAATACCCAATCAGTCAGCAAGTTCACGTTGAATAGCACCTGTCGCTAAAAACCCAACAGTAGACAGAACTTGCAAAGGAGCAGGGAGAGCGTGATTCCTCAAAGTCTGCCTTTGTAAAGCTGGCACCAGTTAAGCACACAGCTATAAGAGGATATCTATTGGAAATTGAAATCGACTTAGAAGCCAGTCATCATCTATAAATATACACTCTTCTATCTGTGATGTCTTCTAGCAACACTAAAGCGGCCACAGCAGTTGGAAGAGCTTAGCCATTCTGTGCACCATTATGTTGTAACAATGATTACAATCAAGTGAATTAAATTTGCAAATGATAAGCAATTAATTTTAGTGCATTTAATATGTATGTGAATATGAAAAAAGAAATGACACAGAAACAGTAGGACTGTTTTGACCTTGGGGGGGGGGCAACAGTTTGCAAAACCGAGCCGAAAAGTTCATATACACACAGTGTGAGGCTGTCGTGAAGATGTGCATGGACTTATGCCAAGTTTAGTTTTTATACAACTCAAAGTGAGTGTGGAAATGGACGAACACAAAATTTTTACGTGTATGCACCTTCTATACATGAAGCCTCTGGTCACTGCAACTTATCCCCATTTTTTTTTTTTTTATTGATTTTATTTACAAGCAGATAATATTCCATACAGTCATTTATTCCCACGTATATTTACAAAACTGCTCAAGCTATGACAGATCACATGTGGATAATGAATGAACAAGCCTTTTTTAAGTCCAGCCATAAATTCTTAATTGAGTTGAAATCTGGACTCTGACTCTGCCACTCCAGGTCATTCACATTGTTTTTTTTATGCCATTCTTGTCTGGCTTGGCTTTACTTGGGGCCATGGTCTTGCTATAAAACAAATCCTCTCCCAATATGCTCATTTCTGGCAGACTACATCAGGTTTTACTTCACAAAGAAGCATTCCTTGAAAATGTAAATTAAATAGACTTCTTCAGTCTTTCGTTGTAGCTCTTACCCCATTGTATTTTGATACATTTCTCATCACTTCACTCTCTCTACTGCAGATTTTAGATGTCTTTTCATTTTTGAATATAGATCAAAACTGCCCACAATATTCCAGATGAACCCTCACATGTGTTTAGTACAGCTTACAGTAAAAAACAACCTTGCTTGGTTTGTACCCCACACGTTGTGCTCTGTAACCTAACTTCCTAGTAGCCTTTTTAATTACTTCTGCATATACTAACTGGATTTGAATGATGTGTTTATTGTGGAAACCATGTGAAAACCATGTAGTTAGTTATTAATACAGTCATTTGGTAAAGCATATCTGTCCACTATGAAAAGGTAGCAGCACTGTTGCAAAGCCTAATTCTACCACTGTTATGTTATTGTGTTATTTCACAGAGAGATTCCATTATTTCTCAGAAGTATTGCATTATTTTTCTGCAATAATTATGTTGTTTTGCAAAGATATTACCTGATGCTGCAGCTAGTGTTGTGTAGACACATGCATCCAGCTTCTAATGACTGTTGCCGAAAGAGAGATTAAGCAAATATGAACTGAATGGAACAAAAGTTGTCGGAATGCATTTAGTTTAATCAGGCTAAAAATCAATAAATTTAGTAAAAATATTTTAACATAGACAGAGTGGCTGTGCAGAGCTAGATTTCCTTTCTCACAGCACCAGGGTCTACACAGAATTTGTACATTCTCCTTGTGCATTTGTGGACTGACTGGTATCAGTGAGTGTGCTTGACTGCGTATGATGATGAACTACTGGAAACATGTCAGTAATACAGGAGTAAATGTATTTTGTTAATTGAGAGTTTTGTACTGTGAAGTAAATAAAATGTATCCCCTTTTTCTATTCCCAATCTGAGCAACTGAAAATTTGAGGTGTGCCCACCAGCCACTGCACCACAAGATCACACTGTTTCAAAATACCTATAACAAATAACTAGACTAAAAACTAAACTGATTTTTAAGTAGACTGAAGAGGTATGGACATGTGATGAGGGCAGTCAATGAATATGTGGGCAAAAGAGTGATGGGAATGCAACAAGGACAGAGAAAGCAAGGGAGGCTAAAGTGGAGATGGAGTATGGACAAAGTAAAAGAATATTTACAGGAAAAGGGTCTGACTGGCAAGGAGGTGTAGGACCAAGCTGTTCAAAGAAGATTGATCAAGCACATCAACCCCACACAGAAGTGGGAAAAGATGAAGAGGAACTATAGGAATCCATCCATTCATTACCACACCAGATTAATGCATTTCATTGTCACAGGATATAAAGTCTGTCCCAGAATCATCAGGCAGAAGATAATAACTAACCCTAGACAAGGTGCCCTTGTATTGCAGAAAACCTTCATGCATACATCCACACTCTCACATTCAGATCCAATTCAGAGTCAGGCAATAACCAAAACACATACACTTTGTAAGGTGGGAAGAAAGCCAAAATACCCTGAGGAAAACCCACATACACAACCAACTCCGCACACAGCAACCTATGTGCCAGGTATTAAGGCTTGGTTAGCCATAGAGACGAAAAACTGACTCTTATTAACAATTATTCCAAAATGTTTCTTTATTCAGTACTGCAAGTAAATGACGTTATTACAGTTTTTTCTAGAAAGCAGGTTTTATAATATTAATTTTCACAGATTTAAAGGCAAGAAAACAGTCTATTTTAAACAAACCTTACAAGAACAGTCACTGAGTCACTGCACTGTTTATATTTTCATGTGCAGTAGCATTTGAGAAGGGGAAGCAATAGCAGTGAGTGAGTGTTTCAACATTTTTTTTTATTATTATGAAATGCTGTTCAGTGGTTCATAACTTACTTGTGATAAAGAATATAATTTCTTTTGAAAGGAATGAGCTAATTAAAGCTTACTTAATTGAACCTTGAAGTAATTCTTTGAAACGTGAAGAAAAAATGGTGGAACTTGAAATGAGATCTCATTTCAGAGCTGCTTTTTCCCTACTTTTTAATAGTTAATAAAGTAGGTGTACAAATTATTTTTTTTTTTACTTCTGAACAAGCTTATAATGCATAATATATGTATTTAATTACATTTAAGCCATTGCTTTCAGCAAGAACAAATAATCCAAATGTTTCACCATGTATGCATTTTATTACGAATTTTGCAGAACCATAGGTGTGTTATGTATCCAATGTACTAGGCTATCAACAATAGGTTAGACCTGAAGACATGCAGTATACAATCTTTTGATTTTTGTGGGTTTTTTATGCTGATTAATATTTTTAATTCATCCATTCATCCATTATCCAACCCATTATATCATAACTAAAGGGTCACGGGGGCCTGCTGGAGCCAATCCCAGCCAACACAGGGCACAATAAAAGTGATTTTCAGAGAAAGACTTGAACAGAAAATATCACTATTTGCAAATGATATGGTATTTTATATATATATATATATATATATATATATATATATATATATATATATATATATATATATATCAGATCCACAAAATTCAATGCATGTAGCCCTAACTGTACTAGTAGAATTTCAGAAGATATCTGGACTCAAAATTAATTTGAACAAACATGTGCTTTTTTCCAGTGAATTCTCTAGCAAACAGCATTAGATTGGACACCTTCTTTCTTATCATTGGAAATCAGTTTAAATACCTAGGGGTCAACATCACAAGTAAATATAAACCTGTTTTTCAACAAAATTGTGCTGTTTGCGTGGAAAAAATTAAACAAGTCGTGCATTGATGGTCTACCATCCATCTTTAGCAGGGAGACTTAACACTTTCAAGATGAAAATCCTCCCTAAGCTTCTGTTTCTATTTAAAAACATCCCCATATACATTAACAAATCATTTTTTAAGAAATTAGATTCAATCATAACCTTGTTTATTTTTAATTCGAAATATCCACGTATCCAAAGGGTGACTGTACAATGACAAATCAGAAGGCAGCGTGGCTCTACCTAATTTTCAATTTTATTACTGGGAGGCAACCCAGTGCGAACGGCAACTTCCATGTTCTTCTGCTACATAAATCCCGGTAAGTTTGAAAAGTAACGCACGTGCATGCGCCTGCTGTGCTGCCCCGTCTCCTCCCAGAATTACACCTCTTTGAATATGCAAATCAATATAAATAGCCCTTAAGCTCAGCGTTCTGTGAAAAGGCAATGGGAAAAGCACGGGGGTAAATAGAAGAAGATCAGCGAATACCAAGTGGAGGCAAAGAAAAACGTACTATTTCTTGGTTTAAACCATGATATAAACAACAAAAGGAAGCTGATTGAGTGACACACAGTGTCGTAAAAGTCGAAAGCTGAAATTCACAAAGTCACCGTGAAAAGGCGAGTCGTAACCCACCCTCTGAGTTTCATATGAAAGCTTATTAGGGTACAGAGGAAAAAAAATAATAAGCACACAGTGGAGAAAAAAAGCACGAAATGTCAACTTTATTCTCGAAATTTCCACTTTAATCACGTAGTTTATTTTGCATTAAAGTAGAACATCATAAACTTAAAATTGTTTAATTTACTAGTTTCTCAAATCCCATCGTAACTAAAGTATCACGTTAAATGCTTTGTTTTGTATTTGATCTTCTATGTGCTCTGTGTGTGTGAATCACTATGTGCTTCCGGGCTTTCTCTTCTTCCGACAGGACACAGAATCCATTACATTCGTAATATTACAGCTCTCTGAATAATTAAAATACTGAGATGTATACTTGATATCATTTTCATGATGATAGGAGTTAAAGCATGTTATTAAAGATGGGGACACAGTGATTGTGTGCAACCTTCGATGAAATCATTTATTGCAGCAGTACTGTCTCTTTCAAACGTACTAACCCCCAATTCCTGTCCTTACTTTTCTTTCTCCAAATAACTAATCGGCATACAATCAGCTCTGTAATATATGTTAAGCCATCTGTAAGCTTAGAATGCCAATTCTTCAAAACTTTTAAGGAACATTGAAATATCTTCGTAGTACATGTTTAATTATTCTATCCTTCCAGTGTCATGCTAGTCCCAGCAAGCATACAGTGTGAGGCAGGAACAATCTGTAAACGGAACGCCAGATCCTTGCTAGCGCAGCGACACCGTGTCCTCACATGTTTAATTATTAACAATATAGATTATTTGAAGTATATGGAGTTAAAGTTTTATCTGTATAATATAATAAACATATTTTGCTGCATTTCATCTTAAAAATGATATCGTCATCATACTGTATGTAAATATGCACTTAATAAAGTGGCTCAGGTTGTGCAATATTATAACTGTCGTACAAGTTTACAGTGAGGTAATTGTACTTATAAGTACAAACAGTTCTACAAGGAGCACTTGATGGACTGATTGCGTGCAGTTACAGTTCTTGGGATGAAACTGTTTCTGAACCACAAGGTCCGTACAGGAAAGGTTTTGAAGTGTTTGCCGTGTGAGAGCAGTTCAAATAGGCAACATGGCTGAGGCAGCGAGTGCTTGATGCTGTATACCGATAATTCTCTTTCCGATCAGCTGCTCCGAGTGGTGCAGTGAGAGTAATATGGAAAAAGATGATCCGGTGTGGCAACTCCTAATGGGAGCAGCTGAAAGAAGAAAAAGAAGGTGCAGTGAGAGTAACAACGCTAAAGCAGCTATGGTATTTGGAATATTTTGGCTATTCCATGGACCATTATATTGTTACAGGTTAATTACAATCAGATGCATTAAACTAATAAACAATATGCGGTTAATTTCAGTGTATTTATAAAGCATCAGGGATGTGGATTTAAAAAAAAAGGAAACCACAATGGAACAATAGCACTGCTTAGACGCTGGGTGCCGCAAGTCTGCAAAACCGAGCACAGAACTTGCGTACGCCAGGGTATGAGCTACCATGGAAATGTGCGTAGCTTTACGGCAAGTTTAGGTATTATACATCGTGGTTTGAATGTGGAAACAGGCTTACGCAACATTTTTGTGCATACGCACTGTTTATACATGAGACCCCAGGACACTGACACAAAGAACTGAACACAATCTAGCTTGGTCTGCAATAGAAATGAAATCCTGCAATACCACTTTATATCCCTTGCTTTGTATCCCAATAAATACAAGTTATCGTCAATATACTAACAACCCAATTGTCCTTTATTCACTCAGAATATGGAACCAATGTAGGAAGCACATTGAAGTTAGAGAAGCTTTTATCTGTGGCACTTCTATGTTTGGAAAACGTATGGGATTAAATCATTTAGACATTTGTATAAGTAATGTCTTTGCATCCAATGAATAAGTACACTCCAAATTTAGTCTCCCATCAACACAATTTTTCCACTATCTTCAAATTAGAAACTTTGCACCTATTTCTATTCCAGAACAGATATTTATAAAACCATTTTAAACTCCCTTCCTTTTAAAGATCCCAAAATACAGTGGGAAAAGGACCTCTCACTCAGCATTTCAGAAAAGGAATGGAAGACAGCCATGCAGAGAATTCACTTGAGCTTCATATGCGCAAAGCACTCAATTATTCAACCTAAAATCTTTCATCGAGTGCATTTATCTTGACTAAAGCTATCCAAAATGTTTCCAGGGCTCTAGGCCACATGTTTTGGGAGTGTACCCAATTAACATCATTCTAGACAAACATTTACAAAGAAAGAAACATAGAATCAAACATATTCAACCTAAAAATTTGAAATTTGAAAAAAAAAAATGTTTTTTTCTCGGGGAATTTAATAACTTGAAAATAAAGGATGTCATCACACACAGAGCCAAAAAGAAAGAGAAATAATCTTTTGATTTTTTAAAAGAGGTTCTATCTAAAAAGTTAAATACACTGGTTCTTTTTCTTTTCATTAGTTTTCATTTATAAGCACCACTGAGGAAGCTGGGAATATAGTGAAACATATGGTGTAAACTATTTTCAAACAAGTTTTCTTTTGTTTTGTGGGGTTTATTATTTTACATTGATTTGGGGGAAGTTTTTCTATATTTTCTTTCTTATCTTCTTGTAAGAACCAGTGATTTACTTAATAGTGTGTAAAAAGTAAAAGAACTCTATATAGAATAAGATTCTAATCTTTAAAAATAATAGATTTGTTTAAGAAATCAAGAAAAATACATAGACCCTTCTTCAGGGAAATGGGTCCTGATGAGGACTTTAATTTTGACACAACTGTCAAAAATGTACAGGATAAAGATCTAGGAAATAGAATAAAACAAAACTTTAGGAATACCTATGCAGGTATAAGGAATAGGTTTACAACCAATTTTTCAAATTATACCCAGAACAGAAATTATGGGTACAGCACTAGGAATGATTATGGAAATTACAGTAACTACTCACAAAGAAATGTGAATAATAGTGGAATATATGTATATGTTAAGCTCCAAGAAGAGACATTAGATTCACAGAACCTATACATAGTGACAAATATAGAGGTATAAGACTTAGTTACTATGGCTATAGAGGCGCAAGCACAAGCAAGTATAGACATTATGATAACAGAGATTATTACAGACTAACAAATTGCAGGTATTTTGAAAATCCTCAAACCACATAAAGACCTGAACCATGTGATACTTACTCTCACAAAATGAAAGTGTTTTTCAGATGCGCTCAAATTAAAAAAAAACATTTAAGAGTAGCCTAACAAGCTTTACAGGGGAATATCCATCCATCCATCCATCCATTATCCAACCCGCTATATCCTAACTACAGGATCACGGGAGTCTGCTGGAGCCAATCCCAGCCAACATAGGGCACAAGGCAGGAAACAAACCCCAGGCAGGGTGACAGCTCACCGCAGGGCACGCACGCACGCACACACACACACACACACACACACACACCAAGCACGCATTAGGGACAGTTTAGAATCGCCAATGCACCTAACCTGAATGTCTTTGGGTTGTGGGAGGAAACCGGAGAACCCGGAGGAAACCCACGCAGACATGGGGAGAACATGCATACTCCACACAAGGAGGACCCAGGAAGTGAACCCAGGTCTCCTAACTGCAAGGCAGCAGTGTTACCCACCGTGCCGCCCCCAGAGGAATATCCCTATCGCAATTTCTAGACAAAATGATGTCACACATGTGCGATTAGGAGCGAGCTGAGTGGACCAAGTGGAGGTAATCATCTGCCAGGCCAGGGGGTGGCGGGTTGCTCTAAACCCTTTTCTGTTATCTCTGCAGACCAAATATGGGAAAACCTGCCTGGTTTAACGCCACTACCTGTTCCGGTACCCAGACGGACGTCACTTCCAAAAGGTTGGCGGGTGAGGGATATAATGAAATGGGAATATAACCCAGAGGAATCCCCCCAAAAGCAGGCCATAAAAACACCTGAAAAATTGTAGAAAAAGTGGCCTAATAAACGGCCTTCCCGTTAAGCTCGCCCAGCTGACCTGGGGACATTCATACACTAACATGGACTCCCTGCTAGGGATCCTTAACACCTTGTGGGAGGAAACATACTTGGGAGAACCAGAACGAGATCCCTGTGAATCCAGATGGAGTTGTGTCCCTGATTCAGAGTCCTACTCTTACATTGCGGAGCATGCTTTGGGGAATTCAGATACACGGCGGAAGGTTTCACGAGGTGACAGGAGGGTCTGCAGAGAGATGGGGGGTTTCAGAGTGCTTCTGCTAATCATCTGGCCTTTTCACATACAGGAGAAGCGCTAGTCAGTGGCCATACGGTAGCATCTTTATTTGACTCTGGCAGTAACATTACCATTGTTGCTCGTCATATAGTGTTGCCGCGACAATGGTTAAAAGTAAAGACCCGTCTAACCTGTATTCACAGGGAAGTCCGATCGTACGAGTCCGCCCGCTGTTACATCTGCCAAGATGGCGTCGTGAAGAAAATGACGGTGACGGTACATGACAGTCTTCCATTCCCCGTGATACTGGGTGGAGATTGGTCAGACAAAAACCACGGCATAACACTCGCTATCCCTAAAAAAACGCTAGGTCTTGTTATGGATGGCGACTCCGCGTCCTCAGCTATGTCCATGGCATGTACACAGCCGGTAAGGGTGCAGATCGCGGCCTTAGAGAATAACGTGGAGACAGCCGGGGCGTCACAAAGCGATGCATCATCACCAAGTGCTGCGCCGGTTTGGACCGAAACCACACCCCTTCAGGTCAAGTCTGATCCCCTCAGTCATCTGCAGTTTCAGTTTAGGCAGACCCCAGCTTCATTTAAAAAGGGAGGAATGGAATAATGACTCCCTTAAATTTGCAAAAAATGTAGTAGTCTTAATAGATGGCCAGCACACAACACATCCCATGCCACAAGGTCCCCACTTTGTATTAAATAATGACCGTCTGTATCAGGTGATTGAAAATGAATGAGGGGTAAGGTCCCTGCTCTTAGTCCCACGGACTTACCGGCGACAAGTCTGTGAACTGGCTCATACCCACCTCCTGGGAGCCAATTTGTGCCCTGATAAAACTTTAGAATGAATCAAGCTCTGGTTTCTTCGACCTGGAATTAATGAGGAGGTCTGCCGCTTTTGCAAGTCCTGTACAGAATGTCAATTACAGCAGATTCCTAGGAGGGACTGTGCTCCTCTATATTGGATATATTAAAAGAAGGCTGAGAGGAGGAGGCCTTTTCTTCTTTAAATATGCGATTGATTTGCAAAAATTAGACCTATCCTAAAATCTCACATGGAGAAGGCGCAAACAGCCCAGGCTCGTTGTTATAACCGTGGCACGTCCCTGCGGGAATTCCACCCGGGGGATCAAGTCATGGTATTAGTTCCTACCTCACACTCCAAATTACTGGCACATTGGCAAGGCCCATATGAAGTTAAGGAGAGGAAGGGTCTGGTCGATTATTTAGATATCCAACCTAATCGTCATCCTAGACAGCGGATTTATCATGTCAATTTGCTGAAACCATGGAAGTAAAGAGATCCTGATCCCTCCTCCGGACAGCCCTGCTCACTCTTCACTCATAAATTACACCTTAACTTCGGTGATGAATTGACTTGCTTACAGCAACAGGAGCTCGAAGCAGTTATCCAGTGTGTTCCAGAGGTAGTGAGCAAAAACCTGAATGAACCTCCCTGGTTGCGCATGACATAGTGACAAAACCAAACAAGGGTTATAGTCAGAGAACGCCAATATCGGATTCCCAAAGAAAAAATGGCAGAAGTGGAGTTGGAGATCAAATTAATGCTGGATCTAGGTGTGATAAAGGAGAGTTATAGTCCCTTGTCCAGTCTCATCATGTTGGTCAAAAACCCAGACAGAAGTTGGAAGTTTTGCAATGACTTCTGTCGGCTTAACCACGTCTCCCAATTTGATACCTATCCTATACCGCGAGTGGATGACCTCCTCGGGCGGCTAGGACATGGTAAATTTTTGAATACTCTTGATATGATGAAGGGGTACTGGCAGGATCCCTTAACGGACTCCACAAAGAAAAAGACTGCGTTTAGCACCCCTAGCGGACATTGGCAGTATCGTGTACTTCCATTCGGATTACATGGGGCTCCCGCTACCTTCCAACGCCTGGTGGACAAAGTGCTCTGACCCCATAATTCGTATAGTGATGCCTACTTGGATGACGTTGTCATATATTACAGCACCTGGAAGGAACACCTACAGAAGGTTAAGGCTGTACTACGGACACTAACGAATGCCAGTCTTCGTATTAATCCAAAGAAATGCTCTTTTGGATTAGTAAAGCCAAATTTTTAGGTTACCCAGTGGGCCAGGGTATGGTCAAACCACAATGCTCCAAAATAGATGCCAGTCCGATAACCAAGCGGCAGGGACAAGCATTTCTTGGCTTAGCAAGTTAATATCGCCGGTTTGTACCCCAGTTTTCTGTGAGAGCAATAACCCTTGACAAACTTGACAAAGAAAGGGAGACCTAACCACGTGGTTTGGGATGATGCTATTTAGTGACCTTACGTCAGCTCCTATTTTAAAAGCACCTGATTTTTCTTTGCCTTTCATTCTCCAGATGGACGCTTCGGACACAGGTCGTGGTGCCGTGTTGAGCCAAATCATTGACGGAGTGCAAAACCCCGTTATGTACCTGAGTTGGAAACTGTTGGATCAAGAGACCTGGTATGTGGTAGTGGAGTGAGAGGCTTTGGCAATTAAATGGGCAATTACTCAGCTGAGGTACTACCTCCTGGGATGCGAGTTCACCCTGGTGACTGACCATGCAACTTTACAGTGGATGGCATTGTACAGGGATTCAAATCCACTAGTCACAAGGTGGTTTAGACCTACAGCCTTACAAGTTTTCGGTCATTTATCGTCAAGGTCTACTGCAGGCCAATGCTGATTCCCTTTCCCGGGGCCACGACCTCACCCACAGGTACGCCCGGACCTGATGGGTCTTGGGGGTGTGTCACACACGCAACTAGGAGCGAGCTTGGTGGATCAAGTGAAGGTAATCATCCACCAGGCCAGGGGGTGGCGGGGTGCTCTAAACCCTTTTCTGTTATCTCTGCAGACCAAATACGGGAAAACCAGCCTGGTGTAAAGCCACTGCCTGTTCCAGCGCCCAGACAGACGTCACTTCCTGTTCCGGGGCCCAGAGGGACGTCACTTCCTGTTCCGGTGCCCAGACTGACGTCACTTCATTCTCATTCTTTTACACCAATAATTTGATTGACTTAATAAAGTCAGCATATGGTGATAGACAAGTGAGAAAATAAATAGAGGCAAATACCAAAAACTGAGATGTAACAACCATTCAAATACTAAATGAACACTAGGTGAGCAAACAAATAGAACAGATTATATCAGAGGATACGCAGTGGCACAAATGTTGCAGACTGCCATAATCTGGATAAAAAATAGATACAAACACACAGAGCAAATTGCTCTAATAATAAAATTAACTAGCAAATTAGATAGATAGATAGATACTTTATTAATCCCAAGGTGAAATTCACATACTCCAGCAGCAGCATACTGATAAAAAACAATATTAAATTAAAGAGTGATAACAGTAAAGGTATAGCAGACAGACAGTAATTTTGTATAATATTAATATTTACCCCCCCGGGTGGAATTGAAGAGTCACATAGTGTCGGGGGAGGAAGGTGCTCCTCAGTCTATTAGTGGAGCAGGACAGTGACAGCAGTCTGTCGCTGAAGCTGCTCCTCTGTCTGGAGATGATACAGTTCAGTGGATGCAGTAGATTCTCCATTATTGACAGGAGCCTGCTCAGTGCCTGTCGCTCTGCCACGGATGTCAAACTGTCCAGCTCCATGCCTACAATAGAGCCTGCCTTCCTCACCAGTTTGTCCAGGCGTGAGGCATCCCTCTTCTTTATGCTACCTCCCCAGCACAGCACCGCATAGAAGAGGGTGCTCGCCACAACCGTCTGATAGAACATCTGCAGCATCTTATTGCAGATGTTGAAGGACACCAGCCTTCTAAGGACGTATACCTGCATTCCCAGGTATTTATAGGTCTGCACCCTCTGCATACAGTCACCTCTGATGATCACGGGGTCCATGAGGGGCCTGAGCCTCCTAAAATCCACCACCAGCTCCTTGGTTTTGCTGGTGTTCAGTTGTAGGTGATTTGAGTCGTACCATTTAACAAAGTCCTTGATTAGTTTCCTCCACTCCTCCTCCTGCCCACTCGCGATGCAGCCCACAATAGCAGTGTCATCTGCAAACTTTTGCACGTGGCAGGACTCTGAGTTGTATTGAAAGTCCGATGTATATAGGCTGAACAGGACCAGAGAAAGTACAGTTTCCTTCGGCACTCCTGTGTTGCTGACCACAATGTTAGACCTGCAGTTCCCGAGACGCACATACTGAGGTCTGTCTTTAAGATAGTCCATGATCCATGCTACCAGGTATGAATCTACTCCCATCTCTGTCAGCTTGTCCCTAAGGAGCAGAGGTTGGATGGTGTTGAAGGCGCTAGAGAAGTACAGCACCGCTGCCTCTGTCCAAGTGGGAGAGGGATCGATGTAGCGTATAGATTATGGCATCCTCCGCTCTCACCTTCTCCTGGTATGCAAATTGCAGAGGGCGGACCTGTGGCCTCAGGTGGTGAAGCAGCAGCCACTCCATGGTCTTCATCACATGTGACATCAGAGCAACAGGCTGGAAGTCATTCAGCTCACTAGGACATGATACCTTTGGGACTGGGGTGATGCAAGATGTTTTCCAAAGCCTTGGGACTCTCCCCTGTTCCAGGCTCAGGTTGAAAATGCGCTGGAGAGGACTCCAACACACAGGTCTTCAGCAGTCGTGGCGATACTCCATCTGGACCCGCTGCTTTGCTGGCACAAAGTCTCCTCAGTTCTCTGCTTACCTGGGCTGCTGTAATTGTAGGTTGGGGGAAACTCTCTCCTATGCTGGTATCAGAAGAAGGATGGGTAGAGGGTGCAGTACTCCAAAAGAGTGAGAGTGGGTTAGGGTGGTCAAACCTGTTGAAGAAGTTATTCATTTCGCTTGCTCTCTGCACATCTCTCTCAATGGTGGATAACTTACAAATCGAGTTAGCTATAAAAAGACCAACAGAAACAGCTACAACTCCAAACGCAAATGATACTGCAAGAAATTTAAGCTAAGTTGCAAAAAAAAGAAAAGGGAACCCTGAAAACAGGAATTTTAAGTTCCCCAAAAGTTCAGATTCAATCTGTACCAAAACCAATATTAACATGGGCACAAGTGGCAGCAAGGAACCCCTCACAAGCTTCACAGGACATTGAAACCATTTCAACTAACAATGAGTGGCATATTCCTAAGGAATCCAGAACAGAGACTGTACAACCAGTACCACAACTTCAAACTAAACAAACCTCACCTGTACCTCAAAGAATAAAAAAAAAACCTATAAGACAACAAACTGAGGTAACTCCTATAGTATTAACAGTAAATACAGAAGAAACAGAAGATTTTTTACTAAGTTTTTATTTCTCAGACCCACATAACTCAACTACACCTTTAAAAAAATCCAATCTAATCAAAAAACCGAGACCAAGAAAGATGAACAACAACAAATAGATCAAAGATAAGAAAACAAAGAAATTGAAATACAAGAAATTATTTCAATTCAATCCTCAGAAGAGGAGAAAGATACATCAGAGTTCAGACAAAAGAAACCAAAAGGTTTTTACAGATTATTTACAGAAACAAGGAAAACAATTTCAAAAGATGCAGAGAAAGAAACAAACACAGGTTCAAAAGAAACCCTTAATACTTATTACAGTACAGAACAAAGAATAATTAGAAGTAAGTGGTGTTATGATACATGCCCCTCCAGAAGATTTAGAGGACTTAGACTTTAGATCCAGACTCAGAAGAGTTACAAATAAACAAAGAAACAGAGAAACTATTAAGTTCAAACCTAGACATTTCTATAGAAATAGAAATACATCCCAGCCCAACACAAATAAAAAAGCAAATTACTTCTTCTGCAATCAATCCTGAAGCTTTACTAATTGATTTTGAGAGTATAAAAATTCCTTCTATAATTGAACAACCACCTCCACCCCAGAGCCAGAATTAAAAGTATTTTTTTACCCCAAAACCATGGCATATCCATAAGGAAAAATGTAGAATGGACTTTGGAGGTTAAGAAAACAAATATAATAATGGGAGATTCTAACAAGATTACTAAATGGACATCATTATAAAAATCTGCAAATTGACTTTTACCCAGGAGCCAGAATGGCTAACTTTATAGTAATTAAAAAAAAAAATCCCCAAACAATAAAGTTCACAATTTGATTCTTTCCATAGGTATAAACAATAAGGACATATGATATACTGAAACTACAAACAAATACACGTTATACTCAGAATTGCTTCTGTGGAAGCGTAAAATACGCCAAAGATTCTGAGATTGAAAGAAGGCCCTAGGAATCGAAGGATAGGCTAACAGAGTAATTAGTTTATTGCAATAAACAATAACACAGACTCAACCCAATTAAGTCAAACTGAGCTGAGCCCCGAACAAGCCAAAAGTTAGTTTATATAATCATTTCTTATCCTCCTAAATTCAAGACAGGTCATTTGCTGCTTATTGTGACTCCTTTCTGCAGTTGGTCCTTTCAAGCTTTTGTGGAAACCACCAAATATTCTCCCTCTTTTCTGTCCTTCAAGCTGATAAATAAAATATTGGAGATTTCAGGTAAGCTTTAATTAAAAAAGAAATATGGCATGTACCTTTATTTAACTATTTGCTTTCCATACCTGATTTGTGCTACTGCTTACACTAAGTTAATGCTTATATGTTTTCATGTCTATTTATGCTAATACAAGAATATAATAACTTTTATTTTCCATACTTACAAGATCTTTCCCAGAGCTACTATTATAATTCAATAACTAAACTACTCAGATCAATTAATATAAAATCAGCAAATGATCCTGGAAGCTTTCAATAAATACATCACTCAAAATACAAATTATATTTCATGGCTGTCAAGAGGAAAAATGTATTTTGCAAAAACAGCAGATACATTGGAATAGATCCACAGCACAAAGATTTTTTGTCAATTGGCTCAAAGCTTTAAACTTCAAGTTAATAAGGCAAAAGCAATACAACAAAAGAGAGAAATGAAAAACATCTTAAATCTTTCCAAATGGTTCACTTTAATTCAGCCACTAAAATCCCTCTCATCTAGAAGTTTAAGTTTTGTACCTAGCCCAACCACAAACAGACCAATGAATAAAACAATAGCTGAACTGGAAAATGTCCATAGAAGAATCAAATTAATACATTATTATCAAAATAAAGAAATAACTACACACGTGTCTTTTTGTCCAAAATCTAACTGGAGAACTCCAAATAAAAAAAATAACACAAAAAAAAAAATTATAGCTGAAAATATTCATAAAATTAAACAAATCCTTAATAATTTTCATCAAAATAAAAATAATATAACTGCACAAGAAAGACAAGCCCTGAAAGAATTGCAAAACATAAGGAAAATAATAAAACCAGCTAATAAGGGACGTGTTACAGTGTTAATGTACATAGAGGACTACATTACAGAAGTTTCAAGACAATTAGAAGATAAAGATTATCATCAAAAACTTAACCTACAAATATATTTAAAAAAAAAACACAAAAACTGATACATTATATAATTGACAACATGGTGAAAAGAAAAGTGATAAATCATAAACGGGCAGAATTTCTAAAAGAACCTATAGAACCAAGGCCTAGAAGATTTTATATCCTCCCTAAGGTTCATAAGATTCCAAAAGATTGGACACAACCATATTTGATCCCACAAGAGTATCCTATTATTTCAGACTGCAACAGTGAAACTTACAACAAAGCAAATTACATTGACTTTTATCTTAATCCTTTATCCCAATTACATGATACTTGCATCAAAGATACAACACATTTCATTCAGGAAATGAAAACAATAACACTAACCAAAAACTCCTTATTATTTACTATTGATGATAAAAACTTCCATACAAATATAGACCTTCAACATGGCACACAAGTAACTAAAGGAGTGGTTAAACTGCTATCCACAGAAAAATGGACCTAACAAGTATATTTTACAGTTATTGCCTTATCACTAATCAGCAATGATTTTGTTTTTAGAAATCTGTTCTATTTACAAATCAAAAGCACAGCCATGGGCAGAAAGTTTGCCCTGGTGTATGCCAATCTGTATCTACCCAGATGGAAGAAATTGAAGTTACCTCAAATATAAACCAACAATATACCTAGGATACCTCGATAATATCTTTGGAATATGGGACCATGGATTAGCAGAATTCAAATAATACTTACACAAATTAAATACACATTGGGAAAACATTAAGTTAACAGCAAAGATCAACAATGCTTCAGTTCATTATCTATATAAAGAAGTACATAAAAACAATAATAAACTACAAACAAAAGCTTAGTTTTCACACAGCACATACCCATAAGGGTTTAGTAAAATCTCAACTCTTAAGATTCCGTAGAATCTGCTTATCAAAAGAACAATTCCAAAAATCTACGAATATATTTTTTAAAGCCTTAACAACCAGATAATATACTAGAACCCTACTCAGGAATACTATTAAAACCTACCAACATCAAAAAACTAGACAGAAACAAAAAATCATAATGCTAATCTGTACATATAACAATCATATCAAAGAAAAAACTGAATTATTACAAATCAATATCAGAAATTAAAAGAAGACTATAAAATCTTTGAAGAATACACACTGGTTGCGGCATATAAGAAAAATAACAACAACATTTATTTATATAGTACATTTTCATACAAACAATGTAGCTCAAAGTGCTTTACATGACAAAGAAAGAGAAAAAAACAAAATAAGTAAGAATTAAAATTAGGGAACACTAATAAACATAGAATAAAAGTAAGGTTCGATGACCAGGGAGAACAGAAAAAAAAAAAAATAAATCTGCAGGGGTTCCAGGCCACGAGACTACCCAGCCTTCTAAGCATTCTACCTAACATAAATGACCTCAATCAGTCCTCATTGTATTCAGGGTTCTCATGGAAGAATTTGATGATGATGGTCATGTGGACTTCTGGGGCCTCATGTATAAACGATGAGTACGCACAAAAATGTTGCATACGAACGTTTCCACACTCAAATCTCAATGTATAAAACCTAAACTTGGTGTAAAGCCACACACATTTTCACGGTAGCTCCGCTAGGTTTTGCAAACTGGCAGCACCCAGCGTCAAAGCAGTGCTACTGTTCCAGTGTGATTTCCCTTTCTTTTTTAGATCCACATCCCTGACGCGGCTTTATAAATACACTGAAATTAACCGCATATTGTTTATTAGTTTAATGCATCTGATTGTAATTAATCTATAACAATATAATGGTCCACAGAATGGTCAAATTATTTCAAATACCATAGCTGCTTTAGCGTTGTTACTCTCACTGCACCTTCTTCTTCTTTCAGATTATGATGTTCTACTTTAAATTTTGAAATTAAAGTTGACATTTCGTGCTTTTTTCCCCATTGTGTGCCTATTTTTTTCTCTGTACCCTAATAACCTTTCATATGACACTCAGGCGGTGGGCTACGACTCACCTTTTCACACCGACTTTGATATCTGACAACTTTTTTTATTTCGGGCACTGTGCGACTGTGAACTTGAGCTTTCGAGTTTCTCCGACACTCTGTCACTCGATCAACTTCCCTTTGTTGATTATACCACTGCTTAAACCAATAAATAGTACATTTTTCCTTTCCTCCACTTGGTAGTCGCTGAAATTCTTCTATTTCCCCCCATGCTTTTGCCATTGCCTTTTCACAGCACACTGAGCTTAAGGGTATTTATGTTGATTTGCATATTCAAAGAGGCGTAATTCTGGGAGGAGTTGGGGTGGGACAGCAGGCACATGCACGTGCGTTACTTTTCACGCTGATCGGGATTTATGTAGCGGAAGAACGTGGAAGTTGGTGTTCGCACAGATTTATGCATCTGGATTTTTTTGTGTGTAAGCACATTTCTGCTTTTGTCCGTACGCCATGTTATAGTGTGAATTCTACGCACAACGTTATGCATGAGGCCCCTGGCCTTTAATCCATCAATTTAGGGACATTACGGTGTTTTTCATTTGATGGTGGTGACGCAGATTGTAGGGGCTAGTATGGATTTTGGAGCCACTATGAACAATAATAATTAATTGAATATACAGAGCATCAGGATTAAACAAAGATGAAGCTATGAGAAAGCCATGTTAAAGTATTGAGTTTTCAGCAGTGTTTTAAGGTGCTCCACTGTATTAGCCTGGTAAATTCCTTTTGGCAAGCTATTCCAGATTTTAGGTGCATAATAACAGAAGGCTGCCTCACCACTTCTTTTACGTTTAGCTCTTGGAATTCTAAGCAGAAACTCATTTGAAGATCTAATGTTACGATTTGTAGTGTAAAGTGAAAGACATTCCAAAATATAAGATGGAGGGAGATTATTCATGGCTTTGTAAACCATAAGCAGTATTTTAAAGTCAATTCTAAATGACACAGATAACCAGTGTAATGACATCAAAACTGCAGAAATGTGCTGAGGATTTTCTTTTCCTAGTTAAGATTCTAGCAGCTGCATTCTGCACTAGTTGCAATCGATTGATGTCTTTTTTGGGGAGTCCTGAGAGGAGTGTGTTAAAGTAATCTAGTCGACTGAAAACAAAAGTGTGAACTCATTTTTCTGCATCTTGCAATGTTATAATAGGTTTAACTTTTGCTGTATTTCTTAAGTAAAAAAATGCTGTCCTAGTAATCTGCTTAATATGGGATTTAAAATTCAGGTCAGAGTCAATAGTTACCCCTAAATTCTTTACCTCCATTTTGACTTTTAATTCTAATGCATCAAGTTTATTTCCAATAACCTCATTATATCCATTATTGTCAAATCACAAAAATTTCTGTTTTCTCTTAATTTAGTTTGAGAAAATTACTATTCAGCCATTCAGAAACACAAGTAAGACATTGTGTCAGTGAATCAAGAGTGTTGGGGTCATCAGCCACTATTGATAAATATAGTTCTGTGTCAGCGGCATAGCTGTGGTAGCTCATGTTATGCCATATAGAGATAATCTGACCTAACAGAAGCATGTAAATTGAGAAGAGCAGCGGACTCAGGATAAAGCCTTGTGGAACACCATACAGAATATCATGTGTCTTTGAAGTATAATTACCACAACTAACAAAAGAATTTTCTACCTGCCAGGTAGGATTAAAACCAATTTAAGACACTGCCAGAGAGGCCCACCCATTGACTAAAGCGGTTTCTAAGAATATTGTGATCAAAGGTATCAAATGTGGCAAACTCAGATCTAAGAGGATGAGAACAGATAAACGGCCTCTGTCTGCATTTACCCACAAGTCATTTACTACTTTAACGAGTACAGTTTCTGTACTGTGATTTGTTCTGAAACTCGACTGAAACTTATCAAGAATAGCATGTTTATTAAGGTGATCATTAAGCTGCGCAATGACTGCCTTCTCTAGAATTTTACTTAAGAAAGGCAGGTTAGAAATAGGTCTAAAATTTTCAAAAGAAGAGGAGGCAAGATTATTTTTAACTACAGCAGTCTTAAGACATTCTGGGAAGACCCCCATATCTAATGATGAGTTTACTATGCCACGAATACTATCAATTAGCACGCCTGATACTTCTTTGAAAAAACTTGTTGGTATTGGGTCAAGGATGCAAGTGTAGGGTTTCAGTTGAGAAATTATTTTATATAAATCAGGGAAATCTATCCTGGTGAAAGAATTAAATTTGTTTATAATGGAGTACCTGGGTTTAAGAGGATCAGTTTTGGGGAGATGTACTATATTATTTCTAATATCATTAATTTTTTGATTAAAAAATACAGCAAAAGCCTCACAAGTTTTACTGGAAGTATTTTGGAGGCATTCCATTGAGTGACCTGGGTTTAGCAGACAATCAATTGTAGAGAATAAGACTTTGGGATTACTAGCATTGTTATTTATAATTCTAACGAAATAACACCGCCTCTCAAGACGGACTATGTTGTTGTATTCTGTTATTTTAACCTTCAATATCTCATAGTGGATAAACAGTTTAGTTTTTCCCCATTTACGCTCAGCTCTCCGGCATGTTCTCTTTAGATCAGAAACTCTTTCTTCCATGGTATAACAGTGCTAGAAGATTTTTTTTTAACTATGTCAGCAGCAGCTCTCACCTTAATATTAAAATAAAAGTCTAAAAGACATTTTAGTAACCAGCAAAATGTAAAGCACAAACAAAATGATCACAGATAACTTAATGAAACAATATTGGGACTCCATACGACAAATAAGAAGCAACCAAATAATAAATAAACTTATTATCCAACGTAATTACATGGACACATAAAATTGTATATGCTATATTAAATGCAAACATTGTACAAAATTATATACAGAAGAAACAAAGACTAAATTGAGCTGGAGAATTCAACATCCCACCAGTATTAGAACAAATAAAACAACACCACTAACTAAACATTTTACAGTAACTATATCGGAATACCACATTTCAAAACTGCAATCCTAGAATGGATTAGATAGACACCCTTTGTTTGAAACGGGCATGATAAGTGAAAAGGCAAATTTCCTGAATATTTCTTTTACAGGTTGTTGTTAATGCACAAGATGCAACTATTTACCTGTCTCACAAAAGAGTCACCTGCTTTGAAGATCTAACTCTATGATTTTTATCTCATCAATATACAGTATTGTGATAAAAGAACTGCCTGCTTCCTTAGAAATTTTTTACATTTACTTGGTTTGAACAGCAATGTGTTCCAGGGACATTGATCTCTCATCAGAATAAAGTGGTATATGAAGTTCTTGATAGTTGTCAAGACTACCATTGTTTAAATCAAGGAAAATGTGTTTATACTATTGTTAAGAAAAGGAAATTGGTATGTACCATTTTTAACTGATCTATTGATTTAGGCAGAGACTGAAGCAGCCATATACAGTGGTGTGAAAAACTATTTGCCCCCTTCCTGATTTCTTATTCTTTTGCATGTTTGTCACAAAAAATGTTTCTGATCATCAAACACATTTAACTATTAGTCAAATATAACACAAGTAAACACAAAATGCAGTTTTTAAATGATGGTTTTTATTATTTAGGGAGAAAAAATCCAAACCTACATGGCCCTGTGTGAAAAAGTAATTGCCCCCTGAACCTAATAACTGGTTGGGCCACCCTTAGCAGCAATAACTGCAATCAAGCGTTTGCGATAACTTGCAATGAGTCTTCTACAGCGCTCTGGAGGAATTTTGGCCCACTCATCTTTGCAGAATTGTTGTAATTCAGCTTTATTTGAGAGTTTTCTAGCATGAACCGCCTTTTTAAGGTCATGCCATAGCATCTCAATTGGATTCAGGTCAGGACTTTGACTAGGCCACTCCAAAGTCTTCATTTTGTTTTTCTTCAGCCATTCAGAGGTGGATTTGCTGGTGTGTTTTGGGTCATTGTCCTGTTGCAGCACCCAAGATCGCTTCAGCTTGAGTTGACGAACAGATGGCCGGACATTCTCCTTCAGGATTTTTTAGTAGACAGTAGAATTCATGGTTCCATCTATCACAGCGAGCCTTCCAGGTCCTGAAGCAGCAAAACAACCCCAGACCATCATACTACCACCACCATATTTTACTGTTGGTATGATGTTCTTTTCTGAAATGCTGTGTTCCTTTTACGCCAGATGTAACGGACATTTGCCTTCCAAAAGTTCAACTTTTGTCTCATCAGTCCACAAGGTATTTTCCCAAAAGTCTTGGCAATCATTGAGATGTTTCTTAGGAAAATTGAGACGAGCCCTAATGTTCTTTTTGCTTAACAGTGTTTTGCGTCTTGGAAATCTGCCATGCAGGCCGTTTTTGCCCAGTCTCTTTCTTATGGTGGAGTCGTGAACACTGACCTTAATTGAGGCAAGTGAGGCCTGCAGTTCTTTAGACGTTGTCCTGGGGTCTTTTGTGACCTCTCGGATGAGTCGTCTCTGCACTCTTGGGGTAATTTTGGTCGGCCGGCCACTCCTGGGAAGGTTCACCACTGTTCCATGTTTTTGCCATTTGTGGATAATGGCTCTCACTGTGGTTCGCTGGAGTCCCAAAGCTTTAGAAATGGCTTTATAACCTTTACCAGACTGATAGATCTCAATTACTTCTGTTCTCATTTGTTCCTGAATTTCTTTGAATCTTGGCATGATGTCGAGCTTTTGAGGCGCTTTTGGTTTACTTATTTGTGTCAGGCAGCTCCTATTTAAGTGATTTCTTGATTGAAACAGGTGTGGCAGTAATCAGGCCTGGGGGGGCTATGGAAATTGAACTCAGATGTGATACACCACAGTTAGGTGATTTTTGAACAAGGGGGCAATTACTTTTTCACACAGGGCCATGTAGGTTTGGATTTTTTCTCCCTAAATAATAAAAACCATCATTTAAAAACTGCATTTTGTGTTTTCTTGTGTTATATTTGACTAATGGTTAAATGTGTTTGATGATCAGAAACATTTTGTGTGACAAACATGAAAAAGAATAAGAAATCAGGAAGGGGGCAAATAGTTTTTCACACCACTGTAGCTCTAGGCAGATAAGAATAGAGAAAAGTATGGTAAGAGACTCCTAACTGCTAACTCTGTACAACAGTGGCTTGTACCTGGCCCAGGTTCCCCTAGCCATGAGACCTCTAACAGAGCCAAACAGCACCCATATAAGACATGAATTTTGTAAGTGCAATATGTGAGACTCTTGATAACCGCTCCCATATCCAAGCAACAGGCATCATTTTAAAACATGAAACTAGGACATCTAAACATTTATTGGTCTGTTGTCCACCTATGGTTTTCTAGTATTTTTGTATTCTGGAACACTTAACGCTAGAATTACCAGAGCCTACAAAAAACTCGTAGATCCGGCCCACCTTAAATCCGTTCGCACCTCTCCGTCAGAGTCTTTTGTCCTGTAAATGTGCCAATAAAGACAAGCAGCAAGCAGCCTAGTATCCTGTCCCCCACCTCCGCAAAATGTGCACAATGTTCTCCTAGCTCATGCCTTGATTGATCATCTGGGAGTGAAGTGCTGGAGTTTTAGAGTGGAAATAATAGATCGTTATTTGGAACATATGTATTTCATGTGTGTTCCGCTTCTACAATAATCTGTGTAAGCACATTGTGCAAACAGAAACATTTTTCATATTTTAGTAGTAAATGACAAAATGTTGGCATAAACTATATAATGTGTGAAGATTGAAGTCCAAAGATCAAATAAACACTTTCACAAAAGGTTCAAGGACAATACACCAGCTTCCGTGGTATAGCTGTAATGTTTGCTGACTTATAATCAAGAGTCCCTGGTTCGATTCTGACTGCCTCCTGTATTTGCTATTTTCAGTAGTGAGCTGCTCTTATTGTTACAGTAATATTATACAGTACACACAGTTCACTGCCGCTAAATATTCACAGGTGAAGGACTGTGCTTATGCAAACGAAGATGGGATGGTCAGGGATAGAATAGTGTTTGGCACAAACTCAGCAAAAGTGCTAGAGAAACTTTTAAGGGCCGGGTCTGAGCTAACATTAAAAGAAGCCGTGGACATTGCAAGATCGCACGAGATAGCACAAACACAGCCTTCGATGCATGTACTCCGAGCGGCTCACGTGAACTGACTTTGAACGCAGTACGCAGACAACAAGCAAGAGCTCCAAAGAGCGCTGAACAAAAAACGCATTACACAATTGAGACGGCAGCAATAGAATATGAAGCTACTGACGCATGCACGCATATTCATAAGTTCACCTACTGCGGATACAAACCACAAGGTGGAAAAAGTCAATGTCCAGCTAAAGGAAGACAGTGTAAAAAATGTGGTAAATTGAACCACTTCGCTAAAGTTTGACTGGGAAAGGTAAACCCGTGCATGCAGTGTGTGATGTCTCAGATAAAGAGGAAGACGAGCTGTTTATTGATGCAGTAAGAAAGGAACAACCCTCTGAAGCTGAACAAGCCTTTGTAGACATATCAATAGGAAAGCAAGGTGTGAAGCTTAAGTTTAAATTACGTTCATAGACATGCTGCCGCTAAATTTTCGCAGGCAAATCCACAACTTAATACCGGGAATGCCTGTTAGACATCTTTGATTCACGAGTACCGATTTGGGTAGTGATCACTTCGATGAATGAAACCTGTTGTCTTTACAATGGTTGACAACGAAGATGAGATGGTCAGGGATAGACCAGACAAACACGGAATGTAACTTGAACACAACACATCCTCCAAATACGAACCTGATTGAAACAAATAATGATAATCAAATCCTTGATGACAGCAACACTCATAACAGTGACAAAACAATTACATTGACAATCATGTTACGTTATTTTTAATATGTTTCCTTTTCTTTTTCATAACTTCTTTAACACACTACTTCTCCGCTACGAAGCGCGGGTATTTTGCTAGTATATGATACTTGGAATTACTCATTTTATGACCTGTATAGTACATTTCGGAAAACATTGTGGCACGGATGCAACATCATTCATCCATCCATCCATTTTCTAACCCGCTGAATCTGAATACAAAGTCACGGGGGTCTGCTGGAGCCAATCCCAGCCAACACAGGGCACGAACCAATCCTGGGCAGGGTGCCAACCCACCACAGGACACACACAAACACCAAGCACTCACTAGGGCCAATTTAGAATCGCCAATCCACCTAACCTGCATGTCTTTGGATTGTGGGAGGAAACTCCACGCAGGGAGGACCCAGGAAGCGAACCCGGGTCTCCTAGCTGCGAGGCAGCAGCGCTACCACTGCGCCACCGTGCCACCCCAACATCATTCATATTATTCTTATTCATTCGCATAACATCTTGCAGTTGTAATCAGTGAATGAGTGTTTCACGTGTTTTTTTTTCCCCCGATCTTGCCAGTGTCCACATTGCTGTATGATAGAGTTTCTTTTGTACTCCAGGACATGCAGTACACAAATGTATGTGTGTACCATATAATATGTATTATATTGTAAAAAATGAACACACATGAAATGCATGTGTTCCAAATAACGATCTATTATTTCCACTCTAAAACACCAGCACTTCACTCCCAGATAAAGATGGAGAGGTGCGAACGGATTTAAGGTGGCAGGATCTACAGATTTTTTCGTAGGCTCTGGTAATTCTAGTGTTAAGCATTTGTTTGATTCATGGACAGCTTCAATATATGAAAATTTAAAGTAATGAACTGGAAAGACTAGATATTATTTTATTGCGATTCAGCATACTATATTTGGAAACTGTATAGAAACACATAGGACGATCATATGTATCATGAAACAGTTAATATTGACCACTTAGTCTTGTCCATCATTAGCCGACTCCAGGACTGACTTCAGCCCAAAACCCTAAACTGGATTAACTAGGTTTGATGGATGAATATTGATCAATTATACTCATCTACTTCAAGCAACTCCTAATCCATGTTATATCTGAAGCATAGAATTATACTTGAGTGTGAATGGATATCCTTATTTGCTGCTTGTGTCTAGAATTTATAACCATGGCTCTTCTCTGGATTAATTAGTTAATTAATTTAAATTAAAAAGGGTAAAAAGCAATAAGTAAATAGTAATGTAAACATTTATGGTGATTGGGAAAATGTAGAAACCTAAAGTTTAACTTTAGGAGCACTTGCAAAGCCCGTAGTTATGAATGCTGAATCAAAACTAAAAGCAGTTAAAGAAAAATCCCTGCTTAAGACTAATTTTATGCTCAGTGCAGTGTTTAGGGCAAGAGTTGAATTTGACTCATGGTAAAGCAGGAAGTAGGGTGATCTGGAAGATACTATCACAGCACTGTAATGGGAATGATTAGTTGACTAGTTAGCTCTTCAAATAAAGAAAAATCTACTGCACTAGTGAGAACACAGATTCGCAAAAGACTGTAACAAGAGGGTGAGGGGGAGACTAATAGAACGTTTGAAAAGAATGAAAGGTAAAAATGAAGCCGAAAGGTAACAATGCTGCTTTAGTTGTTTTATAAGGTAGAATGTTCAGTGTGTCTGAAAATGGTATATTAGTTTTGAAATTTTGCTGTCACGATTCAAATTGTTAAAGCAATTGCTGAAAATATATTATGCAAGCAAAGTTAGAACTATCTTTTTTATATATATATATAAATTAACAGAGCTTTGAATTAATTTTGGTAAAATATGACATAATTATAATATGTACATTTGGAAAATTAAATCTCTTTAAATTTGCTTATAAAAACAAAATTTACAAATGTGCAAAATGTCTTTCCTTGGAACCGTGATCAAGTTTTATGGAAAAATATTCTTTTGATAATTATAAAATGAACATGAGACCATTTCTTTCAAGAATTAAAAATACTACAAGCTTTGTTGTGTGCAAAAGGTAGAGCGTGTCAGATTGGATGTTTTTTAAGTTATAGATGTTGTTTTATTTATATGCATATTATATGTAAAGTATATATAAGGAGACAGTTTAATTGACTAATTTTTAGATAAAATATTCAGGAATAAGAATTAATAAGTAGAAATATACACTCACCTAAAGGATTATTAGGAACACCATACTAATACGGTGTTTGACCCCCTTTCCCCTTCAGAACTGCCTTAATTCTACGTGGCATTGATTCAACAAGGTGCTGAAAGCATTCTTTAGAAATGTTGGCCCATATTGATAGGATAGCATCTTGCTGTTGATGGAGATTTGTGGGATGCACATCCAGGGCACGAAGCTCCCGTTCCACCACATCTCAAAGATGCTCTATTGGGTTGAGATCTGGTGTCTGTGGGGGCCATTTTAGTACAGTGAACTCATTGTCATGTTCAAGAAACCAATTTGAAATGATTCGAGCTTTGTGACATGGTGCATTATCCTGCTGGAAGTAGCCATCAGAGGATGGGTACATGGTGGTCATGAAGGGATGGACATGGTCAGAAACAATGCTCAGGTAGCCCGTGGCATTTAAACGATTCCCAATTGGCACTAAGGGGCCTAAAGTGTGCCAAGAAAACATCCCCCACACCATTACACCACCACCACCAGCCTGCACAGTGGTAACAAGGCATGATGGATCCATGTTCTCATTCTGTTTACGCCAAATTCTGACTCTACCATTTGAATGTCTCAACAGAAATCGAGACTCATCAGACCAGGCAACATTTTTCCAGTCTTCAACTGTCCAATTTTGGTGAGCTCGTGCAAATTGTAGCCTCTTTTTCCTATTTGTAGTTGAGATGAGTGGTACCCGGTGGGGTCTTCTGCTGTTGTAGCCCATCCGTCTCAAGGTTGTGCGTGTTGTGGCTTCACAAATGCTTTGCTGCATACCTCGGTTGTAAAGAGTGGTTATTTCAGTCAAAGTTGCTCTTCTATCAGCTTGAATCAGTCGGCCCATTCTCCTCTGACCTCTAGCATCAACAAGGCATTTTCGCCCACAGGACTGCCGCATACTGGATGTTTTTCCCTTTTCACACCATTCTTTGTAAACCCTAGAAATGGTTGTGCGTGAAAATCCCAGTAACTGAGCAGAGTGTGAAATACTCAGACCGGCCCGTCTGGCCACGCTCAAAGTTGCTTGAATCACCTTTCTTTCCCATTCTGACATTCAGTTTGGAGTTCAGGAGATTGTCTTGATCAGGACCACACCCCTAAATGCATTGAAGCAACTGCCATGTGATTGGTTGATTAGATAATTGCATTAATGAGAAATTGAACAGGTGTTCCTAATAATCCTTTAGGTGAGTGTATATATACTGATAAGTTGTTGGGTAACTTAACAAAATGTTTAACATCTGTTAAAAATTGGAAAGGGAAGGTGGTATGGTGGTACAGTTTGAACATTTTCTATGTGGAGATTACATGTCTGTTTGGCTTCTCCAGGTGCTGGATTGGCTCTGGTGTATGTGTGTTCTCAACTTGTCACTGAATGGCATCCTGTTTAGGATATTGTTCAATACTGAGATACCCTAGCAAAAAGAATAGTGTATAAATAATGCAAGAGACAATTGTTTAACCAAGAAAATTGGTAAACTGTTTTTTCTACAGACCCAACACTTTGAAAAATGTAAGGAAAATCTCACGATATCAATGACAAAGAGTACATGAACTAGCCTTAAGAGAATGTAATCAATGTAATTTTGGCGTATTTTAACTATTCACTCCAAACTGTCACAGCCACCCCATTAAATAATAAAATCCAACAATAAAACCAATTCCAGATTAGTGTAAAACCATTGATATCAAACCAATGTTCTTTAACAATGATCATAACAGCAATTGGCATTCTTATAATTACTTTTAGGTCTAGTAGATTGAACTATTTTTAATGGCATATCTTTTTTAAACAATAGGGTAAATCTTAAGGCTTTTATGGTGGTGTTAAAAACTTTGATTAGTTTTACGGAGAGAACAAAAGAGAAGAGCTATAAGGAAAAAGAAAGTGCTTTGTAGCCACCTGCCTGTTAAACTAGGGTATCCTAACTTAATTTGCACTAGAACATTTTAATTAGAAAATAAGATCATATACTGTATAATATTTAACTTTCTATTTTGTTCTCATTATATATAAGAAGTCATTTCTTTGAACCAGGTATTTACCAACAACTCATAATTAACTATCTTGTGACTTTACATAATACTTGATATATGTTTTGCTGATTGATTTAATTGAAATGCTTCAAAGTCATATATGTAAATGAGCCTAGCTGATTAAAGGAAACTTTTTACATTAAAGCAAAGCACACCAGTCAGTGTAATTGAAGGACAGTCATATTTTAGTTCATTTTTAACAATGGCTCAGGACTTTCTTTAATTACTCAGTGTTTTTCTGCAATAGTGTGCAATATCCAAGTTGATCTTGCATCATGTTTCGATGTATATATTCATGTAATGTGAAACCATTTTGAGCAAATACGTCATATGTGTGTGTGGGCAATGAAGTGTACATCAGAAAAATTAATTTGCATTAAATTAACTTGGAATGAGCACAGCTCACAACATACTTTCAGTAGTCAGTAGTAATCATACCTCAACAGTAAATTCTGAAAGAAGCAACAGATTTTCTAAAATAACGCCTGTAGTATTTGTCTGTCCGTAATAAACATTTCATTGTGAATGATTGTTTAGTCATTCACAATTTAATTTCATTTCAACTATAATTTATTTAATATGATGTATATGGTACAGTGCCATTAGTTTACTTTGAAAGCTGGCATTTTTTTCTTCAATATTACCATTTTTAAAATATCATTTACTATATTAAGGCAGCACTGAAATGCATGAATTTTTTTGTTATTGGTTTTGCCTAAAAGATTTTGTAATTTTCAAAACTCATCCAAAATTTTTCCTCAGTGTGAAGTATAGAACAGTTTGGTTAATCCTAAAAATACAAGCAAGTAAATCTTAAATAAATGTACAGCCAGTACCTCCAAAATAGGAGGAAGATGGAGAGGAGGGATGGCCACGTCACTTGCCCAGGATAAGTCCTTACAATTATTTGATATAGAACTATAGAATCATTTTGTGAGGACAACTAGTTTATATTGTAAGTAACAGTAATGCCATAAACCATTAAACTTAACATATGTTTATAAAATACCAGCATTTTATAGAGGCCTTTTCACTCTAGCTGTTTTATACTAACTAATGACTAAACAATAAATAACTACAGTCCATTACTATAATATGGTATGGTACAGTGCATTCCTGAGAAACTTTTGAATGAGGAATGCTTAATAAAACTTTCTGTAAGAGTCTGTGTTTCTGAATTTGCCTCTCATGTAATTTCTGTGCCATTGGTTTCTAGCACACTTACAGTACTATGGAGAAACTGAGATAATGACAATTAATCTTTTTATTTTGAGATATATATATATAGTACAGGCCAAAAGTTTGGTCACACCTCCTCATTCAATGTGTTTTCTTTATTTTCAGGACCATTTACAGCACTCCATCACTCTCCTTCTTGGTCAAATAGCCCTTACACAGCCTGGAGGTGTGTTTGGGGTCATTGTCCTGTTTAAAAATAAATGATCGTCCAACTAACCTGACTTCTGCACAACACAACTGCTGGTCCCAACCCCATTGATAAAGCATGAAATTCCACTAAATAACCCTGATAAGGCACACCTGTGAAGTGAAAACCATTTCAGGTGACTACCTGTTGAAGCTCATCGAGAGAATGCCAAGAGTGTGCAAAGCAGTAATCAGAGCAAAGGGTGGCTATTTTGAAGAAACTAGAATATAAAACATGTTTTCAGTTATTTCACTTTTTTTTGTTAAGTACATAACTCCACATGTGTTCATTCATAGTTTTGACGCCTTCAGTGAGAATCTACCAATGTAAATGGTCATGAAAATAAAGAAAACACATTGAATGAGGAGCTCTGTCCAAACTTTTGGCCTGTACTGTATATACAGTATATATATATATATATATATATATATATATATAGAACATGTTTTCTAAATATTTTTAATCTGCCTAGCTACTTTAGATATACAAAGACATAAGGTGTGTTAGATTATAACATTTATATGTATGCTGATTGGTGCAACTACTGTTGCTCTTAAATGTGTTATGCAAATAAACTAAATTCACAATCATTACTGTGCCATATTCTTCAGTCTGAATAGAGAACTCAGCTGTTGATATGTGAGCTACATTGAGTCCAATGTTATAATAAAGAAAGTCTGATTCCTGACTCATTCCCATTGTGATCTCAGAAGTATTTTAGAAGGGAATTTCCGTGACAGGTAATCATGGACTAAGTTTCAGAGTCTTTTTGTATTTCATATTATTTCTTATTTCATAGAATTTTGCTTTTTGTTTTGATTTTTTTTTTTGCAATGCTACAGTTTATTAAACTTTAGGTATATTTAACATTTATAAATAAGAACAGTACAAGGACAAGTCTGAGAGATGCAACATGTGCTAATACAACACATTTAGAATTTGTCCTTTACTTTGTCTTAAGACAATTTGTCAAGCTAATTTGCATTACACTGGCACAGATAGACTGTATTATCACACCTGTGTTAGGTATGGACAGCATGTGCAAACATAATGCCACAGCAGGCACAATTTGAAAATTACATGCCCTAAAAGACAATTAAGGAGTCTGCAAAGAACAACACCATTGACAAAAATATTGTAAGTTAATCTGCAAATCTCAGGAATCAAAGGTTATATAGTATAACTTGCTTTTAAGATCGCATTATTCTCAAGTATTATGACTAAATGATGAGTAAAGGCCTGATAAGTTTGGCCTTTTTTTTCATTTAAACAAAATGAAGACCCACCTCTTTGACAAGGCAAAACATTATTATTTCTTAACATAGTTTCTATATATACTGTAGAATAGTGTTATGAGCAATCTTAAGTAAAATGAGCACTAACATCATTTAACTTCCTTTACCAAAAATGAGTAAGACTGTACAAATTATACATATGCAGCTTTGTCATGAGGTGCTACATATACATCTTTACTGAAAGGAGGTCAATTGATTGCTAATTACCCACACGAATCGTCTACTTTAAGGAGTTATGTATGGTTCCCTCTGTTTTACAGTTAACAGTACCTTGCCCATAACTTAAAGAAATTCCATTAAGTGATTATGGAGTTTCTGGTCAATTGCTTAATTTAACTGTAACTTCAAATGTAGAAATATGGAGACTACTTCACTATAAAATTGTGGTGTCTAAGTCATTTACAAAATAATTTGTCACTTAAAGTGAAACCTTTCATGTCACTCTATACATCGTATGCACCTTTACTTTTCAAACAGTTTCATCCAAGGTGACTTACCAAAACAGTGTAGATAAATTATATGTCATGGCATGATATTTTGACATGTTGAGACCTTGTGTGAATATTGTGTGGCAACTACAATGAGAAATGAGCTTGGCCGCCATGTGCCTGCTGTAAAATCTATTGCATTTCAGTTGCTGATTTACAAAGAAGCAGGCACAATATGACATTGATTAGATGGTTACAAATTTGCATTTTTTGCTTAGCTGATGCATTACACTCAACTTTCATTCAACAACAATGAACAGTTTTTGTGTACATGTGAGTAACCACACTCTTGGCACAATGAACACTTATATTGTGACATGTAATATAAACGTGGTGATAGCTTTCAATCAAAGCAGTGCCATATGCTGGTAGTCTTTGAATATATTCACTGTACCTTTAACAAAACAGCAAATGACTACTAGGGTAAAAACACTCCTGGAAGGACAATGATACCTTGAATAGAAAAGAAGAGTTGGACTTTCAAAATGACTCAGATTATCTGGATTAAGGCATTTTATTTTCGTTTGAATAATGTTACATACTGAAACTTACAGGTATGTCTTTTCAGGCAAAGAAAGAGTTGGCTTGCTGTAAACCCTCACTCTTGCCCTGGCAACAGATTCTTTAGAAATATTGTGAAGATTTACGGAATTTAGAATATGACTGATATTGCAAACCAATTCATTATCTAAAATTATAAGAGCTTTTTAATATCATCTAATTTGTGATTAGCATATTTCATTTTTGTTCACCAGAGCGTTTTCTGAAAGTGGTTTACCATTTATTTAATAAAATATACAGTATGTGTTTGGGACATTGTGAGCATACAAGTTGGTGACTTAATATGAGTAAAGACTGATTTACACTGTAGGCTATGATATCAAAATCAGTTTATACTTATACACTGGTACATGGCAAAATCCTAGTTGGTGGTGTTTGTAGCAACCAAAAAAAGTGAATGATCCATTTCCTGTTTACGTTCTATAAGTAAAAAATCATAACGACCAAAACCAAGCGAATGTCACTGAAGCTTCCATTAGTAATCTGCAAATAGCAAATGATCCACCTTGAACTACAAAAACAAAAAATGTGGCATTGCCAGAGATGATTGTAAGTTAGACTGAGGCACAGGGAGGGGAAGTTTTCTGTGCTAATCCTACAACTGTAATTATTCCACATCTGTAGAAAGATTAGATCATTTAATATGGCACCTTTTTCTTTTTGTTGTCAATTAGTCTTCCCACAATACACAACATTCACGAGACACTGGCTATCAAATTTTGTGTCCTAGCCAACAGGCTGTAGCAGCCAGTTACAAAGTAGCCTCAAATACAGTAAGCTCCATAATTTCTCAAGTCTATAATTGTCTGTGGGAAGCACAGAAAACAGCACTTCCTGATCTGTCTGTCTAAGATTTTTGGTGGCTTTGGAACTTTACAAACTTGTCGGTAGCATGGGAGGCAAACATGTAAACTTCAAGGAACCTCCAACTGCTCGCAGCAACTACTTTAATTACAAGTCACACACTCCATTGTCTTGATAATTTAATGCTACACCAGATATACTGTAGGTATACCATGGTGAATGTTAAAAGGATTCAGACAGGAACGAGATCATGGCATCTTCTGGAAAAGTAAGTTTATTTCAGTGCTACTTGAGCAGAAACTGAACCCACCCCTACCAGCCCATCTATTTGGAACAGCAGTCACACTACTACATATACATCATTTGTGATACCACTTTCCCCCTCTACAGCAATCTGATGCAACCCTATCAAGAATCCTAGGCCGGCCACTAGAATTTTTGCCGAAAAAATGTATCAAAAGTTTGAAGTCATGCATCACCCTCCACAACTTATTTATTGATGAGTTCTCCACACCTACCAACAGATACATTCCAACTAATCTTATGGGCTCAGAATGCACAGGAGTACCACAGTCAGGGGAGTGGTGCAGGATTGTTTCTGGGTGTAAAAGTCCATTTGAACCTCTGGATGCTAGGCACTGACCTGACTGCCTTATTTCAGTCTCCCCAGGGACTGGTTTCATTACAGTATACAATTGTAAATCAAGGCCAGCTTAATAATTCCTAAATTGTATTTTGATTTGTGAAAATAAAAGCAGCAGCCTTTGGAGATGCTCTCCTTTTTAAAATTAATAATTCTAAATAAATGTTTTAATGATATTTAATGTTATTAATTAGTAATGTTAAGATCTGGTCTCTGGCTTGTTACCATATATTTTTGAATGAATTTTTAAACTAAACTGAAAAGATGCTGCTGTCAACACAGACCCATGCACAGGTCCACCTCAACTACCTTATGGACAAGCTGCGAACTTGAGAAATGTCACACTGTTAGTGTGAAAGATCTGATATTTACCTATAACATCTAAAATAATCTTTTATTATTATTTGTCTCCAGGAAAACATTGCAGACTCAGCCATCCAGCTAGACGGACTGACCATCTTCCGAGTGGACAGTGTGGCATCCGGCCGGGACGCCCAGGAGGACCGGAGGAGGGCTTGTGCCTCCTCCAGACCGCGAGGGGGCGTCCGCCCTGGTTATGTTGGGGGCCACGGGTAAAGGGCTTAGAGCCCAGCCCTGTAGGGACCCGTGGCCACCGCCAGCGCGCCCAGTGCCTGAATATTCCTGGAGCCCAGCACTTCCGCCACACCAGGAAGTGCTGGGGGGAAGACGACAGGGGACACCCGGACGGCTTCCGGGTGCGCAGCTGGCACTTCCGCCACACTGGGGCATGGCTACGGAGGAGTGCCGGGAAGCAGCTGGAGATCCGGGTTCCTATTTAAGGGGCCGCCTCCCTTCAGTCGATGGTGGAAGTCGGGTGGAAGAGGACGGAGCTAGAGAGAGGACAGGAGGCGGCCAAAAGAGAGGCATAAAGACTGTGAGGCCTGGACATTTGGGGGAACGGTGCTGGAGGCACTGGGAAGTGCACTGAAGTAAAAATTGTAAATATTAGTATAATAAACGTGTGTTGGGTGAACATAAGATGTCCGTCTGTCTGTGTCCAGGTTCAAGTCCACAACAGAGACACCTCTTTGTCCGGTAAGACCAGCGGGGAGTGGACTGTGTGTTTGTGTGAATAGAGTGGTGTATGAACACTGCTGCAGTTGCGTTAAACTGTTCCCTGCTGATAGAGGTTTTATCTGTAAGGTGCCGGCCTTTCTGCCTGCTGAGAGAGAACAGCTGCGTGCTGATGGTTGCTGTGTACCTCCCGCCTAGTGCTAATGCTAACCAGGTGCTAGCAGAACTCTACGAGACCATCAGAAAACTGCAAATGATGCACCCAGAGGGTTTTTTCATTATTGCTGGAAACTTCAATCATGCCAACTTGAAGATCAGTTCTCCCAAAATTCTTTCAGCATGTGAACTTTGCTACTAGATAGGGAAGCTGTCTGGGCAATGTTTACATGAGCGCTGATGCCTAAAAGGCCCTACCCTGCCCCCACCTCGGCTACTCAGACCATATCAGTGTGTTCATGGTTCCTGCATACAAGTCCCTGCTTACGTGCAGTTAACCAGCCCACAAGAACATAAGAGTGTGGCAGGTTGGTGCCGTTTCAGCTCACCAAGACTGCTTCAAATTGACAGACTGGGACATTTTCAGGGAGGCTGCAATGGATGACGACCCCATCAACCTGGAGGAGTACGCAGACTCTGTTACTGGCTAAATCTCCAAATGCATAGAGGATGTTACTGTTACAAAGGATGTTACCACAAGAGCCAACCAAAAGCCCTGGATGACTAGAGAAGTGTGCACGCTGCTCAAGATCAGAAATGCAGCCTTCAGATCTGAAGACAAGGCCGCCCTCAGGGTGGCCAGAGCCAACCTGTCTCACGCAATGAGGAGATCAAAGTGGGTCTACGCGCAGAGGATTAACAAACACTTTAGCAGCACCAGAGACACACGTTGTATGTGGCAGGGCATTCAGACAATTACAAACTACAAGCCCAACCCACACAGCAGCGATAGTCATGCCTCCCTACTGGACGAGCTGAACAACTTCTTCACACAGTTTGAAGCACAGAACAAAGCCTGTAAGAAAAGCAACCCTTACCTCCACTGACCAGGTACTCTGTCTCTCCACAACTCACAGGAGGATGACTCTATCCAGAGTCAATCCACGCAAGGCTGCAGGACCTGACAACATACTTGGCCGTGTGCTCAAAGAATGCGCCAACCAACTGTCTGGTGTCCTCACAGACATCTTCAACACATCTCTGAGCCAGTCGTCAGTCCCAGCATGCTTCAAGTTGACCACCATCATACCAGTACCAAAGAAGTCAACAGTGACATGCTTGAATGACTACCAACCAGTTGCACTCACACCAATCATCATGAAGTGCTTCGAAAGGTTAGTCATGTTACACATAAAGATGAATCTCCCTGCCTCCCATGACCCTCTCCAGTTTGCATACTGCTCAAACAGGTCAACTGAGGATGCCATATGCTCTGCCCTTCACCTCTCCCTTATCTGGATAAAAAAGACACATATGTCAGGATGCTATTCATAGACTTTAGCTCCACCTCCAAAACAATCATCCCACAAAAGCTGGCTGTGAAACTGAGCGGGTTGGGCCTGAACACCACCCTCTGCAATTGGATCCTGGACTTCTTGACAGAGAGGCCCCAGTCAGTTAGGATGGGCTGCAACACTTCCAGCAACATCACACTGAGCACTGGAGCACCGCAGGGCTGCGTGCTTAATCCACTGCTGTTCACCCTGCTGACTCACGACTGCACAGCCACACACAGCACCAACCACATCATCAAGTTTGCGGAGGATACAACGGTACTGGGACTGATAAGCAGGGATGATGAAACAGCATACAGAGATGAGATGGAACAGCTGTCCACATGGCGTGAAGACAACAATCTCTCTCTCATTATCAACAAGATAAAAGAGGTAATTGTGGACTTCAGAAAAATCACATCCTGCCCACATCCCACTCAATATCAATGGTTCAGATGTGGAGACTGTTAGGAGTACCAAGTTCCTCGGTGTGCACATAACTGAGGAACTTACATGGACGCATAACACCTCATCACTAATCAAGAAAGCCCAGCAGAGACTACACTTCCTGAGGCAGCTGAAGCAAGCAAGTCTTCCCACTTCCATCCTCCCCATGTTCTACAGAGGTACCATTGCGAGTGTTCTGACCAGCTGCATCACTGTATGGTATGGCAACTGCAACATATCCGACTGCAGGTACCTGTAAAGGATAGTGAAGACAGCAGAGAACATGTTTGGGGTGCTTCTCCCTTCAAAACTGGACACATTTTACAAACGCAGTGTCCGCAAGCCCTGCATCCTCCTTACACCCCTCACATGGACTTTTCACGCTTCTGCCATCCAAGAGAAGATACTGAAGCATCAGAGCCAGATCTGCCAGGCTGCAAGATAGTTTTTACTGCCAAGCTGTCAGACTCCTCAACATCATGCTGCCCCCTGGGATCTTCCACACTGCCTCAACCACCTCTAAAAACCCACTGACACAGAACTTTTGTACATGCAAGCCACTTTCCTGCAAAGACTAGTCTGCATATAGAAAAGAGCTGAAAATTTCATACTGACCTTTAAGTATTTTGCACAATGCACTTCAACATTCTTAGCTGTGAAACATTCTGACCTGTCGTTGTTTACACATGTCACATGTCAACTATCATACACTGAGTCATGCAGCCATTACTGTACTGCCTCAAACTGTGCTGTATTGTGTATTATTTATTATGTTGCATAAATATATTCAATAAATATGTATCTAGATTGCACAATACCATACATTGCATCAATGTTCATATTGCTTAATACATGTCATATTGCTGCTACTTCTTTGTCTTGTCTTTGCACAATGTCTTGTTTGTGTTTTAATTTTAATTTTTTATTTTTATTTGCACTTCATGTTGTTACACGGTGGACCCTGAGCTTCGCAATTTCGTCTATCTGTATACGTGTACATGGTTGAGATGACAATAAAATTCGCTTTGACTTTTATTAAAAAACATTCCCATATTCATCTGGTAGCACTGCAGTTACTGCCTCCTAAAAAGCCCCGTTATGCACAATCAGAACTACTTATCTGAAAATAAAAAGCCCGAAATGGTGAATATCTAAAGCATGGATAAAAAGTTACAAGCTTGTCTGGAGATGGAAGAGGCAAAGACCTGAAGCAAGGAATTAAGAAGGTGAAAAGGAATTCACACCTGGGCTGAGTTCAAATAATGAGAATAGTTCTTTTGCTTTCATATAAGTTGTCTGAATATGAATTGCTTGCATATCAGCTGTTATATCTCATAAAGAATTATGGCAAGTTCAGGAAACTGTGATATTTAGGTACAGAGGAGAACCAGATTACATCTCCTATTTCACACGCTATTTTAATGGTGGAAGGGTTTCATCAGACTGTGTGGAAAAATGAGGGGCTGGAGATTTTTGTGACTGTTCACTGGTGTAAAGAGGAGCACAGTATAAGTAAAACTAAACTGTGTGATACTGGCACTGAAATGCAGACTCACTTTACTGCACAGGAAAGTAAGTTATATCATCCTGGCTTAGTCAGCAACAGAAATGATTCACTCTGTACTTATATCGTAATGATGGGTCATTCTAAATGCTAGTAAGTTCAAACAAATGTAGGCATGTTCCTTTCATGGACATTACTGTATCCAGATATTAATGCTTTTAAATATAAACCTGTGGCATGATCTGAACCACATTTGACAATAGCATCTCTGTTGTGCAAGCAAGTAGTATTTATGTGTTTAGGAGGCTGTTTGTTTTTGTCATATATATTTGTTACATTTTTTTGGAGCATCTGTAAAATTTTTATTTCCCCTTGGAGACAAATATATTATATATACACTCACCTAAAGGATTATTAGGAACACCTGTTCAATTTCTCATTAATGCAATTATCTAATCAACCAATCACATGGCAGTTGCTTCAATGCATTTAGGGGTGTGGTCCTGGTCAAGACAATCTCCTGAACTCCAAACTGAATGTCAGAATGGGAAAGAAAGGTGATTTAAGCAATTTTGAGCGTGGCATGGTTGTTGGTGCCAGACGGGCCGGTCTGAGTATTTCACAATCTGCTCAGCTACTGGGATTTCCACGCACAACCATTTCTAGGGTTTACAAAGAATGGTGTGAAAAGGGAAAAACATCCAGTATGCGGCAGTCCTGTGGGCGAAAATGCCTTATTGATGCTAGAGGTCAGAGGAGAATGGGCCGACTGATTCAAGCTGATAGAAGAGCAACTTTGACTGAAATAACCACTCGTTACAACCGAGGTATGCAGCAAAGCATTTGTGAAGCCACAACACGCACAACCTTGAGGCGGATGGGCTACAACAGCAGAAGACCCCACCGGGTACCACTCATCTCCACTACAAATAGGAAAAAGAGGCTACAATTTGTACAACCTCACCAAAATTGGACAGTGAAGACTGGAAAAATGTTGCCTGGTCTGATGAGTCTCGATTTTTGTTAAGACATTCAAATGGTAGAGTCAGAATTTGGCGTAAACAGAATAAGAACATGGATCCATCATGCCTTGTTACCACTGTGTAGGCTGGTGGTGGTGGTGTAATGGTGTGGGGGATGTTTTCTTGGCACATTTTAGGCCCCTTAGTGCCAATTGGGCATCGTTTAAATGCCACGGGCTACCTGAGCATTGTTTCTGACCATGTCCATACCTTCATGACCACCATGTACCCATCCTCTGATGGCTACTTCCAGCAGGATAATGCACCATGTCACAAAGCTCGAATCATTTCAAATTGGTTTCTTGAACATGACAATGAGTTCACTGTACTAAAATGGCCCCCACAGTCACCAGATTTCAACCCAATAGAGCATCTTTGGGATGTGGTGGAACGGGAGCTTCATGCCCTGGATGTGCATCCCACAAATCTCCATCAACTGCAAGATGCTATCCTATCAATATGGGCCAACATTTCTAAAGAATGCTTTCAGCACCTTGTTGAATCAATGCCAGGTAGAATTAAGGCAGTTCTGAAGGCGAAAGGGGGTCAAACACCGTATTAGTATGGTGTTCCTAATAATCCTTTAGGTGAGTGTATATTTACTTGTTTATTGTAGTTTGCCTAACTGTGCTTAACATGTGGGGCCAGCCAGGACAGAAAAACATAAACGGCAAGCAGCTTTTGCTCTCCAGGATCACCGTTCCCTTTACTAAATATTTACTACTGTATGAAGGTATTGTTGTCCCTCTCATTTTCCCACTTTCGTACATTCGACAACTTCCAAACTGAAGTTGGACAATATTTCGCGCCACAAATTGACTGCCATCTGATTGTATCTGTAGTGTTGTGAGGAGGCATTATTCAAATGTGTATATTTTCAAACTTCATTGTCAAGTCTTTCTTCAAAATGATCCATACCTCCTTCTGAATAGCAAAAAGGCGAACTGAAATGTATTTTTAGAAAGAATGGAGTTACTAAACTTGCCAATACCAGTCGGAGAACTCTACATACGGTCCGAATTGATGTGAGGCGTAGTCACATTTTTAAAGAAGTGTACGTCAGGCTATGGTGTAGCTATAGTGAAGGCCTGACACAAAAGTATAATTTAGCCTTTATGCCAGATTTTTTCACAGATGTCTTTATATCATTTGTTTTCCAACTTTGGTCATCTTAGATACCTATTACATCAAAAACTAAAAAATAAATTTTTGGGTAGATTATTTCTGTAGGTGGAGTCACTACCAAATTGTTTGAAAAGAAGAGTAGAGATAAGAAGCCCCATATCACAATATTGCCAGACATGGAGAAAGAATAAAGGGAAAATAGAGGATGAAGTGTATTTTGCAGAATGTGAGGGAAGAAATTAGTCAGAAAGACTCAACTTTTACTAAGGAAACCTAGTGTGACAGTTAGGACTTATTTCTGTGAAATCCCTTTGTTCATTCTTCATTTGTTTATAATTTATTAAAACTTTATTTTACTGGAGCATTCTGTTCTTGGTTTAGAGTTTCAGCCAACAGGCACTCTGTTATAGTATAATTAGAAGTGTTAAGATTGTGTGTTACTGTAAATTACAAAAAATATTAATTAAAGTACAAGATTTGGATAAGAAACTAATACAGTGTAATTCTGTTAGCAATTAACTGTAGCACACATTTATTGTTTCATAACAAATTACATAACAATTAAAGTAATTATATTGCAGTTGATTTATGTAATCTTTAAAGAGACAATAGATAAACTAGGATGGCTCACATTTTCCTTGTTTTCTTTTTGTTGTCCATTTCAAACATTACCTTTAGACTTTTAAGAAAAGATAATTACATTTGCCAAGAATAATCCCCTAGAGAATTTCATATCTTGATTGGTGTGTGTCTGCAAATATATCAAAATTGCACATTATTTATGTTTTTGCAGGTTTTGTACATTGTAAGATTCAACCACGACTCAGTACATCTCCTTATGGGCAAAAACTGGCCAGAAGCAAAGTATACAGTCTTTGTACCTGTGTAGGTGTTTCCTTTAAAGCTATAATATACAGGAATGAAAAAAAAAAAGTTTGAAAAAGGGTTTAGACTCCTATTGCATGAAGAAGAACCCTGGGATTGTTATATATCAGCAGCTGTACAAGGGGGGGTGAGGAGTGAATTAAGCATACTCAGGTCAGGTAGAGAAGAAAGGCTCTTGAAATGAATAAGTGATGGTGTAAAAATACCATCCTAGTGAAAAGCTGCCATAAGATTATAGCAATACATGCTACAAAAGCCATTTTGTTTAGTTTTTAATGCTAATAAATACAGTACATTATAACAGTAAATTAAGTTGGTAGCACTAACAGACTAATACATTTCACTGACGTAAGTAAATAAAATGTTACATGTTAAAAGGGTGTAAAGTCTAATAAAAGTCCCAAAAAGTAGACCACGGCCTTCAGAGACCTGCTCAGATATGGTCTTACACCAAGCAGACAGCTCCCACTGCTACCTAAAGGATTCAGCCAAGAGAGACCCAAAAATAGGGAGCTCACTATAAAAGTTCAAAATGTAATAAAGTACCAAGATCTACCAAAATACAGTTCAAAGGTGAGAGTTAACTGTGAAACCTCTTGAATGTCAGGGCCAACAAAGAATATTTATAAAGGAAAGATTTATTTAGGATAATCAAATAGAATGAAAAATGGAAACATGTGAAAATAAGGCAAAACCATTTGCCTAAAAAGACAATCCACGGCAAACCAGTTCAAATCCAATACTCAGAATCAAAGGATTATAGCAAAATTTGTAAAACCAGAATATGAGAAGAATAGCAAATACTTACAAACTCTTAGCAACACTCATTGACAAACAGAGGGAAGCTGTCAAATAAACCATGAAAGGTGTAGATCGGCCCCTCAGACGTTACATCACAGTGGAACCGCCTGCTAGAGCTCCACCCACAGAATACAAGGAACATACATAAATTTAAAAAAAAAACAGTACTTAAATTCTAAAGAACAAATAATGACTACAGGAAGATGGGGTCACCAGATGGAGGACAGCACCCAGCAGTATAAATGTAGAAGCTGTTAGGCATGACTGTTTTTAGATATGTGATTTTGATTATGCGATTATTGTATTGTATGGATACAATATTTTGACCCCCATTTTGATTAAGTATTGTTTTTAGATTTGTGTTATTTGCATTGTTTGCTTTATATTTTGCCTTTTATGCAAAACCTATTTTTGCCCTTTTGTTCTCTGTTGCCTTTGGTATTATTAAATCCTTTTTGAATTTTCTAAAAAATAAATTCTTAAATATTGAAACTTTTTACTGTTTTTTTGATCCCACAGGTTTCACAGTTTTCCTTTTTGGGACATTGAGAGTCTTTTGATATTTACAGTAAAAGCCTTTTCCCCTTATTAGGCAAGTCTAAGAAAGGAGCTAAGCAGATTGAGGTGGTGAAGCCAGCTGTGTTGGAACCAACCTTTAAGAGGACACATCTGGCTTTTATTTGTTCTCCAAGGCCAGCACTCCTTCTTTGTGCTTCATTGTGGCAGTATCTACAATAATCAACTGACAAAGAAAACCAGTTTCAAATTGTCCAAAAATGATGCAGAGTGTATGCAAGGATACTAAAATCCAAATTAGCTATAGGAGAAATGAATGCCTGTATTTGGAGAAGTAGGTACTGTATACAGGTAAGCACCACTTAATGGTATGTGAAATGGGACATTTTGTTTGAATATTGTGCAGACGCAATATTTTATACAGTACTTGGGAAAGCTAAATGGGACACTGTAGTGTACCTGTTTTGATTAAATACAGAGAGAAAGCTAGAATGATCCAGAGATGAGAGACTCTGTGCTGCAGACTGAGTCACCACATACACTGTTATACGGTAATCTTAATTTGTAAGTAGGGTAGGAGCATATTAAAATAATGCAGTACAGTACACACTGCCAGCACAATTGCTTTGTATACAAGAGACATGAGATACAGGTGTTGTGTGCGGGGAAACAGTTAAATGGAACATCATGGGGATGTAGCAAATGTCCTGTTCAGGACTTCAGCACTCTGTTATAACCTGATGGGACCACAGATGTATATGTGGTTGGATGTTTCTCAAATGATTGCTATATATTGCATAGTTGTATAATCAAAAAGTAGGAAGGTAGCTTTCCTTTATGCTTATGGGAGGTGGGTAGTCATGTGTATAGGTAAGCCTACTCAGAATTCTTATTTATTTCCCTTTCTTTGCTGTTACATCTACTTTTGAAACCTTTGATATATTAAAAAAAAAGAGAATTACAGGGGAAATGTAAAGCAGACCCAGTGATTTACAGTTTTATTCTTTAAAACACATGGCATATGCTCATTCTTTACTGTTGAATTAAAAAAGCAAGTTAAGCAACAGAAAGTAATATCCATAGATGCATCTTCCAACCTTAAACTAATCCCCTGCAGGATACATTTACTCAGATTGAATCAAAATAACAGCTGTCATAAGTCAGTGAGTGGAATCCACACTCTGTCTGCAAACTCTCTGCTCATATTATTTTCAGACTTTATAGCTGAAGCACAATGTTCACCACAGAGGCTAACATGCCACAATTGTGGGTGGAGGTCAAGTGGGCATTTAGGAGGGAAAATGGTTGATTTTTTATGGTTCCTGAGTAGTATCAGAATATTTACTGGTCTTTCACAAAATGGAGAATTCTAGGAAATCATAGGCCTGTGTCTCTTTACCAAGAAAAGCCTCGGGTTTGGATTATGTACAGTATATTCACAAATTCAAGTATCTGTCCATTGTACATACATTCACTACTGAAAATGATATTTTCTAGAATACCCAACACTACAAAATTTTCCAATATCATTAATTATTTGATGCTTTAATAGTCATTATACAGCCTGTTTTTCCATTAAATTATATACTTTGTCAACATATTAAATGTAATATAATGATCAAAACTATTGTAAGACTTAATATTTGTCATACATCTGTAAATTATAATTTGTACCCTTCCACTAAATCATTTGTAAATAGTAAATGTTTTTATGTAGGCTACGATTAGAATTTATACAACAAAATATAAGATGGAAGAGCTAAACTGAAAAACAAATGTGCACCCACTTTTAAATTTGTGTAGCCTACACATACTCTCAAGCCATTTTGCAATTTCTTGCATAAAAAGTAGTTAAACCTAATAAATAATTTGTGCACAACTTTAGTGCATATTTTTTGCTGTAAAACTGATAAATTATATAAAATAACCAAAGTCTATTTAAAATAGCAAAGGTGAACTTAAGAGGTTTCAGGTTCACTCATTAAGAATATCCTTTGATAATAAAAAAAAATAATTCTAATGAAAACAATGACCAATATCTTACAAAACAGATTGAAACAAGTAATCCAAAAAGAAAGGTATAGTAAAAAAATAGGAGACAGAACAAAGACAAGATCAAAAAGTTGAAAAGGAAAGTGATCAAATCACAAACAGAAAATCAAAGACAACAAATGATTTTAAGAGCCAGTGATGAAAAGTAAAGAATATCACAAATCATAGCGTGACAGACAAATCTTGAATACAAAATGGCCGTTGAGATGACCTTTTAACCCTTCACCAATGACCCCTCAATGTCATGACCCTAGAGGCCATGCCCCTAGCAACCAGAACCTGCATCATGACAACATAATCCACAAAATGGTGGCATCCATTGCCAAAACAAAATGGCATCTGAAAAGACATTAAACAAGTTTCAGCATTTAAATTAGGGCTTCAATCAAGAAAAATATTAAGCTTTGAATCCGGTGAGTATAACACCAAGATGATTTTTACTCCACAAGGAAATTTTAAGTAAAACTTCATATGTAACATTACACTGGCCAGCATTTGTTTTTCTGCTGTCAAAATGTTAGTGGTTATTTACAAATTTGAGGGTGCTGAATCCAAATCAGGGAACATTGCTTCCAGGTTTTAAAAGATGATGGTTAAATGAAAAAAATATTTTACAGAAAAAATGTTCTATGCTTTTAAAATTAATTACTTGAATATAAAAATTATAAATTACACATACAAAATAATTATTACTTACAAAAAGTACTCACTTGGTATTTTTATTCCTCTTGTAATCCTCTGAGGGGGTTTTACAGTGGGATGATCAACAAACATAGACTCACTCCACGTTTCATGTAATGTTTCTCCATTTGAACGATGTCCTGTTGGAACTTTTCCCCGTGTTCTTAGGGGAAAAAATCCATGTGAGAGTGTAGGAAATATATTTTTTAAGATATGTTGCATCCAAGTGCTATCCAGGAAGAGAGAGAGAAACTCCTCAATTAGTTCCTCATTTTTTTCCTGACTTTGTGTTCTCAAGAAAATTGTGGCACATGCTTTTTTTTTTTCTTCAGTAAACTAAAGGTGTGTAATCTTTTACTGTTTGCTTACTGTTACCTGGTCAAGACAATGGATGGGTCAACTTGACCTTGCATGTTTCTGTAAAAAAACATTTAAACAAGAACTTTGTCCCTTTTGTTCAATAAAAACCTATCTTTCTGACCTTCTAAAAATAAATTCCTCCCTATTTGGAAAGCATAACGAGAAAAAAAAAAAAACAGAGCAAACAAATGTGTAGCAATACTTGACTTTGTGTTGATTCCAACTCAACTAATGTTAAGAACAAGGAAGACTGCCATTTTTCAGCTCAATATACAGTACTTGTAATACAAATGTAAGTTGTTTAAAAAAAGCTACACTTTTTTTTTCTAGTTGTGATGTTTTCCACTAACTCTGATTTCTCACAGAAACAGTTTGTGGTAGAGAATTTCCTATTCCAGAAATGGATTCAGCACTCCAAAAAAAAAAGTACACTCATTTGTGGTAACCAGTTCTGTTTTTCATTTTTGCTTCTGAGACTCCATGAATCAGATCCTTATTTGTTCCTGATGATTTTGTTGAAAAAAATCTTCTTAAGAAAACATTTGCTTATCTCAGCCACTCCTTTAATGTGTTGATGGGACTTCACTTCCAATCCAATACCAACATAGCATCATGGAAGTTTATCTGACTAATTAAATCCAAAGAGCAGGAGAAACTATGGAAAAAGCAAATATTTTAGTGGATAAAAGGTTCTGTAGTGGAAACAGAATTAGGTTATGCAGATAGTGTGGTGTATTGGTTAAGGCTTTGAGCTTCAAACACTGAGTTTGTGTGTTCAGAAGTCACTTCACCTGTCTGTGTTTGATATGGGAAAGCAAAAGATGTGTAACCAAATGTATCTTCAAATTCAAAGTCACCTTGTATAAAGGCATCAGTCAAATAACATGAATCAGTGGGTTTGCAACAAATTGATTTTTAGGTAGTGGGTATTACATGGATATAATACATCTTTATTGTTTAAAAATAATGTTAGACACAAATAAAAAAACACCAATAGGTAAAATGAATAACATTGATTATCTCATTGGCACCTGCAAAGGGGTGCAGTATATTAGGCAAAAAGTGAACAATAAGTTCTTGAAGGTGATGTGTTGGGGGCAGGAAAAATGGGTAATCATAAGGATCTGAGCAACTTTGACAATACCCAAAATATAATAGTTAGATAACTGGGTCACACCATCTGCAAAACGGCAGGTCTTTTGAGGTGATCCTGGTATGCAGTGATTAGTATCTACCTAAAGTGGCCCAAATAAGGACGACCGGTGACGTGGGGCCTCTTATATAACGCCATGCATAGAATTCACATTAAAACATGGCATATGGTCAAAAGTGAAAATTTGCCTGCACAAAAACAAACCCAGATGTATAAATCTATGTGTATGCCACGTTCCACGCATTTCCCCTTGACAAACCCCAACAGACGTGAAATTTAATGTACATACTCATGCCTAGAACCCCACCCTAAATTCTCCCAGAATTTTGCAAATTTGAATATGCAGAGCAGTATAAATATCACCTTCCATTCAGTGTTTGGTTAAAAAACAATGAAAAAGGCACGTGAAAAAAAGAATTTCAGCAAATGTGAAGTGGAGGCAAGGAAAAATTAGCTATTTTTTGGCTTACACAACAGTATAAGAAACTAAAGCATGGTGGAGACACTTGAAAGTTCAAGTTCTGCTATTACAAGTGCATTGTTTACCAGCAAAGAAATTGTAGCAGGAGGCACTATAGGAAGAAGGTGTTGTGGAAAAAACTCACCTCTGTTTTCAAAGAAGTCAGTCACAGAGTCAGATGAGAATGCAAAACAATTCCTTATTTTCCCATAGATATCCACAAACGTCTCAGTCCATTGAGTGAGCAATTAATTAAACAATTCATGCCCCTTTATATTCCCATTTAATCTCCTTCCAGCTGCACTTCTGAGTGTGGCGGTATTTTTGCCATGAAAGGCTCTGCCATTTTCCATGCCCCCCTTGGCAGAAACCACAGGCCTCAACAGGGCTGAACTTCCAAGATCTAAACCGGTGGCACTGTTCTAAGCCATGACTGCCCGCTTCTGTTCCGTGGGAGGTAATGCAAGCTCTCTCCCCTGGTTCTTCCTTTGTGTAGAAATCCCGGTCGGGTAGAATTACCCGGCTGTTTGTTATATAAGATAATCACATAAATTAATAAAATCAATAACAGTGAACATGGAAAATCAAAGTCAAACAATAGCATGTATCAAAGTCGTTTTTCTTCAAGTGAGTATGTTGGCATTACATGTTTTCCTCTATAAATCTCAGATTTGTCTCCAATAATCTCATAACTTTTAAGTATAGTGATAAACATTGTCAATAACTATTTGACCAAAGTCTTACTTGCCCTGTGTGTAAAATAACTGTTTCCTTCTTATCCAATAAACATTAACTACGTTATCTAACAAAAATATACAAAACACTGTATTTTCAACAATCAAACTACTTAATATTATTGTTGGTGGTGAAAAAGACAGCACAAATATTTACCTGAAAAACCTCAAATGTTTCTAGTTTATGGTTCAAATGATGTGTGCAACAATAACCAGAGATTGAATCCCTATACAAACAACCATGAGGCAGCCTACCTACTGGCAAGGTTCATATCTATTTGACAGTGACCAACTCAAAAACACCTTGTAACTATAGACCAACGACCCAAGTAATCAACTGGAGCAATATTCATTTGGATGTTACTTTGGCACATTCCACCTACCTAAAGATTTTTGCAGACCATGTAAACTCCAACGCTTCGCAGTTAGGAGACCGGGGTTCACTTCCCAGGTCCTCCCTGTGTAGAGTTTGCATGTTCCCCACGTGTCTGCGTGGGTTTCCTCTGGGTACTCCGGTTTCCTCCCACAGTCCAAAGACATGCAGGTTAGGTGCTTTGGCGATTCTAAATTTCCGGCCGACAGTGTGTGCCCTGCGGTGGGCTGGCACCCTGCCCAGGGTTTGTTTCCTGCCTTGCACACTGTGTTGGCTGGGATTGGTTCCAGCAGACCCCCGTGACCCTGTAGTTAGGATATAGCGGGTTGGATAATGGATGGATGGATGTATACTCCATCATGGCAACTGTATGATGGCAGTGACCTCTTTCAGTAAGATAATGCACTCTGCAAAAATAGTTCAGGAATGATTTGAAGAACATGAGAAAGAGTTCCAGGTGTTGACTTGGCCTCCAGATTTCCCAGATCTCAGTTCAATTAAGAATCTGTGTGCAAAGCTGATCTATGGAGGCCCCAGCTTACATCCTATAGCATGTAAAGGATCTGTTGCTAATGTCTTGGTGCCAGAATACTTCAGATCACCTTCAGAGGTCTTGCAGAGTCCATGCCTGGATGGGTTAGATCCAATATTTGGCAGGTGGTACGTGTGTATATATATATATATATATATATATATATATATATATATATATATATATATATATATATATATATATATATATATATATATTAGTTTTATTTATTTTTCTATTTGATTTGATATACTTAATTATTCCCTGTGGTGAAATTGTCTTTTCATATGACCTTTGGGGATTAGACCGTAATATTAGCCATTGTAACTGTGCCCCTCGATATATATATTATATATGTATACTAGCCATGTGCACCCAACTATGTTGCATGTGTTAAAGTTGTCTGTGAAGGGCTCCCTGTTTAAACGCGACTGCCAGTTGTGAACTGGGCCCTTCGTCGCACAGCATTATGATGTTTTATAAGGGAAACAAAATTACAAAAGAAAACCCTTGGACATTGATTCGATAGGAATGGCCTACTTGGAATTACTGTCCGAATCGTAATTATGTGGTGGTGTAGAAGCATTTCTGCTTCTGTCCGTTCACAGTCCGTTTCGTTTTCATGACACTGTTGTTTCCTCTTACAATCTCTTCTCAACCTTTCTCCAATCTCGCAGGTTGCTTTGTGGCAATCCAAAGAGTAAGGCAATATACACGGAGCAATGGTTATAAAAGGGGGACACATAGGTATCCAGGCTCTTTAAAGCATAAATAGGGATCACTTCACTGACATGTGAGCAAACCCGCGGTACAACTGTGAGACGCGCCGGCTACAACATAACAATAATAATTTCCGGAACTTGCTGTTATGTTGTCATTCATTTTACCCACTGTCTTTCTTTCATTCATATGTTGTGTAGGCACGTACCTTTTTTCTTCAGCAATCTCATTCTCTAACCAGGCCTCAGGAGCTAACCAGCGTAACACTGTCCACCACCCCTTTCATTATTCCAGCACATTGTTGACATCCGTGAGTAACAACAACGTACTAAACTGGAAGGTGGTCTATGCATGCGTGGAATTCACAGACAAACAAAGATCAAGATCTAAATGAAGATTATATATAAAGATTAGTTAATTTAAAGCACAACAGTTTGTTTAGTTTGAATGTCTGTGTTTTGATGTGTGACTGGTGTACTACAGTCTTCAGAAGTATAAGCCTGGAGGAGATTCTTAATGCAATGTCTATGTTTTAGCTGTCTCTCTACTGCCATACAATACAATACAATACAGTTTATTTTTGTATAGCCTAAAATCACACAGGAAGTGCCGCAGTGGGCTTTAACAGGCCCTGCCTCTTGACAGCCCCCCAGCCTTGACTCTCTGAGAAGACAAGGAAAAACTCCCAAAAAACCTTGTAGGGAAAAATGGAAGAAACCTTGGGAAAGGCAGTTCAAAGAGAGACCCCTTTCCAGGTAGGTTGGGCGTGCAGTGGGTGTCAAAAGAAGGGGGTTAATACAATACAATACACAGAACAGAACAAATCCTTAATACAGCATAATAATAAAAATTTTAGAAGTACGGAGAAAAATTTAACAGTAGATGATATCACATAATAAGATTTGGATATTTTTAGAGTCCTGGAGACCTCATCCATCAAGCTGCCTCCCCATTTGGCCATTCCATGGCTGAACCGTTGCTCGGCCAGCCAATCGATGAAAGGACCCCTTTTTCCCATGATTCCTGTGATCCTTCATCAGGGATGACTTTACCACAGGCAGGCAAACAACTTGTCAGGTGGGCCGTGGCACCAATTGCCACATTTGAGTACTGAGAACAGAAACAAAATAGGTGAGGGTTTGTAACAAATTATAACAATCATGTTACTTATGTTTTAGTGCTAATGACTAACAACAGAGATGCAGTATGTACAGTTAATCAGCAGCTCTAGTCAGGATATGCTAAACTGAAGTAGTGAGTCTTCAGCCGAGATTTAAAGGCTGGGACCGAAGGGCATCTCTTATAGAAGCAGGAAGACCATTCCACAGTTTAGGGACCCTGTAACTAAAAGCTCGACCTCCCACTGTTATTTTATTAATCCTTGGAATCATAAGCAGACCGGCATCTTGAGATCTTAATGTGCGCTCAGGTTTGTAAGTCATGATAAGTTCAAACAAGTAAGCCGGACCTCGGCCATTTAATGCTTTATATGTTAAAAGGAGGATTTTGAAATCTGCCCTAAACTTAACGGGAGCCAGTGTAAGGATTTAAGAACTGGAGTTATGTGTTCATATTTTCTTGTTCTTGTAATAATTCTTGCAGCCGCATTTTGGATTAACTGGAGGCTGTATAAAGAACAGTTTGAACAGCCAGTGAACACCGCATTGCAGTAGTCAATCCTACTAGAGATAAATGCATGAATTAATTTCTCAGAATCCTGTTTATTTAGAAAGCGCCTTAATTTCCTAACATTTTTAAGATGGAAGAAACATGTTTTGGACAATTTTGTAATATGTGCTTTAAATGACATGCTAGAGTCAAAGATAACACCTAGATTGCGGGCTGATTCAGTAAAATTAATTGGGATTCCAACTGAGTTAAATGATGACAAAATATTGCTGTGATCAGCGTCATTCCCTCAACAATTAACATCTCTGTTTTATCTGTATTTAAAGACAAGTAGTTCTCATTCATCCACTCCTTTAATTCACTAACACAACTAATTAAAGACAACATCGGAGAAACTTCATTTGATTTAAATGAAAGGTATAACTGGGTGTCATCTGCATACAAGTGAAAAGCATGTAAAGTGAAAACAGTAGAGGTCCCAGTACTGAGCCCTGCGGGACACCATATTGAACTTCTGTGTATAATGATGGAGTACTGTCAGCACATTTCTGTACATATTGGAATCGATTTGATAAATAAGAACTAAACCAAGCGAGCACGGGGCCTGTAAGCCCAACATCGTTTTCTAGCCTGTGCAGTAAAATAGAATGGTCAATGGTGTCAAATGCTGCACTTAAGTCTAACAACATAATTACAGTGGAGTTTCCTTCATCAGAGGATATCAGAATGTCATTTACAACCTGTGTTAGTGCAGTTTCTGAACTATGACCAGTGCGAAAACCAGACTGGAATTTCTCAAATAAATTGTAATGCGTAAGGTGTGACTGAAGCTGACTGGCGACTACTTTTTCTAGTATTTTAGAGAGAAATGGTAAATTTGAAATAGGCCTATAATTATTTAGTATGTGTGGGTCTAGGTCTGACATTTTAAGTAAAGGTTTAATGACTGACACTTTTAGTGCATCAGGTACGGTGCCATGCAGTAATGTACTATTGATAATGGTTAAAATAGGCGGTGCAAGAATATCCATGGCACTTTTTACTAGTTTTGTTGACACTGGATCTAGGGAACAAGTAGTGGGCTTCATTTTAGAAATTAAAGTTAAGACTTCCTGCTCAGTTACAGGATTAAAATTACTAAAGTGCTGAATGCAATGTGCAGCAGGGTCTGCTAAGCTAGTATTTGGTTTGTACTGTGATGCTGAGATCTGGGATCTTATATTTTTAATTTTCTCATTGAGGAAGTTCATAAAGTCTGTACTGCTAATATCTGTTGGTATTTTGCACTGTTGATCTGAATTCCCATTTGTTAATTTAGCCACTGTTCTAAACAGTACCCGAGGATTTTTATTATTGCTATCTATTAATGTAGAATAGTATTCTGAGCGAGCTTTAAAGAGGGCTTTTTTATATTTATTAACACTCTCTGTCCATGCAATTTGAAAGACATGTAGCTTTGTTGTTCTCCATCTGCGCTCCAATTTTCGACACTCTAATTTAAGAGCACGAGTATTTTCATTAAACCAGGGAGATTTTCTATGTGCTTTGATCACTTTTGTTTTAATGGGAGCCACTGTAAATCTAATATGTGGTTATGATTATGAGTTGGACCTTTGACAATCTGACAAAATCCTACTGAATTTAACAAATAAGTAAAACATTTGCTAAAAGTGTCAGTTTCCACATCAATGTGTACATTAAAATCCCCCATCAGAACTATGTGATCATAATTTATAGCCAAATCAGATAGAAGGTTGCTAAATTCAGTCATGAACAATGAATATGGCCCTGGTGGTCTGTAGACTAGCACTATAATTGTGTTGGAATCTGTTTTAATATTTAAAATTAATGCCTCAAAGGATGTAAAGTTGCCTACATTTTTAGAAGTGATTTGCATTTTGTTACAATGAATTATTCCAAGGCCTCCTCCTCGACCAGAATCTCTAGACTTATGAAGGAACGAGTATCCATCTGATGACACATTTACTAAGCCAGGTTTCAGTAAGAAGACACAGATCAGATTTTGTACTTAATATAATATCATTTACCAAAACAGCTTTAGTGCCAAGAGATCGAATGTTCAATAAACAGCATTTAATACTGCATGGTTTTTTCTGAACTAGTAATATATTTTTTGTTTTAATTTGAAGTAAATTTCTATTACAGATGCCCCTGGTGGAGGGTCTGGTTTTATCCCTTGGTCTAATTATACAGCTTATTTTTGGTTATCAATTAATTTAAGGTTTGTATCAAGACTAAATTTACTGGATGCCCCACAACAGGGATTATGGGTAACAGCTTCAGGAAAATAACAGGTGGGATAAACAACAGCCTGTGATTTAAGATCACATGACTGCGGCCTGGATGGTGCTCTAATCAGTCAACCAGGCAGTTTTGCTGCCATATTTTGGGATAATACATAAGATCCCTCCAGTTAGGATGAAGACCATCTCTTCTGAAAAATCCAGGCCTTTCCCAAAAATCATCCCAATTGTTCACAAATGCTATGCTTTTATTTGCACACCAGGTTTCTAGCCAGCAGTGAAAGGAATGCAATCTGCTATAAATCACATCCCCTCTATATAATCTTGGTAAGGGACCAGATACAATTAAGTTCTGACATTTTCTTTTAGCTTTGGTGCATAGAGAGATGAAGTTCCGCTTTAATACCTCAGATTGCTGTATCATTAGTGCCGGCATGCAGAAATAAGGTAGATACTTCATTGTCGGCGACACGGTCCAATGCGGCCTCTATGCCAGAAATCTTGGCCCCTGCGAGGCACTTAACATTAACTGCTGGTTTAACATAGTTTGGAATTCTAACATTCCGCACTATGGAATCGCCAATTATGAGCACTTTATTATTCTCAGTTTCCACAGGCGCGCTGCGGAGAGCTGAGAATCTGTTCTGGGTCCGAATTGGTGACCTGGGTGCTGGGGACTAAATTTTGGATTCTTAGACCCCGTCTTACTGTTACCCACTCGCCCTGTGGCTGAATTGGTGCTGCTGATTTCGGCCGCGCACTGACTACAGTTGGACCTGGAGAGACTGAATTAGAAGTAGCCAAATTGTCTAAACAAGCCGAGTCTATCCAATTTTCGGTTTGCCTAATTGCTATCAGGTTCCTAACGCGGTCCTCCAATTCTCGTATTTTCCCGACCAACTGGTGAAGCTATCTACACTGTCGGCCGAAAAACCTGAACTGTACATACTGCAGGACACACAACATATAAACGACGGGCAGAGAGCACATAGAACTTACGTTAAGTGTTGAAGTCATCTTTGCCGTTTTTATAGGTGCTTCGGCGCTTTCCGTGTTCAGCTGAATCGCTACGAGACAGTCAGCTTTAAGTTTCCGCTGAACAATCGACTTTCATTTCTCACTGCCAGTTATTTCTACTGGTCAGCTGCCGGCTTTACCTCAGGTGAACTTGCTCGTGTGCTTGCGAAGAGCTGCGTGCTTCTTTTAATTCATTCGCGGACAAACAAAGATCAAGATCCAAATGAAGATTATATATAAAAATATTTTTTTTTTGCATCAATTCATATTTATTTCATTAGTTATTGTTTCAAACAGTTGTAGTTTAACATATATGTTCACTCTGAAACCAGCAACACTTATAGGCTTGTCTTGTGACAGTGCCATGTTCATAATGTTATATTTAAGTGCACAGTAGTATTATATTCATTGTTATCAGCTATAATAGTGTACATTGCCGTTTACTCTCTTATTATTATCATGTGTTACTACATTGATGGTTTTAGTTATTGTTTGAATTCATGATTGTAGTTACTGTTAAATGAATGTTTGGTTACTTTTCTTTCTGTTTTGTCAAAGGAAACCACACATACACAATCAAATGCATGTTTATGTTGGCACATGTAACTGTTAAATCAGTTAATTCAGTAAGTGGCTTGGATGTTTATATTTTAATAAACAATTCTTTGTAAACAACATAATTGAAAGTTCTTATCGGACAAATTGTGGCAATTGGAAATTAAGTAAAGAACTGTATGTAAGGACTCAGTGAGGTCACAAGTTTGTCTTTATTATCCAACACCTCCATAATAGTTGTAGAATTTCAAATGGAGAGACAAAGGCCAAGAAATGGTATAGAGATGGCAGATATATCAACTTTTATCATTTATCATTGATTTAAGCGACAGTTTAAAATTGATGAAGAAAATGAATACAATTCTGCTCTAACTTCTAATTTAGGAACGGTTACCATGTGACACGTTCTGTGCTCCAGTTATGGAAAATGATTTTGATTCAGTTGTATACAAATGATTCAAATTAATCTGTATCTTGCAAGTCGGCTTCCTTTAAAGTCTTCTGCCAAACACATGGAAATAACAGTTATTACAATAATAAAGATTCTTATTCATTCCAGCCCATTAACAACTATGAATACACCTTACGATTATATGTAAGGTGAAGTTATGTTTTTAGTTCTTTTATTCCTCTTCTTATAAAGTCATAACGTATTTTTTTCAGATGTCTTCATTAGCATGTTTTCAAATCTATTAATCAGTAAAACAGTTTAGTTCAAATTTCTCTTTTACATGAAAATCCTATTAGCACATTTGCCCTAGTCATCACATGCCAGATTGCTAATGAATGCTGCAAGAGTCAAGAGAGCCATGTCTGTTCCACATCAGTGATAAAAGCAGATTTAAATATTTTACATATTTCTTAGAATTACGATACAGTGAATTAATTTTAGCACTTGGAACGAAAAATTGCGTTGCTTTGTATAATTTATATTCCCCTTTAAAGGATATTTATAAGGTCCAGTATGTTTGAAAAAAATCATGTCAACTTTCACAACTAAAAAGGCAGCCTACAGGAAATCACGTACATTCACGTATAAACACTCACAAATATACCTATTTTAGGAATGTTTACTTTTCCATATTCCTCATTTTGATGTATTAGATTTTTAGAGGTTTAATCTTGCTAATAGTAAATCATATAAACTGAATCCTAAAATAAATTAGTAGACCATGATTGAAACATAGCTAAAACTTCAATCCATTTTTCTTGCTGGAGGGTTATTTAGCATTTTAGGCAATTTCTGAAGCATGACATATCACTGAAACAAACCATTAATTTCTTCTAGCTAGAACTTTTGAACAGTTAAATTTGCATAAAAAATGATATAATCCGCTGTTTTTTTAACCTGAAGTTAAGGCATGATTTGCAATTTATTTGATGCTACAGCAATTCATTTTTGGTATTTTGTGGTATTAGGGATTCATTTCTGTCAATCTAAATGCTATTTGCACATTTTCAAATTCCCTATCAGAAAAGGGTTGAGTGCTTATGCTGAAACAGCATTTGCTTTTGTAATACTTACAAATGAGAACAGCATTAAGGGACTTTTCCATTTCTCCTGTAATTTATAACAGACATACATAATTCAATTCAGGGCATGATACGGCCTTGGATGTGAAGCATTATAGATCAAAGACCAGGAAAGTTACTGAATTTGTTATTTTAGAACTGTCTAGTGGAGCAAAACATGCCTCCTAAATAATGAATTTCCATTTTCTACCATTTCCATTCTTCATTTTTGAAATGCAGAAACTGCTATCTTCTTCTTTGAGGGAGTTTTTCAGTAAAAACTAAAAAGCATCAAGAATAAAAAAATATTCAAATCGAATCTGTATGTTCTTCTGCAATTTAAAATGCACATCTAATATTTGTCTTATCTCCTCTCAGAAAAGAAAATTTGTCCAACATGTTTCAATATACATTGGCACATGAGAAAACAGACTTGGATTTTTGTTCTTTACTTTAAAATTATATATATTCATTGAATTATCGGTTATACTTCTCTATGTTCTGGAAATGACTATGGTCGATCATGTTTTTGTTACCAGACATAAAATGGCACCGTCATTTTTGAGCAATTGCAATCTCCTTCTCTCCCACCCTTCTCCTCCTCATGTTTAATCCTTCTCCGTTCTTGCTTTGTTGAGAAAGGTTACCTGAGGACTTACATTTCTTGACATTTTGATTGGCATACAATAAGGTGTTCTCTGATATAGGTGGGGTGTATGCAGCATGGTGAAAAGAAGCTCAGTTATAGAATGTGTTATCAAGTAAACGTGAGCTGCTGTTTCTTCTTACTTCATGCTGCTCCCTCCTCATGACTACTTGTTTGCCAACTATAAAAGAAAGGCTGAACTAATTTTCACAACATTTTACATGTAGATTGCTGTTAGTCGAACTTAAAATATAAGCTATTTGGCTTTTCAGCAAAGAAAGGGGTTTTAATGGGGTGTCAACCCAAAACCCTGTGCATTATTCCAAAATGGTTGGCTCAATCTTAATAAATATTGTAAGCAGAGGTTAATAAAGCTGAACCAACTTAAAATCTAAGCTACATGGCGTTTCAAAAATTTAATCAGGAGGGTGGTTGTAATGGCTGACAAAGTTCATGAAATGTTGCATACATATTACTGTTGATACAACTTAAAAAACACACCTTGAAAAGTTCCAGAAAGAAATAAGGTTGTAATGGGGGCAAGCAAAGCCAAAACTGTGTTATCAAGGCAAAACGGTTTAGCCAATGGTAATAAAATGATTGGATATTCAGCTGTTTCTCGCATGTGTAGCTGTATGTGGCATGTTCTCAGGTCAGTGACAGTAAGAATCTGTTTATGTTGTCATGCACATACTGTAGGTGGGCAGTTTAAGGGTAATGGTGATGGAAATTCTGTGCTGCTCCAGAGGTTGGCACTCTGTGATAAAGCCTTCTCTTTTCCTTTCTCTGCAGACTGGAAGACTTTTCCACATCCCATGTCTGTCCTTGCAGATCTGCCTCATCCTGCTGGAAATTAACACAGAAGCTCTGCCATTTAGTAGTCAGACCCAGACTCTAGTCTGAAATGGTGCTTTCTTTAACTCTATTAATCATGTTTGTTTTCATTTTACAATTCCAATTATACAGGGTTTGCTCATGGATGCCCGAACACTCTTTATTGTCTCTGTGTGTTATTGAAATGTGCACCCAACCAAAAAAAAATTGCCATTAGAAAAGCCCTTATTATTATTGTAAATATGCAGGTATTAGGAGGAAAGTACTGTCAATTACAACAGTTATAACTCTGTCCTTTTATTTAAAGACTCTTGAAATAATGAAGCATGATGCAAAAATACAAGGACAGGTCAAAGTTCATATATGTCAACAAATTAATTTTTTGGCAAAAGAAAGCACAAAACAAATTAGGATGATGATATGATAATGATTACAGACTAGTGACATTTACCGTATGTCTCATCATGAAGACCTTTGAGAGACTTGTCTTGGACTTTGTGAGTCTTCTTGTGGCAAACCACCTGGACCCACTGCTATTTGCTTATCAGACATAGATTGGAGTGGAGGACTCAATTATCTATCTACTTCACAAGGCTTATTCTCACCTGGACACGCATGGCAGCACTGTGAGGATTATGTTTTTTTGATTTCTCCAGTGCCTTCAATACCATCCAGCCATCCCTGTTTAGAGGTTAACACAGAGATATGCAAGTGGATGAGCCTATGGTGTCCTGGATAATGGACTATCTGTCGGGCATGATGGCAGTTTGTGAGGCTCAAGGACTGTGATTGTGATACGGATGTGAGCAACACTGGAGCACCACAAGGGACAGTCCTACATCCTTTACTCTTCACTCAGTACACCTCAGACAACAAATATAACACCAAATTGTGTCACTTGCAGAAATTCTCAGATGATTCTGCACTTATAAGGTGTATTGATAAAGGGGTGACACAGAGTATAGGTGTCAGGTGGAGAGCTTTTGTTTCTTGGTGAAAAGTGAATTGTCTGCATCTTAACATCAGCAAAACTAAGGAACTGCTTATTGACCCTCACCGCACCAAACAGCCTTTATGTCCGATCATTATTTAAGGTGTGGATGTAGAGGTGGTGCACTTTTACATGTACTTAGGGGTCGACATTAATGACAGGTTGGACGGGTCTCAGAACACAGAACACTTTTTCCTTAGGAGACTGCATTCCTTTAATGTGGGAAGTGACATCCTACATATCTTCGATAACTCTGTGATGGCCAGTGTGATTTCCTACTCTTTGGTGTGTTGGGCTGGTGAAATCACTTCAAGAGAGCCCCACTGAATCAGCAGGCTAATTAAAAGGACAAGCTCAGTGATGGAACACACTCTGGACTCCCTGGAGGTAGAAGCGAAGTAGAGAATTAAAACAAAACTGAGTACCATTATGAATAATGTTGCATGTCCTCTGTCTCACAGGCTAACACTAAGGACTTTCAGCCAATAAATCGTTCAGCAGAAGCATGGCAAGAAGCGCTAATGGGACTCCTTTATACCAACAGCAATATGAAGCTTAATGATTGGTACTAGGATGGTCATGTCAGATTTTTTATGTGTTTTGAATTTTTTTGCTTTATAGTAATTCCAGTGCGTGTTCAGACCAAATTGTGTTTGAATATTTATTTCTTTGTTTGTTTATCAACCTTTTTATGTATTTATTTTTGTAAAGAGCTTCTGTAAAAAGCCACATTTCCCCCGGGGACAAATAAAGATCTACCTATTTATCTGTCGATCTACAACAACAACAACATTTATTTATATAGCATGTTTTCATACAAATGATGTAGCTCAAAGTGCTTTACAAGATAAAGAAAGAAGAAAAAATATAAAAATAAAATTAGGCAATACTAATTAACAAAGAATAAAGTAAGTTCTGATGGCCAGGGAGGACAGAAAAAACAAAAACAAAAAAACTCCAGAGGACTGGAGTAAAAAACAAAATCTGCAGGGGGTCCAAAGCCATGAGACCGCCCAGCCCCCACTGTGCATTTTACCTAACATAAATAATCTAAAACAGTCCTCATGGTTTACAGACTTCATGTGGAAGAATTAGATTATATTTTATCTATGATGAAAATGATGAGTATGATAATTATTCTAAGAATAGTTACAGCTAGAGCAGAGACATTGATATTCATCAGAGAGGTAGTGTAGCTGGGACACTTGCATTTCAGCTAACAATGACAAAAGTATTAATATTTAAAAACAAATAAATATTTTATTTCTTATCTTAACTCATTATACAGATATACCTGGGTAGTGCTTGGCAATATTAGTTAGTAATAAAAGTAGAACAAATGTTGTTTTGTACTTGAAAAAATATTTTGGTATTCCATTTTATTAGAAATTGTTAATAAAGAATGTAACTCATAATTTTAAAGTTCTACGTACCATAACATTTTTAGTATGTCCGTGAAAATTCTCAGTCATCCAAGTGAAATGATCTGGTAGTTGAGTCATGCAAACTGGACTTCTTTCTTGATAGGTAGATACGTTTCACTTCTCATCCAAGCAGAAGAAGCTGAAGAAGCTGCTTGGATGAGCCGTGAAACGTATCTACCTAACAAGAAAGAAGTCCAGTTGCCATGACTCAACTACCAGATAAAATGTTTTAGTGCAAATTCTACGCTTGGCAGTATGCATGAGGCCCCAGGTTCCCTTTTTAAGAGACTGCTTAATTATCTTTTGTGCTGGGAGTTGTAGAGAATTTAAGAGGCACTGTCAGTCAGTCAGTCAGTCATTATCCAACCCGCTATATCCTAACACAGGGTTACGGGGTCTGCTGGAGCCAATCCCAGTCAACACAGGGCACAAGGCAGGAACAAACCCCAGGCAGGGCGCCAGCCCACCGCAGTTTAAGAAACACTGTTACAACTTTAAACAAATATTATATCTGAACCCATTAAGTCTACAGTTGTGTCTGATTCAGATACAAACTAACCATATCAAAATTACTAAAACTAAAGCTGAAACATTTATATATATTCATCATCATGGGATCTATGCCTTATAGGTCTCAGCTTGATTTTTTCATATAAAAATAAAATAGAAATGTCTTTGACAAATAAAAACTAAATTAAAACTAAAAATACATGATGAAGGAAAACTAAAAACTAAATTTACAAGTAAGTAAATAATATAGAAATAAAAACTAATATAAAAAGGAAAAACTGTAATAAACTCGGCTGACAGAACAAGTAGTGCACAATTTTTTTCACCAATTACTGAATAATCAAAGAGATAATGTTAGATGGAACGCTCACAGTGTCAACCTAAAGCAACCTGCATGAACATTCAGAGCTAACATACGAAATGCCATGCATTGAGATTTGACAACTTTCACATGCGGCACCCTGTATTTACAAATCTGTTTAGTTCTACGAGCCTGTTTATGGAGAAGAGTGCTATACAAAAATAAATTAAACTTAAAGTAATTATTGGTGATTTTTTCTTGAGAGGCTCAGATATAACCTAGATACTGATATTCTGAATTGTAAATTACAATATTGCTGACCTTCCGACGTCCTAGAAAATTTTACAGTTGTAACTTATTCTGGAATGGATCAGATTGCAAAACTACGGAACAAATGCAGTCAAATTTAGTTTGAATGATGTTTTAACTAAATGAATAAGTAAATGGGGCACTACTTTTTGAACAAAATGGTCTTAATAAAGACGATGAATTCATGAAGAAAATAATGGTTGAAATTAGAAACAGAACATAAAGCAAGTGTGAACTAATTACAATTAAACTCACATGAGAATATCTGTCCGTAATTATTCTGTAACAAACAAGATTCATTCTGGTAATGCCTCAGGACAGAAATCAAGGGTAATAACATAAAAAGTATTAATTTTTCTCTGTAAACAATGACTTTTCCAAGAACATCTTTTTTCTCCCAATGCACCTGTCAGCTAAGGCTTAAAATCCGTGCCGCTCAAAAAGGTATGTCATTGATAGACTGAGATGCAGTACGTGGTGGTTTTATTCATATTCTTCTTTTCTTACAAACCAGATCCTCACAGCAGAATTCCCTGATTCAACATTACTTAAGCAATAAAGCCTCTGCAAACATAAATCAGTATAGCTGGCACTCCCGACGCGCACCATTTGTATGACTCTGAAGAAAAAAAAATGCAACACCAGAGCACAAATTTGAGGCATTGCTCTATTTGCCATGGAATAAAACAATCTTTAATCATTGTCTATTTCACTGTCATACTCTACCATTCCTCATCAGCATCTTTAGGTTCATCTGTAAGCCAGGAATTTCAAACGGGCACTACTAAAAATAGGTTTCATTATATATTTTTAGTTTGTTACTCAGTGCATCATGCCTTATTAGTGAGACACTTCAAATAGTAACAAAATGAGTTTAATGAATTGAATGGTGTCCTCTTATTTGTAATTGTTGTGTTTCTTGCTACAGATACTTGAGGAATCCTCATCAATGACAGGCTGGACTTGTCTAGTAACATATAGAAATTATTTGAAATTGGAAGAAATCAAATTCTCACTTAGAGGATTTGTTAAAAACCTTTTTTTTTTCAAACTTGCAGGATCTAAACTGTAACATTTTAGAATAAGCATTTATATTGGGAAAAGGATTCCCTATTCAGAATGTTTTACTCTGGCTGTTGGCCTTGCTCTCTTTCTCATGGGTGGGGGCTGATTTGAATTTAGTATTGTCAAGTTTAACTTGCTCTATGGAATGTTACTTCCTTTAAGTAAATTCAATAAAAAAAGAAGCTATTAGGGCAGACCAGACTCGTTTCTCTTAGGAGACACAGTGTTACTTTAATGTGGGTAGCAACATTCTTTTATATGTTCTATAACTCAGGGATAACCTATGCAGTTGTCTACACTGTATAGTGCTGGGCCTGTAACATCACTTCAAGAGAGGCCCACTGACTTAACAAGCTGATTCAGAAGGTAGGTTTACTTATAGGGTACATTCTTGAGCCATTGGAGATAGAGAGAAGAGATAGAATAAAAGATAAAAGTGATGGCCATTATGAACAATGCTGGACATCCTCTCTCTGACAAACTAACATTGAGTAGAAATGTGTAAAAAACCCTCCCTACTACAACAATACACCTTTATAGCACCTCCAATAATCTTATCTCTAACCAAAACAAGAGGTTTTTCTTTATTTCTTATATGTGATTGGGGGCCAAGTGGTGGTGATTGTGTGTTACATCATGAGATTCTGTACAGGCTAAATTTAACCTTGAGTCAAATAATCTATCTATCTATCTATCTATCTATTGTAATAGGACAGACGTAAACAAAAAAGAATACTTGGAGATCCATCCATCTATATTCTAACACAGGGATCTGCTGGAGCCAATCCCAGCCAACACAGGGCTCAAGGCAGGAAACAAACACTGGGCGGGGCACAAGCCCACCACAAGGCACACGCACACACCAGGGACAATTTAGGATCACCAATGCACCTAACAGGCAGGGAGAACGGCAGGAAGCGAACCCAGGTCTCCTTACTGCGAGTGTGTAAGTTTGGAGTTATCATAAAAGACTGATACTGGTCTCATACTGCTGTAAAACAAAAAAATTAGTTAATGAAAGCTTTTGATAGGAAGACAGCAGAAAGGATGGGGTGGAGCCTTCGGGACGGAAGTGAGACCATCAGTACAGGAACCGAAAGCGAGGTCATCAGGGTTGGACGGGAGTGTTCTATAGTTCTGTAGGAAGAAAGCCATTAATATTCATTTCCAACCCTTTTCTCCTGTTTGATTCCCCCTTTGGCTGACCCCTAATCAATCAATCTATCTATCTATCTATCTATCTATCTATCTATCTATCTATCTATCTATCTATCTATCTATCTATCTATCTATCTGTCTGTCTGTCTGTCTTTCTGTATATCTAGCTAACTAGCTAGGTAATATGAGGGCCAATCAGATAGTTTTGAACAAAACCTCAAAGGATTATTTTATAGAGCCTTAAGCGACCGAAGATTACACTGAACAAATTTTTTCAAAAGATTTGCTTCCTGAAAAATGTTTGATATTTGAATTCATGATAGACAGCATCTAGCTGAACACAAGTGTAATTTTATATTGACTGGATCACATATGAATTTGGAGAAACATTGTGTTTAATTTAAGCTTAATGAGGCTTACACATTGCATGAGTTCCGTTGAGCTTAAAGTGTTTTGCAGCCAATTTTCCTATGTGCTCAGTGTCTGATGCTTCTCATTTCAGTGACCAATAATAGTTAGGCATCTTTGATCAATCCCACTTGCCCTAATACTGTGCTTCAATCATTGCAATGTCCTAGTGAAACCTTAAAAAGTGAGGTTAAAATCCTCTGGCAGGTTCTGTCTTTAAAAACAATGAGCCATGGTGCTTCCTTCTATAACCCTTTTCTTCTGCTTACCCGGAAAGGGCACTCCACAGCAAGAGGAGGTATCCACCGACAGGTGTAGTCACCCATTTATCCTGGCTCAGGTCCCTGCCTTCAATCCAAGACAACTGAAAGGGCACCACACGACTCTTCATTCTCTCTCCCATTACTTTTCTTTGACCTCAAATGGGAACCTATTCTGAGAGCTTGGTCGCTCATACTGAGCACCCCTGCCTCCCCTTGAGCGCTGGCCACACACTCCCTCTGGGATATTTTCCTGACCATCTACCTCCTCTCCAAGTTTACACTGGCTTCTCCACAAACTTGCCTTTCACTTTCAATTTCACCTTTCCTTATTTCTTTTTTGTTGATTCCTTGTTTATTGCTCATGCTTCTTTTTACACTATTAGAAAAAAATTGTGCATCATCCCGGACGTTAATTTGTCTTACCTCATGTACAGGTAGGTAATTCTGTATTCATCAACAAGAGCCATTATACCACTATGTCCTCTTATTGATATGAAAGCATTCAGTTAGCAAAACAGAACCGAACTGCTCAGAAAAAATTCTTCCACACTAATACTGGTGAAAGGGCGACAGAGACATCCTACAAAATCACGCATGAACTAATGAAAAAGATGAAACGATATATTAATGGTGAACGATTGCATATCGCTTGCCTGTTCAAAACTGTTTCCCGACAAAAAAGACCTAAAAATAAGAAACAAAAAAAAAATTAAACTGTCAGATTCTACTGTGTCTAGGAGGGCGAGGTCACAGTTTTTGTGGAGTTTTCAGGCTCCCCTTTTTCTCTTTCTCTCCAAATCTCAATGATGTGCAGGTAAGGTTGATTGGGGAACATAAAAGAGAAACTCTGCATTCATCAGCAATCATTTTGCACTGTGAAAAATGATCAATAATGTGCTGTCAGTTTCTTACCTGCTGTTATGGGCTGTGATGATCAGCAGTGCTGTCTGTTATGCACTTTTGGGTTGTGAAAAATACCAATGTGCTCTCTGTTGCTGTTATGGACTTTGTGATCAGCACTTGGAAATCTTTTAATAATGATAATATTGAAACACTCCCAGTAATGCTGAAATTTGTATTTGCAGTGATAATAAATTATAGCCCTTAAAATCATATATTATTCTATTACTGTTAGATTTCATGGTCTCCAAATTATATTTAGAGACCAAGGATAAGTAGAAAAAAATGTAAAAAAAAAATAGCAGATCATGACGTACAATATCCATTTTAACTGGATTTTTGACATGTGACACAACTGGAATATAAACTAAATATTTTACTTATAAGACAAACATTTTCCATATAAGCTGAGCATTTGATATGTTAAACAGACCATATAAATTTGATATTTGATGTGAGAAATGAGCCATTTGCAGTATAAACTGGATATTTGCCATTTATGGCTTTTGCTATGTACTTTTGAAATCACACATCCTATATCTGAAATTTTCAATATATAAAGAAAATAAAATAACTGCATGGTTATACAAACATCATCTTAAGCAAACTTTTGCAATTAACAGGTTGGGCACTTAAAAACTTCTTTTTTTGCAGACATTGTTAAGGCCCCTCTGCCCTGTAGTGACTCAGTGGTACTAAAATTCCCATATTATTGACAGGAGAGACTGGAGATTTTCTGTTACCTTCTAAGACTCTCTGGTGATCTGATAAAGCCTTTGCTTAGTTCTTCCATAGCTCCGGGCTCATTCCTAGACTGCCAAGGCAAAACTTTAATGAAGTTTTACAATCCACTGTTCTGTGTGTAGGCAGTGCCCTTTCAGATGTTAGTGAGAAGTAAGGAGTGTGGGCATCAACAACAGGTTATATTTTCAAAAAAATATACTGTATATTCAAAAGTAAGCTCCTTCTACAGAAGAAATTCAAAAGTCTAAGCATATGAATTTCCAAGGGACTCAATCAGAATATAAAATAGCTTTAAAAATGTTTTGAAAAAAACAAAACACCTTGCCTAGGAATTCTTAATACCTGGTATGATTTCTTTATTTTCCATCTATCCCTCCACATATTATCACAATCTGCTTATTCCAATAGTAAGTT